>NC_069802.1:18567767-19923481 GCF_027406575.1 Nycticebus coucang | reverse complement strand
TTTAGAGAAAAATCCAGAAGTGTGGGAATCTGTGGCTTTTGAATAATTATGACTTGGTCTGTTCTCAAGGTTGACTCATGCCTGACATACCTGAGAGCAGCATGGAGGCCACTCTGGCTGCAGAGCTGAGTGCCTGGAGGGACAGATGCTAAAAGGGTGGCTCAACCATTAAAAGCTTAGAGTCATTATAAGATTCTAGCTTTAAAGGTTTAACCAAATTTTCATTTCTGCAATAGGCCTGACTTGCTCATCACGTATTAACCTTTTTGTATATTTTGGTACATGTTGCCTTCAACCATTTTAAGGCTTTTCAAGTTTACATTCAGGTAGAATACTGACCTGTACTTGCAATTTTTTTCTTTTTATTTTGGTGTGGCAATGGTGACTTCAAAGAAGGGTTTTGAAGCGCTCTGTCTTCCTCACCCTCCTGAGGAATCTTATTACTTATTACTTATTTCTGATATATTTGATAGGCTCGCAGTGAATCTTCACAGTAGTTTTATTGGTGGGGATGATTATAATTTGAATTATACCGTCTGGGTGCAGAGCTTCTACATATTCAGAGCTTCTGTTTCCTGTTGAGTGTGAATGGTTTTTGTCTTTCAAGGAATATGGTGCTTTTCTAATTTCCCACACTGACAAGTTTGTCTAGAACTTTATTGATCGTTTACCTTTTGGGTCAATGATGAAACACACAAATGTATGACAGTGGTCCCAGATGATTATAATGGAGCTGAATAATTTTTATGACCAAGTGATTTCAAAGCCATGACCATGTAGTTATACAATGTATCACCTTTCTTTGTTTACATACCTTTATACACAAATACCACCATGTCACAATTGCTTACAATATTCAGTCCAGTGACATGTACGGGTAATAGCTTAGGAGCAATAGGCTATCCCATGAGTATACCTGGGTCTGTATAAGTATGTGCTATGATGTTTGGACAACACTAAAATCCTTAATGACACATTTCTTACAATGTATCATCCTTGTAAAATAACACATGACTCTACTTGTCTTTCCCTCTGCCTAGAACATCTTCATTTTTCTTTATTTTTGCATGCTTTCTCTCACTTCCTTTGGCTTTCTGCTCAAAAAACATATCATTAATAAGATATAACCTCCCAATAGAAAAGAAAAATAACTTCCCCCAGACATTCCCTATTGACTTTTAGTTTGCTTTATTTTGTTTTGTAAAACATAACATCATCCATACAGTTACTATGGAGTTTTTAACTGTTTACTTGATTACTGCACTTAAGGAGAAAGTAAACCTTCCGAGAGCAGGTACTTTCCATGTGTTGTTCGTTATCTCCCAGAAGGACAGCAGGCATATAGTAAGGGCTCAGTAAATAGTTCTAAATGTGTTTTTTACCCTCATTAAGGTTTTTTATAGGCTTCAGCTCTTACTCTAGAAATCTACCTTCATTTGCAAGCTCTAAAAATGAAGTCCTATTGTATGTTCAAAGGCCTAAACCTACCTTAAATGGCAAATTTCGAAAGGTGGATGAACGGCCTAGCACTAATATGTGGAAGAAAGGGGAACATGTTTACTGAAGTTCCACAGTGAAACTATTTTATAGATTTTCTTTGGGAGCCTGTACTAATGTACTATAATGGGCACTTGTACATTACAATTATACAAACACGTTAGTGATATATGTCATTTTTGTGATTCATGAATGGATCATTTAGTACCTTGAGAACATTATAGCATTGCAAGTTTTCATGCTCAGTAAAAATCTGTGGGGATTGCTACATTGTCTATTCAAATGGAAAATTCATCTTGTTTTTTGATTTACACATTTTTTCCCTAAGAATGAAATTATATTATGTTAGTTGTAGGATTTTGTTGAACTTCCAAGTCTGTCATGGATAAAATCCCTTGCCTAGAAAAAAATAATTTTATATAAAGCACAAAAGTTACATATCACTCAATTGTCATACTATCTACGTGTCTGTCGCACTGTGATAACATCTGTGGGGTGCATACCTTTATCTTACATAAATAATTGTTAGAGAATTTCCTCATTTTTTAGTGTGAAACTCCTCATGACAATGTTTTTGGTTTTGTTGGTGTGCAAACCCAGTTAGAAAAAAAAAAAAAAAAACTAAAACACTTTTAAGACTTATCTGGCAATCCTACCCTCTATATAAATTTACTTTTGTTAATTTATATTTTCTAAAATTTCAGTGAAAAGTTTTGGAAAAGAACGGAGGGATGCAACACAAATTTCAGGTTCACACTTTTTTCAAAATCATAATTAATTACAGGTTAATCATATAATCACAGAGGTTAAAATATTTGAAATATTGAAACTAAAATATTTTATTAGATATTCAGCTGAAGAACTACAATGGAATTAATACAGATACAATTACAATCTAAATTAAACACATTACTGTAGAATCTCTGTAAGTTGAACACCTAAGGATTGTAAAAAACGTGGCAACGTGCAGAGTTTCTCAACAGAAGAAACTGGGCCTCCTACACTCCCGCATGTATGTGGTGCATGCCTGGACTCTGAAAATTAGGTCAAGGTTAGGAGGCGGTTGATGTAGGGAGGTGGTCAATTATGGCGGTTATACTGAATATGTGTGATGTATAGCAAGTAGATGCTTAATAAAATATATATACATAAATATATATACACAGAGGGTGTCCAAAAATCTGTATGCTGTTTAAGAAAGAAAAAAAATCCACTGTATTAAAACTGTAATACTCACGTCAGGTATGATTTCTGCTATTGCAAGAAAAACAAAATAACAATATATAAGATAATAAACCTTATTGGTATATATGGAATATTACAATTTGAATACAGTTTTTTTTTTCCTTTCTTAAACTGTGTATACTTTGTATTGGCACCCTCTCTATCTATACGCACACCGTGATTTTCCATGAGGCGTGTCAGCTGGCTGCATTTAGTTTCCGTATCTCTTTCTGTTTCATATTCGTGAGGAAGAATCCCTTCTGTAGGATGTTACTGCTTCCTTGGAAACTCTGCCTAGGACTGGAGACACAACCTAATTACTCTCAACTTCCATGAAACCATTTTGAAATTTGCGGTCTACTTAATCAACTCATGAGTAGTTGTTCAAGCTTTTGTTCGGAAACTAAAACTTTCAATAAACTCATTGCTTTTTCCCAATCTCTCTCTTTCCGTCCTGTTTTGAAATATGCATACCAAGATTCCTCTCCATTTCTCATTGTCTTGGCCCCAGCTCCTGAGAAAACAGAGCCCAAGGCTAAAGTATGAGTGTTATAAAGTTTTACTGAAAGGATAATCCCAGGAAAGCAAAGGTGAGTGAAATCAGTTATGAGTCTAGAAGGAAAACAAATGTGAGGTAGGACCATAGCTTTCTTCAGGAGTAGTCACTTTGCAACCATGGCATCTCCGAACTGTTGAGAAAGGAAGTTACCACCAGCTAAAGCAATATTGATAGATTCCCTCCTGCCTTCATTTGCCAATTTAGCCTCATTCCTCAGCTCTGAGTTGCTTCGTCTGACCCTTTCCACTGCCACTGGGGCAGCCAAACCCTAGCCCTTCTTCTGAGAAACAGGGGAGGACCTCAGTTTGGAGAGGGATACTCAATGGCAACTATGGCTGGATAGAGACCGCTCAGTCATGCAGAGTCTGCCTGTACCAAAACAGTGATAGAGGGACGACCTGAGAGGTTACCTAAGGACAGCAGAAATGTGCCCCCAGGATGATGGTCAATGACATGTCAGGATGTTTGAATGCTGGCAAATCTAGATAAGGGAAGGAGAAAATCAGCTATGGAAAAATTGTATCAATAGATTTTAATAAATTTTACAGCATTTTGCCGTGGTTCATTTAGAAATCTGACCAATAAAGAGGCCAATACATAGGGGCATTCACCGAACAGTGATTACTATCACTTATTGCAGTCATTTTGACATTTCCCCCCAAAGAACGCATTGTGATGGAATAACACAGTAACAAAAAAAGTGGCCATTTATTTTTTCAGGGTTAAACATTTTACCATGTCGAAGAGTTTTTATGTTCCTAAAAGTATGCTGGAAAGGAAAATATAAAAAAGAAAAATTGAAATCAGTGTAATCTGCATCTTACAAGGGTATATGTGAAACTTAGTAAATGTGGGATGTAAATGTCTTAGCACAATAACTAAGAAAATGCCAGGAAGGCTATGTTAACCAGTGTGATGAAAATGTGTCAAACGGTCTATGAAACCAGTGTATGGTGCCCCATGATCACATGGACACAACTATCAGTTAATAAAAAAATAATAATAAAAAAAGAAAAACTGAAATTGGGAAAAAAGTTAAGATTAAAAAGACTTGAACTATTTTTCTTTCTTACAGTGGGAAAACACACTGCAATGTACTTGCAACCGAGAATAACTAGCAATGCCTGTAATTCTCGGAATGCAGAGGCAACAGACGTGTCCATCAATAATATTTCAGTAATGCTTTGTGCCTTGTTACCATTTTTAAACCATTCGGCGAGAATCAGCTTCATATAATACCTAAAAAGATACCAGCATGGTCTTTTGGAGCCAGTCCCCTGGCTATGAAAATTTATTTGCTAATACTCATCCTTGACCATAGTATCACAGCAGGTAGGGCGGCCAGAATGTCTGTAAAGATTCCAGAAGTGAGCAAGACAGTTGCTGCTCCTTAAGGCAATAAAGCTTGGCTTCAGTAGTTCCATCCGCTGCTCTCTGGAGAATCATATGACAATTTTGATCTGTAAAGCAATACATGTTTTCAACCTCACAATCCTCATTCCTCATTATGATCATGAGACTTAGTAAGGAAACAAAACTGAAAAATAGGCTTTTGTCTTCCATGGAAAAGTGATTTTTCCATAACAGACATTGTAAATGTGTGTTTTCCATTACTTTGTTTTGTAATATATAGCAGTATCCCCAAACCATGTATATTTCAATAAAGTGTGTTGAAATTTTAGAAAAATTCTTCCTATTTAATGCATTCTTCTGTTTTACTCTTCCTCGCTATTATGTTTCTAAGATTTATATTTGTTGCATTGCATAGCTATCGCTTCTTTGTTTTCAATTCTCTATTAATATTGTGTGTATACATTTTCATATATACCTATTTTCAATAACATCTTTCAATGACATATCTTTTCTTATCTCATTCAATATTCAATTCTTCTGAATTTATGAGATATGATGTAATTGAAAAGCACAACTGAGCCAAAATTCAGTAGCACTTTTGTAAATAAAATTGCTTATAAGAAACCTTGAATGCTATCACTTATTGTTTTTTAGAAGGGTCTTGCTCTATCGTCTGACCATCTTAATATGTGAGAAAGTTTATAAGTTCATATTTCATAAAGAAACTTCTTATTTTTCTTATTGCTATTGCTCAAGTAACTTTTTAACTGTATCTTAGTTTATTTTTTTGTTGCTATAACAGAATACTTGAGATTGCATCATATGCTATGAATGGAAATTTATTTAGCTCATAGTTCTGGAGGCTGGAAAGTCCAAGAGCATGTTGCCCACATCAGTCAAGGTCTGTCATGCTATGCTATGGCATAACAGCATGTAGAAAGGCAAAATAGCATGTGTGAGAGAGAGGCCCCAGGAGCCAGACTTGCTTTAGAACAACATATCCTCTCATGAACCATCTCCTGTGATAATGACATTTTTATCTATTCACTAAGGCTTTGCCTTTGCAACACAATTATGTCTGATTATGCCCCTGTACACAGCAATCTTATATTGAGAATCACGTTTCTAACATGTGACTTTAAGGGGATACACTGAAGAATGTATGGAACTCACAGAAGAGCCAATAGTTAATGTCCACTAATTCATAATATTGAATTTCAAATTCCTCCTCACCCATTTAATGACAAGAAAGCATTGGGAACAACTAGCATAAAAGCACCCTTCAAGTAAATATTAAGTAAATAGTGACTGATCAAATTTGCTCAATATTTCTAAAAGGAATTAAAAGAATTTTGAAACCAATTGCAATGTTCAAGTATTCATTATGCCGAAGCATTCAGAAAATAAGTAAGTCTAGGAAGAAATACTTGACACACAAGGTCTGACAATTAGTTCATGGGCTCTTCCTAGAAAAGTGCTACTTACTTCCTTGCTGAATATCACTAAGGTCACCTTCAAAGTACTACCCTTGGCTACCTGGTGACCATAGTGATATTCATCTATGAGGTAGATCGCACTTTTTCTAGGAAGAGTTTATAAAATTAATTATCTGACCTTGTATGTGGGGGCAAATTCTAGTCTGAGAAAGAACACTAGTTAAAATTAATAATAGCTACAAACTAAAGATTTTTTTTCCCCTGTAATTCAGTCATTCAAATTACTAAGATGTAAAAATGCTATGCAGGAATAAGGACACTGGAATATAGGCTTTGACTAATCACTGTTCATTATTTAAATATTTTATCCACATTCTATTGTTTAATAAAATTAAACAAGTTTAGAATCATGTACAGGGAAATGAGAGAATCCTTCACTTCTCTAAAACACAAGGGAAAAATGCTGTGTTTGCAATAGCAGAAGAAAAGAATTAGAAAGACAAAGCATCTCTTCAGTAGATGAAGCACTAAGTGTGTAAAAAAACTTTTGGTTTAAGTTTAAAACCACATTAATGCTGTATTAACAGCCTTGAATAAAGCAAAAGGACAATTCCAACCCATTAAAAATTACCTAGGAAAAACTGTAAAAAACAACAACAAAAGACAGTGATTGTACTAAAGATTTGACACTTCCATTGTGTTACTTTATCTAAAAAGTTATTTGATTTCAAGTAAAAAGATCTATATTTACCCACCACTGCAACTAAAACAATTTTGGTGTTTTTGGAATAAATTAAAAAAAAGATATTTTTAGAAAACAGAAATACACAATAATTTGAAAAAAGAAAATAACATTTAATCTGTCCAGTAAACATTATTTAAATTTCTTGTCATCAGCTAATTCCTAAGTTCTGAGAGATCTCTAAGGTCATATAGGATACTGCTCATAGCTAATACAATAATTGCCTATCAGCTTCCATCTTTGCTGCAGATATGTGAGGCTATGTTGCTAAATGTTCAGAAATTGTCCCATAGAAACTGTTGTGAGTGTATAGATAAGCACCTGTGTGTCCATATTTATATGTATTTATTTTATAAGTATATATTACTTGGACAGCACCAGCTAGCATGGAAGATTGTCCTTATAAGTCAAAAGAAATCCAATCTGCTTTGTTGATAGAGTAATTAGATCACAGATATAATATCCCCAAGTTTATCTTAAAAATTTTCTCAATCATATTTATTAATCATTCATTTATATAATCTTGCTAAATATATTGGATATTTGCTATGTGCTAACAAACTCTTCTGAGTATAGGAACATAGATAATTCACAATTTCTGTGATTCCTAGCTCTTTTTTCATATTTTTCTAGCCTTCAGGTTTTTCTTGTTTGTCTCATGTCTCTGTTAAACTTTTGATATTAATTCATCTACTTTTAGAGATATTTTAAGTAAATTTGTGCTCATAGTATGACTTACATTATCATACGAAAAACACATCAAATAATGGATACTACAAGTACTTTCTTTTACTAATCTTTACACTAGATACTCACTTTAAAATTAGAAAAATAAAATACATTTTACTAATTATTCATAGGACTTTGTCTCTACCCTTAGACTTATAGTTAAACACACAGCTTTTGTGTTAGTCAAATGATCCATTCTTTCTATGATATAGAGGTGTCTGGTGAAATGGAAAATGTCATTACAACAGTACAATTAACTTAAAAAACTGAAGTTCTAGAACCAGAACTTTGAGAAAGCAATGTTACATCAATGACAAAACTAAAATGAATTATTGAATGACATTCCATTTTCTATTTGCTTTGAGGAAACTCTGGTTGCTGAGAATAAATACTCTGAACATAGAAAAGAAGGTGAAGTGCTGAATTAATGACAAAAGAAAATAAAATTATCCCAGTGGCATTAGATAGAAAGTCAATCCCTAGAAGTCATAGTCCTCTGGGAAATAGAGAAAGGACATCTAGTTAAAATAGCTAGTTAAGAGAATAGATTTTTTTTTTTTTTTTCCTGAAAGGTGAAAGAGAAAAGGCTAAGAGTGAACAACATTTAACACACAAAGTAGCCCTGGAGAAAGATGTGTGTGTGTGTGTGTGTGTGTGTGTGTGTGTGATTGTGTTACATGTTTTTGTAAATGTTGGCAAAACTTAATTTTTGTATTTGGAGATAATTTTTTTTTTTTAAATTTCCTTCCAGAAAACAAGAGAGCTGTACTCTGTTTAAAAACAAATATTCATAGGAAAACAACACATAAATAATTACAAACTTATTAAATACTTTAATTTTGTGCACTTATTTACATGTTTGTAAAGGACATAGGTTTCTGAAATGAAAAAAGGCTTACTTGCGGGAGGCAAAGAAAATTCAGATCTGGAATAATTGTAGACAAAATGCATAATTTTCCTGTATACTGAAATTGCAAGTAAATGTTCCACAATAACAAAACAAAAACAAGCAGAGCCCTTAAAAATTCAGTGTGTGCATAAAATGGAGCCAAAAAATAAACAGTATACTATAATGTAATGGCATAAGGGCTCCATCTTAAGGCATATCTTGATAGAAATATTAGTAGTATATTTAAAAATACACATTGTAGTAGCCACAAAATAATTGTTTGACTGCATGAGATATAATAAAGACTAAAGTAAATTCATAAAATTAAAAATTACAAATGTTTGTTAGAATGTATTTTGTCCCAAAGTAATGATGCTAATGTTGTAACTAAAAAAGTCATAAAATATAATTATTTCTCATATGTGGTACTCAGACCTATGGACTTTAGGAAAAAGTACAGAATCATTAAACACATGCACAAAAGATTTCAATTGTTTGTATATAATTATGGGATGTCTGCCTTCTAATTACAGGACTTTCTCTTTGATATTAAGAGTTAAAAAGACAGGGTGGCACCTGTGGCTCAAGGAGTAGGGCACCAGTCCCATACACCGGAGGTAGCAGGTTCAAACCCAGCCCCGGCCAAAAACCACAAAAAAAAAAAAAAAAAAAAAAGAGTTAAAAAGACAAATGAAGTTTATCCTTGGTGATATTTTTCAAGATCATTGATAAAAACAGGAGTTCCTGGCTATTTCTTACACCTTGACTTTTTAGTTACAACTTTGAAGAAATGATATTTTATGTATCAGCCTGAAATTACTGATTGGAGACAATTTCTTTTTTCTGATATAATAATTTAATGCTCTTAATTATTTTATAAATATTCCCTTAGTTGTACCCCATACATTTTAATATGTTTAGTTTTCATTTATTTTGGTATCTTTTCTACTACCTATTGTTATGTCAACTTTGACTTATTTGAATTTTAAAGGTGTGGTGTGTAATTTCCAAAGACAGTATTTTGGGATGTTCAGATATCTTTGTTATATTCAATTGAATTACATTGTGGTCTAAAAAATCATTATGTAAGATTTCAATCCTTTCATATTGGATAGTACAACCATTATCCATATTATGATGGAGGATTTGGTCTATTTCAGTGATTGTCCCATGGGAACTGGCAAATAATGTTTGTTTTTTTTTTTTACTCAGTGAGTTCTATCAATGTTAATAAGCTCAGGGTGGTTATCAACATTGGTCAGTCAGTCAGTGCTTCAGTATTTTTGTAATACTAATTATTGCCTCACTAATTTTCCATGAGAGGAGAGGAAAACATCCTCTGAATACTTGAACCTTTATGTGCTGTTTTTGAATGTTTCTCCTTACTGACATATCGTATCATTCCATCTCTTTCATATATTTTGCAGTTTATATAGTTACCCCAAGTTTCTTTGGATTAGATTTAGAGTGTTATATATTCCTTCATCTTTAATTTAGCCTATATGTTTTAATATATTACTTAGGATTCATGAAGGCAGCAGATATTTGGGAGATTTTTATTTAATTCAATCAAGTGATTTCTGCCTTTTGACTGGGATGTTTTAAACACCTACACTGACAAGGTAATTACGTGTACAACAAGGTCAAAACCTATCGTATTTACATTGTTTTTTCTTTCTTTTTTCTTTTTCTTTTTCTTTTTTTTTTTTTTACAAGAGTCTCACTTTGTCACCCTTGGTAGAGTGCTATGGCTTCATAGCTCACAGAAACTTCAAACTCCTGGGCTCAACCAATTCTCTTGCCTCAGTTTTTTTCATTTTTAGTAGAGACAGGGTCTCACTCTTGCTCAAGCTGGTTTTGAATTCCTGAGCTCAAGAAATCCACCCACCTCGGCCTCCTAGAGTGCTAGGATTACAAGTGTAAGCCACCACACATGGCCCCTATTTTCTCTCTTTTTTATTGCTTTTTCCTACTTTACCTTACCTTAATATTGAGAACGTTTGATAATTCAAGTTCATTTTTATTATGGGATTATTATTTATACTTCTAATTTTTAAGTGATTTTCCTGTGATTTACAAATATAGCTTTTGAGTTACCTCAATATTATTTGAAATAATAATATACATCTTGTTTCTGGTAGCATCCATATAACAAAATTCCAATTCCTTGCAGGAAGGAAGCGGGGGAGGTGGAGAAGGAAGGGGAAAAGGAGAGGCGAGGGGAGGGAAAAAAATGTATGGTCTACCCTAGATGGGAATATACATATTAATGATTAGAAATAAGTAATGATAAAGCCGTAAACTTAAGAATACAGAACTGGCCATGTTTTTTCCATTGACAACCTATAAAATTGGGCATAATGGAAATAAAAATAATTGCATAAAAGTTATAGTGTGGAAAACAAGAACTTGAAATCTTCCTGCTCTAATTTCAAATTATATCAGGTTATGAAAATTATTTTAATTCAAAATTGCACATTTGAAAATGTAAAATTTGTACAACTTTCAGAATTTGGTATGTTATTTAAAAGTCAAAAGGCCGAAAAGCGATATTAGGCTTTTAAAAAAGTGACTTGAGGTTTCTATTTTAGAAATAGAAGATGAAGATTGATTCAAGTTTACCTTTCAAATACCATGTAGTGTTTGTCTTTTTCTCTATTTTAAATTAAATAAGACATTTTGTCAGTAATTAAACAAATATTTTATACTTTCGACTATATAGTAGAATTGCCTTAAATGCTTAAATTTACAACCATGCTAAAAATTGGCACTATTGAAAGAATTAATCCCTTAAAAGAAAAAAAAGAGTTAACATTTCATTTGAGTGAGGCAGAAAAGTAAAACAGATTTCATCTGTTTGGGGTAGGTTAGATGGATCCAACTTTAAAGTTAGATAATGAAATTGCACTACTCTTAAAATTTCTATTAACTCCTATTTCATGTAAAAATAAGGTTTAACATTTTTCTAGCTCCCTCATTCTAAATCTTATTCAAAGAAAAGTGATAGATTTGAGTATCATTCAGAATGATAAAATATTCTTATGATTAACTTTAAGGCCAACACTTTAAAAATATTTTCACTAATGAACCTTACTGAGAAGTAGAAATCCTGCTTATTAAAGTTAAACAAGATAATAATCATTTTTAAAAATAGTCTTAAGACTAATTCTGTCAAATTGTGTCTGATTGCTAGTTTTTTTTCAATTCAGAGGGAGGTGAATGGCTGAGGGAAAAGAGTAACTGAACTAGTTTTTAGGAGAATATTTGCCAATGTGTAGGGCATACCTTCTTGATAATATATAATGTAATTCTGGGTGAAATCCAATTCAATAAATAATAATTATTTGCCAATTTCTATTAATGAAAATGACCTTTTTATGTTTTATAGTAGTGATATAATTTCTATATACTTCATAGAGATGATTTATATGAAATATTAAATAATTGAAATACTTGTGCTATAAATCATAGAGATGACTTACATAAAATATTAAATAAATGAAATACTTGTAGGAGAATACACTATAAAAACTGTATTATAATGTTTTAAGACCTAGCGGTTACAATACAGAGGTTTTCCTTTGGATATTTAATGAAGTTTTGCCTAAGCATGGAGGCTTCAAGGAGAAAAGTTGGTTCCATGAAATTAATTGTACATTCTTTCAATATAAAATCTAAGCCATTTCCACTTGTGGGAATAACTTCTTTATTATGGACTATCAGCTCTCAGCATTTTCCTCTTCAGGTAGGTCACCCTTGATACTTGCTTGTAAATAATATTTGCTCATTGATGACTTTTTTTTTAATTTCAGAATATTATAAGGTTACAAATGTTTTGGTTACATAAGTTGCTTTTGTACAGTTTGAGTCAAAGTCATAATATGACCGTCACCCAGATTGTGTGCGCTAAAGCCGTTATCAGCAACTTTATCCACTCCCTCTTCCTCTGTCTCACCTGCTTGAGTTCCATTAAGTTTTACTACCATGTGTGCAAAGCGGTGTCAATTGATTAGTTCTAATTTAGTAATGAGAACATGCTGTGTTTGTTTTTCTATTCTTACCACATTTCACTTAGGAAATTGGTCTCCATTTCAATCCAGGTTGTTATAAAACATGTTAGTTCACCATTTCTTCTTTGTGGCTGACTAGTTAGTACTCCATCAATTGATTTGTGAATTGATGAGCACTTGGGTTGATTCTACATCTTCGAGGCTGAAAATTGCACTGCAATAAACATCTGAGTGCAAGCGTCTTTTTGACAAAATCATTTTTTTTTTCTTTTGGGTAAATACCCAGTAGTGGGATGGTTGGATAAAATGGTAGGTCTACTTTGAGTATTGTCATTTGCTCTTTGGCAAAGCAGATAAGAACATACACTGAGGAAAAGAAACCCTTTTAAGTAAATGGTGCTGAGAAAATTGGAAAGCCACATGTAAAAAGTTAAAATAGGACACTTAACTCACACCACTCACAAAAATTAATTCAAGATGGATTAAACCTAAGGCATGAAACTATATGAGTTCCAGAAGCAAATGCTGCTGGGAAACTCTTATGGATATCAGCCTAAGGAAAGGATTTTTGAAGACCCTAAAACAAATATAAAAAAACAAAAAACTAATAAATGGGGTTTGATTAAATTAAACAGCTTCTGCACATCCAAGGAAACAATCAATAGAGCAACTAGACAACCTAGATAATAGGAGAAAATATTTGCAAGCGATACATGCAATAAATACATGAACAGGAGCTTTTCAAAACATGGTGAAGACTAATAAACATAAGCAAAAATGCTCAATGTCTCTGATCATCAGGGAAATATAAATCAAAACCACAGTGAGATATCACCTAACACTAGTGAGAATGGCTCTTTCCAACAAAGAAGTCTCAGAACGAGTGCCGCTGTGGATGCAGAGAGAAAGCAATACTTCCACGCTGTTGCTGGACCTTCAAACTAGTCAGCCTTTATGGAAAGTAGCATGATCACTCCTCAAAGAACTAAAGGTAGACCCACCATTGGATCCTTGCAATGTTTAAATTCTGGTCAAGACAGGTAGGGTACTCGTCTGGGTGTTGGAGGAGTTCTCATGGCTTGGCTTGAATGACCCTGAGATGGTCCAGTTCCAGTTCCATTTCTAATCAAAGTTCATGAAAGAAGCTGAAGAGCATGTTAAATCTATCAATATTCAAATATCTCTAATTCTTTTCAAATTCCTACAAAAAGAAAATAATAATTCAGCATTTGTATGTCCGAGTGGTACTTTGTGGTATTCACACACCACATTTTGTTAATCTCCTCTTAAATTTGTGGGCCCTTGAGTTGATTCTACATTTTATACATTTTCCTGTGATAACATTTGAGGGTAGGTTTTTTGTTTGTTTTAAGATAGGGTCTCACTATGTTGCCCTTGGTCGAGTGCTGTGGTGTCACAGCTCACAGCAACCTCAAACTCTTTTAGGGTCCTCAAGAAATTGTGTTGGCTAGTATATGTTTGAAAATGTATTTAACCTTATTAGTATCTGAGAAATGTGAATTCAAAACAAATTGAAATGCTAATTTACCCATGTTATACTATTTCTAACCACCATTCCATTCTTTGTTTCTGAGTTTGTTCTTTTTAGATTCCACATATAAATGAGATCATGAAGTATTTGACTTTCTGCTTCTGGCTTATTTCACATAGCAACATGGCTTTTCAGATTTGCCCAATTTGTCGCAAATGGAAAGAGCTCCTTTTTAGAGGCTGAATAATATTCCATTGTATACAGCATATTTACATCCATTCATTAATTGACAGATGTTTCTCTTCTTTCTGTAGCTTGGCTATTGTGATTAATGCTGATAAATGAGAGAGTGTAGATTTTTTTTCAGAAAACTGATTTTATTTCACACGCATGCACACATGGATGTGTATTTGTGTGTAATGTCAAGGAGGAGAGAAGCTGGATCATAAGATGATTCTATTCTTTACTTCTTTGATGAAGCAGTAACTGTTTTTCATGCTGTCTGCGTAAACTACTTCCAGCAATAATGTACAAGTCTTCCTTTTCTTCCAGATCTTTGCCAACACTTCTTATCTTTCATCTTTTTGTTAATAGTAATCTTAACGTATGTGGTGATTTTTTCTTTCTTTTTTTTTTTCTTTTTGTATTTCACAGATGATTAAAATTTTTTAGCACTTTTTTTGTATAATTGTTGGTCAGCAATATTCTCCCTTTTAAGGAATGACTATTCAGATCTTTCACCCATTTTTAAATTGTTTGTTTTTTGTTATTGACTTAAGTTCCTTATCTATTTTGGATGTTAACCCCTTGTCATATAAATGATCTGAAAATTATTTTCTCCCCTTGTGTAGGTTGCCTTTTCTGTAACTTGGTATTTTCCTTTGCTGCACAAAGTCTCTTTAGTTTAATGGGATACCACTTGTTAATTTTTGCTTTTGTCATCCATTTTTTTGGTCCTGGTGACATAGCCAAAAAATCATTGCCAAAACCAATGCCAAAAATATTTTCACTTTTAATTTCTTCTAGTTTTTTAATGTTTCAATTATTTATTACATTTAAATATTTAATTCATTTTTGTTTATCACATTTGATAAGTGTTAGATTCTATTTTTCTGCAGGTAGATATCAATTTTTCCCAGCACTATTTATTGAAGAGACTATTCTTTCTCTTGTGTGTATGTTTTTTACACCCTTTCCTAAGAGGGTGAATATGAAGAGTTCTTAGCCCCTCCACACAAAGTAAATGTGAAGTGATAGATACATAATTAACCTGATTGTAGTGACTATTTCACAAAGCATACATAAGACAAATTATCAAGTTTTACAACTTAAGTATAAATAAACTTTACCTGTCAACTATTTCTCAATAAAGTTAGATAATTAAAAATAATTAAAAAACAAAAGAACAATTCAATGAAAACATTCAAAAACAATATGAACAGATATTTAAAAAAGCAACCTAACATTTGAGCAAATACCCTTGTCATAGGAGAATATGCCCAGTGTCAGTTAATAAAAAAGAAATATATAGTGCAATGCTCTTTTCTACCTATCACACTGGCAAAAATTCAAAGTTTTAAAACTCCAGAGAAATAGACTACTTGGCATTAATTAACAAATTTTCAAATGAAATGAAATGTTGACTCAGTGACTCTATTCACATATTTGTTTAATACTAAAGTCTACGAGAATGAAATGCCATATGTATAAAATTATTTTTACGTCATTCTTTTGTAATTTGTGGAAAATTTCCATATCCTTAAGTAGATTAATAGTTAAAAATTTGTATGCTAATTTATTTATAAATATGTAATTGAATATAATATACTCTATAAAAATCACTAAGAACAGGGATTATCTCTGTTAGACAAATTAAATATTCATACAAATAGATCCAAGGAAAATTACATGATTCATATTCATAGTCAACAACCTGTCAACAAAATACAAAACTTCTTCATGATTAAAATATATCTGGATAACCATCTAAACAAAGATTAAATAAATATACAAAGGTTAACACACACTGGAAAATTCCAAATGTTTGTTAAAACCTGAAATGAATGCATGAACAACATTAAAGAAAGGACAAAGAAAATTTGACTAGACTTTAAATAAAAAGGGATTTGATAAAGAATTTTAAACTTTTTCATCACACTAGTTAACATGAAAATGTGTCAAACGGTCTATGAACCAAGTGTATGGTGCCCCATGATCATACTAATGTACACAGCAGATTTAATAAAAAATAAATAAATAAATAAGAGCTTTTAAAAAATGTATCATTAGGGAGTGGGGTGGGGCCTTGGTGTGTGCCACACCTTCTAGGGGCAACACACAGATTGCAAGGGGGACTTCACCTAACAAATACAATCAGTGTAACCTGGCTTATTGTACCCTCAATGAATCCCCAACAATAAAAAAAAAAAAAAAGAATTTTAAACTTTAACTTATAATTATAAAATGACTATTTTGTCTTTGAAAAGGAAAGAAACAATTTTATGTTAAAAATAATAAAAATACATGGAAAAATTACGAAACAAAAAAAATACCTGGGGTTAATCTTGGTAATGTATAGTAAAAAAAAGAAGGCTAATTATAAAACAAGAAGAATTTTTTGAATTAGGAGAGAAAAATAAAAGGAAATCAGAAACATGAGTATATAATCTAAACAGTTTATAAAAATATTAAAACTAGATGGCTATAAAATTTTCAACCACATTCATAATAAAAGTCGGGATAAATTTGCTACTGAGAAACTATCTAATGGGTTAAAATAACAATGTTACTAATTATTAGAATATGTAGTATTTCTAAATAACGAGAAACATCAAATAAAGATAAAAGGACCAAGCCCAACATTCAAATCAAACTAAAACAAATAAACCTAATTGTATGTGGAAATTTGTAGAATAAATGACACAAATATCAACACAAGTATTTTAATTAATTTTACTATATTAAAAATAGCTTTAATATAACAACAAAACAATAAAATAAAATAACCAGCACAGTCAAAGGAATACTACTCAATACATAAATGACCATCAACTAATCCCATTTATATACTACATCAAACTCAGCAGATCTATACCTATGGACATAAATATATCTTAAAATATGATACTGAATTTCAAAAGGAAGACATCAAATAGTGCAGGAGGTATAATACATTTAAGTAAATTTTAAATGAACACATAGAAAGTATTTATTGATAATGTAACACTGATAACACCCTAAACCTATGGACGGTAAAAATAACCACTGACTTCTGGTGAGGGAAGTACAACTATTAGAAGACAGTGTCTAGTAGAGATATAATTAGACTGAAACTCTGTCTGCAACACTTTACTTACTAATTTTAAAAAGACCTTAAGGAAGATGAACATGCATTTTAGTATCTGGTATTGTATATGTGTCTGGTATGTTTTTAATGATGTTTTAAAAATTGTAATACAAAATAAAAATAACTCCGAAGTTACCTCCAGACTTCTGGGAAGACAAATAGAACCTCAAAGTGCCTCATGGAGATGTCTTTATCACGTACCCACTAAACCTAAAAAGCAAATCCAGAATTAATTATTAAAAGCAAAAAGAGCTGACAAATGAAATGAATTTTAAATATTTTATGGTACCATGCAATTTTGTTACCTTGTGGTTCAAAGCTCTTTGATGAGTTGTGAAAGCTCTTTCTTGTATCGGTATCAAATATTTAGTTATTTTTAAATGATGATCTTCTGGACCTGTGAAATTTTCTTACCTTCTTTAAATATTTTAGGCTTAAAATATCCTTGTGAAAAGTAGTGAAAATCTCTATAAGAAACTACCTTATTTGGCCTTTGTTGTACCTTTTAAAATATAGTCACACTTTAATAGTCCCCATTTCATTATTTCTTTTGCAAAATTTTATTTATTTTTATTGAATATATTTAAAGTGAGCACTATAATATTTTAATATACATAGTGAAATGGTTCCTATAAGTCAAGAAAATTTATGTATTTATCATCTTACTAAGTTACCTTTTTTTTTTTTTTAATTGTTGGGGGATTCATTGAGGGTACAATAAGCCAGGTTACACGTTAGGTAAAGTCCCTCTTGCAATCATGTCTTGCCCCCATAAAGTGTAACACACACCAAGGCCCCACCCACCTTCCTCCTTCCCTCTTTCTGTTTCCCCCCCATAACCATATTTGTCATTAATTGTACTCATATAAAAATTGAGTACATAGGAGTCATGCTTCTCCATTCTTGTGATGCTTTACTAAGAATAATGTCTTCCACGTCCATCCAGGTTAATACGAAGGATGTAAAGTCTCCATTTTTTTTAATGGCTGAATAGTATTCCATGGTATACATATACCATAGCTTCTTAATCCATTCCTGGGTTGGTGGGCATTTAGACTGTTTCCACATTTTGGCGATTGTAAATTGAGCTGCAATAAACAGTCTAGTACAAGTGTCCTTATGATAGAAGGATTTTTTTCCTTCTGGGTAGATACCCAGTAATGGGATTGCAGGATCAAATGGGAGGTCAAGCTTGAGTGCTTTGAGGTTTCTCCATACTTCCTTCCAGAAAGGTTGTACTAGTTTGCAGTCCCACCAGCAGTGTAAAAGTGTTCCCTTCTCTCCACATCCACGCCAGCATCTGCAGTTTTGAGATTGTGTGATGTGGGCCATTCTCACTGGGGTTAGATGATATCTCAGGGTTGTTTTGATTTGCATTTCTCTAATATATAGAGATGAGGAACATTTTTTCATGTTTTAGTTAGCCATTCGTCTGTCGTCTTTAGAGAAAGTTCTATTCATGTCTCTTGCCCATTGATATAAGGGATTGTTGACTTTTTTCATGTGGATTAATTTGAGTTCTCTATAGGTCCTAGTTATCAAGCTTTTGTCTGATTGAAAATATGCAAATATCCTTTCCCATTGTGTAGGTTGTCTCTTTGCTTTGGTTATTGTCTCCTTAGCTGTACAGAAGCTTTTCAGTTTAATGAAGTCCCATTTGTTTATTTTTGTTGTTGTTGCAATTGCCATAGCAGTCTTCTTCATGAAGTCTCTCCCCAGGCCAATATCTTCCAGTGTTTTTCCTATGCTTTCTTTGAGGATTTTTATTGTTTCATGCCTTAAATTTAAGTCCTTTATCCATCTTGAATCAATTTTTGTGAGTGGGGAAAGGTGTGGGTCCAGTTTCAGTCTTTTACATGTAGACATCCAGTTCTCCCAACACCATTTATTGAATAGGGAGTCTTTCCCCCAAGGTATGTTCTTGTTTGGTTTATCAAAGATTAGGTGGTTGTAAAATGTTAGTTTCATTTCTTGGTTTTCAGTTCGATTCCAAGTGTCTATGTCTCTGTTTTTGTGCCAGTACCATGCTGTCTTGAGCACTATGGCTTTGTAGTACAGACTAAAATCTGGTATGTGGATGCCCCCAGCTTTATTTTTGTTACAGAGAACTGCCTTAGCTATACGGGGTTTTTTCTGGTTCCATACAAAACGCAGAATCATTTTTTCCAAATCTTGAAAGTACGATGTTGGTATTTTGATAGGAATGGCATTGAATAGGTAGATTGCTTTGGGAAGTATAGACATTTTAACAATGTTGATTCTTCCCATCCATGAGCATGGTATGTTCTTCCATTTGTTAATATCCTCTGCTATTTTCTTTCTGAGGATTTCATAGTTTTCTTTATAGAGGTCCTTCACCTGCTTCGTTAGGTATAGCCAGGTGTGTTTCTTGCAGACAGGTATTTAATTTTCTTTGAAACTATGGTGAAGGGAGTTGTGTCCTTAATTAGCTTCTCATCTTGACTGTTATTGGTGTACACAAAGGCTACTGACTTGTGGACATTGATTTTATATCCTGAAACATTACTGTATTTTTTGATGACTTCTAGGAGTCTTGTGGTTGAGTCTTTGGGGTTCTCTAAGTATAAGATCATGTCATCAGCAAAGAGGGAGAGTTTGACCTCCTCTGCTCCCATTTGGATTCCCTTTATTTCCTTATCTTGCCTAATTGTATTGGCTAGAACTTCCAGCACTACGTTGAATAGTAAAGGTGACAGAGGACAACCTTGTCTGGTTCCAGTTCTAAGAGGAAAAGCTTTGAGTTTTACTCCATTCAGTAAGATATTGGCTGTGGGTTTGTCATAGATAGCTTCAATCAGTTTTAGAAATGTGCCACCTATGCCTATACTCTTCAGTGTTCTAATTAGAAAAGGGTGCTGGATTTTATCAAATGCTTTTTCTGCATCGATTGAAAGGATCATGTGATCTTTATTTTTGCCTCTGTTAATATGGTGGATAATATTTATGGACTTGCGTATGTTAAACCAGCCTTGCATCCCTGGGATGAAGCCTACTTGATCATGATGAATGACTTTTTTGATGACAAGCTGTAATCTATTGGCTAGGATTTTGTTGAGAATTTTTGCGTCTATGTTCATGAGTGAGATTGGTCTGAAATTCTCCTTTTTGTTTGGGTCTTTTCCTGGTTTTGGTATCAGGGTGATGTTTGCTTCATAGACTGTGTTGGGGAAGATTCCTTCTTCCTCAATTTTTTGGAATAATTTCTGCAGTACAGGAATAAGCTCTTCCTTGAAGGTTTGATAGAATTCTGGAGTGAAGCCATCTGGACCAGGGCATTTTTTGGTTGGAAGATTTTTTATTATTTCTTTGATCTCAGTGCTTGAAATTGGTCTGTTCAGGAGCTCTATTTCTTCCTGGCTGAGTCTAGGGAGAGGGTGTGATTCCAAATATTGATCCATTTCTTTCACATTGTCAAATTGCTGGGCATAGAGTTTCTGGTAGTATTCAGAGATGATCTCTTGTATCTCTGTGGGATCAGTTGTTATTTCCCCTTTATCATTTCTGATTGAGGTTACTAGAGATTTTGCTTTTCTATTCCTCGTTAGTCTGGCCAATGGTTTATCTATTTTATTTATTTTTTCAAAAAACCAACTCTTTGTTTCATTAATTTTCTGAATGATTCTTTTGTTTTCAATTTCATTGATCTCTGATTTGATTTTGGAGATTTCTTTTCTTCTACTGAGTTTAGGCTTAGATTGTTCTTCTTTTTCCAATTCCATAAGATCTCTTGTGAGATTGTTGATGCGCTCTCTTTCTGTTTTTTGAATGTAGGCATCTAAAGCGATGATTTTTCCTCTCAAAACTGTTTTTGCAGTATCCCACAGGTTTTGGTAGCTTGTGTCTTCATTGTTGTTATGCTCAAGGAAGTTAATGATTTCCTGTTTTATTTCTACCTGCACCCATCTGTTATTCAACAGAAGATTGTTTAGTTTCCATGCCTTTCGGTGGGGTTGAGCATTTTTGTTAGAGTTGAGCTCCACCTTTAGTGCCTTATGGTCTGAGAAGATACAAGGTAAAATTTCAATTCTTTTGATTCTGTTGATATTTGTTTTGTGTCCCAGGATATGATCAATTTTGGAGAATGTTCCATGGGGTGATGAGAAGAATGTATATTCTTTACCTTTTGGTGGAGTGTTCTACATGCGTCTATCAAGCACAGTTGTTCTAGGGTCTCATTTAAATCTCTTATATCCTTGCTTAATTTCTGTTTAGAGGATCTGTCCAGCTCTGTAAGAGGAGTGTTAAGGTCCCCTGTTATTATGGTATTATCAGATATCATATTGCTCAGACTGAGTAAGGTCCGTTTCAAGAATCTGGGAGCATTTAAATTGGGTGCATAGATATTTAGAATTGAAATGTCTTCTTGTTGTATTTTTCCCTTGACCAATATAAAGTGACCATCTTTGTCTTTTTTGACTTTAGTTGCTTTAAATCCACATGTATCTGAAAATAAGATTGCAACTCCTCTTTTCTTCTGAATTCCATTTGCCTGAAAAATTGTCTTCCAACCTTTGACTCGGAGCTTTAATTTGTCTTTTGAAGCCAGGTGTGTTTCTTGCAGACAGCAAATGGATGGCTTGTGTTTTTTAATCCAGTCAACCAATCTATGTCTCTTCAGTGGGGAATTCAAGCCATTAACATTTATTGAGATAATTGATAAGTGTGGTAGTACTCTATTCGTCTTATTTTGTGAGATTCCATTGCTTAGTTTTATCTTTTGCATCAGTGTGGAGGTTAGGTTCTGTCCTTTAATTTCTGAGTTCTTACTTTGCTGCTGATCCATTGTGGTGGTCAGTGTGCAGAACAGGTTGAAGTATTTCCTGTAGAGCTGGTCTAGTTGTGGCGAATTTCCTCAATGTTTGTATATCCGTAAATGATTTGATTTCTCTGTCAATTTTGAAGCTTAGCTTAGCAGGGTACAGAATTCTGGGCTGGAAATTGTTCTGTTTATGTAGACTAAAGGCAGATGACCATTGTCTTCTTGCTTGGAAAGTTTCATTAGAGAAACCTGCAGTCACTCTGATGGATTTGCCCCTGTAGGTCAACTGGCGCTTACTCCTGGCAGCTTGCAGAATCTTTTCTTTTGTCTTGACTTTGGACAGGTTCATCACAATGTGTCTTGGAGAAGCTCGGTTAGAGTTGAGGCGACCTGGGGTCCGATAGCCCTCTGAAAGCAGTGCGTCAGAATCTTTGGTGATATTTGGGAAATTTTCTTTTATAATATTCTCTAGTATGGCTTCCATTCCTCTGGGGCATTCTTCTTCCCCTTCTGGAATTCCTGTAACTCGTATGTTGGAACGCTTCATAAAGTCCCATAATTCTGACAGTGAACGTTCTGCTTTCTCTCTCTTCTTTTCTGCCTCTTTTACTATCTGAGTTATCTCAAAAACTTTGTCTTCTACCTCTGAAATTCTTTCTTCTGCTTGGTCTAACCTGTTGCTGATACTTTCCATTACATTTTTAAGTTCCCTGATTGTTTCATTTCCTTCAGGTCTGCTATATCCTTTTTATATTCTTCATATCGTTCATCTCTTATTTGATTCTGTTTTTGAATTTCCTTTTGGTTATTTTCCACTTTATTTGTAGTTTCCTTCATTGTTTCCATCATTTCTTTCATTGTTTTCAACATGTGTATTCTAAATTCCCTTTCTGTCATTCCTAAAATTTCTGTATAGGTGGAATCCTCTGTAATAGCTACCTCATGGTCCCTTGGCGGGGTTGGTTCTGGACTGGTTCTTCATGTTGCCTGGAGTTTTCTGCTGATTCTTCCTCATGAGTGATTTCTTTTATCTGTTTCCTTGCCCTAATTTTCCTTTCACTTCCTCTTGCTCTTTAAGGTCTCGTGCCTGTGGAAGTTGCGGGAGGGTTTAGATGGATTGAACACATGCGACCTCTCGCCGGTTTTCCACTGTTTTACTCCTTCTCTTGGGGTCCAGAAGTCTCTCGCTGACTCCCTGTATCCTCTCAGGGGTGATGATAGGCAGATCCCACCAGCCAGAGATGCCTGGAGTCCTATATCCCCAGACTCACGGTGCCCAGGTGCAAGGAAGCTGTTACTCGGCTGCCATCTTGCTCCGCCTCTCTGTCACTAAGTTACCTTTTTATGGTAAGAAAATCTAAAATATGCTCGCTTTGCACATTTTCAGTGTGCAATATAATATTATTGATAATAATTAAAATAATTTTAAATAATAATAAAAGTATTAATATTAATATCCTGCTGACATTAGATCTGTAAAAATGATTTATCCTACATAATTGCAACTTTGTATTCTTGACCTTGGATCTTACCATTTCCTTCCTCTTCCCACCCACCATGGTGATCACCATCTAGTCTTTGTTTCTATATGGCTCTTTATTTAGATTCTACACATAAGTGAATGCAGCCAGTATTTTTCTTTCTATGTCTGTGTTATTTCATTTGTCATAGTACTCCCCCAAATCACCTGTGCTGTTGCAAGCGATAGATTCTCCATTTCTAAATTTTAGAGTGAACAATATTCTATTGTACATATACAACACATCTTCCTTAAACATTCTTCCATCAAAAACAATCAGCTTGTTTCCATACCATGCTGTACTGACGATAAGAGGGCTGATGTCTCTATGAGGTGCAGATTTTATTTCCTTCAGGTATATATATAGGTTGCATACATACGTAACTGTTATGTAACTTTCATAACAGTTATACCAATTTACAGTCCTACCAACAGTGTCTAAGAGTTCCCCTTTCTCCACACCTTCATCAACATTACTTATCTTGCATCTTTTGGGCTATGGACATCCTAACGTTTGTGGTGACGTGTCACGGTGGATTTGGTCTGTATTTTCCTGATGATTAATGATGTTGGGAACTTTTAATATGCAGAGGGTGCCAAAAAACGTTTTCACATTTTAAAAAGCAGAAAGTGTATTAAAATTATAATACTCAATATGTATATTTAATGCAATCCCTTCCAAAATTTAAATTGCCTTTGTCAGTGAAATAGGAAAAGCAATTCCAAAACTTGTAGGGAACCATAAAAAAAATTTAATAGAAAAAGCAATTTTAAGCAAGAGAAAAGCTGGAAACCGAATGCTCCTTTTTGAGTAGAGTCATGTCCTAAATAAAACATAGCAGCTATTCATGAGGATGCAAAAATTCAACATACAATAAATGATCATTGTGCAATTGCTCCTAACCTATCCCTGTAATACACTGTTAAATGTTCTCTTTATTTAGTGGGCTTTTTTTTTTTTCCTTTTTAGGTTTTCTTTTAATGTTTTAAATTGTCAGCATTTCTTTTTCCTGTTCACTATGCTGTGTATTTCATCTGTGCATCATTTTTAATACTAGAAGTATAAATTGTGCAAAGACTTTTAGAGAGTTCCAACTCATTTCACACATTTTCTGCAAACGTGACTCTATGGAAGTTTATTATCACAGGGGTGACGGACAGTGTGCAGGCATTGTAGATGTAGGGTAAGACATGGAAACTTCCTCAATAAATGAAGACATCTCTTTTTTTGTAGATGTGCTTTTGTGAAACATAAAATTTCTCAAGATCTTGACTCATTGAGCAAGTGGTATCATTGTGATGTGGTGCTGAATCATTGACGTGTTAGATTTATTATGTCAAAACACTTATTTGGTGTGTGACATTGTTTCTTATGGCTTCAGTTATAAACCTGGCTGAGCACAATTACCAAGCACAGCATTGTGTGCTCACCTGTTTCATGTTTGACCTATTTATTTATGAATAGTTTTCATAAATTATTTATGAAAAAAACTATGAATAGGTTTCCTGCTTTTAATTGTTATACCTGTGTGACTCTTGTTGGTTTACCCAAGTGTTTGTTCTGCAAAAACATATCTTATTATTGCCTATTTTATTGTTTAAGTGGCCTGTGGTGTTGTTGCGTCTTTATTATGTTTCTAAAAAACAAATCTACTTTCACACATGTAAAGACATAACTTTAAAAAATTAATGTTTTTTTTTTTTTTTCTAGAATTACATTTTTGGAATTTCATTCTTTAGAGACTGAGATTTTTAGAATTTTAGACTTTGGAAAGTTTAATTGTTCAGTATTTCAACATTGGGAATTGTGTCATTTGCAATTGTATTGAGGGGATTATAATCACTTGCCCCGCAATAGTGATGAGGGGTACCAGGAACCTCCTGTTAATACTTTCTTGGACATGTAAATCATTCCTGGGTTGCAGGCAATTCTAACTAGGGAATTGTTTCTTACTCTGTCTTAGGAAGCCAGCATTCATTTCTGTGCTCCACATCACTTCTGCCACTTCTTTGCTATATTCAGAGCTCTCTCTTGTATTTGAGAGTTGTATTCATTGGCATGTAGTTGTTTACTCATTACTGATGTTGTTTTAATGGGGGAGACAAGCATTGGAACCTCCCCATTGACCATCTTGTTATCATCACTAGTTATTTCTGAATGGGCATTTCTCAGGTCATTCATAATAAAGTACAACTCGGAGGGTAGCACATGAAATACAGTGTAAATTATTAATAAGTAATCATATTCTAGAGTGAATGTGCTACATTCTAATCTTTTATTGTAAGATGTTTATAATTTGTGCAATTGAATGTTTTTCGATTTCCACATTTCCATAATCAGTAATAGAAGACAATTTATGTCATGAAAATGGTTATGACAGTCATTACATGGAAAATATTAGCAAAACACTGTGCAAAAATAGTATCTAAATATTATTTGATTGACAATTGTTCGAATGACAGATTATTGAGCAGATAATTTGAAAACTATATTTATTACCTGGTAATCAGGGGCAATAATTGAAAGACTGGGATTTGATTGTATTCTAGTCACGTTTCAGAAAATTAATTAGGTTTTTAGGTTATTAAACAGTTTTTTTTCTTCAATAAGATAATGAAAACTTTCCAACTGCATTTTTTATTTTTTTATGAAATGTTTTTCTAGGAGATTCCTTTACTTATTCAGAGTCATTTTTCTTTTTTTTTTTTTTTTTTTTTTTTTTATTGTTCGGGATTCATTGAGGGTACAATAAGTCAGTTACACTGATTGCAATTGTTAGGTAAAGTCCCTCTTGCAATCATGTCTTGCCCCCATAAAGTGTGACACACACTAAGGCCCCACCCTCCTCCCTCCATCCCTCTTTCTGCTTCCCCCCCCATAAACTTAATTGTCATTAATTGTCCTCATATCAAGATTGAGTACATAGGATTCATGCTTCTCCATTCTTGTGATGCTTTACTAAGAATAATGTCTTCCACTTCCATCCAGGTTAATACGAAGGATGTAAAGTCTCCATTTTTTTTAATAGCTGAATAGTATTCCATGGTATACATATACCACAGCTTGTTAATCCATTCCTGGGTTGGTGGGCATTTAGGCTGTTTCCACATTTTGGCAATGGTAAATTAAGCTGCCATAAACAGTCTAGTACAAGTGTCCTTATGATAAAAGGATTTTTTTCCTTCTGGGTAGATGCCCAGTAATGGGATTGCAGGATCGAATGGGAGGTCTAGGTTGAGTGCTTTGAGGTTTCTCCATACTTCCTTCCAGAAAGGTTGTACTAGTTTGCAGTCCCACCAGCAGTGTAAAAGTGTTCCCTTCTCTCCACATCCACGCCAGCATCTGCAGTTTTGAGATTTTGTGATGTGGGCCATTCTCACTGGGGTTAGATGATATCTCAGGGTTGTTTTGATTTGCATTTCTCTAATATATAGAGATGATGAACATTTTTTCATATGTTTGTTAGCCATTCGTCTGTCATCTTTAGAGAAAGTTCTATTCATGTCTCTTGCCCATTGATAAAAGGGATTGTTGGCTTTTTTCATGTGGATTAATTTGAGTTCTCTATAGATCCTGGTTATCAAGCTTTTGTCTGATTGAAAATATGCAAATATCCTTTCCCATTGTGTAGGTTGTCTCTTTGCTTTGGTTATTGTGTCCTTAGCTGTACAGAAGCTTTTCAGTTTAATGAAGTCCCATTTGTTTATTTTTGATGTTGTTGCAATTGCCATGGCAGTCTTCTTCATGAAGTCTTTCCCCAGGCCAATATCTTCCAGTGTTTTTCCTATGCTTTCTTTGAGGATTTTTATTGTTTCATGCCTTAAATTTAAGTCCTTTATCCATCTTGAATCAATTTTTGTGAGTGGGGAAAGGTGTGGGTCCAGTTTCAGTCTTTTACATGTAGACATCCAGTTCTCCCAACACCATTTATTGAGTAGGGAGTCTTTCCCCCAAGGTAAGTTCTTGTTTGGTTTATCAAAGATTAGGTGGTTGTAAGATGTTAGTTTCATTTCTTGGTGTTCAATTCGATTCCAAGTGTCTATGTCTCTGTTTTTGTGCCAGTACCATGCTGTCTTGAGCACTATGGCTTTGTAATACAGACTAAAATCTGGTATGCTGACGCCCCCAGCTTTATTTTTGTTACTAAGAACTGCCTTAGCTATACGGGGTTTTTTCCGGTTCCATACAAAACGCAGAATCATTTTTTCCAAATCTTGAAAGTACGATGTAGGTACTTTGATAGGAATGGCATTGAATAGGTAGATTGCTTTGGGAAGTATAGACATTTTAACAATGTTGATTCTTCCCATCCATGAGCATGGTATGTTCTTCCATTTGTTAATATCCTCTGCTATTTCCTTTCTGAGGATTTCATAGTTTTCTTTATAGAGGTCCTTCACCTCCTTCGTTAGGTATATTCCTAGGTATTTCATTTTCTTTGAAACTATGGTGAAGGGAGTTGTGTCCTTAATTAGCTTCTCATCTTGACTGTTATTGGTGTATACAAAGGCTACTGACTTGTGGACATTGATTTTATATCCTGAAACATTACTGTATTTTTTGATGACTTCTAGGAGTCTTGTGGTTGAGTCTTTGGGGTTCTCTAAGTATAAGATCATGTCGTCAGCAAAGAGGGAGAGTTTGACCTCCTCTGCTCCCATTTGGATTCCCTTTATTTCCTTATCTTGCCTAATTGTATTGGCTAGAACTTCCAGCACTACGTTGAATAGTAAAGGTGACAGAGGACAACCTTGTCTGGTTCCAGTTCTAAGAGGAAAAGCTTTCAGTTTTACTCCATTCAGTAAAATATTGGCTGTGGGTTTGTCATAGATAGCTTCAATCAGTTTTAGAAATGTGCCACCTATGCCTATACTCTTCAGAGTTCTAATTAGAAAAGGATGCTGGATTTTATCAAATGCTTTTTCTGCATCTATTGAGAGGATCATGTGATCTTTATTTTTGCCTCTGTTAATATGGTGGATAACGTTTATAGACTTGCGTATGTTAAACCAGCCTTGCATCCCTGGGATGAAGCCTACTTGATCATGATGAATGACTTTTTTGATGATAAGCTGTAATCTATTGGCTAGGATTTTGTTGAGAATTTTTGCGTCTATGTTCATGAGTGAGATTGGTCTGAAATTCTCCTTTTTCTTTGGGTCTTTTCCTGGTTTTGGTATCAGGGTGATGTTTGCTTCATAGAATGTGTTGGGGAAGATTCCTTCTTTCTCAGTTTTTTGGAATAATTTCTGCAGTACAGGAATAAGCTCTTCCTTGAAGGTTTGATAGAATTCTGGAGTGAAGCCATCTGGACCAGGGCATTTTTTAGTTGGAAGCTTTTTTATTGTTTCTTTGATCTCAGTGCTTGAAATTGGTCTGTTCAGGAGGTCTATTTCTTCCTGGCTAAGTCTAGGGAGAGGGTGTGATTCCAGATATTGATCCATTTCCTTCACATTGTCAAATTTCTGGGCATAGAGTTTCTGGTAGTATTCAGAGATGATCTCTTGTATCTCTGTGGGATCAGTTGTTATTTCCCCTTTATCGTTTCTGATTGAGGTTATTAGAGATTTTACTTTTCTATTTCTAGTTAGTCTGGCTAATGGTTTATCTATTTTATTTATTTTTTCAAAAAACCAACTCCTTGTTTCATTAATTTTCTGAATGATTCTTTTGTTTTCAATTTCATTGATCTCTGATTTGATTTTGGATATTTCTTTTCTTCTACTGAGTTTAGGCTTAGATTGTTCTTCTTTTTCCAATTCCATAAGATCTCTTGTGAGATTGTTGATGTGCTCTCTTTCTGTTTTTCGAATGTAGGCATCTAAAGCGATGAATTTTCCTCTCAAAACTGCTTTTGCAGTATCCCACAGGTTTTGGTAGCTTGTGTCTTCATTGTTGTTATGCTCAAGGAAGTTAATGATTTCCTGTTTTATTTCTTCCTTCACCCATCTGTTATTCAACAGAAGATTGTTTAATTTCCATGCCTTTGGGTGGGCTTGAGCATTTTTGTTAGAGTTGAGTTCCACCTTTAGTGCCTTATGGTCTGAAAAGATACAAGGTAAAATTTCAATTCTTCTGATTCTGTTGATATTTGTTTTGTGTCCCAGGATATGATCAATTTTGGAGAATGTTCCATGGGGTGATGAGAAGAATGTATATTCTTTATCTTTGGGGTGGAGTGTTCTATATGCATCTATCAAGCATATTTGTTCTAGGGTCTCATTTAAATCTCTTACATCTTTGTTTAATTTCTGTTTAGAGGATCTGTCCAGCTCTGTAAGAGGTGTGTTAAAGTCCCCTGTTATGATGGTATTATCAGATATCATATTGCTCAGACTGAGTAAGGTCTGCTTCAGGAATCTGGGAGCATTTAAATTGGGTGCATAAATATTTAGAATTGAAATGTCTTCTTGTTGTAGTTTTCCCTTGACCAATATAAAGTGACCATCTTTGTCTTTTTTGACTTTAGTTGCTTTAAATCCACATGTATCTGAAAATAAGATTGCAACTCCTCTTTTCTTCTGAATTCCGTTTGCCTGAAAAATTGTCTTCCAACCCTTGACTCGGAGCTTTAATTTGTCTTTTGAGGCCAGGTGTGTTTCTTGCAGACAGCAAATGGATGGCTTGTGTTTTTTAATCCAGTCAGCCAATCTATGTCTCTTCAGTGGGGAATTCAAGCCATTAACATTTATTGAGATAATTGATAAGTGTGGTAGTATTCTATTCGTCTTATTTGGTGAGAGTCCATTGCTTAATTTTATCTTTTGCATCAGTGTGGAGGTTAGGTTTTGTCCTTTGATTTCTGAGTTCTTACTTTGCTGCTGATCCATTGTGGTGGTCAGTGTGCAGAACAGGTTGAAGTATTTCCTGTAGAGCTGGTCTTGTTGTGGCGAACTTCCTCAATGTTTGTATATCCGTAAATGATTTGATTTCTCCGTCAATTCTGAAGCTTAGCTTAGCAGGGTACAGAATTCTGGGCTGAAAATTGTTCTGTTTAAGTAGATTAAAGGTAGATGACCATTGTCTTCTTGCTTGGAAAGTTTCATTAGAGAAGTCTGCGGTAACTCTGATGGATTTGCCCCTGTAGGTCAACTGGCACTTACTCCTGGCAGCTTGCAGAATCTTTTCTTTTGTCTTGACTTTGGACAGGTTCATCACAATGTGTCTTGGAGAAGCTCGGTTAGAGTTGAGGCGACCAGGGGTCCGATATCCCTCTGAAAGCAGTGTGTCAGACTCTTTGGTGATGTTTGGGAAATTTTCTTTTATAATATTCTCTAGTATGGCTTCCATTCCTCTGGGGCATTCTTCTTCCCCTTCTGGAATTCCTATAACTCGTATGTTGGAACGCTTCATAAAGTCCCATAATTCTGACAGTGAACGTTCTGCTTTCTCTCTCTTCTTTTCTGCCTCTTTTACTGTCTGAGTTATCTCAAGAACTTTGTCTTCTACCTCTGAAATTCTTTCTTCTGCATGGTCTAACCTGTTGCTGATACTTTCCATTGTATCTTTAAGTTCCCTAATTGACTGTTTCATTTCCTTCAGGTCTGCTATATCCTTTTTATATTCTTCATATCGTTCATCTCTTATTTGATTCTGTTTTTGGATTTCCTTTTGGTTATTTTCCACTTTATTAGCAATTTCCTTCATTGTTTCCATCATTTCTTTCATTGTTTTCAACATGTGTATTCTAAATTCCCTTTCTGTCATTCCTAACATTTCTATACTGGTGGAATCATCTGCAGTAGCTACCTCATGGTCCCTTGGTGGGGTTGTTCTAGACTGGTTCTTCATGTTGCCTGGAGTTTTCTGCTGATTCTTCCTCATGAGTGATTTCTTTTATCTGTTTCCTTGCCCTAATTTTCCTTTCACTTCCTCTTGCTCTTTAAGTTCTTATGCCTGTGGACTAAGGGTTATAGGACCAGAAGGGTGAGAAGGTTGAAGAGCAAAAAAAGGGGATGAAAGAAAGGAGGACCGAGTGATAAGAAAAAAAGAAAGATAGAGAAAGGAGAGGGGGTGGGTATAAGGAATATTGACAAAAAGAAGAGAGGCACAGAAAGAGGGAGACAGGGCAATATAGGTGTACAGTAGGGTACTTTGACACAACTTTAAAAAAACCCCACCTTCTGGGGGTGCCCAGTTGCGTGGTTCCCTTGAGGTCAGCAGCTCTTTGCTAACCTGATCAGACACAGTACCCCACCTCCACCAAGTAGAGAGGAAAGACAAAAATGCTATAAATCAAACCAAAAGAAGCAAACAGAAAACTTTACGGGGATAAAATTGGGTGAAAACCAAATTATATCGGTAGAAACACTAGCAAAAATGAAGTTGAAGTTATTAAAAAAGGCAGCAATGGGAAATTATAATTAAACTAGGAAAATTGAGAAAGAAAAAGGGATCTGTGTGGAAAAGATTGAAATTAAAAAAACAAAAGAACATCAGCAACGTCAAAATAAACAAACAAAAAAAACCAAACCAAAAAAAAAAAGAAGAAAAAAATACACAACCAAAAACAAAGCAGTTTGTATATGTTATTAAATATTGTCTGGGCAACACGTGGTCTTCTGGGGTATGAGATGTTAGTCACAGTTCTGATACGACTGGAGGCTGCTGATTTCTCAAACCCCAGCAGGTAGACACCCTAAATCTCTCTTCAGCCTACTTAAAAGGCACTTTGAACTTGTAAACTTGCTGAGCAGAAGCTTTCCCAGCTTTCTCGCTGGAATCGCTGCTGAAGTGGCTATGCACTTACTCAGTGTGCCAAAACCGATCTCACTCTGCCCCTGAGGGTTAGGGCTGCAAGGCGGCTCAGACCCCACCCTTAGGCTACTTGGTTGCTGGGTTACCAGCTCCCACCCGTTTCTAGCTCTGCGACCCTGAGGGCAGAGCTTGCTGGGGCAGATCACTGACAATGGATCCCTGTGACCCACCACCAAACACTATCAGCTCCGTCTGGCTCAACGGCTCAGACTGGGGCCCTAGACAATGGCCAAAGTTCTCCGCACTCCCGCTCAGGCCTTCCCCAAGGCAGTTCAACTCAGTGCCAAGTCCAAGGACATCAAAACAGTTCACAGGTAAGGCCTTTCTGGTTTGCAGTCTCGCTGCTACTGAACTTACAGTTGTGGGCGGGTTTAGACGGATTGAACACACGCGACCACTTGCCGGCTTTCCACTGTTTTAGTCCTCCTCTTGGGGTCCAGAAGTCTCTCGCTGACTCCCTGTATTTTCATAGGAATGATGATAGGCAGTTCCCACCAGCCAGAGATGCCTGGAGTCCTATCTCCCCAGACTCACGGTGCCCAGATGCAAGGAAGCTGTTACTCGGCTGCCATCTTGCTCCGCCTCTTTCAGAGTCATTTTTCAGGGCACTCCATCGTGTCAGTTTCATTTGGATTCAATTCACGTATTGATAACTGATTTGCAGGCAGTTCTCACAGTGGTAATTTCTTTAACAAGTCATGGGAGAAACTGCTCACTTCTGCTCCCTGAAATCGGCTTCCTTTTCTTTGTACAGCTAGATTACTTTTCTCTGCCTGTCTTGTTATTTGTTGTTAAATTCTAACCAATGGCTTATACTTGGAAAATTGATACTATTTCTATAAATAGTGTTTATTTGGGATTTTTCCATATTCTCTTCCGCTTCTGGATGGTAAACCCCAGTGTAAAAATAAAAACTTTTTTTTCTGTTGAATAAAACATGGCAGATGTGTTTTGTAATTTGAATTTAAAACTTTTTGGTGCGGAGGAGTTGTCTTCAACTGCCATGAATATAAAAATATCTCTCAGACACATTGGAGATTAGCAAATAAAATCATTAAAGAGTTTGAAGCCCTAATATAGGACATGATTATGATAGATAAAAGGTGATACTAATATATTTTAGTCATATCATTAGGCCTGTGTAAAATACATAAATGTATATTATATATGTGTGTACATATATGTACATATATAGAGAGACAGGTGCATATTGAAGATAATTTATACACATGCACACACACACACATAAAATCTTCTAGGCAGTCAAGACTCCAGCCTTCTCCAGCTCCATATGCCATTTATATGCCATTTATAGAGTGATAATCTGGGTTTCGTTACTTCAATTAACATGGGCACTTTTAGTTCCATTACCCAGTTTAAATGGATCTTCAGGTCATATTTATCTAACTTTGTATGACCCTGAAACTCAAAAGAACTATAGCTTCTGTACCACTTACGGTTATATATAGTTTGTTCTAGGAAGTCATTTTGTTCATGACCATTTTTAATATAAATTTAAAATAGCACTTTTATGTATCATTCCCATGGTTTTGTCATGAGAGATATAACGGAAGTGACAGAGGCACAGGTGAGGACTTCCAATAGCATCGAGACCAGTAATACAACATTAATTTAGTATAATTAAACATTTCCATTTCTTTCCTTCAAGTACTTAATGTAATAATAAAACTGAGATCCAGTGGCATTACAGAAGAAATATAATGCTGTATTAAAATGAAATACGTGAGGTTTTTCCTTTGATTACATTTTCTGTAATTAAATCAAGTGACAGGATAGATTTTCTGTTACAAACACCATCTCTGTAGGCAGATGTAAAAATTATTTCTTTTCAAGGGACTTGAAAATACAATCAAGCATTTGGATAATGACTTGAGAATAGCAGGGTGGCTAATCATACCCATTTTCTATGTAACCAATCATTGCAATAAGAAGCATGAGACTTGATGTTCAAAATCCACATAACAATTTATGGTACGGTAATAGTAATTTTAATTTTTGACATTTAATCAAATGTTTATAGGAATAGAGTCACTTAATGTTTTTATTGTTTCCATAGATATGTAATTTGTCCTCATTTTTACTCATTCCTCATCTGTAGTTAAGCATATTTAATAGTCACTGTTGTAATTCTTTTCTATTGTAGGGATTACATTATATGCTTTAGGTGCAAAGCACGAGAAAATAATGGAGCTTTCAAACAGTTATGCTTCCTGTATCCAGTGAATGTAAGATAATTGCATTAAGAAAGAGAAGCAACATGGGCTTTTACCAACAGAAAATGGTTAACATCGTCCAACATTGAATAAAATAAACTACGTAGGTAAAGACTCTGCGTTGATCCCACATAAATCATGCACACTAACACATCTATTCTGTGTTTGAAAATAGATAATGGATTTCTTGCTTGCATGAAGAAAAGCGAGCTGGAAACAGGTTAAGCTACATTGCAAAAGTGTGAAAATCATAAGAACCTGTTTTCAAGAACATGAACCGCTCTTAAATTTTTTGAGACAGAAAAAACCTTATGTTCATAAAAGAGACTGAAGGAAAATAATCAGACATGAAGAAAACATACATGAATCAGGCAGTTACACACAAACACACAGAAGCATATTTTTATTAGTATGCATAAGCATAAAATAGGCTCATAGAAGGAAAGTTATTTATCTACATATTTTATATAAGGCATTGAGATAATTTATTTACATATATTATTTTAAAATTAAAGACATTTTATTTATTTTGTCCCATATTTTGTTTAATTTATATTTTCACATTTCCATTTGTCTTATTTATATTTTAATCTACATCCTACAGATCCATCTATGCCCACATACGTCTTGTAACTGGATTTTCTATAAAATTCTACATGTTGAAAATATAGATATTTTTATGTATTATTTCTTAACATTGGCAGTTGATTTTAAATGCTATTGTTCTCTTCTAGGTATGTTGTCAAATAAAAACATTTATATGGCACTTTTTAAGTCTGTGTGGTGTATTATGAGATATTCACTTAGAATCTCACTTATTGTTTACTTCAGTTCTTCACATTATAAACAAAACATTACAAACGATAAAACATTAATTTTATCCCATAAATGAAGACTAATATAATTTTATAAATGTGCCACCTATGAGATAGGTAGTTTAAGTCAACAACCCCAGCTGCCCAGCTGATACACGGCAAAGCAAAGAAGCAACTCAAATTTGCCAAATCCATCAATACATTCACCTGACAATTTTACATAAAATAGAAATCATAATACAGGCCAAGGTCACATGCAGATTACGTAAGTGCTTATTATTTGAAGGAGAGTCTTTTCTCTCAAAATTTTGTGCATTAGTTCAGTAGGAAACAGCCATGAAATCAAATTCATAAAAAATTCAGTTCTGAGGGCGGCGCCTGTGGCTCAAAGGAGTAGGGAGCCAACCCCATATGCCGGAGGCGGAGGGTTCAAACCCAGCCCCGCCCCGTCATAAACTGCAAAAAAAAAAAATCAGTTTTGATTTAGTAATATTTTTAATATTAACTTCACTGTTAATTATACCCCACACTTGATTAGAATCATGTATTTCTTCACTAGGCTAAAAGAAGTAACAGATAAATATAACCTCTGCTTTCGATTTATATTTACAAATGTGTTTGTTTATACATCTGATCGGATAGTATTTTGAAATGTAATTTTTTTTTTTTTCCATTCTACATTGTACTTTCATCCCATCGTATTCCTTTTGAGAGAGTAGTTATTTCTGTAAGATGATGCTTCAGCCAGGGAAGCAACATTTAAAAACTGAAGTTTCTTACAAAATATTCTGATTTTTGTCCCGAGCGCCTGAAAAAAGTCCTTGTGCTGTGGAAGACGCGGTGAGTAGTGATGATTTTACTGGAACAAGCAGAATAGCTTCAAAGCAGTAACAGGTGTTTTTCTCCAGTATAATAGAGATTCTTCCAGGATGGGAGCGAGGCAAGAGAGCCGTGAGAGTTTTACGGCTGCCTTTCTCTGCTTTGACAACGCAATAAAATCCCAGAGAGGAATAGTTATTTGATGCCCAAATGGGGCTCTAAACAGTTATTTAAAAATTCCCTCAAGAAATCATGGCGCTAGAGTAGAGTAGCACAACTATTAGATGTCTAGGGGATGCAGGCAGGCTCTAAGTAAATATTTTTACTAAGCCCATGAACTGTGAACTAAGAATCCTGATTAAATTGATTTTAAACAGGGTTATAATGTTTCTTGGCTACTTGAGTATTTAACTTTCCATATCAATATCTACACCCTACAGATATGTCTGCACACATGTGCTGCTTGTAACTGAATTTTCTAAAATATTCTGCATGTTGAAAATACAGATTTTTTTTATGTGTGATTTCTTAACATTAGCAGTTAATTAGCAAATGGTCATTGTTTTCTTATAGGTATGTTGTCAAATAAAAACATACCTATTGAAATTTTTTTTATTAAATCATAAACACATAGATCACGTATACATTGAAGCATTTATGGAGTACAAGGTGCTGATTTCATATACAATGTGGAGTGCTTACATCTTACATCACACTAGTGAATAGACCCCTCGCCTCATCATATTGCAATTTCTTAAGGCAGTGTTGTGTATACCACACATTCACTTACGGTCTCACTTATTGTTTAATTAATCATCATTGCTTTTTCTCACAATAGTATTTTTGAAGAGGATTAAAAAATCTTTTAGGAAAATGAGCAAGTTAATATCAATTTAATATTTATATTTTGTATTTACACAATGGTTTTATGCAACAGAAATTCAGTCCTCTTGTGCATCCTTGAGAAAATTCTACATGTGGAATACATGGTCCTGAACAAATTAAGTAGCTGTTCTCATAAAGCTTGCACTTGAGTTTGAGAATAGAAGAAAGGATTGCAGATAGTAAGAGACAGACAAAAATAATACTTCATGTAGTGATAAGAGCCTTGAGAGTCAAAAAATCATGGTAGAGAGAAAAGATTTCAATGAGGTTTTCCCTATGACCTCATTTTCTTCAGGAAAAAGAAATTCTCTGTTGTAAGTTGATATGTAAATAAAACCTTACGTGGTGTTGTAAAACTAATCCTGATAGAATTAATAAACATAAAGGTCTTGAGGGGGCAAGAAAAAAATTGGAGACATTACTTTTCTATCGCTAAAATTGTCATGAAGGCCGCAAGGCTCTTTCAACTTACATACTCATGCATTTGTTTAATTCTAAAATATGCATGGTGGTCATCTGATCAAATGAGCCATACATCCTCCTTCATTCCTTACCACCAGAAAGGTCATTGAAAATTAAATCAAATAAACCAAAATTTAAAGAGAAGGCAAAATAAGTAACAATTTTTGCAAAGGACTGTCACATTTAAGGGAAAACATTATGACAATGTTTCCAAAATATCATCTATTTAAATATACTGTACTTTCTGGACGTATAACAAATATGGAAAATGCTTAAATCTTTATGTTACTATATATCTTTGGATTTGGGGCAGAATTTGTAATTGTAGCATATAATTTATTATTTCCTTCTTTCCAAAGACAGAATATTTAGTTATGATTTGGAAAACCCTAACATTGTTAAGCTTTCTTTCCAGTAGATAAATTAAATATAATGAGAAGTCCAAAGGCATTGCAGTAAAAATTCAAGGTTGTCTTATAAACTTACAGTGACCTTACTAGTAGAAATTTATTAGGATGAAAAACAAATTATACTTCTATTGAAAAAGAAAAATACACAAGGGCTTAGTGCAGTGGCTCATGGCTGTAATCCCAGCACTCCAGGAGGCAAAGGCATGTGGATTGCCTAAACTCAAGTGTTAGAGACCAGCTTGAGCTAGAGGGAGACCCCATCTCTAGATAGCCAGGCATCATGGCAGGTGCCTGTAGTCCCAGCTACTTGAGAGGCTGAGGCAAGAGAATCCCTTGAGCCCAAGAATCTTAGGTTGCTGTAAGCTATGATGCAAGAATACTCTACCAAGGGGGACAATGTGAGACTCTGTCTCAAAAAAAATTAATAAGCTATGGTATATGTATACCATGGATTACTATTCAGCTGCTAAAAAAGATGGTGAGTTTACACCTTTTGTATTAACCTGGATGGACTTGAACCACATTCATCTCAGTAAAGCATCACAAGAATGGAGAAGCAAGAATCCAATAAACTCAATTCTGATATGAAGACAATTGATGTTAGTACATGGTAGGAGGTGGGGCAATGAGGGAACAGAGAGAGGGAAGAAGGGAGGGGAGTCACAGTTGTGACACACCTCTTGAGGGTGGGACACAATTATAAGAGGGACTTTACCTAAAAAATGCAAGCAGTGTAACCTGGTTCTGTGTGCCCTCAATGATTCTGCAACAATAAATAAAAGTAAGTAAATAAATAAATAAATAAAAATAAAAATAATAAATACACAAAATTGACTAAATAGACAATATTTCTCTGAAATAAAAAGAAATGGTTGTATATATGATAAATAAAATATTTAAACATGTTAACAGGTTTTTCTGCTATTGAAACAAAATAAAGAAATATATTTTTAATATTAAAATATTTTCATTTTTTATTGCTTATTTGCTGGTGAATGAAGTTACTTTTCAAAAAGTGTTTTTTTTTCCATTCCCTCATCATCTTTGCAAGACAAGAATACTAATGTAGGAGATTTTCCTAGAAATCTCAAGAGCTGTCTGCGATATTCAATGTTCTTTTCCTATTCTCTGTGGCTTATGATAAACAGATTTTAAAAAATGTGATGCTCCAGAAAATCTTCCATAAACTCAACAGAATTCCATCCAGAAATGTGTGAGTTGGTTCCACTGCTTTAGGTGAAGCTCACTGAGTTGTAAGATTATCTGAAAATGTGTAAAGATTTAAATAAACATAATTAGCAGTGCTACTAACAACTATGGAACTTAAACCATCTGTCTGTTACGAAGGGCATTGCTGTGCTGTTATTGTATTATATCAGAGTACGAGGAAAAACTGGCTCAGTAAAATCACACACTTTACCATATGCTTTTATAAAATTGGATTTGTTAGATAAAATAATGCTTATATTTATTCAATGAACATGACATATACTTTTGAGCAGTCAGTTGACAGATAGTGGAGTCCACAGCCAAAGGAGCCAAAAGAAAAATCAGGTAAGTTTACTAATGGTCAGGTGCTTAAAGCTGATTAGCATAATCTGAATACCTTGAATATAGTGCCATGTTTGTTTTTTTTTTGTTGTTTTGTTTTTTGTTTTTTGTTTTTGAGAAAGCGTTTTGCTTTGTCTCCTAGAGTGCAGTAGTGTCATTGGAGCTCTCTGCAAGTTTAAACTCTTGGATTCTTGGATTCCTGGCCTCAAACAATCCTCTTACCTAAACCCTTCCCCATTCCCCCACCAAGTAGCTAGGATTACAAGTGCATACCACCATGTCTCTCTCTCTCTCTCTATATATATATATCTATATCTATATATATACATATTATATATATATATATATATTTTTTTTTTTTTTTTTGTAGAAACAGGGTCTTACTGATCCTCAGGCTACCCTTGAACTCCTGGCCTCGAGTGGTCCTCCTACCTTGGATTTTTAAACTTGAGAAATCAGCTACTATCAAACAGTTGTTGCCACTTGATACAATTTCATTCAAAAGAATGATGAAATTTGATAAAAATTGTATATTTATTATGTACCATCCAAAAGTTAGACTCTGTTCTAAATACTTAGAATATCTAAAAAACAAAAGACAGATCCCTGTGTGGTGTTTAAACTCCAGTGGAAGAGACAGAGTAAGCAGTGAATAGAATTAATAAAGCTTCACCCCCTTAGCAAGTTGGTGTGCGTTTTGAATCCCAGAAGAAGAAGAAGTAGAGTAAGATCAGAAAATGCAGGAACGTAATTCCTCTGGCAGATGAAAAGCAATTTAATATTGAGTGATTAGAGTATGTGTCATTGAGAACATAACATTTGTGCAAATGCAGTCTGGCCATAAAGTTTGTGTGCAATGTTAAATTGTGCACTATTTTATTTTTATTTATTTATTTTATTAAATCATAGCTGTGTCCATTAATGTGATCATGGAGCACCATACACTGGTTTTATAGACCATTTGACATATTTTCATGACACTGGTTAACATAGCCTTCCTTGCATTTTCTTAGTTATTGTGTTAAGACATTTATATTCTACATTTACTAAGTTTCACATGTACCCTTGTAAGATGCACCGTAGGTGTAATCCCACCAATCACCCTCCCTCTGCCCATCCTCCCCTCTCCCTTCCCTCCCTCTCTCTCGTCCCTGTATTCATAGGTTATAACTGGGTTATAGCTTTCATATGAAAACCATAAATTAGTTTCATAGTAGGGCTGAGTACATTGGATACTTTTTCTTCCATTCTTGGGATACTTTACTAAGAAGAATATGTTTAGCTCCATCCATGTAAACATGAAAGAGGTAACTTGCACACAAACTTAATGGCCGTCCTGCACTTGTATGAGGTGATAGGCTTCGCCTTGTTGATATCCAGGGGAACTGTGTTTTAGGAAATGAAACACCACTGCAAATGATCTGGTGTTCAGGAACATCTGTCATGTTCAAGGAATACAAAACAGGACAATAGGTTTAGATGAGATGTATGTGCGTGGTTGGGGGTTAGTGGATGAGACTGAGGTGCTAATAAGGGATTCGTTTCATGCTGACACCACCAATGGATTTAGTGTCTACAGTGATTGAATTGCAGATCCCAGGGTTTTTCAGAGTAACATGACTTCACTTGCATTTAAAATAATCACTCTAACTGTTGGAGTAAATTTCCACAGCACTTACAGTAGTAAAATTTTTTAGAATTATTCTTCCAAAATAAGATATGCAGTACTAAATCTCATATATACCTTATTCTAACATCCCAGAGTATCTGATGGTATTGGACATGGTCTAGAGAGTAATATAGCAAAAATGTGAAGATCTATGTAATATGTAGCTACAAAACCATTCTTTCATCTAATAAATAGTTATTTTTAATTCCTACAAAAGCCTGGTACTGAAGATGCAAAGTTGCTGGATTCAATGGAGTTCATGTTTCCTGGTAGATGAATTCATATGTCCAATGAATACATGTGGTCTTGGCTTAAAATCCGGCAAAAAAAAAAATATAGAATTGCTTTTACTGAATTATTCTTCCCATCATATTCCAATATGCCTTTTTTCATATTCTAACACTTCCTATAGTACGCTAAGATTCTATTCTGGTATTTAACACATTGCCAAGCAAGCAAACTGAGACGAAGAAGACATCAGTTAGACATCAGTTAGACACGTCTACTCCCAGTACGTGATTCCGTAACAGTAACCCTGGCCCACGGCAGTCTTTCCCCCTTTACACAACCCACCTAGTTGAGTAGTCACTTGGTTATTCAGTGTGCAGTGAGACCTCTTCTCCTTGCTGATTTTTCTGTTGGATACTTTGGCTAGCTTTCTGTACTTGTGTCCTTAAAGGGAGGAATTAGTCTTGTCTTGGGATCTTTCATTATTCTGATCCAGCAAAAAAAAAACGTGGTTCTGTATGATGTAATTGTATATCTAAAAATTTGACCACATTATTTTGAAAATAACTGAAAATGCTGTAAATAACAAATAACTTGCATATATTAGGAACCAGTTTCTCAACTTTAATCTCCTTCTATGGAAAAGTGACATAGTAGGCTATTTCATAAAAGTGACATGATAGGCTACCCGGCAAAATTATTGTGAGAATTGTTAAAGGAGTGGAAGTGCCTTGATTAACCTGATCTCTTGTACTATTAATTACAGGCATTATTTCATCGCTACTTAAAATTTAACTTCGGTAAGGTTGAGTGGCCTACATTGCATAAAGGAAGTTGCCTCCATGAACTTTAGCCATTTTTTTTTAGGATGTCAAAGTACAAGTTTATTTTACATTAGAGAAGGGGAAGACACTTGCGGGAAGAAATAAGAAAGAGAACAGAGACTGAGCGAAGGGAAGATGGGGGGAGGGTAGGAAAAGAAGGAAGAGAATGGCCTGGCACCCCAGAGGAAGAAAGGAAGAATCCCAGCTGGAATTTAGCAATTTTATCACCTTTTATGATGTTCAGAACAAAATGTAAAATAATGACTCTCAACTGAGTTCTCAGATGCTGCATCAATGTCAACAATTCAATGTATACCTCAAAAACTTTTCCAAATTATCAATACAAAACTTGAATCCGTTCTTATACTCTTAATGCATTGTTTATATAAATACACACAAAATTTTATTATCAAATATATATTTAAATAAATGAAAAAAGGTGAATAAACACAAATGGGTAATACATGATAGTTATATGATAATTATTAACAAAATAACTTTATTACGTAGAATTTTAGATGATATCAGAGCTAGTATCAACCTCTTACAGATCTATCTGTATAAAGCACAGAAGTACAAAAGGAATATTTCAGTGGAAAGATAGATTGGTTTTCAAAGAGATAAAATCGAATTAATAATTACCTAATTCTTTCTAAGAGGGCCTCATTTGGCAGGTTTGAATAGCAGATGGCTCATAGGTATTGACAGAAGTTCATTAAGATCTGAAAAATGTGATTCTCTCTTTTGTATTATTGTTGCCAGCATAGTTTCGTCTATAAGAGAGGGTTAGTATTTTTGTTATATTTTGTTTTGTTTTTGCCAGTGATGGATATGTTATTGCTAAGATAGAAATTAGTTGGTTTGCTACTTGTTAGAGTATAATAAAATTATTTCTAAGTTAATATATGAAATAATATAATCACTGCAAAGTGCAGCGTTCAACCCAAAGACTGAATTGGGTTTATTTCTTGGTCTACATCAACCATGAAATATTTCCTTTCAGTGAATAATTTATTACTTGTCTTGGATCCACTGAAAATTGAGTGAGAAGCTCAAAATTTAGTGGGCATTTTTAAACTCGGAAGAAATCGCATCAAACACATAGAGATTCATTGGCCCTAAATTATTAAATAATTGGCATGCAATGTTTTCTTTAACAAAATTCACAGCCCAGGAGAGTAGCAAGCCCTAGGACTTAGAATTACAGTGGTTATAAATCACTCCCATCAGTTTTTCTTCCTTTAAGGATAAAAATAGTCGATGTTATCATTCCTACTACAGAACTTCACAAGGAAGCTCTAATTAAACGGAGGTCATGCATTCAGAATCATGTCACATGCGGTAGAGAAAGAACAGAGTCACGGGACACCTGAACAGATGGGTGCAACTCTGAGTGTCGTGCCTTGTCGTTGTTTGACACTTTGCCCCTGACATAACTCAACAGATGTAGTCATCAGAGATCTTACATAATAGATACAAGCACTAAACTGACCAAAAACAATAATTTTGGAGAGCTGTTGCATTACAACTTATCAACAGAAAGACAGCTCTCTGGCTGTTTGGACTAAGAATCTGCCTCCAGAATTTTTTGAAAGTGAAGATAATGACTCTTTGGTGATCCCAAGTGGTGATGGTTATAAGCACAGGGAAGCAGAGGCATTGAAATATGGCAGCAGGAGTTGTGGAAATCACTGTTTCTAGTGCACCAAGATCTTTGAATTGTATGTATACTTTAAAATATGCTCCTAAAGGCAGATTTGCTGAGTGTTTGGAATACAGAGGTGGCATTTTTATGAGCTATAGACACAGGAAATGAGATGCATGAGATGGTAGAGCATAGGAAGCAGGTAGCATGCAGACATAATTTCAGATTCCTGCCATTAATAGTTAGAAAAGCCTATGCTGACACTTTCTAAAGAGGAGCATCTTAAGTGGTTGTGTTTGGTGCATTGCTTTGGATTTACGTCAACGGCACTAGCCACAACGAAAAGAGAAAAATTCAATCAAAGTTTAAAAATATAAATAAAAATTAGAAAATAATTATTTTCCTATTTCTGGCTTTGCTTTTGTGGTTCCTATAAATGGAACAATGATAAAGGGCTTAGGGCAAATTTTTTGTTTGTTTGTTTATTTGTTCAGTTGGGAATTACTGCTTAGATCTCTAATCAGAGGATGCCTACATAGATTCTTCAGTTTGGGCAGGAAAAAAATGCCATATTATAAAATATTTCTTTCTCATCCTTTTAGATTCCCAGAGCAGTGGATTAAATAAAAATTGGACTGGGCAGATAAGGTGATGGTTACATAAAATGAATGGGCTTTGTATGGGACACAGTGGGCTGACTGTTGAGTCAGAAAAACACGTAAAGAAAGATTTATGACTGCAGAATTAAAGCTCATCAAGTGTGTAATATTACATGAAGGTATTGAAGATATGTTACGGAAATAACTTGCTTGTGATGAAATAAGGTCTCACACGTGTGTGCATGCACACCCATGCACGAGAACTTATTCAATCACTGTCTGAGCAAACATTCCTCTTTGTTTTACTTTATCTTATATGCATCAAGGGAGAAAACTTGGGAGAAAAACTAAACAAGTAGGTAGGATCTAAACAAAGTAGTAAAATAAGTCATTATCTGGGGAATGATTACCTTAAACATATGGCAGTTCAGTGCATGTTTATGAACTGAGAATTTTCAAGACAGACAACCAGTGTGAAAAATGTAGTGATGACTTAGAAAATTGCACAGGCCCTTGTTCTTGGCTTACCAGTCTGATATTGAAAGTGCAGCTTTAAAAGACGTCCCGTTTGATTTCATTGGCAAGCAGTGAAGCATAAAGAAGCATGGCTGAAATGAATGAGTCCTTCATATTTATTCAATTTTTTGTTTGTATTTATCCTTTAATGCCTGCCTTGTGTTGGTAATGCCCTAAATGTTTGAGGGTTGTCAAGCAAAGATAAATGGAAAGAATTCGATTTCCATGAAAGAAAAAAAAAAGGTCTAACATGTCTTTATACACACACACACACACACACACACACGCACGCACGCACACACCCTCAGGGCATCTTTCTGTGACTGTTTGCTGGCCTTTCTTCACTGTTCAATGCATTTTCATTAACACCTGCCTCACACTCACAGGCAGCCATCTGTGCCTCTATTTTTTAGAAGTTTTATCCTACAAGTCTTCCCTCATGACACACTGCTGCCTATTACATAAATCACAGAGACATTCCACCCCTTGGAATGGAATCAGAAACCCACAAAGCTGACTGCTGTCAGGACTCATAAGGAGTGCAATTAATACATTTATTATTTAGGAGTGAAGCGGTTTTCATTCCAAATCTTCATACAAAATTGCAGTGTTATGCAGAGTGCATATCAAAGTAACTAAGCTAAAAGTGTCTTTTTATCTTGGGAATCACCCATTTGACAGTGATTATATTTTCTGCTTCATCTCTGCTTCCGTCAGTTTTGCTAGGGTCAGACACATCGTTCATTCATTTAATCAATAAAGATTCATTCAGTGCCAATTTTTTGTGCCATGAGCAAGACAAATCCTTGCCATCATGGAGTTTACGTTCTAGATTTTAAAATTGATTTTGAAGTTGAAATCACAAACGTAGTAGCATTTTAAAGTATAAAGAAAATAATTATTATTTTATAGAGAAATAAAATGTCAAAAATTAAAAGCCATGATACTGACAGTCACTATTTGCAGAAATACAGTACAATATCTGATAAAGCAAAGTTTAAGAAAAATATTTTTCCTAGAATTGACTTCTTGAATTTTCAAAAAAAGGAAGTAAGGAAGAAGCAATCGAAACTAACCATGCAAAAATACAATAGAAAATTCATTTTAGTTACATATGTGTGTGTGTGTGTGTGTGTATTTGCACATTATTTAGTTTAGGTTAAAGTATTATTTATGATGCATGGAAGATGGACTATAAATAACATAGAAATTACTTTATTTTAAGGTTTAAATTATAAATCTTATTGAAAAAATGCTAAATTGACCATCTGGTCTTTTAAAGATAAATGTATTAACTGCATGAATTTATTTTATGCAATTTTATAATCTAATTTCATGAGAAAGTGCCATACAGATTTGGAACAAGACAGGCTTGTGAAAGCTTATTTATGTTCAACAATACAGGATACTGCCCTGCAAATAAATATGAAAAATTCAGTTACAACGTTCATGATATTTATTATTATTCATAAAGAAGTTTGTATTGAATTATGGAATTTGCAGTCTTATAAAGGATAAATTAGAATGAAATATATTTTAGTAAATGTATGCATATGGTTCGTCAGCAAAGTACACCATGATACGAATAATATTATCATTTTGAACAATTTGATTATAATTATTTAAATAATTAGTTGTAAGTATAACTATCATTTTAGCAGCAAATATGAAAATTTCATATATCATGTTCATTAAATCCATCTATGCATAGTAGTAATATCACTGTTTTATGGGTGAAAAACTTGAAACTAATGGTGTTTAGATAACTAGTTTATAATTACACGGCTAGTAAAAGGTAGACCCAACACATGAAACGAGGCTTTAGGATTTCAGGATGGTATTCTTTCTACCACACATTCTATTATTTTTTACATGATGGCTCTTTTCACTTCACTCACTTAGTAGGGTTCATGAGGTGACAGCTTGAAACTTCACATAAAGGAAGCTGCAGGAAATTCATTTCACTAAAAGCTTGGTAAGAATTGAGAGAGAAACGTGGCTAATGTAGATGTTGATATAATTAGCTAAAGGGTACATGTGTACTCAACTCTGGTGAGATAACAGATTGTTTTGACTAGTGTTAAGCACTAGGTTTTAAAAAACACTGGTAAAATAAAAGAATCTAGACTAGAGTGACCAAAATTGTAGGTTAGATCACCTTAAGAAAATGTTAGGAAACTAAGGGGAAAAAAAGGGAAATCGTGAACACTGATATGTAATATGATATAATAAATATATATTTACATTAATTATTTCATGTCTATTTTACATATGATAGGCCTATTTCAAAAATAAATTATAACAGAAACATCTTAGAAATTGAACAGAGATAGAACTATAAAAATCTGAATATATAGCTGTGTAATACACAATTGTTTTAAAAAACACATCAATTTACTAGGTTGTTATGAACAAAGTTTCTATAATCCTCCTTATGCCTATCCTGGTGTAAAAATGCATTTGATTTTATGGCGTATTTTTAGGAGTGGGCTGGAGTTATAAGTATCTTCAGATTTTCTAGGTATTCCCAAACTTACCCCAAAATACAGGATGTCCATAATGTTCTTATGCATTTACATTTTAACATGCACACAAACTTTAGGGAAACACCGTACTTGTGTGAATACGTAATCTTACCATCACTCCATTTTCATCAATTGAAACTCTCTTTTTTCCAGATTTTTGTTAGACATTTTCCTGTGGCTGACATGTGGTTGAGCAGTAGTATCATGTAATGGGTTTTACTTTGTAATTCCAAATTCCTAGTAAAGATAGTTTTCATGGCTGAAAAACTATTTGATTACCCTTCTGGTGAAGTGCATGTTCAGATGTTTTGACATAGGAGTAATGAACTTTCTTTATTTCTGTTTTGTTGTTGTTGTTGTTGTTGTTTGTTTGTTTTTGTTTTCAGACATAGTATTGCTCTGCTGCCCAGGTTGAACTTCATTGGTGCAATCACATCCCTCTGCAGCCTGGAACTCCTGAGCTCAAACTGTCCTTCTGCCTTGGCCTTCCAAGGAGCTAAGACTCTAGACACTTGCCACCACACCTGGCCAAGGGTTAAAAATTTTTGTAGCAATGAGGTACTACCATGTTGTCTAACATAGTCTCATACTCTCGGACTCAAGCAATCCTCCTGCCTCAGCCTTCAGAGCGCTGGGATTATAGGCATGACCTGTCATGCTAGGACATATATATTTTTTTTATTAATTATAGACGATCCTATATTTTTTGGATGAACTTTGGCTTTTTGAATTTTCTCAATTTTATTATGTATATATATATATATTTTTTTTTTTTACATTTTTCATGTTTATTTTCATGATTTGCTTTGGTTTTTGTCTGGTTTCATCTTAAATTTAGCTATCATGTGTGCAGATCTGGAATACTTATTCGATACTTTTACACAATGTTTGCTATGGGACCATTTTTAGCTCCTGGTTTTCTGTTAAAATGTTTATGTATTACTTTCATATCTTTGTGCAGAATAAGCATATTCTGTTTATTAATCTCTGTCGGATCATCTTTGCATCCTAACCGTACTGTCTATGTTGAATCTTACTAATAGGATCATCCTTCCTTGTTCCTTGTGCGTTTTGCTTTCTTTGTCTGGATTCAAGATATTGTATTTGAAACTTTTTGTTTATAGGAATTATTATACCCAATAATAGTGATACAGGACAGGTGGCGCGGTGGCGCCCCAGCCAGCTCAGCCCAGCTGAGCTGGAGCACCTGCTGCCTCTGCTTTGGCCGTTTTGGTGCAGCGGCAGCCGGCAGAGGAACCAGAGAGCTGGAGGGTAGACAAGGGGGAGGGGGGGGCTCCCAGTCCCACCCCCACCGGAGGCTTCAATAGCCAAAGGAGCGGAACAACCACTGGGGAGACACCAGCGCCTCGGCGTCTCCTTCCCTTTACTCTTGTGACTGAAAACGGAACCCCCATTTCCTATGCCTAGGTCAATTTCATGTAAGTTTCCTAGGCCTCAATTCCGTGAATGGACTGTGTCCATTCATTAATACATTCATTTATCTCGCCCCAGTGGAAGACTGTGTCCATTCATTTCCTGGCCAAGGAACCCATGCACCTATATATACCGCTACAGAGAGAGAGCCAGAAAGAGCTTTTCTCCCCACTTGGGTTTTGTTTCCAGGAGCTTTAGTGTTTTCGTATTCTTTTCTGTAAATACATTCTGTTTTACCACCCATCTGTGGTAGATGGTAGACCATCTGTGCTCTGCGGATTTATTCTTCAAATCACCAAGACCAAGAACCTGAAATTCCGGTATCAATAGTATCAACCTCCCGACAGGAAATTTTCTTGTATCCTTGGGACTTGGCAATCACGTTCCAAGCTCAGCACTTGACTTTTTCTGATTACTCAAAAGATAAGCAAGGCCGAGTGGACTGTTTTATTTCTGCTCTGGTTCTGCTTGTGTGGTCTCAGCTTACACTGGGGTTGTACCAAAGTCCTCAAATTTGATTGCTTCTGAGTTTTGAGATTTGCCTCTCAAGAGTCCATTAAAAGCACAAGACAGGGCATCTTAACTGTTCCTTCAGGAAGAGTAAGTGCCCTTACATCAAAAATGGATTTTAAGAAATCAATTTCAAGGATTTCCTTATTTATTTTCCCTATATTGGTCCAAGAACTCTTCACTTATTATTATCATCATGCTGATTTTTATACTTAAAATTACTCTATCTTTTTAGTTGTCCTTACTTAGCAAAAAGTTTGGTTCTAAGCATTTAAACCACCATTACTGGAAGCAGCAGCTGATATTTGCAATATTTTCATTTTTTCCCCAAACTCTATGGCTTTGTGCCTCATACAGCCAAGGTATCCTTCTCCTTTAATTAGTTTAACAAACTCCTATGCATACTTTAAAGCACGGCTCAAGAACTGCTTCATTTAACCTGTGTTCTTCCATTTCTCTTTTCTCAGCACTTTTATCACCCTCCTACAAAGTACTGGTTAGCTGTTCCTTGTTCATGATCCTTTGTACCCCATGTATATTATCATCATCATGATCATCATCAGTTAAATTGTATTTTTTGTGTTTGTTGCACGTGTATTTCTTTATATTTTTGTCTTGTGGAATGTGAGATTCTTGAGGTAACAGATTCTGTAAACTAAGTCCTGTTTCTCCTTTGGAGTTTAAATTAAGTATCAGTTCTACAGGGAGTCCTTCCCTTTTCTCTCAAGGCCCAGTTAGTTACATCTCTTTGTTCTTTGTTAGAATTTTCCTTATTATAGACACTTTCAGTGGATATTGTGATTTCAGGGCCTTTACAATCCTTTATGCCCTGAATAAAAACCCCTCCCAGCGTTCTTTGTGTGGTTTTATATTTGATATCATTCAAAAATATGTTCCAAGTTAGCCTCAAAGAGACCTTTTTTGACCACTTAGATAGAAGACTCCCCTCCCCAATCACTGCTACTATTTTAACCTCCTATATTTATTTCAAAAATCTGCATTACTATACAAAATCTGCATCCCTTTTAGGTGGCTTCTTTGTTATCTATCCTTTACATTAAAGTAATTCCGTACAAAGGCTGTTTCATTTTCCATTGTATTTCCAATATTAAAATTGTACGCAACTAGAAATGCGCTCAACTCAGAATGGGCACTTAATACATGTTTGCTTAATCAGTGAGTATTGGATTCCATTAGATTTTCAACTCATCAGCTGAGGATAGTTTTGTATTGTTTTTTTTTTTTTTTTGGTAGAGACAGAGTCTCACTTTATGGCCCTTGGTAGAGTGCCGTGGCCTCACACAGCTCACAGCAACCTCCAACTCATGGGCTTAAGCGATTCTCTTGCCTCAGGCCTCCCAAGTAGCTGGGACTACAGGTGCCTGCCACAACGCCCGGCTATTTTTTTTTGGTTGCAGTTTGGCCGGGGCCGCGTTTGAACCCGCCACCCTCGGCACATGGGACCGGCGCCTTACCGACTGAGCCACAGGCGCCTCCCGCAGCTGAGGATAGTTTCTATTTGGTACTTTCTTATTGTTCATGGCTATTATATCATAGTCACTCCTCATGCTATTCATGAGAAAAATGGTAGAAACAAAGTTTTAAAACTATAGAAAATCATATAGGTTCAAAATTAAGAAAATGTCTCTAATTGTTCATAAATTGAAAAGGCTGGATTTTTATTATTTTTTAATAAAATTACATCAGAATGTAATTTAAATAGAAATATTGGATGGTAAAGTGATATAATATTTTAAAGGTAAATTGTTTTTCAAAGTGAGGATTAGGTAGGGATTTTTGCATGAAGCAAAAATTTCAAAGGTCAAACATCTAAAGGCTTTGAAGTGGAAGCAGGAGTGTAAGGGATGTTTCAATGTTCTTCCTTTTGTATTTGGCAAAACGGTTTCATTCACATGGTACCAATTTTGAATTCCTTTGACAAACTCTTCAGTAGTGCTACTGGTGATGAAAACCATAACAGCTCCAAGAGAAAAATTTAAAAACAAAAACAACATTCCAATGTACTCAATTCTAATTTAAAGCTGATACAGGACAGGTGGTGCTAAGACCTGCCACCTTAGCCATGGTGGTGCCTAGGCAGCCAGTGGAACCAGTGGGCTGGAGGGTGGACAGGGGGACCCTGGAGTCTTCAGTCACCGGAGAGGCCAGACACTGTAGGGGAGTCACTGGCGCCTTGGTGTCTCCTTCCTGTGCACTTCTGGCTGAAGGGGAAAACCCACCTTTTCTAGGGCTGGGCAATTTCATGGCCAGTTAATTTAATGTGAGTTTCCAAAGCCTGAGAGTTCAGGCCCTTCCTGCTAAATGGAAGGCTGGCTGTAACTTTAGAAGACCTAAGCCCTAAAAGTAAACATTGAGTTCCAGCAAAACAACACCCTGTGACTATATATACTCCTGAGCAGAGGCCCCGGAGACAGACTCTGAGAGAGAGCTAGAGAGCTTGTTCTCTGACTTGGGTCCTCTCTGCCAGGAGCATTGGCAGTTTTTGTATTTTTTGTTTCTGTAAATAAATCCTGTCTACCACTGATCCGTGGTTCGTGGATTTATTCTTTGAAATGCAGAGACCAAGAACCTGAAACTAATAGATACCTACATAATAGGAAAACTCAATTCAGTGTGGGAGGTGGAGCAGCCAAGGAGAGGGAGGGAAGTGTTGGTGCCCCAACTTAATGGGCCCTAGGTTACAGGGTGCGGCACACCTCCGGGCTTTGTGGGACCCAATTATAGCAGGGACTTTACCTAACAAATGCAGACAATGTTACCTAATTCTCTGTACCCTCAATTAACCTGAAACAATTTAAAAATTTTAAAAAGAAATATAACGTTTTCAAATTGATAAGGGCCTATTGAGACTAAAATGAATTCAGAGGATATATGTACAACTAAATGTGTAATAAGGACGTAACTGCATAGTGGTTTTATAGTTTGCAGATGAGGGGAAACATCACCAAAGACGTAAACAAAAGCCAGTAAACAAAAAGGCAACAACAAATCCGAGAGGTCTGGGGGAAAAATATAATCCCTAAACAGCATATGCTCACCTGATGCACCTATCTTAAGTGAAATTACAAGTTTCAAGAAATAGAACAGTAGTAAATATCTGAAAATACCTGATTCAGTCTGATGTTGACTCTAGTGGATTCATAACTGGACACTTAATCATAAACCCTGATCTTCTGGATTAAACAAGGGAAGATGTCTGGCGTCTGTCTCACAGCACTCCTGTGACTGTCTTTTCTCTTCCTACCAGGGACGTGTCATTGACTCCATTGTTTCCTGTACAAAGTTGCCTGATGCAAGTATTAATTCCTGGTAGTTGCCACGGCCTCATCACAATTTTTGGTATCACGCTTGTTGATGGCTCTAATCACCCTCTATTCCTCTGCAAGTTCTCACCATGTTAAAATGTGTGGATAGTCAGCTCGCTTATGTTAGGACATTGTGGAAGTAAAAGAATGAAATAGATGACACAGGTGCATGCCCCGTAACGCATTCAGATTTGAAATAAGTGATAATAGCACCATATGAATTGTACAGAAAGGGAAGATGTAGACACTGTAATACACTGAGATTTGGCCCCAGCACAGACACAACCTTTCCTCTAATGTTTGGTTATTTTTCCCTAAATTTCCCTCCTATGGGATGAGGAGCAAATTTGGTAGTAAGACAAGAAGACAAATGAGGTTCATGTATCTTTTTAATCTCAAAATTATCACTGGCCTCTGGCTTCCAAAATCTTATGCTGTTGCCTTTTTACTTAATGTCTCTCTGAAACTGGGGTACCTGGAATATTAATTACGTGAATTTTCTGTCCTAATCTTGAAACCATCTGATAAGCTCTTTATAGCCGCCATGAAACTTAAGTTTTTGTGCCTATACACCAAAATCTACTTTTCCTTCTTAGCTCAGTTCATGATGATTCCAAAATGAAGATAGAGTTCTCAACTATGTCACACACAGTGTTCTATTTTATATTTCTAAGTACTTAGACCCAGAGTGTGATAATAACATTAGTTCCAACCGATCAACCGACCTTTGTTATCATACATGACTTTGCAAAAGATCATTCAAAATTATTTATGTGTTTACAACGTGTGCAGATAGAGCCTACACCAGTGGTGGGTTTGTCTATACTTTGAGTGGCCAAAGTGCCACTGAGAAACTAATCAGAGCTCCTGCAGCTTCATCCTTATGGTCCCTAAAGAATCTAAATTACACATTTACTCTTGTTAGGAAGGGAGAAATTTGAGAACGGATGAAGAGGGATACAAATATTGGCTAGGTGAAAAAATCCCTTGCTGTTAGAAAGTAAATATTTTGAAGAAATATTATCTGCTGGAAATATTGTCTTATACAATGGTGGTACAATCATTTCTTGAGGGCTTATAACTACATTCATCTTCTATTTAACTTCCACAAAAATCCTCTCATATTTAGAAACTATCATTGCTGCCATTTAACTGATGAAGATTTTGAGATTTAGAAAGGTTAAATAACTTGTACTAACTGACAGAGTTAATAATAACTTGAGCCAAAGTACTGACAGGATAGACTGAACACTTAAACATAGAACTAAGTACACATACCTTTTAACCAAGTGACAATCAGAACAATGATTCCTAGTGCTATCTCTTCCTGAAAGAGAAATTTTAGCTTATATTATTTGGTTACGTCCATGTACAGCAACCCTGTTCTGCTAGCAAACCTACAAAATAGACCGTTTTTAGAAAAATTCACTTAAAGAGTTGAAAAAACATATGAGCTAAAATTAATTAAACATTCCAGACTATGTAAATAGCACATTAATAGAAATTACACAGGAAATGTAAACATAGTAAAATATTTGGTCGATCTTTTTTAATTTCAGAATATTAGGAGGGTACAGATGTTTTGGTTATGTAAGGTGCTTTTGTACAGTTTGTGACAAACTTATAAGTGGGCCTGTCACCCAGATAGTGTGCATTCTACTTGTTAGGTGTGAATTTGCAAATGCATTCACTTTATCCTACTTTAGGAATAATAGTGTCAAACTTTCATCTATACCATCAAGAATCAATATCCTAGGACTTTCTTTAGACTTTGGAAATAAGTAATTTTTCTCCCAGTTATTCCTGTTGTTTCATAGCTCATAACAGAGGGGATGACATAGAGAGGCCAGAGGTGACAGTGCTGTTATGTCACCTTCTTTTTCTCAGTACATTCTATGTCTATCCGAATTTTAAAAAGTATACATGTTAAAAGAAACTGTGTTTGTGAAAAACTTTTTTAAAAACTATGAAGAGTAGGGAATATCATTTTAAGTAATCACTCAATTTTCTGCCTTTATGATGATAGATAGTATTATTATATCCATGGCAGATACCACTTGTGAGACTTTAGGAGAGGTCCATTTTTCTAAATCTTAGTTTTCTTATCTAGAAAATACTGGTCATGGATTCACAATATACTTACATGTTTTTCTTGATAAAAATTAAAGTAATTGCCATAAGTAATGAATTAGAAAAATACGTGGTTCATGGAAACACCTCATTTAATTATGGAGCATTAACATTGAGAGAAATTAAACAATATATGTAATAATTAATATTTTTACAGAGGTCGCAGTGTTTTCTCAGAGTCCTTATCACTTTTATATCTGATGTAGTCAAATGTACTTTCTCTACCAATAGTGAGCTATGGTGTCCTTTTATTCAGAAGGCTGTTCTTCTGACTTATTTACAATGATAGAGAGGATTTCAGACGTCAATAATGTTTCCTTAACAAGTTACTTCTCTTAGAGGTCAGCAAGAGGCAGCTAATGTGGCAAATTAATCTGGGAATCATTCAAAGAAATAATAAATTAGTTTGATATCAGGTCGATCACAGACTTATGGCTTAGGCTAAAGGACTACATTTGGAAAGTGGGTAGGAACTGTGAGAAAAAAAATAAAAGTAGTATTTGAGAAAATAAATTCCAGGGCTTCTTCACAGTGAGTTACAGCATTGTGCAGCAGAATCTCTGGGGATTACATGCTTCCGTAGGGGTGCAGTTGGCAGGGCTATTGATAACCCCCTTCAGGGAGAGAAGTTATCATGTGGAAAACTGGTAGTAATACAAACGATTTCCATTTATTATCATGCTAGTAAATTATTTTCCCCTAGAAAACATACATTTTTGTAAGTCAAATTCTCAGGTGAACCAATTTTAACATCTTACTGGTTTTCTATTTTATTAATGAACTGAGTGAAGAACCTTGACAATTAAGTATTGTATATTTACATGATAATCATGCATTTGACTTTCTAGAAAATAAAATACGCCTTAGCATAACTATGGGAGGTCTTGCAATTATCCCTGAGTTTGTCCCAGGAATAGTCTTGAAGAGCATTGTGCTGTTAATACATTTGGAGAAAAAAAAAGAAAAAATGTAGGCTATTGGCAAGTAGTTGTTATTTTTATCACATTTTGTGCTATGCACTATTAAAAAAAAAATGAACTGAGATTGGAATCAGTAGATTGTCTAAGAGGCCCATCATTTTCTTCTCTACAAACTTAAGAAAACTGATTAAGTTTTTTACGTCTGATTACAGTTGTTTTCTGAGAATGTTCTCAAACATCCTTTCTTAAATATTGCTTCCTAGAAAAAGGAAATTGTGTACACTAAAATAAGCTGGTCTTAAAGGTGTTACTATCCCATCGTAGCATATTTATTTAATTACTTTTTAGCAGCATGAGTCAGGACATGAGGCTCTTTGGTTAAACAAACAAACAAAAAAATTGGATAATCATTATTATTCAAGAGTTCCAACAGACAAGATCATTGGCTTTGATTATTAACACATGGCAATTAATGACGGAAAATAAATTGGTGTTCTAATTTTTGTACAAATTGAAGCCCATTTAAATTTAATTAAAAATTGATGGAATAAACAAATTCTTAATGAAATCTAATATAATCTAGTGCACCCCCCCACCCCAATTTTCTCTGGTAGTTACATGTCTGTGAAATCAAGGTTACTCCAAGGGAAAGCATTATCTCTAATAAACTTTCTGCTGCAGCATTCAAGTCATGCTGGAAAGAATGACTCCCTCCACAGTTTGAGTCGGGGTTGCCATATTTTCTGGCCAATGATCAAAGTTTGTGCTACTCCTGTGTAGTATGATTGAAAATTACTATAAACCAGCAATCATGGGTACTTTTTTTTCCTGTGTCTCTTTCACAATTTTATCTGGGTTTATTAGCGGCAACTAAATAATCTTCTATTTCATACATCACTAGATGGTAAGGAAGGATAGTTTGCCCATCTGAGAGAACTAAAATTCATTGTAATCTTATTTTGAGGCAATCTCTTGAATTGCTGTTTTATAAATGGAGATGTTGCCTAGCTAAAGAGTAACTAACAGGTGTTGAGAGATGCTCAGCTAATGACCATCTCCTTTTCCCCTTAATTTCAAAACTCATTGGGGCATTGGCATCAAGCAAGCTCAAAGCAACAGCAAATGTTTGTTTGCCTCTTCCATTAGTTTTTGTTCATATGACACAGTATTAATCAATTACGTATATGATTCTGTGATAGTTCAGTCTTTCCACATAACTGGAACTCCAGCAGCCATTGTTCTTTGTGAAAACCTTCTAAATATTTTACTTATTGCCTTCCTTAAGGCTGTGAAGCAACATCATCAGTCATCACTCCCTCCAGTCCTTTCATTCAATGAGAGTATAAAGTTAAATCACTGTAATCAGTATATGTGACATGTGGCAAAATGCAAATTCTCACTAAAACACCAATTCTCAAACCTTTGGTGTCCTGAGTTGGAAGAGGGAGGAGACTTTATTCTCTGCATAACTTGATGAAGAGACGTCAGAACACTTCAATATACCAAGTATAATTTGTCAAGCAGTCTTCTGATGTTTCCCACAGGCAAGTGTCCTGGGACAGAGCCCCTCCTCTTCATTTTACATTTTTATCTTTCTAGAATTTCATGCTACATGATACCTTGTGTTACTCTGTCTCCTTTTTGTGACCTAGTATTTTTAATTCCATAACTACTGCTTGGTCCAATCCCCATCTTCCTCAATGTGCTGATTCCTCTTCTCCCTTCCCACTTTCCCTCCCAGGCTCTGACTCCATGTGAATTTGTGTTTTGTTTACCCCTGTCCCTTTACTGCTGTTATTTAATCAGAGCTTACAGTTTCTTAGAAAAAGTTGAAAATTATCCATAACCTTCCGGATACTCAATGCCACTGATTCTTTAGTTAGTGTTTGCTAAATGGAGGGCAATGACTTGGGAACTTTCTTGAGATTCCAATGACACATACCCTCATAGTCTTATTATAATAAGGCCAGTAATATACCTTTATGATGGATTTGTGCTCTCTCTGTCTCTGTCTTCCCAGTTCTTCACTTTTCTACCTAATATAATCTCCTAAATATTTATACCTGCTCACCATTGCACCAGCCTTTGCTTTCAAGAGAAACAAAACAAAAGAGATGTTAATGGCATCATATCAAGCTCTGAATATGCTGTTAGAGCTATTGCTTCCCAGTTGTTTTTTTTTTTTTTGATTAGAGAAATGTTCTATGTTATTTTATTTATTTCTTTTTTTTTATTAAATCATAGCTGTGTACATCAATATGATCATGGGGCACCATACACTTGGTTCATAGAATATTTGACACATTTTCATCTCATTAGTTAACATAGCCCTCCTGGCATTTTCTTAGTTACTTTGCCAAGACATTTACATTCCACATTTGTCAAGGCTCACATGTACCCTTGTAAGATGCACCATAGGTGTGATCCTTTCAATCCCCCTCCCTCTACCCACCTCCCCCCTCCCTCCCCATGCTTTCCCCCTTCCCCCTGTTCTTAGGTTGTAACTTGGTTATAGCTTTCATGTGAAGGTCCTAAGTTAGTTTCATAGTAGGGGTGAATACATTGGATATTTGTTTGTTTGTTTGTTTTTTATACAGAGCCTCAAGTTATCACCCTGGGTAGAGTGCCATGGTATTACAGCTCACAGCAACCTCAAACTCCTGGGCTTAAGTGATTCTCTTGCCTCATCCTCCCAAGTAGCTGGGACTACAGGTGCCCACCAAAACACCCGGCTATTTTTTAGTTGTAGTTGTCATTGTTTGGCAGGCTCAGGCTGAATTCGAACCTGCCAGCTCTGGTATATGGGGCTAGTGCCTTAGCCACTTGTGCTATGGGTGCCTTAGCTGCTTGATCTATAGCCACCACCCTGTTTCCCAGATTCTAACAGTGACTCCTTAAATATCAGAATGCTCTGAATAAGGTCAAAGTAGAGGTGGAAAAAAGCATTAAAGAGAAAAGTTTATATATGATATTTTCCTCCGGGTTGATAACATTTATTGATTTTTTTTCAAATGTTAAAATTAAAACAGGAATCTCTGTAAGGCACTGTATTAAGCAGCTAGTCGTATAGTCTTTGTGGGGATATTGGACTTGGTGTTCAAGTGGTATCTGGATCATTGTTTAATCCAATCTTTGATATATCTTAATCTGAAGAGTAGGACTTCAGAGTCCAGACAAGTAATAGAAGGATCATCCAAGTTTATGTATGTTTATATTTTTTGTTGTAAAAACTAAAGTGCAATTGCTGATTTAATATGGTAAAAATGATAATATCCATAAATTCTGAGCATGATAAATATTTCAATTATATTAGAGAAAATCCACCCAGGAAGCATACTGTTAATTAATTCTCAAATCCGAACAATTGGGTAGTAGCTTGAACTGAATCAACAGCAGGCTAATATAGCATTTTATGTGTATTATTAATGGATATTTTCATGAATATTTGCTAGCTAGTTAGCAAATACAGAGTGGTATTAAGTAGGGAAATTAAACAGTTGTGCTTAATAAAATGAGAGGGAATTATAAAATGACACTAATAATAATAATTCTACAGCAGGCTAAATAATTTGTGATAATTACTAGTATTAATCTTACTTTCTTTCCTCATAATGAATCTTCTATCCTTTCATCATAATGGAGTTGGTAGATTGCAATGAAGTGTGAAAACTCAGCCGTGACTTTGGCAGTGAGGGCCTCCCATCAATGTTGATAGGTTAAAATAATTTCAGTTAGCTCTTGGTCCTGAGTAAATGTGTCAATTTTTATTTTCATGTTTGTTGTAAAAGAAAAGAATCATAGTACATTTTTGGTGTGGTTGTTGCAGGGAACCAATAAAATCACAGTGTCAACAAGGGGCAGTGGATGGCAATGTTTAGGCAACTATCATCAAATACTACGGTTAAGGATAAATTCCATCATCTCACAAAAACCTTGCTTTATTGATAGACAATAATATTTTTTACATTCTAGAGCCCCACTTACATAACTATTTTGAACATGTCTACTTTGAAATATTCCTTTTGATTTTCTGGGTCACCAATTCACTCAGAGATAAGAGGGAATTACAAATCCCTTTTGTTGGGGAGTGGTTGTGGACAGGGACGGGGGCTAGGTTTATAATTAAAAATAGCTGAAAGAGGGAAGAAATATGGTACAACATATGTAACTCTGACCAAACTACTCATGTGTTGATGTTTGCCCACTTTTTAATGTGATTGTTTGTTAGTTGTTTCTTACTGGTTTTCCTGAGTTCTTTGTAACAACATCTTGTTATCAGTTTTTTATCACAAGTATAGCGTGTGTGAATATTTTGTCTCATTCCATTCCATGGATTGTCTATTCACTTTGGATTGAGTCCTTGGCTGTGCAGAGGATTTTTAATTGGATCAGGTCCCATTTATTTACTTGCAGTTTTGTTGTGATTGCTTTTGGGGTCCTCTTCATGAATTCTTTGTCTAGGCTGATATCTGTGAGAATTATCCAACATTCTCTTATAGGATTTTTATAGTTTCCAACCTCGTTTTACACCTTTTATCTATCCTGAGTTAATTTTTTGTGAATGATGAGAGGTGTGGATCCTGCTTCATTCTTTTAGATGTGGTTATCCAGTTTTTCCAGCAGAATTTATTGAATAGGGTTTTTGTTTCCCAGTGTATGTTTTCATCTGTTTTGTCCAAAACCTGATGAGTAAATGAAGACAATTTCATCTCTGAGTTCTTTGTTGTGATCTATAGGTCCATGTCTTTTTCTTCCAGCACCATGCTGTGTGGATTACTATATCCTAGTAATACAGCATGAAGTCTGCTAAAGGGATGCCTCCCATTTTACTCTTATTATGCAAGGTTGCCTGTGCTATGTGGGGTCTTTCTGATTCCATATGAAGCATGGAACCATTCTCTCTAGATCTGCACAAAACGTTGCTGGTAGTTTAATGGGAATTTCATGGACTCTGTAACTCTTATAGCCATTTTAACAATGTTGATTCTGCTGATCCATGAGCATGGCGTATTCCTCCTTCTGTGTACATCCTCTGCCATCTTATTTCCTCAGTGTTTCAGAATTCACCCTATAGAAGTTTCCCACCTCTTTTGGTAAGTGTATTCTTAGGGTTTTTTTTTTTCATTGTTGTTACTGCAAAAGGTATTACATTTTTGAATTGATTCTAAGTTTGACTGTTACTGGTGCATATGAAAGCAAATGGTTTGTGTACATTGATTTCATAATCTGATAATTTGCTGAATTTATTTATTAATTCAGGAGTCTCTTAGTTGAATATTTGAGGTGATCACATCATCAGCTAGAAGTGAAAGTTTGACCTCTTATTTTTGCTTTGGGACTCTGATTTTCTTATTTTGCCTAATTGCTCTAGAATTACCAGAACTACCAACACTATGCTGAAAAAAAAGTTGTGGAAGTGGGCAATTTTGCCTGTTTCCATTTCGAAGTGGGAATACTTTTAATTTTTCTCTATTCACTTTGATGTTGATTTTGGGTTTATTGTAAATAGCCTTTATAATTTTAATAAATGTCCCATCTATACTGATTTTGCTGACCATTCTTATCTTGAAAGGGTGCAGAATTTTGTCATATGCCTTCTATGCATCAATTAAAAGGATTATATGATTTCTGTTTTTGCATCTATCTGTGTGGTGAATTGCATTTATAGAATTCTGTATGTTGAAGCATCTTTGAATCTCTAGGATGAAGCCTATTTGGTCATAGTGAATTATGTTTTTGATGTGTTGTTGAGTTCAGCCTGCTGAACTTCACTGAGAATTTTTGCATCCATATTTATAAGGGATCTTAGTTACAGTTCTGTTTTTTAGTTGTGTTCTTCCCTGACTTTGGCATCAAGGTATATTTGCTTTATAGATTATGTTGGGGGAGGATTCCTTCATTCTTGGTGCTATAGAACAATTTCTACAGTCTTTTTTACAAGTTCCACTTAGTAGATTTGGTAAAACTCGGGTGTAAAAACCATGTGATCCAGGACTTTTTCAGTGGAAGACGTTTTCAATGGAAGACTTTTTATTTCTGCATAAATTTCAGTGTTTGATATTGTCCTGTTCAAGAGTTCTATTTCTTCCTGATTGAGCCTCAGGATGTTGTGTGTTTCTAAGAATTTTCTCATTTCCTCCACATTTTCAAGTTTATGGACGTAGAGATTTTTATAATATTTTGAGATGATGTTTTGTATTTCTAGATATTGGTTGCAACTTCTTTTTCACTTTTAATTGAGTTTATTAGAGTCCTTTTTGCTATAGTTCTAGTTATTCAAGTAAGATGCTTCTCAATTTTGTTTATGTTTTTGAAGAACAAAATTTTTGCTTCGTTGATCTTCTAGGTAATTTTTATGTTCTCTATTTCATTTAGATCTTCTCTGATACTGGTTATTTCTTTTCTTCTGTTGGGGTTGGGACTGTTTTTCTCTTTCTTTTCCAATTCCTTGAGATGATTCATTAGATTGTTTGTGTTCTTTCTGTCTTTTGGATGTGAGCATTTAAGGCTATGAGTTTTCTACTCAGGGAAGTGTTGCTGTATTCCACAGGTTTTGATAATTTGTGTCTCTATTCTCATTTTTTTCAAAGAATCTGTTAATTTCCATCATTATTTCTTCATTGCCCCAATTATCATCCAGCATTAGGTTGTTCAGATTCCGTAACTTTGTGTGGGTATGAGTGTTTCTATTGGAATTGATGTCTAGTTTTAGTTTACAGTGGTCCAAGAAGATACAAGGTACAACTTCCATTGTTTTATATTTGTTGAGACATGTTTTGTTACCTAGGATGTAATCAATCTTATAGAAATGTTCCATATGCTGATGTCAGAACATATACTCAATTGCTTAGAGGTAGATATTCTGTAAATGTCATTTTGGTCTATTTGTTCTAGAGTTCTGTTTAGGTCCCATTGTTTCTTAGTTTATTTTCTGTCTGGAGGATCTGTCCAGTTCTGTAAATGGAGTGTTGAACTTGAACATGGGTTACAAGGAAGCTAGTGGAATGGGAAGAAAAGATGGAAACGTGTCCCATAGAAGACAAAAAGTACACAAAGGAAACTATTTTAAATTTTAGTAGATAGTATTTCAAAAGTTAGAATATTTAAATATTCTAGAATATTTAAATATAAATAGAATATTTAAAATACTTTCTATGCTGTATGTCCTTTAAACGTGACCTAATAGCTCAGTGTCTGTAGCTCAAGTGGCTAAGGCACCAGCCACATACACCAGAGCTGGTGGGTTCAAATCCAGCCTGTTGCTTGCCAAACAACAATGACAACTACAACCAAAAAGTAGCTGGGTGTTGTGGCCGACACCTGTAGTCCCAGCTACTCAGAAGGCTGGGGCAAGAGAATTGCTCAAGCCCAGGAATTGGAGGTTGCTGTGAGCTGTGATGCCACAGTAGTCTACCCAGTGCGAGAGCTTGAGGCTCTGCCTCAATAATAAATAAATAAATTAATTAATTAAAATAAACATGACTTAACATAATGTAAATACTTGTCCTACCTCACACATTCTTCCTTAAGAAAGCCTAAGAAAATCAAGAGTGGTTTGATGATTTATCAAATGGGAAATATCTAAGCTAATTAGTGATCCTACTATTTCAGCTTCCTATTTTTCCCCAGGTTCCAGACATTCTCTATCCCAAATCAACTAACTTTCTCCTAGGACCAAAAACAGACCAACGTTGTTTTCTACTTTGTGAAAATAAAGAGTGTTAGGTAAATTAATCAGATAGTCAACAGAAATCATTTAATTAATAGTAAATAAATTATTAACTAAGAGGAAAAACAAATGTTATCATTAACAAGTTAAATACTGATTAATTAGGACATTGTCTCAAACAGGTGAAATTATTTCTGAGGAATGCATGAAAATTTTCCAAAGGGAATTGATAGGTTTTGAAAGTTTGTTGCTTCCAAAACTTATGATTAAATTTGATTATCATTGTATTAGTATTTAGAGATGAGACCTCCAGGAGGGTATTAGGCAGTGAGGGCTCTTCCCCCTTGAGTATGATTCCTACCCTTACAAAGGGTGCCATTCAGCCACTTCCTCATCTCTTCCCCCGCTCACCTTCTGCCAGGTGATGATGCAGCAAGAAGTCCCTTTCCAGCTGCTGGCATAATGACATTGGAGTAGCCACCATCCGGAAATGTGAGCCCATATATTTGTGTACCTTATCAATTACACAGACAGTAGTATTCTGTTATAGTCAGCACAAAACAAGCCAAGATCATAAGAGTGTACTGAAGCTTTTCACATTTCCTGTGTCTTAGCACTTCTTTTCTACTTCTTTTGCAAAATGACTTCTCCCACTTTAAAAAACAGAGACATTGCCTCACCTGACATAAATCTTATTATGGCATGTTACTCCATGTATGAAAACTTTCCAGTGAAACAAACAAAAGGACAGCAGGAAATAGTATTTTCAAAGAGGATTGCTTTTATGGTTAATGAAGACACAGCACACCACTCTGGAGCTACTAAATCTTTTTCTACATAAGCATGGTGTTAGAAATGGGGTATTTTGGCTAGTTGATATATTTAAAAATTCAATATTATACAGAATATGAACAGTGAGATACTTTACAATATCCATTTTTAAACTATTTTCAAGTTATATATGGCCCTTAGAGATTGTTTTGAGAGCAAAGCAAAAAACTAAATAAATAAATAAATAAATCCCACTGAAAATAAAAGAAGAGATATATTTTCCATAAATTTAAATGTAAGAAATTTTTCTTGGCTATTTTCTTTCAAACTCTTAAAAGAGAAAGTAGCTCAAGCAGCAAAAGAAATGCAGGTTAGTGACACGGACACTATGATATGGAATGAATGTCTTCAAAACTGTCATAGTTTTTAGCTATACTGGATCTGAATATGGCTTTAGTTAAAGATTTCATACACTTTCCTTCATATATAGTCTATTGTATACAGTAGCCATTAACAACTTACTTAAATCACACTATAATGTATTTGTAATCATTATAAACTATCTTCACCTCATTTTGTCTCTACATGTTAAAAACATTCTAACTTTTAATTTAAAATCACTCTAAATTCAGATGCCACTTATTAAACTTACTCATTGTAAATATTATATATCTTTGTTTTTGTAGTTATACAGAGAGTTTGGATAATGATTTTTATTAAAATTAATGGAATTGTACCAGAATATTTACATATGAATCTTAAATATTTTTACACCAGAGTACCATAGTTCAATACACTAATGCCTATTTATTTCCTATATCAAAGCATTAATTCTATGTTAATTCCCTTTTCATAAATATCTTATAATTTCAGCTATGCATTTTTGACAGTTAAGTAGTAAGAAACAATAATACAGATTTATTTATTTTTATAAAACTTTTTGCTATGTTGTTCTTAGGTCATGTTAAAATAATGATTTAATATCCTATTAATAATGCGAATTAAAAGAACTATTCTAAAATAGGTTTTTTTATTGTAATTGTATTTCCAACAATGTATGCTACGTATAAACAATTTTATCTACTTTATAATTGGAGACTTCCATTATTTGAAACTTGGTATATGTGGAATGTAAGTGTCTTGGCACAGAAACTGAGAGAATGCCGGGAAGGCTATGTTAACCAGTGTGATGGAAGTGTGTCAAACGGTCTGTGAAGCTAGTGAATGATGCCCCATGATCGTATCAATGTACACAGCTATGATTTAATAAAAATAAATAAATAAAGTAAATCATAATTGTCCCATTGGTGCAGGATTTTTTTTTTTAATTTTGCAAATGAGGTCATATTGTAGACATAAAAGCTTCACATACTGAGTGAAATAAGTACATACATACAATATTTTGGCAAAACTTTATGTAAAATCCAGAAAAGTTTAACATATTTTATGTAAAATGTTAATGTAGACATGCTGAAATTAATTTTTTAAAAATTCTAAAGCTCTTTCTGATCACATTGGGCAAGGAAGGAGGAAATCATCAAGAATTGAAGCAAAAATGACTATAACAGGTGTAATTATTTGTCTCATTAGACCCTTTTATGGCACAAAATTAACAATGTTCATAATTTTACTAAGTCTAAGTAATTTTGTAGTTCCAATGATTTTTACTTTTCTATCTTTAACAAAGAAGAGATCATATAACTTTCTATTATTATATCATTCTGATGACATAATATGTCTAAATTTTAATCTGAGAGAGTCTAAAGAATAAAGTAACTTTTCCATATCAACTTTCTTTATAAAAGTGAAAAATACTAATACAATTGGTTATGTAGTTTATCTGAATTACAATAACAAGGCTATAAAATAACAAAGCTATATTAATCGATGGATTACAAAAGTAAACCCAGTAATATGATTAAGAGCTTCAATTCCAATCAATTATATTTATCATCTAATAATTATTGACACTTGTAGTGTACTTTTCATTTCATTCAATTACTTATAATTTTAATAATTCAATATGGCTAGAGTTTTGTTTTTACTATGTAGAGCTTTATAATCATAGCATTATTAGAAACATCAATATACTTACAAATATTTTCATCGGAAAATTATTATCATCATTAATAAAAGTCTTCTTAGCATAAAAATGTTCTTAAGAAGTCTTCTTAGCAAAAAAAAGTCCTATGGCATAAGTGAAATAGAAATATATGTTCAATGAGAAAAAGAATGATTGAAAAATCTCATACTCTTATAAAGTCTGCTTATATAGGTATATTTTAAATGCATAATGTTTCATGTTAAATCACTTTGTACAAAAAATAGTTTAGCAGTTGTTTTAAAATGTCAATATTGATCACACTTTGAAAACAATATCCTTAGAAACATGCAGAGGGAATCTGACTTATGCCAAGGTCTGGGGCATGAGCTAGTTACAGAAAAAATCAAAATGAAAGTTTATATTCCACTGGAGACAGGGTGAACATTCAGTGTATGAATTAAGTTTTGTAATAAAGTTATATAAAATCCTGATAGGCAACCTGGAGGAAGGAAGGAATGAAATTGTCACAGGTGTTTATAGCAAAACTTTGCTATGGGAAGTTATTTGTGTAGTTAAAATCACACATATTGTTTTAGTTGTACAACATAAACTGTGTAATGGTGAACATGACGAGGTAACGTTGAGCGGGTCCAAGATTAACATGATGTCACTCCCGCCCTTCTGCTCCCGCCCTTGGCTTCTCCAGTCCTTTGTAGCACTTTGTGCCTATTGTACCTGCACCGTCTATTAAATTCCATTGATCAGTGAGAACATGTGCTGTTTGGTTTTTCATTTACAAGATACTTCACTTAGGGTAATGGTCTCCAGTTTCCTCCACATCGTTGCAGATGATGTTATTTTACTCCTTTTTATGGCTGAGTAGTACCGTATTTTACTATAAGTACCACTATTTAATGTAAGTAAAAGAAAAATGTAAATCATGAAGGGGAAATTATTACATTCTCTAGAGTTTTATTACTATAAATAGGCAGTTCCCCAGTGGTATGAAATTCTGTTACTTTTTTTTAAAGGAAGCGGTTCATTTTCCCTCACTCTTTCTTTTCCCCTTCCATTGGCTGCACAGTGTACATCTGGACAGTTTTATTCATGTACATAATGACTGTATCAATAGATTATAAAGGAGTGAGTTAGAAGTAACCTCAATGCAAAATGACATTGTGGAGAAGGGTCGCACACCTGCCGTGTAATATTCAGGTATCCTGACACTACACAGAAGAATTAGGGATCGGTTTGGATTCAGCCATTGCATTTTACAAAACAGCCTGTGATAGGCTCCTCTCAAGTTGTTGATATAATTACAGGAGATAAACAGGTATGTTATTGGCTAAGAGATCAAGAAATTATTTTAAATTAGAATGACTGGGAACAGTTCAGCTTATAATTTAAGAGACTGACATAACAAGAAATCCTCAGGTATGTTGCATTGCAAAATTCAGTTTTGTACTTCAAAAGAATCACACACTGATTCTATTTTTGAAAATACCTTTTCAGGACAGCATTGGAAAGGTGGATAGCGTATTTACAAACTTTTCAGAGATGAAGTTACAAAGCATTTCTCCAAAAGAGATGACTTTTGTCATCACTATTTTACTGAGAAATTCGTATAATCAAAGCCCTATCATTTTGATGATATATGATATAATAAAGCATCATGATAACCATGACAACATGTATGTGAGTCATAATATATCACCACAATGATATCTCTCAAATGATTTATCAGGATTGTAGATCATCTGGTGATGTTGCATTGATATTGCAGTACCAGCAAAAACACATCCCTTAGACTTAAAAATTCTTGCTGTAACAATAAATATTTTATTTTTATAAATTTACTTCATAAGAAATGAACTATTTTAGTTTGTCAGTTTGGATAAAAATAAATGTGAGAAATTCGAAATATGGAGTCTGCAGAGTTGATATCTATAGATAAGCTGCTACTTCTATGAAGAAGCATTTAACTGCAGAAGTTACATGAACTATTCAATTATTTCTGGAAATACTTTACTATCTCCCTTAATTCAATTAAATATAATGGATTAAAGTTTTATTTTAGGCATCCAATTTTTTTTTATACTCCCCCCCAATTAGTAGGATAAACCAGTTTCTTCAGAATGATGTAAACATAGGTTTTAGGCTCAAATTTGTTCTTAACAACCATCAAAAAAGTTGTACTTAAACATGAAAACATAAATGTGCAAATGAAATCATCAGCCACAGTGAAAGGTGAGTGTATGTTTTCTTCTGATTCTCTGAGACCTTAATAATGAATGACAACAACAACAAAAAAAGTACAAGAAGAACATTTGTAATTTGGGTTTGAGTTTAGTTGGCACTGTACTTAGTAGGATCAACTTGCTCATTTGCTAAATAAATGATGACTTTGGGGGTTATTTTTATTCATCCTAGTAGTAAGTAAGATTTTTCTGCTCCTTTGTATACTATAGCCTTACGATTATCAAGACTTTCTCTTTTTTTTTTTTTTTTTTGGTTTTTGGCCGGGGCTAGGTTTGAACCTGCCACCTCTGCCATATGGGACCGGCACCCTACTCCTTGTGCCACAGGCGCCGCCTGTGTTGGATTAAGAAGCAGATGTGTTAGTAGTTACAACGTTTCTGACTTTTGAATGGTATGGAGAAAACAGTAACTGCAAAGGCTGAGGAATGAGGAGGTGGTTGACAATTACCACGGAAAAGCCAACAAGCAAAGTTGTTCCGGCTTAGTCTGATTCATCAGAAATGAAAAGAAATTGTGGGAGCATTTCTTTGGCAGTATTTACAGATAGCTGCACCTCCTAAACCCAGAGAACAGAAACAGTTGACACCAGGCATGAAATTTAAACCTCATCAAGCTAAAAGTGCCAGCCCTGAGATGGGAATGTACATACAACACGTTCTACAGTTGCAGATGCTCAGAGCAGCCCCTTATGCAATGGGGAGATGGGTGCAGTATGTGTTATACTGGTCTAGAGAAGATTCAGAGAACATAGGCCAGCTCCGTGTGTTGGTTCACAGTTGGTTCAGAATCCCTTGAGTCCCTTTCAGCTCTATCCTGTGGCCCTATAAAGAGTTCTCTATACACAATTGACAAAGATAGGAAAAGGCCACGCTTGTTTCAAGGATGTGTTGGATAAGCTTGTGAACGCAAGGTAAAATTGTACTGTTGGAGGTAAGCCTCACCTTGGAGGTGGCCTGCGTGACAGTGATGAAGGTAATCTTCTTCTGGGGCACAGTGCTGGGTACAGGTCCTTGTCATTCACTCTATCTGGAAAGAGAAAGTTCTCAACGTAGGGACATACATGGACCTGGGGGCCATGGTAAATGCTTTGCCTTATTCTACTGGAGCCTGAAAAAAACAAAACTGAAAGGCACATTACTAGACACATTGCATTGGGTCCAAAATGTAAGACTCTATTTCTTTTATGTTAGTTCCCACACAAAACGCATTTAACAAACAAAAGCCAAAAAACAGGATGCTTCAAGTAAAATATGTCAATCTGTTCCTGACACCTTTGCTTCCATATTTATTCAAAGAGTGATTGAAGTGTCAGGAGTTGAGGCTAAGCTTGGACCTAACAGCTCCTTCTCACCTAGGCTCACACAGTTAATGCCACTTCAAAATGCCTGACAGCAACAACGATAAAACACTCAGCTCCCCGAGGTACAAAACCTTGACAAAACAAAAATAAGCCAACAGTCAAAAACACTAGATGGCAAATCAGTCACATCAGAGCTTATCACTTTTGGAAAAGGCAGTGCTTTACTGTAACTGTGACTGTCACTTCCAGGTCAGAGTCTGTCCCGTTTAATCACAGTAGCTCATCTGACACCATAATTGGAGAGTTTTAACATTCTCTGATATATTGTCCGAGCACTGCACAAAATAGCTTTCTAGACCAAGGTTGTGGATCTCTGAGATCCACAGATTGTATCACATGCTGTATCGTCCAGAGACTTCCTCCCAAACTGTACCTGAAAGATATTGTAGTAGCCTCTAAACACACAGCTGATGGGTCAGTTCAGAAATGAGTCCTGCGAGAACGTGATGCCACCTTCAGAGCACAGGGTGGACTATCTACCGTCATATTATGCGGTTTCCCTAACAGGTGGTTACATGGGGACAGAAACCAAGAACGTGAGGGGACTGGAGTAGAAGTGACCTTGTTAACAGCATTTCCTATTAGGAGATGTTTACTTTTGTCCACTGTACTTCAGACTTTGTGGGAATAGGGGTTATTTTGTTCACAGCCTATGAAAAGTACTAGTCAATATAAAACTGTGGCTGCAACCTGGCCACCTAGGCCTACTCCTGTCCATAGGCCAGAAGGCACAAGAGAGTGCCCTACTTCCAGAACTTTAGACATGATGGAACTTACTCTTCACGAGGAGGTGGTGAGGCAGGGAGAAATAAGGAGGGCACTCGAGCAGTCTGCTGAGCCATCCCTGGCACCTCCATGACCAGCCCTACCATCTCTTCTAACTTGGTCTCGTCCCTCTCCTCCTGTTCCTCCCGGTTCTTCCTTCTGCTCTTCTCCCCCTCTCTCTCTTTTGCTTTCTTTCTTTCTCATTTTCTCTTCCTTCTCTTTCGTCCCTTTCCTTTCCTCCACCCCCAAATCTCTTCCATCATTTCTTCTTTCTTCTGTTCCTCCCATCGCCTGATAATGACATTACAGCCAGCTGTTTACCCTGCAGAAATGAGGGTTCCGGTCACGTGTCAAGCAAACCACTTACACCCACGACGTATAAACCCGGTTGGAGGAGACCCCAGAGTGGATGATGAAGAGAAAGAATGAGTGTAAGTTGGGGCTCCATAACCAAATGCAGCAGTGGGAGACACAGCTGTTTCCACCAATGCTTCTCTTATAAGGTTTCACCAAAATCGTGACATGCTCACGTTCTGTGCTCATGCAGCCTGGTTGGAGTGAACTTCATGTGAGTGGTAAGTGGATTTCAGGGCTTGACTGCAATGCAAACTGTAGGTGACCCCTACGGTGCTCTTCATGCCTGTTGTTTTCCCATTGTTTCTCTTCGTGGGTGGAGGAAAATATCCCTTCCCAGAAAAGGAGCACACTTTCTCAGGATAGTAACTTTTTCCTGTAAGTTCCAGCTCATGCCTGATAACTGAGGCCCAGAAGTACAGAAGCCACCGTCTTTCCCTCAATGTCCAGGTAGCTAGTCTCAGTCAAGATCAGATTTGATCAGCTACCATTGCCTTATTTTGCTTTTCTCATTTCCCTCTCCATAAGCAATAATCTTGGAATGTCACTTTGACAGGCATTGCCAACTCAGGCTGTGCTTTTAGGGAATGTGACCTATGACACTTTTGTTTTAAAAATATTAACTATTCGTCATACTTTTCACATTTATATCAAGGTCTTCACTCATTCAGTTGTTCACTATTATAACAAATATTTGCTTAATTCTTCTCTCTTCTCTCTGCCAGATATATATATATATTTTTTTTCTTTTGTAGAGACAGAGTCTCACTGTACCGCCCTCGGGTAGAGTTCCGTGGCCTCACACAGCTCACAGCAACCTCTAACTCTTGGGCTTACGCGATTCTCTTGCCTCAGCCTCCCGAGCAGCTGGGACTACAGGCACCCGCCACAACGCCCGGCTATTTTTTTTTTTGTTGCAGTTTGGCCGGGGCTGGGTTTGAACCCGCCACCCTCGGCATATGGGGCCAGTGCCCTACTCACTGAGCCACAGGCGCCGCCCTGCCAGATATATTCTTAACGCTGAGGATAAAATAGAGACATCTCAGGCCAAATACCAGGTCTCATGGAAATTATAGTCCTTGGGAAGGGTTGACAAAAAGACAAAATCAGCTGTGATAGCCTTATGGAGTAAATAAAGTGATATGTTGTGATATGAGTAACATCACATGATGAGTTTGAATTACCATGATGGGTTTGCTTTTGGATGTAATATTACTCATATCACAACATGTCGCTTTAACCGAAGGTGGAGGGAGGGGGTTAAATTGTTTCTTGACATTTGGATAGAAATCAAATAAAGTGAGAGTGAGAACTAGAGAGCTTTCTGGGGCACAGAGATGCAGGTGACAAGTTCAGTAGTTACGGAAGAGTTTAGGCAAATGCGTTCTTTTCTTTTATGAGAGCACAAATTGGCATTGACTGCTGACTAAGAGAAGGAGAAAGAGGGAGCAAGAATTAGATGATATAATGGTTTGTAAGTGAACAATCCAGGCTTATTAATCTATTCATTTCTAAATATAAAAGGACGTTTTTACACAGTCTATGAGGATTGCTTTGAAATTCATTATCATAAATAAATTTTATCTGCTGCATTAAATGTCAGGGATTACTCTTGTCTTTATATTTATTTATGACAATGGCTCGGTGAGATTCAATACATATCTGTGACTCAACCCAGACTCTCAGACTCAAGAACAACATAGCCATAGACTTACAAGAAGATTAGCCTTTGTTTTAACAAAACTCTTCCCAATCTAGAACATTGTGTTACAAATGACCTAACCTTTAAAAAGGAGTGGAAAGAAACAAATTTGAAGATTTATCATGATGAAGATTTATCATCATGCTTTTGGACAGCTTGTGGTACCTGTAATGTTTTCATATGGAAATTACTAGCAGACTTATAGAAATATGTGCCTATACCTTGAGAGAGAGTATGAGAAGCTGTACATATTATCAGAATTCATTTGGGTAGAGCCATTCTCTATTAAAAAGATTGGTAATGTAAACCATTTTATACCCTGTTTTCCCGAAAATAAGACAGTGTCTTATTTTAAGGTGTGTTCCCAAAGATGCGCTAGATCTTATTTTCAGGGGACATCTTAGCCTTCCTGTGAGTAGGTCTTATTTTCAGAGGATGTCTTATTTTCGGGAAAACGGGGCAGTATCAAGAGTCGAAGTTATTATGATCTCAAAGAAAATACCTGATTGAGAATGTTATTTTCCTTGTGAATTATATGAGAGTGCTAGGATGCTCTTCAACTTTATGTGGTTTTTCATATAATCAAATAAATATTTGAAAAGCTTGTTTATATTTAAACAGCTTTAACTAAGCAGCTAAAAGCAGATAGACAAAGAAGATGTCTAAAAGTTTTCTTCTTTTTTTTTTGAAGTGTGTTCCATGTATGTAGACACTATACAATTAGCACAACTACTAGACAATTAATAATACTTCTTAATAGGTACTACTCAGGGTAGTATGCAGAAGGCAAAGGACCTCACGTTGAATATATTTTATATGTGTATGTCCTATTAGTGATGCAAATTTTTATTCCTTTAAAAACCAAACACTGAACATCTAAGTTGATTGGCCGGGATCTTGCCCTCAGGGAACTTTTAGACTGCAATGCTGGTAAGGACACAGATGTTAACGAAGAAGATAGTTCATGAGAACAAAGTATCGGGACTATTCTTGGTGTATTAAGATACAATTTTTTTAAAATTAGTAAAAAAAACATACTGGCAAATGAAAAAAAAATGAGGTAATCAAAGTGGATAAAATATGTGATTTCATTGGGAAAGAAGATGAACTCTTTAATGAACTATTTTTTGAGTTTTCTTCTAAAATTACCAGTGATAGAAAACTAATTGGGTTTATCTGTAAAGGTATAATAGACTTTTAATTTTTCACACCACTGCACATTTTATCTTCCCTTCTATTTGAGGACCTTAACCATTTGTGGAAGACAGTGCCATCAAAAATAATCATTCAGCATTTAAGTAGCAATGCTTTGTAATACACATGTGTTTTATAGTTTTTTTTTAGAATTCCTTCTTTGAGCATATTCATCCTTATATAAATTTCCTATCTTACAATAGCTTACAAACACATGACACTTTACTGCTAGAAATGAACTTTTCCAATAACTTTTCTACCCTATTATTAAATGGCTGCCATTCACGCATGATTAGCAGCAATCTTGAAGGCATGTTACTTAATTTTTTAGAGACTAATTTGTTAATATTATTTTTTATTAGGATTTATCAAAGATAGTACTATATTAGAAATATACTCTGGATGTGGTACAGAATTCTTATAAAGAGAACAGATGAGAACCTCAAGGTCAGAAATCAGGTGTTAATAAGAATAGAGTTTTTCAAAGCTTTCTTAGCTCTTCAGTGGAATCTCCAGATCTTCCAGACTTGTAAAGGCAGCAAAGAGGGCAAAGAGAGGTTATTGCTTTTAGAGTTTATATATGGAGAGGATCGTTTTATTGTTGATGCTATTTTTAGTTATATTTTCTGTAAGTCAAAATTATGGTGACTTACACTCACCTTTATTTTCATACGTTATAAAAACTGTTATCTCTCCCTCCATATATATAGATGCACATGCACATAGAATTATATGTATATGTGATTATACTTTTTGTAAGTAGGATTTTGAATTATATGAATTATTCATTTAAAACTAAATAATGGATAATTAAATCTTATGTGCAAGAGTATGAAGTCACATCCAGAAATGGCTGATGGAAAAATATAAAAATAGTATTTCAAGCTGAGCATAGCATTACATTTGAATATCAAACAAATAAATTGACATTGCCATACAAATTACAGTGCATTTAAATTGCTTTACCAAGTATAGATGACACTGTCACCTGGGTAACAAGCTTGTAAGTTGCGCACAAGGAATCCACACGAGAGTTTAGAATTTTTATTTCTCAATATTCACAGTTGCGCACAAAGCCAAGTTAAATTTATTATTTAAAACGTATCATTATAGAACATTACTTTTATATGTGTCTGTGGTCTCTGTATGTGAATGTGTATAACAGAATTAGCTTATAATTCCTGCAGATCTAATCTAAGAAAAATATTTACAGCTACTTAAAAAATTTTTTTAATACTCAGGCTCTATAAATTTCCTTAGTGTAATAGACAATCGCTGACTATTTTGCCAGGCACCAACTGAAGCCTAGCCGTGAGAACTTTTGAGATTAAAGTCTTATCTTCACATTTCCTCCTACAAAAAGAAAACTCCTGGAGTTACTGATCTAAACATCTTTTTAATTCCAGTAGTAACTTTTTAGGCTGATGTTTTAACTTTTGTCATAAAAATAAATGTTATATTTTCACATAAAGACGATAATATCAATAATTGCTTTTGTCTCTAAACTCATGTCATGAAGGCTTGAAGAATCAAAACTATCACTTGATTTTGAAAATCGAGAGTAGAGAGAGAATCTTCTGGTAACAAAATAACCAAAAAAGAATGATGAAATCCAAGACACTAAGAGAGCTAGAGAAATAAAAAACAGAATAAAATGAGAGTTAATATTGTAGATAAAATTCCAATTTTATATTAATGATTCTAATTTGTGCAAAAGTGGAAATTTGATGAAAAAATTTTCCTTGGAGTATTTACAAGGGAAAATAATAAATATTACAGAACCTATATGTATATGATGTACAAAAATAAACACTTTTTTCCGTATACTGTTACGGTTCCATTAACTGTTTAGTTTTATTTCATGGTACAAGCAGTGATAATTTAGGGACTTTTTTTTTTTTTACCGCCCTCAGTGGAGTGCCATGACGTCACAGGACTCACAGCAACCTCCAGCTCTTGGGCTTTCACGATTCTCCTGCCTCAGCCTCCTGAGCAGCTGGGACTACAGGCCCCTGCCGGCTATTTTTTGGTTGCAGTTCAGCCAGGGCTGGGTTTGAACCTGCCACCCCCGGTATATGGGGCAGGCGCCCTACTCACTGAGCCACAGTGTTTAAGATAAATATTTTTTATTACCACTTGAAACCTCAAAATGGATAGAGTCTGCCATGCAGTAAAAGTGTGATCACTCTGGGATAATTTTTTATTTCTAAATGCAGGTCTACCAATCCTTAAATATACTTTCCTAAAAAAAGGAATATTAATAATTTATCAAAGAATATTTCAGAAATTGTCAAGTTGTTATTTGTTACAAAAATTAGAGATGAACTTACATCTTAATAATGAAATTTATTCCATACTTATATAAGAAAATATATATTGAAGTATAGATGCCTCGAAGTTACAGAACAATGAACCATGTGGTGCTAAATGTAACGATGACGGTTCTAAATGTTTTCTATTAAACTATGATATGCAATAACAACTACCTTATATTTGATGTACTGGAAGAATCAAATTAATAAGAAAATTATATGAATTCATTAATTTTTCAGAAAATATAGTTGTTTTAGAGGTTATTGAAAAAATCCAGCTGGTTTTAAGATGCCATGACAAGTAATGGCCACCTCGTATAAAATTTTCCCTAATCTCAGTCTATGTGTTTTTTTCAGAACAGTTAAATGTGCTTTAGTTGAAACATATTGAAATCACAGTTTGATTTAAGATGATTTAAATAGCAGTTTTCAGAAAATGCATTTCACCAGTTTGGCACATTATTACTGCTTTAATCCTTGGCCTTAATTTTTTGTCCTTGAATTCTGTGTCACAAAGTTGAGAGGATGTAGACAGTGATTAATATAATCTGGATTCTAATTCCTCCTGGATTGTACTGCTTCTGACTCATTGTATTAACTCTTCTCAGAAACATGCAGGTGATTATTTTCATCCAAAAATGAAGTCAAGGTCAAAGAAAACATGATATCTGGATGGATTTCATTTCTAAAATATCATACAGCTTCAGAGCATAAAACTTGTGCTATATATAGAAAAAAGGCAATACAAATTATCCCTCCCCAACAATGAAAATTTTAATTTTAGCAAAGATTTAACAGCTACAGTGGATGGGTCATAATTCGTTTGTCTTTAGAAACACTTTATAGTAAATTATGATATGAAATGGATTCACCAGGTTTATTTTTCATCTTAAATTTTTATGTCCTGATATTATAGTTTATAAAACTTTTAAAAGTAGAATATATTCCCTTTATAGTACAATTATCATGGGCCAGTGAGAAAGTCTATGGCAAAAATTGTGTTTTTATGATGTAATAGCTTAGTTCAACATGTATAGCTTTAGAATCATGCAAAATAAATATAATATAGTTCATTGGGTAAGGTAAGTTTACTCTAAGTTATGTTATATTCAAATCCAGCCTGCATATTAAAAATCCCTTTAATAAAAATATTTCATGAAATATTGACTTTTTTCTCAATACCAGACCTATAATTAATGAAAAATTTTCAGAAATAATTCTGAAATTATGTGAAATATGTTTCTTGTCATCAGAAATAAAAACACAAGTACCACATATTAAGTGCCAGGTACTATTCAGAGTATTTTTAAATATATCCATTATTTAAGGCTTCTTAATAATTTCTTAAATAAATAAATTTCTCCATTTTACAAAATTATAAATAACTTGTTTACATTACAATGTGGTAATACAAATGTAGTCATCAAAATCTTTCCAGGGGTGGGGAACCTGCAGCCTTCTAATTTCAGTATTGTTTCTTTTTAAGCACAAAGTGGGGAAAGGAAAGCTTCACTTTCTCTGCTACACCACTTTTAGTAAAAAATTTTGCTTTGTGCAATTTAGATTCAGTGAAAAGGCCACACTTAAGGACCTAGATTTTCCATTCTTTGTAATAGTCTAATTAATTTTGGGCCTGCAATAACCAGAGTATAGATGAATTTTATTCTCTTTTTTCAACCTGAGGCCTACTTAGAATAGCCTCTCAATTTCCTTTATTTTCCTAATTCATCTGTTTTGCTCTAGCAACACATAATCATGTCCTGTATAACAGTGTTGTGTTCAACAATGGACTACATGTATGAGTGCAGGACCGTGGTTCCATTGGATTACAATGGAGCTGCAACATTTCTATAACCTCCTGATGTTTCACCCATCCTAATGTCAGAGCAAAATGCATGTGTCAAATGTCTGTGGTGATGCTGAGCCCCCAGTCTTATAAAAGTATAGCTCGTGCAATTATGTACAATTCAGGGTACTTGATAATGATCACGAAAAGCTATGCTACTGATTTATATATTTACAAATGCTGTACTTTTTGTTATTATATTACAGTGTACTCTTTAACTTAAATTATTAAAAAGTTAACTGCAAAACAACCTCAGGCAGGTCTTCCAGGAGGCATTCCAGAAAAAGGCCCTGTTATCATAGGAGATGACAGCTCCCTGCATGTCATTGTCCCTGAAGCTCTTCCAGCGGGACTGTGATATAGATAACCCTGACTTTGTGTGGGTCTAGAATAATATGTGTGTTTGAGTGTTAGTTGTAAAAAACAAAAAAAGGTTAAAAAATAGAAAAAATACACAATATTGATATATATTAAGAAAATGTTTCATACAGATATAAAATTGCCTAAGTTTTAAGCTAAATATTATTACAAAACAGTCAAAAAGTTAAAAAAAATTATAAAATAAATAGGTACATTGGTCTAAGGTTAATTTATATGTGAAGAAAAAAAAAATTAATGGAGGTGCCCTTAGCTCAGTGGGTAGTACACTGGCCACATGCACTGAGGGTGGCTAGTTTGATGCTGTCCCGAGCCAGCTGAAACAACAATGACAACTGCAACAAAAAATAGCCAAACATTGTGGCAGGCACCTGTACTCCCAGCTACTTGGGAGGCTGAGGCAAGAGAATCATTTAAGCCCAAGTGTTTGAGGTTTCTGTGAGCTGTGACAACACGGCACTCTACCCAGGGCAACATAGTGAGATAGTGTCTCAAAAAAAAAATTAATAAATTTAATGCATCCCAAATGTATGGTGTGTATGAATTCTACAGTAATGGACAGTAATTAACTCGGCCATCATATTCACTCACTTGTTCACTGATGCCAAGCAACTTCTAGACCCATAGACTGTATTCAAGGTATTTGCCCTTTGTAGGTGTGAAATTTTTTTATCTTTTAATTGCATTTTTTACTATTCTTTTTTTATGTTTAGTTACACAAATACTCACCATTCTGTTAAACTGCCTACAGTACTCAATACAGTAACATGCTCTACATATTTGTAGCCTAGGAAGCTACTCCAGATAGCCCTGGCACGTAGTGGGCAATACTACTTTGGTTAGTATAAATTAACGTTGTGATGTTTTCAGAATGAGAAATTGTCTATTGACATATTTGCAGGACATACCCCCATCATTAAGAGAGGCAAGATTGTGTGTGTTAATTTCTATCTTTCTTTTATTTGGCAGTGCTGATATTACTCTGTACCCATTGGTTACCCTAGGATCTTGTTTAGAGAGGTATCCCTAATTTTTAAACTCTCAGTGTTTTCACACTTGACAAATATTTTGAAAATCATTCTTACTATCATCATTGGAATTAAAATCTTTGTTTTCTTCCGTGGAGTCAAAAGGTAAGGTACATTATAAGAGAAATATTTCTTTTCAAACAATAACCTTCATTCAATATGAATTTTCACACATCAATTTTAAAGAAAAGCCTTACTACAAAAGATATCAGATTATCATCTTTTTTTTTTTTTATTGCTGAGTAAATTTGGAGTCCATCATCCTAAGTGAAGTATCATTAAGAATGGAAAAACAAAAACCACATGCACACTATAATAAACTGGAACTAGTTCATCAATACCAATCAGTTAATATGGAATCAAAACTCAGTGAAACAGAAGTAGGAGTGAGGGGGAGAAGCAGCAGGGTAAATTCCCACTCAACAGGTACATTGCTAGGGCGTATTGCACATTTTCTGGGACAAGAACAAACCTGTAACTCTGACATTACCCACAGAAAAGCAAACTATGTAACCAAAACATATATACCCTCATAACAATATGCAATTTAAAAAAATAAATAAAAACTTTTAGGGCAGCGCCTGTGACTCAGTGAGCAGGGCCCCAGCCCCATATACCGAGGGTGGCGGGTTCAAACCCAGCCCCGGCCAAACTGCAACCAAAAAATAGCCAGGCGTTGTGGCAGGTGCCTGTAGTCCCAGCTGCTCCAGAGGTGAGGCAGGAGAATCACCTAGGCCCAGGAGTTGGAGGTTGCTGTGAGCTGTGACGCCACAACGCTCTACCGAGGGCAATAAAGTGAGACTCTGTCTCTACCAAAAAAAAATAAATAAAAGAAAAGAAAAAGAAAAAAACTTTTAAAAGAGACTTCTTAAAACTAAATACAAAAACCGTATTTTTTATTATTACTCTTTCTATAATGGAGATCATGATATAAAGATGTGAAATGTTAAATTTAAATTATAATGACACATGGATGCATATTTGTCTAATAAAATCATTTTTCATAATAATAAAATGACTACCAGTATATTTGTATATATAAATTTCTGCATTAACCTGCCAGCACAGCTACACAGAACTTGTTTTAAATTATTATTAATTCATTGATTTTACATTTGACATTTGAGGACTATTGTCAGTAAAGTTATCATTTAAAATAACAAAATATTTTGCACACTTGAACCTTTAAAACTTTTTTTTGAGGACATATTTTAAAGACATACTTTGCTTTTTACAGCTTGTCCCCTTGTCCTCTGCCTCAACCCAGGGTTGTATTAAAATGTTTATACTTCCGGGAAAAGTTTTGCATTCAGGATGAAGCATTATTTTAACTATTGAGTTAGATTTTTTTTTTTTTTTTTTTGAGACAGAGTCTCACTTTTTCACCCTGGGTGGAGTGCCGTGGCATCACAGCTCACATCAACCTCCAAATCCTGGGCTTAGGTGATTCTTTTGTGAGTTTGATATTTTCTAAGAATTTAGAGATAGCATTGGCAATAATTTTATTTGAATGAATACAAATTTAAAATACTTTGGCGGAATAAAACTTATTTTTGTTCAAAAAGATGTGATAAAAGACATTTGAGATATCTCACAGCAAGAAATAACAACTGGGACTTGTTGTTTAAGAACATATTTTTTGAAACTGTGTCAGAAAATTCGCGATGTGTAGTCAACAAACCGTGGATGACATAGACATGAAAGGGAATCGAATATAAAGCAGAGATGCTCAGAAAACTCACAAACACATGATCTGCTGCATCTTTTGTCTCAGAGCTGTATCTTTAAACATTCTATCACAGAGATGAATTCAGGAGTTGATTAATCAGTATATTAGTTTTCAGACTAAAACTTTTGTATTATTTTCTAAGTTTTAAAACACGAAGATGAAACTTTTTTTTTTTTTTTTTTTACATATAAATACAATATATTCCTCATCGGGTAAGAATCTCATGCAATATTCATGAACTTCTAACACCTGTATTTTTGTTTTGCTCAAAATTGTAACTAGACTCAAAATGCACTACAGTTAACAAGTTTTAGATATCACAAGATAATAGGCAAGTTTCTCAAGGTGAGGTTCATGGGCAACTGAAGTCTACAGAAGTTTCCCTGGAGTACAGAAACTTTTAGGTATTTTTGTGTGTTGCTAATATTGTAATCATTTCTAAAAATATGTTCTAATATATATCAATATATCCATCTTGATTATCTGGCTGAGTACCATAAAATATGACAGCATGGTGTTCTTTACCATATTTGTGTTTCTAATATACTTTATAGTTTTTTTCTTTTTTGTTTCTATGTAAATAATTATGAAGTAATGAGAAAAGATTATTAGTTTTATAGTGAATTAAACCATCCTTGCCAGGTGATGGCCAGACATTATCTTTAAGGGATGGGGATTTTTTAATAATGTGAATGGAGAGAGCTGAGCAATAATTAAGCAAACACAGGGATGTACAAACAGGACCACCTTGAACATGAGCCTGTGCTACAGCGGTCAGCACTATCTCCACCCCAGGAGAAATGTTTTATTGTGGCAAAACAACACATTAGTAAAGAGGTTTAAAAGTATATCTTATTTTTTTTCTTTTATTTATTTTTAATTGGAATATATGCATTTTTTGTTGAATAAATTGTATGTGCATTAAAAGTTTATATCTACTTCTGTGTACATACTTAAGTGCTATTATGATAAATGCTCCTTCCTTACCATCCAGAGTGTTTTGCTCTAAGCGTTAACAAATAATATGCAAATGCGAGAAAAGTGTTTTCTATATCAAAATGAAAGGGAAAATTACAATATTTTAACATAGTATAAGTATTTTCTATGATACATGTATTTTTTATTTCAGATTAATAGGAGAGTACAAATGTTTAGGTGGCACTGTTTGCATTTCTAGGTAAAGTTCAAGTTGTAGTTGAATCTTTCACCCAGGGGATGGGCTGTATACCATTATGTTGTGTACATTACATGAGAACCTGCCAGTCACACTCCATCCTCCCCTTTCCATTTCCGTCCCCTCATCCCTCACCTTCATATATGGAGTTTCTCTTTCATATGGGTATGTAGTTGTTTTTATATTGGTTACATATTAGTTTTGAATATATTGAATGCTTGCTTTTCCATTCTTGTCATACTTTACTAGTAAAAATGTGTTTCAACTCCATCCAGATATTAGACTTTTAGTTTACTATAAAAATATAGACATGTTGTGGCTTATAGATTTTTGTAGGCTTAATTTTCAACATATTAAATTAAAAATTATTCTACAGCTTTTTTCTGCTACTTTTTCATTAAAAATTCACCTCTAATCACATTTTAGCATACTTTACATCCTCTTAAATATTATTTGCAGTATTTCAGAAAACCAGTCTGTAAGGGATGGATCTTAAAAATGAAGAAATAGAAATTTTTTTTTTTAATAATGACCTTTGATTTAAATTTATGTTAAACGGACACACCTGAGGAGCTGACATCCAGAGGGGAGGAGGATGGCCCAAAGTCACACAGCTGGTTCCAATCCTGGCTGCACCACGTGCCAGGGACTTTGAGTGATCAGCACCCACCCAAACCTCCATAAGACCTGTGCCGCAACCGCAATCAGCACCCACCCAGACCTCAGTAAGAGCTGGGCCATGACCCCTGACCTGTGACCTGAGCCTGCTGGGACTTGCACGCCCTGACCAGGAAGTGTGGGAGCCATGCAACCCTGCATCCTCCCTCCTGTACCCTCCCTGCCTCCACACTGGCCTGCTCATCTTGCCAGGGACTCTGGTAGCTGCGTGTCCTCCGGAACCCTCCCTGCCTCTGTGCGGAGCCCTTCACCTGGCCAGAGACAGCTGGAGCCTTGGTCTCTCTATTCCAAAGTCACTGGGCACCAGGTATTCCCAGAACTGTGTGCACCACCCCCCACCCTGTTGCTGGATCCAGGTGTGTCACACACTGGAGCTGCTTCCACAACCAGAACTCACTGGCTGGGGCAGCCCCAGAGGAACTACACAGGGTCCCTCCCTACAAATATCCAGCAACAATAGAGCGATCCCGCTGGGGTCTAACCTTGGAGAGACACCTCCCCAACTCTGAGGATGGCCAGAGGCAACAGTGAAACAATCATGAGGCGAAATCAATGGAAAAACTCTGGCAATATGAATAATCAGAGTAGATCAACTTCCCCAAGGATCAATGGGCAGACACAGCACAAGATCCCATACACAAACAAAATTTGAGATGTCAGAAATCAAATTCAGAATCTGGATAGCAAATAAGATAGAATTAGAATTCCAAGCAGTAACCCAAAATATATCTCAAGAATTCAATGAATTCAAAGACTAAATGACCAAAGATTTTGACACATTGAGACAAGAATTTGCAGCCTTCAAAGATCTGAGAAACACAATAGAATCCCTCAGTAACAGAATGGAGCAAGCAGAAGCAAGGATTTCTGACATTGAAGACAGAGCTTTCAAACATGCTCACTCTAAAAGAGGAAGAGAAATGGAGGGCAAAAACAGATCACTCTCTCAGAGAGCTCTGGGATAATTCAAAGAAAAGTAATATTCCTCTTACAGGTATCCCTGAAAGCAATAAAGTGGCTTCACAAGGCACAGAGTCTCTTCTCCATGAGATTATGGAGGAGAACTTTCCAGACATGCCAAGAGATTCCGAAATTCAGATAGCAGACAGTTTCAGAACTCCAGCATGACTCAACCCAAATAAGACATCCCCCAGACACATCATAATCAATTTCACTAAAGTTAATATGAAGGAGAAAATTCTGAAAGCAGCTAGACGAAAGAAAACCATCACCTACAAGGGGAAGAATATTAGAATAATTGCAGATCTCTCTGCTGAAACCTTTCAAGCTAGAAGAGGATGGTCATTGACTTTTAATCTCCTAAAAAAAAAAAAAAAAAAAAACAAACTTTCAACCCAGGATCCTGTACCCAGCTAAACTGAGTTTCATTTATGACAGAGAAATTAAATACTTTAATGACATTCACATGTTGAAGAAATTTGCCATAACTAAACCAGCTGTCCAGGATATTCTCAGACCCATCCTCCATAAAGAACAGCGTAATCCTCCATCACAAAAGTAAACCCACCCAGAAAATTTTGATCAAATTCCAACTTCCACAAGCGCAAAAGGATTAAAAATGTCCACCGGACTCTCGAAAGGCTTATCAATATTCTCAATTAATGTCAATGGTTTAAATTGTCCTCTAAAGAGGCATCAGGTTGGCTGACTGGATACAAAAACTCAAGCCAGATATCTGCTGCATACAAAAAATCTCATCTTACATTAAAACATAAATATAGACTCAAGGTGAAGGGATGGTCATCAATACTCCAGGCAAATGGAAAGCAGAAAAAAGCAGGCATTGCATTCCTATTTGCAGATGCAATAGGCTTTAAACCAACCAAAATAAGGAAGGATAAGGATGGACATTTCATATTTGTTAAAGGTAATACTCAATATGATGAGATTTCAATTATTAATATTTATGCAGCCAACCAGAATGCACCTCAATTTATAAGAGAAACTCTAACAAACATAAGCAACTTGATTTCCTTCAGTTACACAGTAGTTGGAGATTGTAACAGCACTTTAGCAGTGCTGGATAGATCCTCCAACAAGAAGCTAAGCAAAGAAATTTTAGATTTAAAATTAACAATTCAACATCTGGACTTAACAGACATCCCAACAAAACTGAATACATGTTCTTCTCATCAGCCCACAGAAAATACTCCAAAATCAACCACATCCTAGGCCACAAATCTAACCTCAGCAAATTAAAAAAAAAATAGGAATTATTTGTTGCATCTTCTCAGAACATCATGGAATAAAAGTTGAATTCAATAACAACAGGAATCTGCATACCCATACAAAAACATGGAATCTAAACAACCTTATGCTGAAGGATAGATGGGTTATAGACGAGACTAAGAAGGAAATCACCAAATTTTTGGAACAAAACAACAATGAAGACACCAATCATCAGCACCTCTGGGATACTGCAAAGGCAGTCCTAAGAGGGAAATTTATAGCACTGCAAGCCTTCCTTAAGAAAATGGAAAGATAGGAAGTTAATAACTTAATGGGACATCTCAAGCAACTGGAGAAGGAAGAACACTCCAACCCCAAACCCAGCAGAAGAACAGAAATAACCAAAATCAGAGCAAAACTAAATGAAATTGAAAACAAAAGAATTTTACAACAGATCAATAAATCCAAAAGTTGGTTTTTTGAAAAGATCAATAAAATAGATAAACCTTTGGCCAACCTAACCAAGAAAAAAAGAGTAAAATCTCTAATTTCATTAATCATAAATGGTAAAGATGAAATAACAACAGACCCCTCAGAAATTCAAAAAAATTCTTAACGAATACTACAAGAAACTGTAATCTCAGAAATATGAAAATCTGAAAGAAATTGACCAATACCTAGAAGTACGCCACTTACCAAGACTTTGCCAGAACGAAGTGGAAATGTTGAACAGGCCTATATCCAGTTCTGAAATAGCATCAACTACACAAAATCTCCCTAAAAAGAAAAGCCCAGGACAGATGGCTTTATGTCAGAATTCTAAAAAACCTTTAAAAAAGAACTAGTACCTCTACTATTAAACCTTTTCCAAAATATAGAAAAAGAAGGAATATTACCCAACACATTCTATGAAGCAAACATCACCTTGATCCCCAAACCAGGGAAAGACCCAACAAGAAAAGAAAATTATAGACCAATAAACTAATGAATATTGATGCTAAAATACTCAATAAGATCCTAACAAACAGAATCCAACAACACAACAAAAAAATTATACACCATGACCAAGTCGGATTTATCCCAGGGTCTCAAGGCTGGTTTAATATATGTAAATCTATACATGTAAGTCAGCACATAAACAAACTAAAAAATAAGGACCATATGATTTTTTCAATTTATGCAGAAAAAGCTTTTGATAATATCTGGCATCCCTTCATGATCAGAACACTTAAGAAAATTGGTATAGAAGGGACATTTCTTAAACTAATAGAGGCCATCTACAGCAAACCCACAGCCAATATCGTATTGAATGGAGCTAAATTTAAATCATTTCCACTTAGATCAGGAACCAGGCAAGGTTGCCCATTGTCTCCATTGCTCTTTAACATTGTAATGGAAGTTTTAGCCATTGCAATCAGGGAAGAAAAGGCGATCAGGGGTATCCACATAGGGTCAGAAGAGATCAAACTTTCACTCTCTTTGCAGATGATATGATCGTATATCTGGAAAACACTAGGGATTCTACTACAAAACTTTTAGAAGTGATCAAGGAATCCAGCAATGTCTCAGGCTATAAAATCAACACCCATAAATCTGTAGCCTTTATATATACTAACAATAGCTAAGCTGAAAAAACAGTGAAGGACTCTATTCCTTTCACATTAGTGCCAAAGAAAATGAAATATTTGGGAGTATACCTAACAAAAGACGTGAAAGATCTCTACAAAGAGAACTATGAAACTTTAAGAAAAGAAATAGCCGTAGATGTTAACAAATGGAAAAACATACCATGCTCATGGCTGGGAAGAATCAACATTGTTAAAATGTCCATACTATCCAAAACAATAAATAATTTTAATGCAATTCCTATTAAAGCTCCATTGTCATATTTTAAATATCTTGAAAAAAAATACTTCATTTTATATGGAATCAGAAAAAAACCTCGAATAGCCAAAACATTACTCAGCAATAAAAACAAAGCTGGAGGAATCACACTAACAGACCTGAGACTGTACTATAAATTGATAGTGATCAAAACAGCATGCTACTGGCACAAAAACAGAGAAGTAGATGTCTGGAATAGAATAGAGAACCAAGAGCTGAATCCAGCTGCTTACCATTATTTGATCTTTGACAAGCCAATTAAAAACATTCAGTGGGGAAAATATTCCCTATTTAACAAATGGTGCTGGGTAAACTGGCTGGCAACCTGCAGAAGATTGAAACTGGACCCAAACCTTTCAGCATTAACAAAGATAGACGCTCACTGGATAAAAGATTTAAACTTAAGACATGAAACTATAAAAATACTTGAAGAAAGTGCAGGGAAAACTCTTGAAGGAATTGGCGTGGGTGAATATTTTATGAGGAGGTCTCCTCAGGCAATTGAAGCAGTGTCAAAAATACACTACTCGGACCTGATCAAACTAAAAAGCTTCTGCTCAGCCAAGAACATAGAAAGTAAAGCAAGCAGACAGCCCTCAGAATGGGAGAAAATATTTCCAGGTTATTCCTCTGATAAAGGTCTAATAGCCAGAATCCACAGAGAACTCAAACGTATTAGCAAGAAAAGAACAAGCAATGGCATCTCAGGGTGGGCAAAGGACTTGAAGAGAAACTTCTCTAAAGAAGACAGATGCACCTGTGGCTCAGTCGGTAGGGCGCCGGCCCCATATGCCGAGGGTGGCGGGTTCAAACCCAGCCCTGGCCAAACTGCAACCAAAAAACAGCCGGGCGTTGTGGCGGGCGCTTGTGGTCCCAGCTGCTCGGGAGGCTGAGGCAGGAGAATTGGTTAAGCCCAGGAGTTGGAGGTTGCTGTGAGCTGTGTGAGGCCACAGCACTCTGCCGAGGGCCATAAAGTGAGACTCTATCTCTACAAAAAAAAAAAAGAAGACAGACACACGATCTACAAACACATGAAAAAAAGCTCATCATCCTTAATCATCAGAAAAATGCAAATCAAAACTACTTTGAGATATCACCTAACCCCAGTAAGAGTAGCACACATAACAAAATACCAAAACTGAAATGTTGTCATGGATGTGGAGAAAAGGGCATACTTCTACACCGCTGGTTGGGATGCACACTAATACGTTCCTTCTGGAAGGATGTTTGGAGAATACTTAAAGACCTAAAAATAGACCTTCCATTTGACCCTATAATTCCTTTACTAGGTTTATACCCAGAAAACCAAAAATCACAATATAACAAAGACATCTGTACCAGAATGTTTATTGCAGCCCAATTCATAATTGCTAAGTCATGGAAGAAGCCCAAGTGCCCATCCACCCACGAATGAACTAGCAAATTGTGGTACATATATACCATGGAATATTATGCAGCCTTAAAGAAAGATGGAGACTTTACCTCTTTCTTGTTTACATGGATGGAGCTGGAACATATTCTTCTTAGCAGAGTATCTCAGGAATGGAAGAAAAAGTATCCAATGTACTCAGCCCTACTATGAAGCTAATTTATAGCTTTCACATGAACGCTATAAACCCAACTAAAGCACAAGAATATTGGGAAAGGGCCAAGGAAGGGGAAGGGAGGGGGAGGTTAGGGTGTAGGGAGGATAATGGTTGGGGCCACACCCATGGTGGATCTTAGAATGGGTACAGGCGAAACTTACTAAATGCAGAATACAAATGTCTACATACAATGATTAAGAAAATGCCATGAATGCTACATTGAACAGTTTGATGAGAATATTTCAGATTGTATATGAAACCAGCACATTGTACCCCTTGATTGCACTAATGTACACAGCTATGATTTAACAAAATAAATAAATAAATAAATAAATAAATTTATGTTAAATATGTCAAATGTGTTATTAAAAATTAAGTTTTAATAAATCCTGAACAGTAGTATTGAGCCAGAGTTTAATTTCTTAATATTTTTTCAAATATCTAATTTCAGTTGTCTATTGAAAATACAAAGTTCAGAAGATGGTAAAATATTGAGATTCATTGAAAAAACTTTATGACCTCTGTCAAATAGAGTTCATTTTAATGAAATTAATTCAGTGAAAAAAGAGTAGCTATCACAGCTTTATAGGAAGAGCTACAGTATTAATATATTTCCCCAAACCTAATAAATGACTTATAGTTGTCCTAGGGCTGCTAAAAGCCATAATACTACTCTATTAAATATTATTGGAAATTTAAAAGTAAAAGGAGGCTCTCTAATTTAAATAAATGTATATAATGTTACAGTTTTCTACAAATCAGAATACACTTGGCCTTAGTCAAGAGGCTAAGAAGAAATACCTGTTAGAATAAAAGTATTAGTCAAGCATAGTGGAGAAATATTAGTAAAAAAAAATTACTGATAACAAATCAAGTGGATAAGAGTGGGGAGGAGGTGGGTAACTTATACCTTTGGGTATAATGCACACATCCTGGGTAAGGGGGCATTAATAACTTTGACTTGAAACATACAAAACAAACTATGTCACCAAAAAATGTGTACTCCTGTAATATTCAGAAATTTTAAAAACGGAAAACAACAACAACAACAACAAAAAAAAAAAACTAAGGAATTAGAGAGAATAATGAAGAAGGGGCCTGGAAAGTATTTTCAAGGTAAATGATTAGAAATGGTAGGGACTAAAATTGACGTCCATTTTTTCCCTGATATGTAAGAAAGCTAAAATAATCACTCTGGGAGGTCGAGGTGGGTGGATTGCCTGAGCTCATAGGTTGGAGACCAGCCTGAGTCAGAGCAAAACCTCATCTCTAAAAATAGGCAGGTGTTGTGTTCTGGTAGTCCCAGCTACTTGGGAGGCTGAGGCAAAAAAAAAAAAATCACCTGAGTGCCAGAGCTGGAGATTGCTGTGAGCTCTGACATCTTGCACTCTACTCATGGCCACAAAGTGAGGCACCAGTTAAAAAAAAAAAAAAAAGCTAAAATAAGGTATACATAGATTTCTCAATCCAAGATAAAGGAACCTTTTTATTTAATACTTGTTATGTGCCAAGCATGGTTCGTACATTAATGCATATTGAAAAGAGTTCTTATTGAAAAATGATTTTAAACCTGCAAAGTCTGGGAAAGGCCTAGCGTTCTTGGGAAGTGTCTGTACCTTCTCTTATTTTCTTCTTTTTCCTCCATCAAATATTCTCCATGCACATAGCGAAGGTTCTTATTTATTATTACTAGGCACGAACAACGTGGGCAGTGTATGCAGAGCTGTATTTTACAAATCATGGATTCTGAAACATATGAATAAGGAATTATCTGAAAGCCAGTACAAAAACATCCTGAAAGCAGGATGGGGAAAAAGGGATAACCTGTGGTTTATCCTTAGAGAGATTAAGGTGATCATAAAGCTAGTTATGAGATATTTTTCTGTGATAGTGCTTTTTAAAGCATTGGAATTTTTTGCTCAGAGTTGAGAATCCTTTCTTTTTTTTTTTTTTTTTTTTGAGACAGAGCCTCAAGCTGTCACCCTCGGTAGAGTGCCGTAGCCTCACAGCTCACAGCAACCTCCAACTCCTGGGCTCAAGCTATTCTCTAGCCTCCGCCTTCCAAGTAGCTGGGACTATAGGTATCCACCACAACGCCCAGCTATTTTTTGGTTGCAGCCATCATTGTTGTTTGGCCGCCCTGGGCTGGATTCGAGCCCACCAGCTCAGGTATATGTGGCTGGTGCCCTAGCCATTTGAGCCACAGGCGCTGAGCCTAGAGAATTCTTTCTTGACATGAAAATTATACTTATCTGAGAGTATGGTATACAGCTCGTATATGTGATATGGTATGGCACATTGGTTATTATTAGTCTGAAAAACAGGTTTTGATGAGAAGACAGTATAAAATGAAGAAATTTATAAGCATCACAATAAGTCAGTGACGTACCTGACAATTATGGGAGTAGAAAACAAGTATCTGATTATATGTCAAAACTTTGTAGTAGACGATAAAGCTAAAAATATAGATAATAAACACTCTGTTGAGAATTGTGTCTTGCCAAATTCATCCTATTTCCTAATAGTTTTCAGACTTTTTGATTTGTCTGCTACTCACTTTTCCTAACCTCCTGTGTAATTCATAGACCACTTCTTGCACACGTTTAAGATTTTTATGGGAAGAACATTTTAATTCAAAGTAGGAAAATAAGTAGCTCATACTCCAGGGAAGATTCTGGGTATATAAATACACACTTACAACATAATGTAATAATCAGATAGAGGTGCGGACAAAGTGCCATGGGTGCCAAAGTAACGAAACTGGTTCATTTAGAGGGCAAATATAGTAAAAGGGGATTTAAAAAAGAAGCAAAGTAAGATTTCAATAATAAAGCATGAACCGATTCTTGACTATTAATTTTCAAATCAATAGATCAATAGAAAGGATGTTTTTGGAAGCATAAAAGAGAAGTGAAATAAAAGAAAGACACAGTACCCAAGGAGAAAAAGATATTTAAGACATAAAGAACCCCTCAGCCAAAAAAAAAAAAAAAAGAAAGAAAAGGAGAATATGTATGTAAGTGGCTTCAACATGCCACACATATCCTGGGACATACTGAGAATATTTTTGCCCTCTCATTTCTAGTGCTTACATAATTTAATTTTTCGCATACTATCGGCTTATGACTACCTCAGACTCAGTAGCCCCAAACAGCAACTATTTTTTTTAGGGTCAGTGATTGTGTGAGTTAGAGAAACGAGGCTAGTGTGGCAGTTTTCACTGGGGTAACGTGCAGTTCTAGCCGGTGACGGTGGATCTTGCTTTCTTTATGCTGTAGTCATTTGAGTTTAGTAATCTCGCCCGGTAATCACCACTTTTCAGTATTTACCAAGTCTATTCTTACCTATATCTCACTGTCTAGACCAGTGGTTCTCAACCTATGGGTCGCGACCCCTTTGTAATAATGAAAATACATCCTGCATATCAGATGTTTACATTATGCTTTATAACAATAGCAAAATTACAGTTATGAAGTAGCAATGAAAATAATTTTAGGGTTGGGGGGTCTCTACAATATGAGAAACTGTATTAAAGGGTCACAGCACTAGGAGGCATTAGGAAGGTTGAGAACCACTGGTCTTGTCTGAGAATTTCTGGAAGTGTAGATTAGGCTATTTATTTATTTATTCTTAGAGACTTGGCGTCACATAAGGAACTGCAGAATAAAATGTCCACAAGGGTCAGCAAGAACAGTGTCTTGAGTTTGAACACGCTTAGTGGAAAGCCGCCACTTTGTCAAGCTCTGAGGACAACTGCCAGCCAACCAGATAAACAAAAGCTTCAGTACCATTTCTGGAATGCTTACTTGGTCCTCTGCAAGAAAAGTGAATAAATCCTAAACAAAAACTGAAATAATTTAAAGCAAACACAATTTGACTATAAAAAGAAACTTAGTGCTGTAGAATGCAACAGAGCATGAATAGGTTGTTGAAATGAGCAAACAGGCATTCAGACCTGGTGGAGCCTGTCTCCAGCTGCCTGCTGATTTTACTGCGGTTCCAGCCCGTGAGATCTAAGGACAACCTTGCAAAGGACAGAGCATGCTACATTAACAGGCATACCAAAAAAGAGCATCCACTTGTGAATATTTTATTCTCAGACCTAAAATTGCTTTTGTGAAATGATATGCGATCAATTGAGTGACAATATCAAGGACAAAGTTCTGTATTTTTGCGGAATCTATGAGGATATAGAGAGTAGTGGGACAAGACAGGGAATCATGGCAAACTGTGACACAAGAACTATTTGCAGTTAGCCGGTTGCTACCTTGAGAATAAACAAAAGCTTTATGACTGGAGTCCTTTTGTTCATTGAAAACATCCTAATTTTGAAATGCTTTATTATTTTAATATGTGTACGCGTGTGCAAACACTTTTGTCTTGCACAGGGTAAGTGTTCCATCATTAAATCCTGTTTTTCATATGAACCACATTAATAAAAACGGATTGTATTTTCACATATTCCAAATTAAACAAAAAAAAGTGGGATTTTGCAAATACTTCATAGTCCAGGTAATTTCTCTTATTAAAAATTTTAAAGTGCTGTATACTATTCTTTGTTCTAAGTTGAAATTAGAAGAACAAATGATAAAATAGACAGGAAAGACAAAGGTGACAGGGCATCCCTGACATGGCTCTCACTTAGCTCAGAGAAAACCGGTCTCTACCGATGCTGCAAATGTCTTTTTAAAAGGCGGCTGACACCATCAGGTACAGCAGCTGAGAAATCTATGTAATCTTGTTTGATGTAAAAGCCAAGAGCAAAGTACTGACTTTGTTGCCCAGAGCAGGCCTGTTTATATGAAAAGGAGGCTTCTATTTCTAGGTCCATCCCTCAGGGAATTTTTTAGGGAATGTTCAAACATGGAAAAAAAAAAAAAAAGAAAGATAAGTAAATAAAAAAAAAGAAATATACTGTGTTATTTGGGGGACTCTTGATTTGGAAAATTAAAATTAATTAGGTAAAATCCTCCAAATGAGCATTTGAAAATTTAGATGAAGTTGAACATGGGAAAGCAATTGTGAAGAGTAGAATTTAATGCAATAAGATGACCATGAAAGATGGATGTGTGAAGTCCTTATAATTTTATACAAGATTCTGAGGAAACTGTGTGGGAAGAGATGTCACTGATTATCTGAGTGTAGATGAAACAAGTCTCACAATCTAATAATGAAAACCAAATAAGCTAATGAAATCAATGCTATTTTTTTATTATATCAATCAGGTCTATTAACATAAGTTTTCATAAAATATTTTTAAAAGTCAGAGAAATATGAAAATGTTCAAATAGAGATGTATACTTTTCCTTATCAAATTGCCTTATTATATGAAGGGTACTTTCAGATATTGAGAAATTCAGGTTTGCATGTATTTCTACAATGCCTCTAGTTACCAACAGGCAATTTAGTGGTTTTCAACATTTCTTGTTGTCTTATCAAAGAGGAGATCTCTATATCTAAATATCTGCAAACTTTATGAAAATGTGCACTACGTTAAGGATATCATGTAAAGGCATGAGCAAAATGTGAGTGTAGACAAACATGTAAAAGTAAAAAGTTTAAGAAAAATGTATGGACTATTCCATGGTGTGAAACATACAGTCTTTTCAATCAATAATAAAATAAATGTGAAATTCACAGTGCCAACTAGAGATGGAGGCTGGGGATATTACAGACTGACACTACTGTAATTAAGAAATGAAAAAAATAGCAACATTTCAGGACATAACAAAGTACACCATCTGGGCCTGCCAAGTATAAATATTAAATATGGAAAAAGAAAGGACAAACAAAGCTAATATAAGCATGGAGTCATTTTGCAAACTCATAAAGAATCAAAGGAAATCAAAGAATCATTATAGCCCTCTAAATGCTTCTACGGGTAATTTGTTGATAAAAGGAGTTGGCATCACTTCATAATTTTCAAAGGAAGATGGAAGACAGATGTCAGAAGCAGATGTACACTTCCCAGAAAGAAGAAGGAAGGCTGAAGCAAGTCAGTGTTATTTGCAAAATAGAGATAAAATAAATGGGGAAAAAAAATAATAAAGACTAAAACAGCACTAGTTTCCCAGAGTTGGCTTAATGATCTTATCAAATTGATACAAATCTCTAGGTCATTGTCTCTCAAGTTTGGAAGTGTTATAGATTGGGTAGGGAAGTCATTAGCAGCCTATGATTTGAGCAGCACTGAGCCTGAGCTGGAAGCCATACTGGGGAAAGGAAGACAAATAACTGCAAAGACCTAACCCCCTCCCCAAAAAAATACAATCTACAAAGTGTAAAATGATCACACATGTAAGAGCGTTGTAATAATTTTTTTCACAAGATGGTGGAAAAGGCGATTCTTGCATCCATCAATCCTCCATCAATTCCAACATTCATACATCATTCAACTGTTTACAAATCTTGTACCTCAGGCACAATATCATTGAGGAGAAGATGGAGGTCAGATCTCAGGTTTGACCCCTAAAGCAAGGTAATTAATTTCAAATGTGAGCTCTTTATCTGTTTTGAATACACTTTAGATCTGCATCACTTATTATTTAAATGCATAAATGCAAATTCTACTTTTCTAATAATCTCTGAATCCTTCAAAGTAAGAGTGAAATGTGAGCAATTTCTCTGTTCCTTAAATATTCATTTTGAGTATGTGTGTATGCAAATTACACGGATATGCCTGTATGTCTATGTAGATGTGTGTGCAGCATGTATATTGCATGTGTGAAAGATAACTTTAAATGAATAATCTTTAAGCTGAGATTCAGCAATATAATTAACCATACACATGTGGTATGAAGACGACTTTCAACTGGAAAAAATTATCTGAGAGTCAGCAGTAAAGTCTATCACATTTATCACAACTTAATCCTCTAGGTAAAGTAGGACAGAGCTCTGTATTTATTGAATTATTTTGCTCTTGTACCTCTTATCTTTTTTCACTGACTCCAAGAAAGTCAACACTAAGACTGAGAAAGATTTTAACAACTGACAATATTGATCACAAATGCCCTCTCTGCTTCTTTCTACTGCCCCAATGATCTTTATTTTTTGTGACCAGCTGTTCAAGTCCAATCTATTCCACTTAGTCCTTTCTAGAAAGACAGGTTCAAACAGATCCTCTTACTCCTTTGAACTTGGAAAATGCTTAGTGTCAATTTGGTCCTCAGTAAACTAGTATTGTGGAAAGTGCAATTTAACCAAAAGAAAATACTGCATTGCATTGAAAAAAAGCAGTTGACTCTATAGTAAATGCATTCTTAGTTTAATGCCTATTTGAATAGGCAAAGATTTTTTGGAAGAACACTCCAAACCCCACTTAATATAAGCCAACATCTTACTGGGTCATTATACATATACATAACCTATACATACGTACGAATGCTTTGAAATACCTGGCTTTCTTGACCTAGTAACTGCTTCAAGCCTATTAATTAGGTAGTGTAACTATGAATTTGCAACAAGCAGGAGTTCATCTAGAGAAAGTCATGAGTTACACTTTTCTGGGATTTTAATAGAATGATTAGATGTCACATTTGGTAAATATGCATTTAAATATTTATCTGTCTAAAATAACCAGATGAAAATATAAAGGTTTAGCACAAATCCATGTCAGATGTGGAATCTTCAGTGTGTGGGTGAGTGCTTGTGTATACATTTGTTGTGTTTGGCCAATGATGACATTAATTTATAACTACCGTCTTGGTTTGAACATTTATAATACTATATATATTTATGAGGTTTAATATTTAAGTTTCCAAAATTGCCATTATGAGAAGCACTGATGGAAACATTGCAAAAATATATGAAAATGTGCACGAATATTGGCTGATTGTGAGAAGCGCAGCACACCAAGTCTCTTGCATCATGACAATGCACCAACTCACAGGGCAATATCTCTGTGGGAGGTTTTAGCCAGTAAACAAATAACTGTATGGGAACATTCTCCCTAGTCACCTCATCTGGCCCTGAAAGATTTTTTCTTTACCCCCAAATAAAGGAAATATTGAAAGGAAGGTATTTGGATGACATTCAGGACATCAAGAGTAATATGACAGCTTTGGTGGCCATTTCAGAAAAAGAATTCCAAAATTGTATTGAAGGGTAGACTAGACATGGCTTCCCAAGGAGAGTACTTGAAAGGTGACCGTGGAGATAGTCAACAATGAAGTGTGTGTAGAGGTCTTTCCAGATGAGTTTGCGAACTTGTCAAGTCGCGCACGTGTGTGTGTGCGTGTGTGTGTGTAGATATGCAAACACACACGTTAATACAAATATACACATATAGGTGTGCATGTATACTATGTATACTGTTATACTATTGAAATAAATCAAATAACTCCCATTTTCTCCCTTTTCTTTTCTGCTGCTGCTTTTTTCATGTCTGCCTACATCTTTACTTGCAGGCATGCACGCACATACATGTACAAAAGCAAACAGATATATATACACGTGTACTCACATACACTAATAGACTGTTCCTTGCATCATAATAGTTTGTGGGTACAATTTCTGGCACAGGATTGACTTAGCTAGAATGAGCTTTTTCCTCTAGTCATAAATACATCCGCTACTATGTTAAGATATATATTTTTGTCTTCACCTGAAAATTCTCATTCAGAAGGGAAGATAGTGACATGCACAAGATGAAGATGTCTACCCAGGATAAATCTATACGTGTTTGGTGAGTCCATGGAGCTGATTCATCGCATAATTATTACTAGAGGTATATGTTGAAACACTGAAATGGGAACATTTCTAGGACTGTTAGATGGAGCGAGAAATACACCTGTTTAAGAGAAGCAGAGGGCATATTGTTTATAAATGTACGCTGTGTGGGTGACTTAGGGTTTAACTCTACCATGCACCTTCAAGTGATATATGAAACAAACGTTCATCTGTAGTCCTGGCTACTTGGAGGCTGAGGCAGGAGGATCTCTGAATCCCAGGAGTTCCGGGTCCATCTGGGTATCACAGTGGGAACTTATTCCTGAAAAGAAAAACCAACACACAAAAAGCAAAAGGAAAGAAAAATAAAGTGTTGAAGAATCAATTATAACATCCTTTTCAGACAAAGTTATTTTTTTCCAGACATGTGATGTGTCAAGTGTCATTGAGTTTCACATCAGGAATCTGGGAGCGTAAAAGCGCAATAACAACTTGGGAAACATGTTGGGGATCAGTCCTTTCCATTTTGAATCAAAAGGTGTGATTTTTAAACCACATCATGGTTTGGGTAATCAGCTATTATGAACAACATCGTCAACAATAGAGTTTTCCCAAGCTTTCACTGATCGCCCAAAAACATTTGGCCTGGATGAATATCTGATATAAGCCATTCTTACTTGTTCTCACAACCATTAAATAAATAAATAAGTAAATAAATAAATAAATAAATAAATAAATAAATAAATAAATAAAATAGCATCTGCCTTTATCAACTCAAATGGTCAGCTCAGGCTCCCTGCTCTTCCCACGGGCGTCCCTCCGTCTAATCAGCATTCTACCACCCGCTTTCTTCAAGTAACCACTACCTCTCAATTCTGTCTAAAAAAGGTCCAGAAAACAGAAAGGCTTGTGCTGCTCCTGTCTCAGGCAAATATGTGAAAAAAAGGAGCACATTTCCCAATCTTTTAACTTTCCTGATCTAATAACTCTTATGAGAACTGTGGACGTGGGATCAGATGATGGTCATAAGGCCCGGGCATAGGAATTCAAACTGTTTTAGAGTTACTGCCCGCGTATTATTATTGCCAGGTTTAGATTTTACGTTTATTGTGGGTTTTAATGTGTTTGCTGTCAGAAAAAGGAATCGAAATATAAAGTTGGATTAGAGTACCATCAGCTAAGGAAATTTTGAGGAGCATTGAGACCCACAAAAGCAACATGTGTGTTACTATATATAGTAAAATAATTACTACAGTTCAGGTCATTAATAAGTGTTTGTGTATGTATATGTGTGCTGGTTATGTATTTATTTATTTATTTATTTGCAGTTTTTGGCCGGAGCTGGGCTTGAACCCTCCACCTCCGACATATGGGCCTGTGCCCTACCCCTTTGAGCCACAGGCACGGCCCTGTGTGCTGTTTACTTCACTGAATGTTGTAATGAATTTGAAGATCTCAGAGCTCTCCTCCTCCATCTTTCTCATATGGCATGCTCAGTTTCTAGAATACGATGTGAAAGTTGCCCTGAGATGTGAAGAGTATAAATCCAAATTTGAAGTCTGAGCCCATGTATCTTGCTGATCTCTGATTCCATGGGAGGGTGTTTTGTGAGTACCCGTCAGTCAGCAGACATGTTATTAGGTTGCCCTTTGCCTAAATGGCACAATCTAATTAGAGTGAGTACTTCAATAATGTAGTTCAGAGGGAACAAGGTATAGCTGACCAAATGATTGCTCGAAAACATAATTCTTTGATATGATTTAGTTGACAAAAAAATGCAAAGTAACCACAGGAATGACAAAATTATTGACAAGTTATCTTAGAAAGGTGAATTATTATGTTGACTCCAATGTCCATTAAAACTTACTTTTAATTCTAATCTTTGTAATAAAACTTACTGCAAGAATATAACAACCATTTCATGTCTGCATATATTTGAAAATATAAAAGTACTTTTTCTACATTTATTATAGAAATTTTTGTATTTTCAAAATGCTCAACAAATTTATTGTTTGCTTCTGTTGGTGATGAGAGAATTGATGCTGAATTTTTTACTTGTTAACAACTGTGATTTCTTAGCAAATAGTAAGCTCTTGATAAATATTAGGTTATTACCAGAATTAATTAATTTCACATTTAGAAACCCAATTTTGCTCACTTTACTAGGCTACTTAATTATAAAAGCAAATTAATTAAATTAATCAAGAATTTTAGAGGTCTTAAAATAGTATGAATAACATTATAATGACTACAATCCAAGATTATAGTCTATTTTCAAAAAAAAAGTTTCTTCAACTCCCTCCAAATTAAGCAGAATGATGTTTTTCATTTTATTAGTTAAAAGGCTAACACATTTTTTAGACTATTATTAATGGCAACCATAGTTCTATATTTTGATGTTTATAATAATGTTATGATTATAAATTTCAAAAGCCAAAACAAAAATCCAGCTCTTTGAATTATTATAAATAACTGAATGAAATACAAACTATACTACAAGTATCAGTAATTATTAGACAATAAACATAGCTGATGGAATTCAATCTCTTAATCAGATTGCTGAGTTTGGGCAGTGCCTGTGGCTCAAAGGAGTAGGGCGCTGGCCCCATATGCCAGAGGAGGTGGGTTCAAACCCAGCCCTGGCCAAAAACTGCAAAAAAAAAAAAAAAAAGACAGATTGCTGAGTTTACTTTTGTAATCTATGAATTAATACATTCTGTTAAAATGAGATAAGCTTCATAATCAATTCTAATAGTGCTTTCCCTTTATAAGGAGAATGTATATAGAAAAGTCATTGAATTCAACAGATGTCTGCCAGATTATAATTCAGACGTGACATAGTGACATATCATCAAAATGATATAATAATTGAAAGCTCTATTACTTTTTCTTTCACTGTAAGAGATAGAAAATTTAAAGTCAATGGAACTACAAACAGATTTAGACTCAGTAAAATTATGACTTTATAAATTTCATGCCATAAAAGGCTACATCACGACAAATGATTATGCCTGTTAACATCATTTTTATTTCATTTCCTGGCAATTTCCTTGCCCAATTTGATTAGAAAGAACTACACAATTTAAAAGTAATTACTTTCATTATGTCTATTTCAACATATTTTTTGCCAAACATGTTTATCTTTTTTGGACTTTACATGTAATTTTGCCAAAAAATTGTATGTATGTAGTTATCTCATTCAATATATAAAATTATTATGTCTATCATATTAACTCATTAGCAAAATCAATCGCTAGTCTTGTACCAAGTGGCCAAACATGATTTACTTTATATCAAATAATGAGAGTCTGCATTTCTTAAGTACATACAATTGTTCATTTACATGGCAGGAATACAAATACAACGAAAAACATATTTTAAAATATATCTTTTAAATGGTATTACTAATAGGTTGTTAAATCACTATTAACATAATCTAGGAACAGTATAGCAGTAAGTTTTATAAAACGAGTAAATCTGTATATACTTTATTACTTAACTGCCAAAAATTCATAGCTAAAATTATAAGATATTTATGAAAAATTAGCATAGATTCCAGGTTATTCATTAGGAAATATGGCAAGCATGGATGATTTTTTTTTTGGCTTGTTTATCTTGGTTTTAACTTGTTTACTATTCAATGTTTTGTTATTATCACTTATTTCCAATATTGTATGTTTTTATTACTTTGTATACTTTACTTTTCATTTTTTCCTCAAACTGTATTGTTCTATGATTTATTCATTTTTGAAAGATGTGCATGGCTATGCTATTCTTTTTTTTTTTTTTTTTTTTTTTTTTGGCCGGGGCTGGGTTTGAACCCGCCACCTCTGGCATATGGGACCGGCGCCTTACTCCTTGAGCCACAGGCACCGCCCAGCTATGCTATTCTTTAAGCAGCAAACCTTTAATTTTTAACACACATACTTTATTTCATGCAGTCATAATGTAACCAACATCTCTATCTCACTTTGAACAAGTATAGAAATGTTGGAAGGTTTCACCACAATTCCTCCTTTCCCACTATGCTATCTACAATTTGAGGTTCACTATCTTTCAACTTAACCATTTTTATATTTATTCAGTCAAATATTAACTATATTTACCAAATTTTAACATTTTTGTTTTGTTAAACTTTCAGATGTAACTTTGCTAACTTTCATCTGTATATTTCCTCCTGGATTAATATATTTTAGTAAGTTATTTACTGAGAACTCGCAAATAATATTCAGCTACTCTTTAATTAAAAATCCTTAAATCTCCCTCATTCTTTGATGGTAAGTGATTTGGGTACAGAATTCTAATTCATCACATACTCTGTTTCATGATGAGACGTGTAATGTTTAATAGATTCGAATATTTTATGCGCAACACAGGTATTATCTCTAGCACTGATAAGCTTTCCTTTTTGTCTTTGGTAATTGGCATTTTAGTTTATTTAAAAAAATGTCTTGCCTAAGACTCAGCATCAATCTTCCATAGAAGACTCTCATCTAGAAAATTATAAAGCATTATAACTTCTTATAATGCCTCTTTTTTCTTCTATGCTTCTGGCACTCCTTTTTTTTTGTTGTTTGTTTTTGGCCAGGGCTGGGTTTGAACCCACTCCCTCCAGTATATGGGGCCGGTGTCCTACTCCTTTAAGCCACATGCACGGCCCCCCTTCTGGCACTCTTAATAAATCAGTTTCTTCTGGGTTTCCAGTTTTATGCAGGGAGTTCAATTGAGACTGCCTTGCTGGTAGGTGAGGTGGCTTCTCCTGCCCTGTCATTGTGAAACATGTTTTCAAATCATGTATCACCACTCTGACACATTGCTCTCACCTAACTTTCTTCTTTTTTCTCATTGTTTTCTTTTTAGATACTTCTGTACTTAAAATTCAACTCATTTAACCTTTATCTCATTTCTACATATTTCTTGTGTGAATAAGACTAAATCCAGTCAACATTTTTTGCCATTTAAAATATTTATTCAATTGTTCCTAAAATATGAATTTTCAAAAAATATATACAATATTTAGATTTCTTTTAAATGAAAAAGTAAGGCAGAAAATGAAAGCATTGAAAGTCTGTGAATGTATGACTTTTGGCCACACAGCTAAGTTTTAAAATTTGCTGCCTTTTCTCTTTAGTATCCCCAGCAGGTTGACTGTATCTTTTTTCTTTTTAAAAGCCCTTTAACCCAACTGTTTAGGAAGGACAAGGCAACTTCTTAAAATTCCGCCTAGGTTCTCAGGAAATGTCATTCATTTGGCAGGATTCCCAATGTGTAGCTCAGCTTCGGCTCCCGCACAGTCCCCAAAACAGCCAGGCCTGACACCAGGAAGCTCTTTCAATGACAGGCATTCATTTATCTGAACTTATTCTGAACTTAGAGAATACACTTGGAAAAGAGCTACTTTGAGAGGCACATTCTGAGGTCTCTGCAACTAATCAGTATTTCTTCTTTAAAGGTCATTTCCATATAAAATGAAGTACTATTTTTTTGTGTGTGTGTGTTTGTGGCAGTAATGCTAATTTTTATGTTGTACATATTTTTCAATGTTTTCTAAATTTCTACAATAATTAATTAATTTTTTATTGTTGGGGATTCACTGAGGGTACAAAGAATCAGGTTACATTGATCAATGGCATTTGTTAGGTAAAAACCCGCTGATAATTGTGTGAAGTACTGTTTTTTCAAGTTCTTTGAAGAATGACACTGGTGCTTTGATAGGGATTGCCTTAAATCTGTAGGTGGCTTTGAACATATTCTTTTTAGGAAAGTATCTCAAGAATGGAAGAAAAAGTATCCGATGTACTCAATACTATTATGAAACTAATATATAATCACATATACTTTTATAAGAATGATAAATCACAAATATATTCCATCATGAACGGAGGAGAGAGGGAGGGAAATAGGAGGACATTGCTGGGTGGAGGGAGGCCATTTGAGGGAGTCTCACCTAATGTGCACAAGCCAAGGGTTCATTTCAAAACAACTGAGAGTAACTCATAACCACAAAAAATAAGTGAGGTGATGGTTACGTTAATCAGTTTGATTTAAGCAGTCCATATTGTATATTAAATCATCACCTTGTACCCCATAAATGTATACCATTCGATTTAATAAAAAAGAAAAAATTGATAATATATACAAATAAAAAAATGAAAGTCATTTCATGAAATGGAATGCTTTTAAGGGAATTCCTTTTCTTTATATTTTCTTGGGATTCCCTGAAACGTCCCAATGTACAAGGCTTTAAAACATTTTTGGCAGTGTTCTTGTTTTAGACTTGACATTTATCTTTGTTTAATTGGAAAGTGGAACTTAAAGTTCATTCATTTAATTTCCATTTAGAAAAAAAGAGACAAACGTAAAAATGATCCGGTGTAAATTTTAACCATAGGATTATTCATCGAAAACATTCTGAGACCTTTTTAATTTTCACATGAAGATCTTTTCACATCAACTCAAGTTATATAGTTACAAATTGTAAAATATGTATTTTACCCATGTCAATCTACATGGTATAATCTTAACCTGTTTACATATTTTAATGTATTGCAAAATCTCACCTTGTACAGAAAACATGTTACTTTAGAAGCACGGGCTCTAGAGCCTTGGTTCAAATCCTGGATCTACCATTTACTACACGTAAAATTTTACACAAATTTCTGTGCTCCCTATTCTCAATTTTTTTTTTTTAAGGAGAAAAATAGAACTTAACTCTTAACAGCAGTTGTGAAAAATCAGTAAATCAATTCAGATGAAATATTTGGAATTGTGATTGGAGTTCAGAATTAACTGTTAACACTGTGATAGTGTGATGGTCTTCCTATGCTACATTTATCTACAAAGTCTGTAGTTTCAAAGAATGTTGCTTTATTCAATTCATCGTTTTTTTGCAAGGCCAAATTTCAGTTTACACCAAGGGTACGAGTAGTTTGTATTTGAAGTGTTCAGACATCTTATAATAAAACTGTGGTGTCTTATGTATTTGTTAAAAAGATTATTTTTATTTTGTAATTGTACAGTTCTATATAAAATATATTCTTACATATATAGGCAGTAACTGGGCACATGTCCCACTTTACTCCTAGGTATAAGCTAGGAACAATTCTTTGGTAAATTCATCTGAGCTCGCTGCTCTTCTTACAGTTAAAATAATTTTCATTTGACACCTAATTTCCTCTGACACAGCTCTTCTCCTGTTGCAGATATAACGCCTTTTCAGTTATAGTGGATTATCATGTATGTGTTATATCTTCTACAGTCATCATATAAACATCCATTGCACTTGGACCTTTAATCGACTGGCTTAACCAAATGTCTTTGACCATTATTCAGCCATTTTTGTCATAAAATATTTCATAAAGTAATGAAAGAAATAAATCTCGAAAGTAATTGTAACATTCCATTAAAAATAAGCATCACTGGCATTTTCACTGTAGAGAGTAGCAAAATTTGATAGATTTCTTTCTTTCTTTTTTTTTAATTGTTGGGGATTCATTGAGGGTACAATAAGCCAGGTTACTTCTATCTACTGTAACACACATACACACATATACACAATATATTTTTATAACGTTTTATTTATCTTATAGATTTCTTTTATATAATAATGCAATATCAAGATTTCTCTGAATCACTCACTGGTTTAATATCATTATTTACGATGTATTCTTACTATCCTCTGTTATGTTTATAATTATTCAACATAAAAATCACCTCTAGTTGGGCACGTGTTATTTTAAAATGTTCCCTGCATAGATAGTGCTCTAAAAGAGAAACTTTAAATTGCGCATAGATCAATCTCCATATATTTATCAGCTTCGTCTTTTTTAAATCCTTGGAAAGTAACTTAATTCATTCGATTTCTTTCTTATTAGTAAACACTGGCGTTTCATACAACGATCTTGCTCCTGATAACAGTTTTTGGCAAAAGCGGAGGATGTTTTTAGCGTTCTAACTTATTCTGCCGTATCTTTGAATAAAGCATTTCAGATTCATTGAATAAAATTTCAAAAATAGAAAACATCAATTGCACGTTAGTACGTATTTGATGCACACGTATCTATTACTATTTCATTAACTAGACCTAGCATATTTTCTGTTCTTTTTTGGTGTTCTAGATTTATCATTTGTCACATGGGAATGATTTAAATAATTTCCTTTTTTCTTATACTGCTGAAGATATGAATACAGTTTAATTTTACTAATTGATACCTTATGTTCTTTCTTAATTATTTTTTCTCCTTAGTATTTACAAGTATAGTGTATATGTGTATATATATATCTGTTTATACATGTATGTACCTCTATATATGTATATATATTTGCAAATGTCTTCAAAAATATATTTGTGTACATAGATTTATACATATCTCTGCAGATATATTCATATCTTTCTAATGAGATTATTTGTGCGTGTGTATATATACACACACTGGAAAGAATCTAATTCCACATTACATACAAAAGATATGAATAAATGTGTGTATTCCATATGTTTTATATATTTTACGTACATTTCTATACATTGATAGTAAAATCTATTAGTATCTTATCTTATGAAAATTTACTTCGTGTATATATCTTGTAGTGAAACTTTATAGTATAAGGTATTTTACAGTGTGTTTATTTTAGATATTCATGTTTATCTAAATTATAGGACCTTTAGAGCTATTCATTTCTGTTTTGAAGGATATACAAGATAACTGGAAGCCGATTTTAAAACTATGCATTGATTAAATATTTCGGTCGCTCTGTCTATATTCACATATCTATAATCATTTTAGAGTAAATTTTTAGATATGGAATTGTTTGCAACACATTTTTAAGACATTGATTCGTAACTAGAGGATTCTGTTTAGAACATGCCAACTTATATACATGAAATAGGAAAATGTACATCCTTAAGTTTAGAAATTTAATATTTTAAATTACAGATAAGTATTACTATATAAAATTTTACTTACGTTTATTTGTATCTATTTGCCTATTAACAATATCAACAATTTTTTATGTTTTTAGTCATTTTTCCTTCCATTCTATGTTGCTTATTAATTTCTCCTACTTTATATATTTTGCCACTTTTTCCACTTTTGTAAAATACTGTTTCCATGTTAAAAACTTATAAAACATATAACACAAATAGTTTCCCAGCTTACTCTTACTCCTTATAATTCATTTAGTGGAATCTTAACGTTTACAACTGAAGAAGAATGTTCAATTTTACACAGTAAAATCTATTAGTATCTTATAATCTTATGAAATTTTACTGCACATACATACTTTGTAGTGAAACTTTTAGTATAAGGTATTTTGCAGTCTATTTATATTAGATATTCATGTCCATAATTTTACTTCTTTCACATTAACATTTTATCCATCTTAAGCTTAATGTATCTAATGTTGTAAGATAAAAATATAACTTTATTTTCTGAAGATATATACTAGCCATTTGCTTATCTTTCAGGTAACCTGATGGGGTGGGGAGGAGGATGTTCAATGAAATTTTATTAAATGTACTCATAAATTTAAGTGTAATTGACACATTTATAATATTAACATGAATGACTCAAGATATATTTTTAAATCTATTTATATTTTATTTTTTTGATGTTGATAACTTTGTAGTGAATAGGAACTTACTACACATTATTTTAAAAAGATTTTTCACTGTAGTTCATGGTAATTCTGTAAAGATTTGTACTAATTTTAATTTCTATATTTATAATGAAATAACACATTGGCAGTGCAGAGAATGATTCCAGGCTTTCCATATGTCATGATTTTAGCAACATAACTAAATTTTTGCTTATAGGATGCCTTTGTTCCCTTGTGAGAAGTCTTCTGTGTGAGTGGACTAGTGTGTTCACGTGTCTTTGTTTTTTACCAAGCATAATTACTGAATCATTTTATCAAAGCTACAGTTTATTAATTGTATTCACTTTCATTTTATACACAATTTTTCTCTTGAAATATTTCCAACAATTCTACTTTGTTTGCTTTCCTGTTTATATTATAATTTCCCCTTCCTTTGTCTTTCCATTACTTTTTCTTTACAGATATTTTTAACCTTGGACTATAGGATTATCACAAGTCTGTATTCCTTGCTGAAGTTTAAGATGACGTTTAAGATAACACTTTAATTATTGACTTCTCCTCACTCCATCACAATTTTTACATTCTATTTATATCTTTCACTAAGGTTAAACTTTATTAGTGGCCAAAGAGCCTGGTGTCATATATGAATATCTTTTTCTCAGGAATGAGAGTGAGGATTGATAATCAAATAGGGTCATAGATCACTGGTGGGGGATTGGTACTTGGGAAAAAAATAGAATGGAAAGTTAGTGGACAGAGTATCTATTTGAATGGAACTCTCAGAGTGGATCAGAGTGTAAAGATATTCCTCTCCTTCTATAATGCCTACTAGAAGATATCACTCCGGGGGGAGTGGGGGGCTCATAAATGTTGGATACAACTCTTCAGCTGATGGCCAGAAGTCTTTACTTGCATCCCTGGGTTGCTAAATGAATTTAGTATAATATATTCATACTGACAGAGAATGAGGCTAAGCATGAATTCAAAACCATGAAATTTCACCTCACCTAAAAATATATACACATGACAAAAAGAATTAAGAGGATGCCCCATGTAATATGCCACCAGGAAAATGCAACTTAAAATAATAATGAGATGCCAAACTTATTAGTGTGGCCAAACCCCGGAACATTTACAACACTAAGTGTTGGTGAGAATGGAGAGCAGCTCTCATTCATTGCTGGCTGGTATGCAAAATGGTATCGTCACTTTGAATGGCTGTCTGGTGGATTCCTTAAAGTTAAACATGCATTTCCCATACTGTTTAGCAACTGTACTTCATGTTTACCCATAGGAGTTGAAATTTTATGTCCACACAAAAACCTGCACATACTTGCTTACGACAGCTTTCATCATAGCTACCAAGCTACCAAGCTGCCCTTCAGAAGGTGAATGGATAAACTTTATATATCCAGATGATGAAATATTGTTTAATGTTAAAAAAGAAATAAACTATGAGGCCACAGACATATTGCTAAGCGAAATGAGATCATTTTAAAGGCTATATGCATGTGCTATACGATTTCTACTATAGACATTTTGAAAAGGAAGAACTAAGGAAATAGCTAAGAAATACTTAAAGATCAGTGGTTGCCAGGGTAAGGTGGGAAGGAAGGATAAATAGAAGCATAAAGATATTGATGTCAGTGAAAACAATCTGTATGATATTATAATGGTGGGCGCATGTCATTATACATTTGTTCAAACCCATAAACCTACAACATTTAGAGCCAACCCTGATGTCAACTGTGCAATGTGGATAATAATGATGAGACAATTCAGGTTCACCAGTGGTGACAATTGTACCCCCTGGTGGGATCTTAATAATGTAGCAGGCAAAGCATATGTAGGGCAGGGGTTCTATGGATAAGCTCTGTTCTTTCTGCTCAGTTTTACTGTGAATTTAAAACTAATCTACAATCGTTCAGTTTAAAAAAATGAAAACTTTTTAAAAAGTTGAAGGAATGGTGAGAGTAATATGGTTACTTTCACTAATGATTAGGGTATCTGTCAATGTCATGAACCAAACTTGAGCCCCAGAATGACATAATAAGAACATACGGGCTTTTTCACTGTGCAACAGCCAACAGTTTCTCTCTTTGAGACTGGATTTCTATTCCATATAGCAATGTGCTTTCTCTGATCAGTCCCATTAGTTGAGCCTGGACAGGATGTTCATTGCATTGCATCTCACACAGAGAAGAAATTCTTCCTGAACACCAAATTATAAAATAAATTCCATGAAACCACTAGTATTCCATTGGTTCCACTGTCTAGATTAGTGAGTTTCATCAAATGGTTGAATGGCTTATTGAAGACTTAATCACGGGGAATATCATCTTGAGAGATGGGGCTAAATTTCTGCCGTAGATGACATATACCTGAAATCAGCAGCTAATATGTAAGGCTTTGTCCCCATAACACAGTAATAAAGGGTTTAGGACCTAGGGAAAGTTATGAGAAACTCTCCCCTGGTTGCATGCAATAATCAGAGAAGAGATTTATTTCTCTTCCCCACGATCCCAGGTGCAGGTATTTGGAGATCATGGTGCCCAAGAGTAAATGCTTTTACAAATTATTTGATAAATAATGAAAGCTGAAACTGCCCCTGGTTATTTTGATCTCTTAATGCTCATGAGCCAACAAACAAGTAAAGAAGGGACTATACTGGCTGATGTGCTTTGTTCTGATTGTCAAGGGTAAATTTGATATTATTACTCATGGATGCAAGAAGGACTACGTATGAGCCCAGTGTATTCACGGGGACAGTTCTTCTTAATCATCTAAGCACAGTGCTCCTCATCAGTGGAAAGCTGCTCTGACTTACTACCAACAATGTGGAGCACCATCAAGGAAGGACTCATGTTCTGAAGAATTAAAGGATTTGCTCACCTTCACAGGAAAACCTCCATCTATTTGAGGATCTCTCTGACAGAAGGTAAAAGGAACATGAGTTATAAAATAAGAGATCCCTGGTTAATGATCCATTTAGGCTCCATGCTCGTTAGAGAAGTGATAATTATAGCAGCTCTGCTTTGCAATCAGTATTTTGTCAGCAAATTAACCAACAGGGAGTGAGAGAAGCATGCCTCTCCAGGATATTAGAGGCTGGAGGAGAATAAGAAATACGGGGTCGATGGTGCCAGTGGCTCAAGGAGTACAGTGCCCCATATACTGGAGGTGGTGCGTTCAAACCTGGCCCTGGTCAAAAACTGCCTAAAAAGGGAAGGAAGAAATACGGGGTCAAAGCACTTATTTCTCCAGGTAGCAAAGATTTGATGCCTTCACTTTTCTAAAACTTATCACTCCTGTTAGGATAACCTCTCTACACATTGAAGTAGAAATTTTTTTCTTATTCTTTCATTCTTACGTTCCCCTGTGCTCCTCAGCTGAGGCTAGCATGAGAGGATCAAATAATCCCTTGTTGGCTTCTCTTTCCCCTGCCCACACACTTCTCAGGCTCCTCCGCTCTCTGATCGTGTGGCATGTTGCTGGGACTCTGACTCTCTCACAAAATAATAAACTCTTAATGTTAAGGTAATTAACACACATTATTATAGAATACAATGTCCTAATGTCCCAAGGTCGACAGTCTAACAAAAGAACGAAGAAAATCTGAATGAAAGAAAGATACTGAAAATACTAAAAAAGTCAGTGTTACATTATCAATCTTAAACTGCATTATGAGATTTTCTTCTTCTCTCTTTCTGTTCTTGGTAGTTTAGAATTGCAGTAAGATTATATAGAACTTGCAAATAATAAAACCGTTTCCAAAGCACATAAATATATTGATTTATGTGCTTTGGAAACGGTTTTATTATTTGCAAGTTCTATATAATCTTACTGCAATTCTGACTCAACATTGATAAGACAGAAAGGAGTTGAAAATAAAACTAAGAAAAAAATCGTAGCTTCTATATGCTATAAATATTATTTTAAAAAACTAAATGCCTAAGGAGAATAACTCAGAATTCTCTAATAGCAAACTTAAAACTGAATTCCCCCTATAGTCCCAGCTACTCGGGAGGCTGACGCAAGAGAATCACTTAAGCCCAGGAGTTGGAGGTTGCTGTGAGCTGTGTGAGGCCACCGCACTCTACAAAGGGCCATAAAGTGAGACTCTGTCTCTACAAAAAAACAAACAAACAAACAAAAAAAACTGAATTCCCAATTTCAACTATTGTACTGTATTTTGGCAAAAACATGCCGCTCAATGAATATTAATATATATATATAAAATTCTTAAAGGATTCTTGGGAAATACTATATTTTTTCACGAAATATCCTCTATATAACCACCCAGGAATTGGGCTGGATCCAAGGTATAATATTTACACATTCCTTCCAAGAATGAATGTGTACATCAACACCCTTGGAAAATGCCGTTCCTGATTAAAAATCTACATGTGATGTTTTAGGCTTGGTCAGAGGTCTAACAAAGGCTTTTACTCGGCAAGTCTCAAGGGACAAACTCCAACCCCACCCCAGCCTTGGTAGCAGCCAAGGTACTGCTGTCTCTGAAGGGACTTGTGGTTGAGGAATCAGACCCCTCTGGCCTGGCCTGCTCTTTCACATGTTTGCATCCCTGGACCCCACACCTGCCTTCCTAGGTTATTTTGTCTAAGGCCTTGGGCAGAGGGTCCTCCCTAGGTCTCCTTATGGGTGGAGATTCTCTGTCTCAGCGCTCATATTTTCCAAAGAAATCCACCTCTTTGCCTCACTATTGAAGCTATCAAATTATACCTAGGTGTGTGCATTCTTATTTCTCAAATGTAATATCGTCTGAACAACCAGGTTATTTTACTCTCACTCAGAAAGATTCAGAAGGGGAATTCCTGTAATAATAATACATTTTTATGCAACTTTCCTAGAAGTACTCAAATAATTTCATTAAAAAGGGTAAAAGAGACAGATGAATACTCTTATAGCTGCTATTTAGTATCTGTGAAGGAAGGTTTGCCGAGTCTTCCTTTCCACAAGCTACAGCCAAAACTATTCCAAAACTATTAAGAGTAGAGTATATGGATGGTGCCTGTGGCTCAGAGGAGTAGGGCCCAGGCCCCATATGGTGGAGGTGGTGGGTTCAAACCCCAACCCAGCCAAAAACTAAAAATAAAAGTAGAGTATAAATGTTTTACCACAACAAATAAGTGTGGTGATGGTAATGTTAGCCAGTTTGATGTAAGCATTCCACACTGTGTACCAATCAGCACATTGTACACCATAAATGCATTAATGTACACAGTTATGATTTAATTAAAAAAAAAGAATCGTCAGGAGGTTTCTCAATGACTATTATGATTCTAAATTACACACACACAAACACACATGAAGACAAACAGAGAAGATTTAAAGTTTACAAATTTTTAATTTTAGAAATAGTTTTTCAATTTTTTTTCCTTAGTATCTTTTTTCTATTTTATGGTAGAAATTCTATTTTCTGGCAGAAAAATGAAGCAAATGTGTTAACTATACAAAACAATTCTTGTAGTATGGGTGCTCTTACAATTAGCTTGAAATACCTTCTGAATCTTTCTGAGTGAGAGTAAAATAACCTGGCACTCTTGGTATTATAAGAACAACATAAAAGGGAGAATATTTTAACCACAGATATCACCATTATTTGATATTAAACATGGGCAGGAGAGCATATTGCTTCTCTAGAGTATAAAATAGTCTTTCAAAATGTTGAACCACCTCTTCCTTAGATGTCTTACATTGTTTATCTGAACTCATAATCAAATCCATATGTATCAGAGAAATATCCAAAAAGAAATATCATTAGGAAGAAAAAAAGAAAGGAAACATTTCTAACTCATGGAATTCAGGTACAGGTGGAGTATTTGGTCATCAGAATAGCATATTTGCATCTCAGCTTGGAAAACCATTACAAGTAGATAGTTACCTTCTTTACAGTGACTTACTTGCTTTTAGCGTCAGTGTCCACAAAGCATCGCAGGTGTCTGTGTCCTCACTTTCTTAAAGGCTCTTAAAGTGTTAGTTGCTTTAGGTAATGATTAAAATTATCTCCATGTTGTGGGACAGATATTATCCCCAAATTTGCTTATACAAAACAAAAATCAATTTTTTGTGATCAATTGTAATGAATGGAAGCATTTAAAGCATCAAGCAAGGTAGGGTTTTGGGAGGTCCCTGTGTGTCTCTCCACAAGGATCTGTACTTGACTTTTCTGCCTGTGGCTTTCCTAATCAAATAGGCTGCCCTGACCATGGCCACTAGTAGCTCCGAGGCTACAAAATATTCTAGGCTAATCATCTTAATGGAACCTGTGTTTCTTTCCCAGTTACTATAGAAACATCTCTATGGAGTAAAATGCTTCCCTCACTGAGTTCACAAACCAATCATGAATCTCACAGTGTATCTTGCAGCACTGAGTCATGGAGGACCTGCCCTAACCAATGTGCTGTCTTCTGGAACTTGGGGCTAGTGTCAGTCACATTGGCACTATAAAAATACTAATGTGAGGAATTGTTAGTAAGGAATGATAATGGCAGGCCATAAAAGAAAATAAAACAATCAAACACATCCCATCCATGTGCAAAAAAAAATCTATGGAGAAAACATGTAATAGTCTGGCCACCTTAGAGGTCACAACCGTCCTGGGAGTTGGGCAGTTGACTACCATTATGATTGAAAGCTCAATGCTTATGTCTCATGTACCACACTTGTACCATTAACCTCTGTATCTAAGGTCACACAGAAACTTCACATTGACATTCACTTCTTGGAAGACTGAGAATTGGGGTACTAGACATGGAACCTATAGATTATACCTTGTGATACAATTTCACATGTAGTTATAACTATGCAATATGGCATGGGTTAGAGACCAGTAATTTCTAAGAAAGCAGAGAGTGCCCAGGAATGTCTGAGGCCAGCTTTTCAATGAATAATGTGATTTCCTCCACTTTCCCCCACCACCACCTTAACCCTCTTCTGGTAGTTGAAAACTAACGGTTAATTTTTGTTTGTTCTCACTTAAGTTTTAATAACTTTAGAATTTTTAATCTTGGACCCAGAAATTCTCATGAAGACATAAAAAATCACATTTATAAAAAAAGTTAGTTCTAAAAATAATCATTAAAAAGAAAAAAAGCTGAGGAAGATTTATCAGATAATTTGAACTTATTATAATAGGACCTTGTGTCTACAAATGGTATTCATAGTTCATAATTTAGATTTTATATACTTAACATTTTGCTATCAACCTTTTAAGTAATAAAAAATTTTTATGAAGGGATACTAAAGAAAATTGAGAGCAATTGTCTTCTGGAGAAGGGAAAGATATGCTTAATATAACTCCTATCAAGACAATGGCTCAAAGAAAGGGCCCTGGAAGCAGATTACCTAGCTTTTACTACATTTATTTTCTTAGTTGTGTAATTCAAGCAAATAACTTTGCCACTTTGAGCCTTGGTTTCCTCCTGTATAAAACTTGGGTTATAATAAAAACAACCAACTGTACAGGTTGTTAAAAACATTAAATAATTTAACCCATACACATTTCCAATGATGAACACCAATGCAACTATAAATATCGCTGCTCAATTCAGTAACAAACTTGAGTTGTTGTTTGTCATGACATCCGTCTATGAAACCTGGTGAATTAATGCAAAGCAATAGCCTGGGAAGGTCTGCAATTTAGATTTCAGATTTCTGTTAGCCTCACTTAAACCCAATCACAGAATATAAACACCCTTTCATGTTCTAAAAATTCACACATTCCCCCAAATTTCAAAGCCTATTTTGTCCTTTGTATCAAGATTAAAAACCAGAAAACTGTATCTATATAAAGACATAGTCATCCAAAGTTCTCGTGATTTCATCAAAGATGAAATTTTAGAACTAATTGGAATTCTTCTAAATTGTGATGTGTCCCAGAAAAATAAAGACACTATCCAAGGTATTCTCATTGAGGAGAATTTTCGGATTTGGTGTACTAGGTTTTCAGAACACAGAATGTGACTCCTACTGAAATGTCTACGTTTTGATGATGCCACAGCACATGAAGCTCACAGACAGCCTAAATGTGTTCTAGTTTAAGAGCTTTGGAATAAGCTCTCAATTTACTACCACCCTCATGTGTCTGTCACTGTTCACCTGGAACTGGTGGCTTTCCATGGGCATTGCCCATTCAGATTTTATAGACGCTTCTGAAAAATTACAATAGTGGCTATGAGATTGTAAAAAGATTGGTCCAGAGATGTCATTTGGATCCTTCTGGAAGAAATATTACCAGGGATAGAAAACGTACCTCTATAACCCTGATTTTCAACTTGCTTCAAAAGAATATATCCTTGACTCAGAGCCTGGAGCTCAGCGGCTAGGGCACCAGCCACATACACCAGAGCTGGCCGGTTCGAACCCAGCCCGGGCCTGCCAAACAACAACAACTACAACAAAAAAATGGCCAGACATTGTGGCAGGCACCTGTAGTTCCAGCTACATGTGAGGCTGAGGCAAGAGAATTGCTTAAGCTCAAGAGTTTGAGGTTGGGGTGAGCTGTGATGCCACGGCATTCTAGCAAGCGTAACATAATGAGACTCTGTCTTGGAAAAAAAAGGAAAGGGGAGGGGACGGGAGAGGAGAGGAAAAGAAAGGAGAGGAGAGGAGAAGAGAGGAGAGGAGAGGAGAGGAGAGGGGAGGGGAGGGGAGGGGAGGGGAGGGGAGGAGAGGAGAGGAGAGGAGAGGAGAGGAGAGGAGAGGAGAGGAGAGGAGAGGAGAGGAGAGGAGAGGAAAGGAAAGGAAAGGAAAGGAAAGGAAAGGAAAGGAAAGGACCACAAATGGTACTGTTCACAGAGGTAAAAGGACTAGCCTTCACAACTCAGAGCAGCATCAGTGAAAAAGCCTCCATCTGATATGGTAAGATTTGCCTGTTCTCCCATGTGGCATTACTTGGTTATGTTCCAAAGACAGTTAAAGCAGTTATAGGACTTTCCACACAACATGAGGATATGGAGGTGACAGATAACAAACCTGATGTAATCCACTTTTATAATGGTACTAAAGCAGGTGCTGATGCCTTTTGATAAGTGTGCGAAGACCTTGTCTCCAAGGAACTTGGTGTTGGCCCCTGGCAATGTTCTTCAATATCATAGACATTGCAGCATATAATTCATATATAATTTGGGGGAAAAAATAGCCACTGGTTGCAACTTCATGCAAACAAACAATTGGGAAGGTAATGCTTTAGAAAGGCCTGAAATATCAGCTCTGTGAAGAAAACATATGAAGGCATGCCCCAAATACGCACAGGCTCTGTGAAAATTATACCATGGCAATGAATCTTTGTGGATACCCGTGTAATCAAGGACGGTCATGCTTCCAAGAGGAATAATTTATACCGTACTAGAAGGAAGACTTACAAGACAAGCAGTGAAAAGCTCACCAGAATAGGGTCGCTGCTGTCTTTGTTGGGGAGGCTGGAAAGACGCGGAGGGATGCAGGCGATACAGCAAACACATCTGCTCCAGCCACATCTCAAAAGAAGAAAATATAATAAAAAGGATATGCAGAGAACATGCAGCCGTACATGAAAAGAGGTGAATATAATAGAAAGAACATGCAGAGAATGTGAATAAAGTGTGTTAGTTACTTGTGTGATGAGATGTGAAACACATGCTTTTTTTTTTTTTTTTTCTTTTCATGAAATTATAGTGCTCATTATACTGGGGTCAGTGACTGAGCCCCACGGGTGTTCATCAGGTACCGAGTGGTCACTGGACTGTTTTAAAAACAATGAAGGCATACATTTGCACAATAATTTGTATACCGATGTTTACCACAAGATTATTCATAATAACCCCAAAGTGGAAACTACAAAAACCCACCCAGTGATGAATTGATAAACAATATTCATCACATCCATTCAATGAAAATTTTGATAAACTTTGGAAATGAAACAAGCCCACAACAACAACAACAACAGAAACAAGTATTGTCTGATTCCTATTTGATAAAATGTCCAGAATAAGCAAATCCATGATATAAAGATAGATTAAGGATTTCCTAGTCCTTGGAAGATTAACAGTCAATGGGTTGTGATTGCCAAAAATGGGGGCATATTTTCTTTCAGAATTGATGAAATAATAATAATGCTAGGATTCATACAGCTGTTAAATGTCAGAAATTCTACAGGTTATTTTGGTGGATATGTATTGTTTTATTGTAATGTATAATAAAACTAATAAATTATAGCAAAAAGGAATTTATGATTTTTACCATGTACATATGTATAATAATTTTCATTAAATAATAATACAATCAGTATTGCTGAAATGGTACCTGTAAGTCAGTAACTTTAAAGCAGGGTTAGATATGATACATTATAACAAGAGTAAAATGTAAATGTGATGTATCATGCCCCCTGGGAAAAAAAATCAGAATAATGTTGAAAAATAAATAATTATTAAACAATAAAACCTCTAAATTCAGTGTGGTGGTGGTTGCACAATTCTGTTTAAAACCTCAAATGTAAACTTTTAACAGGTGAATTACATGGTATACAAATTATATCTTCATACAGTTTTAGATATTTTTTAAAATGCACAATTATTAGTGGAAAGGGAAAGAAGCATCTTAAATGGAAATTAGTAACTCATTTATTTTGCTGTGAAACACTGACTTATGGTCTTGAAGAGTAAAACCAAAAGCACTTGCAACGTTAGGGCAAGTCTTATGATCATGGAAGGCTGGTTATTTAAAGCCTTGAATCATGTTTCAATTTTTTGCTTAAAGTGTCCATATAAGAATTTCTAAGCATAGTTTTTACAAACTAGAACATTTTCCCTTACAACAATTTAGGTTAACAAATACACACAAATTAGATTAGTGCAATATGCTTTAAACATATGTTCCTTTTTTGCAGCTTTGATTTCTGTTTGGATTTTATAAATTTCCAGACTATTTTAAGCTCTGTTTAATTTATTATTTGAATGTTCAAAGGGATTTGTAAGAAGATCACTAATATCTGTTAATAAAAATGTAGTTCTGCAGAAGTTAATTAAACATCTGTGAACATTACTAAAGCTACATAAATTATACTAGAAAACTGTATAAACTCTTAGAATTAGCATCACAGAGGAATCAATGGTTAGCACAAAATAAATGAGGAGGAATAAAGATAAACAAAGTAAGAAATGTATAAATGTAATAGCTGCTTTGTTTTGTTTGAAAGTATGGCTCAATATCTAAGCACATAAGACTGTCATAACCAATTAAGAGGATTTTATGTGTAATTATAATAGCCAACAGAAGTAAAAACAAGCAGAAGTTTCATCCTAGGAGCATCTTCAGTGTTAATTGGCAAACAGTCCACACTACACAGTAGGGCGTGACTAAAATTCCTGAAGGTTGAAAATGTGGAAAATAGTTTTAATAACTATCACAAAATATTATAATTGTTTCATAATACATATTTTTTCATAATATCAAGATCTCTATCAATGTCTGTTAAAATTTAAAGTGAAATTAAAAATAGAACTAATATGTATTTAGTATACTCATTTAAAAGGCTAAAGTGTTTTAATCCTCTGTAGAAAGATTACTAGGAATATTTTGAATGGTAAATACCCTCTTCTTTTCATAACGCTTTTGATAGGACGTGACAATTTTTTCTAAGTCTTGACAAGTGTCTTACTGATTTCTAAGTTTAGATGGGCCACTCATATGTCATAATTCGTACTTTCAGTGTAGTGAAACATGTTTGAGAATCCTATGAATGCAAAATGTTTTGCTGGTGTCAGATCCTCTAGGCCAGCTTTATCATTTTTGTCACAATCACATTCCTCATTTGTGCTGATAAGTTCAGTGTCACTATGTTCCTCTAGAGGCACGGGAAACACGGCAGTGTCAACATCCCCAGTCTGATCATTTTTTCTTTAACTCCATTAACATTTAAATTCTAAATTTTCTTCCACTGTCATCTCTTTTCATTTTTTGTTGCATTTTCATCTTGTTTTGCCAATTACTATATGAATTATCCATTTTGTAACATAATAAATATGGATTTACATTATGAGATATGAAAACAGCAAAACTACATCCCTTCCTGTCGGTGCACGCTCCAGATAACAGCTGCACAGTGGACAATCTTTGACAGACTTTGGGAGTCATATAATTTGTTACCAATTATGATGTATGTCTATTATTTACATAGTTAATGATTCATTTGTAGACTGAAGCAGCAAAGTTTTTTTTTTTTTTTTTTTTTTTGTAGAGACAGAGTCTCACTGTACAGCCCTCGGGTAGAGTGCCGTGGCATCACACGGCTCACAGCAACCTCTAACTCTTGGGCTTACGCGATTCTCTTGCCTCAGCCTCCCAAGCAGCTGGGACTACAGGCGCCCACCATAATGCCCGGCTATTTTTTGTTGCAGTTTGGCCGGGGCTGGGTTTGAACCTGCCACCCTTGGCATATGGGGCCGGCACCCTACTCACTGAGCCACAGGCGCCGCCCATGAAGCAGCAAAGTTTTTATGTTATCTATTTACTGACAAAGTCATATACCATGATAAATGGAATATCAACCATATTACAGGTGGACTGATGTTATTTATCTACACTGTGATTACAGAAATTTCTACATACCAGAAAGTTGCATATGGAGGACTGTTCCCATCTGTATAAATCACTTTCAAGCTTGGGGAAGACTTAAGAAAACTCACTTATATGAGTATTATAAGCCTAATTTTATACTACTTTTGTTTGAGATTAGTCGGTGATTCATTTCATTATTTGACAAAACGGACACCAAGGATGAAATCGCAGAATTTTCTGGAAAATTCCAGCATATAGCATTGCAAAGTTAGTTGATTAAACATAACTCAATTGGCCATTATAATTTTCTCATAAGACAATTCACATATATGTATGAAATAAATGAAATTATTATCGTATATATTGTTATGTAATTTTAATGTGCTAACGTGTTAATATGAATGTTAAGTATAATCAATATAATTTATCATATCATAACACTGTGTGGCAGTAATTCTATCAGGGGTTTGTTAAAATCATTGTACTTATTTTTCAAAACTCCTCTCAAAGGTGGACATTATCTTTTTCATTATACAAATAGTTGAGTTGACTATAGATTAAATTAACATCATAAAATGTTACATACAAATATTTGAGATTCAGCTTATCTTGTAACTCAAAAGTCCGTTCTTCTTCTGCACTAAAATTAACACTGATTTTAAGGTAAGTGAATTAAGATATAACCATATTTGCATTTTTAAATGTTTGTTTTCTTTTTCTACTCATTTCTCTTTCTCTCAGTTTCTCCCTCTTTACTTTTATCTTTGTTATTTAATGAGATCTAGATTGTTACTACTCAAATTTTGGTTGAAAACTTAAAGGATGGGCTTCCATTAGAAATGCAGAATATTAGATCTCACTCATGACCTATTGAATCAAAACTTAACACCCAAAGATATCACCTTAGCGCAGTGAGAATGGCCCACATCACAAAATCTCAAAGCTGGAGATGCTGGTGAGGATGTTAGGAGAAGCTGCTGGGACTACAAACTAACAGGACCTTTCAGGAAGAAAGTCTGGAGAATCCTCAAAGAACTCAAACTAGACCTTCCATTTGATTCTGCAATCCCATTACTGGGCATCTACTCAGAAGAAAACAAAAATAATTTTATCAGAAGAACTCACACTGGACTGTTTATTGCAGCTCAATTTACAATTGCCAAACTGTGGAAACAACCTAAATGTCCACCAATCTAGGGATGAATTAACAAGCTGTGGTATATGTATACAATGCAATACTATTCAGCCACTAAAAAAGATGGAGACTTTACATCTTTTATGTTAACCTGGATGGAATTGAAACAGATTCTTCTCAGTAAAACATCACAAGAATGGAGAAGCAAGAATCCAATGTACTCAATTATGATACCAACGACCTACATGTTGGGGGGTGGGGAATGGGTGAATGGAGAAGAGGAAAGAGTGAGATGGGGTGGAAGGGTCACGGGTGTGTGACACTCCTTTTGGAGGTAGAACATAATTATAGAAAGGACTTTACCTAAAATATGTATACCCATGTTATTTGCTTGGTCAATCATACTGGGAAGCAGAGATCTAAATTACCAACCACGATTCAATAATTCAGACCACTTTTAGATATTTTTATTAGAAATTTCTACCTAAAAATAATTTAATAAGAAAATTAGCAAGAGCTATAAAGCCTGCAAGAAATTTCATGATCTGTGTTCCTTTCTCACTTAAAAGGTAGCCACTGTACTAACATTTTATTTAGCCTTTCTTGTTTTTCTTTATACATTTACGAAATTTGTACCATCGGTCAAAGTATTTTTTCAGTGTTCCAAGTTTTCGAATTTGTATGAATAGAATCACATTGTTGATATTTTTATTTACTTGATTTTTGATTCATCATCTTGTTTCTGAAATTCATGTTTATTTATACTGTTTTACTTAATTTATTTACACTGAAACTAAAGCAAGCAATGGAAAAAGCATCGGTATGGGATAGACACATTTTTAAATAAATGAAAAAGCAAAAACATCAGACAGAAATTACCATGTATTTCTCCAAAGTTATGCCCATTGCACCTATCCCTTGGCTGCCCTCTCACCTCTTCTGTCTCTAGTATCTCTGAGGCCACAGGACCAACCTACCCCTCCTCTCCTTCCTTCTCCTCCCCCTCCTCAATTGAAGATGATGAGATGAAAATCTTCATGATTACCCACTTCCACTTAATAAATAGTAAATATATTTTCTCTTATTTATGAATTTATTAATAACATTTTTCTCTGCTATATTTTAGTGTAAGGATACGGTATATAATACATGCAAATATTGGGTTGATTATTATTTTTGGGGGGATATATGTTTATTTATTTTATTAAATCATAGCTGTGTACAATAATGCAATCATGGGGTACAATGTGCTGGGTTTATATACCATTTGAAATATTTTTATCAAACTGGTTAACATAGCTTTCCTGGCATTTTCTTAGTTATTGTGTTAAGACATTTATATTCTACACTTAGTAAATTTCACATGTACCTTTGTAAGTTGCACCGTAGGCGTAGTCCCACCAATCACCCTCCCTCCACCCATTCTCCCTCTTCCCCTCACTCTCCCCTTTCCCCATATTCTAGGACTATAAGTGAGTTATAGCTTTCATATGAAAGCTATAAATTGATTTCATAGTAGGGCTGAGTACATTGGATATTTTTTCTTCTACTTCTTAGGAAAGTATCTCAAGAATGGAAGAAAAAACATTGGGTTGATTATTTATGTTATTGGTAAGGTTGCTTGTCAACAATAGTCTATTAGTAGTTAAGCTAGGGGGAGTCAAAAGTTATGCACAGATTTTTTAACCGTACAGGAGATTGGCTCTTGTAAACTCTGTGTATTGTCAACTGTATATAAATGCTACAAATTTGTATTTTACTAAAAACTTTCAGCAATATTTATCAAGCAGGTATATACTTGTACCTACTCTTCAGTCTTGAAGGACCTTAGACTGCAAAAAGACAGACTTAATTCATCTGGTCACCCTATGAGCCTTGTGAATTTTGCTAATAAAGATGCTAATAAAGATGCTAATAAAGATGTTTCCTGAGAGCTCCTACAAAGTTATTTGGTTAGAAAGCACATGGAATTTGAGTTGCTAACCACCATCCACATTAATATTTCCTTCAAATATTTAGAAATTAACTATATCTCACTAAGCATATAAAAAGTTTTATATTCATATATATCTAAACTTTTTAATAAAGAAAATATTAAATATAATTGACAGAACACAGCAGAAAAACAAGTATACTTGAAACATAGTTCCCCAAACTGATGCCCTGAAAAAAAAGATGAATAAAAGGAATCGAGTCTCCACTTGATCTTAGCCAATAGGCCGAGAAGGGATAGGAATCAAGTCTCAATGACTTGTGAGACACTCTCAAGTAAACTAACTGAGGGGTAATCTGATAATTTTTGTACATATGTGTGTGTGTGTGTGTGTGTGTGTGTAAGACATGATTTATGGAGTTCTGTACTTAAGAATGGGCTCTTAAGGCTCCCTGTAAGGATGATTTATAATTAAATCATTAAATTAAAAATTTGGGAACTCGTTTCTTCCATGAATGTATCAAGCATCATTACACTAGCGGCTTTCTTCAAGTTTATGAGTTTGCATTTGCTCTTTTAACTATGCCTCCACAGCAAAAGTCTACTGCTAGTTCTCGTGAATCTGCAATGAAACGATAGGTGATTATAATGAAAACAAAAGTAGAAATAATTAAGCATTCAGAGAGAGGCCAGATGGCATCATTCCCTGCAAAAGCATTAGGCGTCAGTAGCTTTTCTATCCGAGAGACTGTGAAGGACAAAGTGAGAATAATCCAATCTGGGAAGGGCAGTGCACAGTGAAAGCATCAGTCATTCCTAAGTGTCCTGGTGGAAAAATGTTGACATGGAAAGATTATAATAGATGTGGCTAGATGATCAGAGTAAGGGTAACATTCCCATTAGCCTACTGTTGATGCAACATTACCTGAGTATGAACCTTTATATCTTTTTGAAATGTCGCTTATCATCTATTTAAACATTTTGTATAAGTTTGTTTGAATGTTCTGTTTGTTTGAATTTAAACAAAGCGCACAATGTTTTCTGAAACTTATTATTATAGTACAGGGTTATTATTATCATAGTGTTACACTGTATTATTATTATTGCCACCTATAACCCATTATAGTATGTTCATTTTCATGATTACATTTCCATATATGTGCTGTTTATCTGGGTTCTGAGTTACAGTGAAATCTGACCTAAACTGTTCTCAGGAATGCAAATTATTCATAACCTGGGGACCACTGTTAGATACACAGTATCTATGTATGTGTATTATGTAAATATATGTGTGTATATGTCTGTGTGAGTACATATACATATATGCGCTGCATACACACAAATGCACACACACACACACACAAACACATACAGAGAAAGAGACAGACAGGGAGGCAGAGAAACAGAGAGAGAGAGAGAGACCTGAACAGGGCTAGTCACAAGAACAGTTGTTTAGTTAAGTATCTTGTTAGCACTAAGGACAGAATCCTGAGAAATAAGGCATCGATTGTTAGAGAATGCATTGCTTTCCTCATTGTCTTAATGAAGAACTCACCAAGAGTATTTCCCTGGGCAGGGGCCTTCGCTCACTGGTCTAAGAGTGCTACAAGTGAAATGTGGAAGAATAATAAAGTTTAAACGTAAAGATCAAGTTCGGTTCTAGTAGGGAGGGTATGCGGGCTTCATCTGCATTTGGTTCCTTGCAGACTGCAGTTTATTCACAGGTGTTTAGTATTATGCTTCATAACATTCAAAGATAATTAATTGTATAAATATCCCACTCTCCACTTCCCCAATTCCCTGATGATCTTTCTTTATAATTGCTGTTTAAAAATCATATAAGGCATGTTATTGATACACAGCTTGTATTTGCCATTATAATGAACATTAAATATTAATACTGTCAGGTACAATCCCATATAATAATAAAATCACATTAGCGTAAAATATCTTCAATGCACAAATCTATCAATAAACACACTGGCACTCTGATTCTGTGTTAATATCCGTAAATGAAATGTTATTACTGTGAGGAGCCATCTGTTTCTGAGTTGGACAGGACTAGTTGTTAGGTTATTCTGTGGCATGTGTACAAAAACCTCCTTGTCTGTCTCATCATTCATTCACTTTGTTCAAAAAATTGTTTTTATTTTTGCTTTTTGAAGTCACATGAAACAGATGTATTTTTTTATTTTATTTATTTTTTTTTATTAAATCATAGCTGTGTACATCAATATGATCATGGGGCACCATACACTGGTTTCATAGAATAATTGACACATTTTCATCTCATTAGTTGACATAGCCCTCCTGGCATTTTCTAGTTACTTTTTTTGATATAACAGAATAATTACAATTATATTATTTTGTCATCATATATAAAAAATATATATAATGTCAACTATTAGAGTCCTCCACTTATCATAGAAAGTCGTGAGAATTTGCTACCCTTCTCAACTTCATATTCCAAAGGTGAAATTGATCATCTCAGAAAAAATACTGCTCTTACCTTGCAGCACTCAAGAAATTAGCAACTTTTGATACCAGCACATATTCATTTATCTTCAACGGCTAGATAAATAGTAGATAGATGATAGAGAAAATTGAAAGCCAATTATCACCCATATTGTGTCAGAAATTGAGAAAAATGGTAACTACATAATTTCTGATATGTCATATTTTATATTGAAAGTGGGTTTGAAATTTTTTAACTGGCCAGGCACAGTGGCTCAAGTCTGTAATCCTAGCATTTTTGGAAGCTAAGGCCGGTGGATTGCCTGAGATCATGAACTTGAGACCAGCCTGAGCAAGAGTGAGACATCATCTCAACCTAAAATAGAAAAACTAGCTAGGTATTGTGGCAGGTGCCTGTGGTCCTAGCTAGTCAGGAGGCTGAGGCAGGAAGATTGTTTGAGCCCAATAGTTGGAAGTTGCTGTGAGCTATGGTGCCATGATACTCTACCTAGAGAAACTCTGTCAAAATAAAAAAATAAAATAAAATAATTTACCTATTAAAATGCCCTTGGATATTAAAATTATGGCTTAATATTAAATTCCCACTTGTCTAATTTGTGCATGTATCTGGTAAATACACTCTGTTCCTAGCTGTGTCTTTAATTTAATAAATGCTTTTGTTATTTCATAACAAAAATTTGAAATAATCACATTGTATCCAATGAGGGTCTGCTAGCAAATCTGATGCTCCAGTGGGACAGCATAGAAACAGGTTTTTCATTCAGGAAGGATTTTAATTTCATCACCACTGATAAAAATCAGTCCAGATAAATTTTGACATAGTGGCATTTGGGTCCCAAAATGATCAACTGAAATTTAGAATATGGAGATATAAATTCCCACTTGCATATTTAAATATGTAGTCAGAATGTAGCTTCTATTTTTATTCCAGTAACTTTTCTGAGGCTTTGCTTTACATTCTCTTTAGAGTAAACTCTGCTAGTTTAAGAATTTAAAATTATATTTTTAGCCTATGAGTCACATACTTTTTCCTTTCTTCCCACTATAAATATTTTCTCGTATTTGTTTTTACATAGTGTAGTTATATTTGAGTATTAAAATGAAACAAAGACTAATCTGGGATTCTATATGTCATATACACTATAATAATGGTATAAGAAATGTGTGTTGCATAGAAATGACTGTCTCTATATGTCATAAATATAATAATGGCATATGAATTGTATTTCATGAATTGCATGCTTCATAGAAATCAGTTTCTCCCTGAGACTGCTTCTCCATTTTTATATTGGCACACACACACAAAAAGGGCATAGACCAGTGAATCAGAACAGAGAAACCAGAGATGAAACCATCCTCATATTGTTGTTTGATTTTTCATAAAGAAGATAAAAACATACACTAGGGAACAGAATCTTTATTCAGTAAATGGTGCTGAGAAAACAGAACAGCCATACATAAAGGACAGAAGCGCAAGCCATACCACTTACAAAAATTAACTTATAAAGAACAAACTCTAAGAATAAAACTCTAAGAAATCTAGAAGAAAATGTTGGAAATTTTTTTTACAAATATTGGCCTAGGGAAAGAATTTATGAAGAAGACTTCAAAAGCAATCATAGCGACAACAAAATTAACCATGGGATGTGATAAAATTAAAAAGTTTCTAATCAACAGAATAAATAAAAAAGCTACAGAACAGGAGAAAACATTTGCGTGCTATACACCTGATAAAGGACTGATAACCACAGCCTGTAAAGAACTCAAGTAAGTGAGCAAGGGAAAATGAAACGAGACCGCTAATAATTGGGCAAAAAACATAAACAGAGACTTTGCAAAGAGAGATAGTCTAATGGCCAAAACCATAAAAATGCTCAACATCTTTATCAGGAAAATTCAAGTTAAAACCACAACGATCTATCACCTAACTCCATTGAGAATGGCTCTTATCAAAAATCCCAGGACAACAACTGCTCTCTGGAGACAGAGGAAAAGAAACAGTCATATACTATTGGTGGCACTGCAAATAGTAAAACCTCTACGGAAAGTTTTATGAAAACTACTTTAAGAACTGAAAACAGACCTACCATTTGATCCCACAATTCATTTACCCAAAGGAAAAAAGCTATTTTTTCAAAAAGACACTTGCGCTCATTTGTTCGTAGCAGCACAATTCACATTTGCAAAAATGTGGAAACAACCAAGTTTCGGTCCATAAATGAATTTATTAAAAAAGTGTGTTCTATGTAAACCAAGGAGTACTACTTGGCTATAAAAACAATGGTGATCTCGTATCTTTTGTAACAACCTCGATGGAACTAGAGATTATTCTTAAAAGTGAAGTATCATGAGAATGAAAAAACAAACACCGCATGACTCAATACTAAATTACAACTAATCTATCAACACTTATGTGCAAATATGGAAGTAAAATCAAGTAGGGGATCAGGTAGGTGGGAGGCGGGGAGGAAGGTTGGGTAATTCACAACTAACTGGTGCAATGCACACATTCTGGGTGAAGGGCATACTTGCAATTCTGACTTAAAATGTTCAAAAGCCAATTATATAACTAAAACATGTGTGCCCCAGTAATATTCTGAAATTAAAAATAGTCTGATCTGCATTAATAAGAAGGGTTTTCTTATTTATATTTTATGTTGCATTTTTCTTTGAATTTTTTTGCATGAATATAAAAGAATAACATTCATAATTATTATGAATAAACATATGATTAAACGTAAATTTGTAGTGCATCAATTTTTAGGGATAAAATGTCTTCTTTATAAAAATTACTTTTTAAAGAATTCTAACTAATCACTTACAATAAATCTATTGGCTTAGGTTTTGGTAGGATTCAAGAAAACTTTATAATAAAATCCATTTTTGTTGAAGGTATAGTCATTCAGAATAGTCTTCAGACAATGATTTCAGCAACCAGGAGCATAATCCCCTGTGGGCACCCAAACCGCTCTGTTTCTTAGTACTCACGTATACTGATCTGTAAAAAATATTCTTAACTCAGTTTTATTTATGGCTAATCTAGACCCTAAATCTTTTTTAAACTTTAAATATTTCAGTTGTCTGTATGCTTAATAAAAAAATACATTTGGTTTTACCGTTTCTACAAATGGAATTTTATTTTAAATATAAATAAGCATGTCAACATTTGAGTCTACTAGTTTCTAAAAGTACACAGCAAAGTACTCCACAATTTTCATAAATATAACAATAAACCATAGATTAAGCAAATATAGCAGTAAATTAATGAAACACAAAGTTATAAACGTTTTCCGTGTTATTGTAGATTAAACTACAATTGTGGGTTTATGGGAAGATTATCCAACAAAAGTATTCGCTTATATGAGAGTAAAATTCTTCATAGTTAAATTAAGAACATCTTTAATATGTTTTGGACTATTTTCATGTTATAACTAGAATATGACTTAATCTCTAAAAAGTCAATTTATAGTTAAATCATAATTATCTGCATTGCTGACAAATATTTTGAAAATGTATTTTGAGTGATGTGTTCTCTATAGTAGGATGTCTTCTGGTGATGTTTTAATTAAAACTGAGCTCATAAAATATAAGTTTGGCTCCCCCTCTGTGCACTCGAAATCCTTAGAGTTAGGTTCATGTGTGAGCACTTTGTCCCAGATAACACCTCTTGTCTCTGTTAGCCAATCCACTAGTTTGACAACATGCATTTCTTGGGAAAATAAAAGAAAGTGCAATGATCATCTTGCAACAGCTTTGTTACTTCACAGCTGAGTAACCCCTGACTCTACCTTTTTTGTGTTTCAGGGAATGTATGAAGAGAGCTTAACTTGATCACATCTTGGCGGCACGATTCTTATGTTTTTTAGGGCTAAGATTTTCTTAGCAGGGCTGTAAGCTGTCACGGAGTAACTCTATTCCTATTATGCTGTCCTATGAAGCATGACATCACTTCTGAAGAGGAAAAGCGTCCACTGGATTGCTGACACCTGACTTGAATTTTGATGGAATTTCTAAAGCATGTTGTCATCTCTGGGGACAGACAACCATGCTCTGTGATTTACCAGAGGGTCAGTTGCTGCTTTAAAGAAAAAGGAGAATAATTTTCTGAAAGGAGAATGGTAAAAAAGTGTCGTCATTTGCTTAGTGTTAGTGGATTCATATCCTATTTAGTAAAGTATCTCAAGAATGGAAGAAAAAATATCCAATGTACTAAGTACTATTATGAAACCAATTTCATCTGAAGAATAGATCACAACTACGGCCCAAGGCGAAGGAGGGGGGAGGTCAGATCAAGGGAGGGATCACGCCTATGATGCATAAGCAAGGGTACATGTTGGATCTATTAGTATAGAGTATAAATGTCTTAACACAATAATTAAGTAAACGAGATGATGTATGTATTAAGCAGTGTGATGTCAGCATTCCTAAATCAGCACATTGTACCCCATAAATGCATTAATGTATATATGATCTATGTGTTTATGATTTAATAAAAATAAATAAAATAAAATAAAAATTACCTAACCATAACATTAGGCAAATCCTTTAGTATAGGACTAAAGATAAATGTTATCACCCCCCCAACTTCCTTTAAAGTAAAAAATTCACTTTTATGCAATAATTACATGAGTAAGCATGAATATTTGTACTGTGTCTTATGATTTAAAAGTTTATTTAACTCATGAGATTTTTTCTTTTACTTGCAAATATTAAGTGTCTTGAAAATCACACTAGTGAGGATTCTGAAACTTCTCGGTCATACATCTAAAAATGGTAAAGTTGGGGCATAACTTTCTAGGTAAGCAATAATAATTCACAGCTTGGTTTAAGTAATTACATGTCCATCTCTATTGTATCTTAAAGAATACATAAATATCTTTAATGACTTGTTCTTACAGTTTCTTTTGACATTTTAAAAGTTTCTTTTTCTCTTAAAGAATGTAGCTTTGCAATTAGAGTGTTTCAAGATGTGTGAACAGAAATGAAAGTTGAATTATAGAATACATATTTTAATCATGACATGAGATTATCATGAAAATTCCATTTCTGACATGTTAACATAATATAATATTAAGTTCTATGATTGTAAAATACCATGAAATTCCTGCTCCTGAAATACCTTACCCTGCTGTATATGTATAAAATCTTACCATAAATTCCTTGATTTCAATACCTTTTTTATATCTTTTATAGGAATGTTGAAAGAGAGAAAATTGAATGTGTAGGGGAGACCACTCATATAAACAGTGCTGGTAAAAATAAGTTTGTTTCTGGTTGTTTCTTTGCTCTGAGTCCCTCATATTTACCAGACACAGTGCTAGGTGTCGGGAATAAAATATATAGGAAAACAAAGAGACTGAACACTTGTTTGCAACTTAGTAGAGAAGGCAGATATTAAACAAATAATTATATAAATGAATGAGTTCAACATTCACAGATGCTGCAAAGTACATGCTGATATGAATGCTTTTAAGGGGAAATGTGATCTAACTTAGGGGTCAGTGAATAACTCCTAAGGAAGTGAGTGAAAACTTGGCTGAGTTCTGACCAATAAGTAGCAACTTCATAGGAGATAGGACTTGGGGAAAAGAAAGAGAACTTTATACAACCCACAAAAAATCCAAAAAAAGTGTGGCATGTACATTTGCTCGCCAACCTAAACTAAGAATAGAGAAGATATATATAATATTTTTGAAAGCAAGCTGTCAAACTTTATAATTATTTAAATATAATTGATTACCTCTTAAGTATATCCCCTTTTACACAAGAATAATGAAGAACATTCAGGTATTCATGCAAATTAAACAAAGTAAACGCATAACACAGCAAAACAGGAAGCAACCCCAATAAAACTGACTTCTAAGGCCCAGTCCTTTCCAATATTATACCCAGATGCCCATATGAAAAGGGAAAGCAGAGAGAGAAAGAAGGAGGGAGAGGTGGGGAAAGGAAGAGCAGAAAGAGGAAAAGAGGGAGTGGGGTGGGGCCTTGGTGCGTGCCACATCTTTTGGGGGCAAGACACGATTGCAAGAGGGACTTTACCTAACAAATGCAATCAGTGCAGCCTGGTTTCTTGTACCCTCAATGAATCCCCAACAATACAAAAAAAAAAAAAAAAAAGAAAGAAAAGAAAAAAGAAAGAAAGAAAGAAAAGGGCAAATGTGGTATTGTGATAGAATTGAGTCATTACTTAGATAATGGGTGGGTATACTCTGTATGACTTTGGTAAGCAAAGCGGTAGTGTTGCTGAACTGAGCCAAATTGGTGCTCAGAGTATGGTTCAGAAAAATACTGCCCCTGACTATATCTATGTTTTGATGTATTGCTTATGTGGATTTTTATGGCATTAGTTTGGATTTTTAAAAAATAATGTTTATCTTAATTATGAGGTTTTTGGTGCCACCTTAATTCCAAGGCCAAGGTAAAGGTCTATTTCATTTCTTCGTTGTCCCAGACATGTAGGAGGGAAAAGAGGACAAGGATTTGAGGGTTTATGCTGAAAATAAAAGGATAAACCATGTAATGGAAGGAAAACAAGCACATACAAGACATGACAAACAAGGAAAGACGGGCAGTGAATACTACAGATCATGACGCGACTTAAATATATTTTTGAAGTGGGGGTAGTGAAAGGAGAACAGGCAGCTTCCGGGGTATTGACAAGAGTTTGGTTTCCTTAAAAATCAAGATTTCTAAAAGAGTGAAATTATTGTTAATTAAAAGGTAATGATTGGGAGAAAACACTACATGAAAATTAAAAAATATTAAAATTAAAAAATATTTCTCGTCTAAACATTGCTGAATTGTACTTGAGGCTCCCTAGCTATGCTGGTAAGTTTTATTAATGTCTACTTAAGCCAAAAATGTTGATTTGTATGATATAAAAATTATCTGGGCCTTATTAAGTACTGTGTGATGTTGTATCATATGGTTTATCAAGTGCCCTAAATTTTTTTTTACTGATTTTATGCCAAAATTCAATAAAGTATATGAAATAAGAGTCAGAAAACAGAGTAAAGTTCATAGTTAGTTTCAACAGGAGTTCATCTTCAAGTAATGAATTTCTACAAACCGTTGTTTTTAAAACCTTAAAATATAACTATAAGTAATTTATAATTACTGTGGCTGGCTTTTCTCACCATCTCTAACAGCTTCCTTGATAAATGGTTAGATGTGTAATACAGAATGTTAACAACTGAATTAGAACAGCCTTACCAGATGACTGTCACTGTGGGAAAAATCCAGGAGGATGGCGAGACTAGGAAAACACAGGCTAAGTTCTCTTTCTAATTCCTCAGAAGTAAAATCTGATGGTTGACTTACAATAAATGAGATGTAAAATTATTGCTACAAATGTTTGGAGATTAATAAATGGGAATATTTATGAAAATATATGCAATGCCTAGCAGTTAAAGCAAATAGTTTCCACTCAGAGAAATAGTAATATATGTACTTTGCCAAAATTCTTCTTTACATGAGATCAGATGTAAAATTTATGAATTCAAACACAAGAGCTTCAAACCATAAATCTTGGTGAGGTTACACCTTTTTAAAACTGCAAATTGAAGTTAACAGATCAAAATCAATTAGGTCTGCTAAGCTGTTCACAAAGGTGTAAATTCTTAATCAGAATGTATTATAAAGCTGACAATGTAATTTGATGGTGGTACTTAAATCTTCATCAGACAATTCAACTTTCAGACTCAGTTCCATTTTTTTTTCCTCTGCTTTTCTTCAAGGAAATAAGAGGTTTGTATTTTGATGTTCGTACCAAGTGACAATTGTAATATTAAGCACATAAATACAAAGTGTTGTACACAAGTATAAGATGCAAGTTATGTGTTGGAAATTATGTTACTCGCTGTCAGATGGGCTTTGGGGATATTTTGTGAGAGTTGGCATTTGCCATTTGAATTGATGTATTCTTTTATTTTGGAATGGATCACGTGAGGTAATGTTCCCTAAAGCTCCTATTTTTGTAATCATCTCAATGATGTGCTCGATTTTCTATAATGAGTACTTCAGTGCAGTGTAGTACCTTTTGAAATACAGTCAGCCCTACTTTCACTTCTGCCACTAGTGATGAGAGGTTCCATCAGCTTCCAATTGTTGAGCAGAATGACTAGGCCCCTTAGATGTTTTGCAAATTATGCAGTTCTAATTGCCTCCAGAAAATGGCATGGAATATTTGTACTGCTTAACTTTGGAGATCTTTTTTTTTTTTTACTTTAAACCAAGGGAAGTTTATTGAGAGTCTATTATAGGTGAAAACAAGTTATTCACAGTGGGTATATGTACTGATGAATTCCATAAGGAATTTAGGGTCTAGTTTTCTATTGTCACAAAAGTTCTGCCTTTGGCTTACAGGAGCGTACATATGCTTATTTGATGAAGGTAAACTCATAAAGTTAATATTAAAATTTCTGTAATTTTAATCTTTAGAAGTATCTTAGAATTTGGATGTACGTACTTTGTGTAGTATTTGGATGTTTACTGTTCCTCTGGATTTAAAAAAAGGATGTTCAAGATTTTATTGAATCACTAAAAAATTGCATCATTTGTATATTAATATTTGCTCAAAGCCTACTGCATAATGGGAAACATCTAATTGTTCACTGATTTAGGATGGAAAAAAGAAACACAGTGCCTGCTTTATAGAATCCATGTAAATAGTCCTCCATCTAGGAGACAAATATTTTGTAGTGTTTAGAAGTAATATAATCTAAACAACTCATTGGTGAAGAAGTTGCATTGCAGAGAAGTTGAATGTCTAATCAAAGCTAATAAGATAATTACTCGTACAGTCTTATCTAATACGCAAGTCTTCTTACTGTGTCCAAGGTAGCATAATTTTAACCATATCAACTCACTCTGGCAATTCTGCAATGAAGTAAAAAGAAAAAGGACTAATAAAATGAGACTTTTTTGTTTACTTCTTTAGTATAAGGGATTTTTAGTTTAAAAATTGTTTCTATGTATGTATACAAATGCATATATTTCTGTGTATATAAACATGGATACATGTGTATACATATAAATCCTATGAACATGAACTAGTGATTTTCAAAGGCAGTCACTACTCATATTGAGACTAGTTAGAAATGAGAATTTCCAGAACAAAAGATTATTTGGGAAAAAACATTTGCCTTCATGTACTAATTTTTAGTACTCATTTTGTATAGTTGAGATGATGGAAGGTCATAATGTCAAACAAGCATTATACAGACATCAGTTTTCTAATAAATGTCTGAGTAGGAAATGTTTTAGTTAATCTGATTCTCAAGCTATTTTGAAATCATCAGTGAATCTTAGAAAGCCTTTCAAAGAGGATTTATTTTCAACAACCCCTCAGGTTAAAATGGTTAACAGCTGAATTAAGTGCTGTACCTTCAGTGACCTTAAACTGGAAAGGAAAGAGCACAAATGAATAATTTGTAGAAATGTTGTACTTTATTCCCATTAAGCACAGAGGGAAAAAAATGAAGAGAAGCTGGGTTACCGAACAGAAGAATTTTAGAAATAAAAATGGCCTTTAAAAAAATTAGGACTCTATGTGTCAAGCTCTTTGCTAAACACCTTGTATTCATTATATGATTGTAATTCTCATGGTGCATGATATATAGAGTTCTAAAATCTTCATTTGGCTGACATATGCATCTGAGTATTTTAATTTCACTTTCTTTTTCAAATAAGGCAGCTGAAATTTAAAAAGAGAAAAGACTTTCTCAAGATACCTTACGATGTCAATAGATCAGAACCTCTGACTCTCTTGCTCCTTGTGTCTAATTCAGTATTTAATTGCCTCCATTAAAACTATGTATGTACAGAAATATAGATATAGATAGAAATATGTGTGCATATATGTAAAAATTGTGAGAAATTTGTAGGGTATTACTAATAAAGTTAAATATATTATATTGTCTATACGTGGGTTGAAGATATTCTACAGTAGATATCATTTACAAATTTTATTTAGATAAATTCAGATTTATATAATTATTTTTTTCTTTACTGAGACACAGTCTCACTATGTCACCCTCAGTAGAGTGCCATGGAGTTGCACCTCACAGCAACCTCAAACTCCTGGGCCCAAGCGATTCTCTTGACTCAGCCTTCCGAGTGGCTGAGACTACAGGCACCTGCCACAATGCTGGCTATTTTTTTTTTTTTTTTTTTAGCAGGCCCAGGCTGGGTTCAAATCTACCAGCCCTGGGGCAGGTACCTGGCACCCTCCCCACTAAGCTACAGGTGCCACTCAAGACTTACATACATTTTTATTAAAAAAAAAAAAAAAAAGATTTTCTTATTGAATTTTTAAGTATTAATAAAAGGATCATAAGTAATAATCCAATTTGATTTGTTATTTGTATTTCTAATGCCTCTGAATTTTATTTCAGTGAAACATTATAATAAATACATACCTGTTTGAAAAGAGAGGAAAACATCTTCCTTATGTTATTCTCCATAATGAGAAAGTAGGCTTAAACTTGTACGTAGTATACAAAGAAGATAAAATGTCATCCACAATTTATTTATCCAGCAATGATTGCTTACTTTTTAATTTGTGTCTATAAAAGGATATACAATTATGTGTGATTATGCATGAGTGTGTGTACATGTATGTATGTGTGTCACTGAATCTGTGTAAATATTAAGTGTACTTACATTTTTAAGACACCAGTTTCATGTACCCATATATGTGAAAAGTCTTTTGTGCCAATGTTTTTTTGGTATAATGATAGAACTCAAAATTATAGTTAAAAATCACCTCATCTCATAAAATAAAACTTGAACTGCAATTAGCTCAGACTAAGAAACATCATTTATTGATATCTTCCTAAGTATGAAAGGATAAATAGATAAATTTATACCTTGTAATTATCTAATAATATTAATATATTAAGTACCAACATATTTCCTAATTTTTTTTTTAGGTACATATGATATGGACTATTAGTAGTTTATAATATTGAATATAAAATATGCCTGAAAAATTTATGATTTTTACTTCCTGCCTTATACATTTTTCCATTTTCCAAAATCTCTGTGGTCAAAATGTAGTATACTCATAAATTTAAAAGCTAAATATTATGGTATTTAATAAGATAAAATTTAGCAAAATGAAAAGTTTTGAATCTTTAAATTGAAGTATTTTTGGAGAAAAAATACAGTAAAAAGTCAGGTGATTTGAATATAGTGCTGAAAGATAGTTTTATGTAGGAGACTTCTAATAAATAGCTATTGAAATAATATATAAGTATTAATAATTAGAAAACAATATTTGAAGTAATTCACCAGCTTCATATTGATTGTGACATCACATAAATACCAGTCAATAAATAAATATAAACACTGAAGACATCTTGTAGAGTAAGATACTCAAAATGAAATTTACTTAATGACATGCAAGAGAGTGACTTATAGAATCAAAAAGAAGCGGGTGCTCTCTGATTCTGATTCTACTATTACATAGATTCTGATTCAGTAAGTCCTGAGTGGCATCTGATTGATACTCTGCATTCCTAGGAATTTCCAAGTCATGTTTATATTACTGGTCTAATTACTTTCTGTGTTTTTGCTTTTAGTTTATGGTGCTAGGCAAAATTTGTGGATATTAAATATCCAGTATTTAGTAGTTAACCTATTTGTGATAGACTAAAGAATAAAGTGGTTAAATAATTTAGATTCAACAATTTATTAAAATTCTCACAGTGAGTCTGTTTTCCCACTGTGTCTGTACCACATTGCCACAAACACAGTGGCTTAAAAGGTCATGAATTCATTACCTTTAAGTTCTGGCAGTAAGAAGTGTGAAAGGGACTAACAGCCATGTGTTCATAGTGTCACATTCCTTCTGGAGACGTTAAGGGAGATCAATTTCCTCGCCTTTTCCAGCTTCTAGATTCCCCCTTACCCCCATTTGTTGGTGCATGTTGTCATTTCTTTGTCAAAGCCAGCAAATTCAGGCTGAGTCCTTGTGGGTGCAAGTGTGAGTGCTTAAGGGAAAACTCATACCTCGATGTGCTTGCATTGCTACTAATAATAATTGCATAAGCTTAAAACCAGTATACAAGTTTTAGTCATAAGTAGAATAGGAATTGAATTAAGAAAATGGTTGCCAAGGATGGGCAAAAGAAAACAGACACAGGAGAGAAGTGGGTTCAGAAGAACCCTGAACCCAGTGCAAATTGCTGCTGGAGGCCTACCCTTGAAAACTGAAGAAGGTCCTGCTGAAATTTCACTCCTCCTCCGGCAGCCCACAGCGGGGAGGCTCTAACCAGACAAGACTTGCCCCACGCGCGGGGCTACTCGCTCTGTGAAGAGCAGGGTCTTTGTAAACTTAGAGAGGCAGAATGTTTAAACATTGTTAAAGAAGGCAAGATTTGCTCCTGACCAGATAAGGAGATAAAATATCCCTTTTCTTCTATGACCATGGTATGACCAGAAGCCTCTGTCTGTCTGAGCAACAAGCTTCTTGAGTGTTCATTGTCACTTATGTGATTTGTGTGCTGGCTTAATTGGGGTCTTCTCTGATGTCCTGCTCTCAGACTGTTTTCGTGGTTCCAAACTCTGTGTTAAAGATTATAAATAAATAGCTTAAAACAATGAAAGTAAAAAGTAAATACATCCAATGAACATAGTTAATAAATAGTTTAGTTAGGAAAATGCAGGCATAGCAAAAATCATGTCATCGTTATTCGCCTCTCCCTCATGAGATTTATGATTAAAACAAGGGTGTATGAAATAAAACAGAGTTAGTAGCCTGGGACAAAATGTGTGTTGATCCTCTGAAGAAAGGCATTGTGGGCTCCTGACCCCAGTTAACTCTTAAACATTTGCTTTGTGTCTTGAATTTGCATTTTCTTCGTCCTCTCCTTCCATCAGGCCACTGGGAGGGAACAGTGTGGCATTGCCGGGGACACTGAGGTCCTCCTCATCTTGCTGCCTCCCACCTTCTCTGCTCTGGTCATGACATCTCTTTCTCTGTCTGTGACTTTTTTTCTGCCTCCCTCTTCCACTTTTAATTCCTTATGATTATATTTGGTCCAACTGCATAATCCAGTATTATCTCCTTATTTTAAGGATAGTTGATTAGAAATCTTCTTCCATTTTCAACCTTAATTCGCCATTGACATATGTTATGGGTTAAATTATGTCTCCCAGGAAGATATGTTCAAGTTGTAACCCCCCAAATGTGAACATGACCTTATTTGGAAATAGGATCTTTGCAGATGCAATCAAGGTAAGTTAGGTAATTGTGATGGGCTTCAATCCAAAGTGAAAAATGTCCTCATAAGAAAAGGGAAATTTGGACACAGAGGCTCACAAGGAGATTGGTATGCAATGGGGAAAGGCTGGTGTGGAGGTGGTGGCAGTTGGAAATTAAGGAACAATAAGTATTGATAATGAGGATGAGAAGCTAGAAAGAGACAAGGCAGTATTATACTCAGTCTCAGAGGAATCATGATCCCGCTGATAGCTTGGATTTGGAGATTTAGCTTCTGAAACTTATTTTAAGCCATCCAGGATATTTTATGTTGTTATCATAGCCACAAGAAACTAATGCACCATTTAATATAACACATTCACAGATTCTTGGATTAGAACATTTGCATCTCTGCATAGCTAACAATTTATTTACCACAGGTAGAAATGATTTTTAGTTGATTAAAATATGGGAATGCACTATATAATATTTTGAGAATAATATATTGCCCTCCAGCCACCTCTTGTGGGCATTAAGGGGTATACTGTGTAAAGAGCAAAATGGAATTTTCCTGAATAGATGGCTAATGTTTTACCCAAAACAGTTGTCTACAATCTTGATTCACACATGGTGAATAATTAAAACTGGTAATTTAAAAATATCCAAAATGTGTGAAATATGTTAACTGGTGTTGTTATTTCCAGTCCTAATTATCCTTTATTATTAAGAATGAATCTTTAATGATGTAATTTTTTTTCTTCTTTTCTCCCTAATATCTATAGCCCTTCTTATTTCTCTCTATTTTTATTTTGATGTAGGCCTGAAAAGCCAAGAATATGCTATTTTAGTTGTTTTCAACCACATGGTTAGATAAGAAGTGAAGTTGCCAACACCAGAGCACATTATTTCTTGGGACAGGGCAATAGGAAAATGATGGTGTTCCACCCCCAAAATCTGTATGTTAAGGCCTTCATTTCCAGGGTGGTGATATTTAAAAAATGAGGAGGTGTTTGGGAAGTATAGATTTAAAATTAGGTCATGGAGGGCAATCTGGATGGTGGGATTGGTGCCCTTATGAGAAGAGAAAAAAGAACAATCTCTTTCTCTCGTTCTTTCCATGAGTACATAGCAAGGAAAGACCACAGGAGTGTGCAGTGAAAAGACAGCTATCTGTAAGCTAAGGGGTGAGTCTTCAACCAGACGCCTAATTCACCAGCACTTTCAGTTTGGACTTTCCAACCTCCAGAACTGAGAGCATTAAAATTCTGTTGTTTAAGCCACTCTGCCCATGGTACTTTGTCACATTAGACATAGCAGGCTACATATATCTACTTCAACCAGCTGCTTTCCTGAAAAATAGGCTAGATTGCTCATATTGACTTTATTAGTAATAAATAGAACATTTTATTTACATATAGCTTATTTACTTTTCTTGTTTTTCAGTTGTTTTAAAACTCAAGAAGGAAAGGGAAGGACTAATTTAAAGTTCTGATTCCTTACTCTCTTTTTTCAGGATTTCATTTCCTATATTTTCCTGCCTGAATGCAATGGCCCAATGTTGATGTAGTAATCAAAAGTGGTTTTTCATTACAGCCCACTGGGCAGAAGTGAGTAACTTCCAATGACATTGCTAATAGATCTTATCATGAACTTGCTAAAACCTCACTATTGCTGGCAAATGAAATAAAAAGTAATGTTTTATTTCCTTATTATATATATCATTTATATCCTACTGCTAAGATAGCCCCAAAACATCAGAGACCATTACTTTGACTTTCACAATCTCTCATGCTGAATTAAACTTTTATAAACAACAAGAAGATTTCTGTGCATTTTGTCATTAGAGTCCATTTGCACAGTAAAGGCAGGTCTCATTCTTTCTTGACCTCAATTCTAGTGAGTTATATTTTCATTTAACTTTAGCCAGCCCCTCTCCTGGCCACACCTTGAACCTTGTCATCATAAAGATGTGTTCCGTGTTACAAAATACTTTTTCTCAATAAAGCTACCACCTTCTGTTCTTCCTCATACTTTCCCTCCCACTTGACTTGGTATTTTTATATGTTTGTTTATTGATTAATGACAATATCCAATCCAGTCATTCTTAAACTTCAATGTGCATATAATTAAACTGAGGACATTGTTAAAAAACATTGAATTTATTGTCCTCTCAGGGATTTTCTGTCAGGTGGCCCATGTCTACCCTTCAAACTTATAAATATCTTGCACAACAGAAGAATGAAGTAGTACTTTTCCATTCCAAAACACAAAATTAACTCAAAATGTATCTTAGATTTAATTGTAAAACCTAAAACTATAAAACTCTTAGGAAAAAAAGTGTCTTCTACCATATGACACCCACAAAAGAGGTGACAAATTTACAAATACATAAAGTAAACCATCAAAATATAAAACTTTTATACTGCAAAGGATACAATCACGAAAGTGAAAAAACAATCCACAAACTTGGAGAGTATATTCAAAAATCATATATCTAATAAGAAATTACATCCAGCATATATAAATAATGCTTCCAATTCAATAATAAAAAGAGAAACTAAATTAAGACTAGGAAAATTTAGGAAGAGATCTTTTTTTCATAGAAAATGCACAAACAGCCAAGAAGTATACCTCAGTAGCCTCAAAAAAATAAGATACACAACATCATTAGCCATTAGGGAAATGCAAATCAAAACCATAATGAGATATGACTCCACCCCACTGGGATAATTATAATCGAAAAGGTTGTTAATAACAACTATTGGCGAAGATAAGGATAAATTGGAAACCTGGTGGGACCTTTTTGTTGGGACTATATAATCATATAGCTACTATAGAAATAGTTCACAAATTCCTCAAAATGGTAAACACAAAATTACCACAGAATCCAGAAATTTTGTTCCCAGGTATATCCAAGTGAAATACAAACATAACCTTGCAAAAATTAGTACATCACTGTTTGTAGCAGCTTTATTAACAAAAGCTAAAAAGTGGAAACAAACTAAATGCAACCTAAGTGAATGAATAAAATGTGAGATGTCCATGATCCAACTAGTATTCATTTATAAAAAGAAATGAGGTCCTAATGCACGACCCCACTGGGGGAACACTAGTGAAAACACTCTCAAGGAAAGATGCTGGCACCTGAATTACATCTTAAAATGTTATTCCGGAAAAGAATAAAATGCATCTCAAATAAAAACCATGCAGACGTTTGTGCACAACAATTTGAGTAACATTGCCCAAATTCTAATTCCTCCGAATACTTTGTATTTTCTTTGTTTCTTGGCCTTTGATAATTCTTTTTTTTTTCTCAACTTGTAAGAGGTGCATTATCACATCACTTCTTTGTCTCCTCCCAATGGAGTTCCTCAAAAAAAATAATAAATAAACAAACAAATAACTCTCAGTAGACACCTATCTTCCAATTTTCATGTTTGTTTCGATCATTTCTTTGTTTTTTGATTTCTATACGATGTGGCTTTTTTTTTTATTTCAGGAATTTTTTTTTTATTCATTTTTTAGCATACTTTTTTTTTTTCCACCACACACTGGCTTTATAGACTGTTTGACACATTTCATCACACTGGTTAATAGCCTTCCTGGCATTTTCTTATTGTGTTAAGACATTTATATTTTACATTTACTAAGTTTCACATGTACCCTTGTAAGATGCACTGCAGCTGTAATCCCACTAATCACCCTCCCTCCGCCCATCCTCTCCCCTTCCCCATATTTTTAGGTTATAACTGGGTTATAGCTTTCATGTGAAAGCCATAAATTAGTTTCATAGTAGGGCTGAGTACATTGGATACTTTTTCTTCCATTCTTTTCTTCCATTCTTGAGATACTTTACTAAGAATAATATGTTCCATTCTTGAGATACTTTACTAAGAAGAATATGTAAACATGAAAGAGGTAAAGTCTCCATCTTTAAGGTTGCATAATATTCCATGGTGTACATATACCACAATTTATTAATCCATTCATGGATCGATGGGCACTTGGGCTTTTTCCATGACTTAGCAATTATGAATTGGGCTGCAATAAAAATTATGGTACAAATATCTTTGTTATAATGTGATTTTTGGTCTTCTGGGTATATACCTAGTAGAGGAATTATAGGATTGAATGGCAGATCTATTTTTAGATCTCTAAGTGTTCTCCAAACATCTTTCGAAAAGGAATGTATTAATTTGCATTCCCACCAGCAGTGTAGAAGTGTTCCCTTTTCTCCACATCCACGCCAACATCTCTGGTCTTGGGATTTTGTGATATGGGCTAATCTTACTGGAGTTAGATGATATCTCAAAGTAGTTTTAATTTGCATTTCTCTAATAATTAAGGATGATGAGCATTTTTTCATGTCTGTAGGCTGTGCACCTGTCTTCTTCAGAGAAGTTTCTTTTCAAATACCTTGCCCAGCCTGCAATGAGATCACTCGTTCTTTTCTTGCTTATATGTTTGAGTTCTCTGCGGATTCTGGTTATTAAACTATTGTCGGAGACATAACCTGCATATATCTTCTCCCATTCTGAGGGCTGTTTGCTTGCTTTACTTACTGTGTTCTTGACCCGGGCAAATTGATTAGGTTCCAGTAGTATATTTTTGAAGCTGTTTCAATTGCCCGGGGTTGGGGGGGGTCTTCCTCATAAAATACTCCCCCAGACTGATTTCTTCAAGGGTTTTCCCTGCACTCTCTTCTAGTATTTTTATAGTTTCATGTCTTAAGTTTAAATCTTTAATCCACTGAGAGTCTATCTTAGTTAATGGTGAAAAGTGTGGGTCCACTTTCAGTCTTTTACAGGTTGCCAGCCAGTTCCCCCAGCACCATTTGTTAAATAGGAAATCTTTTCCCCACTGAATGATTTTAATTGGCTTGTAAAAGATCAAATAACGATAAGTAGCTGAATTCATCTCTTGGTTCTCTATTCTGTTCCAGACATCTACTTCTCTGTTTTTGTGCCAGTACCATGCTGTTTTGATCACTATTGATTTATAGTATAGTCTGAGGTCTGGTAGCATGATTCCTCCTGCTTTGTTTTTATTTCTGAGAAATGTCTTGGCTATTCAAGTTTTTGTCTGATTCCATATAAAATGAAGTATTATTTTTTAGAGATCTTTAAAGTATGACAGTGGAGCTTTAATAGGGATTACATTAAAATTGTATATTGCTTTGGGTAGTATGAACATTTTAACAATGTTGATTCTTCCTAGCCATGAGCATGGTATGTTTTTCCATTTGTTAACATTTTAAGCTATTTCTTTTCTTAGAGTTTCATAGTTCTCTTTATAGAGATCTTTCACATCCTTTGTTAGATAAGCTCCCAAATATTTTATCTTCTTTGGCACTACTGTGAATAAAACCAGTGTATGGTGCTCCATGATCGCATTAATGTACACAGCTATGATTTAATAATTAAAAAAATAAAATGTTCATTGATATAAAAAAAAGTGTATGGATCTCCAGCCAGTTACACTTTCCTTTTTAATTTTTCTTAAACATCTCTGTGTTATCAAGTAATTACTGATGCATAGTTATTGCTCTTTTGTTCATTTGCAAAGCATGGAGCTTTCAATTTATTTATTCTCTTCCACATTCCTTTTTATCTATTTTTTAAATTATAGTTCTATTTTATTTTGTTTAAGAGACAGGGTCTCTCTCTGTCACTGAGGCTGGAGTACAGTGGTCCAATCATAGCCCACTGCAGACTTGAACTCCTGGGCTCAAGTGACCCTCCTGCCTTGCCTTGGTATATACAATATCTAAGACTACAGGTAGCTGCCACCATGATCAGAAAACTTTTTCACCCTTTATGCAGACAAGTCTCCCTATGTTTCCTGTTTCTCAATCTTTTTGATTAAACTTCTTAATTTTAGCTTCTGATCACTATTTTCCCTATATTAGTCAATAAAGATTCTTACATCCTTCATCAGTTTGCCACAATAAACAAACTACAAAATTTCAAAGTGTCCTTTCACCCTGGTATGAGTCATATATATATTCAACGTGATTCATTGAAATACCAACTTCTAATAGCTTAAACACGGAGATTATATATATTTTCTCACTGGAAGTACTCATTTCAAGATTAGTATTGAGTTTCATCTATTTCTTCATTTGCCCAATCTCTAAGGAGTTTTAATTCCTCAACTCCTATGATGTTATATTTTAGTCCTCATTTTTGTTGGCTCATGATTGAAAGATGTCACACATACAACCTGTTTCTTCTTTTTTATTCCAGGCATGAAAAGTCAGGGGGAACATCATGTTACCCATATGAAGAAAGCAAAACGTTCCCAAATATCTCAAGGAGACATTTACCTGCATATCAAAAGTGAACAGCATTTTTCCTTATGGTCATGACAGATTCAAAGGTTAGCCATGTCATCTAGGAACATTGCTGATTCATAGTTTCTATTGCCACATAACACACTACTCATAAACAGTGGCTTAAAACAATGCCACAACCTGCAGCCTTCCAATTTCAAAATTATTCCTTTTTAAGAGCCAAAGGATTCAAGAAGAGTGTCATCTTTCTCTGCTCTACCCCTTTTAATAAAATGATTTGTTCTGTAAAGCTTGGATTCAGTCAAAAAGTTGCACTTAAAGACCTAGAAGGCCATGTGTGGCCTTTTGGCAGCAGGACCCCACTCTTTCTGTTCTGGCCATGCTGGACTCATATCTTATGCAAGTCCAGCTGGAGGCTCTGTGGAATACTCGCATTAAGGTTGTTGGCAAAATCTCAAAATCCAGTTGCTTGTGATGATAGTTTTGGGTCCCCAAGTTCCTGCTAGCTGGTAAGCTGGTAGTGACTCTCACTCTTTCTTGTAAGTCCCCCTCTCTCTTAGCAATGAATTCTCAAGGCCTTCTCACACTTTGACTCTCTCTGACATTCCTCTTCTGCCACTAGCTGGAGAACACTGTCTGATTTTAAAGGGCTCTTGTAATTACATTAGACCCACTTCAATGATCTATCTTCAGGTCAACTATACATTAGAACATAACCATCAAAAATGAGGGATAACTCATCATATTCACAGGTTCCCCACACAGTCAATAATAGGGTATTCTATAAGTGTGAGGGTGTGTGGTCATTCTTAGAATTTTATCTAACATAGCTGCATTGAATAAAAGCAGGATTTTGTGATCATACCAAGAGTATATACATGGATATTACACAAGGAAAAAAAAATCCACTATAATCTCTAGTTCTATATTTAAGAATTTTCTCCATCCAGTTGACCTCTTGAAAACACCACCTATATTTGCTGACTTAATTTTCTCAGTATCTTTTGTCAGTCTCTTCATGACTCACTCTGAGATTGTTCCTACCTCAATTAATAAACTGTGGAAGAACGCATTACGGATTCAGATTCAAAATCCAGGGAGTGATTTTGATGGGTTTTGTTTGTTTGTTTTTGAGACATTTTTACTCTGTCACTCCAGGTTAAGTGCCCTGTCTTCATAGTTCACAGTAACCTCAAACTCTCCAGCTAAAGCAATCCTCTGGCCTCAGCCTCCAGAGTAGCTAGGACTGCATGCACCCTCCACAATTTCTGGCTAGTTTTTTTTTTCTTTTTACTACAGATATGATCTTGCTTTTGCTCAGGCTGGTCTCGAACTCCTGAGCTCAGGCAATCCACCCACCTCAGCCTCCAAAGTACTAGGAGTATAGTTTTGAGTCACTGAGCCCTGCCGATTTTGACTTTTCTTTTTAATAATTTCACCAAAATGTTAATGCTAATTGGCTTTTTACTTTTGTGAGACTTTAATCTCTTAATTTATAGGACATCTCTGACTTCTACTTTTATTTTTACCTGGCCCTTTGTATGTACCTCTACACCAGCTATATGGGACTTATACATAATAAAGCATAAATTTCAATAAGTAGCCAGAATAAAATTAACATGTAAAAATGAAATAAATATAAATATATGTGTGAAAACTATCTGAAATAATTTTGTGAGGTATACTCCAAATAGTAAAGTTTTCCGAGAAAAAGAAGGTTTTTTTTTAGCAAATAAGAAAGCTTTATTTTCATAATTTAAAGATGAAAATGATTTTTCTTCATTGGACAGAAGAATCGATAGTAAGATATTTTTATTTAAATGTTTTAACATTATATTCCTATTTTGGCATATATAATATCTGCCCAAATTAAATATATATTATGTGAAAACAATGTTAAAAACCCAAATGCTAAAATATTAAGTAATATTAATATCTTACTGCTTTTATAGTACATGTACATGTTAAATATAGCATAATTTCCACTTATTTTCACTGTTAATTAACATTTAGTTCTAAGCTAATGGTTATATATTTTTTATGGTAATTTAAAAGATGATTAATTTTCTCCATATAGATTTAAAGACTCGTAAGACTTTGATGCCAAAGGAAATACAAAACATATTACTATTGTACTTGCTGAGTAGGTCTTACGAGGTTAGAAAACAAAAATTAATCAAATTAAAATCAATTTTCAATTATCTGTGTAAGATTTTAGATAATTACCAGGATCCATTACTATGTACTCTGTATGACACTGGATTTCAAGTCATCTACAAACCTTCAGCAACAACAATAAAAACCCATTTCTATTTTTTAAGAAATACTTTTAGTATATCACAGCATAATAAAGTACTACTTTTGAGGATTTTTTTCTAATGTAAATAAGCCAACCAAATAAAAGATGGATTGTGTTAGTTCACATTTGAAAATTTCCAAAGAGACTTTAGTCTCATTTAGTAAAATGTTGCCAGAAGTTTTTAACATGATTCTGCTAAAGTGTTTCTCCTAACCTAGTACTCAAGCTTGCACACTCAGAGTTTTAAGATTCCCAGTAATAAAGGAAGCCTTTTTCTGTTAGTACAAACAGAATTTCTTATATAAACCACAACATTACACTTTGGATCAAAGATGAATTGAGAACAAGAGTTTACAAACTTATAATGGATCATTTTTGTTAAAAGTCAAACTCAAATGCCATGTTACATTGAATTTTTTGTACATTTGCTCTTAGTAAATGTGGTTGTATATAATTTAATAATATGTATTACAATTGACACAAGTGTAGGTGTTACCCTTAGGACATGCTGACTTTACCTTGTAGTGAATGCTTCTGCCCTCCACTCAAAGTCCCTACAAGGGTAAGACTTCTGGGGATGTCACCTGCTGATAACTTACTACTGATTCCTCTCCATGCCCAGCGTCTTCAGCTGAATGGAGATAACTCCAAGAATTATCCTTCTCCAAAATAGCCCACATTCAATGATTGCTCAAGTAGCGTTATAAAGGTATGGCTCTCTTGTTTTAATTGAAGATATCCAGGCATGGCGATTCCAAATTTAGGATTCCTTTAGAGTTGAACAACTGATATTGGAAATACATTCAAGTTCAATTTTTGCTTTTACCAAATCTTGCTTCCCTTAATGATTGAAGCATATTATTACTGAAAGCATTCTTTAGTAACCCACTTGGAGGCGAATCTTGATCTCCCAGCCTGTTTCCCAGGAATACAACCAATAGCATCTTGCTTTTGAGTGGCTCAATTTAATTCATTTACATTTACTTGGATTTCAAAATCAGATGACATTAAATAATACCATTCTTTATAGAGTATATTTTTTTCACCTTTATGGAAGATACATAATTCTGATTTTTTTCTTCCTCTTATGCAAAGGGAAAAGTGGATGAAACAGATATATTGCATAAATTTTCAAAGTATAATCATCACAAATTGTTAAAATAAAAAGATTTAGTTATATTTTTCTTGTAGATTTAAATGCTGCCAGCAATTATACATTTTTTTTTTGTAAAAAATAAGATTTAGTTTTCTTTAATTATACTCTTGGAGTGCCTAAAGAAAGTTCCCCATATAATAAATCAGTGCATTACATAGAACTATCTCTCTTTCACCTTTTAGGCAAGCGATATTTTTGTGAACCATGATTTTGTATTTCTTTGTCACTTTATTAACATCAATTTTTCATATGTAACCAAATCTTGAATCAGTAGAAGGCTTTTTATGAGAAAATAACAATTAGTAATTTTCTAAGCTATGCTTAATTTTTTTCTGATTACTTTCAATTTCCTCATTATGTATCTTTAATTATTTGAAATGTGTATTATGATCTTCTGTATTTGTCATTGAAGGAAAATGCATATATTATACACTGCGCAGTTTCCCAGTGAAGATGATTTGTGAATCATTTCAAAATTGTAAATAAAAATACAAATTCATATGCCAATCTATTATTGAGATAAGATTTATTACAGCACAGTTTTTGTCTATGCTTATTTCATTAAGTGTATTTCTTTTCTAAAATGTGAGGCTTTATCTTTCGCCATTGTTCTATTGTGGCATATCAAAGAGGCGGTGTTAATCAATGAATACATAGTTACTAGTAGTTGTTAAGTTATTGGTTCTGTAAATCAATCATAGGATAAATAAATAATGTCTTTTCTCATACTGAAAAAATAGTAATATTGGTGAATGACAAATAGATAGATTGAGGAAAAAAAGGAGAGGAAATAAAGAATGTATCCCAGGACTCTGTCTTAAACTAAATAGATGCTAGTTCTATTTACATATTCAGTATGAGATACCCTTTAACATTATAAATAAATGTTAACAGAGATACAAAATTCTAGGTAAGTAATAAGTTAACATCGGCAATAGCACACTGTTGGGATAAGTTAGAATAGGTGATATCTTAAATTTGGCATCTTTGTATAGCCTTCAGCATATTCTTCACTGCCTTATAAATACATAAATCGTACATTGTGTTAAATCACGAATTCTTAATGGGCCATTGAGAAATCCCAGGATTCATTAACTTTATAAGTTTACACACTGAATAAATGGTACTAAATATTATTAAAGTTAATATTAGTGTTCATGTTAAATGTTAATGTGAAACACAGTCATTAGAAGTTGCCAGAAAGTATCAACCAGGATCGTCACAGTAAATAGAAATTATTATTTAGCATTCTGTCTTAGGAAATCACTTTTGTCTGTGAGTTGTTACCAAGTACTCTGCTCTTCTGAGCAAATTCTAGCTACTAATTCATAAGAATATAAAGGAGAAAGAAAGGATAGAGGCCATTTCATCCGTGTTTACCAAAATAAAAGCAAGACTTTCTGTGTTTGGGCACAAGTATAGATATTTTTAGATTTAGTTTGAAACTCATATTATTGTTCTATTTCTCTTGTAAGCTTCCTATCTTGAAATTTCTTCCCTTTTACTTCCTTTCCTTTATTAAAAAAAAAAAGGGGGGGGGGAATAAAACGCAGGTTTGCTTCCTTTAACATGACATTGTCTTTCCAGTGGCCACGCTCCTGACATGTTATTTCTGTGGCTTGTATCATACTTCACCTCATCCTCAATATTAACATTCTTGATGGGAGTATATGCAAGTGTGTGTATTACACATATTGCAATTTATTTGGTTTACTCATCACCCTAAAACCAGCTCAAATTTCTTCTCTTTGAAGAGTTCCTGGATCCCTCAGGTAGGTGCGGCCTTCATTCATTTGTGTATTCTTTCATCCATTGAAAAAATATTTAGTTTCCATTTTCAACAATTATTTGGTTAAATGGTAGAAATACGCCGCAGAGCCAGAGGCAGTGTCATCATGAAGTTTCTGTTTCATTATAAGAAACACACCTTGAAGAAAAATTATAAATTAGAATTAGTGACATGGATACAGATTTTAAAGTAATAGACATTAATAGAACTGATTAATTTAGATATAATATGGAAATCTGTATTTCCTCTTTGCATTTTATGGCATTTTTCGTGGGTGTCTTTTTTGTATTACTTCTATTAGTCTGCTGCCTCCTTCTAAATTACCTGCCCCTGCCTCGATATAAGTGCCAAGAATCATTATAAATACATGGTGTAATTATGACAGACAGCCTGTGAATAAATAAATAAAACAATTTTTAATTGGTGCTAGAAATTATTTCAAATTATTTCCATTTGAGATTCTTAGAGCTCAAGCATATGTTTACTGCCATCCTCACAGATCTCTGGACTGTGAAAATAATTCCACAGCCACCATATGGTAAAAGGAATATTTTTGCTGACACATGAAATCTACTAACTTTTAGTTTCCTTCTGGATTCTTCCCTCAATACTGTACTAAAAATTGCATATGGCTCAGTAAGCTTTTTATCATAATTCAAAATCAACTAGAGTTATTGTAATTATTAAAAATATGTTTTTGTGCCTATATCATAAGCCTCTGTAATACTTCACTAATGCTAAGGAATAAACAAAAATGATTAATAAAAGGGGAAATTTCTGTTGTGAAGTAAGTCAAATGAACAAACAAGGAAGGTTTAGTGTCCTTAATTTTAAATTTCTTCTAGATTAAAATCTAGGTATAAAATTTAAATCTTTTACCAAAATGTAAAAAGTTACAAATTGTTACATTTCATTTGTATGATCAAATTTTGAGGATGAGAATAGCATATAAGTCAGACATGAAGGTCACAGAAAAACACACACAAAATCAAGCAAAGCATAAGATTCTACCATACAGAGATATGCCTTCTTAATATTCTGACATAGATAATTTTATGTATTATTAAAAGATCTTTCAGGGCGGTGCCTGTGGCTCAGTGAATAGGGCGCTGGCCTCATTACTGAGGGTGGTGGGTGCAAACCCGGCCCCGGCCAAACTGCAAAAAAAAAAAAAAAAAAAATAGCCGGGCACAGTGGCGGGTGCCTGGGTTGCTGTGAGCTGTGTGACACCACGGCACTCTACCGAGGGTGACAAAATGAGACTCTGTCTCTACAAAAAAAAAAAAAAAAAAATCTTTCAAAAATTCATCATTTAATTATACTTAATAGGGGTTCTTAATTTACCCCATAAAAAATACAGATATATGTTCATAGAAAGGTAAATTCTGATGAATAATAGACTACTTTTTAATGTGTTATTATGCTGCCAGTTGCATGCATACCAAAATGAGCTTGTTTTTGCCAAATATTATTATGTGTCATCATCAAATTAATTCTGGTAAGGTAAATATTTTATAAAATAATTAACTATGGATTCCTAATACTTTTTCTTATGGAAAAAAGCTTACATAGTTTGGAATTGTTAGATAATAATCATTTATGTTCATAAATGGAATTGATGGTTCATGAGACATTTGCAAAGGACTCGCAAAACATGGTGAAAACCTGTCATTTTCAGTCACTTCACTTCAAAAGTTCTACATGCTTCTTCCATAAACACAAACAAACTGAATTTTAAAATTATGGATCATGGGTGATTATTTTAGTTTTTAGTTGAAAAGCATCTTAGACACACAAAAGACAAACCATACTCTAAAAAAAATTTATAGCCCTAATTTTAAGAGTGGTGAATAAAACAAGGGAGTGGGTTCTTCTCTGCACACTTTCCTTGAAAATTTCCCATCCAGTAAAATTACAAAAGAATATAGTTGGCACTACATCTCAGACAAAGCTCTTAACATATTGTTCTCTAAAATGAGTGATTAATATAATCAACTCAAATTTTTGGAACAATTTAAACAGGCTATAAGGGCTAATGGTAATGGTTTGTCTGGATCTAGACTTAAGAATACACCACACAAAAGAGTTGGAAGATGTTTTCTTAGAGAATTATGAAATCCTAAGAAAAGAAATTGCAGAAGACACTAACAAATGGAAGAACATACTTGCTCTTGGCTGGGAAGAATCAACATTGTCAAAATGTCTATTTTACTCAAAGCAATCTACAGATTCAACTCAATCCCAATTAAAATACTAACATCATATTTTGAAGAACTGGAAAAGATAGTACTTTGTTTTGTATGGAACCAGAAAAAAAAAAAAAACGTATTGCTAAAGAGTATTCTTAATAATAGAAACAAAGTTGGAAGCATCACCCCTCCAGACTTCAGGCTATATTACAAGCCCATGGTAATCAAAACAGCATGATACTTGAACAAAAATAGAGACATAGACATATGGAACAGAATAGAAAACCAAGAGATGAAACCAGTCTCTACTTGCCATCTGATCTTCAATAAACCAAAAAAGCAGATGTAGTGGGGGAAAGAATCCTTATTCAACAAATGGTGCTGGGAGAACTGGATAACCATACGTAAAAGACTGAAACTTGATCCACACCTGTCACCCCTTACACAACAACTCAAGATGGATAAGAGACTTAAATATAAGAAAAAAATGATAAAAAATCTTAGAAGAAAGTGTGAGGAAAATGCTTGAGGATGTTGGACTGAGGAAAAAATTTATGACAAAGACTTTAGTGGTCATCAAAATAACAACCAAAATTGAGAAATGGGATTTAATTAAATCAAAAGCTTTTACACATCTAAGAACACAACATGTAAAGCCAAAAAGTAACCTTCAGAATGAGAAAAGATATTTGCAGGGTGTCTATCTGACAGAGGGTTGATAACTAGGATCTTCAGAGAACTCAAATAATCAACAATAAAGAGTAAACAATCCCATCTACCATGTGCAAGAGATATGAGCAGAACCTTCTCTGATGAAGACAAATGACTAACAAACATATAAAGAAATTATCATCATCCCCGATTGATAGAGAAATGCAAATTAAAATACCCTGGGATATCACCTAATCTATCGCATTTAATATGAGAATAGTTTACATTAAAAACTCTCAATGCGGGCGGCGCCTGTGGCTCAGTCAGTAAGGCGCCGGCCCCATATATCGAGGGTGGCGGGTTCAAACCCGGCCCCGGCCAAACTGCAACCAAAAAATAGCCGGGCGTTGTGGCGGGTGCCTGTAGTCCCAGCTACTCCGGAGGCTGAGGCAGGAGAATCGCTTGGGCCCAGGAGTTGGAGGTTGCTGTGAGCTGTGTGAGACCACGGCACCCTACCGAGGGCCATAGGGTGAGACTCTGTCTCTACAAAAAAAAAAAAAAAAAAACTCTCAATGCTACAGGTGCTGGCATGGATGAAGAGAGAAAGGAATACTTTTACATTACTGGTAGGACTGCAAACTTATACAACCCTTTAGGAAAGAAGTATGGAGAACCCTTAAATAACTCAAATAAGACCTCCCATTTGATCCTGCAATCCCATTACTAGGCATCTACCTAGAAGAAAAAAAATCCTTTTATTATAAGGACATTTGCACTAGACTGTTTATTGCAGCTCAATTTGTAACCACCAAATTCTGAAAACAACCTAAATGCCCACCAACCCAGGAATGGATTAACAAGCTGTGATATCCATATAAATATATATAGAGAGATAGATAGATAGATAGATATACACACACACACACCATGGAATACTATTCAGCTGTTAAAAAAGATGGAGACTTTACATGTTTGGTATTAATTTGGATGGAGGTGGAACACATTCTTCTTATTAAAGCACCACAAGAATGGAGAAGCAAAAATTCAATATACTCAATTCTAATATGAAAGCAATAGATCATCTTACATAAGGGGTGGGGCAGGGGAATGAGGGAGTGGGGAGACGAATGGAGGATGGGGGGGTCACACCTCTCGGGAGCAGGACACAATTATAATAGGGACTTTATCTAACAAATGCAATCCGTGTAACCCACTTCTTTCTCAATGAATCGCAAACAATAAAACAAAGAAGTGTAATTATAAAAATGTTTCATTAAAAAAGTTTCTAATTATCATGGTTATTAATAATCCCATATAAAACTACAACTCTTCTTAGCACACAAATAACAGCTAACGTGAAACATTTAAAGATTTTTGGGGAAATTTTCTTTGAACAAATATCTTCCCTTCCTGAAGTATTGCCTTGAAATTATTTTTACGTGCTTTCTCCATAATATATATAACAAATAAGAATCCTGGAAAGATACAGGTAATTATTGCAACCTGGTTCAGCAGGACACCAGATACTCAGAAGGAAAACCACAATTTAGTGTCAGACCTATAAGCTGAAAAAAAAAAAAAAATAGTGGTATATAACTAACTTCCAACACAAGAAAAACAAATACAATTCACCATCACTTAATTTTATTTCTCTGTATTCTTTTAGCACAACCTACTGCCCTGAACTTATTATCTAAAGCAGTAGAGATACAAATTTATATTGTTTTTATAATCTCAAGAAAATGTACAACACAAAATTTCTTAAATGTATCAGCACAAAATTAAAAAAATAAACACTATCTCAGGGGGTTTGATTATTCTTCATCATAGCTTAGCCAATGATTTGTTTTAACTTGTAATTCAGCAAATAATCAATTACTGAATAAATTCCAAATTAGAAAACATGCTGATAGCTCAAAATAAGTGTATATTTGATTCACATAGTTACTCAACCTTTAAAATAAAAAATAAATTAAAATGATATTTTGATTTTTTAGATCCTCTCTACCTCAAGTTACATCGTGTTAAGTTAGCTACCTTTAAATTTAAGACAAGTTCCATTCTTCCAGAACCATATAATAGGGGGATTAGCTATCTGTGCCCACCTTAACATAGCCCAGAGAGTCATGTCATTTACTGGTTGTAATTATTTGCCACCTGTGAGAAAGACTTGGGCCCCACTTTAGGTATAAATCGGATGGTGATTTATTACACCTGCACAGGTGACCCGCCACCCAAAGGGCCAATGGCCCCGAAGAGAAAAGCAGGTTGCCTTTTATACATTTTTTCTTGCCATGCAAGCAAGCAAAAACAAAAGCAGAACGTGGCAGTTAGTTAGCCCAGGGGTGGGCTCACAGAATTGGCTCAGGGGGGCTTGGCACTGGTTGCAGCGAGTCAGGGGCTTGTATTGTGGCAGCTGACATGGGGACAGACTTGGCATGGGGACAACTTGGGGGATGCCGTACCTTGGAGACTTCATGTAGGTAATTTATACCATTGTTCATTCATTGCTAGGGGTTGGGGTAAGTTTTTCCACTGTTACCTGTTGCTAGGAGTTCTTGGGAACTCAGGGAACTTCCTTGTTCTATTCTGAAACCTGTTCTCAGAATTAACCCAAGGTGGGGGGGGGGGTTGAGATGTGTGGGGACTCAGGCTGAGACAGTTAGGGGCCTTTGGGGGTCCCTTTGCTGGGTATGACATACTCAACAAATTTTTATTGAGCCTCTCACATATGCTGACCCTCATGGAAGATGATGGACATACAATGTTGAACAAAAATAAGCATTCTTCACACCTTCTGAGAGCTTTTTATATATTGGATGTAATATGTACTTATTAAATAGTCACATAATACTCATATTAATACACACTCGCAAAAATGACAAATAGAAGTATAGCAGTGAAATAAAAAAAGGTGTCCTATGCTATTAGAAATTAAAATTCCTATTTATGCAAGAAACATTTATTGAGCAGCTCTATGTAACATGTCAACCACTGGGAATCAATGCTTAATAAAAGAATTAAATTCTATGGCTTAATGGGTTTTTTACAGAAATTGTGGAACGACATTAACAAATAAAAAAATATATAAGGGGCAGTGCCTGTGGCTCAGTGAGTAGGGCGCCGGTCCCACATACCAAGGGTGGCGGGTTCAAATCTGGCCCCGGCCAAACTGCAACAACAACAAAAATAGCTGGACGTTGGAGTAGGCGCCTGTGTTCCCAGCTACTCAGGAGGCAGAGGCAAGAGAATCGCCTAAGCCCAAGAGCTAGAGGTTGCTGTGAGCTGTGATGCCACAGCACTCTACCGAGGGCGACATAGTGAGACTTGGTCTCTAAAATACACACACACACACACACACACACACACACAATGTGGATGTTGATGAGAATTCCAAAGGAAAATAAAACAGAGTAAGAAAGCTAAGGAGTCAGGGTTTTCAGAGAATTTCCTTGAGAAAAGGGGCCATGGGCTGCCTGGCATATTCACTTTTGTTCTTTTTTTTTTTTATTTATTTTTATTTTTTTTTTTATTGTTGGGGATTCATTGAGGGTACAATAAGCCAGTTACACTGATTGCAATTGCTAGGTAAAGTCCCTCTTGCAATCATGTCCTGCCCCCATAAAGTGTGACACACACTAAGGCCCCACCCCACTCCCTCCCTCTCTCTTTCTGCTTCCCCCCCCATAACCTTAATTGTCATTAATTGTCCTCATATCAAGATTGAGTACATAGGAAACAGCCTAAATGCCCACCAACCCAGGAATGGATTAACAAGCTGTGGTATATGTATACCATGGAATACTATTCACTTTTGTTCTTAAAGTTCAGACGCTCAAATCCTTGATGGCAGTTTTGTTCCAACAGAATCTGTTCATACACTGCTCAGTGACTGTACCTCATTCTTTTTTACCTTTTTACATTAATAAAATTTTGAAAATTCTTTTAATTTCTGCAGTTTTGCATACTTTTGGTCCTACCACTTTTTACATTTTCAGACCTAGTGTGCTTAATTATTTGCAGTGTCCTTACTTTCCAAGCAAGTTTATTGTAACACACAGTAGTGTAATGGCAGAGCTGGTGAAACAATAAAACCCAGAAACTGAATAGCTAAAAAAGATGGTTCATTCTCTTTTCATGTAACAATCTTTGATGAGTAGTTGGTATCTGGTCAGGTTTGTGGGTTATTTTGCCACTTACAAGACGTAGCTGCCAGGGTTAATCATCCCCATTTATACTCAGCACAAAACAAAGGGAAGTTGTGAGAACGCAGAATGAACATCCTTTAGACATTGACGTAGAGGTCACTTCCTCTCATATGAGTGAGACGCTCCTGATCATTTGTCATCTCCAATCATCTTGTACTCTTGTGAAAAAGGGAGGAAAGGTTTGAGTTTTTAAGGTTCCGATGGAGGATGATGGAAATGGAACTTGGAAGGGCCAAAACCAAGTGTTTGACTGGATCACTTCGTAAGAATAGCAAAAACTGTATAATTAAGTAAAAAATTTGGAACTAGAATCACTGTAAAATATAGGGCCTGTAAACAGAGGGAGTTCAGGAATCTATTAAGCAGTAGGAACTAACAGGTTAAAATTATGAGATCTATGCAATAGCTGCCAGAATTCTACTAGTTCAGGAATTCTTAAACATTTTGGTGACAAGACCTCTACACACTCTTAAAAATTATGTAGGATTATAAATAGCATTTGATTATTTGGTTATATCCATTGACATTACCATATTAGAATATAAACTGAGAATTAAGATATACATTTTATTTATTTATTTATTGAGACAGAGTCTCACTGTGTTGCCCTGGGTAGAGTGCCCTGGCGTCACAGCTCACAGCAACCTCAAACTCCTGGGCTTAAGTGATTCTTTTGTCTTACCCTCCCAAGTAGCTGGGACTACAGGCACCTGCCACAACACCTGGCTATTTTCTGTTGCAGTTGTCATTGTTGTTTAGTTGGCCCAGGCCATGTTCGAACCTGCCAGCCTCCATGTATGTGGCTGGCGCTGTAACCACCGTGCTATGGGCGCTGAGCCAAGATATATATATTATTTGTATGTAGCAATAAGAAACTCATTATTTGTTAGCATAATTTCTAGAAAAATAAAGCTTTAACCAAAACGAAAGCTAACTGAGAAAAAATAGAATTGTTTCTAATTTTTACAAATTCTTTTTACCTGACTTAACAGAAAATCGTTCCATTCTCATATCTGCCTGCTTTTAATTCCTCAGAATTTCATATATCTGTTAATATATCGCTTCTTGAAAACTTTGCCATATACTTGTGAGCAAATAAACGTGAAAAAGGTAAATTTTATCTTGGTAATTTCATGAAGACGAGGTTCGATCTAGTGGACCTTCTGAAGTTTCTTATCTTGCTCCCTCAGAAGTCCCAGGAATGCATATTAAAGGCTAATGATCTAGTTGTAAACTACCATTATTGTATGGCTAGATGACTGGGAAAACTAAGAAAATGCTCTTCTTTCTTTCACTTTTCCATTCCAATAAGCTATTCTTCATTGAAAAGCCAGACAAATAATTTTTTGAATATACAATCCCATAATATCACTTTCCTTCTTAAATAATTTCAGTGGTTCTTCCATTACTGTAGAGATAAAAATTGTTACTTTGTTCTGTCTCATAACCAGAAACTATGCAGCAAATTATCCCCATGATTTATGGCATTATAATAATTTAAAACATTATATAAGAGCTTTTGATTTAATTGGCCTTTAATAGCTAATTAAAAGTGATTACAAATATTCCGTTTATATTTCTGAATTTTAATATTGGTACTTCACAAATTTATCCCTCTGACACTCAGAGCATGAAAATATTTGTATCTATTTTAATATAAACCACTCAATGCTGAATATCCAGTAAATGTGAACTGCATAGCTAAAAAATAATGCAAAATTGAATCCCATTTGTTTATTTTTGTTGTTGCGATTGCCACAGCAATCTTCTTCATAAAGTTTTTCCCCAGACTGATATCTTCCAGTGTTTTTCCTATGTGAAGAGAAAGGAACACATTTACACTGCTGATGGGACTGCAAACTAATACAAACTTTTTGAAAGGAAGTATGGAGAAACCTCAAAGAACTCAACTTAGATCTCCCGTTTGATCCTGCAATCCCATCACTGGACATCTATTCAGAAGGAAAAAAAAAAAAGCCTTTCATTATAAGACACTTGTACTAGACTGTTCATTGCAGCTCAATTTTAATCGCTGCAATGTGGAAACAACCTAAATGCCCCTCAACCCAGGAATGGATTAGCAAGCTGTGGTACATATATACCATGGAATACTATTCAGCCACTAAAAATGGAGATTTTGCAGCATTTGTATTAACCTGGATGGAGGTGGAACCCATTATTCTTAGTGAAGCATCACAGGAATGGAGAAGCATGAATCCTATGTACTCAACTTTGGTATGAGGACAATTAATGACAATTAATGACATGGCAGGGGCAGGAGAAGGGGAGAGCAGACAGAGAGAGAAAGAGGGAGGGTGTGGGGGAAAGGAAAAGAAAAAGAAAAGAAAAGAAAATAGTGACTAACATAAATAGGATTTAATTTTGACCAAAGTACATTATTTGAACAATAACTTTTAATTCAACTTGTTAATATGTTGGTTAGGATATTGCATACTCATTTATAAGTGAAATGTGTTTGTAATTTCCCTTTATAATAATATATTTTTTTCCAATTTTAATATCAGCTATATCCAGATGAAGTAGAACGAATTTGAAGTATACCTTCTTTTTCTATTTTCTATAAGATTTGGCATGATCTATTTCTTGAAATTAACTTCTGTTTTTATTTATAAATATTAGTTGTCTATTTTTTGAGACTTTGGAAAACAATTAAAAAAGAAAAAAGGCAAAATTGTTATTAAAACAATCAGAATCTCTCTCGCTCTACATGCAACCAAGTAATTATAGAACGCTGGGATTAACAATGATGTGAACTGCTCGTCACTGTGGTAGATTTAATGCTATTCCACAACCACAAAACAGAAAATTAGCAATACCGATTATACTTTACAGTCATTTTAAAAGTCTTAAAATTCCACTATGCCTGTGGCTCAGTGAGTAGGGTGCTGGTCCCATATACCAAGAGGGGGTTGGTTCAAACCCGCCCCTGCTGAACTGCAACAATAACAACAAACTAGCCGGGTGTTGTGGCAGGTGCCTGTAGTACCAGCAACTTGGGAGGCTGAGGCAAGAGAATCGCCTAAGTCTGGGAGACGAAGGTAACTGTGAGCTGCATGATGCTATGGCACTCTATGGAGGGCGATAAAAAGAGATTCTGTCCCTTTAAAAAAAAAAATTAAAATTCCGCTTTTTAAGTAAAAGGTATGAAAATAATTTAATTTTATGTTGTTTTTTTAAAAATAATGAGTTTTTAGTTTAACATAATAAGCCACAACAATTGCAGTTGTACTTTTTTTATAAATTGCGTACTATTGGTGATTGCATGAGAAATGAATTTAATGATAATATTTGAGATTAATCATTTTTTTCTATTTATCTAGTTGCGTCTATGCTATGCAAGTAAAATTTATGCATGATGATTACTGAAATTCAGGAAAATGTAGAATGGATATTAAATTTGAGACCTAATTAATAATTAATGTACACAAGAGGAAAGCAGACAATTTATTCTGACAAGCAATATTACTCATCTCCGAAATCACCTTGTCCTGTAGGAGAAACCTTCATGCCAATGACTTTATTTCAAACATATTGCTCTTGAAATAAGAGCAGGGATTTATGGGCTTCTCAGCATCTCTTGTTTACCATCTAGTGTTATGCTTAATGATCAACATTAGAGTTACTGCTTTAAAACCATCTTAATTAGAGCAAAAACCTTCCAAACAGTCACTTAAAAAGCTCAGATGGTCAAATTAGATTGCTCTCACATTTTCTGATTATATAATAAGCTTCTTCTAGAGAAACATCACGATCAAGTTTCCAATGGAACATCCTGAAGTTCTTTTGCAACATGAATTTTCCTACCCACAGTAGCTTCTGTTAGTATACTGTGTCCTCGGCTTTCCAGGTCTTGGACTTGAATAAGTAACGCATCGGTTTGTCTGTAACTGTGGGATGGTCTGCTACGTAATACAGTGCCCAAAATGAGACAATCTGGCGTGATGAGATTTCCTTTCCATTCTTTTAAATTAGGGATTATAGAGAGTTTCTTCGTATGAATGGTCTTACACTCATATACTATATCTATTTGAAGTAAACTTCTTATTGAAGTGCAACATATACAGAAAAACACATGAATTACGTGTACACAGCTTGTGAAAGTTGGACTAAGTGAGCAAACTTATATTAACACCATCAAAGTCATGAAATGTAACATATTCAATGCTCAAGATGTTCCCTTACGGTCTTCTTTGACCAATAACAACTCAACAAGGCAAGCACATCCTACCATAAATTATTTTTGTGTCCAAAGTTAATTTTAATAAGTGAAATTATGCATTACTAAGCTGTTTGGACCTGACTTCTTTTGCTGAATATGTTAATCGGAGGCTGGGGAGATTCATCTGTGTTGTTGAGTATACTCATAGTGTATATTTTCTGTTTGGTTTATAACATTTCTCTTGGTGGATGTTCCTAAATTAATTCATGTTTTCCTGATATACTTAGTATGTATTTATAGTTTTGATGTTTACATATTATATAAAAGTTATAAAATATGTCCTTTATTAAAGAGTGTAATTAGTATACAAGTGTGAGTAGAATTTCTATGTAGTAGGTTATATACATATTTTTACCCAATTACTGGTTGTATTAGTTTCTGATAATTGCTGTAAGAAATAGCACAGACTTCGTGGTTTAAGATAACACAAAGTTGCTCTCTTAGAATTCTGGAGCTCAAAACTTTAAAATCAAGGTGTTGATGAAGCAGCATTCCTTCTAGAGTTTTCTGAGAAGTATCGTTTCTGTTTTTGTTTTGCTTTTTTTTTTATTTTTGCCCAGCTTTTAGAGGGTACCTGTATACCTTGGCTTGGGGGCTCTTCCTATCACTCCAGTATCTTGCTTCATCATCAAATAATACCTCCCATTACCAACTCTGATCCCATTTCCTTCCCTTTATGAAGAGTCTTGGGATTACATTGAGCCAGATTCTCTGAAATGATCTCTCCTTCTCAAGGTTCTGAACTTAAACACATTTGCAAAATCACATTTACTATTTAAAATAACAAATCAAAGATTCGGTGTGTCAGGAGATTATTGCATCAACCACAATGATGAAGGAAATGTGGGTAAGAATACAAGTATATAGGTTATAACAGTTTTGAAAGACTTTATAAACCTGGTATGCCACTGTTCTTTAAAAATACTAGCAGGTGGGATCCGTGGAGCCATCTTAGATTCTGTCCACCAATGTGTATCTGTGTGTGTGTGCACATGTGATTTTGGGTGCTTCATGTATTTTTTTTTTCTGTATTCTTGTTGTCTTTAGTGGATCCCTTAAATTCCTTAGAATGACTGACTTATTTTATATCCCAGAACTAAGAGGTATAAATTGAAACAAAGTAACATAGGTAAAGACAATCTGACTGATTAGGCCCTTTTAAGAAAGAGCATATCAAAAAAAAAAAAAAAAAAAAGAGCATATCAGTGAACGTAAATCTCCAGAAAGTAAACGTGTCTATTTACAGCTACATTTTGTTGTCTGACTCCCTTTTATGAACGGTATATAGTTACATTCAAATACTTCAAAAAAATTTATCAAAATACATAGCCTTGGGAAATTTCTCCCTCCTATGTGGGGAGGGAGAAATTATTTAAAAAGGAACTAAGGTCCTAATTGTTTATTTTTGTTTTTGCTCTATTTGCTTTTCAGATCTTAGTCATAAATTTTGGCCTAGACCTATTTCCACAAGAGTTTTTCAACATTTTCTGCTGAAACTTTTATAGGTCTAAATACATACAAGTATTTAATATATGTTAAGTTAAACAGCCTGTGTATATTAACCCATAATTTGATAGAGAAAATGTGAAAAACACCCCCTCCCTACACACACAGCATGGGGTACTATGTAGTCTTTTAAATGGATGAAATAATGCCCTTTGTAACAAGTCAGGTGGAACAGGAGGATATTATCCTATGTGTAGTAATTCAGGAATGGAAATCAAGTATCACATGTTCTTATTTATAAGTGAGAACTGAATAGTGGGTACACGGTAAGTCCATACAGAGCAGAATAATAGACCCTGGAGCAGGGTGGTAGGGTGGGAGGAGAGTGAGGGATGAAAAATTACATTGCACACTGTTCAGATGATGGGTACACTAAAAGCCCACCCTTTGGACGGCCCCCGTGGCTCAGTGAGTAGGGCACCTGCCCCATATACCGGGAGTGTTGGGTTCAAACTCGACCCCGGCCAAACTGCAACAACAACAACAAGAAATAGCCAGGCATTGCGGCGGGCACCTATAGTCCCAGGTACTTGGGAGGCTGAGGCAAGAGAATCGCCTAAGCCCAAGAGCTGGAGGTTACTGTGAGCTGTGATACTACAGCACTCTACAGAGGATGACAAAGTAAGACTCTGTCTTTAAAAAATAAATAAATAAATAAATAAGAAGAAATAAAATACCACAACTTACCATGTAATATATCTATGTAATAAAACTGTACTTGTGCCCCCTGAAACTATCAAACTAAAAATAAATAAATAAATAAAATATAACAAAGTTTAGGTTGATTTTTAAAATGCAAATTTAATACTTGCAATAAAGAAAAATGTACTCATAATCAATGAGAAAATATATATAATATATCCATGTAATAAAACTGTACTTATACCCTCTGAATCTACCAAAGAAAAAAGAAAGAAAGAAAGAAAGAAAGAAAGAAAGAAAGAAAGAAAGAAAGAAAGAAAGAAAGAAAGAAAGAAAGAAAGAAAGAAAGAAAGAAAATACAATGAAGCTTAGGTTGATTTTTAAAATGCAAATTTAATACTTGCAATAAAGAAAAATGTACTTGTAATCAATGAGAAAATAAGAACTAACAAAAAAGAATAAGAACTTACAAGATAAACCATATACAATTTTAAAACTGAAAATTATAATACCTGAAATTTAAACATTACTGGATATGCTTAAGAGCTGAATAGAGATTCAAATGAAAGAATCAGCAAACCTGAAGATAGTTCTATAAAAAGCATTCAAAGAAAGAAAAGAAGGGATAAACTTGGAAAAACGTATAACTAGCATCACAGAAATCTGTGGGACAATATCATACTTTCTATAGGTAACTAGAGTTTCCGGAAAGAAGAGAGAAAAACAATGTGTCAGAAGAGAAATTATTATCCCAACTTTTCCAAATGTTGTGATAGTGATACAGCTTACATCAAGAAGGATAGACGTGAAGAAAACCATCACAAGGTCCATTACATTAAAAGTACTGGAAACCAAAGGCAAATAAAAAGCTTTGAAATTATCCAGAGGAAAATGACATTATTTACTGCAGAACCACAATTCTAATCACTCCTTTCTCATTAATAACTACAGAGGGCAGAAGATTGTGAGAAAACAACTTTAAATTATTGAAAGTAATAAAATTATAATTGCACCATTTTATATCCACCAGAAAAATATGCTTTAAGAACAGAAATAAGTCAACATATTTTCAGGTACAGATATCAAAGATTCTGTGGTCAGTAGAAGTGCAATATAAGAAACGCTAAACACTGAACTTCAGTTGGAAGAAAATTATAACAATGGGAAACTTTGATATAAAGAAATAAATTGTACCATCTCTGAGAAAGATCTGGTAAATTAAAGCATATACACATATTACTCTGTGGGTTTCATAAAATAAAAAACATGTTGGTATATAGCATATTTCCACTGGTTTTATTTACATAATATCTAAATCATAAAGAATGGATGGGTATTGGAGATGATAAATGAATCTCAATGGTTTCATGTCAACTTATACTAATTCTCAGAAAACTGTACAAATTTAAGGATATATCATATGTGGTGGTCTCTAGATAAAAATATATGGTAAAGAAATACAGCTGAAAAGTCAATAAATAAAATAAACGGTTCTTTCAAAAATATTTGAATAATGAAATAAATAAGGAAAAAGGAAAGAAAGAAAAACACACAAGTGAAAAAATCCTGGATCTCAACAGAGCAATTTCTTTTTATTTTTTTAATTTCAAAATATTAAGGAGGTACAAATGGTTTTCTTACTTAGATAGCTTTTATAATATTTATGTGAGGGCTATTAGTTGTCTATGACCCTAATAGTGTTCATTGAACCTGTTAGGTAGGTTTTCACTCCTTTCCCTACCTCTCCATTTCTTTATTTCCAATACTTTTTACTTCTCTCCTCTCTCTGTGCCCCAATGTGCCAACCAATCAATTCCAAATTATTAGAGAGTACATGTGGTATTTCTTTTTCTATTCTTGAAATACTTCACTTAGGATAATGGTCTTCAGTTCCAGGCCAATTGTTTCAACAGATATGAATTCATTTCTTTATGTGCTTTAGTACTCTGTGGTATGTATACATTTACAGAGGGTGCCAAAAAACGTATGGACATTTTAAGAAAGGAAAGAAAAAAAAAAGAATTGTGCTAAAATTGTAATACTCAATTCACTTTTGACTTCTTCAATTACAAGATCATCATCTTCAATAATCCTGAGATTTCACTGTCCAGTGAACAAGTGTGGACAGCAGGTAACTTGTAAGAATATGCACCTTTGAGTAGTCTAATCAGGTTAAAATGTTACTTAGCAAAATCAGACACTAACCAGTTTTCAAAGTAACTGATGCACAGTGTACCTGTGACTAATTCACCACTGGCATGTGTCCATCTGGATAAAAGGGTAAGAACTTGATGTTTAAAATGTGCTAGTCTAGCATTTTGTAATTATTCCTCTTGGTTTTTGATGTCTCATGGTATTCTTGTTATCACTAATTCAACTTTTCCTGCTTGATAAAATGTTTGAAGTTTCCAATAGCCCATGTCATTACTTTGTTTAGTGAGCATGGTGAATGGTGACCTTGATTGCTGCTTTTCTTTGTGTATTTTCAATAGAAGGGCTGGTGAGCCTCGAGATACTTCAACAACAGTGAGATCTCCTTTTAAAATAGATCTGACATTGTCATTAGTCATTCAGGGAAGCCTGAGCTGTTCACCTACTTTGTCTTTTCACTGGTCATCAAATGCTGAAGTTTACAAGGCAAAATTTCTTTTCCTCTCACTCAGATGTCTGCTTATTATTATTTTACAAAACATTAGATTTTACACTGCAGTAGCAATTTCGGAGTAATTAGTCATAGAGTTCCTTTTCTGTTCATTGCCATACCCTTATTTAGTCTGTAAAATTAAAATAAATCCCAAATTTCCTAGAATTTTAATTTTTTTCATGAGGTTATATATATTCAAAATACTCAGAGATGGAGGAGATAAAGAACATCAAACGTAACCACTTTCTTTTCCCTAAGGGCTGTTTTTAAGCAATACCAAAATATATGTTATTTCTTGTGCTGTCAGTTTATCACATTTCAATGTCAGAAATGTTGTTAAAGGAGGTCAGACATGCTTCCTGCCTTTGAACTTGATTCTGAAAAAATTGCTGAATATGTAAAAATGTAACACAGAAACCTCAAAACTTATATCTGTAAATCATTCCTAGCAGTTTAATAAAGAGTGTTTGTTCAGTGGGTTTGGGACATCTGACATCTGAGGAAGGCTCTGTTGGTCCCAGTGGCGTCTTGCTCTGGTGTGATGTGGCCTGCTGACCTGGAAATAGACAAAAACCTAACACACAGGAGTGTCTCCAGAACCCAGAACGTAGATGTGCACTCTTGTATAATTTCAGATGTTGCAAATTCTGAACTACATAATGACCTACTTTTATGTTCTGTTAAAGAAAATAAAGCAATGCAAAGTGAATTGAAGTACATCAGTTTTAGAGGTGAGCTATGAATCTAAACATGTGCACATGATCTCACGCGCTCTGACCCGCACTCACATGTGCGTGCACACATAGGGGAATCACTTTTACTTATTTTCTAATTGCTATAGTCTGTGTTAGAGCTAACTATATACCTGAAGCAAGATCAGAGTTCTTAAAAAATCTGATTCAGTGAAATAAATTGATAATGATGAGTGATTTGTCATCATGTAAGCTTATAAAAAACTAATAGCTGAGTATTTTACCTGTAATTAATTATATTGATATTATATTAATAGAGACTTATAAGGAAATAGCAGTTAAAGAAGATTTAAAGAGAACATACACATTAATGCAGTTGTATCAACATGTTACAGTTACTAGCAATGTCTCATAAGTTATATATATGTTTTGTTTTATATTTTTTATGTATGTGGTGTATATATGTATTTCTTACATATATAGTGTGTGTGTATATATATATATTTATATATATAGCATATATATACATATACATATACTGGGTGGCCATAAAGTTCATGTGCAATTTAAAATAGTTTACTATTTTATATAGATGTATACATACATGTGTGGCTGTGCCTATATCAAGTCATGTTTCTTGGTATTCAATATTAAGCACTGCTCTTTTTTTTTTTTTTTTTTGTAGAGACAGAGTCTCACTTTATGGCCCTCGGTAGAGTGCCGTGGCGTCACACAGCTCACAGCAACCTCCAACTCTTGGGCTTAAGCGATTCTCCTGCCTCAGCCTCCCGAGTAGCTGGGACTACAGGCGCCCGCCACAACGCCCGGCTATAAGCACTGCTCTTATAGCAAAGCAATTTTTGGCATAGTTTCATAATCTTACATTATTAATTGTTAATTGAAGGTACTTATTTTGTATAATTCGCTCTTTCTTTCTATACATTTCAGTCAGAATAACTCACTGAACATTAGCAAGTGTTAACATGTGCGCTGGATCAGTACTGGGAGACTATATATGTTAGGTTATTTGTAAAAATGGCATTTAGGAATATTTGGGCCATTTGTACCATCAATCTATCTCCTAATTACAAACATTGATTTATTTTAGTCTCTTTCTGGAAGAAAGATTCCTTCCACTTGAAAATCACCTAAAAATATCAACACTTACTTTGTCCTAATTTTGTTTATTGGAAATGAAATTATTCAAGAGAAATCTGAACATTAAATTATGCTTCCTTAATTTACACAAATGTTTATATGTACTGTCTTTTTAAAGGTTCATAATACCTGCATAGCACAAAATGCTTTTATTCTGGTCTAAACAATAGTGTACGAGTATGTCAGTTTCTGACAGGGAAGTTGAAATTGAATTCAGTAGTGTTCCCACCGTGAGTATGCATTCCCACATGAGAACATTTGGATTTTAGTGTTTGCAGCCGTCAGACGAGACAAGTTCTCTTCAGTTTTTTTCTAGGATCCCTGCCCTGGCTTCAGCTATTCACATTCCTCTCTAGGCTCACAGAAGATCAAAGTTATTATAGCTACTTATGAACTAAACCATGAGATTTCAAAGAAAAAGTGACTATTAATGGCCTAGGGGAAAAAAATTGGCAGGGATAATTTAATTTTTTTTCAAGAAAATGAAAAAAGCACAGTGAAAGTGATTAAGGCAAACTACATCTGATATTAGGCATAAAAATATCACTGTAGTCAATAAAGTCATTAATAGTTATTTTCTGAACCTCTATTGTAATCAGAGACTGTATTAAGAATAGTCTTGTTGCTGTGTGAATTCTTTATAAGCAAATGATAACATATTAAGCTTTTGAACATTTCCCACACATGTAGACAGTTTCCACATTGATCATATTCCCAAATTTAATGTTCGAAATCAATTTTAAAGTAAACAAAATCACATCTTACATCTGTAAGATAGAAAAAATATGATTGAAAAGTAAAGCTTTAATTAAAAATTTCAGGCAATTTTTATATATTTTAGTGCTGAACAACTATTTTTTAATGCTGAGATTCTTATTAGTTCTTTTTATTGTAATTGTTTAGTTTGTTTTTATTTAGCAACATTTATCAGGAAAAGTCTAGATTGAATTGCTTTAGAAAAAAATAAAAATAATAATACAAAGATATTAGTGATATCTCTTGGAGTTAAAGGGACAGTTGAACCACCAGGATTTCTCAAAGAAAGAACCAGAGTTTATACTAACATTTTAGCATCAAGATAATGTTTAGGAACAGAATGGCACTGTGACGTGGCTCTGACAGCATTTCTTTTCCTCTGTCTCCATAGTTTAAAATTCTTGCGACAGAGAATCATGTTGGTCCATTTGGATCAGTTATTTATGTCAGGATCATTATCTATTATTAGATGAACCAGGATGTAACATATAGAAAGGCCATTAAGGATCTCCTGCTTCATTCTAGGCTTTTCTGGAGAATGGGCCATCATTGTGAAATAGTTACTAACTCTGCGACCTATTCAGTGAAGGTAATTTTTCTCATCTAAGTTTCCTGCCCACCTTCCAGGCCACCTCTCTGCCTTTACGAATCTCAGCTCAAGCTTTGAACACTCCTCCCACTCTCTTCTTCTTCCTCTTTTCTTCCCTTCTTCTTCATCTTCTTCTTCTTCTTCTTCCACACCTGGTGTCTGTCAAAAATCTGTCTTCCTGCTTCTGAGCTTCTGCACAGGGCCACTCGATTCCTTGGAGTAGAAATCACAGATGGGAACATGTGATGCTCTAAGCTCATCTCACACACCCTATCTCTCATATGCAAAGATCATTTGCATCTTGGACAAATCTCTTTCCTATATCTTACCAGTCATAGTATGATTTTATTACAAGACAAATATAAGAGTGATTACAATGTCCTTCCAGTAATGGGCTCCAGGAATCAAAGACTCTTATTAAACTCTTCCTAGGAGTTTACACTGTATCATAACATTAGTGTAGCATAGTGCTGATCTGAAGTGCTACCTCATAACCCCTCCCCGAGGCCATAAATTAGTTGCATGATTTGCTCATGTAATCCTTGCAGCACTCAATGAAGTAAGGACTAATGTCCTGATTGTATGGATGAGGAGTCTGAGGCAGATAGAATGTATAGGACATTTCTATTAAAAAGTAAGGTATTATTGGTCAAGAATACTTCCCTGAAAAATAATAATACACATCAAGATCATTATGAATGAAAATCAACTATTGGGTATTATCTTAAGTGGAGGTTTCATTCTCCTTCAAAAAGAAATAACCAATGTGAATCTACTTATATTGTTCCTGATACTTGATACTCAGGATGAAATGTTAAGGATAGGTTGATATTTAAAAGTTTAAAAAAAAGATTTATTTCTGTGGAACAAATAATGCTGCAATGTATTCATCTATTTTTTCCCCTTAAACACCTTTATTTTGCTAAGTAAAAATCTTTCACTTTCAAGTGACAACAGAGCTTTAAAAGACTCTGATGTAGTTGTGAAGAGTAAGAAAACCACTTTCCCAACTGACTCATAAGACCTCACTCCTGTTTGTCATCACATTTGTGGCTCACCTTGCTGCTTTTCATTGTGTTTTTATAGTCGAAAATCCCATTAAATTGTACCTGAGAAAATAAATGGCCACTTTACCTAAGTATAAATTGGGGAATAGTTATAATATCAGCCAGATATGCTTAAAAATACATCTGGAGAGTGAGGTGTCACACAGGTTAAAGAGGCAGTTTCTCCCACATAACAAATACATTTGATATGTGTAGTTATATACTTAGTATATATGCAATATGTAACTATATTTGTTTCATTCTTTGAAACAAACATTTGGTAGTTAATTTTAAACACACACACACACACACAACATACAACATTTCCTTGATGTCATATAAGGAAACATTATAAATAAGAAAATAAAAACATATTACCAGCCAGGGTAGTGGCTTATGCCTATAATACTAGCACTCTGGGAGGCTGAGGCAAGGGGATTGCCTGAGCTCATGAATTTGAGACCAGCCTGAGCCAGAGTGAGACCTTGTCTCTAAAAATAACCAGGCATTGTGGCAGGCACCTGTAATCCTGGATACTCGGGAGGCCAAGGCAAGAGAATTGCTTAAGCCCAAGAGTTTAAGGCTACTATGAGCTGTGATGCCATGGCACTCGATTGAGGGCAACAAAGTGAGACTCTGTCTCAGAAAAACAAAAAACAAACAAAAAATTACCTCTGTATGTGTAAATGATATAGTCAAAAAACAATATAATGCAATTTCATTTTAATATTATAAGGAAAATTAATGTGAAAAGTATTACAGCCTGTATAACTATATTCAGTAATTTTTTGTGTTTATATTTATTTCAAAATGTTAAGCGAGTACACGTGTATTTTGTTTCATGAATGAATTGTATAAGGCTAAAGTCAGGGCTTCAGTGTACCCATCACAAGAGTAGTGTACGTTAGACTCCATAGGTACTGTTCCCCTGTCAGCCCCTCACACCCTCCCCCTTCTTTGTTTCCAATGTCCTTTACACTATTACGTGACCTTGTGTACCTGTTGTTTAGCTCCGACTTATTAGTGAGAAAATGTGGTGTCTTTTTTTTGTACATTCCTGAAATAATTCACTTAGAATAATTTAGGCTAATATTCTCCAGTTCCATATGAGTTGATGCAGAAGACATATTTCATTTCTTTTGATAGCTGAGTAGTAATCCATGGTGTGTGTGTGTGTGTACATACCTATCACATTTTCCTTACCCACCAGGCAGTTCGTGTACACTTAGGGTTATTCCATATCTTTCCAAAGATATTTTGAAATTCTATACAACTTTATTCTTTTGCAGTCATGTGCTAGTATCTTTTTTATTCCATTTTGTCTGGGTCTCAGAGCATCCTGTTTCTTTCTTTCTTTCTTTTTTTGTATAAAGTATATATTGAGAATCTGCAAAATACAGTGTCATTTTAAGAACTAAATCAGAAACATATTCAGATGATGCTACACAAGTCTGAGGAATACAAACTTATTCTAAAAGTGTGCAAAAGGAGCAAGGAGACTTCCTGTAAAGGTCAGATATCCCAGTAAAGTCTTGGAGGGGAAATTCTGCTTTTGCAGCTAAGAGATAGCTTTCCAAGCAGTATGCAGCACTGTCCTGGGAATAAGGGAAAAATGAAAGACAGCAGGGTTAGAGGACAGCAGCTAGCTTGCTGTGGAACAGTTGGAAGATCTATATTGTTATGAGGGAGGACATGAATCTGAGGAAGTGCCCTGCAAATCAATCATGAACAACCTGCTAAACTCCGGACACACATTTTTGTTTTTCTTGAAGTGAATTAGGATTCCTTGGATGATTTTAATCTGACATGCAATGTGATCCACTTTGTCCTATTAAATGATTACTTTTGTGTTAGTATTAAAAAAAAGTCTTGTGGGATAAAGCCAAGACTGAAGCTGGGCATGGTAGTTCAGGTCTGTAAGTCATCCTAGCCCTCCAAGAGATCGAGGCAGGTGGATCACTTGAGCTCAGAAATTCAAGACCAGAAGGAACTAGAGCAGGACACTACACTGTCTCTACTAAAACAGAGAACTTAGCTGAGTGTCACCACGGGTGCCTGCAGTCTCAGCTATACCGCAGGCTGAGGCAAGAGCGTTGCTTGTGGCTGAGCACGGTGGCTCATCCCTGTAATCCCAGCACTCTGGGAGGCCCAGCCAGGTGGATTGCTTCAGCTCAAGAGTTTGAGACCAGCCTGAGCAAGAGCAAGACCCCATCTCTAAAAGGAAAGTATCCAGGCATAATGGTGGGCACCTATAGTCCCAGCTACTTCGGAGGCTGAGGCAAGAGGATTGCTTGAGTCTTAGAGTTTAAGGTTGCTGTGAGCTGTGAGGCCAAGGCTCTACTGAGGGTGACAAAATGCAACTCTATCTAAAAAGGAAAAAAAAAACGGTCCGAGAGTAAGGGTTGAGCTCAACAGTCTAAGGTTCCTGTGTGCTATGATGATGCCACACCACTCTATCCAGGGTGACAAGCTAGACTCTGTCAGAAATAAATAAATAAATAAAAATACTGGATGTAGAAAAGTCATAATTAGTAGGATGATTAAATGTTAGTGACGATGATGATGTTGGTACGAGAAAAATATTATTAAATAGTATATAGTCCTTATTATGATCCTAGGAGGGCTGAACTATTATGAGCGTATGCATTTTTTATTCTTCACAACAAAAGTGTGACAGATTATCTGATACTTTTCTCCTTATTCCCATTTACAGATGATGAAAGTCAGAAGGAAGCAAGTATCGGAGCTCAGTTTGGATACAGAGTGCAAATTTAACCAAACTCCTATAATATCACGGAGAACCTAAGGAACCCAGAAAGATACAAAAAATGGGGGTAAAAAATAATGTGATAGTGTAATCTAAATAAATTATGCATTGTATTAAGTTTTCCTTACCACTTTTCTTTTTACCAGACTCCTAGAGCATAATGCGCGTGCTTGACAAGCCTTCTCTCAGTCCCCTTGTACCAGCGCTGCAAAGAGCCTCAGTATCTCATTCTACGGCAACAGTTGCTGTGTCTAATCCCTTGGCCCATAGTCCTGCCTCACTGAATATCTAAAGGAAAATGACCATCTATTTCACAACGGTAACATACTCAATTCAACCATCACTATAACTTGGATTTGGGGATCTGATTGTTACATGTGTGATTTAGTCTCTCACCAATCCATTTCTCCAAACTCTTGAATAGCCATACGGATTTATCTTTATAGAAAAAGGAAAGAAAAATGCTATGATTATATTGATGGGTTTATAACAAGGCAATGATGTGATGTACCTCTTTCAGTATCTTTAGCCTCTCTTGTACATCCTCCCTGACAATTCAACAGGTTATTAGATGAGTAGATTCATCACTGGCATTAAGTATTATTAGCCTCACCATGCTCAAGCATGGGGAAAAAAAGAAGAGGAAGGACTCTTCATAGAGTTGCTCTGACTCCAAAGATAAGAGTGACCTTTTTGGCTTCTGGGGGATTCTTGGCCACTAGTTGCATCAAGAAAGATCTGAGATTGGCAGAGTTGCATTTTGTCGCCCTTGGTAGAGCCTTGGCCTTTTAGACTCAAGCAATGGAGAAAAGGGCGCTAAGGAGATCTACATTTTCACAGAGTAGTGTTTAAGGCTGGGGTCAATTCTTCCATCTACTCTGCCTGAGTCTATTCCTTATCCACTCACAACTGCATCATACTCTGTCCTTTTCCTTCTGCTCGATGCATGCTTTATGTACTGTAATTCCAGAGACAATAAAAGCAAAGCAAATGCTTAACAAGCAAATATATGATTAAATTATTTGAACGGCACCCTCATCCTATTCCTTCAGTGCCACATTATAAATAAGCAGTATCTAATTCAATCCCTAGGGAAGTTCTAGCTCATTCTAACATTGAGAGTGCTCAAAAAATATATAATGTGAAACCACAGATGTAAGCCACGTGTTTACTATTAAATTTTGCAGTAGTCACGTTAACAAAAGGATCACAACTCTTTCTCTCAAAAATATCCACCACCTGGACTTTTCACATCCTGCATTTGATTTGTCTGCTTATCAACTTTATATACATAGAATCACAGAGTAAATACTCATTTGTTTCTGTTTTTCATTCTGCATTTGAGTTTCATTAGTTTTTGACTTGCAAAACTATATTTGTAAATTGCCAGGATCCTAATGAATTTTGCAAAAGAGAACAGTCTCTGATACCTCTGTCAGCTAGCCATTTACATTGTTAAACAATTTCACACGTAGTCCCTATGGTCATCATGAATCAAGATGAAAACTTGTCCATTCATTAATAATTTCTGTATTCAGAAACAAAGCAAAACAAAAGGACATTGACGGAACCATGAAAAGGATCCTACCTTCTTTTCCTATGTTAGCTAATGAGGGAATGCTGCTCCCAAATTACAGCTTTAAATTTATTTCATTTCCCCTACCTTCTAGATAAGACCTATTAAGATGCTCATAGAATTATCTTCAGATTGTGACAACATTCAATTTAAAGCAAAGCCTTACTTCCTTGAATCTTTGCCCAAGTCACCTATAAAGGCCAAATTCTGTCTGTTTTTTTTTTAATTACTTAATTATTATTATTATTATTTTGCAGTTTATTTTTGGCCAAGGCTGGGTTTGAGCCCACCACCTCCGGTATATGGGGTTGGTGCCCTACTCCTTTGAGCCACAGGTGCTGCCCAATTCTGTTTTTTTATCATTCTGTTACTGAGGTACCTCAGGTCTCCATGGTGTGTTTTTCCCTTAGTTATAACAAGCAAAAAAAAAATAATAATAATAAAACAACATAACTTTAGCCATCTACAGATCAAAGGGGGCACTGACTATTTTAAAGTGATTTTTATAAGGTGTAGTGTGTATATAAAGGATCACCATAAAAAGTCAGCCATAGTTTTTACTTCACTGAATCGTAGCAAGTGGAAATAGTGTAGCTGATGGTTTCTAGACACACTGTACATTGTGCCCTTATCCTGACGTTATTTCTAAATATACAGTACGATAAATCTATCTCATTTTCTGTAAGCTTCCTGAAGATTTAGAAAAAAAAAATTGTCTTCTTTTTTTGTATTTTCCATTATTTGTGTGTTTTTCTTCATTCATTAATCAACTACTGATTAAATGCTTTTATGTTTAGGATTATCATAAAGTCAACATTTATTAAATTAAAACATCATAAGAAAATGAATGCTTATAGGTGAAAAATGGAGCTTCACCATTCATCTTCTTTTGCTTGACTCTTCCAAACACCACTGACACACATAACATGTGATGAATATTTCTGGGTGAAAGAACATCTGTCTGCGTGGAAAAAAAAACACTGTTACGTGTCATATTCAAAGTTTCCAATTTTGACATAATTAAAACCCTTTTTAATAAATTTTTCCACAGTTATCTCCTTTGGATGGTTTGTTTTAAGGATGATGTCACCAATTTATTTACTTTTAAGAAGGCATTAGCCCTAAATCTCTCTCCCTCTGGAATAGTAAGATGTGCCGGGTGACTGTCATCTAGTCCACAATTACAGTGGCCGTGTGATTTGCTAGTCAGCACTGTGAAGAGATCTGTACCTAGGCTTGGCACAAATGGATTGTGTGATGGGAGTCCTGGGGAACATTTATGATGCTTGTGCTATTGCAACTGCTGTTCTGGGTTTTCTTTTTCCCTGTTTCAAACACTGGCCGTGACAGTGCCAGAGACAGCCAGTGATTTAGGAGAGACAGATAGTGCTGCTGTTACAGCGGTGGTGTCTGTGATGAATGAGGGCACAGCAAGAGAGACGGGAGGAAGATGTGAGTTACGAGAGGGGGGAGAGAAAGTGACAGATTTAAAGCTTTCCCCACCCCCACAAAGTCAGCCAGTTTACTCTGTGATGTAAAAGCATACACTTTTAATTTTGAAAGATTTTATGGAATGTGATGCCAAATTTGTTTAAATCATGGTTTAAATATAAATCAATATCTACTTAACCATTACATTGGTCTAGGAGGAAATTCTATACATGTTTTGTATACTTCTTGAAATTTTAATTTTTGGTAAATGAGTACAATTTTTTTTTCTAATAAAATATGAGTTCGGACACAGAGGAATGCTGTAAATGTTAACTTGGCTAGCTGATGGCATAGTCAAATAACAATTTGGTATCATATTTATCAATCATTTTGAAAAAACTTTATAAAAGGTTGATGACCAATTATGGATTGTCTAAAACATTATTATGTAAACAATAAAACATTTTAACATTTTCACAGTATATTCTATATAACCTCTGTCCTTGGTGGCTGCTATGAGAAACAAACAAAAAGAAGCACTTGATATATTATCATTCCATTAGAACTTTAAAATATGGGTTTATTTCCAAAACTTGGATACAAGGAAAATATGGTGAAGAGAACAGTTAGCGTAGGATGGAATCCGGAGTAGAGAACTTCCCTGTGGGTGTCAGGTGTGGTCAGAAAGGGGAAGTATAATGTTAGGACGCTTTATCATGAGTGCTCTGACAAAATATGTGGGTCATCCCATGGTCTAAGACATAAAAAATCATAAGGCTTGCAATTTCTACCGTAAGCTGTGTTTACCCCGAATTCAGTCATCCCATACCGTATCTGTAAGTTTTGTGGGATAAATCTCTGAAAATATAATTGGCATGGCTATGAGGAATTTCCTAAGGAGGAACTCATTCCAGGAAAAGAGAAGACTAGAAGGCCGCTGTGCCTGCTATAAAAACAGTGTCTCAAACAGAGCGAGGGAGGAGAGGTACCTGTCAGTGCGACTGACCTCCAGCCTGGACACCATCGATTTGCATTTCCTCATAAGGAGACCTGTCGGCACAAAAGTAAATTCCATTTCTATGATGCATTCAGAGTTCAAAACAGCACTATTTGGGATAAAGTATAACAAATGGGGGGTATTACCCCAGACGGTACAGGTGATCCTTTCTCGCTCCATTGGAGAACATAGAAAGCACATTGAGTAAATCCACACCCGTGTTATGTGTCTATCCACAGCATCAACCATCCAGTAGGAGGAGTCTGCACAGTGTGACACTCGTGTCAACGGGACATGGCAACAGAGCTGCTGTTCTGCGTCACTCATAACCCCCAGCAGCCGTCCATCTGCCAGACGATGGCGCCCCGTGGGAGTTGGAAGAGGGCTCTGCTGGGCCAAGGCGCCCTGTGCACCCAAGTCAGTTGGTGTCCACGTAGCTGTCCTTGTGGGGGTGCTGGTGGCTGTGGCTTCCTTTTCTTGCTGGAACCCAGAGGCCGTCCCTACCATGGTCAGATGGGATTTCTTCTTCCTGTTTTTCTGTTACTAAGAGCTGCTGGAACTTAGGCCCAATCCCTGATTTTCACTCACCTTGGAGAAGCTGAATTAGAGGCTGAGAGTCTGGAAGAGACATCCCACCCCAGCTGCCCATCAGGGCCTGGCTGTCGGTCAAAGCTGCATCACCTTGGGCAGAGGGGTTGGGCTACCACTGTCCTGATAGCCTCACCGGGTGGCCCTGACCCTTCCCTTCCCTAAGACACATCGTCCTTGTGAACCATGTAGTGATGTTGGTGAGGAGATTGTAGTAGTAAGAATGGAATGTTCAGGGCTTAGCGTGAACTGAATCTTGGCTCAACTTTAGGAAAATATATTGATTTGTAAGGACTTCAGTTTCTTAGTAATATTAAAAATGTATAATAATATTATAGGTATAGCAACAACATGACACATTTCATGTTGTAGCTGATGTTTTAAACATGCAATATTTGTAAAACACTTGGAAGTGTTTCACTCATATTATCTATTTGCTTATTAACTAACTCTGTTGATGAGCATGGGAGGGGGGCTATTTAATACGTATTCCCAGTCTATCTAATTTAATGACAGAGAAATTTTTAATGTAGGTTTATAATTTATATCTTTTATAATTAGAATTTATCCACAAGCAATATTTATATTTTAGTTTACTTAAGGAAGATTTCTTGAAAACAAAATTGCTTAAAAAGTCAAATATTCATACACAGCTGTTAAGGTTAATGCTATTGATGAATCTTTACTCTGAAATTATATAATGTCAAAGTTTTAATATATTAATATGCCAATGTAAAATATAGCAGAGAATAATAAAAACTACAATTTGTCTCTACATAAGTTTTAAAATCAAAAGCCACATGGTTTTAAAAGTAAAACTTCACCATTCCAAAAGTAAGATAATTTCTTATTTAATCCCTGGTGTATCAGCATTAAGTATTTCAATCAATAATCACTTACTATGACTCCTATGGGCTGACCACTCTGCAAGGCACAGTGAGAGCACATAAAGATCACTTAAAAGCAGTGATTTTTTTTTTTTTTTTAGAGACAAGAGTCTCACTTTGTCATCCTTGGTAGAGTGCTGTGACATCACAGCTCACAGCAACCTCCAACTCCTGGGCTTAGGTGATTCTCTTGCCTTAGCCAACTGGGTTGCTGGGACTACAGATGCCCACCACAACACCCCATTATTTTTTGTTGTTGTTGCAGTTTGGCCAGGACCAGGTTCGAACCCGCCACCCTCGGTATATGGGGCCAGTGCCCTACCCACTGAGCCACAGGCATTTTAAAATTTATGATAGCTTAGAAAAAAGTTGCCATGGGTTAAAATGCACATGCCTCCAATTTTTTTGCATTGATGCTGTATACCTCTGGTGTTTTAGAATGTGACGAATAGGGCCATTAGGTACAGGTGAAACTTATTAAATGTAGAATACAAATGTCTACATACAGTAACTAAGAAAATGCCATGAAGGCTACGTTGAACAGTTTGATGAGACTATTTCAGATTGTATATGAAACCAGCACATTGTACCCCTTGATTGCACTACAGTACACAGCTATGATTTAACAATAAAAGTAATAAAGAAAAAGAAGACATTAAGTTAAAATAAGGCCCCATAAGGCATGATTTTTCAAATCTCCTTGGTGTCCTTCTAAGAATGGGAAATTTAGACACGCAGAAACTAGAAGCAGCCTGGAAGTTTATGGGAAAGACGGTGTGAAGCCCCGAAGGCGGCCAGCTACAAGATCTAGAGCAGATGCATAAGACTCCAAACCTGCTGACCCCTTGACCTTGGATTTCTAGTTTCCAAGAACTGAGGAAAAATAAAGTTCTGTAATTTAAGCCAACCTTGGTGTACCGTGGTGGCAGTCCGAGCAAACTACTACAAAAGCGTACTATTTTCCTCCTCTGAGTTCTTATCAGAGCCTGTGGTTCATCCGCAGAATATCTCACAGTATATTGTATTCCCTGTTGTGTTTAATCTAGTTACAGTGTTAATTCTATTTCCCTTTCCAAGCTGATTATGGGCCATACAGGGACAAAACAAATCTCATATACACATTTACATATTTGTATGTAGCAGTTTTGTGTCTGACAAAAGATAAACAACTGCTTCCTAAATTAATATTTCGTTTGGTAACTAGAGGTAAAACTGTGAAAAGAGAGACTACATTACACTCTTTACAGGCATGTCCAGCTTGTGGCCTGAGGGCATCATGTTGATTTTGCAAAGATCATTTTTACTTATTTGTGCTGGATATTACAAAATGTACACATGGATTTTTATTTTGCTCATCATCTTTCTCTAGTGTTGGTGTATTTAACGTGTGGCCCAAGACAACCCTTCTCCTTCCAATGTACAGCAGAGAATAAAAAAGATTGGACATCCCTGGAACTCTTGCTGCATCTGCCCATCATCAATAAGATGTTGAGTAAAAAAAAGGAAACATGCAAAATATCTGATTCTGAATGGATTCATTGAATCTGAGGTGTAGTATGAGTATGATTTCCTGGCATGCATCTATGTAAAAAAAAAAAATTACTTAATGCTAGACAGGTGGGATCAGGAATCAAAAGCATAGAACTGGATATGTAAAGATGAGCCCCCAAGGATACACGAATCGTAAAGGCATGTAAGTAAATGACATTTCAAACAAAAAAAGAAGAGGGTGTAAGAACAGTACCTTAAGAGTCATGTATATTAAAAGGTTGAATGCAGAGAAAATGCCAGTCAGTAACTTGAAAAAAAACTCAGAGGAAAGAACGGTCTAAAAAAATCCAATTCCATAGCAGAAAAAAAACATTTAAGAAGGGATAATTAAACTCGTTAAATACTGACAATATAGTAAACAAGATGAGGACCAAAATATGCATAATTGCTACATAAAATCATCACAATGAACTTAGGAGTAAGGCAGATACAAACATGTGCAAACAAAAGAAGAGAGAGTATATTGTTATTAGAGATGTACCATTATAGATGCTACTATTGCACACTGATAGGCAGTGCGGTTCTTCCAGACCCACGTATTTACCCTTCCCTGCCATTTAGAGATGTGTGAAATCACGTGACTAATTGTGATTAATGAAATGGGAGGAAAATAAAATGGCAAACCTTAACCAAAACATTTAATTACTACAGAAAGCCACACCATCTTCTACTGCACAGAGAGCCACATGATCCGAAGCTGTACCATGAAGAAATGGTTAACCTGGTTTAATCTTTTAGATTTTTTTCTGGCAAGTGACAAGTAAACTGTAAAATGGTATTTATGAGAGATAAAATTAAGGCAAAGGATTTTATTATTATTTTATAATAAAGGACATACAATAGTTATGTAGCTAAAGAAAATAGATAAGTGAGTGTGTGGTTGAAAATTTAAGAGATTTAATGAATGAAAGAAATATTCAGATCAGATAAAATTCTCAAGTCCTTAGGAAATAGTATGGATAAAACTCAAGAGTATATGTGCTAAAGGATAGGCAACAGGTGAAACCGTCCAGAGCAGGAATGAGGATCTAGCTGGAATTTTATCTGCTGTACTCAGTGTGAGTAGCATGATGAATTTATGCTGATACTGATACTAGAAAGGCAATTTTTAAAGGGTTAAGAGTATCTAATCATGATTAGTTACACTGACAGTTAAGCCTGAACAAAATTTACAGGTGGCTCAAGAAGAAAACTGCTTAACATCATCTGAAGAATATCAAGAAAAGAAGGAGGCAGGAGATATCGTTATAAGTGTTTTAGATGATAACCAGGAATTTCAGTGGGAGGCCAATGAGCGAAGGGTATTCCAAGTATTGGACAGTAACCTAAATGTGATGGATCATCAGGTGTTTAGAAATATAAGCAATATAGAATAACATAGTGGGAGTTACTGAAAATTAGACAAGTTCCAAATCGCTGCTCTTTGTTTTCATTGCGTAGGACTTGGACTTGATGCTATAGGAAAATGATTATGTTTTAAGTCTCTTAAACAATGCAGAGGAATTCTCCATTCCAGGAAGACTATGTCACCAAATGACTCATAAACTCTAAATTCCATAAAATAGTATCGAAGTCAGTGGAGCTTACCGACTTCCATATCCGTCACTTTATTTGTTCTATAGGGTTGTAAGAATAATTTTTGGAGGGCTGTATTACCCTCAAAAGATGTGTGCTAATTTCCAGGTTTCAAAAGTACCATTTTTCTTTTTTCTTTTTTTTAATTAAATCATATATGCATAGATCATGAATATCTGTATGCCTCTGTGGGATTTAATGTGTTGATTATATGTACAAATTGGAGTGCTTACATCGTACTAATCAACATAGCTTTCACCTCATTTACTTAACCACAGTGTTAAGACATTTGTGTTCAATACTTGACAGATTTTACTTGTACCCTTGCAATATGCTCCACAGGTGTAGTCCCACCATTAACCCTCCCTCTATGGAACCACACCCCTCCTTTCCCATCCCTCTCTGCTTCCCTCCTTCATCCTGGGCTATAGTTATGATTCATCTCTCATATGAAAGTGTGAGTGATAAAAGTACCATTTTTCAAGATCTGCTAAGGAGTTAATTAAGTTTTATTATATTATATTTATTTGCTCCATTTTTCCAAAGTAGACATAAGAAGAAAAATTGTTACCAAATTTTTTTATGAAGGAAAACAGGGATGCCACAGGTTTAAAAGCAGAAGAGATTATTTAATAAAATTATAAGACAAAAGCAGCCTAATAATGTAGGTAAAAATAAAGCAGAAAATAACTGTTGCAATATGGATTAGGCTTCAAAGTGCTTTGATATTTTCTAGTAAGGAAAGGGAACTCCTGCAGCTGAACAATATTTCAGTACAGTCCTATTTAACCTTTCATGCTTTGTCTTAGTACTTATCTTTAAAATCGTAATCATGTTTCTGATTCTACTTCAAGTCTGTTCCGAATTTGCCGTAAGAACCACCTTGTGATGACTCAACCTTGACACAGCGCTCTACACAATTCCGAAGAGTGATTAATAGAACCACTTCCAAAAACCCGTCAAGAAACAGAATACTGCTATTTGCTTAAGAAAATGTCCTAAATAAGCTCAATTTCCATGATGAGAGAAAGTTTCTTAGCCAACTTTGATCATAGTGGCTTCTTCATTTTTTTAATTTCACACTGTCTTGGCGTTAACTTAATCATCAGTCATCTCCTGTGTGTTGCTAAGTGTTTTCTCCGTCCTTTCATTAATGGCAAATGCTTCACGGGTTATGAGCATTCTATCTCCTCCAAGATGCTCCTAAAGGACAAGGATTATTTTTGTTTTTAAATCTTAACAACTGGCTCGGCACCTGTGGCTCCAGCGGCTAAGGTGCCAGCCACATACAACCGAGCTGGCCGATTCGAATCCAGCCCGGGCCTGCCAAACAACAATGACGGCTGAAACCAAAAAATAGCCGGGCATTGTGGTGGGTGCCTGTAGTCCCAGCTACTTGGGAGGCTGAGGCAAGAGAATTGTTTGAGGCCAGGAGTTGGAGGATGCTGTGAGCTGTGATGCCACAGCACTCTACCCAGGGTGACAGCTTGAGGCTCTGTCTCAAAAAAATAATAATAATAATAACATAAATAAAATAAATAAATAAATCTTAACAATTGTTAAAACTGCCTACATGGAAGTACTAGTTAATAAAAATATCTGTAGCCATCAGTTACATTGAAAATATTTCTGGGAAGAAGCCCTACGATTTCTTTTGTCAAGATGGGATAATCTCCTGATTTTTTTTTATATTACAGGGACAGGACTAAATGTTAGATAGGTTAGATAAGATGAAAATATTAGTACCTAGTTCCAGGTATACCTTCTCTCTAGTAAATCATTATAAATTAGACAGGCAAAGAGATATACAATGAAAAATATCTGTATTAAAGAAATGGAAGTTCAAGGAACAAGGGTAGAAATTATATATTAGGAGTATTAATAACATTACAGAAAGACAATCTATAAGGAGAATTAAAACAAGACTGAAATTTAAAATGTGCCAGTAAATAAAGTTATAATGTACTGGAAGTGAAGAAATAGCTATTAATTAAATTTTTATGTGAAGCATAAACCATAAGAAATAACTCACGTATAGTAATGAAAGAAACTGGTGTGTTGGTTTGAAATTACGATTAAAAAGGAAAAGGCAAATACGAATGTAATTCACTGTTATCAAATACACACTTTACACCTTCCAGGGTCTGAATCTCCTTTAGAACAAAATGCAATATAGAGGTCAAACAAAGAAGGGTCAGAAATAACAGGAAAGATAAACACCATTTATTTTCCTACAAGGAAAATTTGTAGCTAGGCTAGTGATGCAGTACTCACATTATGCTGACATAGAGGCTCTTAAGACTTATGTTGAAAGCTGGGTACAGGAAAATAATAATGTGCAATTGTGCATAGTTTTGAAGGATGGTGGTAGCACCAGTGTTACGCTGTCCTTGCTGACTAAATCAGTCTTGTTTATTGCTATCTACTTTAGGGGCAAAATTTTTGCAGAACACTGAAGTTGAACCTAATGGATAAAGATTTAATATTGCCTTTGGGATGCTATTCTACAGAGGCATCATTTGAGGTCTCGCATTTGTATCAAATTAGTGTCAAGGTTGTTTCCAAAAGTTTGTGCTGTTCTGAAAAATTCTGTTAACCACAGCCAGAGAGTTTCTTCATGATTCAACTCTCTCTTTCACTTTCATTTTTTTTTTATTGTAAGCCAAGAAAACAAAATAGAAGCATATTTTATCTATAAAAACTGATCTCTTAGATTCAAAAGACTAGATTTAAATCCAAATTTTGCTACTTACTATATTAATGCCCCTATTCAAGTTACTTATTCATCTGCAGTTTCCTAAAAGAGTAAAAAAATACATAAAGAACACCTACCATTCAGAGTAATTATTAATAATAGGTAACCAAGAGTACGAAGTGGTGTTTTACAAATTCTTTTTTTTTTTTTTTTTTTTTTGCAGTTTTTGGCTGGGGTCGGATTTGAACCCACCACCTCCGGTATATGGGGCCAGTGCCCTACTCCTTTGAGCCACAGGCACCTCCCATCTTTCAAATTCTTGATGCTAATTATATATTTTTGGAAGACTCTGTTAGTTGCTCCTCCAAAAATTATAATCTTCTCCTTTATTACCATCAGAAATCTTGATACTGCATGCATTAGAATTGAACACAATGATTGCTTCATAAATTAACATTGCAACCAAGGATGATCTATTAAATGAGTTATAAACAGAAGTTCCATTTTGTTCTCCTTAATATAGGCCATTGTTCTTCCAAACTGTGCCGCTTCTATTCAGGCTGAAAAACAGGTGCAGTGACTAATAACACAGAGCCTTCTTGAGACCATAAGGTCAGAATTTATCCATAAGGTATTATCGATGTCCAAGTGAAAATTAGAGTTTAGTTCCCTGATATCATCGTATTCCTGCCCCACCAGTCCTCAAATGCTTATCTCTGAACATATTTCATAGAATATGAAAAACTAAATAACTATTTGGTTAAGACACTATATAAAATATTCCATAAAATTCATATAAACACAAACCTCACTAAAGTTAATTTTAATGGATATATTAATGCATTTTATTAGTGTCATTACTACCATGTTAGATCTTATAGAAGGTTACTACTGTCATTCCCTATTTGCATAAATACAGTTCATGTATACACATATCAAAACAACATACGTACCATAACTACGTACCATTATTATAAGGCAATTTAAAACAAAATGATTGAAATGATTTATTCATTAACTTTATTAGAATAATCATATATATATATCAATACTATATTAAATAAATACTATATCCCGGCAGTGTACATAAATGACAATGTCATTCTAATTCTAAGAATTCTAATCTAGTTAAACAGATAGAGAACCCAGATGTGAGAAACTTTTCATAAAACTTTATTCCATATTTTCTATTTCCTAGTTTATTAGAGAAAAAAAATAAGCTTTTAAATTTTGGGGCACTAGTCCTGTCAAAATACGACCCTAGAATTTGACAAAACAATGAATAAAGTAGAAAAGGCATGTTAATGTTGGTGTCTTGAGGAAGAGGAGGGAACTGTTGGTAGGCTTCCTGACAGACATGAGATTTGAGTTTAATCTGCAATTTTCATTTTACATCATCGGAGAGAGAGAGAGAGAGGAACAACCTGCAAAGATTATTCCAAGCTAGTACTTTTCTAACTAACTGGTATGGCTGAAAGAAGAAGAAATATATTTCTATAAAAGTCTTAAAATTTAAAGTCAGAATCTGTATTGTATAATAAGTTATTTAGTATCACAAAACTATGAATCATTTTGTTCTATAGAACTATTTTTAATTGATTATGAAATAACATTTACTCATGATAAAAGAGTTATTGTGTAGCGTTATGTGTGTTAAGTTAATTTGGTAAGAGCTGACTAACGTCTGAACAGTTGTGAGATTTATGATCCACGTTCATGGACTATTTTCCTAATTATTAGTGTTATTTTTAAATTCTTCCAGCGGTTTAGTGGTTTTCAGTATACTAATACTGTGCATAGATAGATAGGTGATAGATATAAAGATGATAGATAGATAGATAGATAGATAGATAGATAGATAGATAGATAGATAGAGTCTTGCTTTGTTGCCTGGGCTAGAGTACCAGTGTACATTATAGCTCACTTAAACCTCAAACTCCTAGGCTCAAGTAATCCTCTTGCTTAAGGCTCTCCAACACCTGGAATCACAGGTGCATACCACCAGGGACAGCTAATTTTAAAATATATATATATATTTAAAATATGTATATGTATATATAAATATTTTTTGAGAACGGGGGTCTCACTATTTCCCAGGTTGGTCTCGAACTCCTAGCCTCTAACAGTCCTTCCAAGTTGGCTTGCTAAAGTACTAGAATTACAAGCGTACAAGTAACCATGCCCAGCCTGGGTAAATTTTGTTAGATTTATTTCTAAACATTATACTTTTTATTGGTGGTACTATAAGAATTGTTTTAAAATTTTAATTGTCAATTGCTTATTGATAAAGTATAAATAAAATTGATCTTTGGTCTATTATCCCCATATCCCAAGGCCTAAATGAAAATTCAATTACCATTTTTGGAAACCTTACATGTAATTAGAAAAAAAGTTTTTTCAATGCAAGAAGTCATCACTTGTAAATAGCTTTCTTTATTTCTTTCTACTCTATTTCTTCCCTTTTCCTGCCTACTGCCCTAGATAGGACTTCAGTAGTATGCTGAATACAAATGTTGAAAGTATATATTTTTAGTTTGCTGTTGATCTTGGGGATAATACTATAGCTTGTCATATTAAAATCACATTAGTTTGTAGGACTTGTTTAAGTGCCTTTATCAGATTATACTTATTCCTTTAAATAATTTTCTACAAGTTTATATTATGAATGGATGTTGAATTTTATCAAGGCTTTTTTTTTTGCACCTCTTTAAATTATCTCATCTATTTTCTTGATGTGTTGCTGTAATATGATTAGTTTTTTTGATTGATTTCTCAATAGTGAAACCTTCTTTCATTTACCTGTATAAAAATCAGTGGGTTGTAATATATTTTCTTTTTATGTATTGTTAAATTTAATATAGTAGCATATTTTTGAAAACATTGAGAGTCAAATTCTTGACATACATTTTTCTAATGTTTTTGTTCTTGTAATTCACATTTAGCATCATAATAATGTATTTAATGTATTGGAGAATGTCTTTCATTATGTTTTCTGAAAGTGATTCTGAAGAAGTGTTTTGATAACTTTTTAAATGTTTGGGAAACTTCCACTAACCCACGGGTTCTGTAATTCCCTTTGTTTTGGTGACTTTATAACAACGATGTCAATACTTGTATTCTACATATTACTATCAAATTGTCTTGAAATTACTTTTGGTGTCATACATGTCTCAAGGGTCATCTGGTCATCTAATTTGTGAAGTTTATGGGCTTAGAATTGCTCATATTTCTTCTTTGTTATCATCTTAATGATTATAGAGTTGGTTGTGATAAAAAAAAAAAATTATAGACATGGGCGGTGCCTGTGGCTCAAAGGAGTAGGGTGCCGGCCCCATATGCCAGAGGTGGTGGGTTCAAACCAAGCCCCGGCCAAAAAATGCAAAAAAAAAATTCCAAGTGACTCAGAGAATGTTGATGAATATTAATAAAATAGAGGTAATTAGAAGACATAAAACACTGAAATTTGTATAAGCTATTAGTGATGTACAGCGGTACTGGAATAAACATGGACCCTAGAAATTAAAAAAACAAAACAAAACAAAACACACTATTCCAAATTCTTCCTTAGACACAGAAATTCAAAGGGAGATCTAGATTTACACTGCTTGCCATTTATTAGTTGTTATAAAAGGTCTTTTTTAGCTATGCTGAAATCATCTCCCCTAGACAATTTGCTGTATTTCATTAGTTTTCCCTGTGTCCAAGAACACGTTTGTAACGCACTGTCAATGTGCTCTCGCCAGCCCCTGCTTCTGGGTTCTCTTTTGGATCCTGGATAATGCTTAGGAGAACCAAAAAATGCTAGACTTTTTTTTATGAACTGCAAATTATTCTGAGTGCTTTCAAAAGAAAGGGCTCAATATAATCTATTTCATTCTTGCTTGAGATTAACCAACACAGATTTGATCTGATGTTCCTCTGAGGTGGTTTGTATGTGATTATCTTTGGGAATATTTTGTTACTCTGTTCCTTATACAAAACTGCTAAAGTTATTTAGTCCATGAACAAAAGAGATTTAGAATATGAAAGTGAATTATTCAATATAGTTATTTTTTAGCAGTGTTAAAAAATCTGTTTTGTTAAATGTATGTACTTATAATAATTCATAGATCATAGCAATAGTTGGAATTGGACATAATGCCCAAAGAGGTAAAGGCTGTGTTAACCAGATCTCTCTTAGAAATTCCAGCTATGATTATTCCATTTTTAGAGAATTTCATTGATTTACAGGTAAGTTCAACCACCACTTCCTTGCAGTCACACAGCCATATTTTAGCAGAACAATAATTAGAGTCTGAGTCTTTCGTCTTTCCTTTTATTGTTTCTTTTATTATTGCCAATGCCCTTCTATAATTACTGTAATGACTGTTGTAGACAGGAAACGCTATGTTTTGGATTTATAATGTTGAGGGAGCATGATCAACTTAAGGGATGTAAATTGAGTAATAATGAAAGCTTAGTCTTATGTCCTTGGCAAGAAGCATCAATAAGCACACTATAATTAATTGCAGCTGTTTTCACAGAGCAGTTGTGAAGTTCCCCTTTCTTCACAGGAGTTGCTGAATCAGGCTATGCAGCAACGTTGATATATACCTTCTGTGAAAATGAGATGTTTTAGATGTACTGTTCTCAGATGCCAGGATGGATGACAGTGTGAGATATAATCCTTTCCTGTTTAATGCAACCCAAACCAATCTACTTTCCAGAAGCCATTTGATTTCTTCCCTCTTCAGTGCTATCAGATAGCAACTAGCTCTCTGGGGACTCCATGCATGCTGAGATTGCACTAGCTAGCGATTACACTGCTGAGTCAGTCTGTAATCAATCTTGTGTCCTACTCATCTTCTTTGGAATTTTTCTTTTGATCACCAACTAATGGGAAACCCAGCATGGTAAAGAACAATATAGTTTCATCTAATTGTAGCTCCATTCACAAGGCCTCTGGGTACTCTTGAATTCACCTTTCGTTGAAAGTATTCATAATGCAAGTCAATTTTAAAGTCAAAACAGATAATTAGTATAGAGTTAGCTTGATTTATCTTGAGTGTAAATGTATCATTTTCAAAATTTATGAATTCTCAAAACAAATATAGTTTCCTAGGGCCAACATGTGCTTTTTTCTCCCTTCTATTTTTCTATTTATGGTCAATACAGACGCAATCCTGGATTGTTGGAGAAGTAGTCAGATAACCTTTATTATTAGGACATGTCCTTTCCAACTTGTAGACAAAGTAGAGAAACAAATGTACGATATGATTTAAAGGGCATTTAGAAGTTCTCTCATCAAGTGCCAAAACATGTAATTTTTAAGACAGGGTCTAACTATGTTGTTTAGGGTAGAGTGCAATGAAGCCATAACAGCCTGCTGCAACCTCAAACTCTTGGACTCAAGTGATCCTCCTGTTTCAGCCTTCTGAGTAGCTGGGATGAGAGATGCACACTACCACACCTGGCTAATTTTTAAATTTGTTATAAAAGTGGTGATCTCACTACTGCCCATGCTGGCCTCAAATTCCTGGCCTCAAGTAATTCTTTCACCCCGGACTCCCGAAGTGACAGGATTATAGGATGTACCACTGCACCTAATAGAATAGTTTTTAATAGCCAGCTTGTGAGGAATACGTGATCTAATGTGTTAGTTTTCAGCTCCGGCCAACATGAGAAATATAACGATATATGAAGCAATAATTCAGGGCATATCCAAACTTAAAACAAAATAGGTATTGGAAGAAAGATGGAGGTAAATCCAGGGTGAAACTGTGTGTTTCCATTAAAGAAGGTAACTTAATTGTAACAGATTTTCGAAGTACTCATATTTATGTCTACCCAGTTTATATTTTGCAAAGAAGAACGTGAGAAAACAACTGAAAAATGCATAAGTTCATTTTAAAGTTTGTTCTAAAGACCAGATGAAGGAATGGAAAGGGAAGCATGAAATGAGGAAAAAGGAAATATAACTTAACTGTAAACTTGTTACTGCTGGGGACAGGTGGGTCTTGGCATGCTCTGATAAACCTGACTTTAGAACTCTTCTGAAGGATGAGCACCCAAGGTTTTACTCATGACTTCTATGTCTGTCAGGTGAGCTTGTTTCTGGGTTTAAATTCCAGGACTCACTTGCAGAGGATGAAAATATACCTGAGCTTTGACAAAATTTATGGCCACAAAAGCTGTATGATGCAACAGGGAGGGTGGCTGAGAATGGACAATACTTCTGTACATGCTTCCCCTGACCACAACTGCAAAACTGCAGTTTTGAGTCAAACAAATGTGGCACAGGACACCAAAGAAATTATGATAGACCGTTGAAGACAACCCCAAATAAGACCAACCCCAGTGGCTGGCAGAAACAAGAGGGTGAGGAAAAATGAAAAATCAGAACACAAAGAGAAAGTTTTTTAAGAGCAGCTGTGTGGAGGTGCTGACCACCTTTAAACAGGAGGTCTGTGGACCGCCCCTTGGTCCAGGCTAGCTACGATTTTACTATACACACGACTGTTTTAATCACCAGTCCGAAGGGGGAAGGCTAAACCCGTACGTCATGGCTTTTGCTGGGCTTGCATTTTCTAACCAAACTATTTCTTTAACTATGTTAATTGGATTGATTTACCTCTTACTATTATTTCTCTAAGTTATTTATGATCTTTACACAAACAGAGCATGGGACAGGGAACACAGTCCAGGAGCAGGATGTCAAAGCAGACCCTAATTAGACCAAGTTCACAAATGACAAGAGAGGAAATTAACCCTCGGGAAGCATTGTGCTCAGATGGTCTGCCACTTCTGACCATATCTAGACAATGACTGAAGAAAGAATATATTCTTCTCCTTATCTTTTCCTGAGAGACTTTTTCTCTCTTACTGAAGTTTAGACGTTTGTATTGTCTTCAGTGCATTTTGCGTTCCTTAACTTCCTCAAAGCGCTCATGGTCTGGAAGAGGGCAGCCCCTGCCAGCCTTGACTGCTCCATGACCTTGTCGTGGAGTCCCTCTGGGGGACAGGGAAAGCTTCCCCAAGATAGTCTTCTCATCGTAAAGGGCCAGGCTTACAGGCTGTGCATTCTGCCACAGATTTTGGGTTTTTCTTTTCTACTCTCCTGTCTCTGTTCCCTTTTGCCCATCATCTGCAATCATTTTCTTAATTCAATTCCTAACCTTATAATAAACCTTATAATAAACAATTGAATATTGGTTTTAAGCTAACTAAAGCATTACTTTTAGCAATACAAGCACTACAAGATATGACTCTTCCCTTAAGTACCCACATTTCCATCCACAGTAGGCTCTATCTTCCACTTTTAAAATATATGAATTTAAGTCACATTTTACTATATTCTTTGATTCCAAGGTTCCTCCTCTCTTATACAGGGACACTGATGGAGATCATGTAATTCAATTTCCCAAGAGTTGGGAAGGATTCAAGGAGAGATGATGTATGTGGACTTTTTTTTTTTTTTTAAGACAGAGTTTCAGATTGTCACTCTTGGTAGAGTGCCATGGAGTAATAGCTCACAGCAACCTCAAACTCTTGGGCCCAAGCAATTCGCTTGCCTCAGCCCCCCTAGTAGCTAAGACTACAGACGCCCACCACAATACCTGTTTTGTTTGCTTGTTTGTTTTTATCGTTGTTTAGCAGGCCTGGGCCGGGTTTGAACCCACCAGCCCAAAGCATGTGGCCAGTGCCCTAACCATTGAGCTACATGTGCTGAGCCATATGAGGACATCTTTATGTTTGGAAAGCACTAAAGGAAATGAAAATACCACGTACAGAAAAGTCTATAGTTTTTTCCTAGAGTGAATCTGAAAGCCTGTAAAAGCCATAGAGTTATCATGGTATGCACATTGAAATGAAACTGTACTAGGGTCTACATTTAACTCATTTCTATCACTTATGATTTTTTTTTAATCCAGTAACAAAGTCATTTATTATCATTATCAAGTATTATGCACAAACATACATGTTCCACTTTTTTACACACATTCAGTGCAGTAGTTTTGTTTACACCAGCATCACCATGAGAGTGATAGCTCTGCCATTAAGGAAGAGACGTGAGTAATGCACTATGCTGACACATTATGGTGGCCGCAGCATCACTAGCTGCTAGGAATGTTTAGGCTCCAATATAATCTTAGGGGACCACTATGATATAGGCAGTCTTCCATTTACCAAAACATCATTACATGGTGGGGCATGACTATTAACTTTTTAAAGAATTTCTGCTTTGGTTATTAACATGGGCTTTCAACTCTGGGTGTCTTATGACATGCATTTGCAGGGCCTCCTTTAAATGCTTAGGAGCCAGCGGGTGGATACTTATGATTTTTATAACAACGTTTTAGACATAACAGAGAAGCCAAAATTTTATGTTTTGAATTGTAAATTTGGTATTTTTTTTATATTCACAGAGTTGTACAATTACTACTAATTTTAGAATATTTTCATAACCTCCTAAAGAAGTCACATACCTATTACAATCAATCTCCCTTCCCTCTTTTCCTATTCAATGTAGTGTCTTCAACGTTCACCCAGGAGATGGTGTGTATCAGCACTTCATTCATTTTATGGACAATGATATTCCACTGCATGTATCTATAGAATTTTGTTTCCTATTGATCAATTGATGGACATTGACATTCTTCTATGTTGGGCAATGATAAATAATCCTAACACGTGTGTGCAAGTTCTTGCTTTAATGTATGTCTTAATTTCTTTTCTGAATACACCTAGAAATGAAATTATTGCATTAAAGTACAACAATGTTTCACCTTCTTAGAAATGACTATATGGCGTTTCAGAGTAGCTGAAGTAGCAGTGTCTGATGGTTCTAATTTATTTACGTATTTTCTAACACTTGTCTGTTTATTTTAGGGATCATCGTGGGTGCAAAGTGCTATCTCATTGTGGGTTCGATCAAATTTACCCAATAAACTACTAATATTGAGCATCTTTTAATGTTGTGCTCATTGGTTATTTGTACATAATCTTTGCTAAAACCACTTCCTTTTTAAAAAAAAAAGTGTCATTTCTCCTTTATCATTTTGAGAATTTCAAAAATATATTTCTCCAGATACATGACTTAGAAATGTTTAGAAATATTTTTCCCATTGTATGACTTGATTCTTCACCTTTTATGGTATCATATGCAGAACAAATCCAAAGTCCCAATCATTTTCTCTTAGGTTTTTCTTTCAAGACTTTTTATAGATTCAGCACTTAAATGTTGATCTATGATCCACCATGAGTTACTATTTGTACATTGTGAAGTAGTGTTCATTTGCATATGAATTTTGAAACATTTATTGAAAGGCCCATCCTTTGCCAATTGATTGCCTTGGCACCTTTGTGAAAAATGTTAAGAGTTTATTTCTGGATTTTTGAGTGTCTTCCATTGATCTGTACCTTGATACTCAACAAAAATATGTGGTTGGATCATGTATTTCTAATGCATGCTTTCCTACCAAATTCTGCTTCATGAACTAATGTTTAAATTATTTACATTTAACATACTTACTGACAATGAAGGATTGATGCCTGACATTTCACCCCATTTCCAATATATTGATGTCTATCTTCTTGCTCTGTTTCTTCTTTACTTTCTTGTGCTAAATAGATACATTCTCGTGCACACGTTTTTCTTGACATTCATTATATAGAATGTTTGGTTATTATTCATTTCCTAAAAGAACCAAATTCATCTAATTTGTATTAAATACAAACAACTTTCAATGATATACAAATAATACCTTTTTTAATAGTTGCATAGATTTAAAGGATACCGGGATAGATTTGTCATCTGGATATACAGCATATTGGTGAAGTCTAGAATTTTTGTGCACCCCTTACCAGAAAAAGGTTAACAGTACTTATTTCATAATTTTTCATCCCCTTGCTAGCCCTCCACCCTTCTGAGTCTCCAGTATTTTTTTATCCACTCTCTATGCCCATACGTACTCATTATTTAGCTCTCACTTAGAACTGAGAACACTTTCTGTTTTTGAATTCATTCACTTAAGATAATAGCCACCAGTCCCAAATATGTTGCTATAAAAGACATGGTTTCATTTTTTTTAAGGCTGGGTAGTATTCACTGGCTTTCATAGTACATACACATTTTCTTTATCTAACCTTTGGGTGCAGACACTTCGGTTGATTTCATATATTTGCTGTTGTGAATAGTGCTGCTGTAAATATTGGAATGCAGAAATTTCTTGAACAGAAGGACAAATTTTCCTTTGAGTAGATACCCAATAGTGGGATTGCTGAATGAAATGGTAGCTCTATTTTTAGTTCCTTGAGAAATCCCCATACTTTTTTCCACAGAGGTTGTACGAATTTACATTCCTAACCATAGTATTTAAGCATTCTGTTTTCCCCACATCCTCTTCAGCATCTAGTATTTTTTGAATTTTTAATAATGGCCATTCTAAATGGTATGAGGTGGTATCTCATGGGATTTTAATTTACGTTTCTCTAATAATTAATAACTTTGAGTTGTTTTTCTGTGTGTTTCTTAGACATTTGCATGTCTTCTTTTGAAAAATATCTGTTCATACCATTTGCTCATCTTTTAATGGGATTTTATTTTCTTGCTGAATTTTTTAATCTCTTTATAGAACCTGGATGTTTGTTATCATTTGGATTCATAATTTGTGAATGTTTTCTCCTACTTTTATAGATTATCTACTTATTCCATTGATTATTTCTTGTTCTGTGCAGAACTTTTTTTGTTTGATTTTGGTCCCATTTGAATATTTCTGTTTTTATTGCATTTACTTTTGTAGTGATAGTCATAAATTCTTTTCATGGGCTGGAAATTAAAAAGACATGGAAACAAATGAAAATAAAGACACAACATATCAAAACCTTTGTGATACAGTAAAAACAGTGCTAAGAGGGAAGTTTATAGTGCTAAATGCATACATCAAAAAATAACAAGATCACACATTAACAACCTGAAGTGGCATTTTGAGGAACTATTGATAGAAAAACAAGAACAAATTAAACAAAAGCTAAACCATTATTTACCTATCAGGTACAATGTTCATTACCCAGGTGACGGGTACACCAAAAGCCCCAACTCCACCACTATACAATGTATACATATAATGGAATTAAAATTATGACCTTTATATATATTAAAATAAAAAGAGAAAAAATTATGTGTGCATTAACAATTTTATAATTATTAGTTTATGACATTTTTATTAAATAAGCTATGAAAAGAGAGGGTTGCCAACAAAAATAAATTTGGCTGTCATTTATATTTACTGAAAGATTTCTATTTTATTTTTATTGGTCAAGGTATTAGAATCAAAATCATTTAGTTCTTGACTAGGCTAGAATATTTAATATTCCTTTCATTTTTGAGGCATAATACTGCCAAATGTAATCTTTGCTGATAGTTGTTTTTGTTTTTGCGTTTGGCATTTTGAATTTGTTATGTGCTGTCTTCTGACTTCTACGATTTCTAAATAGAAGTCAGGTTACTATTAATATTACTGAGGATCCCTTGTACAAGATGAATTCTTTTTCTTCATCTACTTCCAAGAGTCTCTTTTTTTTCCTTGTTTTTTGGTAGTTTTATTATTATACACATTGATGTGCAGATCTTTGAGTTTCTCCTATTCAAAGTTTGTCATATTTCTTGGATAAGCAGATTATTGTTTCTCACAAATTTATAAAGATCTTGGTCATTATTTCGTCAAATATTCCTTTCACCCCCTTGTCTTTCTCTTGTATTTCAGTGACTCTGTTATGGACAGGTGGATATGGTTGCTAGTGGCCCACAGGTCTATGAGACTTCATTTATTTTTCTTCATTCTTTATAGTTTCTGCTCATGAAACAGGAAAATATTTTCAAGTTCAATGATTCTTTCTTCTGACTACTTAAATCTGATATTTACCCCTTCTAGTACATTTTTGTAATATCAGTTACTTTCCTTTTGAACTCCAGGACTTATTAATTCTTTATAATCTATCACTTGATGATGTTTGATGATGCATTGTTCACAGCTTAATTTTATTTAGACATGGCATTCTTTATATTCTCTAAATATAATTATAATAAGGGTATAAGATATTTTCTGATGATTTCATAATTGGGAAATCAATTCTAAGTAGAGGTTCTATATAAACTGTTTTTCTCTTCTTTTTTCCTTATGGGCCATTCTTTCCTTTTATTTGGGTGTTTCTAATACTTTATTGGTTGAAATTGGACATTTTAAGTAAAATAATGTTACAACAGTGAAATAAGATTCACAATCCCAGGATTTACTATTGTTTATTTTTAAGTGTTCTTACTGCTGATGATTTTGGCTTATTTAATGACTTTCCTGACTAATTCTGTGAAGTCTATATTGTGTGTTATGTGTGAATACTGATATCTGCCTTCTTGATTACCTTAATCTTCACCCAGTGATTGAATATATATTTTTTTAATTTCCTAGAACCAATCGGTCTCCCAATATTTGCTGACTAGTACAACCAGGGGGCTATACCTTTAACACTAAAAACTTTACAACTCTTTATTAATCTTCATGTTCTGGCTGCACTTAGCATCAAGTTCAACCGGAGGTGAGAGGTTTGGCAACTTTAAGATCTTTACAGGGCATGTGAACATCTCTGCACCTACACATGACCTTCTGTATACCCAGAGATATGGAGAAGTAATTCAAAGTCATGATGGACCTTTTATTTCCTAGACTTTCCATTTGAATTTTACCAGCGTCTTTTTTTTTTTTTTTTTTTTTTTTACCATAGTGCCACCTCAGCTATATGTAATGTTCAACAATTGCTGCAGGTTGTTTTCAACAAGTAACTTGGTAATAGGTCTTTTCTCCCCAAGCTGGGTCCAACTCGAACCAAATTAAGGCAGTACTTTTCAAACTACTCTATCAGCAGTACTTTTTCAAAGATCTGCAAAACAGATAGATTAGGGTCAATGCCCAGAAATAGACCTATTGGGGAGCTCAAAAATTTTGATATACCCTTCAGTACTATGCTGCCAGTATTCCCAGTATAATGGTTTCAAGGAAGATGATTTTTATGGTTGTTGTAGAGCTGAGAGTAAATAGAATGGGCATGGAGAAAGTTAAAAACCACAAAGCTCATTGTTCTTTTTAAGAGTTAACCGTTCAACTTTAATAAATGCTCATAAAAAAATAAAAAAAGATTAGTGTAAGCTTTTGGTTAATTTCCATAATTCTGACACAGTTGGTTTTGACAATTTCTGCCATTGTTTCTATTGCTTTTGTGGAGGATCAAAATTTTTATGGTCTTCATTCGATATTTCAGATATGATTCCCTGTGATTTTCCCCTGTGCAACTTATTATTTATGTGGTTTTAGGGTTTTCACATAAAATCCTGAAACACAGTTTCTATAAAATTAGAATTGTATTCCTTGTCTCTTATTTTTTTTACATGATTCTGAGAATAAAACAAACAATGGACATTTGTTCTGTGCCATAATAAAACAATAACTATTGTGTTCTGTATGATGCTGGGTGCTACAATTTAATATCATGAATCCTCCAAACAATTCTGCAAGGTAGGTAGATTTTATAATTTAGGAGGAAATATTGAAACAGAGCACTCTGAATCACTTGCCCAAAGGCATGTGCCTAGAAGAGCAGAAGCAAGAACATGAACTCATAAGTAGTTACCTGATCTTCAAGACAAGTTACACAATAAAAGATGATGCTAGAGAAATTAGATGATGATCACAATGACCTTTTGTCTTTTCTTTCCATAAAAGAAAGCTATGAAAATCATATTAAAATAATATTACACATCAATAAAGCACAGAAAAGCTCTGTATTGTAATTTCTGAAATAAATTTAAACCTATAAAAATCTGATATTTGCAGTCTATAGGTTAGATATAATGATAACCTTGTAAAATATTTACCTGCAACAAGGCAGTGACAGTGTAAGTTGGAGCATTATTGTATATTGCACGATACATTGATACAATGCAGACAATTGTGAATAGCAGCCATATGTTTTAGCAAAAAAGTGTTTTGAATAGCTGTATATTTGCTTTTAACAAAAACGCTTAAATTGTGACAATTTTTGTCCATTATTTGTGTTATTTCTAAACAGTAATGAATTCTGAAATTAGTATACATAAATAATAGATGGATTGGCAAATAGCCACACATTCTCTGCTGGTTGATGATCAGTACCTTTGTTCAGTCCCTGTGGTCCTTTTCATAGATTTCATTGTTGGAAAGTTCTGACAATTTTAAGAATCTTTGTTTCATGAGATTATACTCATTTTCTGTTACTTATATTCTTTCATCCTCACTTAACTAAGAAATCAAATGATTATGATCAGTCTATTTTATGCCAGATAAATGTTAGAAAAGCACAGAATACTTTTTTTTATCTCACAAAAGGCCTTAGTATTTTAAAACGGTGAACAGATACCCTTGACAAGATTTTTTTTTTAAGTGAAAGCTTTCTCATTCTTTCCAGCTCTTCTTTATATTGAAGAACTGTCTTTGGCCAGCGCAGAGTCTTGATTACTTCTTGTCTTCTTTACTCCTATTTATCACTCTCTGTTAAAATGTTATATACATCACACATTGATTTATAAAAATTGCCACTTAGCCAGAAGAATTAATTCCTTTTTGTTGTCTGTTTTCTGTTGCTTATAACACAGTATCTGCACCTGGCTAATTCATAAAGAAAAGGAATTATTTTCTACAGTCAGGAAGGCTGAGAAGTCCAAGGACAAGTAGCTGCACTTTGTGAGGCCTGCTTCCTGGTGGGGACCAGAGCTACACAGACCATAAGGGCAAGTAAATGAACATACCTGCTTGTCTTGCTTTCTCTTGTAAATTCACCAGTCTCATTCACATGGCAATCCATTAATCCATGAAAAGATTAACCCGTTAACCCTTTAATCTATGAAAAGATTGATTAATTCATGATGGCCTAGCTCTCATGACCTAATCACCTCTTAAAGATCCCACCTCGCAATAGCAATACTGCCATATTGAGGATTGTTTCAAAACAAGTTTTGAAGGGAACAAATATCCAAAGTCTAACACTCTTCAATCACCTTTTTTTGGGGGGGTTTGTTTGCTTTGTTTTTGTTTGAGTGGAGATTTTATTAGAGAATTAGCTTTTGAAAATGGGACTCTGAAGTCGGTCTACCTAGATTAAATCTAATGTCTGTCACTTACTAGTTGTGTGACCTTGCAGAGTACTTTATTGCATGAGCAATTATGTGGAGAATGGAATTCAGTGAAGAGAAGAAAGAGACAAATAAACTAGTGATAATGGCAAGAGTCCAAGGAGACGAGATGGATATTTTAATGAACGTAATGCTTTACTAAGCAAATACTAATGACCACATTTTCTCCTGGGTGCCAATGACATAAAATTAGATAAGTCATGATCCTTTCATGCATATAATTCACAGTATATGGTAAAAGAAAGACACACCTATAAGCCAAGTTGTTAATTGCCCTAATATGGGTGCAAGTAAAGTTCTAGAGAACACAAAATTGATTTCATTATTCCATGTGTGTCCTGACCAACACAGTCCAATGAGGATATTATTTCCCATTATCTAGGCCATTAACTTCTTTATGTATCTTAAGATTGTATTACCTTTGTTAACTACACCTCACTGATGGCTTAAATTAAACAAGGGGAAAGGGGTTGGTTGATTTGTACCCTTTATGTTTTTTTTTTATTGTGTGATGTCATTGGATATTTCACTGTAGTGTTATTTAAACATTTGATTTTTTAGCATTTATTATCATTATGCATTACATTTTACTATATATTAAAATTTACATATTTGTGGTAAGCTCTGTGATAGGTAGAAACTATCTTAATAATTTTTCCTTTCAAAATCATTTGTTGCCCTTTCATAAATGTATTACATCTTTGTTTTTCTATTGATATTTCTAATAGATGCTCTCCTGATTTTCTCTCTGATGTTAGGGTCAATTCTAATTTTTTGACCAAATTTAAGAAAACATTTGTGTAATTCATTATTCCTGAAAAGGTCTGCAACATTTTTGGCTTTAATTGTCTCAGTAAGTTTTAATATGTGATAAAACATAACCAGAATTTAAAGTCAAATAAATATGAATTTGAATCTCAGTTCTGACACACATTATGGTGAAAATGTTACATTTTTATGGTGTTTCTTTATGCATAAAATAGGGCAATAATGCTAATCTTATCAATTTATCCTAAGAATAAATTATAGTAGCAAAAATATTGTATCAGTTTTTGACTTTTGGTATGTGATCAATAACTTTGTTATTAGTATTATTGCTTAAACATAATATATTTTATAGGATTTTGGTTTATTATTTGTCAGTTGGATGTAATATCAAAATATTTGTGTTTAAGCAATGGTTACTATTATTTGCTTTACAATTATATGGCTTCAGGAGCCGGGCACAGTGGCTCACACCTATAATGGAAGCTGAGATGGGTGAATTGCTTGAGCTCAGGAGTTCAAGACAAGACTGAGCAAGAATGAGATGCTGTCTCTAGTAAAAAATAGAAAAAAGGGGATCACTTGAGCCCAGGAATTTGAGGTTGCAGTGAGCTATGACGCCATGGGACTCTACCGAAGATGACAAAAATGAGACTCTTTCTCAACAACAAAAAACAAATAAATAAATAAAATTATATTGCTTCAAATATTAAAAAAATAATGTTTTAAATATAATTTAATATAAAAGGGGACAATTATCAATTGCCACATAAAATATTTAATGCATAGTTTTGTCCTGCTGAAAATTACAAAGGCCTTTCTGATTGGCAGAATTAGCCAATGTGAATTAGCAAATGTATTTACAAAAATAACACGCATACAGTAAGCTTAATCCAAATTATTTTTTTTACCTAATTGAAAAGGGTAGAAAATTAATTAAGCAATTCTATGGGGAAAAGCTAAAAATTAATGCACAACTTATTACAACGCAAATTTAACTCAGGTGCCTGCTGTTAGACTAAGGGCATTTACTGGTAAAGAATGGGATCCTATAAATCAGGATTGTGAAATACAGAGAGGCTTTGATGACTCTGGGTACATGGACCTCCTCAATTAGTCTTTTTTAGCATGGAAGAGATCTTCCCACACCTAGAAAAAGTGGTCTCCACACCTAGTGGCATGGTCATCTCCACTCAGGGATTTCAGCTTCTCTACCTACAGTTGATCAGCCTTTTTACTTCCATGTGGCAGGATTGACACCACATTGCTCGAAGAAACTATAATAGCCTCAGTTTAGGCAGTTGACAAGGCCAATTCTCTTCAGGCTCTAACCTCACCACTCTATAACTTCTAGACCTATAACTTCTCTACCTACAGTTGATCAGCCTTTTTACTTCCATGTGGCAGGATTGACACCACATTGCTCGAAGAAACTATAATAGCCTCAGTTTAGGCAGTTGACAAGGCCAATTCTCTTCAGGCTCTAACCTCACCACTCTATAACTTCTAGACCTATAACTAGCTTTTTCTTTCTTTATGGTTATATTTCCCACAGTCCCCTAAAAGTGACATACAATGTATGATCCATGAGTATATGTGTTACACTCCAAAAGAACTACTTAAATTATCTGATTATACAAACAGAAATCTAGGGAACTTGTTTGTCAGTAATAACTAAGGTGTGAGATAATAGTGACAGGAAAACATAGATCAGGCTAAATTTACTGGTGCGTGTTCACTAAGCAGAAATACTGCATTTGATGTGGAAGATTGGGGAGTTAGAAAGAGCCCTAACAGTCTGTTGCATTTGTTGGCTGAGACAGGGACAAAAATGTGAGTTGGAAATGCCAGCTATGGTTGAGTTTACTACATTAAAAAGAGATCCCAAGCCTTAGGAAGATGGGAATGTTAGAGTGGATTTGACATTTCAGACCTGCTTATCCACACTGGGAGGGCCCAGAAAACGTACCTTTCACCAGTACTATAAGGAATACCTTGTAGTGGAGTCCTGGCATCAGTGAAGAGCTCTGATCACTCTTCTCCCTCCCTTCTGTGAGGCTACACCTCATGGAAGGGATGTTTGTCATTGAATTGGAGACCTAAATGCAATGGGAAAAATTGTATACCAGGGTGACAGGAGGGAAGGGGTACAACCTAATGACTAAAGGCAAGGTAGGCATGGCTACTATAATGGACAGCAAAGTCAGTGTAGTATTCAGAATAGTCTGACCCATACAGGTCTATGGCATTGGCTAAGTGATCGTGACATTCCTAGAAGTCTAATAAATAGGAATCCTGCTAAAGTTTTCCTTGTTCTGTATAAGCAAAAAAGCTCTAAGTCACGTTAATGAAAGTCTGACATGACTCATCAAAAGAGTCATGGTTCCTCAATCAATTTCCAAACTTAAATTGTGTAGAGATCCATAATACTCTGATAAAGTGAATGTTGCTCTATGAGGAAGGACCCTGGTACAATACTGTTAATAAAATTATCTGTCTTTCTCCTAGCTTTACTTATAAGGACCTCTAGCCCTTTATGAGGGTAAGTATGCATTGAGAAATAGAAATAGTCAACCCTTTTGGAATCTCCTGGGTCCTGGTTCTGAACTAACACATTCTATGAGTTCTAAAACATCACTTTAGCTCACTAATCAGAGTTAGGACTAAGGGAAATTAAGTAATCAATGGACTTTAGCTTAGGTCTATCTTACAGTGGTCTCTAAACCCATCCTGTATTCATTTACCCAGTTTCAGAACACACACATTATTGGCGTAAACATGCTTAGCAGCTGGCAGAATCCAGGATTGTCAAGGAGGCAACGCCTAAGTAGAAGTCATTAGAACTTACTGTACTTGGAAAATAGTGAGCTAACACAAATGCTGTATTCCTGGCGGGATTTCAGAGAGTGGGGCCACCACAGAGGCCCTAATTAAAAGAAGCAAAGGACATGACTCCCATTACATCCCTATTCAACCCTCCTATTTGGCTTGTGCAGGAGACAGATGGATCTTTTTGAGTGACGTTGGATTATCATAAGCTTAACCAAGTGTTTACTCCAGTTGCAACTGCTATACCAGATGTTGCTTTATTGCTTGTGCTCAATAACACATCTCCTTTCATCTGGTTGCAGTTACTGATCTGGCAAATGCCTTTTCACAATACTGTCCATGAGGCCAACCAGAAGCAGTTTGCATTCAGCTGTTAAGGCCAGCAATGCACCTTTACTAGCCTGCCTCAGAGTATCTCAGCCTCCAACCCTACCTTATAATTTACTTCCCAGGCGTTCTGATCACCTTTGCCTTTCACAATGTATAACACCAACCTATTACATGCTGATTAAGCCAAGTAAGTAAGAAGTAGCCTCTCCTGTGGACTTATTGGTAAGACATTTTCTTGGTAGAAGGCAGAAAATCAACCTAACTAAAATTCGGGGGCCTTCTGCATGAGTGAGTTTCTAGGGGCCCAGTGGTGTGGGGCATGTTGAAATACTCCTCCTAATGTGAAGGATAAATTGTTGCTTCCAGCCACTCCTACAACTTAGAAAGGGGTACAAGGTAGTGTGAGGCTCTGGATTTTAGTGGCAGCATAATTGTGTGATTTCAGCCCATTTGGTGACTTGCAAAGCTGCTAGATTGGAGAGAGGCCAAGAATTTGAGATAACAAGTACCCGGCTGTTGTGACACTTGCTCTTCTGCCTGGTCCTTGTGATCCAGCAGATGCGATGGCATCTGAAGGGTCAGTGGCAAAAAGTCCCAGTATACTGTTTAGGCAACTGCTATTCTTGAGTAACAGCTCTAGGTCTGCTGTTAGACCTTGCAGAGACTGGACATTTAACTCTGGGCCACCAAGTTGCCATGTTACTTGAGCTTCTATTATGAGCTGGCTGTTACTGACCTACCAAGACATAAAGCTGAGTGTGCACAACAATATTCTATTAGTGACTGACACGACCCAAGAAAGCACTGAAGGCAAAAGTAAGTTACTTGAAGAACTGGCTCACATATGTATGGTGCCCACTCTTAACACGCTGCCTTTTCTCTCCCTGCCTGAACCTATGGTCTCATGGAGAGCTCCTTACAATCAGTTAACAGGCAAAAACTCAGGCCCAGTTTGCAGATGGTTCTGAGTGATGGTCTGAGTGGTTTTGTCCCTCTCTGGGACATCCCTGAAGGACAAAGATAAAGGAAAATCCTCTCAGAGCTCTGAGCAGTGTACCTGGTTGTTCATTTGGAAGGAGAAATAGCCATATAGGAAACTGATTATATAAAGATTCAAGGGTAATGAACAATGATAGTTTGGCTGGATGGTCAGGACCTTGGAGAAGCCATGATTAGAAAAGAAGTAATTGTTTTTTAAATGAAAAGACAAAACCAATAAACAACTATTAAGATATTTATGGCCCATGTGTCACCAAAGAGTGACCTTAGCAGGGTGAGATTTTAATAATCAAGTGGATAATCAATGCTGTGAATACCAGCCTCTTTTCTCACTTGCTTCCATTGTTTCCAAATAGGATTATTAACAAAGGGAATCCGGGGGGCAGGGATGGAGGTTGTGTTTTGGATCAGCAAGACACAATCCACCATCCAAGGCCAGTCTGGAGATGATCACCATGGAGGGCCCACTCTCCCTGCAAAAGAGATTATCTTTGAGTCCCCTCGTATATATCCCAGGTGATCAGCCAGCTGCCTGATGGTAGATTGATTACTTTCCACCACTTTTGCTATGAAAAGAGAACAATTTCCTTATTTCTGGAATTGATCCTTGCTCTGGATGCTAATTTGCCATCTCGACATGTAATGCTTCTACCAAAATTGCCACTGTGGACTTACTGAATGCCTTGTTCAATACCATAGTATGCTACACAGTTTTATTTGTGATCAATTAACTCAATTTACAGCAAAAGAAATGTGCAAATAATGCATCTTAATGGACCCCACTGGTCTTACCACATCCCCTAAAGAAGCTAGTTAGGGAAATGGTGAAATAGCCTTTTGAAAGTTCAGACACACACACAATGAAAGTTCAGACACAGGCAGCACCAGCTTGGTGGGAAAAGTATGTATGGCCAAGGGTCACCAAAAGGCTGTATATACTGCGAATCACCGCACAGTGTATGGTGCTGCTCCTCTGATAGCCAGGATTCAAGAATCAGAGGGTGGGAATGGGGGTAGCACCATTCTGACCCAGTTGTGATTTTGTGCTCTGTTCACCTAGAGGTTTTGGTTCCAGGGAAAGGAATGTTTCTATGAAGTGGGGCATAACAATGATTATTCTGAACTGAAAGCTGAGATTCCCACCTGGCTACATTGCACTTTGGGCTCCTCACACCTTTGAGTCAACAGCCACGGAAGGAAGTTATAGCATCAGCTGGGGCAATTGGTCCTGCCTACAAAGGAGAAACTGGAATACTATTACAGTGTGCAAGTAGGTAAGAGTCGGACTGGAAGCCATTCGCGTGCCATGGTGTCTCTTCGTATTACTATGACCTGTGAGTAAGGTCCATGGAAAATTACAACAAACCAATCAAGGTGGGACTATTAATGGCCTGACTCTTCAGGAATAAAAATTTGGGTCACTCAACCTGTTGAAGAACCAGCTGAAGTGCTCACAAAGGGAATAGAAAATGGGTGGTGGAAGAAAGGGGTTACTAATAACAGATACAAACTTTTAGCCAGTTACAGCACTAAGAACCAAAATTTTCATTTGTATTTTTCTCTTTATTTTGCTATGAGTATATTTGTGTAGATACATATAACACATACTTAAGCACAATACACTTATACACACACACAATTGGCTCTGTTTCATCTGCATGGTTATGATGATGGCTGCATGGTTTCTGATGCAAATTGATCACATAAAACTATATCCCTGGTATTATAACTGTGAATGTAGTATTTGGGAACTGATCCATGATGTTAGTGACAGTGTTTCTAAAAGGGAATCTAACATCACCTTCTACCTAATTTATCTTCATTCTCCTGGAATACCAGAAGATGGTTAAGTATTCTTTTAATAATGTTCTATACACTCACATTATCTCCACTTGTTCATATTTGCTTGCATTTTTTAGGCAAACTGAGAGTCCTGCTATTTAAAAACAAATAACATTAAAGTGGATGCATGGACAACTAGATTTCTATCCTTCTACTCAAGTATAACTTTGAGAAGCACTTTAGCTAGAGTGTGGGTGCACAGCTCTGGAGGCAGACTTCCCAAGTTCACGTCCCATCTCCACACAAAATTGCCACATGATCTTTGACAATTTACTTAATCTCTTTCTTCTTTATTTTCTTCCTCTTAGTAATAGATATACTAAGATTACCTAATTTATAGGATTCATATAAGAATTAGAATACAGGCTATCTGTTGGGGACATTTATGGAAACAAAATATACTCCCCCCGCTCCCCCCAAGCCCACATTTGTTTCAGATTTCCAAACTGATTATGCATCAAGAGTGTATGAAATGTTTATTGTTCACAGAATGATGCTTTCTGGGGAGAATAAGGAGGGATAGCAAACAGGTTAAAGAGGGGATTGAGCAATAAGGAAAACAAGATAGCTTAGATTTTATCGTGGTCATCAGGTGGGATTGGGGTAAGAGTTTCCATGCCCATACAGGCTGTGGCTTACATGGTTTGAAATTTCTGCTAGCACCACAGGAGGAAATACTGGGTTTTCTTTTCTTTTTTTTTTTTATTAAACCATAGCTGTGTACATTAGTATGATCGTGGGGCACCATACACTTGGTTCATAGATTGTTTGACACATTTTCATCACATTAGTTAACATAGCTTTTGTAGCATTTTCTTAGTTATTTTGCTAAGACCTTTACATTCCACATTTACTAGGATTCACATATACCCTTGTAAGATGCACTGCAGGTGTAATCCCATTAGTCCCCCTCCTTCCCCCTCCTTCCCCCTCCCTCCCCTCCCTTTCCCCTTTCTCCCTATTCTTAGGTTATAACTGGGATTTGCACTGCTGGTGGGAATGCAAATTAATACATTCCTTTTGGAAAGAGATATGGAGAACACTTAGAGATCTAAAAATAGATCTGTCATTCAATCCTGTAATCCCCCTACTGGGCATATACCCAGAAGACCAAAAATCACACCATAACAAAGATATTTGTATCAGAATATTTATTGCAGCCCTATTCATAATTGCTAAGTCATGGAAAAAGCCCAAGTGCCCATCGATCCACGAATGGAAATACTGGGTTTTCTTACCAGTTTTTCCAAGTATAGGGCAGAAGGAAAAGGGCAAGTGATAGAGCTTACAAGTTCTCAGCATGAAAACATAAAAAATGAAGTCAGATTCATTGTCACAATTCAATGAATTATGTTTGACTGAAACATTAAATGTGCATTGACTTAGTGTTTGACTGAAACCTGAAATGTGCATGTTTTATTTAATTGGAATTTAATGCCTTTAAATAAGCCATTATAATGGTTTGAAGCAAGTAGCTTGAGTGCACTAGAAAAGGTGAGATCCCCTTGAATTTCTTATTCAAGAGATCAGAGTTGTCTGTGTATATGTCTATATATTTTAAGTGAAATGTATGTCTTGGTCACTAGCAGTGCAGTGACCAACCACTAGCAGTCTTGAGTTTCTTTAAAAGTAGATGAGGAGTATCTTGGTGAGACTTTTTACTGTAGTATGTGCAAAGATGTATGTGACTTTGATTTATATTTTGGGTAAGTACGAGGTAAGAGATTTCCAAAAGTTGTTTATCCCCAAGGGGACAACTGTGGATAAATTATGACCATTGGATAGGTCAGACCATTGGCAATCTCTCAGATGTCTAAAAACATGCAAATTTTGGGCCATGATATCCAATGCTAAAGTGACTATTCAAGTTAGGGCCAATTTTTTTATACTTCAGTCTTCTCATCAATCATGGATGTTTCATTTAAGAGAAGAAAATCAGTAATTCTCCTGCAATGGCTGTCACCTGTGCTGATAGCAATGTTATGCAATCTCTATCACGAGTGATGATAGCACATTGTTCATAAATTATAGAAACTTCCTTTGTGGTTCACTTAGCTGAACTAAACAAGGTCCCAAGGTATTCCAGGGGGCCAGAAGAGGAGTGGCATCCCCAGTATTATTACATCAGGCAAAGGACTGAGGAAAGGATAGGCTACTCTTCGTGTAGGAGAGTTATGCCAGATAGTCCAGGTTTGGTTCCATTTTGTAGGTACCATTTTCATTTAACAAGGAGGCCATAGCTGCTGTGGGTTAGAGTGCAACCTCCATGACACCAGGCATCATGGGAAGTTGTGTACCAAGGGTACTAGTTCTAGAAGTTCTAGAAGAGCACAGTGTTCAACCATATAATAAAATACAATGCACTGCTGAGCAGTACAGTTTCTTTTACCAAAATCCCATGGGGTTTTATCACCATAATGGATTGTTGAGAAACTCTAGGAGGAACAGTAGGAGGTTGTAAAGCCCCTTCTGCTAAGGAATGCCTGGGGAGGAACATTAATTGAAACCATCCATTGTATAAAGTCTTTGTCAATGGGTGACTCATTCAAGATGGGCTGATTTTAGAGTAACAGCATAGTAGGCTTAAGTAAAATATGGAAAGAAGGAATATGCTGCTGGTAGAATCTATACAAAGCGTAAAAGGTATGGGGCTTGCTTTAATGTTCTGGTTACTGAGAGGATCAATGTCTATTTATTGACAGTGTGGGGGATGCAGTGATCCTTGGTTGAGAAAACACTTTTCAAGAATTTAACTGAAGTAGCAGTACTGTGTATGTGACAATGGTCCATCCCCTTTAGTTGAACTTCTTGTGAATATCTGTGTGCTCTTAATGAGTGTGTCAAATGAATCTCCTTGGAAGAAGATATAATCAATGTAAAGTCATACTCGTGCTCTCGGATAAATTAAATATAATTAAGATCTTGGCTGCAAAGTTTATGTGTGGTGGCAGGGCTCTTGAGATAAGCTCTGGGTAGCAGGAGAAAGGTGCATTAGAAGGTAAGGAAAACCGCAGCTGGGGGGCTCTAAATATAGGCACTGAATAGAATATAGAATCTATAACTCGGATGTATTTATCATTTTTGGACTGAGAGAATAATTTCAATAATATCAGGCACCAAAGGCTTACTGTACAGGGCACAGCATTAAGGTTATGGAAATGCACTGTAGGACAACATTCTTTCTTTCCAGGTTTAAGAACAAACCAAGTTTGAATTTGAAATGGAGAAGTAGTATGCATAATTACCTGTTCTCTAAATAGACCTTGTATGATGAGTTTTGAGAATGAAAGATGCAGTTGTAACGCACATTGAGCTATGTTAACCATCTTAATCAGGTTAGAGGGTACCCTTTATGTCAAGGTAATTACAAGTGTTGAAACTGTAATTTAACCTTATGACTCCTGACATCAGAGTATTTACAAGGGCAGACAATTAAATTCCCAAACACATCCTAGGAAAGGTGCTATATACCTCATTGCTGAATATTTCTATGGCCACCTTCAAAGTATGGCCTTGGGAAACTTTGCCATGATGCCAGCGCCTACTCCACCCTTCAAAGCAATTTTGAAATTCTATTGCTGGAATGACCATCAGAGCTGTTATCATGGAACATATGACAACTAAGTTTGTAAACTCTTCCTAGAAAAAGTGCTTTGAAGGCTGGACAATGCTCTGGCATCAGCTTCCCAAGGGGAGTAATTTCAAGGTGACCACAGTGATATTCAGCCATGAGGTAGATAACATTTTTTCTAAGATAAGTTCATGAACTTATTGTCAGACATCATATATCTATTATAGGATATTTTAAAAACATATGTATTATAGCCATGTAGAATTTAGGCAAGAAAGTAGTTCTGAGGGTTATGCGGTAAAGTATGCCCAGTTTTAATCTATTTTATGTTTGCCTATTCATTTAAGAGGGTACTCGGTCTAAATTTACTGAAATATGCATGTTTAACTCTTATTTGAGAGTTAGTATCAAGTAAGTCTGTTAAAGTTTGTTAGTCGGTGACTTCAGCTAGCATTACATTTAATCAAGAATCTATAAAGTTGGGTGGCGCCTGTGGCTCAAGGAGTAGGGCACCGGTCCCATATGCCAGAGGTGGTGGGTTCAAACCCAGCCCAGGCCAAAAAAAAAAAGAATCTGTAAAGTCGATCAGCCCTCTTTTACCTTTTTACTGGAATTAAGACACGCAATTCAATCTGAGCCTCACTGATAAGCTCAGGTAAGGGCACATGACCTAAACCCACTTTAAAGTTCACACAAACCTCATACTTTTTTCCTGAAAATTAAATCTGTGGCCATGATGGAGTTAAAAGTCAACAAATACAGCACGGGGAGCATCAGCAAGGTTTGCCCACAGCAGCAGCTTGAAGCTCAAGTTTTCTAGTGGATAGCAACATAGAGATCTGGCCTGCAGGTGGCACAGTAAATTAATAAGCTGAAGCACAAGAGAGAAGACATGTCCCCTCCAATGATGGTGACTGTCACCTGTGTATCATGGCAAGGACAGGATGGCACCCTTGGTGTCCATAGTTGAGTTTACCCCACAGAAACAAAATGGATACTACACTCAAAATCTGCCTGAGACGTTGAGTCTGATAACACCATGCACACACAGGGAGGGTATTTTTTAAAAGTCTTTATAAGGCATTTTGTGGACAGCAGGGCATATTCTCATGCAGGATTGAAAAGGGTGGGAAGAGAGGAAGGTAAGACGGAATTGCCTTTGCTTATGGACAGGGAAGCTGGGGTAAGAGTTTCCTGGACATGCAGAGGCTAAAGTATGGAATCCTCGGGATTTCTTACCAGTTTTTCCAGAAGTGGACCAAAGGGGAAGAGATCATGGAGGAACTTGATAGCGAACAGTAGTCAAACATTAAAATTAGAGTCATACTCTTTATTACACTATTTTTCTCAACAAATGTTAACTGTTGTCATCACTCTCAGACTGTTAAATTCCACGTCATATTTGGCACTCCATAATCACAAGGTGACAGCTGAACTTCCAGGCAACCATGTTTTAGCAGGAGGAAGGGACAATGACCTAAGTTGTCACCCATGCACATGACTTCCTTTTATGAAGTGAAGAAATGTTTTTTTCTAAGAATTCTCATTGAAGCTTTCTTCTTAGATCTGTGGACTGAAACCAAATGACAGAGCCATGTCTAGTTCCACGGAAGATTGAGAAAGTTAGCATGTCTAAAGCTGAGCACAATTTGGGGTGGGGCCCTCTTAGAGGAGAGAGGGTGGGGGCTATTGGTAGACAGTCAGCTGACTATCACAGAGATGTTCTTTGTATATCTTTCTGCAAGGACATTTGCCTTCTAGTCACAAACAATTGTAGAGAACTGCAGATTTTTATACCGCAATATCCATCGCCGCTGTTGAAAGCTGACATCCATCACATACAAATAGCAGAGCAATTGCAATAATTGCTGCTTTGACAATAGCATGTCTTATACAGGTGGAGGATGGGGAGGCGTCGGGGGAAGAAGTACTTACTACACTGGGAATTTACTATCATTTCTCCTTACCTTTCTGTTTGAATGACACAGATTAACACAGTTTTTAAGGGACTATTGCATATCTATGTGTGCTGGTTCCCTTCGGAAAGGATGGAAATGAGCGGGCTTGACCCTGAATAGTAATCATTACCTTATTTATGACTCTCTGTCAGACATAATTTGTCTTTGCCTCCCATTTCCAGAAGTCAAATAATCATTCATAGGAAACTGAAAAGTGTATTTCCATCCATTACATTAACAAATACAGAGGAAGAGCGGAGCCGCGTGTGTGTTAAAGCAGAATGAAAGCTGTTCACATTTGCTTATCACAATTGTGCATCTCAATGCCTTTCCTTTCAGACTGAAGAAACATAATGCCCCTGAAAATGAAAAGTAGAAATCAAAGCCATTAAACACGTGTTCTCTTCTCTGAGCTTCTGCCTTGATTAATGCCCTGAGCTCACACAGCTGGAAAGTTACCCTGATGTCCTCTTCAGATCGTGCCTCACATGACTTTACTCAGAAAAGGAGAAAAAGGCTTGTCAGGGAAAGGAGCAAATGAGATATCTCATTTACATCGAAATGCAGTGAGATCTAAGAAAAGGAGGGGGGCTGCTTTTTCTTTGCCAAGTACATTTTTTCAATTATAATATACTAATGACGTAAAGGAGCTAGACATGCCACCGTCATTTGCACTTGGCCTTGCTTTCTGTGGTGTCTTCTTATTTCAAAAACAAGTAAAAAATCTGATTCTTATTCATTTGGGAAACTATGAGACCCCAACACATGTTTTTTTTTTTTTTTTTTTTTTGTTATGCTGAGCCTAAGATCTTCCTTTCGGCATTGGATTATTTTATACTGCTATAATGCCCTCATGATTTAAGACAACCTTGTAAATAACAGGTTTTATCACCCCCATTCTCCTAAGAGGGGGAGTACAGAGGTAGTCAAATGCATTAAGTCAGACTTTCTTTACCAGGGGACTTCAAGCTTTATTCACCGGCAGCTGGTGGGTGTTTGAACAATTGATTATAATTAGTCTTGCTTTCCGATCATATGCAATAATTTGATTCCTTCAAATTATTCATGTAAACCATACTAATTTTGGAAATGCTGCAATAACGGAGATGTTTTGCCTCCTTTTTCATTGCATTCTAAATGAAAACAAACTGTGATTGTACATTTTCCTGCTCCGGAATATAATGTTATTTTACTTATTGATGAAATACACGAAATCAACAATTTCCTCAGCTGGCTGATGTGGTTTATGCCTATAAAGCCAGCACTCTGGGAAGCCAACACAGGTGGATTGCTAGAGCTCAGGAGTTCAAGACCAGCCTGAGCAAGAGCGAGACCCCGTCTCTAAAATTAGCCAGGCATTTTGGCGGGTGCCTATATGCCAGCTACTTGGGAGGCTGAGGCAAGAGAATCATCTGAGCCCAAGAGTTTGAGATTGCTATGAGCGAAGATGCCACAGCACTCTACCCTGAAGAACAGTCAGAACTTATCTTTAAAAAAAAAAAAAAAAATTCAGTTGGTGAAACTTCTTAACAATAGCATGAAAGTTCTAGCAAAGTGACATCACCAAAATGCCTGGATAGGAGTTTCTAGTTCTGATTCCCTCAAAGAAGCATCAATTTGAACAATCATCTGCACATGCGTGCACACACACTTTCAAAAGAGCTAAGGAATCCAGGTACAATAATGCAACAATAGGAGGAGAACAGAAGTAAGAAAAGATTAATAGCGGGACATTGTGGTGGGCTCCTGTAGTCCCAGCTACTTGGGAGGCTGAGGCAAGAGAATCGCTTAAGCCCAAGAGTTGGAGGTTGCTGTGAGCTGTGACACCATGGCACTCTACCCAGGGCAACATAGTGAGACTCTTTCTCAAAAAAACAAATTAAAAAAGGTAAGAAAAGATGCATTAAAGGAGTAGGAGAACTAGTTCTACATTATTGGTGTCACCTTCTCCAGGCCTATGTGAGCAGCTGCTTGGGGGAGGGAGAATAAAGGGAGCATCTGACCACCGTGCCCAGTGCCAGGTTTGTCTCCACGGTTATAAGCTTAGGTCTGAACTCCATAACCCCAGGCCAGCCTTCAGAGCCTTATCCTCCAGAACTACCTCCACATACCTACTTGCTGGACCAACTCTGCTGGACAGTGGCGCCAGGCTGGGTTATGTGCACCTAAGATATGACCCATTCGAATGGCCCCAGTTTACAAGCTTGTCTTTGTATACCCAGGAAAAAAGTCAGATTCTTTGGAGTTAAGGGGTAGGCCCAACCAATCACTGGTCCAAGCCCAAGGCTGGCCCACCCAAGAACTCCAGCAGCAAGCTATGTGTGTCAAAAGGATAGCGACCTGGAGGTGGAACACTTGAATGAATTACTGACTCCAATAATGAACTGGTATCAGCACCTGCAATAAAGCCCTATAACCAGCGTTCGCTTTGTCTCTAAGCAATTCTTTGGGTAGGCCTCTGGACCCCACAGCTTGCATATCTCAACTTTTCAAGTCCCCTGCACACTCCTAAATAAACTCAACATCTTTGGAACATCTCTCTGTTGATAACATTTTACAACTCCTTACTACTTGTTAAATATTCTTGAGTAGTTTATTTAGATTTATTATAATGGATTCCAACATTTTCTTTGCCTAATTCATTCATGTATAAATTTCTGATAAAATCTCTGCTTCTTTACACCATAAAACTTCACAGAAAGAAAAAGAAATAGTTTAAACTCTACCTCCACTTTTTAAATTTATTTATTTCTCGCCACATCACTATCTCTCTTTAGTTTCACTAGCTGAATTTCTAAAACATATGTTTTAATACCGAATAGTAGAGCTATTCTGAGGGTAAAAATTTCAAAAAAAGGCCAAGAAGAAGAAACAAAAATAAACCTTTATTTACAGAAGGAACTTTTTTAATTTAGAGGATTAATAAATAACATTCCTTATTTTTACCCTCTATGTCAAGTTTGGAAAGACTATGAGCTAAATTAGTATATATTTTTTGAAAGTTCATTTAACTGTGTATAATACGTGAAGCTGTGAAGACAGCTTCGACTAAATGGCCAAAATAATTATTGTCTTAGACTTTTTTGTGGTTCTCTGATAGAACACAACAGCCTGGAGAATTTATAAAGAAAGCAATTTCTGACAGTTCTGGAGGCTGGGAATGTTCAATGTCAAGAACCTGGTATTGGAAGAAAGATTTCCTGCTGCACCATCCCCAGGTGGAAGGTGGAGGGCAAAAGAACAAGAGAACAAGAGGGGGCCGAGCTCACATTGATAGCAAGTCTGCTCTCATGATAACTAAACCATTCCTACAATAATGACATTAATCTATTTATGAGGGCAGAGTACCCATGACCTTATCACCGCTTACTAAGCTCCACTTTCTAACACTTTTTATTTGGGGATTAAGTTTCTGAACACGTTTAAACCATACCCTGTACTTAAACATGCCAAAGCTGAGTGAAAGTGGTGGATCCAATCTCAGGCAGACCCCTCGGCTTTGTGAAGCAGGTAGATAATGCTTTGCTGAGAATGCAGTGTAATCCTGAGCATACCAGGAAGCACCAGTTCTGCACACAGAAAGAGGAAGGGGAAGAGTGAGGTTCATTTCTTTCCCCAAACTCAATGTATTAGCTTCCTGGTTTCACTGTAATATTAACCATAGATACTGCCACAAATGTAGTGGCTTAAACAACACAAATTTATTGTCTTGCACATCAGTAAACCAGGCATCTGATAATAGGTCTCAAGGAGATTAAAAAAAAATAAGGATGTTAGCAGGGTGACCTCCCATTTTGAAGGCTGTAGGGAAGATCAATTTTTTGTCTTTTCCAGATTCCAGAGAGAAGCCACCTGCGTGTAGCAGCTCTTGGCTCTCTTCCTCCACCTTCAAAAATTGGCAATGGTTGGTTCTAACATCAAATAATCTTTTACTTTTACTTTTAAGGATCTTTGGGAACATATTGTGTCCACTCAGATAATCCAGGATAATTTCTTTCTTGTGAGGTTAGCTAACTAGCAAATTATTTTCATTCACCACCTTGATTATAATTTGCTCTATAAGTTTGCATATTCACAGGTTTCAGGGATTAGGACATAGGTGTCTTTGAGGGGCCATTATTCTTCCTATCATAGTCAAACCCAATGATCAGGTTTGCATAGAGTGAGAGGACTGATTCCAGCTGACATCTTTCTATAGAAAGCTTGAGGAGTAATGGGAAAGTATTTTTACCACTGTCAGATTATTTGCAAAATATGGCCCAATCTTGCCTTCTCTGAATCCACATCCATTATACTGTGTGTCTTTTATTAAGAAACAGACTCTATTTCTCACCCCTGGATTCCTGGAAGGCCTAGTCATTAGATTTGAGAAGCAGAATGCAGCAAAGTTGTTAGTGTCAGTTACGGAGCCTACGTCTCAAGAAGCCTTAGGCTGCTTGGCCCATCCCTGGCTGTGCCATGAGAGCATATCCACGTTAACCTTCTTTATGGTGAGGGCCATGTGGTCCAGTCACACTCATGCCCTTCAATCCAGCTGATTGCAGCAGCTTTGCCAGGCAAGCAAGTGAGCACCAAAGGCCAGACATCCACCTAGTCCATCCACTCTAATTCTCTATACCCCAAACTAAGGTACATAAACAAGTTATAGCTTTAATACATTTAATACTATGGTGGTAGATTATGCAGACCTGCTGTAGCAAAAGATTACTGGTATATATCAACTCAATAATAAAGTCTTTCTGAAAGAAGCTAAAGAAAAATTTCACATACCAGACACGTTATCTAATCATCTAGGAGAAGATTCTATTACTTGCATATTTCTTGTATTTTTAAATGAGCAAATTGGCTTCACTGGTGGAACACCACCTCTTCATTCTTTCTATCTTGGTTATATTGAAGGTTGCAATGAATGTCAGTCCATTACCTCGGGCTCCACAAATGTCAGCCAACCCTGGTGGAGGCTGAATGCTTCTATCTTGTTTTCCTGAAAATAAGACATCCTCCAAAAATAAGACCTACCTACAGGAAAGATAAGATGTCCCCTGAAAATAAGACCTAGTGCATCTTTGGGAGCACAACTTAAAATAAGACACTGTCTTATTTTCGGGGAAACAGGGTAACTCCTGGATAGCAAGGCCTAAGTTAGATACATTGACTTTGATGTACTAAAACTAGTTATTTTATATTTGTTCTTATTTCGGCATCCTTGTTAAAATGTATTGCTTACTGACTGCTTTCAATATTTGAAATTCAAATAATACATAATGTCATGTTAATCCATATGCATAGTTCTGAAAATATTTGAATGTTTTATAGAAGCCAGAATAGTGTATTATACTCCTCTATAAATGATATAAATTATTTGTCTGAGCATAAATTATTCCTTTCAATATACATTTAATTTGAGAAACATGGTGTTTTGCATACTACATAAAAAAATTTTAGAAATGGGGAAAGGTGGAACTAGTTACTAGTTAGGCCTCTGTCAGTTAAGAATTAAGAGATACTGGGTTAGGCCGTGTGTCAGTCTATATTGTGTTTCTATAGCAGAATACCATAGACTGCGCAATTTGTAAAGTAAAGAAATATATTTCTTATAGTTCTGCAGGTTGGGATGTGCAAAGTCTAAGAACCTGTATCTACAAAGGTGTTCTTGCTGCAGCATCTCATGGTTGTAGGCAATGGGGAAGATGGCACAGTCCAAGGGAGCACAGCCCAACCCCTGGGAAAGCCAAGCTACTTCATCTATCAATTTTATCAAGCACCCAATTCCTTATTAACAGCATTCATTAATCCATTCATAAGGGCTCCTCTCTCTTGAACTAAGCAATTCTTAACAGTCTCACCTCTCAACACTGTTTCACAGGGATGGAGTTTCTGGCACATAAACTTCAGAAGACTCATTTAGATCTTATCAGGCAGGTGGCTCCCTTTCAGGCATAGTTCATGCCTCATAGAATTATGACAAAGACTAAATTAAATGATGAAGAGAAAATGTTTATTATGGTGCCAATCATACAGCAAATCTTTAATAAACATTAACTAAAATAGGCAATGTTATTAAAAATTAATAATAATAAACCCATTTGATATTCCTTGAGAAAATTCATGACTATTCTCTCTCTTCTCTCTCTCTCTTTTTTTTTTTTTTTAGACAGGGTTTCATTCTGTCACACAAGTTAGAGTATAGCGGCTAGATTACAGCTCAATGCAATCTCAAAGTCTTGCATTCAGACGGTCCCACCACCTCAGCTAAGTAACTAGGGTCTAGGATTCTAGGATGCCTGGCTACTATTTTCATTTTTAGTAGTGAAGGATTCTCCCTGTGTTACTCAGGATAGTCTCAAACTTCTGGCCTCAAATGATGCCTCAAACCTTCTGCCTCAGCCTCCTTCTAGTATGTTGAGATTACAAGTGGGAGCCACTGAACCAGGGACCAGTTAGTTTCAGGAATCTTATTTCTTGGCATCAATATTTGACTCTTGTAGCAATGTTTTCCAAATTTAAAAATAACCACTATGATTTTTTCTGAATCTTACATGTTTAAGGTATACAATATGCCACTTTGATATATGAGTGTATGATAAAAGAGTTACTTCAGTTAAGGAAATTAACATGACTATCTTATCTCATAGTCTCATTTTGTGTTAAGAGCATCTACAATCTATTCTCTTAGCAAGTTTTCAGTATAAAATACAATATTATTAACTCTAGTTTTCCTGCTATACATTCGCTCTCTAGACTTATTCCTGTTATATAATTGCAAGTACAAGTTTAAGTAGAAACTTCACTAAATTTTTTGACATCTTTTTCATTTCCTAAATTGTTCTTCTTCTGTTATGGTTACTTGAGGAAATTCTATCATAACTAATTTTGCACTTACAGGTCCTTAAAATTACATAGAAAATTAGAGAAAAATGACTAAGAAATGATAAGGCCACTGGAATAATGAATAGTATCGCATCCTCTAGAGACAAATTCACTTGAATTTGAATGTGCCACCCTTGGGCATGTTACCTAACCTGTAAATGCCTTGATTTTCTTATTTGTGAAATAAGGCTAATTAAAATTATACTAATATATATCTCATGGAATTATTATGAATTTGAAGCCACTTAATATTTATTTGCTTAAAACAACAATGGGCACACAACCAATTTTGTGGAATTGTTAAAATGCTTTCTTTCTCTCACAGTGTCCAAAACTGGGGTGAAAAATCGCAGAGGTGGTTAAAAGTAATGTGACACGTTCCTCTGCTTTTGATAACTAAGAAAAGGCACAGGAGATAAACAAACACATAGAGAGGAAGGTGTGTAGTTAATAAAATGGGGGAACTGGAGTCTGTTGGGGAGCAAATTATTCTGCCTTCTTATCCACTGTCCACAGGTCCCTGTAACTACTGAGAGTGCTCCTTTTTTTTTTTTTTTTTGCAGTTTTTGGCCGGGGCTGGGTTTGAACCCGCCACCTCTGGCATGTGGGGCCGGCTCTGTGTAGTTTAAGCCCAGGCTACAGGCTGAATCACAGCCAATGTGGAGGACAGCAATAAGTTAGAGAGGTAGATAGAATGATACACATGTAGACAAATATCGATTGATCTCAACACCTTTCCTAACAGATGGAACTAGGCCTAAAGATACTGTCAAGAAAATCAGTTCGAGTGCCAAGAGAACTAACACCAATGATGTAGCATCCACTGATGTTCTATAGAACTGAAATAGCACCAGCACTCACCCAAAACTAAGGACGTAAATTAGCAGTGAGAGTATTGACATTGATAGGTCAAAAAAAAAAAAAATGAACAAACAAACACAAACACCAATAAGTCTAGCAAACATGACCATTAATGGAGGCCACATATCCACTAAAGGATATGGGTGTATTAAACCTTGTTAGAACGAATTGTTCTGGAGGACATAACACAATTTAAGCTCCCATCAAGCTTTTTGGACTTAGATGTCGTTGAATATGCAATGCTCTTGCTTCCTGTTCCTTTTCTGTGCTGATTACATATTTTTGAGGTTTCCCAAGAAGCTCCTTTTGCATCCCTTATGGTGTGAAGTTTCATAGATAGTTTCGCAGATGTCTTTTTAAAAAGTATTTTTCAGGTGCCCCATTACTGCCCCCCAAAACAAGTTAATCTAACATAAGATCATTGATCGTAAATGAATATAGCAAGGACTAAACTCAAAGGTGTGTAACAGAACTCTTTTAAAAATCACAACTCATCTAACTGATCACAAATATTTGTTGCGAGTTAGCCATTAGTGAAAACTGGAGTTAAATACTATGAATATGAGTGTGAGAAAGATAAAGTCACTTCCTTTTAGGATGTTACCACAGAAAAATTGATGTAAATAGTCAAATGTGGTTTACAAAAGTGGAAGAATTAATTTAGTAGAGTTTGTCTCAACTGAGCAGGTTAGGATATGGAACATTTCAAAAACGGTATTAACGCTTCTCAAGGAAAATCTTGACCACTGCACACGCTATTCATATACTTTATCAATTTTGATATTTATGTAATATCTGTCTTCATTCATTTGTCTGCTACAACTAAATATTATAGACTGGGTGGCTAATAAATATAGGAATTTTATTTCTCATAGCTCTGGAGGCTGGGAAGTTCAAACTTAAGGCCCTAGCAGATTAAGTGGCAGGTGCGAGCCTGTTTCCTGGCTCACAAGTGGTTCCTCTTCACTGTCTCCTCTCATGAAAGTAGAGGATGGGAATCTCTCTTGGGCCTCTTTAATAAAGGCTTAGAGTCTCCGGCGGGGCCTCTGGCTCAAAGGAGTAGGATGCCGGCCCCATATGCTGGAGGTGGCGGGTTCAAACCCAACCCCAGCCAAAAACTGCAAAAAAGAAAAGAAAAAAACAAAAACAAAAAAAGGCTTAGAGTCTCCACCCTCATGACGTAATTACTTCCTAAAGGTCTTGTCTCCTAATAGTATCACAGTCAGGTACAGGATTTTATTACATGAATTCAACCATGGCAATATTTTTCAGTTTTTAAATCATTTGGACATATACAATCACATTTTTATACAATAAGTATGTTTTTAATCAGGATGAGTCTGTAGACAGTAGAGGCATCCTTAAAGTAATAATTTTACTCCTGAAAAAGAAATAGATTCTAATGCTAAAAGACATTCATATTTAATCTAAATGGTCTTTGAAATATTACTATTTTGATTGTTTTACTTGAAATTTTCAGTTTCAAGAAGTGAGCAAATAAAAATTAGTATGGTTTCTAAGGATGACTAGTTATTAGAAGAGAATTGTTAGCCTGGTTTCATTGATTTCAGTTTGATTTCCTTTCAAAATGAGAAATTACAATGAATCGCCACCAATAACCACACCTGGTTGTGAATGTCAACTATGGACTCTGTAAAAACCACCTGCTTTCTGGCAAGTCCTAGACATCTGCCTTGCGCCAGCAACATAGATTTTGGCAATCTCTCATCCCTAAAACTTTCCTCTCAGTAACCTCTTTCTTTAAATGCCACCTTTATTATGACGCACAATTGAAACCCAAACCTCATTAAAAATAAAAACAAATGTAAATTCTAGAAATAAACAGGTTAAATATCAATATGTGTGCCTATGTATGTTTTGCGTTGGTTTCTAAATTTATCACATATATCATGTGATAAAATTTTATCACATTTTATCACTTCATTTTAAATTACCTCTAGGGTGTTGATATTACTTTTCAAATTTAATATAAGACCAGATGTCATCCTTCTTGAAATATAATTGATTAACCTCTACTGGGAAGATTCTTATATCAAGAACCCTTAGATGAAATTAAGGTGTCTGGGTTCACCACGTATATGTTCTTCTTAGAATGAAAAACTAAACAAGATTGGCTTTGGCCTTGAACATAAACTTCTTGCGAAATTTGTGTGGGTAGAAAAGGTTGGCATGCTCAACATAATGGAAACAAGCCAACTCACCTTTCACTGGGGTTAGGTAATTTTAGCTGTTTCTCAGGAGAGATAGCGCAACAGTAGAAGCCTTGACAAGATAATTTCCAGGTTAATACTCTTAAGCAACACCATTACACAGAAGCTGGGATTGAATTAGATGGATTACTGGATATCCTGTAAAAATATTTTAATTCTAATAGTTTGTTTATAAATGTGCCAGCAAGGATGGAATACAGACATTTTCTTTTTTTCTTTTTTTGCAGTTTTTGGCCAGGGCTGGGTTTGAACCCACCACCTCTGGTAAATGATCCGGTGCCCTACTCCTTTGAGCCCCAGGCGCCGCCCCAGGCATACAGACTTTTAAAAAAAAAGAAAGTTTTTTATTTGCCGAACAAAAACTTCATGGTTCAGAACATACTCTAATTTATTCTCTCTCTCTTGTTTTTCTTTCAAAAATGCATGTCCTCTTAATTCAAGGCTACTATTATTGACTATTTCAGCATCAATGAGTGAGCAGACCTCAAAGATTAACATGGGCCAACGGATCTTTTCACATTGTGCACACACAAAGATTCTGTAAGAATTAAAATCAAGCCAGGTGTTCCAGTGAGGGCAGGTTAACTTTCTGCACATCCGACCAAAGTGTATATTTTGTCATAAGCAACACCTTCAGGCTAAATACCCCCTTCTAAACCATTTCATTGTTTAAAAGCATTATTTGTCTTTGTCATCTGAATGACCTTCTTTTATGTTTTTCCTCTGGAGAACTGCTCATAATAATGGACTTCAACATGGAGAGTCCATAAACCAAAAGTAATTAATATGTACAAATACTGCCCATAATGACGTTATTATCGGAAAGTCACACACACAGAGACACACACACCTCGTGAAGATGTGTAGGCTTATGATGAGTGAAAGGTGATTGTAACAGAAATAAGAAGTAAAATATGCATGTATTAATTGATTTAGTAAACCAAAAAGGGATGGATATTGGTAATCTGCTACAATTATTATATTGATTTTCCCAATTAAAATTATAATTTTACTACCCTCTTCACTCACTTTAAAATTTTACTTAGAAAAACTAAGCAAAACCATCCACATTTGGGAATTATGGTTTTAAGACCATTACTGAATGAAATCCAAGAGCCATTAAATAAAATCTACAGATATTTTTACCTAAACTATCATTAAAAATACTTCTACATACTATAGAATTTGAAGTGTCATTGTAAAACTCTTAATCATTAGATAAGCATAAACAGAATTGCCTCTCCTTTTTAACTACAAGGTGCTGGCTAAATATAAACTCTACTCTTCCTTACAGACGTAACAGCTTTCCCACCTTACAGAAAAGCAAAAACGTACTAGAGGGATAAGAAAAACTAATTAAATATACTTTAATGTATAACCTTGTGTTAAATTAATACTGTTAAATTGTTGAATACAAGATTTTGCTATACATTTTAGAGTTAATAATGTAGTGTCTCCCTGTCTCTTTTGATAATTTCCTAGAGTTTTTGGTACATTAAATAGCAATGACAACAGTAGATTTTCTCATCTATTTGCACTTCAAGGAGGGTACAGACTCTGCCTGGCAAGGTGTTTTAGCTTAGAATACATTGATGCACATAAAGCCCTTTCTACCATCCATAGTTATAACTGAGCACCTCTGAGCAAACTGAGTACTGGCAAAATTGATTACTAGTTATACAGATTAACATATTAAAATGTGTTATTACAGCAATTACTGAGGACCTCGGTAAAGTTGGTAACTGTTTTATACAGATTTTACAATGTTTTATTACATTTTAAGAGTTTTTCTTTCCCTTTTCAGAAGCATCTACCTCTACAAAGGAATTTCTGTGTCCTTATCCCATTGTTTCTTGTAGATCTATCAGGCAAATGCCTACCCCAGCATTTTCATAGGCAATGGTATGAGGTCCCACAGACCTCAATAAAATAGAGCCATATGTATGTGTATATACACACACACATAGATATGTCTCCTTTATATATATACAACTCGGAATTTAAACAATACACAATCATTTTATTTAGATGTTCTATCTCTAATGTGTCTTTTTCTTATCAAATCATACTGTGTACATTAATGCAATCATGGGGTACAATGTGCTGGTTTATATACAATTTGAAATATTTTCATCAAACTGGTTAACATAGCCTTCATGGCCTGTTCTTAGTTATTGTGTTAAGACATTTACATTCTACATTTAGTAAATTGCACATGTACCCTTGTAAGATGCACTGTAGGTGTGGTCCTGCCAATTACCCTCCCTCCACCCAACCTCCCCCCTCCTCTCCCATCCCTTTTCCCTTTCCCCATATTCCTGGGCTATAATTGGGTTATAGCTTTCATATGAAAGCTATAAATTAGTTTCATAGTAGGGCTGAGTACATTGGATACTTTTTCTTCCATTCTTGGGATACTTTGCTAAGAAGAATATGTTCCAGCTCCATCCATGTAAACATGAAAGAGGTGAAGTCTCCATCGCTCTTTAAGGCTGCATAATATTCCATGGTGTACATATACCACAATTTATTGATCCATTCTTTGGTCGGTGGGCACTTGGGCTTCTTAATCTAGAACACTCTTACTTCCTCATCCTCCTTCTGCTTTTTACACTGCCATTGACTTTTTGAAGGAATTAGGTCAATTTTCTTATAATGTCTGATATTCTGTATTTGATTCTTTCCTCATGGTATTGCATTTCTTATCCCTATTTCAACAATATTTTCTATACACAGAAATTATAGAGCCCATGTAGATTTATATTCATTTTTGAGGTCAAAACTATCTCAGAGGTAGGCTGTGCATTTTTCATTGGTTCATAGCACAAAGCACATAAGTCTATGTCTTACTTTTGGTATTCAGTTGAGATGTTTTAACTCTGCTCCGAACAATTCTCAGAAAGTTTCTGAGTAGTATACCCCAAATTATAGAGTTCTACTCATTTATAAAATGTGATAAAATTTCTCTTTTATAAAATGTCTTAAAATGGAATAATAGTCTTCCAACTAAGGATGTCTTAGGTTGTTCAGCCAGATTAATTTAAATGTACTTTTTGCTCTGTCCCCAGTAGGAGCAGTGACGTCATGTGTGTCCTTCTTTGCTTAACATCATTTCCCTTTGAAAAATTATTTTTACTTTTATCCAGATGACTTGTCCATTTCTAAGTATGGCCATTTCTAAGTACTTTGGCTAAGTATTTAAAGTAGATTTCGAGTTAAAAATTATTTTTTCCTTGAATGGCTTCTATAAATAGCATTACATATTTTTTGAAGCATATCTTTATTACTTATTCATTTCTGATACAAATAGTTTCATATCATTGAGTCTTTGAAAGGCCTCACAAAATACACAACAAAATGTCTCCTGTTTTCATTTTATCTTTGTAAGCCTCCTCACAATTTCCAACTCTTGGAAATTGCAGTATATTTCAAAAACAAATTTCTCAGGTTATCAAAATATCCTTCCTGTGTTTCTATTACAAATCCCCCTGCAAACAAAAACAGAAACCCCTAAACATTTACATGTATGCCACAGAAGTGGAGCTTTTCTCAAATTTTTTCTGTGCCTTATTTTTGAGATCAACCTAACCTCAGCCCCCAGTCACTGATAAGAAAGAAAAAAGAAAAACGAAAGGAAAAGATGGCAGACCATATAAACAACTGCTAATAAATTTCTGCATATATTGTATTAAGAATATACAAATGTCTTGTCTTAATCAGTTTGGACTACCATAATAAAAATATGATGGAGTTGCCAAAAAATAAACAGGCACAATTAAATTTTAAAGAGTTTATCTGAGCAAACAGTGATTAATCAGGTAGCTCTAAACCAGAAGTGGTTCAGAAGCTCCATCAAGGCAACACAAAAGGAGGATTTTATAACACAAACATAAATGTCAATCAAGGAAAATATGTGATTGGTTACAGTTACTCAGTTTTATTATTTGATCTATTCCAGGGATGTCCAACATGTGGTCCACGGGCTGCAGGTGGCCCTGGATTTTGTACCAACACAAAACCAAAAACTTACTTAAAACATGAGTTTTTTAATGATTTTTTGGTAGAACTTGATTGCATAGCAGTTTCTGAGCATGAACTTTATAATGACAACCTCAAGTCACAATGTCATGTAAAATGAACAGAAGTACTTCCTCACCATTTGTATACTTGTACGTGACTTTGATTTTACAGCAGTGTTCAGCTTCCAGTGTGTTACCTTTCAAGTACAGACAGTCGAGTTGACATCAACAGATGCTACATGTACTTAGGGTGACTGGATGAGGCAGTGCTTATCAACAATATTTCAAACCACCATTACAATGTTTGGCGATCAATGTTTTTTAGACGTCAGGTAAGCGTTCCTATTTGATTATTGTTGAATTGGCTGCATATAATTATTAGAAACCTTTTTATTGATTTTAAATATATCAAAAATAATAACACTAGTTTAATTATTATAGCAAATAATGGCATAATTAAGGAGTTAAATGGAAAAAGAAGGTTTTTGTTGGCACTTACTGGTTTACGGATTTCAATTACATATTAATTGAATAAATAAATGGGAAATCATTGTTTGCGTGTGAAAATTATCAACTAGATAGATAAAAATGAGGGACAAAATAAGACTTATTATTTAATTATATAATTTAGGACTCCATTTTAGAATGTTGAATTGGTTTATAAATTGGAAGCACTCATTACTTGTTCTTGGATCTTTTTGAATTCAACAAGCAAATTTTTCACTACAGTTAGGAAGTTAATTACATCAAAAGTTGATTCAAATTAACGTATGTCAATTTTCTGGTTATTGCTAGTAGTTTACTCATTTTCCCCATTTTAAAATATGGTGCAACAAAATTTCATGCATAAAATAAAGCCAATGTGTTTCCCTTACTCTACAAGCTCTTTTAATAACCAATAAATACATATTTGTAAGTAAAACCGGTATGACTTGTGTAATACTAAGAACCAGTATTTTAGAAATTCGAATACAAGATAATATTCAATAAACTTTTACTTTATGAAGAGCAAACAAATGGTTAATTGACTGGTATTTTCATTAAAAGCCAGTGATTGTGTTATTATAGAGTATGGTTAGCAAATGTTTTGGAACAGGTCAGATTGTAAATGTTTTGGGCATTCAGGGCCGTAAAACTACTATTCTAGGATCCAGCACGGAAACAATGATAACTATTACATAAAAAAGGAGTTAACCTTGTTTTAATAATCTTTATTTATAAAAGCAGTCAGAGGTGAATCTAGCTTTCTAATGCCATTCTCCAATAAAAGGAATCAGGGTTTGTTTCAGAAATGACTGATTAGGAATGAGCAGGAAATACACAAGATGAGCCTAGAGCATTCTGTTAGGTGGAAAAGCGAAGGATCGCTAAACACACCACACACAGACACCCACACACACAGAGACATGTTAAGGGGAATATGCCAAAGGGTCTTAGGAACGAGATAAAACACACCCAACAATCAAAGCTAGAATAATCTGAGCAAGAGAATAAAGTGAAAACTGGCCTTGTGTTATATAACTCAAAGCATAAAATAAATATCCACAAGATATTTTAATGTACAACATGATTGAATAAATAAATTAATGGTCAAGAAAAAGTGAATCCTCCATGCATAATTTTAAACCTTTATGTAGACGATGCAAAGTCCAGGATGTGGAACATAACTCTCCACTCCTTAGTGCGAACCACGCGTAATTACCTCATTCTATTATTTTTGTTTTTCTTGAACAGGAACAGAAAAACGAGTCGTAGCAAAAGAGAATTATCACAAATTTCTGTATTCAAAATGCCCATTTTTTTTTCTAAGTATATATGTTGTCTTTCTCATTTGCTTTTTCAAAAATAAAACCATTGAAAAATGAGCGATGAACAGGCAGTACCTGTGGCTCAAGGAGTTGGGCACTGGCCCCATGTACCAGAGGTGGTGGGTTCAAACCTGGCCCTGGCCAAATATTGAAAAAAACCCAAAACAATTAATTAACTGTAAATACAATGTTTATTTTATTTCTCTCAATCAAAATTGTTATAGGTAAGAAAAATAACAAAATCATATTATTATTGATAGATTGTTTTCTTATATTGTATCAACTGACATTATACTTTGAATGAGACAATAAATCTTATTATATTTCTTAAGCATTATTACTTTGCATATTGTTAAAAGATATGTTGATGAATTATGTTATCAGTTTTATCCCCTAGTACTTTACATTGTATTATAACTGGCCTGAATTTCAGGCCTCCAGTTTTTATTTCAATTTTATCCTTTGAAACATATTTTGGATTAACAATGCCTTCTTTTTGAAGCAGTCATAATTTCAGTTATTTTAGCATAGTTTTGTGATACATATTTGGATTTATGTAATGACCTTTTGAGTATTGCACTGTCTTTGTTGAAGGGTTTTAGTTTAATTTTATAATCTGAGATTATCTCTTCCAATAAGGTTATTACATAATAAGCACAATTGAAAGATTCATTTGTTAATGGAAGTGACCTCACATTGTCAAATCGAATTTTTGTCTAAATATTTTAATTATTTTAGTATTTTTCTTAGTATTTATTGTTTAAATTGCCAATAATTTTCTTTTAAGAAATGTGTTCACGATTGCTAAATAAGAATTGAAACAAAGTTAACTTTAAAATTCTGTCTATGATCATTGAAATACATCAAATGAAAAGTTAAAAGTTTCTTAACTTGTACAAAAACAGCAGTATTTATATGTACAAATATATTTATTTTATAGGTTATTTTTCCTCCTAAATGTTTATGTTCTCCAGTTAGCAGTATTATTATGCATATTCTTCTAAGTCTTTCTATGAGATTATGGATTTGACTAAGAATTTTAAACTAGTAGATGGCAGAAAATATATTAATTTGAGTTCACATCTAGGGTGAAGCATGATCGTGGTCAAATCGTGGCACGAAAGATGTCAAATCCCATCACAGGAGTGACAGTCCACTGGAAAATTCTAAGCTCAATGCTATAAGAAAGCAACAAAAGACAGGGCAAATGAGCTCATCTGTTCACTTACTTGGTCCAGCTAGGTAATCCTAAAGGGCATTTGAGAAATCTGTTTTAAGCGCCTGAGACCTTCTGAAGCTCAGGTTACAACTCTGTTGGGATTTTATATTTACATCTGTTATCTATTAGTTTACACTTTAATATTATAAAACTAGCTGCCATTGCAGTTATTAAATCTTTAAAAATACTGAAATTTAAGTTACAGTATTCGGTATTGGTGTTCTTTTGCTATATATAGGCTCATACAGTCCAGTGCAGTACTGTAAAAAGATGCAGTAAGCAATGTGGAAAAATATCTAATATATCATTCATGACGTTGTTTAACAACTGATTCTATTGAAATGAAAAGTGGGAGTGAAACTCTTTTACTTTCCTGTGTCTAATTATAAATATGTCTTCTCCAGTATCACCTATACATGTCATGGTAGCGTCCAAGGAATCAACATTTTAATCAAACTAGATCTTTTTTTTTCTTTTCTTTCTTTTTTTTTCTTTTTTTTGAGACAGAGTCTCACTCTACCACCCTGGGTAGAGAGTGCATTGTGACATGATAGCTCATAGCAACCTCAAACTCTTGGGCTTGAGCAATCCTCTTGCTCAGCCTCCCCAGTAGTTGGGACCGCAGCACAAGCCTCTATTCCCGACTGGCTTTTCTCTTTTTTTTATTTTTATTAAATCATAACTGTATACATTGATATGATCATGGGGCATCATACACTCGCTTCATAGACCATTTGACACATTTTTATCACAGTGGTTAACATAGCCTTTCCGGCGTTATCTCAGTTACTGTGCCAAAACCTTTACATTCTACATCGACCAAGTTTTGCAAATACCCCTGTAATATGCACCACAGGTGTGATCCCACCGATCCCCCTCCCTCTACCCATCCCCCCCTTTCCCACTTCCCCCTATTGTTAAGTTGTAACTGGGTTATAGCTTTCATGTGACAGCCCCAAATTAGTTTCATAGTAGGGCTGAGTACATTGGGTACTTTTTCTTCCAGTCTTGAGATACTTTACTAAGAAGAATATGTTCTAGCTCCATCCATGTAAACATGAAAGAGGTAAAGTCTCCATCTTTCTTTAAGGCTACATAGTATTCCATGGTATACATATACCACTATTTATTAATCCATTCGTGGATCGATGGGCACTTGGGCTTTTTCCATGACTTAGCTATTATGAATTGGGCTGCAATAAACATTCTGGTACAAATATCTTTGTTATGTTGTGATTTTTGGTCTTCTGGGTATATGCCCAGCAGAGGAATTACAGGATTGAATGGCAGATCTATTTTTAGATCTCTGAGTGTTCTCCATATATCTTTCCAAAAGGAATGTATTAATTTGCATTCCCACCAGCAGTGCAGAAGTGTTCCCTTTTCTCCGCATCCACGCCAACATCTCTGGTCTTGAGATTTTGTGATATAGGCTAGTCTCATTGGAATTAGATGATATCTCAAAGTAGTTTTGAGTTGCATTTCTCTGATGATTAAAGATGATGAGCATTTTTTCATATGTCTGAAGGCCGTGCGCCTGTCTTCTTCAGAGAAGTTTCTCTTCAAATCCCTTGCCCAGCCTGCGATGGGATCCCTTGTTTTTTTCTTGCTGATGCGTTTGAGTTCTCTGTGGATTCTGGTTATTAAACCTTTGTCAGAGATATACCCTGCAAATATCTTCTCCCATTCTGAGGGCTGTCTGCTTGCTTTGCTTACTGTGTTCTTAGCTGTGCAGAAGCTTTTTATAATATCCAGCATCCCGTCATGATCAGAACACTTAAGAAAATTGGTCTAGAAGGGACTTTTCTTAAACTGATAGAGGCCATCTACAGCAAACCCACAGCCAATATCATATTGAATGGAGTTAAATTGGAATCATTTCCACTCAGATCAGGAACCAGACAAGACTGCCCATTGTCTCCATTGCTTTTCAACATTGTAATGGAAGTTTTAGCCACCGCAATTAGGGAAGAAAAGGCGATCAAGGGTATCCATATAGGGTCAGAAGAGATCAAACTTTCGCTCTTCGCAGATGATATGATTGTGTATCTGGAAAACACTAGGGACTCTACTACAAAACTCCTAGAAGTGATCAAGGAATACAGCAGCATCTCAGGTTACAAAATCAACATCCATAAATTGGTAGCCTTTATATACACCAACAACAGTCAAGTTGAAAAAGCAGTTAAGGACTCTATCCCATTCACAGTAGTGCCAAAGAAGATGAAATATTTGGGAATTTACCTAACAAAAGACGTGAAAGATCTCTATAAAGAGAACTATGAAACTCTAAGAAAAGAAATAGCTGAAAATGTTAACAAATGGAAAAACATACCATGCTCATGGCTAGGAAGAATCAACATTATCAAAATGTCCATACTACCCAAAGCAATATATAATTTCAACACACTCCCTATTAAAGCTCCACTATCATATTTTAAAGATCTTGAAAAAACATTACTTCGTTTTATATGGAATCAGAAAAAACCTTGAATAGCCAAGACATTACTCAGAAATAAAAACAAAACAGGAGGAATCACACTACTAGACCTCAGACTTTACTACAGTGATCAAAACAGCATGGTATTGGCACAAAAACAGAGAAGTAGATATCTGGAACAGAATAGAGAACCAAGAGATGAATCCAGCTACTTACCGCTATTTGATTTTTGACAAGCCAATTAAAAACATTCAGTGGGGAAAAGACTCCCTATTTAACAAATGGTGCTGGGTGAACTGGCTGGCAACCTGCAGAAGACTGAAATTGGACCCACACCTTTCACCATTAACTAAGATAGACTCTCATTGGATTAAAGATTTAAACTTAAAACATGAAACTATAAAAATACTAGAGGAGAATGCAGGGAAAACCCTTGAAGAAATTGGTCTGGGTGAGTATTTCATGAGGAGAACCCCCCGGGCAATTGAAGCAGCTTCAAAAATACACTACTGGGACTTGATCAAGCTTTTCTCTTTTTAGTAGAGATAGGGTGTCGGTCTTGCTCAGGCCAGTCTGGAAGTCCTGAGCTCAAGTACTCCACCCTCCTCGGCCTCCCAGAGTACTATGATTACGGGCATAAACTACCGAGTCTGTCCTAAAATAAAACAAATTAAAGAATATTTTTCATAAGACAATACCATGGGAAAGAAACACTCAAAGAGGATAGATAATACCCTATATTTTTAGGCGATTAAGTACAATTGAATTTCAAGGGGCATTTAGCAGCAGTTCTTATAAGCGTGATAACTCAGTATGTATCTTTGGGTTCCAAAGTAGCAAAATTATTTTCTTATCTCTCATAAACTCAGGTTGGATTACAGATATTTTCTCAACAAGTCTCAAAAGCACAAAATTAAAACAAAAAATGCTTTTTTGAGATAGCTGCAAAATCTGATTTTTGAGTTGTATTAAGTTATACTGAAGATTTATCAGTAAATCAATCTTAGCAGTAGCAATTAGATTACTTGTGAACAGTAATAACTGTTAGTTAACAGTCATAACAGTAATAATGTTCTGTGATTATGTCAAGAAAAAATTAAAAGTGAGGATGATATTGTAAAATGCCTACAGAAAAATTTTTGAAAAGATACGATCTGATCGATTTTTTAAAAAATAATTCAGCACAGAAGAGAAGAAAAAAGAAGCTCAAAAGAGATTTTTTTCAAGTTTATATTCCCAAAAGCCAGTTTCTGGGAAGGAGATTAACGTTTGTAATGTTTATTGAGAGCACTCTTGGGATGAACAAATGCCCAGAAAAGAAAACCCTTCTGTACTTTGGGACCAAGGAGAAATTGCATATTGCCAGTTGCACATTTGGTATTTTCCCTCTTTCTCTAGGACATCAAAATGAAATTGTCTCTTTGTTATTTTAAAGTATCTTATTATCGAGTGCTTACTGCCTTTGAAATACGGAGAATAATTCCGGGAAACTCACATGGGCCGTATGTGAATTATTTAAACAGTTCAGAATCTACTTTTCAATAATATTTTTGTTGCTAAAATTTCCTAGTGTTAATACTCAATGTATTTCTGTTACTATTTGCAATTTGAAAGTGATTAAGCTTGCTAGGGGTAATGATTTCTTACATGGGTCTATTATTTTCCCCTGTAGACTAAACCCAATCCTGAGTGATGCTACTTGAAAAACTCCCAGTAATCCCAACTTTAGTACCAGTAATTCACAGTGTAGGATAAAACCTGAAACCATGACATACGTTTCCAATGAGGAAATTGTATACTTTGAAATAGAGGAATGAGCATAGAGGTAGAAGAAATAGGAAAGGGAGAAATGAGAGGAGGGAGAGAGAAAGATGAGAAGAAAAGGAGCAATAAGCAAGAGAGAAAGACAAAAGATCGGACAAGAATTTTATTGATTGATTGATTGACTTTTTGAGACAGAGTCTTACTCTGTCTTATTCTGTTGCCCATGCTGGAGTCCAGGGTCTTGACCACAGCTTGCTGGAACCTCTAACTCCTGGGCTCAAACAATCCTCCCACTTGGCCTCCCATAGTACTGCAATTACAGGCTTTGAGCCATTGCACCCAATTCTCACTTCGCAACACGGTGTAAATATCGCATTATTGTTTTTGTATGAAGCTTCTAGCTGAACCTCAGTTGATATTTAGACATTAGTTCACGGACTCACCAAACTCAGACACATATAAATCCTTATGATTTGATTTAAATAGAAAAACAAGTATATTAAGTCACTGGGACACTGGCAGGTAGGCACGCAGTGCTTATCGTCAGCTCCGTAGGGATATTTGCAGAAGCGCTGATGTATTACAGTGAGTAAGGTGGGGGCAGAGATGAAAAAAGTTGGGTATAAAATATTAAGATATCTCATTTTTACCTTTCACCTCATTTTACCCTTACAGGAAGAAAAGCAATTTTCATTTTACTCTCCTACTTCTTAGTTGGGACTTCTGTAAGAAAACACAGATTAAAAGATGAAAACACAAACAAAAAACAAACCAACAGAAGTCTATAAACACGATACCTCAAGTATCCCTCCTGGACACGCGGGAGATGCCCAGAAAAAAACAAATAAATAATAGGTCAAGAGGTAACTTAGAATTACTGCTTCTATAGCATCTTCAAAAAAGAATAATACATTTTTGTAGACGTGATAACATGAAGGAAAAGGACCTTGAGTTTCGACAGGTGGCAAATTCCAAGCAGGCAAGTATATAGTAGATAAGGGCTAGTTAATCATGTTTGCAAGGGAGACTCCTCTTTTCCCTTCCCTACCCTAATTAGGGTCTGAAGTCACTTCTGGTGTTCAGCCTTTATCTATCCTGATAAAGATAGAAGGAACACCTTTGTAAATTTATGTTTTGCTTTTAGGCAAATGGAAAGACAAAGATTTTCTTGTGTTTGCATCTTCCTAGTTGCCTTCAGCTCAAAATAATCTTCATGACAAAGTGGCATATTTAGGAGTGAGATCCTGCTAGCTGTCCTCTAAATGATATTAAAGCTGAAAGAAAGCCATTTTCCATTGGTGAGATTGGGTTGCAAGTTGAACCCATTTTTACTATGTTTAATAAAAGCATGCGCCGTAATCGACTTGTCCTTACAGCTTGAATTCTTGGTATGTTTATATTTTGCATTTAGATATTTCGAAGGCAGAGAATTTCTACATTGCTGATTTTATTAAGAATATTTATCTTTTCTTTTTTTGGCCTGATTCCTTTCTTCTTGTATTCTGCAGTTGGCTTCTGTGATACTTATTTGGATGTCTAGCTACTTTGCTTTTCACAAGTGATAAAATGTAGTTTTAACACTTTGTTCTTTTGGCTAAATTTTCCCTTTCCATTACAATTTTCAAAGTAAGAAACTATATTTTACTGAGACCTTCATCCCTTTTATATTGGTTTTCTTTGGTATCCTAACCCTTAGCCCTTTTGTCTGACAGTTAACAACCACAAAAAACCCTCTTAGAGGTACAAAAAGCATCATTTTTAAAAATATGATCATCACGACTGTCCTGACCCGTCCACTTTGGCAGTCTCCTGTGTGGCCAAGTTCCACAGTGCTCTGCCAAGACTGATTCCATAATTTATATTTATATGTCATTATATTTATCTATATTGATATAGTTATATACACATAGATATATACCCCTGTTTATATGTAACTATGCTTAGACATATGAACACACGTATGTGTGTGTATATACTTATGTACATATAGCTTTATCTTTTCATTCTCACTATTTTTCTGGAATTTAGCTTTTCCCATATTACTGAAAATTTTAATTATATTTTTCTTTTATTCTATCATGTTCTCTCTACTTTGACTTACTCATTGTCTATTCTTTTATTTACCATTGATTTTTCTTTCTGGTAGCCCTTCAGTCTAGCCTCTGAATGACTGCTCTATACTTGTTATGACAATTCATTTCCTTAATGGTATTTATTCACTATCGACTTTTCTTTTCTTACTTTCTTTTTTTTTTTTTGCAGTTTTTGGCTGGGGCTGTGTTTGAACCCGCTACCTCTGGCATATGGGGCCGGCGCCCTACTTCTTTGAGCCACAGGTGCTGCCCTCACCATCTATTTTTCTTAAATGCTTTTGCTTAAAAGAACATCCCTGAGTACACATGAAGATTTTCTACACTTTGATGAGCAACAGATGGTAATTTTTGTTTAAAGTTTGTCTATTTTACCAATTTGCTCCAAAGGAAAAGAGATCAGCATTTAAATCTAAGATAACTGGCCTATGGTTACAAACTGTATGATTTCCATACAGATCAAAAGAGCTAAAAAACAAATTATTGGTCATATTTTTAAGGTTGAATAACTAGGTATATGCTCATTTTTGAAATAAAAGGTTTTTGTTGATAGTCATCTTTGGGACAGTAGATATAATCAAATTTGATTCTTGTTAAGCATTTATGCACTTGGGGATGAGATTTGCATATATTTTCTAATGAAAGCCTCACAAGTATCTAGAATGCTGACAAATTTATCACCAATTTTCAAAGGAGGAAATTAAGCTTCAGAGAAAATGAATAGTTGACAAAATTATTAACTAAATCAGTGTGGTATTGAAACTCTATCTAGTTTTATGTGAATGCTGAAAGCCTATGTTATAAGCATTACATATATCTAAGTAAGAGAGTCTTATTTAGCATAAAATACAAAAAATTATTCTAAAATTTAATTAAAATTTCAAGATAAGTGAATGTCCTTCACAATCTTAAAATAAGAGTTTGATTTATAGCATTTTACAGTTTTTTGAACAAAGTAGATGTCATATTCCTTGACATGAAAATTGCAAAAATTAATGATGCAATTATAAATGGTTTTATGTGTTTAATGTCTGTTGTTTTCCTTGTCCTAAATATAATTGATTTTTTATTATATTTGAGGTTCTTAGTTTTTCTTGGTTCTACTTTTTTTTTTTCCATGTAAATAGACCATATCCTCTGTTAATCGATATGCTTAAAGTACCATAAACATTTTATTTGGATAATTATTGAGGGTTTTTTTTTCTTAACAAAGGAAATAGATTGTGATTTTTTTTTTAAGTTCACATTTCTTTCACGAGAAATGGGAATAATTTTAAAAGATCATTTTAAATGATTGAATGAGTACTTATTTTGATTTATGAAAATATAAACACTATGCATTGAAAATAATACAAATAGAAACATTTAGAAGGTATATATTTTATGTACTAAAATAAATTTTTGTAAAGCTTAATCCCAAGAAGTTTAACAACTGCTAACTATTCAACTGTATTGTTTTATTCAATTAATTACCACTTTTTTCTCTGCCACTTTTGTGAAACTCTGCATAAATAATATCTTTTTCATAAATTTAATGGAACATTTTCACACAAAATATTTCAAAGTCTTATGAACTATAATTCAAAAGTCAGAGCAATTTCCCTGTTAATTTATTGACATGACTAAAATAGAAAATCTTGATTAATAGAAAAAAAAAAACTTTAAAAGGGGAAATAAAACAGAATTTTGGGAACTTGGGAGTCATAGTGATCAAGGTTAAGCAGACCTTGGTCAAGCTACTCCCCAAAGGTGACCTTCAGTAACTTTCTTATTCTAGCAGTACCTTATTTACTTATCCATCTGGTGGGGTGATACTAATATTTCACTCATAATACATCTATGGTATAAAAAAAAAGCTTTAACAAATGACTTGAACTGGGTGTTAATAAAAAATTCAATTTTCTAACAATGTGTTATCATTCATATTATTTGAGAAATATGACAACCAAAAATATAGAAGATCTTGAGCTCAAATTCAGCATTAATTATGCCACATAGCTATTTGTTATTCTTCTATTCAGTTAATTAGTCACTATTTGTTGAGAAACATCTGTGCTGAGCTGAGGGTAAGTTGCTGAAATATAAGGACAGAAAGAAGCACATATCCTTGGTGTTCTCACAACTTGACATAGTTAACTTTTCTTCAGTTTTGTTTTTTCCATAAAACAAGAGTTTCCATAAGCTACGTGTTCATCAGTCCAAAGGCCATGTTTTCCAAGCAATGTCAATAATGAGAAAAGCTGAACACACCCAGACTGGGGCAGACTGTGAGACATTGATTCCACAAAGATCAGTTACTATCCAGCCCAATAATTCAGAGTCAAATTCAGAAGTTTGAGATGTGGTCCTATCCTCTACTTGTGTACTTTTGGGAAAGTATTTCTCTGCAGGTATTAGTAGTATCCTATGTGACAGGATTGCTGTAATGACGAAAAGAATCAATACCCGTCATGGGCTTAACGCTATGAAGGAAACCAGAAAGCATTCTGGAAGTGATAAGTATGGTGATGACCATGGTGATGATGATGATTCTCAAAAGACATGCCATAGTTTTATATTTCTAAGGGTGATTTATTAGGATGTTGACTTTTATATGAAATCTCCTCACTCTTAATGTTGACCACAAGCATTAAATGTACAAAAGAAGCTCCGCACCCATAGCTCAGTGAGTAGGGCACCGGCCATAAACACCGAGGCTGGCGGGTTCGAGCCCAGAGCAGGCTTGCTAAACAACAATGACAATTACAACCAAAAAATAGCCGGGTGTTTTGGAGGGCGCCTGTAGTCCCAGCTCTTCAGGAGGCTAAGACAAGAGAATCACGTAAGCTCAAAGGCTGGAGGTTGCTGTGAGCTGTGACAGCACAGCACTCTACCCAGGACGACATAGTGAGACTCTGTCTTAAAAAAAAAAAAAGTAGAAAAGGAAAAAAAAAAACTGCTATGGCCAATGGTCTACAGATTTGTGACTTGTTCCCTAAATGATAATGATTACCTTTTAACTCAAAAATACTCAGTCTTCATATAGTACTCACATGAAATTAAAAAAATATATATGCTTATCAGTACATCATTTTGGAAACTAATCAAGTAATCTAAGAAATCCAATTAAAAGGACTGCAGTTCCTTGGAAAGAATGACAAAACCATACTCAAACTTTCTTCAAATGACCTACAGATTTATTCAAATATATTTTCCAGTTCTAATAATGTAAACTGAAAAATAGAAAAAAGGGGCTATCGGTTATATGCTGCCCTTGATAGCTGCCCTAGACCATATGAGTACTGTCTTCACCTTTTCATGATTCAGTGAAGTTTTCCAGCAAGTTCGCCAAGATGCAATGACCCTAGGTAAACAAATCATTCAGTACAAAACCTAACCTTGCTCAGAACATATTTCCTAAAATTAAAGGTTTGACTTAATTTTTTTTTTTTTTTTTTGCAGTTTTTTGGCTGGGGCTGGGTTTGAACCTGCCACCTCTGGCATATGGGGCCAGCGCCCTATTCCTTTGAGCCAAATATTTTTAATTGTCTCAATACTATTTTATCTTATCTAAATAATTAGATATTTTCTTTTCTTGTTGGTAATGTTCCTGTACTTGAATAATCCTTAACTATCTTTGGCATTATTACCACGTATGGTAAATAACTAGTTCAGCCTACAGTATAATCACAAATAAGGCACATTATGTAGAAAAATCATATATAAATATCTTTGCCCACTAAAACAATTTGAATTAGAATAACAGTAATGCTGAATTGAAATAGATTGAAGTTTAAGTCCATTTGAAGCCAGTGTTTTTCTTGTATTTTCTCTAATTGCATTCATGGCAAAAGACCATCAGTTTGGAGCATTTCTAATAAATTTTACTTCCTTCTGGGGAAATTGTTAGATACACAGCATTGTAACGTAGCACTTTTGTGTTATAAGAGTAAGTGTTAGTGAATTGTAGGAAAAATACTAAAGTAAAATCATGACATTCACAAAGATCTTTGACAAAAATGGATTTTGGATGGAAAAATGAGAGTGCGTTTGACGATAAGACGAAATTTTGAAAATGGAGACAGATTTTTCATCATAAGCTATATTGGCTTAGTATCCAGGTGTGTTTGTGTGTGTGCACAACAATATAATTTTTATGAAGCTATTTCACAGTGCTTCCAAGTTTTCCAAGCCAGTTCACATATATCATATATTGGTTATAGCAAATGCACCCATGGACATTTATTTCATTTTACAGACGATTAATTCAAATTTCAGAAAACATTGGCTGATTATTGTGCATATATTGTGAGCTTCTTTCTGCCTTCTTCCTTCTAGTCTTTTCCTATTCGTGCCACACAATATTTTAGCTACATTTATTTCTATAGCAATTGGCATACAGGACATTTAGGTATAAATGCACATATATAAATAAATACACAATTGATATATAAAATACATGGGAAATATATATATGAATTAAATACATTTACATGTGTATCTATCTGTCTTTCTACAGAGAGATATTTATAGTTAGAGATGAGGCAGAGTACAAATATTTGTGTTCTCACATTAAACCAGTTTACTTTTTCTTAAAAGTCATTGGATACACAAAATAAGTTCTCAGAAAAATAAATAAAAATCTACATATCTATATAAATAAATGAACAATTAATAACTGTACCCATAGTAGTTATGATAAATATTTATTTCTTTCCTGTTAATATGCTCAATATTTTGTCTTACATATGCAAGTTTATTTATTTATTTATTTTTTGGCTGGGTCCAGGTTTGAACCCACCACCTCTGGTATATGAGGCCAGTGCCCTACTCCTTGAGCCATAGGTATCACCCATACCTAGACAAGTTTAATGAAAGAGTCATCACTGGTGCAGATTTTTAAAAACAGCATAGCACTAAGTATTATAACAGTAACTTCAGTTACTGGTGTTATAACAGCAACTATCCAGAAGGAAAAAAACTCTTTTATTATAAAGATACTTGTACTAGGCTGTTTATTGCAGCCCAATTTACAATTGCTAAAATGTGGAAACAGCCTAAATGCCCTTCCACCCAGGAATGGATTGGCAAGCTGTGGTATATGTATACCCTGGAATTTTATTCAGTTATTTAAAAAAAATGGAGATTTTGCAGCATTTGTACTAACCTGGATGAGGTGGAACACATTATCCTTAGTGAAGCATCACAGGAATGGAGAAGTATGAATCCTATGTATTCAACTTTGATATGAGGATAATTAATGATAATTAATGACACGGTGGGGCATGGGGGAAGGGGTGAGCAGACAGAGAAAGAGGGACAGGGTGAGGGTAAAGGAAAAGAAAAAAAAAGGAAGAAGAAAATAGTGACTAATTGTCATATAAATTGGATTTGATTTTGACTAAAGTACATTACTTAAACATTAATTTTCACTTCTACTTGTTATTATGTTGTTTAGGATACAGGGTCCTGCATCCTCATTTAGAAATGAATTATGTTTGTAATTGCCTTTATTCTTTATAATAATATATTTTTTCTAATTTTAATATCAGATGTATCCAGATTAAGTGGAATGATTTTGAAGTATTTCTTCTTTTTCTATTGTCTATAAGATTTGGCATGATCTGTTTTTTGAAATTATCTTTTATCTTTATTTATAAATATTAGTTGTCTATTCTTTGATACTTTGGGAAAAATGATAAGAAGTATTTAATTGATGACTCCATACTGAACTTCAGAGTTAAAGCATTCTATAATACAAGTGCTCTTACTTGACAATGTGAGTGTTACTTTCTTTGCATGACTATTATTATTATTGCTTAATACTTTGTTGATTTATTTTCTGAATGTATTTGTCTTTGTTCATACTTTGCAAAGTTTTTGTTTCTGGTCCCTGTCTTAAACATTGTTATTGTTGTTAAAGTTTAAGCCTTTTTAATTTTGTGAAGGCAAAAAGTGGAAGCCTAATGAACACATGTGTATGTGAAAAAAAAAAAAAAACAGTAACTTCCGGTGAACTATAGAAAAAAATACTAAAGTCAAGTCACTCCCTTCAACACAGCAAAACATGGAGAGAAATGGATTTTGGCTGAAAAAAATGGGAGTGTATTTGATAGTAACAAAGGGAGGGTTAGACTTCATTTGGAAGTATAGTTTGAAAGGAAATAAATGGTAATATATTTAAGGGAGGATAGTGTTTGAGTGAAGCCAAACAGATAGAAAAGCTTAAAATTTATTGGAAGGAAAGTTAACAAGTCAGTATGAAAGCAGTGAGAGATTAGGGCTCACTCAAGCATAGTTTTGAAGGGTCATTAATCCAAGTTCAAGAACCTAGACTTTATTGCACCCACAATGAAGAATCATTAGCGGAGGAAATGGGAACTTGAAAGCAGCGTTTAAGCAGGCTGCCCTGTGCATTAAAGTGGTAGAAATTCCCACTTGTGACTCTAGCGAGGAAACTATTATAGGAGTGATTGGTGGAGGGCAAAAGACAGCCTGGGGAACTTGAAAAATGTATAAACATGTTCATCCCCTATGTGCGTGTGTGTTCATTAGTAATCTGCTAATTTTCCCAATGCACAGCATTTCCTTGATGTAAGCCAATCAATCACCAGTCAGCTTGTTTATTATGTTCTTTTTTTGCCAATGTCATGAGTTTGTGCTTGTTCAACCCAAAATAGATTACAGATAGAGTTGATGAAACTTAGCATCATGGAGTGACTTATGCATGAGGACATATTTTTGTTCTATGGTCTAGTGATATACATTTTAGTTAAGAAAAAGATGGTCTAAATTCATACCTAGAAGGTGAGAGTTAGCTATGGATAGAAAAGCAAGTGATGTGTCTTTATATCTACCCATCTAGTAAGAAAGGGCATGAGTTTTATCACTAGAGAGATCTGAGTTCGGGTCCAAGCTCATAGCAAGTTACCTAACCTTGCTGTGAAATGGTTTCCTCATCATCATTTTCATGATGATAAAAGTTTCATAGTGATAATGTGTGTAAGGTTTCACAATGTGTGGAACAGAGCATATAGACGGGTAAGAAGAAGCAGCAATTATCAGTAAGCTTGTTTTCTGTATCCTATTTAAGATATTACCATCAACAAACCAAATGATACTGTCCTTCAATTCTAAAGTTCTAGTTAAATGTGGCTCCATGCTTAACCCATGACCTAGCCAGAGATAGTTAATGTACTTCCAGGTTTCTCTGCAAATTCCTGGGAGATATTCATAATCTTGGGGACATAGAGTTTTAAAAGTTCTTCTCACCAAAGAACATAGCATACATGGGTGCATGAATCTTCTCAAACCCCTTGACACAAAACAAGTATGAGAAGCAGTTGAGTGGAGCTAGAGCTGAAGGAAACTAAAGGTAATAGGTACCTGTCACTGTGATGAGGAAACCACGGGATTCTTACACACCACCTCAGGAGGTAGTATTTTATGTTGACTATAATGAGGAACAATAGAGCAGAGGGAAGGAAAAGCCAAACAAATAATAACAGCTAGAAAATTATTATGACAAACTTCGGAAGAAGAGGTGAAAAAAAAACAACACGTCAAGGATGTATAAGTAATAATAAGTGGAAGTATAAACGTATCAGAGGAGAAGGTAGGGGTCCATGATTATTCTCTTGATTCCAGATTGAGATATAACAGCATTAGTTAGGACTTTTTTTTTTTTTTTTTTGAGACAGAGTCTCAATATGGCACCCATGGTAGAGTGCCCTGGTGTTTTACAGCTCACAGCAACCTCAAACTCCTGGGCTTAAGCGATTCTCTTCCCTCAGCCTCCCAAGTAGCTGATACTACAGGTGCCCGCCACAACGCCCAGCTATTCTGCTGCTATTGTTGTTGTTGTTGTTTGGCAGGCCTGAGCCAGGTTCAAACCTGCCAGCCCCGGTATATGTGGCCGGCCTCTAGCCACTACGCTCCAGGTGCCGAGCCAGCATTAGTTATAATTTACTGAAATTAATTTTATTCAAGGACCTGGGTCATATGTCTTATAGAAATTATATCATTAATAGTTAAGTAGGACCACTTTTAACTTAAGCTTAAAATCTTCCCTTGACTACCTCCATGACATTCCAAGCCTAACATATCAATACCTAATTGTATTTTCTTCCCCTCAACACTGCTGGGTCACCAATATCTAGACAATATTTTTTTGGAAAGTAATAAAAGGTGGATTTTCTGCAAGAGGAAGTTTACTGACAGCTGTTCATGGAGGAGATCAGGAGCTGGATTTGAGTTCCCCCTCAGCTCCTGGGTCCAGCACTTCTTTGTACAAACACTACAGCCAAGCCCGGTAGCCTACGACTTCTTCATCTGAGACATTGGTACCAGAATGCTACCTCATTGGTTGAAGCAGAAATCTAAGATTTATTTAGATTTTCATTTTTTTTTCCTACTACTCATCCTATCAGTCATCAAGGTCAATTGATTTTTTCCAAACATTTCTGAATGTTCACTTTTCTGTCTTCATCACCATATTCCTAGTTCACTTCATGTTTGTTTACTTTGCAGCTGCTCTCTCTCAATTGGTTTCTCTCCATCGGCATCACCCCACCTCCCAGTGGAGAAGAACAGTGCTTACTTGAAATATAGATTAAGTAACAGATATACATATATTTTGACAGAAATCTGGCAATTTTTAAATTTGAGAAATAATTGTTTTCTTTTTCTATGTCATATGTGATCTGTCATTGAAAATTGGTGGTGAAATACTCAGAAATCATTCTCAGGTTTTTCCTGAGAATCGGAAACAGAATCGGTTTGTTTTTTTCATTTATCAGAATTTTGTAGAGTTCCAAATTTGAGGTTACATGTAGGATATATTTATTCTGTGAAATGGACTTTTCTTAAACATACAAGTCAGAAGCTTTGTATTACCGTTCTATCTTCCCTTAAGGACTGTGTGTGTGTGTTTACGTGTGTGTATTCACCAAAGTATCATTTACGGAGCAAATTAAAATATTTGAAAATGTTTCACATATCCATAATATGTATATTTTGTCATAATTATATCCATTACATTAAAATAAATAGAAGTCAATGCTTTTTGGCTAAATACTATGGCTAGTAATAGAAAAGATTCATGTTAATTAGTAAACTGAAAATATAATAGTTTTAAAAAGGAAGGCAAAAGTTAACTCAGATAGAAAGGAGGAAGATAAAACCCCATAAAGAAAGGAAATGAGGACTCTAATTCCCTACCAGTCATTATAATATGCACATGAAATAGAATTTTGGCTTTCTGTACTGTCATATACGTAAAATACTCTTAATCTACAGTGAGCTATCTGGAAAAAGATGCTGTTGCTTTGATTTCTATTTGATATTTCTCTTTTTAGTCCAGATGGCTGTACCTTTTAAAATGCATTCCATGCCTATTTCTCAGCTATAAATTCTTTTGAAAGTATTTATTCCCTAGAAATATTTACATATTACACTAATGAGTGGATACATGTACGTGTTATAAACCACTGTTGACACAGAATTGGTGACATAGGAATGTCTATGGTTTGAGGACTTAGAAATCGATAAAATCATGTACTTTTCAAATTAGCAAAAGCAAGGCTAAACTACAACAACAAAAATATTTACAAAATAACAAAGTTTTCTAAACCCATATTCTTTTCAAACTACCACTCTATCTCAATGCTGTGATCAGACCCAAGCTTGTGAAGTGAGTTGTCCTTATATGTAGTACGTTGCTCCCTTGCTCTCCTCTTGAATCCTTTCCTTTTCTAAATTCCTTTTATAAAAATTATTTTACTATAATTGTGTTACATCTGGCACATAAAGATATATAATGAAAGGACAGTAATTAAACAAATAGCTCTAATTTCTCACCTAACCCATAAACTACATTATCCATAACTCATATATAAATGAATCTCCACAAACAATTACACATGATCAAGAATTAACTTGTTAATGTAATCAATTGTATAGAATTAGATTAAAACAAAACTCTATTATGACTATGTTATTTGTAAGCAGAGCTTAATGTGTTCATAATTACTGTGTTTGTTGAGATATTTTTATAATTTTCTGCATTGTGCATCATCTTGTTTGGTTTTTAAATGTTTGTTTTCCATCTTCTTAACTTCTTGTTTTTCTATTTTTTGGTGATTAAATTGTTTAGTTTTCTTTTCTTTTCTTTTTTCTTTATTCGCATTTCCATTTTGATCCTCTATTAGCACTTATTTAATTTTATTTATTGGTCCTTAAAATTTCACAGTGAAAAAGAATTCCGGAATTGGGAATTCCAGAATTAGTCAGTGATCGTGACTATCACTTATGTGGCTTATATCTCCTCCTTCTCCTGCTGACTTTTACTGTATTTATTTAACCTCAACTGAGTTCACAGTGCATTATTTGAATATTTTGAAGTTTTAGAGTTGAAATATTACCATAAAGAATTTGCTTTTCTTTCTGATTCTTCCACCAGCCAGTGAGGACCAGCATCTTGGCACAAACTAAGCCCCTCCTCCTCCAGGGCTCTACTCAGTTTAAGATTCTGAGATTCAGTTTATCACCTCTCTCTCTCTCTCTTTTTTTTTTTTTTTTTGAGACAGAGTTTCACTTTATTGCCCTTGGTAGAGTGCTGTGGCATCATAGCTCACAGCAACCTCCAGGTCCTGGGCCTAGGCGATGATTCTCTTGCCTGAGCTTCCCGAGCAGCTAGGACCACAGGTACCCACCACAACACCCAGCTATTTTTTGTTGCAGTTTGGCTGGGGCTAGGGTCGAACCCACCACCCTTGGCATATGGGGCCGGTGCCCTCCCCACTGAGCCACAGGCACCGCCCATTCGTCACCTCTCTTTTGCTGCTATCTAAGTCATCCTCACGACAAGCTTATCTACCTTGTTCTTGCTTATCTGGTTCCAGCCCCTAAATTTATTGGAAGGAAGCTCTGTTAGACACCTCCCTTACTTATGAAACAAGTGATACTTCAAAGAATGTACATTATGCAGGCTATAGTTTTCTGTATTGAGTTGGTCCTTCTGTGTGGGGTCAACCTTTATTTTGGAAACAATTTCTCATCTACTCTTCAAAAGACTTTAATTCCATTTCAACCAAAATTACCACGAGAAGGCTTAGTGAATATTCTATGGCCAAATCCAGTGAGCACATACTCATTTTTCTTCCTTGACCTCTCAGAAATATTCATTATTGTTAGGAAGCCCTCCTCTTTTGAACACACATTTCTAGAATTCTAAGATACTGTACTTTTCTAAGGTTTCTTCTTTATAGATTGTTTCTTTCTAATCTTCTTCACTATCTAACTCACTATCCCTATCATTTGACTTTTCAATAATGAATGCTCTTAGGGTGTCGTTCAGACCCCTTCTGTCTCAATATACTTCTCCCTCAACATAAAATAATTTATCACAATATCCTTAAAAATACACCTGTGTACATGTATTTAATTCTACTTCATGTCTTATCTCATATCAAAGTTGTTCACGTGATGATTTAAAGCAACTCATATGTGTTCCTGACTACTCAAACATATTTTCCAATCTAAACTCTTACTTTTATTGCCAAAATATGTTCCCTATTTAGGTTTCCTCATCTTTCCAAATGACCTTGCCTTTTATTCTATAATTGAACCCAGATTTTAGGAATCATTTTCCATACTTCCCACTCCCCTATTCACACATTGCAGCTGTTAGCATCAGATTATGTCCTTTCTAATCTCATTTTTTTCTTGCCTTTCCAACTTCTTTTCATTTTGATACTTTTAATTCCATATTTTCTCATTTCCACTTTAATTCCCTCAGGTCCAACATTTTCCTGATTAAGAAGTATTAGATTCTATAAATCATTCAATAGCTTCTTAGAGCATCCAAGATGAAGTCAAGTCCCTTTTCATTCTGAAAATCTTAAATATCATTTACTTTAACTAGTTTCCCACCAAGACCTAACGCCCCCATCACTTCTTTCATCATGCCTTATTCACAAGGGCCTTAAGTGTAAGATACTTTCACATAATGATACTGCATATCAAACAACCGCCACATATCTTTGCCTTAAAACAATAATAGCTATTTTTCATACATGAGGTTCTTTGTCAACTGTAGTGACATTACTCTCAGCTGTAGGGCATCTCATCTGTCACCCACATTAACAAAGCAGTTCCGGGCGGCGCCTGTGGCTCAGTCGGTAAGGTGCCGGCCCCATACACGGAGGGTGACTGGTTCAAGCCCAGCCCCGGCCAGACTGCATGCAACCAAAAAATAGCCGGGCGCTGTGGCGGGCGCCTGTAGTCCCAGCTACTTGGGAGGCTGAGGCAAGAGAATCGCTTAAGCCCAGGAGTTGGAGGTTGCTGTGAGCTGTGTGAGGCCACGGCACTCTACCGAGGGCCATAAAGTGAGACTCTGTATCTACAAAAAAAAAAAAAAAAGAAAAAAAACAAAGCAGTTCCCTCTGGTATAAGTTGTTCTTGTGGTAGAAGTTTAGAACACAGGCTTACTGACATTCAAAACACTTCTTTAAAGACTCAACTCAAAACTGGCAGGGTGTCCATGTTAACTACATTCCCCTGCCTACTGAAGTCATATTTCAAACCCAACTATTATAACAATCTCATAACAGGTATAGAAATAGGACAGCCTGGAAATTTGCTGACTAATAATAAAATAGTTCAAAACTTCTGTTTTTGATTAAATCTGTGCTTCTCCTCCTCAAGGTCTTCCTGGGCACAAGCATTAAATATTTTTCTAGCCTTCTTTAAAATTCTACCTTAAGATTAACTTTCCAGCTAACAATTGGACTCCCTCCAACTATTATTTTCACTCATTTATCCTCAATTATTAAATGAAAGAGAGAAGTAACAACTGAAACTTTTGAGACAAGGTTTTGCATCAATAGCATTAACTAGGCACCATAGAGTCAAATTTAATTTTTTTAAACTTCTCTATGATATTTATCATTAAACTTTCTGTAGTTAGTTTAAACTATTCTTAGATTATTTTATATTTATCTTCCTTACTAAAATAGTAATGAATTGTTTATTAAATAATAGATAAAAGATGGCCTTATTCCAAAAATGTTAGCATATTTTACAGTAGGAAATTCAACTAGTAAAAATTACCCAATAAACATTTATTAGAGAATGTAAGGGTGGCACCTGTGGCTCAAAGGAGTAGGGCTCCAGCCCCATATACCAGAGGTGGCGGGTTCAAACCCGACCCCCGCCAAAAACTGCAAAAAAAAAAAAAAAAAAGGAGAGAATGTAAAATCTCTTGTAAGTAAAATATCGAATTAACCTCTAATTTTATTGGAAGATGCCTTTCTGACCTAAAAATAAACCAAAATGTATTAATGTAATAAATACTATTTCGTAAAAACCTATGATAAGCAATATATGAACTGTGAAATATTTAACATGCCAATACCCTTATTATTTTATTTTATAAAAGATCAAGTTCTAACAAAGTAAGGCAAGAAAAGAAGTACCAATATTTGTTTACTAAAATGTAAATGAATGAATAAAATAAATCAAGCCAATTTTATAACTAAGAGGAAGAATTTGTATGCAATTGCATCGAGGTAGCAGAATTTAAGATAACGTACACAATCATTCCTATACAAGGACAACAAATATAAGACATAATTTAAAAAATTAGCTATAAAAATGTAAAAACCCAGGAGAGAGAAAAATAGCAAAAATGTAAAAAATATTTACAGGAAATAAGATACATAGGTAGTGAAACTCATTAAGTTATGCTTATAAGGTACAGCAATTTACCACATGTTTTGAATTAACTTAGTAATTCAAACCAATACAAAATAATTTTCAAGGTAATTATGAAGGTACAAAAGAAATACTGTGGATGATATTCTGGGATAAAACAAATTAAGTAGATTGCACTAACGGATTTAAAGCCATAAAATTATTGTAATCACCTTATCATATGGGAAAATGATTAATAAATTGTTAAATTATTCTGTGAGTATTGCTTATTCCTATAGAAAAATGATAGCCTTTTTATCAAAATAAAAATATCAAATTTCAAGTGGATAAATTTATAAATGTAAAAGTAATTACTGGAGACATTTTAGAAAATTAGATAATAAAAATTTTAAGTTCTTTGGGAAGGGCAAGATTTTAAGTAAGATGCACACAAAAATATAGATAATAAAATAAAAGAGTAATATATTTCAAAACAATGAAATTCAAGAACATTGTATATCATTAAGCCACTTAAAAAGTAACTTCATAAGCCATAGAGTAGAGAATATAATGGCAGTTTATTTAACTAAGAAAAGACTAGTCTTTTCGTTACATATTTATTATCCAGCAATTCAAATCCTAACTGAATTCCTGAGGGACCCTTGCGCTTTGTACTCAAAGAGATTATGACTACCATGTGAACGGCAATGTTGCTAAAATGGCAATAAATAAATAAAAATCAGAAAATCAGAAGTTAAAAGAATAGAAAGAAGTATTACATACATCATTCTGAATGGTGGCCACTTCTGGTGACAGAAAAGTAACGGGGACCCAAGAAGAAGGATTTGTAAACATTTGAATTTCATTAATGTTTTACTCCTCTAAAGACAATCCACAGGAACCAGGACGAGATACTAAGCTGTGACTGATCCTGGTCATGGGGATATGTATTGTTGTTACATCATGTCTTATCCTTTCTTCTATATCTACATCAAAATCGTGAAGATGTAAACTCTCAGCATACTGGATAAAGAATCATGAACCCATATATTACTGTCCCTGTTCTGCATTACAATAACATTTCTGGATAATTTCCAGGCCAACTTATATTCAACATCAGTGCTATAAAACACTTTATTAATATAGTATAATTTTTTTCAGCAAGAAAACGTTTGAATGGTTTTAACTCTTATTCATAATTCTCCATACATTTGGAGGAAGTGATAAGATTTTATTTTCTTGTTCTGCTTTCCTTTATGTGGGTGCTTCATTTGTAATCATTCTTCTTACATGTATTCCGGGCTTTGTTCTTCCATCTCTTTTTTTTACCTTTTCCTTAATTACACCTTATTTAATAAGATAGCAACTAAATCTGTGATGTTATAAAATTATTTATTTATATTTCTCTTAGAATACTAATCATGAGGGGAATACAATAAAGAAATAAGTATAAATCTTATTATCTCAAGTTCCCGCTCACAGAATAAAACCGATTCTTACCAAGATCTTAAAGCACAACCATTATGTCAATTTGATAAATAGCAGCTTCTGAATAAACACTGTTGAATTGAGGAGAGAATGAATGAATTCTCAACTCACCAAGATGAAAAGCTGGAAGAAATTATCCCCTAACGCTCAATACTACACGTTTATCATCTCATAATAGTGTAAAGTAGGATTAGAATTTAATTCTAGTTTTCTCATAAGAATTACCAAGAGCAATCTCTACCCAAAAGTACTGAGTTAGCATCTTTTATCATTACTAAATGCTCAGTTAGAAATTCCTCCATAGCAAAAGTGACCACAATACAGTAACTGAAATGGGTAACTAAACTACTCTGAGCACCTTTAAAACATTGGTTTGCTTTCAGAAAGATATGCAGTTATGATGACCTAAATGTCATCTTTAATGAAGTAGATGTTGTAAGAGACTCCGCAATTTATCCACTCTTAACATTTTTACCAAGTCAATTTACCTCTTAATGCTCATATATGTTCAAGCTTTGCAGAAAGGAATAATAGCGTCTCATCTCTTATATCTTGCCTCCTGTCTAATCAAAGCATTTTCTAATTCAAATCGCATTAAGTGGTGCACATCAGATGAGTTCATCTAGTCATTGAATGAGAAAAGCGTCCCACTGAGGACTGAGCAGAGGAATCACTTAAAGCTTTTAACTATCAAGCTGTTTTCAACCTATTTATTTTCCATGACATCAATTATCATTTTCACAAGATTGGTTTCTCAATAGTTTCTTTTCCTGGTGAGGTGGCATAAAAAGTGGAGGAGGGGAGTGATCTTCCTCACTTACATAGATGTCAATATCAAATCCCCGTCACATTCTCAATCATTCTACTTAAATTCACTCATAAATAATAATACACTGTGGAGTGTTCTATTGTGCACAGAAAAATGTCAAAGTTTTGCTTGCTTTATAAATAAATTGTTGGGGCTTTTATAGCTAGATATGTACACAAAGACATTTATCATTTTAGCATAATAATTCACTGTCTGTTTTGAACACCACTATTCATTTGATAATTAAAGAACAAAACTATTAGGCTCCCTTCCTGCTTAATTGGTTGATATTGGACCATTTTTCTTTTCTTTTTTTTTTTTTTTTTTTGTGGTTTTTTGGCCGGGGCTGGGTTTGAACCCACCACCTCCGGCATATGGGACCAGCGCCCTACTCTTGAGCCACAGGCGCCGCCCTGGACCATTTTTCAGTATGCTTTTTTTTTTTTCTAATTGATGGAGTGAAGTAGAAAAACAGTCTAAGACAATTTGGCTATTGCTTGGGATTTATCAAAAACAGGAAACTTAAAGAAAAATATAATCCAATTTAAAATTGGCATCTGAAATTTACAAACGTTGCAGTTTCTCCAGATATCCACATTTCAATGCCGTGTGAACTGAGATAAAATCCAAAGACCCGGCTGATTGGACAGAGCCTCTCCTTGCCAAGACAAACCCAGAGAAACCTTAAAACCTCTCATGACAGAAAGAGAGATCCAATATGCCTCAGTCTGCTTCCCACCTTGTTCACTCTACTAGAGCTAAACAGAACCGGCCCTCTGGAAAGACTGACACCGGCACTGACTTCAGACAACTGCCTGATGCTGCCCCTCCTTTGTATTTTCAGCACGACATCTGACCATCATTCATTCCTGGAAGAGGCTGCAGACCATTGAGCATTCACAGTACGGGCTTTTATGTTTCTGTTGTACAATTCCACCCTTGGGTCATGCTGACACACCCTTTGTTCTGTGCACACACCCTATGCAAGGGCAGGAAGCTCAATTCCACATACCCATGTTTCTCCTTTTGTAAATATCCACCACTCCTCCTTTAGCTTGTTCAATATGTATATTTGGCCATGCTGCTCAGTGTAAATTTCTATTATCATTGGCCCTCTCCGGAAGCACATGTTTAATCTGTATATATTTTAATCAGTGCAATGCAATCATATCAAACATTCCCACCAACATGTTCACCTAATTACTAATCAATTTCAAATAATTAAAAAAAATACCTGAAATAAGTCTCTACTGCCCATGGTCTAAGGATCTTTGTTAAAAAAGTAGGGCACCAGCCTCATATACGGAGGGTGGTGGGTTCAAACCCAGCCCCGGCCAAACTGCAAACAAAAAATAGCTGGGTGTTGTGTTGGGCGCCTGTAGTCCCAGCTGCTCGGGAGGCTGAGGCAGGAGAATCGCGGAAGCCCAAGAGCTGGCGGTTGCTGTGAGTCCTGTGACATCATGGCACTCTACTGAAGGCTGTAAAGTGAGACTCTGTCTCTACAAAAAAAAATAAATAAATAAATAATAATTTGACCGTACATGCCAGAATTTATTTCTGAGCTTTCTTCTTAATTCCTTTCCTCTATATGTTTCCTTACATGCCAATACCATACTGTTTTCAATGCATTCGCTTAGTTTTGAAATCAGGAAGTATGATCCATCAAACTCTGTTCTGTTTTTTCAGAATTATTTTGCTATTTGGATCCCTTGAGACTCAATATGAATTTTAGGATAAGTTTTTCTATTTCTACAAAAGCAAATATTGCTGGGAAAACTGAAAATGTACATGCAGAACAATAAAACTGGGCCTCTGTCTCACGTCATATGGAAAAATTAATTCACAATTAGCCCATGGCCTCTTATAAGATCTAAAAGTATAAAAATCTTAGAAGCCTTAAGGCTAAATCTTCACAGTATTGGATTTGGCAGAGACTTGTTGGATATAATGAAAAACATGGGCAAGAAATGAAGAAATAGATAAATTGAACTTCATCAAAATTTATAATTTTTGTCCATTGAAGGATACTATCAAGAGTGAAAAGCAACTCTCAGAATGGGAACCATAAATATTTGCATACCTTATATCTGAGAAGTGATTAATAACCACACTATAGCTTTAAAAATTTCTACAGCTCAACAGTAAGGAAAAAATAACTATTTTTAATGGGCAAAACACTTGAATAGTTCCTCTGAAGATGATATACAAATGGCCAATAAATACATGGAAAATCAACCAACATCACTAATCATTACAGAAATCCAAACCAAAACCACAGTGAAGCAACACTTCACATTCATTAGGATGAATATTACTACACAAAAGTAAAAACACGACCAAAAATGAATAATTTCTTTGAGAATGTGGAAAAGTTATAACTTTGGAGCATTTGTGATGGGAATGCAAACTGGTATGGTCACTATAGAAAACAGTACTGAAGTCCCTCAAACAATTAGACAGACAATTGGGGTATAGTTTTCATATGAAATCTATAAATTAGTTTCATAGGAGGGCTACGGTGCATCTTAGAAGGTACAGGTGAAACTTACTAAATGCTTACTTACTTATAAATATTTGGATACAATAACTAAGAAAATGCCATGAAGTCTATGTTAACCAGTTCGATGAAAATATTTCAGATTGTATATAAAACCAGCACATTGTACCCCACGATTGCATTAATGTACACAGCTATGATTTAATAATAAAAAAAAATTAAATAGATGTACCACAAAACCCAGCTATTTTATTTTGGGTAATATACCCCAAAAGATTGAACGCCGGTACTCAAGCAGATATTTGTGAACCAATGATCACAGGACATTATTCACAATGACCAAAAGGTGCAAATATCACATATGTCTATCAATTAACGAAACCTAAAATGTAGTATATATGCAGTAGAATATTATTCACTTTCACGGAGGAATTCTGTTCTGATACATGCTACAATATGGATGATCCTTGAAGCAATATGCTAAGTAAAATAAACGAACCCAGAAGTACACACAAATGATTCCACTTACACGACATACCTAAAATAGTAAAATTATAGAGACAGCAAGTAAAAGGGGTCAGTGGAAAAGTGATCAAAAGGGAATGAGTGTTATTAATGATGAATACAGATTTCAGTTTGGAAGGATGAAAAACTTTGGAGATAGATACGAGTAATGGTACAGAGGTGATAAAGCGTGAATATAATTAATGTAACTGAACCCTACACTTAAAAATGATAAAGGGTGACTTTCAAAGTCATATTTCTAAAAGAAATAGTCTACATTTATTAAGCACGCAGGACTCATTTTATAAATACTAAGCTTCATTTGTAATACACATGTAGGGAATTTTAAAAAGAAAGCTAAAGCCTCATGAAGAAATACTTGCTTTCTCTCAAGTATGGATTAAATGTTAATTTATCTCTTCTACAACAGTTTAAGGATTAATTTTAAAAGCTGTCATAATTACATCCATATAGGGAAAAAAAAGCAAATAATTCTTTTCAAATGCTCACATATCTAGAAAATTAAAAGAGAAACAAATTGCTAGAAATTCATGGATATGGAGGCGGAGCAAGATGGCAGCCGAGTAACGGCTTCCTTGCATCTGGGCACCGTGAGTCGGGGGAGATAGGACTCCAGGCATCTCTGGCTGGTGGGAACTGCCTATCATCACTCCTATGAGGCTACAGGGAGTCAGCGAGAGACTTCTGGACCCCAAGAGGAGGACTAAAACAGTGGAAAACCGGCAAGTGGTCGCGTGTGTTCAATCCGTCTAAACCCGCCCACAACTGTAAGTTCAGTAGCAGCGAGACTGCAAACCAGAAAGGCCTTACCTGTGAACTGTTTTGATGTCCTTGGACTTCGCACTGAGTTGAACTGCCTTGGGGAAGGCCTGAGCGGGAGTGCGGAGAACTTTGGCCGTTGTCTAGGGCCCCAGTCTGAGCCGCTGAGCCAGATGGAGCTAATAGTGTTTGGTGGTGGGTCACACGGATCCATTGTCAGTGATCTGCCCCGGCAAGCTCCGCCCTCAGGGTCGCAGAGCTAGAAACGGGTGGGAGCTGGTAACCCAGCAACCAAGTAGCCTAAGGGTGGGGTCTGAGCCGCCTTGCAGCCCTAACCCTCAGGGGCAGAGTGAGACCGGTTTTGGCACCCTGGGTAAGTGGATAGCCACTTCAGCAGTGATTCCAGCAAGAAAGCTGGGAAAGCTTCTGCTCAGCAAGTTTACAAGTTCAAAGTGCCTTTTAAGTGGGCTGAAGAGAGATTTAAGGTGTCTACCTGCTGGGGTTTGAGAAATCAGCTGCCTCCAGTCGTATCAGAACTGTGACTAACATCTCATACCCCAGAAGACCATGTGTTGCCCAGACAATATTCAATAACATATACAAACTGCTTTGTTTTTGGTTGTGTATTTTTTTCTTTTTTTTTGTTTGTTTGTTTGTTTATTTTGACGTTGTTGATGTTCTTTTGTTTTTTAATTTCAATCTTTTCCATATAGATCCCTTTTTCTTTCTCAATTTTTCTAGTTTAATTATAATTTCCCATTGCTGCCTTCTTTAATAACTACAACTTCATTTTTGCTAGTGTTTCTACCACTATCATTTGGTTTTTCACCCCATTGTATCCCCGTAAAGTTTTCTGTTTGCTTGTTTTGGTTTGATTTATAGCATTTTTGTCTTTCCTCTCTACTTGGTGGAGGTGGGGTACTGTGTCTGATCAGGTTAGCAAAGAGCTGCTGACCTCAAGGGAACCACCCAACTGGGGCACCCCCAGAAGGTGGGGTTTTTTAAGGTTGTGTCAAAGTACCCTACTGTACACCTATATTGCCCTGTCTCCCTCTTTCTGTGCCTCTCTTCTTTTTGTCAATATTCCTTATCCCCACCCCCTCTCCTTTCTCTATCTTTCTTTTTTTTTTTTTTTTCTTATCACTCGGTCCTCCTTTCTTTCATCCCTTTTTTGCTCTTCAATCTTCTCACCCTTCTGGTCCTGTAACCCTTAGTCCACAGGCACAAGATCTTAAAGAGCAAGAGGAAGTGAAAGGAAAATTAGGGCAAGGAAACAGATAAAAGAAATCACCCATGAGGAAGAATCAGCAGAAAACTCCAGGCAACATGAAGAACCAGTCCAGAACGACCCCGCCAAGGGTCCATGAGGTAGCTACTGCAGAGGATTCCACCTATACAGAAATGTTAGGAATGACAGAAAGGGAATTTAGAATATACATGTTGAAAACAATGAAAGAAATGATGGAAACAATGAAGGAAACTGCTAACAAAGTGGAAAATAACCAAAAGGAAATCCAAAAACAGAATCAAATCAGAGATGAACGATACGAAGAATATAAAAAGGATATAGCAGAGCTGAAGGAAATGAAACAGTCAATCAGGGAACTTAAAGATGCAATGGAAAGTATCAGCAACAGGTTAGACCATGCAGAAGAAAGAATTTCAGAGGTAGAAGACAAAGTTTTTGAGATAACTCAGATAGTAAAAGAGGCAGAAAAGAAGAGAGAGAAAGCAGAACGTTCACTGTCAGAATTATGGGACTTTAGGAAGCGTTCCAACATACGAGTTATAGGAATTCCAGAAGGGGAAGAAGAATGCCCCAGAGGAATGGAAGCCATACTAGAGAATATTATAAAAGAAAATTTCCCAAATATCAAGAAAGATTCTGACACACTGCTTTCAGAGGGATATCGGACCCCAGGTCGCCTCAACTCTAACCGAGCTTCTTCAAGACACATTGTGATGAACCTGTCCAAAGTCAAGACAAAAGAAAAGATTCTGCAAGCTGCCAGGAGTAAGCGCCAGTTGACCTACAGGGGCAAATCCATCAGAGTGACCGCAGACTTCTCTAATGAAACTTTCCAAGCAAGAAGACAATGGTCATCTACCTTTAATCTACTTAAACAGAACAATTTTCAGCCCAGAATTCTGTACCCGCTAAGCTAAGCTTCAAAATTGATGGAGAAATCAAATCATTTACAGATATACAAACATTGAGGAAATTCGCCACAACAAGACCAGCTCTACAGGAAATACTTCAACTTGTTCTGCACACTGACCACCACAATGGATCAGCAGCAAAGTAAGAACTCAGAAATCAAAGGACAGAGCCTAACCTCCACACTGATGCAAAAGATAAAAGTAAGCAATGGACTCTCACCAAATAAGACGAATAGAATACTACCACACTTATCAATTATCTCAATAAATGTTAATGGCTTGAATTCCCCACTGAAGAGACATAGATTGGCTGACTGGATTAAAAAACACAAGCCATCCATTTGCTGTCTGCAAGAAACACACCTGGCTTCAAAAGAAAAATTAAAGCTCCGAGTCAAGGGATGGAAGACAATTTTTCAGGCAAATGGAATTCAGAAGAAAAGAGGAGTTGCAATCTTATTTTCAGATACATGTGGATTTAAAGCAACTAAAGTCAAAAAAGACAAAGATGGTCATTTTATATTGGTCAAGGGAAAACTACAACAAGAACACATTTCAATTCTAAATATTTATGCACCCAATTTAAATGCTCCCAGATTCTTGAAGCAGACCTTACTCAGTCTGAGCAATATGATATCTGATAATACCATCATAACAGGGAACTTTAACACACCTCTTACAGAGTTGGACAGATCCTCTAAACAGAAATTAAACAAAGATATAAGAGATTTAAATGCGACCCTAGAACAACTATGCTTGATAGACGCATATAGAACACTCCATCCCAAAGATAAAGAATATACATTCTTCTCATCACCCCATGGAACATTCTCCAAAATTGATCATATCCTGGGACACAAAACAAATATCAACAGAATCAAAAGAATTGAAATTTTACCTTGTATCTTCTCAGACCATAAGGCACTAAAGGTGGAACTCAACTCTAACAAAAATGCTCAACCCCACCCAAAGGCATGGAAATTAAACAATCTTCTGTTGAATAACAGATGGGTGCAGGAAGAAATAAAACAGGAAATCATTAACTTCCTTGAGCATAACAACAATGAAGACACAAGCTACCAAAACCTGTGGGATACTGCAAAAGCAGTTTTGAGAGGAAAATTCATCGCTTTAGATGCCTACATTCGAAAAACAGAAAGAGAGCACATCAACAGTCTCACAAGAGATCTTATGGAATTGGAAAAAGAAGAACAATCTAAGCCTAAACTCAGTAGAAGAAAAGAAATATCCAAAATCAAATCAGAGATCAATGAAATTGAAAACAAAAGAATCATTCAGAAAATTAATGAAACAAGGAGTTGGTTTTTTGAAAAAATAAATAAAATAGATAAACCATTGGCCAGACTTACTAGAAATAGAAAAGTAAAATCTCTAGTAACCTCAATCAGAAACAATAAAGGGGAAATAACAACTGATCCCATAGAGATACAAGAGATCATCTCTGAATACTACCAGAAACTCTATGCCAAGAAATTTGACAATGTGAAAGAAATGGATCAATATTTGGAATCACACCCTCTCCTGAGACTCAGCCAGGAAGAAATAGAGCTCCTGAACAGACCAATTTCAAGCACTGAGATCAAAGAAACAATAAAAAATCTTCCAACCAAAAAATGCCCTGGTCCAGATGGCTTCACTCCAGAATTCTATCAAACCTTCAAGGAAGAGCTTATTCCTGTACTGCAGAAATTATTCCAAAAAATTGAGGAAGAAGGAATCTTCCCCAACACATTCTATGAAGCAAACATCACCCTGATACCAAAACCAGGAAAAGACCCAAACAAAAAGGAGAATTTCAGACCAATCTCACTCATGAATATAGATGGAAAAATTCTCAACAAAATCCTAGCCAATAGATTACACTTATCATCAAAAAAGTCATTCATCATGGTCAAGTAGGCTTCATCCCAGGGATGCAAGGCTGGTTTAACATACGCAAGTCCATAAACGTTATCCACCATATTAACAGAGGCAAAAATAAAGATCACATGATCCTCTCAATAGATGCAGAAAAAGCATTTGATAAAATCCAGCATCCTTTTCTAATTAGAACACTGAAGAGTATAGGCATAGGTGGCACATTTCTAAAACTGATTGAAGCTATCTATGACAAACCCACAGCCAATATTTTACTGAATGGAGTTAAACTGAAAGCTTTTCCTCTTAGAACTGGAACCAGACAAGGTTGTCCTCTGTCACCTTTACTATTCAACATAGTGCTGGAAGTTCTAGCCAATACAATTAGGCAAGACAAGGAAATAAAGGGAATCCAAATGGGAGCAGAGGAGGTCAAACTCTCCCTCTTTGCTGACGACATGATCTTATACTTAGAGAACCCCAAAGACTCAACCACAAGACTCCTAGAAGTCATCAAAAAATACAGTAATGTTTCTGGATATAAAATCAATGTCCACAAGTCAGTAGCCTTTGTATACACCAATAACAGTCAAGATGAGAAGCTCATTAAGGACACAACTCCCTTCACCATAGTTTCAAAGAAAATGAAATACCTAGGAATATACCTAACGAAGGAGGTGAAGGACCTCTATAAAGAAAACTATGAACTCCTCAGAAAGGAAATAGCAGAGGATATTAACAAATGGAAGAACATACCATGCTCATGGATGGGAAGAATCAACATTGTTAAAATGTCTATACTTCCCAAAGCAATCTACCTATTCAATGCCATTCCTATCAAAGTACCTACATCGTACTTTCAAGATTTGGAAAAAATGATTCTGCGTTTTGTATGGAACCGGAAAAAACCCCGTATAGCTAAGGCAGTTCTTAGTAACAAAAATAAAGCTGGGGGCATCAGCATACCAGATTTTAGTCTGTACTACAAAGCCATAGTGCTCAAGACAGCATGGTACTGGCACAAAAACAGAGACATAGACACTTGGAATCGAATTGAACACCAAGAAATGAAACTAACATCTTACAACCACCTAATCTTCGATAAACCAAACAAGAACTTACCTTGGGGGAAAGACTCCCTATTCAATAAATGGTGTTGGGAGAACTGGATGTCTACATGTAAAAGACTGAAACTGGACCCACACCTTTCCCCACTCACAAAAATTGATTCAAGATGGATAAAGGACTTAAATTTAAGGCATGAAACAATAAAAATCCTCAAAGAAAGCATAGGCAAACACTGGAAGATATTGGCCTGGGGGAAGACTTCATGAAGAGGACTGCCATGGCAATTGCAACAACAACAAAAATAAACAAATGGGACTTCATTAAACTGAAAAGCTTCTGTACAGCTAAGGAGACAATAACCAAAGCAAAGAGACAACCCACACAATGGGAAAGGATATTTGCATATTTTCAATCAGACAAAAGCTTAATAACCAGGATCTATAGAGAACTCAAATTAATCCACATGAAAAAAGCCAACAATCCCTTATATCAATGGGCAAGAGACATGAATAGAACTTTCTCTAAAGACGACAGACGAATGGCTAACAAACACATGAAAAAATGTTCATCATCTCTATATATTAGAGAAATGCAAATCAAAACAACCCTGAGATATCATCTAACCCCAGTGAGAATGGCCCATATCACAAAATCTCAAAACTGCAGATGCTGGCGTGGATGTGGAGAGAAGGGAACACTTTTACATTGCTGGTGGGACTGCAAACTAGTACAACCTTTCTGGAAGGAAGTATGGAGAAACCTCAAAGCACTCAACCTAGACCTCCCATTCGATCCTGCAATCCCATTACTGGGCATCTACCCAGAAGGAAAGAAATCCTTTTATCATAAGGACACTTGTACTAGACTGTTTATTGCAGCTCAATTTACCATTGCCAAAATGTGGAAACAGCCTAAATGCCCACCAACCCAGGAATGGATTAACAAGCTGTTGTATATGTATACCATGGAATACTATTCAGCCATTAAAAAAAATGGAGACTTTACATCCTTTGTATTAACCTGGATGGAAGTGGAAGACATTATTCTTAGTAAAGCATCACAAGAATGGAGAAGCATGAATCCTATGTACTCAATCTTGATATGAGGACAATTAATGACAATTAAGGTCATGGGGGGGAAGCAGAAAGAGGGATGGAGGGAGGGGGGTGGGGCCTTACTGTGTGTCACACTTTATGGGGGCAAGACATGATTGCAAGAGGGACTTTACCTAACAATTGTAATCAGTGTAACTGGCTTATTGTACCCTCAATGAATCCCCAACAATAAAAAAAAAAAAAATAGTAACATTTAACAAATCACTTTCAGGTAATAATAAAAAGTACTATCAACAAAAAAAAAAAAAAAAGAAATTCATGGATATTTTTAGTAGTAAACATAAAGAATATTTAGAACTACTGATACTTGATAAAGGCTTTATACTGAAAAGTCTGTTCTTTGCACAAATACGGAGAAAATAATTTCTTGACAGTGTCACTGTTATTCCAAACCCACTTAAATATAAGAAAACATTCCTTTTTTCATAATTTTTCTGGCTGAATTCATAGTACTATTCAAAATAAAAAGAAAATGTTTGAATAACACAGTTCTATAAAGTAATGCCCTATTTTAGACTTAAATGAGTGGTAACACAATGTGATGAGGATATGTTAGAATAATTTTACTTTATAGAAATATAAAAAGTATAAGTTGAAATAAATATCCAGTGTTAAAAAGTTCAATTCATGATGGTGGGTAATAAAAAGAATTTATAGCAAAATTTAAATATGTGCATCACGTGATTACATAGAAACCAACATGCTAATTAGCATATGAATTAAGAAAAGTCTAAAGATTGTGCAATTTTCATTGTAGAATAGTATGATTTACTTACTGATTACTGCTCTTTTCTAAGTCCATGTGATGCTATCACTTTAGCCCCCATGGTTTTCTCTCTATGCATTTAACCCATTCTCTCTACTATGGCTCATAGCAGTAAATCTAGAATTTTAATGTTGTATTCCAGAAATAAATCATTTTTTATAAATACTTTCACAAATCTGACATGTATTAATTGTCATTTCAGGAAGTTAAAGTTATGGGCTGTATTATTACGTATTGATCAACTCTTGTCAACTAAACTATCAGCTAGGAAAATTGTTCTGGCTTGTATATTTTCAAGTCACGTGATTATTATTGTTTCAATGTGTTGAATATCATACATAGTTTTTGTCTTCATGACTAATATTTCTTTCACGAAAATTTCAATGTTTCAATGTTTCTTTTCAATGTTTTCCTTTTCAATGGAGAAAAGGTTTACTAAAACCTAAAATAAACCTAAAACGCTGAACCCTGATTTTATTGTGAATGCAAATCTATGTGTACAAAGACAACTTCAAGTCTGACGATTTGTACAAGTGATGAGAATGAAGAACATTAACTCATATCTAACAATTGGACAAGTGATCAAATGACTTGCAATTTGCTTTCCATTATGAAGTATCATTAAATCGCATTATTGATTGAATCACATTGCATTTAGAAGGAGCACATTACCCATTATGAAAACCAGTAGGCATATTCCAGAGCAAGCACTCTCTAAAATTTATAAACATTGTCATAAAGAAAAAAATTCTCTAACCACAAAGACATAATTAAAAGTTGTAATATGGGTGGAAAAAAATGTATTAGCTTCTTCTTGGTAGTCATTTAAATCCAGTTACAATGTTGATTATAAATATGCTTACAAAGAAAGCAGAGGCAACAACATGAAATTTATGTAATTAAACAAAACTCATATTGATTACTTTCAGTGTTGAAGAAAAATAGCGTGACTTCTGTGCATGACAAGAGATATACTTTTTTTAAAAGGGTGGAAATTTTGAATTTATGTACAAATCAACACTTGGCCTATATTTATATGGATTTGAGGAAGATCGTTTTTGCTGTTAAAAATTATTTTGTGAGTTTTGATAATGACAAGAGATGATAAAGCAGTAACAGGCTGGGTGTGCTGGCTCTCGCCTGTAATCCCAGCACTTGGGAGACCCAGGTGGGTGGATTGCCTGACCTTGCCTGACCTTCGAGATTAGCCTGAGCCAGAACGAGACTCCTCCTTTAAAAAATAGCTGGGTGTATTCTGGTTATTAAACCTTTGTCAGAGTTATACCCTGCAAATATCTTCTCCCATTCTGAGGGCTGTCTGCTTGCTCTGCTTACTGTGTTCTTAGCTGTGCAGAAGCTTTTTAGTTTGATCAAGTCCCAGTAGTGTATTTTTGAAGCTGCTTCAATTGCCCGGGGGGTTCTCCTCATGAAATACTCACCCAGACCAATTTCTTCAAGGGGTTTCCCTGCATTCTCCTCTAGTATTTTTATAGTTTCATGTCTTAAGTTTAAATCTTTAATCCAATGAGAGTCTATCTTAGTTAATGGTGAAAGGTGTGGGTCCAATTTCAGTCTTCTGCAGGTTGCCAGCCAGTTCACCCAGCACCATTTGTTAAATAGGGAATCTTTTCCCCACTGAATGTTTTTAATTGGCTTGTCAAAAATCAAATAGCGGTAAGTAGCTGGATTCATCTCTTGGTTCTCTATTCTATTCCAGATATCTACTTCTCTGTTTTTGTGCCAATACCATGCTGTTTTGATCACTATCGATTTGTAGTAAAGTCTGAGGTCTGGAATCCGCAGAGAACTCAAACGCATCAGCAAGAAAAAAACAAGGGATCCCATCGCAGGCTGGGCAAGGGATTTGAAGAGAAACTTCTCTGAAGAAGACAGGCGCACGGCCTTCAGACATATGAAAAAAATGCTCATCATCTTTAATCATCAGAGAAATGCAAATCAAAACTACTTTGAGATATCATCTAACTCCAATGAGACTAGCCTATATCACAAAATCTCAAGACCAGAGATGTTGGCGTGGATGCGGAGAAAAGGGAACACTTCTGCACTGCTGGTGGGAATGCAAATTAATGCATTCCTTTTGGAAAGATATATGGAGAACACTCAGAGATCTAAAAATAGATCTGCCATTCAATCCTGTAATTCCTCTGCTGGGCATATACCCAGAAGACCAAAAATCACAACATAACAAAGATATTTGTACCAGAATGTTTATTGCAGCCCAATTCATAATAGGTAAGTCATGGAAAAAGCCCAAGTGCCCATCGATCCACGAATGGATTAATAAATGGTGGTATATGTATACCATGGAATACTATGCAGCCTTAAAGAAAGATGGAGACTTTACCTCTTTCATGTTTACATGGATGGAGCTGGAACATATTCTTCTTAGCAAAGTATCCCAAGAATGGAAGAAAAAATACCCAATGTACACAGCCCTACTATGAAACTAATTTGGGACTCTCACATGAAAGCTATAACCCAGCTACAACTTAACAATAGGGGGAAGTGGGAAAGGGGGTGGGTGGGTAGAGGGAGGGGAATCAGTGGGATCACACCTGTGGTGCATATTACAGGGGTATTTGCGAAACTTGGTAAATGTAGAATGTAAATGTTTTGGCACAGTAACTGAGATAACGCCGGAAAGGCTATGTTAACCACTGTGATAAAAATGTGTCAAATGGTTTATGAAGTGAGTGTATGATGCCCCATAATCATATCATTGTATACAGTTATGATTTAATAAAAAAATTAAAAAAAAAATAGCTGGGTGTGGTGGCAGACTCTTGTAGTCCAGCTACTCAAGAGGCTGAGGCAATAGAATCGTTTGAACCCAAGAGTCTGAAGTTGCTGTGAGTTATGATGTCACAGCAATCTACCAGGGGTGAAAAGTTGAGACTTTATCTCAAAAAAAAAATAAAAACAATAAGCAATAACTGTGTGTCAACCCAGCGACTGTCCATTCAAGGAGAACACTTAAGATTCCAAATGATCATGTAGTTTTAAATCAGTAGTAAAGGAAATCATAGAAACTTTCACAGGAACAAACTTCTCTGTATAATTTTCAGCCACCATTGAGCAGAAAAAGACAGGAACTACAAGATTATTTATGTCCATTCTAAATTAGAGTAGATATGAGGCAACCATGAAAATAAAAAAGACTATGATTTTGTGTTTGTATATTATTTTGTTTTTAATTAGGGCTATGCAAAGATCTTCTTTCATAATATTTATGTATCATTAGTATTATTATGTAAGTATTAAATAAGTATTTTATAATACTTATATTACTTTATAATATTTATATAATGTCAGAAAAGACCACTTCTGTGATTTTGAGAGCTTTAACAAATAAATGAGGGCCACAGAAAATTTCCAGTATTTTTAATTGTCATGAATTAGCAGGCATGCAATCATAGTATTTTATATATAGAATGATTTTTTTAAATAAATACATATTTAAAATAACACAAAAGAATTTAGAGATAATAATGGAATTTGTATTGTGAAATATTTGATTTTTCACGGAAAAAAAAAGTGGAATTTTTTTAAGAATAAAAACACTGTACTTTTACCCTGTACCAACATCATAAAACACATGAAATAAGTTGAAGAATCCGCCACAATTTCAAGTTTCCCCAGGGCCTAAGCATTCTGTTTTACTATCTTCTAGTTCATTAATTCTTGTTTAAGACGTACATAAACTTTCTTAGTTTTGTTTAATTTGCTATAAAAGACATCTGTTACACTTTTTCTTTGGTTATTTTATTATTTTATTTTTAGTATTTTTATTGTTTATAAGTCCCCACACATAATTTTAATCTTTAAATACACAAGTAAGTTTAGTTTTATTATCTTTGTTTAATTATGGAGGAAGACGAAATAGTGTGTATCCTTTTGTGTGTTCAGGGTCCCCTTTAAGTTACCTTACTGCTTTCTGTGAATATGTATTTTGACTATAACATTTGTTTTCCTTGGAAATTTATTTTAGGAATTCTTCACAGTCTTTAGTAGAATTGGATTCCTCTGAGGTAACAACCTACCAAGTGCCCAAATGTACCTGGCAAGATTTTCTATTCCTAACTTTCGGCTTTTCAGCATTATACAAGTAGTGAATTTTGACTACAAATCCGTGTTTGCAGAAATTTGTAAGTGTAGTAATCAATTCTCAGTAGCAGTTTTTTCTACAAATCTTATTTATTATTATTCCTTGTATTTTGCATCCCAGTTGGCCAATTGAGAGGAAGTTACAAAGGAATTATGTTTCCGTGTGGTACTCAAAGAGCATATTTCATATTCCCATTACAGTACTTGGTTCTGGCTTAAGTTTTAAGGACCTCCTTTGATACACTATGGTATTTGATGGACTATGCTTGGGCCCTCTCTCCCCTCTGTGATGCCTTAAAGAATTTATTATAATGTCACAGAATTGGGGAGATCAGGTGAATCTTGGCTGCAAGGAAATACTTTTATGCCCTGACTCCCCTCTCCAGTCAGGTCTCTGGCATGCAAATATCTGATATGATGTTAAGGAAATACATTGTCTATTTTATTCAGAATGATTGCTTATTCCAGCACAGAGGCCAATCCAGATCCTAACTTGTCATATTAGTAGAAATAGGTGTCCAGATATCTGTCTGAATTCAGTGTACATCACCCTGCCTGGTTAAAACACAAATAAATCCAGTCTTGGGATGTTCTATGCCTCCGGTGTTAGTGTGTGAGTTAAAGTTAATCCTAAGGAAGGACTAAATCCATAATTCCTTGATGCCAATTTCATCCTCCAAACCAAATTCTTTCATATCAATTTTTAATTCACCAGAGTTAATGATTAAGAAATGTCTTAATTGATTTAAAGCCCAAGTCACTTACCATTTGCAAGTCACAGAAGCTTAGGTAGAAGGCTACAAATCATATCACTACTCGCTGTGCTATTAAATAACAGTGTTTTTGAAAAATTATATATTAGGTTTTATTTTCAGTATTAATATTTTTGAGTATTTAATGACATAATTTTCATCTGGTGGGGCAGTGGGTAGCAATACTGATTCCAATTTGAAAACTCTCATCTAGGAAGAGATGTTTTCAAGTTTTCTCACCTTCTTAGGAAGGTGTGCATATTCTCTTTCTGGGTGGGGGTAAGAGGTGGTGTGAACAAACCCCTGTGTGTTTACAAGTTCAGTCTTTTAACTCTTATACAATACTTCTTTAAAATGGCAATATTTCTTCTGTTAACTTTTAGATTCAATTCAATTTTCCCTATGCATATATCTGAAAACATGTGATAAATGTTATTGTTATATAAGATGGAAATTGTGTATCTTAGATACTTTAAAATCAAGATTAACTATGGCTCAGCACCCATAGCACAGTGGTTACGGTGCCAGTCACCGTAATTTGGTGGGTTTGAACCCAGCCTGGGCCAGCTAAAACAACACGATGACAACTGCAGCAAAAAATAGCTGAGCATTGAAATGGGAGCCTGTAGTCCCAGCGACTTGAGAGGCTGAAGGAAGAGAATTGCTTAAGCCCAAGCGTTTGAGGTTGCTGTGAGCTGTGACATCACAGCACTCTACCAAGGGCAATGTAGTGGGACTCTGTCTCAAAAAAAAGATTAACTGAATATATCAAGACCCTCCATAACTTACTAAAGAAGCCCACACTTTACTAATAATAATTTTGTAGAATCGTTTGACTTCTAGGGAGTTGATTGGTCCGGGGATTTATTAGCTTGATAATAATGTTAGAACAATTTGTAACATCCTCCTCGAATGTAAGTTATTTAGAAAAGATGCTTGCTGAGATTTGAACATTATGACTTTTTCTAATGCACTCTCACACTTTCCACCCACGTGTTTTCTCTGTATCATTTTGTAGATGAAATTAGAGCTATAGACAAGAGTTTAAAAATGAAGTGTCATTGTTATTCAGTGTTTATATTATACCCAAAACAATAATCAAAGATTAACTAAAGGTCAGGGCAAATGCCTTCGAACACAAGCAAACCTACGCACACTCGCACATGAAACTGGCAATTAAGGTTTGCAGCATCTAATAAGTGGCAAGATTCCTTCTTGGTAATGATGTATCTCCTTCAACCGAATGGAAAAATCAAAGGTGATAGTGACAGAAATTAATTTTGTTCCTATCATGAGCATTTATAGCAGACACAGCACCAGGCAAGTTCATAGAGCAAAACGATCAAAAGCACAAAGGACTTATTAAGGCCATCAAGTTCATCTCGTGCTCCCTGAAAGCTTGTTCAGAGAAAGAATGATGGATGGTGTTTATTCTTAGTCTTCTCTAGTTTGAAACATTTTGAGAAGCAAGGCTTTTGCCATTCCTCATTTCAATTCAATACGATCCTAAGTTAACGTGTTGCCTTCGTCACAAACATGCCCTCCTCATGTTTCCTAAGCTCCACAAAAAAAGACCGTTCTTTCTCAAACATACCCAATTCTGTCTTATTTGTCTCATTGAATGGATTTTTTTTTTTAAAGAGAGTCAAAATCACCTCCCTTTATTTTCCTCACCATTTTCCCCGTTATTCTAGGTCACCACAAAGTCCACCTTTTCCAGAAACATTCCCCTACTTCTTTAATTTTTATTTTTTATTATTCAGTAAATTTAAAACTTATTAATTTTGAACTCATTTTAGACCTTTTTAAAAGCTGCAAAGGTAGTAGAGAAACCATTTTTTTAGAATCTGGTTTTTCTTGTGATAGAATAAAACCATGGTTATGGAGGAGATCACCTAAAAAGTGAGAACGAATAGAAAATGGGTTATAAAGTACTGATGAATAATGGCATTCATCATTTAGAAATTGGGAAGATAAGAATACACTCAAGAGAAGAAAAGGAGTTTCTTGTGAGTGCTGAAGTAAACCAGGCAGGTAGGCTGTGTCTGAGGCCAAATAAATAAAAAGGGGTGTGTGTGTGAGAGAGAGAGTTACCAATGAAAATGTTAATGATGCAGGAAAAAAAATTATTGCTAATTATGCAAAAGAAGTCCTTGAGTAGGAAATGTAGGGTTTGATTCTGTATGTACAAAACAACAGCAGAATGCTTGATCATCAGAACAGAAGAATAAGCTGTGATTATGGACACGGATCCAGGTATGATGGTGTATCATAGAGGAATGTGCAGAAATTCTTTTTGATTGGTTGTTTTTGTTTTGTTTTATTTTGTTTTATAGTAAAATGAAAAGGCAAGAATACCAGATGAGAGTGAGAACTTGGGGCAAGGTTCCCAAAATAGGGGTAATTAATGCAACCATTGTTTTTTGTTCTTTTAAGATAGAGTCTTACTCTGTTACCCTATGCTAGAGTGACTTGGTAGCAGCCTAGCTAATGTCAACTTTAAATCGTAGGTTCAAATGATTCTCCTGCCTCAGCTTCCCGAGTAGCCAGAGCTACAGGCACCTGCTACAGTGCCCTGCTAATTGTTCTGTTTCTTAGGAGAGACAGGGTCTTGATATTGCTCAGGCTGGTCTGGAACTCCTGAACTCAAGCAATCCTCTGGCCTTGGCCTCCCACATGCTAGGATTACAGGCAAGAGCCACCACACCTGGCCCTAAGTCAACCATTTTTAAGAATAAAACCTGGATCTATCTGTGCCTGTGGCTGACAGGAGTAGAGCGCCGGCCCTATATGCCAGAGTAGTGGGTTCAAACCCAGCTTTGGCCAAAAACTGCAAAGAAACAAAATCTGACATCTCAGTGGGTGGCTTAACACAGTTTAGGGCAATTTTTTTACACATTAATTGTCTGAATAGTCTCATAAGTTCATCTGCTGGCTGGACATGTATGTTAAAGTTCTTGGCTCCACTCCCCATTTGCTAAGTGTCTTTGTAGACCTCAGCCTGGGGCTTCTTTCAGGCTTTAGAAGAGGTCAGGAGGGAGAGGGTGGACAAGGAATGCAAGTTGTTAACCCACACGGGACTCTTATTCTATACTTACATTTTATTATGGAGGACAATTTTCCTGTCTCCACTTAACAGTGACAAGGTCAAGGAATGTAGTTAGTTCTTAACCAGGAGTAGAAAATAGCTTTCATGAGCTTCTGGGTCATTTCTTCTAGAGGAGAGTTGAAGATTTTAAGAGAAAAAAAAAAAATGGGAAACATTAATTTAAGTCATTAGGAAAACAAAAATTACTCGATATACGAAACTGGTGAATACACTTAAGTCTTCCCATTGGTTTGTGGTTTTAATGTGACAGCATATGATAGAGAAGAGAGCCATGACTGAGGGCTGACTCTTCTAATTTTGAAGACAAATGGACTGGGTGATGTACGTGGCATCTGACTTTCAAGAGATCTGGGTACTTAATTACAAATGGAGCAATCAGTATGGTGATGACTGTGGTTGTTAGGCCTAGTGGGCCTAGGGTAAGACAGAAAGGTGTTAGGCCTAGGCTATAATGGAAAAATAACAGTTAGCTCCTGGAAAATTTCCATACTATAAGCTTTCAAAAAAAAAAAAAAAGAAGAAAGAAGTCTAGTTCACTCCCAAGATGGGTGGGAAAGTACTAATTAATTTCTGGCTTCTAGTTCACTCCAAGTTTCTTGCTTGGTAAACTCCCTGGGAAACAGACGGGGAGGTACCCACTGTTCCTGGACTGACTTCTAAATAACACCAGGTGGGGAAAGTACTGAAACTAAGATGTATAGGTGGAAAATATTAAAACAAAGATGTATGACATATGACTAACTAACTGCGAAATTCTGCTTCTGTACAATGCTTGCTTGCTACCCCACCCAGATGCTCCCAAACAGCCTGTGTGCCAACCAGGGTGCAGACCAAGCCTTGAAAAACCAACCCCTTAAGCACTTGGGGCTGCTATCAGAAACCCCATCTTGGGACATTGAGGCAGCCACCGGCGGCTCTTCAGTAAAAGGTCTCTGCTGTAAATGTGGCCTGTTTGGCAATGTGGTCTTTGTGGAACTCCTGGGCACAACATGGTGATGTTTCTGCCTGTGGGGAACAGCACTGAGTTGAATTTCTCTTAGTCAACTTTTGCCAAGAGAGTTCAAGAGAAAGAAGAAGGCAAGAGAGTTGAGGGAATAAAAGCAAAAGGCGTGATTATAAAATGCATTATGAAATGTCAAGCTCAAGATGGAAGATGACAAGAATAATAAAACCCTGTGAGTAACTTGGCAAAAAATTGTAGAGTCAAAAGATTGAAGGGCGCCGGCCCCATATACTGGAGGTGACGGGCTCAAACTCAGCCCCATCCAAAAAAAATCTGCAACCAAAAAAAAAAAAAAAAAAAGGAGGATCCCACTGAGACTAAAAGCAAAACAAAGACAAAAATTATATGAGTCGGGGACCAGCGGGAATGAGTCAACAACACAGGAGTTGTGGTCAGGTAGTGAAGAGCTTCTGATTGGGGGTTAACAATGGCCAGATAGTTAAAGGAGCAGAGCAAGGGAGGGGAAGATGTTAAAAGTGCCCCCAGGTGAATATTTGAATGATTACGAATCGTGATTGGAGAAATAGAGTGGCAGTGACTTGGCTGAAAATTTCCAGTCTTGGAAGTCTAATAGACTAGGGACAAGAGATGCCATTTGCTTTTCAAAGCCGCTGGATGGTTTATAAAGTAGAGAAGATTGTCAGAAAGTGACACAGAAGTGTGAGGAAGGTGCCCATTCTGCTTCCAGGAAAAACCACCAGCACTTGAGGACTGCAAGGAAAGGAAAGTCTTGGGCACAGTACCAATTTTGTCTGTCATAAGATAAGGAAGAAACACTGCAAATAAAGAATAGTGCATGGATTTCAAAAAGGTTCATTCTTGTCCAGAGGAGTGAGATTGGGTCAGAGGAGGGGACTTACACTTACTCCAGGATAAATAAGGGTCTTGCTATTGAGGGCTAACATGTAAGAAAGTGATTAATTTCAGCAGCTGTGAGCAGTTAGCTGTTATCTTGTCCCAGCTGTCCCTTAAGCATGATCCCTTTGGATGCACAGAGATTTGATCTCAGAGATACGTATGTGCACAAACAAGAAAGAGGAGCCATGACCTGGTAGGTCAACCAACACAGCACGCTGAGAGGCCAGTGAAGGACAGTGATTTCACTTTGCTTGTGAAGGAAAAGACGCAGCTGTCCTTCTTCTCTCCCGAAAGACTCTATTTCTTATTCTGGCTCCTTGCTAAAGAAATAAAATCTCACTAGGAACAAGACAGTCTCTTGTTTCTCTGCTTTTAGTGCTAAGAGATGTCTCTAACTTCCTTGGTTTCATTGTTTCTTGAAAGGCAAATACGGAGAAAGATAGCCACTCCAGTCATCCCGGCACTTTGCTGCTTTAAACACTCAGCACCACTTCTGGGCAAACCCACTGTTCTACCCCTAAAAATATGAGAAATGTTATTCTTTTATGTAAGTGAGATTAACGGCACAAACGGCTAGAAATTGTATTCCCATGCTATGTGAAGAGTTTTAGGAGGCGGTGGCTTTTTACATAAACACAGAGAAATGCAGGGAAGTTTTGTAGCTCTCAGTGAGAAAAGAAGATAGATTTGTTTCTGTTGCCAGGTCCCAAATTAAAATTTCACATGCTCTTGACAAGGTTGACAAATCATATTCTGAGATGGGATTTGATAATTTTGTGTTCTAGATGAAAGCAAACGCTGTCATTTTTTTAATTATCAAAAAATACTTGATAATTAAATTATCTTCTGACTTAACAGTAGCTAACGCTATTCAAACACTAACTTTGGGCCAGGCACTATTTTATGTGCTGGATTATATTAACATGATTATTCCTCACAACCCAGTGAGGTAGGTACCATGATGTTAACAGTCCCATTTAATGTGTAAGAAAACTGAGGTTCAGAAAAGCCAATAATTTTGTCCATACCGTTAGCAAGATTTGTAGTTGTGATCTGACTTAAGTCCACATTAACTCTATTATTTTAATTATACTGTATTATCCTCTGTGTCCTCCTGCCTCTGCTCCCTGTCCATCCAACCCAAAAGATTTAATCGAAGTGAGATAGGGGTCAATTGATAAGTTAAATTACCAATTGAGAGTGACAAATAAAGGTATAATATTTGCAATAATAGGCCCAACAAGTGAGTCAGAGATCAAAATGTACATAGCTAGATCATAAATAATAAAAAATGAATGAACAGTAACTGTTATTATAGTTTGAATGTACATATTGAAACCTAAACCCAAGGTGATGATATTAAGAGGTGAGTCTAGTTAGGAGGTGATTAGTCACAAGGTATCTTCTGCCTTCATGAATATTATTAGTGATCTTGTTAAGAGGTGAAAGGGTGTGCCTGGATCCCTTTTGCTCTTCTGCTGTTCCCAAGTGAAAAATCAAATGATCGCTTCTCTTGTCTTGTAAAAATGCAGCAAAAGGCATCATCTTGACAGCAAAAAGGAAACTCAACAATACACTGAATCTGTCAGGACCCTGAACTTGGGCTTCCAGCCTCTAGAACTGTGAAATACAAATTTCTATTGGCTACAAATTACAGTCTGTAGTTTTTTTGTTATAGCAACATAAATGGACTTAAGCAAAATGTAAATGAAAGGCAAGGATATATAGAGGACAGAAATAAATGTATTCACTCATACATAAAACTATTTTTCCAGAAAAAATAAAAATAAAATATATGGCTCAGTCGGTAAAGTGCCGGCCCCATATACCGAGGGTGGCAGGTTCAAACCCGGCCCCGGCTGAACTGCAACCAAAATATAGCCAGGCATTGTGGCGGGCGCCACAGGCGCCTGTAGTCCCAGCTACTCGGGAGGCTGAGGCAAGAGAATTGCTTAAGCCCAGGAGTTGGAGGTTGCTGTGAGCTGTGTGAGGCCACGGCACTCTACTGAGGGCCATAAAGTGAGACTCTGTCTCTAAAAAAAAATATATATATATATATATATTTTAAATATATATGTGAAGAAATAATACTCGGAATTTCCAAAAAGTATCACAACCTGGGTTCCAACATATGAATTTAAAAATGATCATTCAGGGCAGCGCCTGTGGCTCAGTGAGTAGGGTGCTGGCCCCATATGCCGAGGGTGGCGGGTTCAAACCCAGCCCCTGCCAAACTGCAACAACAACAACAACAACAAAAAACATAGCCGGGCATTGTGGCAGGCACCTGTAGTCCCAGCTGCTTGGGAGGCTGAGGCAAGAGAATCGCGTAAGCCCAAGAGTTAGAGGTTGCTGTGAGTCATGTGACGCCACGTCACTCTACCCGAGGGCGGTACAGTGAGACTCTATCTCTACAACAAAAAATAAATAAATAAATAAAAATAATCATTCAAAGTATAACAATTTTATCATCATCCATTTTTGATTCATGGTTCAGCTGTATATATTTTGCTCTTTCACCCACTCACTATTGTTATAATTTCATTCTGTTTGTTCTTATTTTCCTTCATGAATCCCATAGTGGAAGCTGTACCCTTACAACCTTATCTAAATTGAACTATCTACCTCACAAAGGCCCCAGCTTCAAATATTAGCACGCTAGGCATTAGGGTTTTAATGTATGAATTTGGGGAGGACTCATCCGATAGCAGGCTTGGAGGATGCACAGGAAAGTATAAATAAGGAAGCAGAATGTGATTATGAAACAAACATAAAATAAATCTGACAAAAGAGTAGGAAGAAAATTAAATTTAACCACGTGTTAGAAAAACAAATGAATAATGCCAATTGAAGTGTCACATCTCATAAACTAAAGACATAACTAAAGACATAAACTAAACTAAACACAAATAAATCATAACAATATTTTAATAATAATAACAGAAAATAGAGTTACCCATGGCTAAAATACCTGAAAACAAGTTCTTTTTAATAAATCTTGTGAATTTTTTTAAAAGGCTGGGATTAAGAACTTGAGACCTATCAGATAACATCTGGAAATATGATTTCTATGGCACATATGTAAAGACAAAGGGTCCATAAGGAATTTAACCAAAAATATGCATAGGCTGTATCAGGTGAATATAATACAAAAGCATATTGTGATAGAAATTTTCAATCAGAAAATCTAGATCATAAAAAAAGAAACTCTCATAATGAGAAAAGAGAGAAGCTCTCATTAATAAGAAAGATATGTCAAGGTGTTATAATCCCTGTGACAATATCTACGTATCTAATACAATATCCTGAAACTCTCTCAATCCACATAGAAAACTGTAATTACAAATGGAAACTTAGGACTCTCGGTGGTGGAGTCATGAAACAGACAAAAAGAAGCAGTTGTGAAGATTTGAATAATAGCAATGATAACTTTGCAGCCCTTTTTTTTTAAATCCATGTATATGTCTTGTCTTTATGTGTGCATTCTCTTCCAGTAAGAAAGAAACACTACTTAGATTTTTCCCCAGGTAAAATTGCCACTAAGCAAAGTTCATCTAAAGTACTGTCTTATATTTACAGCTAGGGAAGCCCTAATGATTTATTACCTGTGAGGACCTAAGAAACAGTGGAGATATTTTTACTCACAAATCAATCAGATTAATCCAAAGGCAGGAAGCAGAATAGGGCTTTGGGATGAGACACCCCCGTCCCCCGAGATATTTCCACTGGCAAAGAAATGTCTGATGTACCTTAGGACACCCAAAAGAACAAGACAGAGTCAAAACACTTGAGAATGATATTCAGCTCCTGCTGCTCTGAGAATTAATTATTTAATATATTTGGTTCCGAAATGCCTAAGGATTAAATAATCCATTTTTCTTCCAAAGCATTAATTTTATTCGAATGTTTCAATGCTCTCAAATAAAAATATAGATAGGAATAACAGCAACTGGCATTATGAATTTTAATACCAAAGAACATGCATATATTACATCCTTCTAAAAAACAATGAATAAATATTGTATTTTTATTATAAAAATGTTGCTCGGCTTCTGATTAAAAAACTTATTGTTTATATGCATGTCAGTAGATAGGACCCATGTTTCTTCCTTATTTTTGACTTCTTTGTAATTTGGCTCCAGTTAACCTTAGCGACTTGTTCAATGAGAAACTCCAGTGAACTGTATCACCATACACAATTAATGGTTGAGTGGTCTATAATAAATGAAAATGCCTCTACTGCTTAGCAATTAGCTTATGGACCATCTCCAGCCACTTAGAAACTCTTCTGTCTGCAGCATTTAAACATGCTGGGTGATTTAAATTATACTTAAAGCAAGCAGCAATATTTAATGACTAGTGGGTTCTTTGTGTGGAATTGTCATCATTATGATTAACAGCCCTTATGAAAAACAATTCATTTGGTATCTTGTTGCTAGGTCAACTATAAAAGCTAATTCCCTTGAGGAAAGAATTATATTTTATTAGTGTATCCCCTTTTACAATGTTTTGCTCTAAAACCTTAGCATGACGATTTTAAGAAAAAGTTGTAGAATTTAATTGTGATAAGCAAATCTTCAACATTAACCTGGGATGGGGGAAATTTGCTTCTCTGGCTGAAAAAGCATAGTGACAGGTAAAAAGGAATTAAAAGCTTCAGTTTTCACTGAAATCAATTATATTCTCATATTTCAAGTCTATCTTTGGAACCTCAGTTATTCACATAGAAAGCAGGAATTTCTTCTAGACAAAGGTATTTGACTTCTCATAAAAGAGTTCAAGTACCTGGGAGATATGTTTGTACAGTAGAACAAAACACAAAAAACTATCTCATCTGAATAAACCACTGAGTTAAAAAGAAAACAAGAAGCAAAGCAAGTCAGCCTTTTTTTCCCGTAAATGTTTTCAGTAGGAATATGGAAGAACTGCTCTTGACTTATTCATAATCTCCTGGGTAAGGTGAGAGAAAACACTACTTTGTTCTTTTGAAAACAAACTTCTGCTCATATTTACATTTTCCCCCGAAAGGTGAGAGATTTAATGTTCTGCTCTATGAAGCCCTTAAAATCAAGAGGTCAAAGATTTGGACGGTGATGGTTTTACAGTGTTTGTATTTTTTTTTTTTTTTTTAACGAGGAAGCTACAGCTCCTTGCAATCCCAAATGAACTATTTGGACAGTATTTTAAACTCTTTTCTAGTTTTCATTTCTTTCCTTCAAATTTCGGTCTGATCTTATTGCTTAATCTCATATAAAATAATAGCTTTCATTATGACTGATATTTCTTTTTCCATCAATCAAATTGTTTATTTGGGTCTACTCAAAAGTTTCTTACATCATGTCTTGCTGTTACTCCAGGTTGCTTATGTGTCTGGATAAGAAGGAAAGAAATTTTTAAAAAGTATAAAACTATAGAGCTCATTTGTAAGGGCACTTGATCCCACTTTTGAAATTTATCATTGTGAACTAATTATTTGCCAAATGTCCTACCTCCTAGCACAGTATCCCCTTGAGAATTGGGATTTCAACATTTATCAACTTTGGGGTAATGGAAGACCAAAGACGATATAGTAATTCATTTAATTCAGCAAATTTATTGAGAAGCTACTGAGAACAAAGAAGTGTTCTAAGAGATGTGTAAGTAGTGATAGGCCAGATAGCCTTGTCCAATAATACTGTCTAGCAATTCTTCCTACTGATAATATTGAAATAGATAGAAATCTATTTAGGTATAATATGGCACCTAAAAGCCACATGGCTTACTCCAGGCCAACTAGTCTGGCAAAAATCCAAGCATATATTTTCAGGCATTTTCTAGTAGATGAAAATGAATCAGAAATAGCTTTAAGTAGTACAAACAAATATTACAAATAGACACACACATATGAAAGCGAATATAAAAGAATACTACTATCATCTCTAATTCATGTAATACTTCATGGTTTTTAAAATATATTTGGTAGTATTACTGTTTTGATTGAGAAGAACATTTTAAAATAAGTTGGATATTGTTATACCCCTTTTAAAGTAAAAAATATATATATATATACACAAAAATTTAAGGGACATCACAAAAAAATACAGAAATTTGAACTGAGAAATCTTTACAGCCTTTCTTCTCAAGGTGTGGTCCTTAGATTAGTAGTATATACCTTGTTAGAAATGCAGAATCTTTCCCAGACATAATGAATCAAAATCTGCCTTTAAATGTGTTTTCAACATGTTGAATCTATTAATTATAGAGTATAAATGTCTTAACACAATAATTAAGTAAATGATGTGAGGGATATTAACCAGTATGATGTAAGCATTCCAAATTGTATATGAAATCAGCACATTGTACCCCCTAAATGCATTAATGTATACATGATCTACCTCTTTATGATTTAATTTAAAAAAGAAAAATAATTATGCTTAAAAAATAAAATAAATGTGGTTTCAGGTGATCCACATACATGTATTATAATATTTGAGAAGCAGAAGTCTACTTCTCTTCCCACCATATCATGCCTACTATTCCAGTAACAAATTTAGAAATGATTTAAAATGATGTAATTTGTCTAGAAACAGTAGAGAATTGGGGGTAAAATGCAAACCTGCACATAAAGCCAAAAGGAGCAGAAATCATGACCACTGTTTGCGTGTTTATTTTGCTCATTTTGGAAAGAAAGATGATTCTGGATAGAATCAGAGACTTCAAAACAAGTGACAAATAATAACGTAGGGAAAAGTCAAGGTTCAATCTTGAGTCACATATAAACCAAGTCTGGGAGTATAAAAACAGGTGATTGTAAATTCTTTAAGGAGGCTGAATGCAGTTTCTATCCTATCATCACAATGCCTAGTAAATTCTTCCATTTGTTTGAAGAGAAATTGCTAATTGTGATCCAATAAAAGTATAAAGTAAATAGTGTCAGAAAATATCATTCCATGACATGAATTAGAAATTACAATGCACGGCCAAGGTGGGTCCCCTTATTTCCAGCGAGTTGTGAGCTGCAGTGGAAGCATCACTTGATCCCAGGAGTTTGAAAGCAGCCTGGGCATCAGAGCAAGACCCTGTCTCAAAAAAAAAAAAAAATGCAATGCATATGACTGCCAGATTAAATTAGAATGTATATAATATTGAAGATACAATACGCTGAAATGCAGAGCAATTTATGAAGCTCTGTTTGTTTTGTGATGATATTTTGTCATGTGTGTTGACTGCGGCTCTCCTTCCAAAGCTTATCCTTAATGTCAATATTGAATAAAATCTAGAAGAATATTTAACATAAGAAACTATGAATATAGAAAGAAACATTTGCTTTAGCTGGAGTTGCCATATACTACATATAGTTTTGTGAAATAAGAACAGAAGAAGGAAGGACAACAAAGAAATTTCCTGTCTGAACTTAGATGAATGACTGTGATTTCTGTAGAAGGTGGATAAAAAACCTGTTTTGTCCCTTTTGGGAGGAAAATAATATGCAGGGGTCTTAAACGTCTGAATTTATCAATGAGCAACTGCCCCTTGGGCTACATATTTAAACCGAAGTTTCCTTTGTTCCATAGAGGTTCATTCATCCTTGGTATTGACAGATTGTGCTGAAATTCATAGTGAAATTTCGCTATCAAACATAAGATAGCTTGACATATGCAAAAATTCTCGGTATCTCAAATAATACTGAAGCCCATGTATACATATCTGTCATCACCCTTTAATTGTTTATTGTTAAAATGGCAATCCACAAATGTTTTATGAGCTAAGGAGTACCTGGTTTATAGACTTAAGGAGGATTTAAAAAGAAATCCATCATGTGACCCCTGCCTCAAAAGAAAATCAGTAGGGCACTGTATGGCAAATATCATTACACTATGAAACATTACACGACACCAGCTTTCACATTCAGCAGGTATTATAAGGATTAATTTTCTGCATTCAACTTGATGGGGCCACAGAATGTCCAGGTATTTGGTTAATCATTATGGGTCTGTCTATAAAGATATTTTTGGATGGGATTCACATTGGAATCAGTAGACAAAGTAAAGCAGTTTGACCTCTCCAGTGTGGATGGGCATCATCCAACCTGTTTGAAGCATGAGTAGAACAAAAAGGTCGGTTGAGTAAGAGAATTCACTCTCTCTGCTTGTCCCCATGCAAGGACGTGGGTCTTCTCCTGGATTTGGACTCAGACGCCACATGAAACTTACACCTCTGACAATCTTGGTTCTCAGGTCTTTAGATTTGGACTAGAGCTGCATCGCTGCCTTTCATTAGCTTCCTGCTTACCAGCTGTACATTTGGGGAATCCTCAGTCTCCAAAACCACATGAGCCAGTCTCTGGAGGACCCAAATGACAACAGCCTGTAACACCGCAAAACTTACCAACAACTCTGCTTTATTTTTAAATGAAGAGAACACCATTCTTTCCTTGACCCACTGTCTCAACCAATATTTATTTAATGAATAAGACAAAGCCCTCACTTTAATGGAAGCTCCCAGTAGGGCAGACAGGCACTTGAATGGATGGAATAAAATAATGTATATGCTAGCATCTAGGAATGAATTAAATTAAATAAAGTGATAAAAAGAAACTGAGAGATTATTGAAATTTGTTTACATATAAAAGATGGAAAAGCCGTCACTGAGGAGATAATGTTTAATCCAGGAAGTAAAAGATACAGTGTTAATCACTGAAAGGGCTGGGAAATAGTATTCAATGTGTATGACATACCTTTTTTTCAGATTGAGAAGATTAATCACACAACATGTACTAATCACCATTTACTGAGTATCACATATACTTTTTTAATGTGGAAGTTTCCATTTTATGTGCAATATTAACTCATAGATTTCTAAAAACAACATAACAGAGGGATGTTTGTCATCTCTATGTAACAAGTTGAAAGAAGAGGAAACTAAGGTTTAGAAGATTTAAGTAATTTGGCTGATATTATGCAACAAGTTAATGATTGTACTTACCATTGATCCCGCTCAGCAGTCTGAAATACCAATGGCGTCTCTTTCTCTTACCAAACAAGTTTCCTATACAAGTTTCCAAGTGCTGTGGAATACAGGGAGAGAGAGTTTAGTGCACTTCATCAAAATTTTTCTCTAAATTAATCAAACTGTTAAAAATATTTATTTTACTATTAAAAAATTAAACAGGGAAACATACATTAAACTAAAATAAGACTAGGGTAACATTTTGTTATTTGCTATATGCCAATTCCCCGTTGTTGGGGGCTGGGTATCCTGGTTCCCCAAAACAGGTTATATGCTTTGATTACTTGGCGGAGCTAGAAAGTTCAATCAAGGCACAGTGGGAATTGAAAATAAAAATGAATTGAAACAAAAAAAGTAATAAAACTGGAGCAGCCCAGGCAGTGTGAATACAGAGCAAAAGTAACCTGCACACATTTCAGTATAACAAAGAGAAATTTTGTTAAGGAAAAACAAAGAGAAAGTTTAGAGCACTTCCAAAGAGAGTTGGAAGTGAGTCTCTCTCATGAAGGAGCAGAGGTGAGAAAGAACAAGATACAAAGCCTTGTAGGGGTTTAAATACCCTCTCCCTTTGAAATTAGTTACAAGTCTGTCCTTGGCCTCTGTACCTCCAGGCAGCATTGCACTTTTCTATTGGTCATTGATGGTCTCTTTCTATTGGTCATTGGTTACCCGGGTTACTTCACACCCACCTTCCTCCAGGCCCTTCAGACATCCTGGTTAGGCAGGCCAGGTTTTCCTCCCATCCCCTTGAAGCCCTTTTCTTTTTTTCTTCCTTTTTTTTTTTTTTTTTTTTAATTAAATCATAGCTGTGTATGTTAATGCAGTCATGTGGTACAATGTGCTGGTTTTATATACAATTTGAAATATTTTCATTGAAGCCCTTTCCTTAGTGTCCCTTCTCATCCATTATTTTTATTAAGCCCTAAAGCAAATTTTTAACGGTTCCATTAAATTTTAAGAATTTTTAATTTTACTGTGAAGTGTTGGGACCTACATGTAAGATTCCCTAGCGAGTTGGAAAACTAAAGTTATTATAAAAATATATTTTTTTCTGTAGTCAAATCACATCCAACTTTCTAAAACTAAAGCTAAATTAACTCAATATCATTTTAGATGTGTTATTTTCAACAACGGACTCCTGGAATTTTATTATGACTTAAGGCAGCAATGTAGCACACTTTATTGATTTTTACTGCATGCAGAATGTACATTTACACTCTATTCATTAACCTTACAAAGATATTTGACTTAATGAAAACACTTGGAAATGTTGTTTGCTGCATTTGTTATCAATATATGAAAAAAAAATATTATCAGTGACAGGGCTCACAACTGATTGCTTAAAATGAGGCAAAACACCAGTGTAATATTTTATTTCAACAACATAAATTGCTTCATTTGGAAAGAAAATGTGTCTGCCTTCTGTAACGTATCTGTATTAACCGTGTCCTTTATTTTCTTTATTCTGATGCTTTGACATCTGCAGTTTTGCTGACCTTGGAAGACTGCCCCTTCCAGGGTTAGCCCATTCCTAGGGATAGTAAACAACTCGCCCCAAAGTGAATTTTTAATCTGTGAACCAAAGCACTGTCTGTATATCCACAATCAGCTCTTTGGTTAAGCTACCAGATTCTGGGGCACTGTCTACCTGCTATAATGACACATAGACCAGAGCTGGGAAAACTCTGAAGAGAACCTCAATCCCAGAGCTTGCTGAAATTATTCAAACTGGACAGTCCTAAAATTGCTTGCCTTGACTTACTCATTCTTTCCCACAAAAATCACCATAATGGTTCTTCCCACATTAACCTCTTCCCCTGCCTCACAACTGACAATGGTGCTTCCCTGTGTGACTGTCCCCCACGGTGGCATGAGGTGCCCCACGTAGGATTCCTGAACACAGCAAACCATCTTTTCAATGAGTCATCCCTTGATCTCTTAGCCTTACCATAACTAAATAATAATGAAAACTTTATTAACTGTTTCAGACGAGACAAAGTATAATACTATTCTTTTAAGGTAGATTTTATTTTTATTTCAGGAAAGATTCAGGATCACAGAAAAAATGGAGTGGAAGGGACAGAGATTCGCTTTATACCTCCTACCTGCACATTACACACAGCCTTCCCCATTATCAACATTATCTGCAGAGTCGTACATTTGTTACAACTCATAAAAGTATGCAGGCAAGTCTTTATCATCTACAGTTCAGAATTTACATTAAGTTTCATACCTGGCATGATGCATTCTATGGGTTTGGAAAAACTTATAATGATTTGCATCATGATAGTATCATAGAGAACAGTTTCACCGGGGCGGTGCCTGTGGCTCGGTGGGTAGAGCGCTGGCCCCATATACCAGGGGTGGTGGGTTTGAACTTGGCCCCAGCCAAACTGCAACAAAAAATAGCCAGGTGTTGTGGCAGGCGCCTGTATTCCCAGCTACTCAGGAGGCTGAGGCAAGAGAATCGCCCAAGCCCAGGAGTTGGAGGTTGCTGTGAGCTGTGATGCTAGGGCATTCTACTGAGGGGTGATAAAGTGAGACTCTGTCTCTAAAAAAAAAAAAAAAAAAGTTTTAACACACTAAGAATCTTATTGGCTCCACCTGTTCATCCCTCCATCCCCCCAGGCCCTGAAACCACTGATCTTTTCATTGTCTCCATGGTATTGTGTTTTGCAGAATGTCATATGGTTGTAATCATAGTATCCAGTGTCAAACATTTTGTTTTTTGTCACACATTGGAAGAATAAGAGTTGTCTTGGGCTGCACATTAAATACACAAACACTAAGGAAGGCTGATGAGCAATAAATAAATGTCTGTGCACATTTTACATGATACCCAACACCATAGATAAGCAAAAAATAGCTCTAACAAAATAGGCATTCAGCTCTGTGGACTCCAAGGGGCAGATCCCTTTACCTTTGCAGATTGCCTTCTTTTTTCTATTCTTAGTAATATGCATTGAATGTTTTCATGGCTTGGTAGCTCGTGTGTGTGCATGTACATAGGTGATGAATAATATCCCAGTGCTTGGACATACCGGGGTTAATCCATACACCTACTGAAGGGTTTGACCATTATGTATAAAGTTGCTATAAACTTTCACGTGTATTTTTTTTTATAAATATGTATCTTCAACTCTTCTGGCAGGAAGTTACCAGAATATCTGACAAGACTATGTGTAGTTTTGCAAGAAACTGAAAAACTGCCCTTTCAGGTGGCTTAATTATTTTTCATTCCCATCAGTAAGGATATTGCTCCACATCCTTGCCAGCACGGTGTTGTCGGTCTTCTGAATTTTGACGGTTTTAATTGGTATCTAGTGCTATCTCAGTTTCTTAAACATGCACTTGAATTTTCATTTGTTCATTGCTCTTGTATATGAACTTTACCTTGCGACCTTGCCAACAGGAGATCTGTTTGTGAATTCCTTTGGGTTGTAGACATGTAAAAACATGTCACATTGAAAAAAGTATTCTATCTTCCCAATCTGTATACATTTTCTTCCCTCCCTTAATGCATTAGCTAGGACTTCCAGTACTATATTGAAAGGAATGGTGAGAACTTCATTAAATCCTGAAAACTGCCAAGATTTTTCATTGTTAAAATTTTTGTAGATATTGGGGCGGCGCCTGTGGCTCAGTGAGTAGGGCGTCGGCCCCATATGCCGAGGGTGGCGGGTTCAAACCCAGCCCCGGCCAAACTGCAACCAAAAATAGCCGGGCGTTGTGGCGGGCGCCTGTAGTCCCAGCTGCTCGGGAGGCTGAGGCAAGAGAATCGCTTAAGCCCAGGAGTTGGAGGTTGCTGTGAGCTGTGTGAAGCCACGGCACTCTACCGAGGGCCATAAAGTGAGACTCTGTCTCTACAAAAAAAAAAAAAAAAAAATTTGTAGATATTCTTTATCTCCATAACAAGTTTACTACGTGTTTTTTTTTAATCCTGGATGGGTGTTGGATTGAGTCAAATCCTTTTTCCGTCTGTGTTGTTAAGAACATGTGAGTTTTTCTTATGTAGTCAGTTGATATGATGGATTACATTAATTGATTTTTGAAAGTTTAATCAGCTTTGCATGCATGGAAAAAATCCTACATCGCTGTTGTATATACTTCTTTTTTTTAATGCGGTGAGTTTCAATTTGCTAAATTTTGTGAAGATTTGTGTGTATGTGTACATGATAGATATTAAATTATTATTTTTTCACAGTGTTTTTGTTTGGTTTGGTATTAGGTAATGCTGGCTTCAAAGAATAAGTTAGGGAGTTTTATCTCAGCTTCTATTTTCTAAAAGACGATATGGAGAATTGGTATATTATTTCCCCTTAAATGTGTGGTAGAATTCACTAGCTAACTCAACTGGGCCTGGGATTTCTGCTTTAGAAAGTTATTACATATTGATTCATGTTATTTAATAAATGCAGCGATTTGAATATGTTCCTCAAAGTTCATGAGTTGAAAAGTTAATCCCAAATGCAACTGCGTGGAGATGTGGGAACTTGAAGAGATTATAAGTCATTAGGACTCTGGGCTCATGAACTGATTAATGTCATTATTGTTGCAGAAAGTTATCACGGGAGTGGGTTTCTGATAAAAGTTACATTCAGCCTCTTTCCCTTCTCTCGCTCACATATGCTCCTGCCCTCCAAATTATGCCCTGGGATAGCAAGGCAAGAAGGCCCCTGCTAGATTTTTCCCCTTGATTTTGGACTTCCTGGACCCTAGAACCTTACGGAAATAAATTTTTGTTCTTTATAAACTGACCAGTTTCAGGTATTTTGTAAAAGCAGAGGAAAATGGCTTAAGACAGTGTAGACAGATCTATTCATTTGTTCATTTCTTCTTATGTGAGTCTTGGCAGATTTTCTCTTTCAAGGAATTGATCTACTTAGGTTATCAAATCTGTGGCATGGAGTTCTCACTATTATTCCTTGATTATCTTTTTCCTTTCATTGTTTGGGATACGCTGAGGGTACAAAGAATTAGAAAGAGTAAATTTACACTGATTGCATTTGTTAGGTAAATAATTGTGTCCCACTCCCAAAAGGTGTGTGCCACACAACATAACCCCTATCCCCCTTGACTCCCCTCAACCTGCTCCATCCTTCCCCTACCCACCATCTCGTATTAAATCATCTACTGGCTTTATTTTAGAATTGAGTACATTGGATTCTTGCTTCTCTTTTCTTGTGATACTATACTAAGAAGAATGTGTTCCACTTCCATCTAGGTTAATACAACAGATATAAAGTCTCCATCTTTTTATGGCTGAATAATATTCCATGCTACACATATACCATCACTTGTTAATCCATTCCTGGGTTGGTGGGCATTTAGGTTGTTTGCACATTTTGGCAATTGTAACTTGAACTGCAATAAACAGTCCAGTGCAAATGTCTTTATAATAAAATAATTTTTATCAGTCCAATAACAAGCCCATTAAAGGAATCCTAAATTTATATTACAGTACCTTTCATCTCTAATTGGTATATAGTGCTTGGTATAAATTGATATATATTTTTATTATATATTATATATTAATTATATTTTTGGTATAAGATTTTTTTTGTTTGTTTCTTGATTTTCATCTCTTTGCTTATACTGACTATCTGCTCTTGTATGGTATTTACTTTATCCATTAAATCCTTAGCACAGGTGTTCTAAATTGTAGGTGTGATCATTCTAATATTTTGCAGTATCTGAGTTTAGTTATTTTTTTTATTTTCAAACTCTGTTGTTTTTTTTTTACTTTTTATTACATCTTCTATTTCTTTGCTTAATAGCCACATATGATACAACACTGTGTGAAAGAAACTGCCATAAATAAGGTATTGGTAATGGGGTAAAATGTGGGGGTAGCCAGAGCCTTCTATAACCACAGTCTTTCAGTGAGCCTGTGCATTTATTTTCTGAACTTTTCACATGCTTCTCAGTCCTCACACCTGCTGCACATGTGGGAAACATGACTAGCGTGGGCCGTATTAGGTATTTCCTCATCTCAGACACAAGGCTGTGATAAAACTGCAGCAAGCAGGCAGGTTAAGAAGAACAGAAACTGCCTTTCTGTATGCTCTCATATATTTCAATATTGTTTCTTTGTCATCTGCCCAAAGCATGAGGAGATTTTTCTCCAATATTCACTGTGAGAGCCAAGTTGAGTCCCTAGAGGTAAGACTCACAAAAATGTGGGAAACTCCCACTACTGAATACTTCTTGATTTTTTGACATTCAGAGTTGTTCACACTGAGCTATGAGTAACTTGTTAATGAATGTTTGGGTTTCCTATCCCCGCACTCATTCCTAAGGATGTTTCAACTCATGAGTTTCTGTTCTAGTAAGTTGTGATTTTCTATACTTGTCTATCAGTATCTCTAATTTAGAAGAAGTGGTTTGAGCTGTGGTTTCACTTCTTTTATGATTCTAAGAAGACTTGATGTGTTCTCACACTATCTTTTCACTAGTGAGGATTGAATGGTAACTGCCAAGCTTCTTATATCCTGAACTGGAAACTAAAACTCATAGGACATTTTTAAGTTAAGTAATGAGTTACTCATGTTGTGTCAATGTCACTGTGTTTTAACAGAATTTAATCTTTTTTGTTCGTTTTCTTTCTGGAGTGCAATAAAAGCTAAATGAAAGATACGTGTTAAAATTTTTAATTTCAAACTAAGCTATAATGGCATAGTGTACTATAATATGATGTCAAGAATTTGATCCTACTAAATAGATCATATTTTTATTTTTGTATGTATAAAAATATGCACATAATTTTTTTATAATTAGTAATCTAATCTTATCCTTTAGGTAATTATACAATTTTAAGCTAGTTTATGATAACTTGATCTTCTGTTATCCATTTACAATTATATTGAACACTAAGTGACCAGCATTTCAGTAAGTGCTGCCGATATAAAGATGAAGAATTTAAAGTCTCTGTTTTTACGGGATTTATCTTCTGTATGGCATATTGGTATTTTTGATGTATAACATTCTGAAAACAGTGGGAACACAGAGAAGGGAAAGATATCAGTTTGATGTCTGCCAAGTGATTCAACATAATAGCAGTTACATGATGTGCACAGATACAGTTAGATTACCATGTAGAGAAAGGAGAAAAACAACTGCCCTGTTCATACGCAGTAATGTGAGAGTCGGCCATGTCAGAATTATTGTGATATTTCAGAAGGAATAATAGGTCATTAAATGAGCTTAGTTCAACTTTCAATAATATGATGAATTGAGCAGACTCATCTGTCTGGCATTCCAACAAAAAATGGTAATGATTAAAAAATATATATAAGTTTTAGACACATGTCCTTTAGCAAAGTAAGACAAGGAAGTTACCATTTGTTAGACAGAAGAAGTGAACTCAAATCCAGAGCAATAAACTGCCTTACCAACCTCACCAGGCCTTAAGAGTTAGGGAATTATATAACAACAGTCAGATAGATAAGGGAAACGAATACATTGAAAAATTTTCACAGGGATATTTGTGACCTCTGTCCAAATAATCTGGGGTCTTGATGTAGTGCTCACATGAAATCCATAGCTTGGAAACACGTCCTACCCCAAAATAACAACAAAATTGTAAACACTATGATCACCAATGTGGCAAATAAGAAACCCACCCCTTCCCCCTACAGACTTATAAATAATGGTAAACACAATGGGCAATAATGATTTCCTACAAAACCAAAACATTGACTTGTGAGAAATTCAATTCACTGACCCATATGCAGCCCAAATTACCAAAGCTGCATAGCATGTGACTAAATAAGAAATTCAAACAAAAATTATTCCAGGATTTTTGGAACTGCTGGTGCTACAGCATAAGCAAATATGAAATGGTTATGTTAAGACATTTTCACAGTGCAGGAGAACTGACCTCGATTCAAAAACTTGAAATTCTAAAAAATTCTAAAACTTGGAAGTTCAAAATTAAAAATCACAATCTATACCAAGAAATGATTAACTGTGAGGGAAATTATTGATCATAAGCAGAAATAGAGTGGAGGAGAGAGACAGAGAGGAATGAAAAGAAATTAGTTCCACAATTAAATGAATTACTTGAATAATAAAACAAATTAATGTGTTCACAATCATAAGAGACAAAAGAACGGGACGTATAATGAGAGAAAAGGTTAGTGTATCGGCAGAGCTACCTACTAAGAACGACTTCTGAAAATATTAATCATTAACGTAAAATTCAACAGATCATGTCTTAAAAAAATCACGTGAGACATGGATGAACTGAATAGACTTAAAAGAAAAAAATTTATGCAGAGGAGCAAAGGGATAAAAAATAGGAGCAAAACTTTAAGAGGTATAAAGAAATATAGGGGAGAGAATGACAATGTTCACTTTATTGATTACTGGTGCACAAGCATAAAATAAATAGGCAGGACAATAGTCAAAGAATGATAATAATGGAGTTTTTTTCAGAATTAAAAATAGCAATAACTTCACTTTTTTTTTTTTTTGCAGTTTTTGGCCGGGGCTGGGTTTGAACCCACCACGTCCAGCACATGAGGCCAGTGTCCTACTCCTTTGAGCCACAGGCACTGCCCCACTTTTTTTTTTTTTTTTGACACAGTCTCACTTTGTTGCCATCGGTAGAGTGCTGTGGCATCACAGCTCACAGCAACCTCCAGCTCTTAGGCTTAGGCAATTCTCTTGCATCAGCCTCCTGAGTAGCTGGGAGTACAGGTGCCCACCACAACACTTGGCTATTTTTTTGTTGCAGTTTGGCTGTGACTGGGATTGAACCTGCCACCTTTGGAAATGGGGCTGGCACCCTACTTGCTGAGCTACAGGTGCTGCCTGCAATAACTTCATATTTTAAAGACACAAAATATCAAGCAGAAATAAATGAAAATTAATCTCTAACTAGTATGGTAATATATATTGTAGATGTCCAGAAAATAAGATAAATTAAGTGAAAAGAAAAAAAAAGAAAATTAGAATTACAATAATAGCAATCAAACTGATAGAATTTTTTATTGCTAACCATAGAACTAAAAATTAGTGTAATTAATACCTTCCGAATGCTACAGTGTAGGAGTGAGAGTTGGCATGGTTTCAGGAAAAGCTGGAGAAAAACAGCAACCTCGTCTTCTCCACCTGCAATATGATCTGTATGAGACAAGAAGGAAAGGTGGTTTTGACATAGATAAAAGCCTGAGCAAGCTGATTTAATTAGTCAGTTTTCCAGAGAAAGGAAGCAAATAGGAAAAAGAGAGAAAGATTAGATGACAGAGAAATAGATGATAGACCAGAGGTAAATCTCTTGAGGGGGACAGACACTCACACACTTATACACCCACACTCACACTCACTCACACACTCATACGCACACACACATGCACTCTTGCACTCACACCCACGCAAACTCACACACTCACACATCCCAGGCACTCACAGATTCACACGCACACACTCACACACACTCACTCACAGTCATACATACTCATGCACACATTCACTCACACACCCTCACACATTAACATGGACTCACACACATGCACACACACACTCATGCACACACTCACACACATACAGAAAGTGGACTAATTTTTAGAAATTGGTTTATGCAGTGCCATTGTGAGAACAATTGTCCAAGTTCAGAGTTTACAGGGCAGGCTGGAGATGCAGGGAAGAACTAATGCTGCAGCTCCAGTGCAAAAGCAGTTTGGAAGCAGATTTCCCTCTTCCTTAGTGAAACTCAGCCTTTTTCCTTCAGGCCTTCCTCTGATCGGATGAGACCTACCCATGCCATGTGGGATGATCTGCTTTCTTCCAAATCTTAAATGTTAATCGATTCTAAAAACAAATGATCTTCACATCCACATTTATACTTTTGCATAAATTAATCAAGAGGTCCTATGCATAGAGGTCCTATGCTTCTCTTTGACTTTCAAAAAATACTCTTAACTTCATACAAAAATATTGCTTTGTGACAATATGTATTAGAATGATTCATATTTAATAACAGACCTATTACCTATTTTGTTGGAAACACAGAAGTTCATAGGGAGTCTTATATTCATAGTCAGAAGTAATTTAACCATTTTATTTTCTATTTGTATTTCTTTTTTTTTTTTTTTTTTGTAGAGACCGAGTCTCACTGTATTGCCCTCGGTAGAGTGCCGTGGCGTCACATGGCTCACAGCAACCTCCAACTCTTGGGCTTACGCGATTCTCTTGCCTCAGCCTCCCGAGCAGCTGGGACTACAGGCGCCCGCCACAACGCCCAGCTATTTTTTTGTTGCAGTTTGGCCGGGGCTGGGTTTGAACCCGCCACCCTCGGCATATGGGGCCGGCGCCCTACTCACTGAGCCACAGGCACCCCCCTTCTATTTGTATTTCTTGACATTTTTCTCAAATGAATTATTTTTTTTTAAATCAGCATATTAAGGGCACATGCATTTTGTTTACTTACTTTGCTTTTTTGCACAAATTGATCAAGGTTATAAGTGTGTCCGTCACTCAGACCATGTGCATTCTACCTGACAGCTGTGAATGTGTCCACACCCTCCTCCACCTCTCCTCTTAGTTGAGATTTTCTTCCATATGTTCACTTAAGTGTTGATCCCTCAGTTGCAACCTGGTATTGAGTATAGACTTTTGTTTCTCTATTCCTCTTAAGTTTTATCTGAATGGCTCTAGTTCCATCCAGGTTATCACAAAAGATATTCGATCACCACTTTTCTTATGGCTAACTCCATGGTACTTAATCCATTCAAACAATTTGGGTGGCTTCCATGTCTTTGCAGTTGTGAATTGTACTGTTATAAACACATGTGGAAAGTGTCCTTTTTGTAAAATGAGCTTTTTTTTTCCTTTGGGTATATTAAAAAAGCACTTAACAAAGAGGATGAAAAGAATTCTACAAGGAGAATTATGAAACTCTGAAGAAAGAGATTAGAGAGGTTATAAACAGATAGAAAAATACACCATGCTCACGGATCAGCAGAATCAACATTGACTGATTCCGGCCAAAGTGACTTACAAATTTAATGCAATTCCAGTTAAAAGACTAATGTAATTTTTTGCAAAACTAGAAAAAATAGCTCAATGCTTCATTAAGAACAAGAAAAGATCCTGAATAGCCACATGACCTCACATAATAACATCAATTTGGCATTCTTCATTGCCCTATGGGTCTTGTCCCTTACCCTTGGTCTGAGAATTTTATTTTGTCTGTTTATCTGAGATATCTATAACTTTAATTTTCATTTAAAGACTTTCTTTTACTTCCTGTTTGGAGGCCATCATTTCATGTAATATCCGATGCACACCAGAGAGAAACTAAATGGAAATATGAAATTAAGTATTTTGAGAAACATGTATAAAAGAATGTTAAAGTTCTACATTTCTCATGTATTATTCTTAACTAATTTATGAAAGTCATAGAAAAAGAAAGAAAAAGAAGAAATAAAAATTAATACATGATTCTTTTTTTTATTTTGACAGTATTTAAAATATAAATGTAAGGAACTAAATTCATAAGCCAAGTTTAATTTATTTACAAATTGATATTCATTGTCCTGTAGAATATGAAGCAAAGGTACTTTTCAAATAATTTACCTATGAGGACAAGCCTTAAGATATTTTGAAATACTAATAAGATTCTTTAAAATTAGGAATGAAATACTTATTTTACATTTGGATCTACTTCTTATGGGAGCACAGTGATTTTAAAACACTTCATAAGCCCATTGGTTTTATTCATTAATTAAATAAATATTTCTTTCTCTTTTTTGTCACCCTCAGTAGAGTGCAATGGCATCACAGCTCACAGCAACCTCAAACTCTTGGGCTGAAGCAATTCTCTTGCCTCAGCATCCCAGGTAGCTGGGACTACAGGCTCTGGCCACAATGCCCAGTTATTGTTTTGAGACAGTGTCTCGCTCTTGTTCAGGCTGGTGGAACCTGTGAGCTCAGGGCAATCCACCTGCCTTGCCCTCACAAGTGCTGGGATTATAGGCGTGAGCCACTGTACCCAGCTTAAATAAACATTTCTCGATTTTTATTTTTCTGATAAGGAAAATAGAGGATTATATTAAAAGCATTACCTTTGCCAAGTAAATGCAAATTTCCTAATAAGGATATATTTACAAGAAATAAAAGAGAAGTTGCATTGTTTATATTGGAGATTAAAAATCAAAATTTTAGTGCAACCCTTTAATAATTAAAACCAGAAGATTACTATAAGAGTAGGTGTTGTGGTATATTTTACAGAACCTCATACGTAATACTTTGGCTTGTAGCTTATCAGGAAAAAGAAACCTTTACCTGAAATAACTTACTGGCTAAGTATGATTAGTAGGTCTTAGAATATTCATTTTTTCACAGAAAATCATTTATTAATATAGTAACATAAGTATTGAAAAGCATTGTTCATTCTTAACTCTTAAGGCAAAATTGTGAGTTTGCATTTTAAGAGAAGAGAACTGTGAGCTATAATTGGTACCTTATAAAGTAAACATGCGGCATTCATTTTTATTGCTGACTCACGAAGCATTTATATAATACTTCTGGTATTCATGAAGAAATTTCTCTGCCTCTGGAATTACTCAGATGTTTCTCCGCATTGGAATAAAAAGGACCTAAAGCACAGAAAAGTATTAATATTTATTATCAACATGTATTTTTTAAAACACCAAACTACAGTTTTTATTACGGGTCTTCTGGGAGACCCTTTGGGTTTTCACTATAAATTACATTTTATCCTATAAAATAGCATATTCTTTTTCCTTTTTTCTGCAACTCAGTATGTCTCAAAGGTCATGTATAAAACTCAAAGATCCAAAGGCAGAGGATGTCTCCAGAATCCTCTAGAAAAGTGGCCCCAAGTGAGCAACTAATACACATGAAATGTTTCCAGAGTCATTAATTATTATCATGCTCCTTTAAATTTCATTCAGATGACTCTGGATACAAATTGTGCCCTCGCAATAGTAATAACAACAGGAAGAGATACTAAAAGCCCTAGATCACACTCGATATCCTTACTGAGTATATATTTCACTTTAAGATTTTTCTTAAGGAAATATTATAATTTTTAAGCTATGTTGAAAGTCACCTTTGGGTTCCTGTTTTCTTTCCAACATGCCAATTGCTTTACAAGTCACCATGTTCACTCTTACAAGGAGGGAAAAGACAGCCAAGCAAACTGACAAACAACTTTTCTTAAATCCATCATAGAATCGAGGTCACTGAACAAGCAGCCACCCTGGAAACTAGAGAGAGAGATTAATTCAGGAAATGCAGAGCGGGTCCCCTGCAGCAGAAGCATCCACGGCCTCTGAGAAGGAACTGTCATAAGCTCAGTGTAGGTAAGCTGGAGTGGGAAACTCCTGGGTGCCGAAGGAAGGACCACAGACCTTAGCGGCCATCACCCTGACAAGGGCTCCTGATGAAGAGGAGAGAACAATCTCCTGTTGTTTGGCCGGGGGGGGGGGGAAAGTGACCATTCTGCTATCTATCTAAAGGAAAAATAATCGTTTTGAAAGAAATCCAGAGTGTTCTTCAGGACAAAGAAAAAGACTTCACCAGAGCCTCACCCAAAGGGAAGAAAGGGAAATTACCCAACTCTAACCACTCCTAGCCTTCCTGTCTCCCCCAAGAAAGAGGAGGAAGGCGGGACAGGACTCGTGGAGATCACTGCACAGGCACAGGTGCGCCAAGGGCTGGACCACAATCACACATTGACAGAATTCTTCTCTTCCTCCAACACCAGATCATCAACAGGGTCCCTGGATAGCAACAGGCGAATACAGGTGAAAATTCTGCAAGACTCAGGCTCTACGTGAGAAGATCTTTCTAGAGAAAACCAAAGACAATAGAATGTACAAAGAAACAAATGGCACATGACTGAATACTAAATTGGAACTAGCTGATCAACACTTAGGTGCACATGTACAAGCAAAACTCAGTGGAAATCTGGTAGGTGCGAGGGGAGGAGAGTGAGGGTAAATTCAGACTAACTGGTGCACTGCACATATTCTGGGTGAAGGGCACTCGTCTAAATTTGACTAAAAATGTGCAAAAGCAAGTTATGTAATCAAAATTTGTGTACCCCTGTAATATTCTGAAATAATAGTTTTTTAAAAAGCCCTAGAGGAAATTTAATACTCCTAAACCAAATATTTCAGTAAACTCAGTAAACACAGCATAAATCATAAATACATAAACATAAATCAGTACATTAAAACGCTTTCTATTTATTTATCTTACTTCTCATCACATGATGCACTATGTCCAGTTTTCTAGGGAAAATTACAAAGCATGTTACAAGGTAAAGTAAGCATTTTTATGCCTGTGTGAGCAACATACAATTGATTTTAAAGGGAACATTTTATGATCTTAGAAATGATTTCAAGATTTTAAAGCCATTTTTAAGAAATGTGGGGCAATAGTAAAATAAGGGGAAAACATTTGGGGATTATCACTTTCCCAACAAAAACCACATCACTAAATTTATGTTTTCCAACTTAACATACACACAGCATAATTAACAAACATAAATAATACATCACTAAATTTTAATTTATTTTGATGCCCCTGATTTCAGAGTTGTACCAAGTTCTTTTGGAATGGTTTAATAATTTATAGTATTAATTCTTCATCACCAATAAACCTAGCAGGGAAAAAATATAAATAATCAACTTCTGTATCAGCAACTGTACAAAAGCAATCATATGCTAGAGGTTTCTTTCAGCCCAAATTCCCATCTTCATGTTGCTTTTTGCTCCATGTACAGATATCCATCTTTCAGATAAGGAATTGGTAACCTTGCAATCTAAAACTAATAAATAGTTTGAACTGTTTTATTTTAACTTTTTCCCATGAGCATTTTTATTTCTCAGTTTAAGTTCGTTCAAATGTTCAATTCATTAATAAGGTGAAAACACAAACAAGCCAGACTGATAAGCTTATCCACACAGTAGACGGAAAAATGTCAGTTTTTCACATTCAGCAGAAACATTAAATAACACTCACTGTTTGCTCCTCAAGCTCAGTTATCTGGATGCTGAGAAATAATTAATAGATTGAGAATTCCCAGTCACATTATGATTTGCCTGAGTTTAATTAGAGGCTACCACTAAATTAGAGTATGAGGGAAAATAACTGTTTCTGTAGTTGTTTGATTGATCTGTTTTATTGTGTTTTTCTAGGAAGGTCAGAAAACGGCCTTTTTTTGCAAAGTGTCTTTTACAGAAAATAATGAAAGTTAAACACAATTCTACTGAGAATTTATTGAGCAATTTTTGTTGCCCATGATGGTTAATTGTTTGTGGACTCACTTTTTCTCATTCTCTATTCTGAATTATCCATCTCATATTCCTGACATGTATAACAGTCTGCCAGAGATAAAAAATTCTGATATTTATATATGGCTTGTAGATTTTTCCCCATGGTTTATTTTAATAGTCTTTATATCATTTATTTGTGAATAATACATAAAGGATTTTAGGTGTGTCTCCCTTCTATTCAAGGGAGGTGGTTAGGGTACTTTTCCCAGGGTACTTTACTGATTCCTCTCTGAGTCCTACTTATTTTCATTCAAGTATTTGGAACCCAATTCTATCTTAAAATAAAAACAACTAATTATCCTGCCCTGACTGCTACATATTATATACATCATAAATATTGAAACATCACTATGTGCCCTACAAATACTTACCATTATTAGATGGCAACTAAACCTTAATGTAATTAATTAAAAAATAAAAATAGGGTAGGTGCCATGGCTTACACTTGCTATTCAAATGTTTTGAGAGGCCAATGTGGGAGGATCATGTAAGGCCAGGAGTCCGAGGCTACAGTGAGCTAGGAACACAACATTGCACTTCACCTTGACTGACAAAGCAAGATTCTGTCTTAAAAATAATAAATAAATTCGTAAATGAATAAGCAAATCAATAATAAAAACAAAACTAAAAATCCTTTCTTATTCTCAGGATCTCCACAATCTACCATCCTTTTATTTAGATGCTCAACCCAGAAGCTTGGGAATCATCATTTATTCCTCCCCCTTCGCTATCCTTTATCTGCAAAGGATGCACCTCCTCAATAACTCTTTATTCGCAACCTTTTTTCCATTTCTAGTGCAAAGACACTAAGTTTGTGCTATCTAATAAAAATTGAATGTAAGCCACGCAGGGAAAAGTTTTAATTTTCTAGGAGCTACAGAAAAAGTAAAGAAACAATGAGATTAATTTTAACAATATATTTTACTTGATCCAATATATCAAAAATATTGTCACTTTATAAGCTACAAAATGTACAGAGCTTAAAAGTATTATGCTCAATGAAATAGGTCGGTTACGGGCGGCGCCTGTGGCTCAAGGAGTAGGGCGCCGGTCCCATATGCCGGAGGTGGTGGGTTCAAACCCAGCCCTGGCCAAAAAAAAAGAAAAAGGTCGGTTACAAAAAGACAAATAATGTATGCTTCTACTTATATGAGATGTCTAGAACAGTCAAACATGCAGAGACAGTGGAATGGTAGGTGGTAGTCGTTGGGGATTGAGAGTAGGAAGGCAGGAGAGCTATTGTTGAATAGGTGTAGAGTTCAATTGGCAAGGTGAAGAGGGTTCTCAAACTGCATGGAGGCATGGCGGTACCACAGAATGAGTGCACTTAATATCACAGACTGTACGTTTAAAAGTGCTGGAAATAATACATGTTTTGTGGATTTTACCACAATAAAAATATCTTGTAAAACTAAAAATAAATTACACTACACTAGATTAGCACCATGGAATAGATCATCTTTAAAACGACAAAATGTCTCTACATGTTGATACGGATACATTTCCAATATATTTTTAACTTTCAACAAAAAAGTGGAAGGCAGTGTGTATTTAAAAGTAAAATACAGTTACCTGTGAAAAGTCTCAAAAAAGATACATAATTGGTATTTTGTGGTGATTAAGAGTTCAGGGATGGGAGGAATACACTACTTTTCTCTGAAAATCATTTCATACTTAATGAATTTGAATGATGTACATATAAAATCTACTCAAATATTAAATTAACAAAAGCATGTATGTATACAACTTCACATCTAAAGTTAATGATAATATTATGCACATCTGTGTCTAAGATTCTAGCTAAAGATACAGATGGAAACAAAGAGATTTAGATGGTAATAGGTTATAATCTTTGAGGGGTATCCTGGAAATTTACTCATATATTGTTATTAAGCAAATAAATAACTAAAAAAAAAAAGTAGTGCCTATATTCTCATATAAAACCTAGTTTTCTTTTTTTTTTTTTTTTTTATTGTTGGGGATTCATTGAGGGTACAATAAGCCAGGTTACACTGATTGCAATTGTTAGGTAAAGTCCCTCTTGCAATCATGTCTTGCCCCCATAAGAGGGGCATACTTTATTTCATTAATCAGGTTCTGTAATAGCAATAGTGACAAATTTTTAGTCTACACTGTGGATCAAAAATTACTCAGCTCATTTTGCTAGTGAACAAAAATTACAATTTTTTTATTTTAGAATTATTTAATTATTTAATTCTAATTTTTAGAATTATTTAATTTTAGAATTATTTATGTTTATAACTTTAAAAGAAAATGTAAAAAAAGACTATATATTTTTCCGTGTTGATAATTACTTGAAATGTTATTAAATAAAACAAGCACAGGGCGTGCCATTTATAATCACATTAATCATTGCAAAAATAAAGGATCTCTGGGTTGTGAACAGTATAGGCCTGAAATCAACAAAATAGTAATAAAATCTTAACTCTGCCATTTGCAAGATGCTGTTTAACTTCATTTTAACTTAATCATTATTAACATATGGAAATATGTCCCTTGCACAAGATCCAGTCATATTCAAATGTATGATAGACATTGAAAAACTTGTAGGCACACTATGTGATCTGTAAGTATAAATTTTTATTAGCTAACTCTGGACCAGTGTCTATATAAACTTAAGACATGTTTTCGCTTTAATTCTTTTATAAACACTCTGCATGTTTTAATTACTACCTAAGGAGTAACTGAGAAAGAATAATGTCAGAGATTTGGACATTTTCTTTCACAGATTCCTTAACTTATAATGAATATGTTACATTCAGTTATACTCAATGATTGCCAATTTATTCCTTTTCATAACATTTATAGAAATAGTTTGAATAAAGCTTATAACACATTTATGAGTTAAAAAGTACAGTAATATGGGCGGTGCCTGTGGCTCAAAGAAGTAGGGCACCGGCCCTATATACCGGAGGTCAAACCTGGCCTTGGCCAAAAAACTGCAAAAAAAAAAAGTACAGTGATACACTCAGTGCATTGGTCTGAGTTTTTGTATTAAGTCATAACTGTGTATATTAATGCATTTATGGGGTAAAATGTGCTTATTTGGATCTGAGATTTTAAAGCACAAACAAGTGAAATTTGCTTAATATTCTTACTACTATCAATAACCTTACATTATAAATAGTATCTGACACTTAAAATGCAACCTATTCTTGCGATTCTTAATTATAAATATCTGCATTATTTGCTAAAATCAACAACTACAATAACAACAATCACAAATAATGATATTTTCTTTTTTCAAAATCAAAAACAAATTTTGGTAAATGTGCCTTTTTATCCTCTCTCCATACCCAACTATAATTTTTATCTATCAGATAAAAGTATGGCTAATACATCACCCATATAAAGAAGAGGTCTGTCTGCACCAGTAAAACAGACTAAATTATTAAATATACCAGAATTAAACACATATAGTAAAAACTAATCAATTCAATCTATGTATTACTAGCACAAAAAATAGAATAATGAAAGATAAGGGGTTGTTTGCTTGTTTTTGGAGATGGAGTCTTGCTTTACTTCCCAGGCATCATCATAGCTCAGTGAAACCTTGAAGTCCTGGGTTCAAGTGATCCTCCTGCCTTAATCTCCCAAGTAGCAAGAATTAACTGGTGTGCACTACTATACCCAGCTAATTTTTCTATTATTTATAGAGTTGGGAATCTAGCTCTTGCTCAGGCTGGTCTTGAACTCCTAACTTTAAGGAATCCTCTCACTTCAGGTTCCTGATGTGCTAGAATTACAGGCATGAGCCACTGCACTTGGCTGGAAAGATTTACAAATATACCTAAATGTATTTGTCACTTAGAGTATGTTTGAGGTTTTATCTCAATTCATGAGGAATAAATGGGTTTAGCACAACTGGCCATGTGGAAGGAAATTAAGTCAAGTCTATAATTTATAGAGAAGTCAAAACTAAAACAATAACCTATAGGAGAGTATAAGGAAAGACAGGGGAATATAGTTTACTTGTGAAATAGGGTCAATCTCAAAACCATAAAGAAAAGATTGAAAAATTCAACTATTCTGAATCGATAGAGATTTGAATATAAAGACAGAAAACATGATTACACTTACATAAAAAGGGCTAATGTCACTAATATATCAAGACCTTTACAAATTGATTTAGAAAATAGAACATGGGGCGGCGCCTGTGGCTCAAAGGAGTAGGGCGCCGGCCCCATATACTGGAGGTGGTGGGTTCGAAGCTGGCCACTGGCCAAAAATTGTAAAAAATAGAGCATAATCAAAAGGTATGGAAAGACAGCTTCCAAGTGAGGAAAGGATCTATTTCCTCGAGGAAGAATTACTGAGCATTCCTCAGAGTGGGATAAGTACACTTTAGAAAAACATTGAGGTACTGACTTTCCAGATAAAGGCCAAACGTTCAGTAACATCTGATGTTTATGAAGGTATAGAGATTCAGGCAAGTAGAGACATATTGGAAACCAGTGAAGGAAATTCAATATTTTAAAAAATATTCATAGGATTTATTTTTTTGTGAATGTATTTAAATATACACGAGGGAGCTATAAAAGAGAGGGAGCGCCCGAGAAAGAAAGAATCTACCTTTTAACTAGGTAACTACATTTTACGAATTTATTCTCAGAATAAATGCAAGAAAGATACACGTGAATAGGATTAAAATGACTAACCTACAGTTTTATTCGTCACAGCATTGCTCACATTAACTAAAGCCTTGAAACAATTTAAAAGCCCTCCAGTAGCTACCTATTAAATCAATTATAAAATACCTGTAAGATAAAATAATTTATTAAATATTGCACACACAGAGATATATAGATAAATAAAGATTGAGAGAGATCTTTGTGCATTAATAGGTAAGGAGCATAAAAATACACTGTATATGAAAAAATGCAAGGTGTCTGTAAAGTATTATGTTTTGTCATGTTTCACATAAAAAAAACAGAAAGCAGGGGCGGTGCCTGTGGCAAAAAAGAGTAGGGCGCCAGCACCATATACCGGAGGTGGTGGGTTCAAAACCAGCCCCAGCCAAAAAAAACTGCAACAAAACAAAACAAAAAAAAACTCTGAAAGTTTAAACAAGTAACGAAGACAAATGTTCTGCTCTAGCAACAGGTTATCCTGGTGGAAGGTGAGGAGCCACAAATTCTGGGAACCTGTGTGAAAACAATATTCATGACACCTTTCACCTGTTAGTTTTTTATTTTTTTGAATCATGTGGTCATATGATCTACTGAAAATATAATTTAGAGAAAAAACAAAACAGAACCTCAGACCTAATTCTGTGGCTCTAAGTCATTCGTTGCTGAAGAACATGAGATTTTGGCGCTTTCCAAAAGCAGTTGTTTATGTTTCACAGGTTCAGTTGTATAAAAATGCTGGCCAGAGGGCGTTTTGTCTTTATTTCTTTCTTGATCATTTTTCCCTGGAACACTTTTTTTTTTTAGTTAATTTACAGGAATTTAAGCTCTCTCAAGCACTACCATCAGACAGAAATAAGGAATTTTTGACCCATTTTATGTGGCAGTATCGGTCTTCCAAGAGGCTGCAGCCAGCGTAGTATACAGTCCTAGTTTCGGATAGCCCTGGTCTACATGACGCGTTTGAGTATGTAGACTCTACACTTATATTTTCAACCCTAATAATACTATTGAAAACGCATCAGCAATATGATGCGATGTGTACGTTGGATTTGTAAGAGAGCTGTGTGAGGCTCCTGTCAGCAAAGAATTAACATGCATATAACAAGTTAAAAGTTAATGAAGGACTTTACATCACCATTTATCTTAAATCTCTGTAGTTTTCTATACTATAAATTTCAATAGTTTTCTGTTCCTAAGCCACTAAGAGTTCTAAAATAATTGAAAATACACAATGTGTACTATTTCCTTTTTTATTCTTTTTGGTGGATTTTCACCTCTGAGTATGTCCTGAGCATTTTATCTCTTCTTAAGAAGCATATCATGATTGATTTCCTTACAAATGACAAAAAAGTCACAGAATGTTCAAAATTTTTTTTTAAACTCCATTTAAATATATTGAACAAATAAGTATGTGCTCTGTTCTTATTATTTTAAGTCTACCTATTGGTCAGTGGATGCAACACATATTTTTACTGTACAACCCCCAACTTTTGTTAGAAGATCTAAGAGTAGACCTGGTATTTTCCACTTTACACAATTTTTTTTTTGTCTTAGGTATTTTTATTCAAGACTAATTTTTCTTTCATTTATTCTAATGACTCATACAAAGAAATGCTCTTAATCCAGGTACAAAAACAAACCATGCACACATAAATACATTGGATAGAGTAGCAAAGCAGTGCAAATGTGGGTGCACAGTATTATAATGTTCTGTTAGCATGTTAACATGCAGGAAAAATACTAGCTTGACATATAGACCACTAGCAATCCAGAATAGCGATTTTGGGGATGTGGGGAAAGACAAATGGGATATTTTATGTTATAACCAAATGATGCATATATAAATGGATACTGAGAGGCTGGAGAGCTGATAGTGTCCAAAATGATTCTTACCCCAAATGATGTAAGAAAATAGTTATTCCATATTATGCTGACAACTGAATATTATCTGACAAAAAAACAAAACAGTAAATTTCACAGTTCTATACCACCTTATATATTATCTGAGATATGGCAGATAATTAGTTCCAAAATTCGCTACCACAATGCATTATAAGAATTGTAATGGATGCTTTTTAAAATCACTTTATCGGCTTGGCACAGGGGCACCCAGCTGTAATCCCACCACTTTGGGAGGCAGAGTGGAGGTGTTGGATTGCTTGAGGCCAGGATTTTGAGACCAGCCTGGGCAACACAGGAAGACCTCCTCTCAACAAAAAAATAAAAATAAATAAAAATAAACTAGCTGGTCGTAATTTTATTCAGCTTCTTGAGTTCAAGTGTTGCTAAAATCACATCTTGTCCTAGGAAGGAAAAAGGGCTTTGTTGTTTTTTGTCTCCTGACTTCATTCTTCCATATAGAAAACTTTGGAGACTCATCGTCAAACCCTTAAAAAAAAAAAAAAAAAAGCACTTATTAAATCCCTTGTTCAGAATCCAGTTCTGAGAATCCTTCAAAGAAGAGGCAGTTTATAAGGAAGGCAGCAGTGTTGATTGAAGCAAAGCTAAACAGTAATTGACAAGTGACATCAAACCTACACAGACAGGGCCAAGAGGAGTGAAAAATCCAACAGACAGAATTACACCTTGCTGGGCTTAATTGTGGATGTGTAGGTGTCAGAAAAGTGATAGACATTGAGAAATTCATGTACATAAAAACTAAACTGTACAGCTGTGTCAAAATCTGGAGATTCATATGTAGAATGGATTGAGATAGTCAGTGTGAGCCTTCAAGGCCAGCTGTCCTTTTTAATGTTCACTAGGAAGGTTCTGGGTCCAGCTCTTGTGTCTCTTAGTTGAAAACATTCCTTTGGAAATGAAAATAATATAAGGAGTTGAATGCTTACTATTATCCTATGTTTGTAATAAATATTTTCATTTGAATTATTTTCATTATGTTGGTTACATTTTCCTAATGCTCTGAGATAAATATACATGACTTTTTTAATCAGGAAAAGTACATGTGATTAAAAAGTATCTGATATACAGTTATGTTTTAACCTGCTAGATGAGGCAAACACTGAAAATTAAAGCTTGAAAATAACCTTATTTGGGTCGTTTAAAAAGTGACTAGCACAAAACAAAGTTAATTTAGTGACTGTCTCTATTTTATGACCTAATTCTTTTTTTCAGTGAGCTTGAATATAGAGTTGGAACTCTGTATATTATTATTGTTGTAAAATTCTATATCTTTATTCAGTAAAATATTGTGGAACTAATTACCAAGTTTTAAGATGCTATAAGAAAAGAATGAATAACTGAATAGCTGACGGATGGAAAAAATTAAAAATGTTATTTCCGTTGTGAACATGTGACCTGGAAACAAATTGTCGTGTCTAGGCGTGCAGAATGAAATGTTCCAAATGATTGGATGGATTTAGGGTATATTCTGAAGTGGGAAATCCCCTTCCCACCCTCACTCACAAGCCATCTCCATAAAGCCATCACTCTTCACTTATGTCTCAAAGTTTAGAAAAATGCTGTCTCTTCTGGCATGCTACATGGCTTTTAGTGGTTTATAGACAGAATTGATAAAGTCATTAAATCAGACCCATAAATCCACAGAAATTGAGAGGCCAAAGTGTTTTTCGAGGTCCTTTAATCAAATTTCCCTCATCTGTTCATCAGAGAGAAGAGGCATAAATGCTAAGAATATTTCCCCAGTTCATACAGCGAGCTAGCGTTGGTGCTAAGGTAAGAATTTAGGACCATTCCTGGTCACTGAGCATCCTCTATACTATACTAATATTGTTTTCCTTAAGGACACACGGATACACTGTGGCAAGATAAAAAATATAAACTGTCTTTTAATTTTTAGTGAAAAATTCAATCAGTGTGCTCTTAGACCAAATTTAAAAATAAATAAGCCAGAAAATATTTTATTTAAATGATACCCGTTATGGAATTGCTGGACTTTGTTGAGTACATGTTAGAAAAATTTGTAACCTTGCACGTAACCCATTCCCACCTTCCCTTTGTAGTTGTGTCCCGTGAATAAGGTTAAGATACATCAGTCAAATAACATGTAATGAAAGACGAAAGTCTCACAAAGGCTGACAATATTGACAGCTGTAGAATTATCAATATATGAAGAACCTAGCCTAATCTCTTGTGCTAAGAGACTTCACCAATGTCTGGTGTGGCTTCTGGAAAGTTATGTCCGTGTTCCTCGGATAAGTTCCCACCCCTTTAAAATGCCTGCCTGAGAAAGTTCAGTGCTGCCAGGAAAATGTATGGTTTGTTCCAGCCAAAATCTGATCATGGGCAGATAGGCCACTAAACTCCTTCTAAGAGCAGTTACTTTAGAACCTTGCAATTATCTCTCTTTTGAGATGTAAATCTATCACTCCAAACCGTTTGCCCAAGCACTTGGGAATCATTTCTTTGAAATAATGATGTTCAGAAAGCTAGCCTTGGAATCTGTTTCCTAGTCCCTATGGAAGGATAAGGGCCTAACATCCTGGGGGCCGTACTTCAATTTGTCATAAAGACACGAGTTTACTGTCTCCTCCTGGTAAGCACTAATGAACAAATCCAGGTGCCTCATCATATAGACCTACCCCTCTTCCCATCAGGTGGTGTTTCTCCCTTAATGCATGCAGTCTTTAAAAACTCTCCAGCCTTTGTACCAAGTATCTGAGTTCAGTTCACACTCAACCCTTTTCCCTATTGCAACAGTACAACTGAAATGGATCTGTCATTATGGTTGTATTAGTGTCCAGCATTGCTTATCTTCCACACTATGTCTTTGGAAGGGTAATTGAGTGAACCCATTTCATGTAACTAACCAGGGAGAGCAGCAAGGCCCACAATGGAAGACAGTAACACACAACTGAGCTCCTTATCACACCTTTATTATATCTATTCCAACTATATTTTGAGACTGAATATTTTAAATGTGAATCTTGGATTGCCAAATTGCTTCAGTGTGGGTAGGGAACTCTATTGTGGATACTGAAGGTAAATTTACTTCTGGAGCCTGTCCACACAGTTTTACTGAGAGTGTGACTAACTTTAAGGAAGGCAATTTTTACCCTTTAAGTGTTCAAAGACCAGGTAGATCCATTGTGTGACTATTGTACTAATGACAGGGAGTCCCTAGCTAACTTAACTGTACAAATCTCTCAATAAAAGTCACATTTAGAAAAACAATAAGGAAAAATTCTGACTAATATGCAGGTTAACTTTGAGCCTTAGATAGCTATGTTTTTATCCATGCTTTGAAATACAAATTTAATTGTGTATGTGAAAAAATATTAATATTTGAGGCAATTACATTGCTTATAAGGCTATTACATGCCAAAATATGTTTTTTCTATGCCTTGAGAAACTTCTCTGAAGATGACAAATGGCCAACAAACACATGAAAAAATCTTCATCATCTTTAATCATCATAGAAATGTAAATCAAAACCACCCTGAGGTATCACCTAACCCCACCTAACATCACAAAGTCCCAACACTGCAGATGCTGGCGTGGATGTGGAGAGAAGGGAATACTTCTACACTGCTGGTGAGACTGCAAACTAGTACAACCTTTGTGGAAGGAAGTATGGAGAATTCTCAAAGAACTAAAAGTCAACCTTCCTGTTTATCCTGCAATTCCATTACTAGATATATATGCAGAAGAACAAAAATCATTTTAGCACAAAGACATTTGCACCAGAATGTTTACTGAAGCTCAAGTCATAATTGCTGTGTTGTGGAAACAACCTAAATGCCCATCAGCCCTTGAATGGATCAACAAACTCTGGCATATATATACCATGAATAAGGAATGTTGCAGACTTTACATCTTTTAAGTTTACCTTGATGGAGTTGAAATACATTCTTCTCAGTAACATATCTTAAGAATGGGAAAAAAATATCCGTTTTACTCAATACTAATATGAAACAAATATATAAACAATTGTACTTCCACATAAGCGATAAAACACAAATGCAAGGGAAGGGCAGAGACATACCAGAGTGGGAGAGGGAGGGGAAGGGCAGAGACATACCGGAGTGGGAGAGGGAGGGGAAGGGCAGAGACATACCGGAGTGGGAGAGGGAGGGCAATTGGCGGGCTCTAACCTAATGTGCACAATGTGAGGGTGTTCAGCACACCCCCTGGTGAAGGGCTCAACTACAAGTTGAACTTTACCTTGGAAGTGAGAACAATGTAATCTGAAAATTTGTACCTCATATTAATATCAAATAAAAACAAACCTGCTTCTCTTTTAATTAAAGATTCAATTGATTTATGTAAAAGAAACCCATTTTCTCATGTGGTATATTTATAAATGCTGCTTCAAATATATGCTATATTTGAAGAAATAATTCATTAATTTTTAACATTATGTTATAATATAAACAAAAAGTACCTTCATAGAATTATTTCATTGGAATTTCAGAGATTTATGGAAACTGTGAACATTATCAGATACTAAAAATAAGAGGGTCTGGTATAATTTAAGAGTTATAATAAATTTCTTTATTCGAATTGTATCATAGAAGTATGATTCAGTTAATTAATATCAAAATAAAAACTAGGGTTAGGCATAATTCAGCTTTTAAATTCTATAACTCTGGTAAGGATTCACACAGATAGATATTTTTCTGTCAGTTAAGAGCAAGGGATTGTGAGCTTTGTCTAAATTTATATTTATTTCTGTTTGAATGGAACAAATGTTTAACTCTAATTTTGCACCAGAAAACCAAGTGTTAGGAAGAAGACAGTACCAAAATTAAAAAAAAAAAAAAAGAGAGTACCAAAATTAGAGAGACTTTGTAAATCAAACACAGAAAGGAACCAAAGACAAACTTATTCAACTTGATAATTTCCTAAAGAAAAGGTTCAGATATAAACTTGGCCTTGTTATCTATGCTGCACAACATCAATAGAATGACTAAGGATACTCGGTGTCAGGGTAAATTCACACAATTCTTGTGATGTGCCTGTGATAGTCAAGGTGGTGTGTACAAAGTTTAAAAGATGCTAGTAGAATAATTAAAACATTTACACAAACAAGTACAACAAAGGATCATATGTAAGTAATTACATTTTTAAATTTTTATTTGTAAGTTCATCTATTTTCTTTCTCCCACAATGAACATTCAGAAGTATTAAAAAAAAATACTGGAAAATATTAGAGCTTTTGTCAACAGGGCAAGCAATTGCTTATTCTTAGCCACAACTGTGGAAGTGCTATATTTTAATGGCAGTGTTTGGACATGAAAGTTTTTAAGACCTTGATAGAAGAAAATAAAACAAACAAACAACAACAACAACAACAAAAACAAACAAACAGGAAAACAGCACAAAAGTAACACCATGCAGCAAATACAGAGGTCGACAGAAGATGGTTTTTCTTTCTTGTGTTTTTTTGAAGTTTTTGGCCGGGGCTGGGTTTGAACCCACCACCTCTGGCATATGGGGCCGGTGCCCTATTCCTTTGAGCCACAGGAACTGCCCAGCAGTTTTTTTTTGTTTGTTTGTTTGTTTTCTATTTTCCTTTTCAGACCCCACATCTTGATGCTCATCTTATCTCAGTCTTCATTCTCTGAACAATAACTTGGGCTACTATCTACCCACACAGTACTTTCTGTTGTTGAGACTACATTGTTGTCTCACTCTGGTCTCTCACTCTGTTGTACAGGCTAGAGTGCCCTGGCATCCACCTAGCTCATAGCAACCCTAAAATTCTGGGTTCAAGTGATAGTCCTGCCTCAGCCTCCCAAGTAGCTGGGACTACTGGTGTGCATCACACCCCCTGGCTATTTTTTTCTATTTTTAGTACAGACAGGTCTCACTTAGCTGAGACTGGCCTCCAACTCTCAAGCAATCCTCCTGTCTCAGCCTCCCAGGTTGCTAAGATTACAGGCATGAGCCACCACATCCAGCCTGTGTGCTACTTTTTAATATTGAGTACCCCAACAAAAATTCTAATACTTATATCCTCTAAACCTTTCAGATGTTTAAAAAATAAAAAACAATACTAAGGAGAAAATCAGGTTATCACACATGCTTTCTTTAGCAGTGCTTACCCTCCGGCTCCACCCCTCTGGCACATTGGTAAGTTTTTCTTCCCTGAAAGCAGTGATTGTTAATGAGAAAGAAGTTATGTGAGAATCTCTGACGAGTTACACAGAAACTGTGCATGAGAAAGGTTACTGCAGGCACTCAAGGGGTGCACGTTGCTGGCGTGACTCATGCTTAATTTACCCAAGAAAACATTGACGTGATACAAAGGCTTTAGTATATAATTCTATCTAAACTGAAAAACCTAGCATGCCCCTCCAGTCTAGCTGCTTCTGTTTAGAATAGTGGAGTTTAAAGAGGAAGAGAGTATTTTTGTGGGTTTAAGAAGAAAAGATATGGAAAATATTGAAATAGTGAAAGTAGCTGTTTACCTTAAGAGGCTATTTCATGAATTAAGTTTCCTCAAGGAAAGGATCTGGGCACTGGAAATATGTATACTGGAGAAATGCAATTGTCATGTGCAAACATTTGAGTAGCCTTGCTAGTGTGTGAAGGTGGCTCTCACCGTGGCTATGACTCTAAGACTAAAACATGGAGGAAAAAGTTGAATGACCATGTATTCAATGGGGACACAAATTAAAATATCTTGAATCAATACATTATAAAATAATCATATTGAATTAACACTTAATGAATGAAACTTATGTGATGAAATAGTGTTTTATATTTTAAACCAAGAAATACCAAGCTAATCTGATAAAATAACACCCAACATGATTTTCACTCTTCAGTACTATCACCAATATTCACATGTGGCTACTGAACCTTTTAAATGAAGTTAGTCCAAGTTAAGAAATGCTATGGAACAAAAAAAGTGCTATGAGTGTAAAGTATGCATAGGATATCAAAGGAAAAATATAAACTATCCAATTGATTAGATCAGTTCCATCACTATGACCCTAATCACCTCTTGAAGGACCTCCCCACAAACCCCCATACAAATATCAGGATAGTAGGGATTAGGTTTAAACACATGACTTTTAGGAGACCATCACATTCAGCCTTATAGCATACGTCAACATAATCCTACTGGTAAGATTCAAAATAAAGATGTGTATGTGAATACATTTGATACGTAAATGCTAAAGGTAATAACCTGGGTTTATGCAAAGTACCCAGAATGTTAAAGAGATAGAATGTTTTATTTTTTTTTTAACCTCCATCCTATCAAAAACAAAGACGTTAAAGGAAATTAAATATAGCTGCTCTCCAGAAATGATGAACTGCTTTAGGGTGGCAAAAATCACTTGGTTTATTGCCAACCTTATGTTAGCATCCAAATTGCCTGCCAGTAAAATTGTATATGACTCTTATTTTTAGACATAATTTATTTAAATGATTTCATGGATGAAATAATGTTCACCAAAAAAAGCCTAATGATAATACATTTTTTTCTAGGACCCATCTCATTTCATGAACATACTCCATATACACATAATTTTTTTACCCCTAAAATGCTACACAAAAATCTATTATGATTGAATGAAACTTAACTCCATAATTTTTAAGATACTAAGTTATCTCAATTGATAATTATTAATAGATATGAGGTTCTTCCTCAATTGATTTTTGCTATAAGTCATCACATATAGTAAGTGAACTTCAGGCTCTTTCCAGGGAAAATAATCTCAAACTGCTTGAATCATAATATAAGGTCATATCTTGTAAGTAAAGCTGATAAAGGATTGGATGAGGAATCTGTAATAAATACACTACCATAATTGCCTAATTACAGCAACTGGATAGTTTACTCCAGGCTTGAGCAATTGATTGGGTTATTTTGTCCATATTCCCAAATTTAGGTTATTTTAAACAAATTTGGTATTAGTCATGCTTTTTCTGACTCAGAGAAACTAAAATAAAAGTAAAACTATATATGTTTTAGTGCTGTGATTCAAGATATTACCTGAATATCATCTCCTAAAAAGATGAACAGAAAGTGAAAATGAACGAGTATATGGGTGGAAAACTCTTTGTCAGTAGGCAGAACTCGGTAAATAAAATACAGCATATGCATGGAATTTAAATTGACTATGTCAAAGAGGGAATAAAAGTAATCCAACATGGGGAAAGATTCAGATACACGTCAACATCAAAACATTTACATTATGTTTACATATATACGTGTGTGTGTGTGTATGTGTATATATATATATGGTAATAACTTGAATCACAATACTGATATATAAATATATGTGTTTATTTATATATATTTTTGGGGGGGAAGAAGAGCTGAGGGGATTTCAAGGGAGTGTTTAGGAGACTTATAAAAAACCGTTTTTCTAAAAATTCTTTACTAGAAGAAGAATTCTCTTCATGAAAAGCTGGTGGGTATTAACTGATTAATTCTGTAAACATATTTTAGTTTTTGTATTTTGCTCCTCATATTCAGTGAGCTCATATTCAGCCTGTTTTTCATTCCAAAACATACATCTTGTGCAGCGCTAGCTATCACGTGATTCTATTGAACCTCTTTTGATTCCTATAATTTACAAATCAATTAATGGTTTCAGTTTACCCTCATGTTTTTCATCTGGGAAATAATTATCTTCAAGTGTTTACGATTTTATAAACCATCTTGATTTTTGCTTGGCTTAAGGAAAGAATTCAATGAATACAATTTCAAAATGAGATGGTTTGATCCAAACATGCTTCGTTAGTGCTCATAGTAAACATTTTAAGACTGACACCACTGTATATTTTATCTATCCTGTATATATCCACTGATAATCTTGATACAATAATTTAAAATTATTTGAATGTTAATCAAATGTTCCTTTTCAAGAACAATGGCTCTGGTATAGTAGTCTTTAAATTTATTTCATCCATGTGCACTAGAGATTTACATTGATTTGCTCACATACAGTGTGAGTTTGTGGAACCTCAAAGCCGGACTCTATTGTTCATTATACTTTCTGTGCTCTACAAGATGCTTTCCTCCAGTGTTTCAGATTACTTGTCAAATAGATGACAAAAGAAATACACTATGTAATCTATTTTTTAGCTGGTTTTAGAATGAGACTGGGAGACTTGTGATATTTGAACCCAGTATAAAAAAAAAAAAAAAAAAAAACAGAGAAAACCTCAGTGGCATATTTATGTTATAAAATTCTTATTATATAGATGTTACTACATAGAGCTATTCATCATGTGTCAAGTGCCCGATAATACAGCATTTTCTTTTTCTTTTTTTTTTTTTTTTTGTGAAGACAGAGTCTCACTTTATGGCCCTCGGTAGAGTGCTATAGCCTCACCCAGCTCACAGCAACCTCCAACTCCTGGGCTTAAGCGATTCTCTTGCCTCAGCCTCCCTAGTAGCTGGGACTACAGGCGCCCGCCACAACGCCCAGCTATTTTTTGGTTGTAGTTCAGCCGGGGCCAGGTTTGAACCCGCCACCCTCAGTATATGGGGCTGGCGCCTTACGGACTGAGCCACAGACACCACCCTAATACAGCATTTTCAACAACAAATTTAGTTAACACTCAATGTATTCTACTGTAGAGGCTTCCACTGAATTGATGTTATAATATATTTAAGGTTCCATGATTACTTGAGCTTTCTTGGTTTTTGTATCAAGAGAATCAACATGGTTCAAGTGAAAAATATGGGAATTGTGTTTCTTAAAATAGTCAGTATAAAACTATAGTGACAATTCTATCCTAAAATGTCTTATAAATCTATGTCACTACTTTTGTGCTCAGCCCTGTTACACTTAACCTTTCTTTCTTTAATTTGTATACTGCAAAATCTGAGTTTAAATGCAAAGTTACATTTTATTTGATGTATTAATACACTCACTATTAATACTCCTCCACTCAGAGAAATAGATGGCGTTTCAAACATTATTAAACAATAATAAAATTGTCAACAAGCATCAAATGACCTTGAGCCACACTGTTGAAGTAGTAATGATCTTAGCAAATGAACATGGCCTGAAAAAGTCAAAGGGCATGAAGATAATAACATGTAGCAAAAAATCAATAAGACATAATAACCACTAGTATAATAACCAAGAAAATTTTGCAGTCACTATAACATCCCTATTTCTAAGGTAATAGATTTTTGAAGAAATATATTTTGGACATTATTATTAGTTATTCTTTCCAAATTTAGAAAATAAATTGGTTTTTACCTGTTGCTTGTTCTGAAATGCCAAACTCTAAATTTTCAACAGACTTGCAAAGAGACAAAAACCCAGAGGGGTGAAGGCCAGAAGCTAATAACAGGTTAATATTTTTATTCTGGAAGAGTTAAAGTTAATTTAAACAGAAGCATGGAGGACACTTCACAGTGGACATCTGAGAAGGTATAAATGTACCCTCTTAAATCAACAGAGTCATAAATTACTTTTTTCTTAGACAGGAATATTCATTAAAGATACCGCACTCAAACATTCTTGAGTCATAAACTTGTATTCAGAAAACTGGTTATTAATCAAAATATTTTTGCTAATTTTCTATCATTATCATGTGGCACTTTCACCCAGCATATGCAAATTCTGTTTTTAATAAAATTATCAGATATTTAGAAAAATAAAGCACAAATAGGCCTATTGTACACACAGTAAGTGCAGAGGAGAGATATGTCATTGTTAAGCAGTTAGCTAGATATGAGCAGTGTAGATAACGGATGTGGTTAGCCAATTTTGTATTGGTTTGGGTCAGGCTGACCTGGGCTTTACAGGAATGAGGCTGCCTAAAACCTGTCAGGTGAGTTGTTTCAAGATCTTGCAGGTGAGTTGTTTTCAAGACTTTGCCGGTGATTTGTTTTAGCAGCAGAGTTAATTAAGACCCTGGGAAACTTCCAAGATGCAGCTGATATACATCAAAGTAGTATATAAAAGCCACAGTTTTCCACAGTGCCTGCAATCATTCAGACAGGGACTGGCTTGCTGTGTGGGTCATTACTAAACTTCCTCTTTCTTACTAAAACTTTACTTGCTGTTTTCAATTATTTCTGTGACTGCCCTGAACCACTGCATCACTCAACATCACTGAAGAGGTAGGATGTTTGTTTTCTCTTAAAAAGATGAACGGAAGGTAAAAATGAATTACAGTATTGGTGGAAAACTCTTTGTGAGTGGGCAGAATTTGGTAAATAAAAAAAAGCATGTGCATGGAATTTAAATTTACTATGTCAAAGAGAGTAGTCCATCATGGGGAAAGATTCAGATACACGTCAATATCAAAACATTTATATCATGTTCATAGAGATTATTTGTAAGGTTTTGGAAAATTCATTTTACATAATTGCTTAATTTAAATCCTCTCAAATTATTTTTGAAGTAGCAGAATTGGTAATTATAAAGATATTATTTGGTGTGTGTAGATTGGTGGTGAGTGGATACAGTTATTTAAGCAAGTTCAGGCCAGATTACAAAACACCTTAATGCTTAAGGAATCTTGATTTTTTTTTTTTTTTTTTTTTTTAATGATGTTCACTAAGTTTTTAGTGAAGGATGTTGGATCACGTGTACTAGCATAATATAAGTGAAATTATACGAAGAGCTTGTTAGAGGCAAGCTTGTTAAATGACCATGTTTAGAAACTTGGAGATAACAAGAGAACACTTAGTTGGGAACTGAAGAGCTATGATCAAAGTCTGTTTGGCCAAATCACTTAAACTATTCATTGTAACTGGATATCTTGCTCGCTATTTTACAAAAAGATCCACAAGAGGGAAGACACATCTGAGAACACTCTTTAAATTTTGTGTTCTTTTTCAAATGCTCTATATAGTTTTATGGTGGTAGAGAACATGTAGAAGGAATTTAAAAGATTGGTTTGTTACAGAGACCATATCCATAGGACTGATGGTTGCCTAGATAAGGGGGAAAGAGGAAAGAAAGATCATGGGAATATTAAGCATATTTATTCACATTTAGCACATGTAAAATAAGGCTCTATAGTGAATAGAGTTGCCCAGTTGTTCCTTACTACTGAATGTAAGTAATGTAATCCTATTCGAGATTTACCAAAGTAAATTAGACTGTCTTTGCCATAGACGTGGTGAGGGAATTGCTATGGTCTATATGGCTTAGCCATAATTGCAGATTTTCAGAAAGCAGTTTCTCAGAAGGAAAAAAAAAAAGACTTTGTACCAACCATATAGCCTAAGGCTAGGAGGAGTGAGAGTTAAAAGAAATACCTGTATAGCTCAATAATGGAACACCTTGGTGGAAAGGGCATGGAGAGGAATTTAGCCCTCCTAACAAGCATGAGAGCTCTCGATGAGAGCAGTGGTGAACTGGCAGTCGCTACACCTGTCAGGTTGAGAGGCACAAGATCAGCCTTATATTAGGCTGGAGGAAAAGGCAGTTGGGAGCATGCGCATTCTATCACAGACGCGCTTACTCTGACTGTCTCCTCTCCAGCAAAACGCCAGCATGGCGTCTCTCTGCTGAAGATTACCAAGCTCTGCTAAAGACTAAGATCTGTCTTTCTAAGAAGACTGCTTTACTCTCTCTAAGACACTCTCCCTCTCTTTCCAGCTAAAGTAGATAGCCCTCAGTCACCTAAGAGAAATGGTTCCTGAGCAAGGTAACTTAGTGGTCTATGTCCAGAACCTAGTTAAGCCGGGCCAAGACCTGGCCAGTCCCAGGCCCTGACAAGTGGTGTCAGAAGTGAAATGTGACATACCACCCCATTTAGTATTTAGGATTTAGTGGGCCCTGCAGCTCATTTTACTGACTTACTCATTTTCAGTTCAAACCGGTGTGTCCATGTAACTTTTATTGATTCACCTTTATTTTTTTCCAGTAGTGTTGTTTTCACTTAAAATAACTTATCTGGGTTTATTTTTATTTTATTTTTTTAATGGTTTCAGGTTAATTGAGGTACAAAGAATTAGGTTATACTGTTTTGCATTTGTTGGGTAGAGTTCCTCTAATAATTGTGTCCCAATCCCCAGAGGTGTACCATATACTGTAATGCTGTGTCCCTTAAGTGGGAGCACATCCATTCTCCTTCCTCCTCCACTCTCCCACTCTCTCATTCCCCCACCCCACAAATCTTGAATTTATTTGAGATTTTCTCTTATGTGAGTATGCATTGCATCATCTGCTGGCTTCATATTAGGGTTGAGGATTGTGAAAAACTTTCTTGTGCCTTAAGGAAATGTTTGGATGGCAAAGCAGGTAGCTTAGTTGGAAAAGTAGCTTAAGTACAGCAATCTAAAGATGCCATACTAAAAGACTAAAAAAATTCTCAAATTTTGTTTGGTAGTTATGGGTATTTTTGGTTCTAATTAATTATGAAATAACATGGTAGTTAAGAAGGAAGCTTTCAGAAGTGGGGCAGAAGAGGGGCTACAGCAGTGATTTTCAACTGGTGAGCCATGAGATGGTCTCAGGTGCATGGAGAAAATTTTAAAGTTCAATGATTAAATTATTTTTGAAAGAAGTTCAAAGTCTAGTTAGCATATTCTTTTCTTTACTCCTAATTTTTTTTCCTCAACATAATTGAGTGTTACATTGAAGATTAACTATAGGTTTAAGGATGCTGGGAGATAAAGAATATTGAATAACCCTGGGCTAAAGGTTGGAGCGTTCTCAGAGAAGAAGGCCCTCAAATGACCTTCCCAGCTGGCCCTCCAAACTCTGCGATTACAGGTGTGAATCACCATGCCAGGTTCCTTTCTTATTTTGAATGAAAGAACAAATCAGAGAATACCTTGGTGGTTTGTTATACTTTACTTGAACCAGCAAAATATATGCAAATATGAAGCTGCTATGTAAAACAAAGTAAATCAGATCCCTGGCTAAATATTTTCATATGTATTTAGTGGCAGAGTACTATAAGCATTATCTCAGGAGCAAAAGACTGTTATGACATAAGAAATACAAGTATGATAATGCTAAACATGGAGAATTTTCCAGTTTTGCCATAATCCATGTCTTCACTGAGGAAAGAAGAACATGTATATTTGGTGCAATCACTTAAATGTAATAGCCAGATATCAGAGATAAATGGAATATTTTCCCAATTATGTAAGAACTTAAGCAAGGGGTACACAATATTTTGGCAATGATAACATTGCATCAGAAGTGGACAGTTATTTGTATTGCCTTCTCGATGTCAGTTATGGCAGAAGCAATGCATTATTTTATTATTTTATTATTTTTTGTAATCAATTTTTTTATTAAATCATAGCTGTGTACATTAATATGATCATGGGGCACCATACACTGGTTTTATAGACCATTTGACACATTTTCATCACACTGGTTAACACAGCTTCCCCAGCATTTTCTTACTTACTGTGTTAAGACATTTACATTCTACATTTACTAAGTTTCACATACACCCTTGCAAGATGCACCGCAGGTGTAATCCCACCAATCACCTCCCTCTACTCACCTCCCCCCTCCCTCCCCTCCCTTTCCGACTTCCCCCTATTCTTAGGTTATAACTCGGTTATAGCTTTCATGTGAAAGCCATAAATTAGTTTCATAGTAGGGCTGAGTACATTGGATACTTTTTCTTCCGTTCTTGAGATACTTTACTAAGAAGAATATGTTCCAGCTCCATCCATGTAAACATGAAAGAGGTAAAGTCTCCATCTTTCTTTAAGGCTGCATAATATTCCATGGTGTACATATACCACAATTTATTAATCCTTTTGTGGATCGATGGGCACTTGGGATTTTTCCATGAGTTAGCAATTATGAATTGGGCTGCAATAAACATTCTGATACAAATATCTTTTTTATGATGAGATTTTTGGTCCTCTGTGTAGAGGAATTATAGGATTTAATGGCAGATCTATTTTTAGATCTCTAAGTGTTCTCCAAACACCTTTCCAAAAGGAATGAATGAATTTGCATTACCACCAGCAGTGTATAAGTGTTCCCTTTTCTCCACATCCAAACCAACATCGCTGGTCTTGGGATTTTGTGATATGGGCTATTCTTACTGGAGTTGGATGATATCTCAAAGTAGTTTTGATTTGCATTTCTCTGACGATTAAAGATGATGAGCATTTTTTCATGTCTGTAGGCCGTGCGCCTGTCTTCTTCAGAGAAGTTTCTCTTCAAGTCCTTTGCCCAGCCTGCGATAGGATCACTTATTCTTTTATTGCTTATACATTTGAGTTCTCTGTGGATTCTGGTTATTATACCTTTGTCGAAGACATAACCTGCAAATATCTTCTCCCATTCTGAGGTCTGTTTGTTTGCTTTACTTGTGTTTTTGCTTTGCTTGTGTTCTTGGCTGTGCAGAAGATTTTTAGTTTGATCAGGTCCCAGTAGTGTATTTTTGAGACTGCTTCAATTGCCTGGGAGGCGCTCCTCATAAAATACTTGCCCAGACTGATTTCTTCCAGGGTTTTCCCTGCACTCTCTTCTAGGATTTTGATAGTTTCATGTCTTAAGTTTAAATCTTTAATCCAGTGAGAGTCTATCTTAGTTAATGGTGAAAGGTGTGGGTCCAGTTTCAGTCTTCTACAGGTTGCCATCCGGTTCACCCAGCATCATTTGTTAAATAGGGAATCTTTTTCCCATTGAATGTTTTTAATTGGCTTGTAAAAGATCAAATAACAGTAAGTAGCTGGATTCATATCTTGGTTCTCTATTCTGTTCCAGACATCTACTTCTGTTTTTGTGCCAGTACCATGCTGTTTTGATCACTATCAATTTATAGTATAGTCTGAGGTCCGGTAGCGTGATTTCTCCTGCTTTGTTTTTATTTCTGAGTAATGTCTTGGCTATTCGAGGTTTTTTTCTGATTCCATATAAAACAAAGTATTATTTTTTCAAGATCTTTAAAGTATGACAGTGGATTTTTAATAGGGATTGCATTAAAATTGTATATTGCTTTGGGTAGTATGGACATTTTAACAATGTTGATTCTTCCCAGCCATGAGTATGGTATGTTTTTCTATTAACGTTTTTGGCTATTTCTTTTCTTAGAGTTTCATAGTTCTCTTTATAGAGATATTTCACGTCCTTTGTTAGATAAATTCCCAAATATTTCATCTTCATTGGCACTACTGTGAATGTAATAGAGTCCTTAACTGTTTTTTCAGCTTGACTATTGTTCCTATATATAAAGGCTACCGATTTATGAATGTTGATTTTGTGAGTTGAGATGCTGCTGTATTCCTTGATCACTTCTAAGAGTTTTGTAGTAGAGTCCCTGGTGTTTTCCAGATATACAGTCATATCATCTGCAAAGAGCAAAAGTTTGATCTCTTCTGACTGTATATGGATACCATTGATCGCCTTTTCTTCCCTAATTGTGGTGGCTAAAACTTCCATTACAATGTTAAAGAGCAGTGGAGACAATGGGCAGCCTTGTCTGGTTCCTGATCTGAGTGGAAATGATTTCAATTTAAGTCCATTCAATATGATATTGGCTGTGGGTTTGCTGTAGAAGGCCTCTATCAGTTTAGGAAATGTCTCTTCTATACCAATTTTCTTAAGTGTTCTGATCATGAAGGGAAGTGGATATTATCAAAAGCTTTTTCGGCATCAATTGAATCATATGGTCTTTGTTTTTTAATTTGTTCATGTCCTGAATTATACTTATAGATTTACGGATATTGAACCACCCTTGAGACCCTGGGATAAAACCAACTTGGTCATGATGTATAATTTGTTTGATGTGTTGCTGGATTCTGTTTGTTAGGATCTTGTTGATTATTTTTCATCAATATTCATTAGTGATATTGGTCTATGATTTTCTTTTCTTGTAGGGTCTTTTTCTGGTTTGGGGATCACGGTGATGTTTGCTTCATAGAACGTGTTGGGTAGTCTTCCTTCTTTTTCTACATTTTGGAACAGGTTGAGTAATATAGGTACTAATTCCTTTTTAAAGGTTTGGTAGAATTCTGACGTGATGCCCTCTGGTCCTGGGCTTTTCTTTTTAGGGAGATTTTGTATGGTTGATGCTATTTCAGAACTTGATATGGGCCTGTTCAACATTTCCACTTGATTCTGGCTAAGTTGTTAACTTCCAAGTTGTTAACTTCCTCTCTTTCCATTCTCTTCAGGAAGTCTTGCAGTGCTATAAATTTCCCTCTTATGACTGCATTTGTGATATCCCAGAGGTTCTGATAATTCGTGTCTTCATTGCCATTTTGTTCCAAAAATTTGGCAATTTCCTTCTTAATCTTATCTCTGACCCAGCTATCATTCAGTATAAGGTTATTTAACTTCCATGTTTTTGTATGAGTATGCGGATTCCTGTTGTTACTGAGTTCAACTTTTTTTCCATGGTGGTCTGATAAGATGCAGGGAGTAATTTCTATTCCTTTAAATTTACTGAGGTTAGACTTGTGACTTCAGATGTGATCAATTTTGGAGTACGTTCTGTGGGCTAATGAGAAGAATGTGTATTCACTTTTGTTGGGATGAAATGTTCTGTAGATGTCTGCTAAATCCAAATGTTGGATGGTTAGGTTTAAATCTAAAATTTCTTTGCTCAGCTTCTTATTGGAGGATCAATCCAACACTGTCAAAGGACTGTTGAAATCTCTATTGGGTGGCGCCTGTGGCTCAGTGAGTAGGGCGCCGGCCCCATATACCAAGGGTGGCGGGTTCAAACCCGGCCCCGGCCAAACTGCAACAAAAAAATAGCCGGGCGTTGTGGCGGGCACCTGTAGTCCCAGCTGCTCGGGAGGCTGAGGCCAGAAAATCGTGTAAGCCCAAGAGTTAGAGGTTGCTGTGAGCCGTGTGATGCCACGGCACTCTGCCGGAGGGCGGTACAGTGAGACTCTGTCTCTACAAAAAAAAATAAATAAATAAATAAAAAGAAAAAAAAGAAATCTCTGACTATTATGGATCTGGAGGAAAACAAGTTGCTCATGTCTGTTAGAGTTTCTCTTATAAATTGAGGTGCATTCTGATTGGGTGCATAGATATTAATATTTGAAATATCATACTGAGTATTACCCTTAACACTATGAAGTGACCATTCTTATCCTTCTTTACTTTTGTTGGTTTAAAGCCTATTGTATCTGCAAATAGAATTGCAACACCTGCTTTTTTCTGATTACCATTTTTGTGAAATATGGACGACCATCCTTATACCCTGAGTCTATATTTATCTTTTAATGTAAGATGTGACTCTTGTATGCAGCAAATATCTGGCCTGAGTTTTTGTATCCAGTCAGCTAATCTGTGCCTCTTTAGAGGACAGTTTAAGCCATTCACATTAATGGAGAATTTTGATAAGTCTGGTTAAATTTGGGGTATCAAGTTTTTCAAAAGTCCAGTGGACATTTTTAATCCTTTTGCCACTGTGGAAGTTGAGTTTGATCAAAAGTTTCTGAGTGAGTTTACTTTTACTTTTGTGTTAGAGGATTGGGCTGGTCATCATGGAGGATTGGTCTGAGAATATCCTGAAGAGCTGGTTTGATTATGGCAAATTTCTTTAACATTTGAATGTCTTTAAAGTATTTAATATTTCCATCATAAATGAAACTCAGTTTAGCTGGATACAGGATCCAGGGTTGAAAGTTATTTTGCTTTAGAAGATTAAAAGTTGATGACCATCCTCTTTTGGCTTGAAAAGTTTCAGCAGAGAAATCTGCAGTCATTCTAATATTATTCCCTTTGTAGGTAATGGATTTCTGCCTGCTTTGAGAATTTTTTTCTTCATATTAACTTTAGTGAAGTTAATTATGATATGCCTGGGGGATGTCTTATTCAGACTGAGTCATGCTGGGGTTCTGAAATTGTCTGCTATCTGAATTTCAGAATCTCTTGGCATGTATGGAAAATTATCTTTCATAATTTCATGGAGAAGGACTTCTGTGCCTTCTGAGGTCACTTCTTCACTTTCAGGAATTCCAATGAGGTGGATATTAGCCTTCTTCAAATTATCCCAGAACTCTCTTAGAGAATGATCCATTTTTTGCTCTGCATTTCTCTTCCTCTTTGAGAGTTTGGAAGCATTCAAAGTCTTTGTCTTCAATGTCAGAGATCCTCTCTTCTGCTTGCTTCACTCTGTTACTGAGGGATTCTACTGTATTTTTTAGATCTTTGAGGGCTGCGAATTCTTGCTTCAGTGCATCTAAATCTTTGGTGGTTTTGTCTTTAAATTCATTAAATTCTTGAGACAACTTTTGAATTTCCCCTCGAATTTCTAATTCTGACTTTTGAGTTGCTCCTTGAATTCTAATTCCAAATTTTCCTCCATTCTATCAATCATGTTTACAATCCAAATTCTGAATTTGATTCCTGACATGTCGACCAGCTGTTTATGAATGGGATTCACTTACATCTGCCATATCTTTCCTTGGGTTGGGAGGTGTTTTGTTCTATTCTGGTTATTCATTTTACCAGAGTTTTTCTGCTGATTGCACCCCATGATTGTTTTACACTGTTTGATTTTTTTTTTTTTTTTTTTCTCCTGGAGCTTTGTTGAGGACCTGTACAGTGCTATGGCCTGAGATACTGGGGACCTGTTTGGTGTGGTGGGGCTAAGTGGTTCTGTCTTGTTGTCAGCTGGTCTCTGTTCGACCCTAGTGAAACAGTTACTCTGGGTTGAAGTCTCAGCTGTGGAGAAATACCAGCAATTAAGTCACCCCACTCTCCACAGGCAACAATTGGAAAAAGAAAATCAAACCTTCCTACAACCACACACCCAGGGCACCACCTGAATAGTCCTCGAGTGATTGGCTCCTTTCAAAGGTGTAAATCAATTGTCTCAGTCAGCACCTATCTCAGGTGGGCGAGTTTAATAGGTCTCTGGCAGCTGTTTTGCAGGGGACTGGTGACTACTCAGATATGGCTTGTTCCGGTGCTCTGTGGAGTCAGAAGGACCCACCCAGCAAATAGATTAGTCTGGGAAGGTTGATGCCTCCTTCCCCACCTTGCACCTCTGTCACACCCAGTCACTCATAGCCTGACAGGGCTGTGAGCCAGTTGCCTGTAGTGAACAGATACTCCAGGGGTTTGCACCTGCCTGAATCACAGGGAAATCTATTTCTGCTCAGCCGGGCTGCTCCACTCTGCCTCTATCTAGCAGGGGGAGGTGAGTCTTGACAACCTCATGCACTTGATGGAGGTTGGGGGGGGTGCTCACTCAGTTCCAGTCCCACCCCTGATTGATGTTACTGACAGAACAGAACAGAACACTTTGTGGGAATTTGTTTCTGTCCCTGATAAATTCCCCTGCAGAAGAGAAGCTGTTTTGAATTCACAGAGCCTGTGCCTCAGGCCCTGGCTTTGGTCCTGCAGGTTTGTATTTGGTTAGCTGTCAGTTCTAGCCTCCTGTCTTCCTTTATCTATAGGCTGCAGATCCCCTGAGGGCTGGGTGTGTCTTAGGCTCTGTATAATGGTCCTCTGGGTCAGCCCCACCCTGGGAACTTCCCAGCTCTGCGTGTGTGTTTCTATTCCCCTCACTCCACCCAGGCCGGTATTGCCTCAGGCAAACCCTTCACCCACGGGGCCTGCATTTCCATCCCAGATCTGTTCCGTGGCGGTTGCCACCTGAGTAGATGCCCGGCCTCCTCTTGTTGCCCAGGGAGACAGGGGTTGTGTCTTCGGAATATCCGGGAGTGAGCCCTATTGTTGCCAAAAGATGGCTGCTGCTCTGTGCCTCGGGGCACCGCTGCTCCAGTGTGGTTCCCTTTCAGCCAACCGTTCTCTCCTCACTCCTGTGCTGCAGAGTCAGCACTGACTAGCTGCTGTCTAGACCCTGTCCACACCCCTTGAGAAATCACCCAAGAATCTGGACTCCTGGGGGACAGGCCTCCAGACCTCATAGTGAGAGTGAAGGGGAATGCTGGGAGCTCAGATTTGCAGGTAGAGAATATATACAGTTTTATACTTGGCTGGAGAATGCCATGGCACCCTAGTAGGGGAGGTAGGTCCATATTTTAGAGGGTGTCTCCCGTGGAATGTAGTAGGCGGACCTTTGAACTCTGCTCGTTTGTCAGAGGGCACTCCGAGCCATTCTCATGGGGGAGGGGACTCCTATCCACTTAGTGATGGATTTTGTACCTTTTGTTTGTATCCTTGGGGTCACAGCTCGCCTCAGCAGGGTTGATGTGCGTTCTTCAAACTTCTCTCTTGGTGCAGCTCTAATCCACCTGGTTACTTGCTAAATTCCTGTCCTTAAACTCTCCTTCTGGATGGGAGCCACTGTGGAAAGCTGGCTTCAGTCAGCCATCTTGGCTCTTTGGGATGGCTATAACAGCAGAGGACTGGCCAAGGAAGTATATCACACCACATCACCTCTCTATGGGACTACTTTGGGCTTCCTCAGACAGCGGTGAGCCCAAGATGCTCAGACTTCTTACCCCACTGCTGGATTCTTTTATTGTTTTATACTTCCTTTCTCAAGGCCATATTGCTTCTCACTCCATTTGACACAGTAACTCCTACAGTTAAAAATCTGAAAGACTTAATACTTGCAACTGATTCAGCAATACATCATTTTAAGTAGCCTCTCATGACCAGAGAGATATAGACATGACAATTTCCTAGATCAGATTTCATGAAGTAATAAAGGGACATTCTAAGGTGGGGAGTTCTTTAGTCTATTCTACTTCTCAAGATCTTTTACCCAAGCCAGCATATCCTAACACAGTTCTTTACAACATTCCACAGAACAAAAAAAAGTTTATGGTCATAATAATCTCAGTGGTCTTCCATCCTCTGCTTTGGAAATATACAAGAACATGAACATACATACCTATGAATATAATCTTTAATATGTCTAAATATAGATGCTGATGGTTTAGTTATAGATATATGACCTAGACTAAAAACCTTCATGGTTTTGTTTTATTAAAATTCTCAAACTTCCTATGCAGACAGACACACTCTTTTTCTGCTACCCAAATGTACAAAGAAATTTGATAAATGCTGAAGTAAACATTAGTGAAAGCTGGTGAATCCTTGAACACTGATAAAGACAGCCTTTTCCTTTAGGTCAAACTGTCCTGTATAAGGAACAATCATGAACACATTAGGAAGTACAGAACACTCTAGCAGGTCAGGAGTTTGTGATCTCCTGCAATCTAGTACTCTGCATATAGTAGTTGCTCATAAATTTCATTCCAAGAAATATAATGTAAAGAAAATACTAATCTTGAGTTGAAGATTATATGCATTGCAGGACCATATTGGAGAATAATCTCTTGCCAAAGAAATTATTAAACATGAATGTGTTTCCTAAAGGAAGTAATGGCTTAAGATCCCAGGCTTGTGAATTTTCAGTATACAGATTTATTTTAATCCAAAATACTACCAATATCTAATATGTTATATACCTAGTTCTACAAATTGTAAAAGTTATTTACATAAAGAGCCCATTCTCTGGAAGAATCATTTATTCATAAAGTGATTTCATCCACCTTTCTATATGAAACTGAAACGTCCTGGCATTAGAAGTGAACAGGAGAAGGTGTCTGTTGTAGCCCTGAACCCAAGCAATTTGTAGCCCCAAGTTAGTTATTTAATGAAGTCCTCAACAACACTATTCTTCTTTACCTATGTTTCTGTTGTCTGTTATATAATTTTGAAAGATCAGCCCATTTTATACCTCTGAATAATTTTCCCCAAATCGCAGAATCTCAAGATTGGTGCATGTAAGCACATGTAAATGCAAATCTAAATATTTTTGTTTCTATGTTTTAGAAGCAAATAATTCCCTTCTTTGATTATGAATGTTCCCTTGAAAAATAGAAGGTATTGTAAATGTAAGTTCCCATTTCATGAAAATATGTTATATATGTCATTCTTATTTACAACTGTAAGTAGTTCCCCATACAGTTCAGTCTGTACTGTTCTCTTGGCTAAATTGAATAGAAGTTGATGAATAAAGAATCTAAGATGTTGGGTTCAGGGCAACTGAGATCCATCTCATTACACAATATTGTCAAGAAAGCTGCTAGTTTTACACAGGGTAACTATTATATGTGACATACAGTAGGCAAAAGATTAAGTACATATTGTAAATTTTGAAAATAAAATTGTTTCAAATTAAAATAGATTCATGAGAGAATATGTGCTGTTATGAATAAGAAAGAAAATTCTACAAGCAATTTGTGCTTTAGTTTAATTTATTTTACCTTATCATGCTTCCAAGATAGAACAAATGGTATTTTTAGCAAATTTAAGGTAAAACATTAACTCTCTCATAGCACTCTTGCTGAAAATTTTCATTGCTTCTGCTTTACATATAATTTTGAAAGACACAAAATTAACATGGCTTTTTATTACAACATGATTTCAATAAAATATAATTTTTAAAAAAAATCAGAAGCAGGAACGGCGCCTGTGGCTCAAAGGGGTAGGGCGCCGGGCCCATATGCCGAAGGTGGCGGGTTCAAACCAAGCCCATGGCCAAAAACTACAAAAAAAAAAAAAAAAAAAAAAGGCAATATGTTGGGTGGCCAAACTGCAACAAAAAAATAGCCAGGCGTTGGGGCAGGCGCCTGTAGTCCCAGCTGCTCCGGAGGCTGAGGCAAGAGAATCACTTAAGCCTAGGAGTTGGAGGTTGCTGTGAGCTGTGTGATGCCATGGCACTCTACTGAGGGCCATAAAGTGAAACTCTGTCTCTACAAAAAAAAAAATAAATAAATAAATAAAATAAATCTGAAGCAATTATAAACAGGTTAAAACCATTATAAGAATCTGTTGTTTTCACTAATTTAAGTTTTGAAATGTGGGCCTTTCTAGGTGAATCATTTAAGATCTAGAAAAGATTCTCACCAAAATTACCCAGATTAGCTCTTTATGTTTATCAAATTTATCTTGAACAAATTAAGCAGATATAAGTTGTCTTTCATTTTGACATTGGTTTTAATTTTATTCAAAGTAAAAATATGTAACTCTATGAAATAAAATGTGTCCTGAATACATAAAATATGTATTGTATAATATGTTGAAATATAATGTTAATATGTAATATAGTGGGCAATCCATATAAAATTTAATGGATTATTATACAAAACATTACTTAGGAAAATATAATGCATTAAGGGTAACATAATTTTGAATTGATATTTTTAGATAAAATGAAGAATTTAGGGACTTTAAAAAGTTTTTGTTGAGATGGGCATTTTTCATCTATTTTTGTCTAACGTTGCTTTCCAACCATCACTGCCTCACACCTGTTTTTCCACCTGGCATTAGTTTCTTTGTAAAATATAACTGCCTATCATTTTTAAACAGATAAAAAGAAATGACTTATTATGATAAAAATTGGATTCTGTACCTAGATTTATCATAAATTATAGGTATGTCACTACAAATTTTGAGTTGTGAGCTGAAAGGTTTAAATGCCATAAGCTATTTTCTTGATGTTAAGAAAGAATAACTATCCAGGTGTGGTGATATTTTCAGTTAATGTTTCTGCAGAGGTAATTAAAAGCTTACCAAATTATGACAAAGAGTTAATCATACGTTAGGTCACAAAGAACTAATCTGAGTCTGTCCTCAAGGAACTTTGTTAAAGTCAGTTGAAAGTGAACTTGTGTTCAAAACTGAAGTTTGCCACCTGGGCCGTATCTGTCACTATCTTTTCCTAAGTCCACCAAACTTTTTTATTTTTACTGCCATTTGATCGATGTGCATCTTGTAGTTGAATACTATGTGTGAGTTTATTCATTTCAGCAAAGCAATCTGCTATTTCTTGCAGGCAACACAAGTTTATTTCCGGTCTGAATTATGTGCCTTTTTTTGTCCTCTTTAAAGAGCTTAGTGAAAAAGCACAGTTCTGTTTTGGCTTGAATGTTCTCACACACTCTCTTAGAGAAGGGAAAATATTATTGGAGGTTAAACGAGGTGAGATTCATTTGTAAGGCATTTTATATTAATACACGCATTTAGATCGCACCTTTTAAAATGTTGGTTTTATGTTGGATGGCAAGGAGATAGCAGACAGGTCAACTGGATAAATTTCCATGAAAACTCTGAGGACAGTGATGAAGTGTAATAGGATCTGTCACGTGGAGGTCAAGGCAGAAGATATTCAAGCAATTCATAATGAATAAAAGAACTAAGTAAATTTACTGAAATTTACTACAATTTTAAAGATGTCTGTGTGATGACAGAGATCCTGATTCATTAGAGGGATACTGCAAAGCTCAGTGAATTTATCCAAATTTTTATTCCTTGGTATAAAAGTGTATGCTTTTTAAAATAGTTGTGTATTTTACAGAATTTTCCAGTTTGTATTTAAATGTTTGACATCATGTGGTTATACCAACATAACAGCGTAATTAGATACTTCCATTTTACGTGACACGAGGCTCTGGAATTAAAAAGAGAAGATAAAAATCAATCATTGCTATTTGGGGGATTTAGGAATGATTGGATATTTTAGTTGCATTTTCTACTCTAAAGAATATTGCTGTGCATGGCAATAATTCCTTAAAGGCAAAGTATTATGAGAAGAATGCTCAAATCAAATCTTAATTCTATTTGGAGATCAACTATCAAGCATATATAAGACAGTGGGAAAGTGACTGTACTTTTTCTATGCCTTTTTCTTTAGTTTTTATGCAGAGAAAGTTATGTTGCATGAACTCATATGACGGACATCAATATTTCCAGAAACTTTATTACATTAATGCAAGTCCAGAGTAAAGCACTCTGTAAAATGTTTGTCCTCGATGAGTTTAGACAACACTGTATGCTATTCCACATGAAGATTTAAAATGTACATTAGCATATTAAAAATTCACTGACGTCAGTAAATTTTGGAAATACAATTCAGAAATACTAATGCAGATAGGTATGTAAGAGATTTTTTCAATATGAAGTTATGATATTTAGAAATCATTGGTATGCTAATCTTCTTAAATGTCTCAAATAGCTACTAATTTATAATTGTTCAGATAGCGAGAGTACCATCTTGAGGCTATATCATAAATAAAACTTCCAAGAGGGAGTAACACTTGACTTATCTGAATTACACCTGAACAGCTTGGAGACCTCCTGGAGATAAGCAACTCTTAAAAGCGTGCAGGCCTCCTGCATAAAATAAAATATCTGGAGTGCTATAAAAAAGCGAAATGCTGTAAGTCTGCGAATGTCTTCTTATTTCTGTTTTATTTATACTGTTTATAAAAGTAAATTACCTGTTTGAAGTACTACTCTTGAAGCTGCCTGGATCTCTATGGGGAAGTACTCCTGTGAATCCTCTTTTATTAGAAGTGGTTGATCTTTAGCTCTGGGGATGAGATCTGCAAGGTTGAAAAGCTTTACTTTCTAAGAGGAAAGTCAATCTGATTTGAGAATAGAGGGAGACCTTCTCCTAAGAGCCAGACCTGGAGGAAATTGTCTCTTTTAAACTGACTCCAAATAGTGTACCCAGGGTAGCTGCATTTCAGTAAATAGCAGGATAATACCATCCTTTGTGTTTTAGCTCCAAAGAATAACTCCAAAGATAATATCTGAAAGGACTTTGGAACTCTTTTACCACCAGAGAGAAAGTAAGAAAGTTCACTTTTCTTTATTTTCTTCCTTAACTTCAGATACGGTTAAGAAATAGAAATGTGGGCGGCGCCTGTGGCTCAAGGAGTAGGGTGCCGGTCCCATATGCCGGAGGTGGCGGGTTCAAACCCAGCCCTGGCCAAAAAAAAAAAAAAGAAAAAAAGAAATAGAAATGTTATTTGGATAAGTTATTTTAACTCAGGAGAATAATCCATTTTTAATATACAAATAATGCTCCTGAGTCTATTTCTCATATATGACAATAATACATTCCAGCTTATCTAATGGCAATTTTAGTTGGGTTATCAACTAAACAAAATAATCTATTTTATCCTAGGCAATGTAACTGGCTTTTATGCCTTTAACAACACTGAAGCAATGATATTTAGCCTTGAGAATCTGATAAAAGCTATGACTATTCCTCCCAAAGAGGGAGAAAAACACTTGAAAGTCAATTTAAAGAGTTATCAAGACCTCAGATTATGAAATAAGAAGGAGGTTAGGGACCAGAGTGACTGCTAGCCCTCTTCATTCAATTCTCTTTTTGGCTTTCTCTCACTGACAGATAGAGGTACATAGACAGAAGGAACGTTCCTCAGTGACCAAATACACACACATTGTATGAACTCACAAATTCATTAATTAACATTCACAATGCTAATTATAAATACAGAGCAGAATGTATCCCTGGACGTTTGAATTATTTCAGGTTAAAATGACAGGGTTTAATATATCAAGCCAATCATCGATATGAAATTTCTTTGAAATTGGTAGTTTCAATGGCAAACTTTTTTCAGTATGACTAAATTTCTCAGTATTTTTATTCCTTTATGAAAACCCTCTTCCATCATATGCAAGGAAGAATGTACAAAATTGAAAAAAAAAACAACAGATTTTATTAAAATGCTCAAAATCTCAGACATCATTCTGATAAAAATGTTTATTAATTCTTTGGTATTTGTGCAAATAAATTACATGTTTAAAATACTACTCTGGAAACCTTTCTCCAAGAGGAAGAACCGTGAATCCTCTTTTATTGTAAATGGTTGATCATTAGCTGGAGGGAGAGAGTTTAGAGATGCCCTGATGGACGCAGGGTCAGATCAAGGCTTTTTTATTATAAAGAGGAAGCAGAAAGGAAGGGATGATGTTTTAAAGTTTTATCAGGTAAATACTTTGCATAGCTAATCATCACCATCAAATACCCTCTGTGAACAGTGCACCTTCACCTCTGTGCGGTATGTTACCTCACACTATCCCTGCTTCCCTGCCTAGGCTCTTTCTATTTTTTTCTTATCTGCCTCCTTTTATGCCAATCAAATTTCTCTCTCTGTTAATATCAGTTCAATTTGGGGCACTCTATGATGCCTACTCTGCCTACTTCAAGACTCAGATCATAGTTATTTTTTTTAATTTTCTCTATACATGTATGTATTTAGTTTCTACTTTTTGCCTTCACAAAATTAAAAAAGGCTTAAAATTTAATAATAAGGCTTAAATAATATTTAAGATAAGGACTAGAAACAAAAACCTCGTAGAGAACAAATGAAGAGAAATACATTCAGAAAATAAATCAGATGATTGCTGCAATGAAATATTGAGCAATAATAATAATAATGCAAAAAAAGTAACATTCACATTGCCAGATAAGAGTATGTCTATTACAGAATGCTTTGTCTCTGAGGTAACGTATGGAGTCATCAGTTAACAACTTATTTTTTTCCAAAGTCTCAAAAAATAGACAACTAATATTTATAAATAAAAATAAAAGATAATTTCCAAAAACGGATCATGTCAAATATTATAGACAATATAAAAAGAAGAAATACTTCAAAATTATTCTACTTCATCTAGATATACCTGGTATTAAAATTGGAAAAATATTATAAAGGGAAATAACAAACATATTTCACTCATAAATGAGGATGCAATATCCTAAACATATTGTTTAGGATAGTTAGATCATAGTTATTACCTACTTTTCTATATTTATCCATAAGAATTGAGAAATTTCAATTTTTACACCTAAATACATATATTGTCACATTTTTATTTTATTTTTAATTCAAATTAATATGACAGTGCAAATTTAGGTTATTCTGTTCTCACCTCCAAGGTAAAGTTCAAATTGTAGAAGAGCCCTTCATCCAGGGGGTGTGCTGAACACCCTCAGATTGTGCACATTAGGTAAAATCCCGCCAAATGTCCTCCTGCCCTCTCTCCCTTTTCCCTCCTCACCCACCCCATTGCTGGCTATATTTGTATTTTTATCATTAGTATGAGTTTTTAATTGCTTATATATTGGTTTCATATTAGTATTGAGTATATTAGGTAATTTTTTCCCATTCTTGTGATAATTTAGAAGAATTAGTTTCAATCTCTTCTAGATAAACATAAAGATATAAATCTTCATATTTTTATGGCTGAATAATATTCCATGGTATCACAATTTGTTAATCCATTCATGGGTTGATGGGCACTTGAGTTGCTTCAATGACTTGGGAATTATGAATTGAGCTGCAGTAAACAGTCTGGTGCAAATGTCTTTGTAGTAAAATAATTTTTGTTCTTGGTAGATACCTAGCACTGGGATTGTAGGATCAAATGAGAGGTCAACTTTTAGTTCTTTGAAGATTCCCCACATTTCTTTTCATAAAGGTTATGTTAATTTGCAATCCTGCCAGCAGTGTAAAACTGTTCCCTTCTCTTCACATCCAGGCCAGCATGGGCAGTGTTGGGATGTTAAAACGTGAGCTAATCTTACTGGAGGTAGGTGATATCTCAGAGTGGCTTTGATTTGTGTTTCTCTGATTAAAGACAATGAGCATTTTTTCACGTGTGGGCCATTTGTCATCTTCAGAGAAGTTTCTGTTTAAGTCTCTTGTCCAGTGAAGTTGTTTGCTCTTACTGTTTGAGTTCTCTGTACATTCTAGTTATCAGGGCTTTATTCGATTCATACATGAAAAAATATTCTCCCATTCCAAAGGCTGTTTGCTTTGGTTATGGTACCCTTAGCTGTGTAGAAGCTTTTTGGCTTGATCAAATCCCAGTCATTTATTTTTGGTGGTGTTATAAAATTGCCAAGAGGTGGTTCTTCATAAAATCATTTCTCAGGCCTGGCGGCACCTGTGGCTCAATGAGCAGGGCACCGGCCCCATATACCAAGGGTGGCGGGTTCACCAGCCAAACTGCAACAAAAAAATAGCCGGGCGTTGTGGTGGGTGCCTGTAGTCCCAGCTGCTCAGCAGGCTGAGGCAGGAGAATCGCCTAAGCCCAGGAGTTGGAGGTTGCTGTGAGCTGTGTGACACCACGGCACTCTACCTAGGGCAATAAAGTGAAACTGTCTCTACAAAAAAAAAAAAAAAAAAAAAAAATCATTCCTCAGGCCAATAGTTCAAGCATTTCCCCCACACTCTCTTCTAGATTTTTTGTTTGTTTTGTGTCTTAAATTTAAAACTTTTATCCAGCAAGAATAAATTTTTGTCATTGAAGAGAGATGTGGTCCACTTTCAGTCTTCTACAAGTGGCTGACCAGTTCTCCCAGCACCATTTGTTGAATAAGGACTCTTTTCCCAAGTGCATACTTTTGTTAGGCTTATAAAATATGTGGCTGGGTTCATGTCTAGATTCTCTATTCTGTTCCATAGATCTGTCTCTATTTTCTAACACTACCACGTGTTTTGATCACTATGGACTTGTAGTATAACCTGAAGTCTGGTAATGTGAGGCTTCCATATTTTTTTGAAGAATTATATTGGCTATTTTTTTCTGGTTCCATATGAAATGAAGTGATATTTATTCAAATTGGTCAAAGCATGAAATTGGTATTTTGATGGATTGCATTTAATCTGTACATTGCTTTGGGTAGTATGGCCATTTTAACAAAGTTGATTCTTCCCAGCCACGAGCATGGTTATGTTCTTCCATTTGTTAACATCTTCTGCTATTTTTTTTCTCAGTTCTACTTCTTTTCATAGTTCTATTTATGCAGATCTTTCATGTCCTTTGTTTGATATAATCCCAGAAATTTCATTTTCTTTAGCACTACTATAAAAGGAATAGAGTCTGTGATTTTATTGTCAGCTTGGCTATTGTTGGTTTATACGAAGGCTCCAGATCTGTGGGTATTGCTTTTGTATCCTGAGATGCTGCTATATTCCTAGACCACTTATAAGAGCTTTGTAGTTGATTCCCTGGGGGTTTCCAGCTATGAGTTCATGTCATCCACAAAGGGTGAGAGTTTGACCTCCTCTGTCCTCATTTGAATACCCTGATCTCCTTCTCTTGTCTTGGATAGGACTTCTAGCACTATTTACCATAAGGCTATATGGTAAATAGCCAGATATCAAATGTTTATAGCAGCCCTATTTACAATTAGTTCTTTCAGCTTACTGTTGATGATGGACACATGTGTTGAGTGAGTTTCTATCCCAAGTTGCTACCGTGTTCCTGTCTTGAGGGCGGAGTCCTCCTGTTTACCTGCCTGTGCTCTCAGTCTGTCCCTTCCCCTCCTTGCGAGCTCACCCCATGAGATAGACCTTATACCCTTTCTCTTTACTTTCTCATAGTCTAACCATTCTCCATTCCTTGACTTATTTCCCTTAAAGTTGTAAATACTTGTTTCATCTATTTGATGAAATGACCACTCTTGGTCATTTAGCGTGCAGATAACCGTCTTTTTCTGTTTCTCTTTAAAGCAAAACTTTTAGAAACAGCAATATTAATGCTATCTAGGATTTTTCTTTAACTTCATATTCATTCATTATGTCTCTGCAATTCTGTCTTTATGTCATCAGTATCGTTTGTCTTAAAACATCACCAATAACACCTTAACACATTTAATGCATACTTCAGTCAACGTCTTAAATCATCACTTATAAACCTTTGCCCACATTGCCCAGGCTCTCAATTTTAAACCTCTTTTGACTTGAGCAACAGTGCTCTTCCACATTTTCTTCAATTTCTCAGCTATTTTGCAGTCTTTGTATAATATTACCTTCCAAATATTCTTATTTCAATGATAACTATTGTCTCATCTCTAAGTGGCTTTTCACCCTTACAGCCATTGTATTAGTTTAAACATGCATTTTATCTCTTCAGTCCTGTTATTTCCTTAGTCCAGTGATTTCTGCACTCTTAACAGATCTTTTTCCTGAAACATATTTATTTCAGTCATTTATGAAAACCTTTGTCTACAAGCTATTAGAGATTAGTTATTTAATTGATTAGAATGATGAATATATCATTAGATGTTTTTCTTTATACTTTGGCATTTAGTATGGATTGTTACTACTTGCAAAAGCCTCATAGGACAAGGTCACAGTCATTGAGTTTGTTGTACATTATCTTCATTTAAACCACAAGAGCCTATTCGCTGATGATGATTACAAAGACATTAATGATAATCATGACAAATCATTGATTAACTCATGTTCCTGTTATTCTAAATTAACATCTATTATCTATTCTAGATGAATAAATTAAAAATTAAATAAAATTTAAACCATCCAGAATTTAATAAAATGTCATTTCATAGGATTTACATAGTCTTAATAATGTTGAGAGAATCTTACAACAATTATGGTGATGCACATAAAAGATGTCTATTTCAAATTAAAATTCTCAATTAAATTAATGGAAAACTTTAAGTTACCTTTATCAGAGTCAAGGATGAACTCCATCACAGTGCAAAGTCATCACCATTCCCTGAACCTGTGCCAGTATCTGGCTTCTAACATGGATCTGCATTTTATCCCTGAAATGTATAATGAGAAAATATTTCATCTTTAATGGTATGCCAGGAAGCATTATAAAGAAAAGTACAATTTAAAATAGGTACAACTACTTTCTAAATAACTAACAGTAGGGAGCCTCTAACTCTCAGGTACATCAGAAAATATGTAAATTGTTTCTTTAAATTAGTTTCTTCTAAAATGCATAGTAAGTAGCAGAATAACCTGAACTTCAGGAAAAAATAATACAAGAATAAAGTGTTGAATGTCAGAGCAACTCAGTACTAAACATTTTAGAATACATCAACATGAAGTGGCTTAACAATTACCAATTAATATTTAATTTTTAATGATACATATATTCACTATAACAACGGGAACTAAGACATCAAAATAAATGTAGTTACAATATTTTCTTTTTGTAAATAAGAGTCAACATGCTAAGGAGTGGAAATGACCTTTGTAGTTAAACAAAAGTGGCTGTCAGTGATGGTTCTACCATTTATTAGGCATGTGGTAGTGGATTAAATATTTTAACTCTTGGAGATTCAGTTTCTTTACCTAGAAAGTGTGCATAATACCTGTAAGAGTTGTATAACAATTTAAAGATTATATATGCAAAATACGTGCACTTAGGCTCTCAATAACTTATAATTAATAGAAATTTCAAGAGTATTTGCTAATGACAATACTTAAGAGAAAAAGGTAAGAATATATGACATTAAGAAAAATAAAGATTGCTATTTGAAAGCACAGGTATATGTGTACTGAGTGATAAATAGTTCAAAGAACATTGTTGCCCTGTGATGCCAGGTTTAGGAAAAACCATAATCTATCGGGGCAGCAAGTATCTTTGAAAGGGATGGTAGATGTCCTGGTGACTGGTTGTTCTAGAAGAAATGAATTGTCTGTTTATCCATAGCTAAGAAGAAGGATGAAAAGTACTTCCCAAAAGAAATTTACATTGTTACAATATTCATAGAAAAATCAATTTTAGTTTAAATACAGACCTTGTTGCAGGTTTAGAGAAATCTGAGGTTGGACAATTTAGTTTGCAAGTTCCTCCTAGAGAAAGTGCCCCGTACTTCATTGCTTAATAACAGCACACTTGACATACCTGTCTTGGCCATCTGATGACCGTAATGATATTCATCAGTGAAGTACGTAGCACTTTTTCTAGGACAAGTTTGTAAACTGCCAGAACTTGTATGACAAAAACTCTGAACATCATTCCAGAAAGAGTTCCAAAATGTCTGTGAAGGACGGACTGGGTGCTGCCTCAGTGCAGAGCTTCCCCAGGAGAGTACCTCAAAGGTGACAATAATCATATTCAGCAATGAGGTTGTAGCACTTCTAGGATGAATTCATGAACTTAATTGTCTGACCTCTTACTCGCTACCTAGTAGCGAATCTCATATTATAAACTCAGGCTAGCAAAGCACTGTTGTCAGATTCCTATGAGGTCATGTGTTCTACCTCTACCCCAACCTTCAGTACAATTACAAATATAGGCATTGAAATAGTCTAGTAGCCGGTGATATCTAACGAGTATTCCCTGACTGCCTATATTCATCTACATTTTCTCACATAAGGATGCACAAAATTCACATGTTCTGGTCAATATATTAAAACCTGGAGACTTGAAAACAGTGATTTAAGTGGTGCTGAGGGTAAGTGCAAGCCTATTAGCGTGTATGTGAGTGCAGGTGGTATGGTTGGAGACTTTGATATTAAACATGCGTAAGAAAATGCTAGATGTGCTTCCAGACTCCTTCTCAGATTATGCTATATTCCTAGAATGTGGAATAATCCTTGGTTTTACTGAGGGTCAAAACAGAAAAGAGAATTTTAGAAAGTGTCAGTTAAACATGCAGGGTGCAGGGTTATTACAGAGAAAGGAAGATGGGCTTCCAAGGCAAATAAAGCTACTTGAAAACAAATATGTAATCCATAAATTCAAGCATAACCTGAGAGTAGAAGCTATAGATGGTGTAGGTGAAATGACTTCTAATATAAAATGTCCGGAGAGCCAGGGACACTTGCTAAATCATCTAACAATCAAAATATTGATCCAGAAAAACATTTTTCTAGTCTTAACAATCATATGAAGAATAACTCAAAACTGCTTATTTTGAGAAACAGAAATATGAATCTTATGAATACGCGAACTTAATTATCTGTATAAGAATTGAAATTCACAGATCCTGAAGAAATAATTGAGGAAAAAAGTATCCATATCTCATATTTTACTAGATCAATAGAGTGCTTTCAAATTAACCTTGTACTTATGAAATGACCCAGTGTATTTTATCCTAAAAGAAAATTGTAAGCAATCAAAACTTTGTGACTCAAGAAACAATGAGGAAAAAGTGCTCTGTACAGGATTCAGAAATTATTCTACGACAGAGTGTCTTAGAACAAATTAATTCAGTGAAAAGTAAAATAAATTAACCAAAAGTAGGAAGAAATATAATATGTACATTCAAATAGTTTTGAAATACTAATTGCATTTACTCGTTCTTAATTATTTACATAGGAGTTTAAATTCAGAGGTCCTGAACTAAACTAGTTGAATAGGAAAAATGTATCCATATGTTATATTTTACTAGATCAATGTCGTGCTCCTAAAGTAATGTTGTACTTATGAATAACCCAGTCAATTTTGTCTTAAAAGAAAATTGTGTTAATTGATTTGGACAATGCTAAGACTGCATGAGTTGTGATTAATATGACTTGGAGATAGATATACTATTGTTGCATAAATGTTCTATGGATGGAATTTCTGCAGCTGTGGATCATCATGTTCTTGAGAAAATGGAGCCCGTATTTTGAAATACTTTGTGTGAATGTTCTCCAGTGGGGAAGAGATTGATACTGTTGTACTTCTTAGCTATAGAGCTGACAGTGTGCTCACATGAATGAAATGCTTGACAAACAAGTGTATTCTGCATTGCCTATTGCATACATTATAGTTACTTGATAAAGTTTCTTGTTGAAGATAATCATTACTTTTTATATTTATTGAAAGCCATAATGGCAATAGCATGTTGTAGGTGATGGTGCTGTGTCATGAAGCAGAGGGGTGGCTAGAAGCTAAGAAGACAACAGAAAGGTAAAAGAAATAGATCTTAAGTAGATGATAAAAATTATATAAAGTAGGTGGAAGGACTACCTTAGGATTTAGAAAACTAATAGCATAAACTATAAAACATGAAAAAAAATTATATTAGAATATTCTTTTTTTTTTTTTTTGGCCAGGGCTTGGTTTGAACCCACCACCTCCGGCATATGGGGGCTGTGCCCTACTCCTTGAGCCACAGGCACCACTCCAGAATATTCTCTATCTGCAGGAAAATGATAGCAAATATGTTCAAAATCACATGTCATTCATATCACAGTCCTAAAGATACAACCTTTTTTTTTTGGTTACTGGTTCTCCTCTATACAGTGATGCAAGAACAACAGATTGTGTCATTGTGGGTGGCTAAATCCGTTAGAGCTTTGATCATTTTTCAGCCCCTGGGAAGGAATGAAATGTGTAAAGATGTTACACCGCTTCTTAGAAGCCTTGACTTGTCAAAGGGCACCACTTTCTTCTCATTCCTTTGGCAGAATGTGTAGGCAGTTACACCTAACTTCATGAGAGGCTGGGAAATGCAACATAGTACTCATGAAAGTTTTATTATTTCAAGAATTGTTGGTGAACACCTTGCAGTCTCAGACACCATGACGGACCCCACAGGTTTTGCACAAGTAAAGCCACATCAGTGAAGATCAAGTGTACCTCTATAAATCCAAAGAGGAACAGTGTTCTGACATGAATTAAACAACTTAAGAAATAACAAAGGATTGGAACTGGGCTGTCTGTCATCTGATGATTTGAATTCAAATACTGACTACTTAAACTGTGATTTTCTTTTCTAGTTCTCAGTATCTATATATCAAAATGTTTTTTACCCTTTAAAAAGTGATATATACACATCAAATGCAAACGTTAATGTATAAACAAAAAATGACTTATAAAGAAAAAACTTAGTGAAACGGATTTGTGGAAAAAAAAAAAAAATAACCATTTAAAAGCTCAAGAATTCTCCCTAACCCTGGAGCACTGATATTTTCTGACTCATAGTATTATTCAATATGGGTAAATGTGAATCAGAGTAATTTTTTCCTTCTGCTAACATGTTCTCTGAATGTCGGGTGCATAACCAGTAGCATCTGGACTGAGGTAAGCTGAAGGGCGTCCCTCGTGTCTCTGTGCCTACCGTACCTTTGCCCATAATTCAGGTCTTTGTCTTATTTCTCCCAAAATAAGCTCAAGTCCTTCTGAGAAATAGCAAGTTCCATATATTGGGGCATAGAAGAGGATTTGCCTGTGACTTCTTATTTCTGAAAGGCAATGTTGCTCCAAACCATTGATTTTTTAGCTGGTGTGGCACAGCACCCTGGTGTGGCATGAGAGGATCTTAGGTGTGCCGCAAAAACTTTTAAAGATCATTTGTTGTTTTTGAAAGAAGTGCAAAAGCACAGTAAATGTATTCTTTGTTTTACTCCTTTTTATTTTTGATCCACATAATTTACGTGTGCCATGGACATTTAACTTTAGGTTCAAGTGTTCCGTGAGATAAAAAAGGGTTGTAAACACTGGTCTAAACAAACTTTTTTTTTTTTTTTAAGAAAAGAGTAAGTTTCAGTCTGAGAAAGGAGATCTGAAATCTGATGGAATTAGTCAAGTTTGAAGGAAAAAGTAAGGTTCGATGATACGTGCATGAGAGGTGAGATCCATCAAATCAAAATCAGATCCATGTAGATTAGAATTTTTGCTATCATTTTTGTAAGACAAGATGTATCAGAATATAAAAGTCGACTGTGAGTGTGTGTGCTTATGTTTAGTAGGAAGTAAAGTGTGTCAAAATAATGTTACCCTTTTGTAAAGCATAGGCTCAAAAATGTGGTGTTTTGGGAAAAGCGGAGTAAGAATTGGAAGGAATTCTGACTCCAGGCAGCCAGTGCAGGCACTCACGACCTAGGCTCACTAATCATCAATATTTTGATTCTAATATTGCCCAGAGTTTATTTCCATCCTGGCTAAACAATGGATAGAAGAATACATATGGGATGTTTTTAGGATACACTCTAATATGTTGTTGATGTGAGTTTTACTTGTTTACCTTTGCTAAAACACTGCAAAGAAGGTTGGGGAATAAAGACTTGTTCTTTTCCCAGAAAGAGAAGCATACACAAAATAACTGGCAAGCCTGCCTTGGAATGACTTCTGCACTTTTTAATAATAATAATAATAAGTGGCTTGCGCTAGCTAACAAATTGAGTATGTCATTAATAATTATTAGTATTGTGAAGAAGTGTTGTATAATCTTTCTGATTTGGGGGCTATCTGAAATAGTGCTTATGGTTGTAAATCCACAGGATTAATGTACCCAAACTATTAAGCATATGACATCTGAGACAATTTTTAGAATAAAAAAGCCTTTAAATAAAGACATAAATGTCAGAATATAATGACCTAAGATGACGTTATTTCTATAAGCAAATGGGTATATCATGTTTATCTAACAGAAACAAGTTAATTGCAATTAGGGAATTTCTGATTGGTCATTTATTGAGGAGTCAGGAATGGCTTAATATGGGACAAGATCTGTGTACATTGTAGACATTTGTCAGATTGAAGGAATTCTCTGCTCCACAATATTTGAAGTTATCAACTCCTAAGAGCCATAGGAGAACCCTACAAGCTCTGTTGGTCTTTCATCCTTACGTTGTTCCTTTATAATAGTGTTCTTTTACTTGAAGTTTAGGGAAAATAAGTGCTTTGAATAAATACTTGGAATATCTATATTTGAACCATGGCTATCATTGTTTTGTTTTTACAGAATTTTTGAGTATGTAAATGTCAATGAATGACATTTAAACATCTGATCAACTATGAAAATATATTCCATAATATTCTACGCATTCTTCTCCTTGACATTTTCTATACTTTCTTCAGTCTGCGGCATAATCCCTGGGTTCACTTCAGCTAACACTTGTCACCACTTGTTTTTGCCTGAACACATTTGTGTTGATTCCTGAGCCGTCTTATACCCCTAATCAGACGATCATCTCCTTCAGCTAGGGGAACAGATTTCCCTGTTAACGGGGGTCCACGATGCAGTAAAAGGCTATGAATTCTGTGATTTCTTGTTCTTCTGACTTATTTTTGTACTGCCATCTTATGGCCTCAGATTTCTGTGTGATTATCTTTAAAGCTGCCTCATCTTATTTTATCTGTTGAGGGGAAAATATAAAAATCTTGCACTAATATTTAGATGTATTCCTAATATGAAAAGGAAAAAAATGCTTAGAAAAAGGTATCCAAATGAAGCGTGATGAAATTATAAAAGTAGTTTAGTCCTTAAACCTCCATGGGATATTCATATTACCCTTTGAAGACTGTCATGTTTTCTCTGAAAAACTTTTATCATTTTATATGTTTTGATCTTTGGTTTGACATAGTTGGATTGGTAATATACACAGCATATACTCATTTTAGTAAAAAAAAAATTTTTGGATTTATTTAAAATGAACCAAAACTAAGAGTTGAATGCAATCCTGCCTTTTACAAGAGTTGAATACAATCCTGTAGCTTATCTGCACAGTATTGTGTGATTTCTCCAAATTCTCAGTGTGTGTCAGAGAATGTCAGAAATTTAGGATTTATGATGCATGTATTCATGACAGTTCTTTCCTTTTGTATGACTGTTCCTCTCCAAGCTTACATATTATTAGGATTATTTACCCAACTTTAAATTATTAAATCTTACTGCGACAATCTTACTGCGACAATTCTGAGGCTTTACTACAGAATTTTCAACGATTATTTTTGCAAAAATTCTTCTAGAATATCTCACCAAATTTATTTTTTAGCCGATCCACATGTGTGTAAGTCAGGGCACCATCAAGAGACAAAATGATGCTTGTGGCTTAAGCATTCTTTATATTAACTTTCACATATCTAACAGTATAAATGGACTATTAAAGGGATACAAGAGAACTTACAGTAATTAATAGTAAATGCACACTGCTTTAAAGGCTAAATAGAAGTGAAGAGAGGAGAAACTAAAAAACAGTAAGACCCTTAAACCTGAGATTTAGATCTCGTTTTAGAGGGCAGGGCTGACCTGAGAGCATGCAGCTCACTAGTTGTGAACAAACTCAACAGAGGATGTAGTTCTAAAATGAATATCCCATGGGTGGCACAGATTTTTCACTGCAGTACTGCTGTGGTGAGTGGCCCAGAACCATCTGCTGACTTCTGCACCATACAGAAAAGGGCACAGACCTCCCCTTTACCAGGTCAGGCATTATAGCGTCCTGCAGCGCCCTCTACTGACAATGATAACATTGCGCAAGTAGGACTACAGGAGGGGGAAATGAATTAAAAATTGGCGCAGATTGCTCTTCTGGCTCCTAAGCTATTATATGCATCCTTTTTTAATATTATTATTTTTATATATACATGTGTTTATTAGGTTTCCATTTTTTTCTTCACAAAATTAAAGAGACTTAAAATTTAATAACAATAACAATGTTTAAGATAAGAACTAGAAACAAAAACCTTGTAAAGAATGAACGAACATAAATACATTCAGAAAATCAGAATTGTTGCATTGAAATATTAAGCAATAATAATGATGATGCAAAGAAAGTAACATTCACATTGTCAAATAAGAGTATGTCTATTATAGAATGTTTGACTCTGAGATTCAGTATGGTGTCATCAGTTAACTTCTTTGTATTACTTTTTTAAAGTCTCAAAAAATAGACGACTAATATTTATAAATAAAAGTAAAAGATAATTTCAGAAAACAAATCATGCCAAATCTTATAGACAATAGAAAAAGAAATACTTCAAAATCATTCTACTTGATCTGGATACACCTGATATTAAATTTGTAGAGAGAAAAAAATAAATAAAATTGGAGAGAATATATTATAAAGGGGAAATTACAAACATATTTCACTTATAAATGAGAATGGCATGTCCCAGACAACATATTAACAAGTTGAATTAAAAATTAATGTTTAAGTAATGTACTTTGGTCAAAATTAATGTATGCATCCTTTTATACTCAAGTTCCATCATGCTGCGACATCCTTCATACAGGTAAAATGTTCTCATTCTTCTTTCCACAGATTTGGTCCCGACAGTCAATGAATCTTTGACCATACATAGTATTTAATCTTTAAAGCCACTCACAGTCCCATTGAATATTTTAAAATTAACCCTCAATAACTTGTTTAAAAGATAGTAAGAGGAAGAAAGATAAATTAAATAATTTTAAAAATAGGTACAAATAAGAAGAAAAGAGAAAACTATTGCAATCTTTTTTCTGGCTCTTTCTGCCACATGGTACATGTTTACCCTGCCCTCATTGGAGCCTCAGCTTGCTCAGCCGAACAGCCATTCACTAAGATACTGAGTCCATTATTCTCTGAATGTAGATTGCGTTAGATTTTCTTTAAGTATAATTATTGGGTACTGAAAGAATAAGAGGAGCTGTAGAATTCCCTGAGTTTCAGCTATTGTCTTCCCTGCCTTTATTTTTTAGCAATGACCCAATTTCCTTTGGTAATTCTGGTAAACCACTCCAGCCAGTAGAATGGTCCCTTTTATGTCTGTTGGTTTAGTAACATAAGCATCCTCAAATGTCCAAGTGGCAGTCTCATTATAAAATTTAATGGAACCCTTCTTAGAACTCTAATGGAATAATTCCCCCCCATTGGGAACTAAGATCTCTAAACCGGGATAACCAGGACAAAAAATAATGAAGGGGTTATTATATTTAATAGTGAAACCACTTCCGCTTTTATTTATTGATTTCCAGACATTTTTATCTGACTATAGCACCCCTGTAATTATCTCGATTCAAAGTAAAGTACGTTGAACAACCCTAGTCTTTCAAGGTCTTATCTCCCAATTAGTGCCATAACTAAGTTTTTAATAAACCCTAACTCTTTTGTTAATCCAGTAGATTCTGGAGTATGGGATTTAGAGCAAAACTCTTAATTACACATACAATTCCTTCATTGTACTTTATTTTCTGTAAAAATAAGTTTATTCATCAGAAATAATACTGTTCTGACTGCCAAAGAAGTGGTGGGGGGGAAGGAGCATTCTAAGACTGAATGGAAAGATCTGCAGAAAGACTTAGCATTAGTTCATTATTACTATAAAACTGTCATAAACTTAGTGGCTTAAAACAATGAGATTTATTACCTTATTCTGTCGGTAAGAGGACTGACACAGGTTGCACTCTGCTGACATCAGGGAGTCAAAACATTATTTTTTTCTAAAGATTCCAGGGGGAAATCCAATCCAGTCCCTGTTTTACTCTTTGTGTTAGCAGAATTCAGTCCCTTCCACTTCTGGGAGCAAAATCCAGGATTTTCTTTCTTGCTGTAAGTCTAAGCTCTTGTTAGAGGCTGCCTTATTCTTTGAATTATGGCCGCTGCTCTCCATCTTTAATGTAAGCAGCAGTCTAATCTTTCTGACTCCTCTTTCACGATTATTTACTTTTTCTCAGCCACAACTAGGGAGGTTCTCCATTTTAAGAACGCATCTAATTAAATTGGACCGACTCAGATTAAAACTTTTTTCTTCTCACTTCTTGGACCTTTTTTTTTTTTATATAACTGAGAAAACAAAAGTGACAATGTGAACTACCTCATTTAGTCACTCCCAAATCTTCAAAATCGGTAAATTTTACACATATTCATTTTGTACTTTTCCAAGAAAATTGTGACCCTTACTTATAGCCCATCTTATTCAGAGAACCCATATTGAAACAGCTGTTTCAAATGATTAGAATTGAGTGACCTATTTTCAACAGTCTTTTAAGACACGATTAGGGAATAGTTATCTATGTAGTTCTTTAAAAAAACTTTTAGCAAGGTATGGATAGACCTAAGGAAATAATGAATGTTGAGACCCCCTGGGAATAGTGCCAGTGGGAAACCGTTACTCTGTGTAGAGCCACAGGGGAAGGAATCTGTCACTGGATCTGCGTCGGGGAGGCACCATGTTGCAGGAACTGCACCTGAAGTTATAAAACCACAGCAGCAAAGGAAAGACACAAGTGAGAGACGAAGATATCCACTTCTTTCTTCTGCTGCTTTTGGATATCTTTACATGCTTATCCCTGGCTCATTCCAACTTAGAGCTTGATAGAAAGGGAGCCTGAGAATCTTTTGTGAAGATCAGCTCCTAAGGTATAAAACAAAATGGGAGATGGTAGAAAATGGGTAAGGGTGAAGCAAATTAATAACAATTAGAAAAGTACACTCTTTTTGGCCATTCAGAATTCATTGTTTCCCTTTAAGAAGATAAAGCCACACTCATGTTCATGGCTAATACAAGAGAAACATAAACTATCAGTCTCCACTTAGTTAATGTCAATTCACTCATACGCTTGCTCAAATTGTTGGAATGGTGGATGGCTCAAGTCAACAAAATAACTGAAGAAAACAAGGCTTTAGGAAGAAAGAGAAAGTATAAATGACCTGCATGGCAACCATGCCCTGTCCTAGTGACTGCAGCCACTGTGGAAAGCTAAACCTCCTGCTTTTATGTACAACTTTGGCACCTGCTTCTTGGAAGTCTCCCAGAGGCTTAATTAACTTTCTCTAAACAGCCCACTGGGAAGATCTTAATCAGCCTCATCTTGTGTGTGTGTGTTTGTGTTAGAGTCTCACTTTGTCGCTCTCAGGAGAGTACCGTGGTGTCATAGCTCACAACAACCTCAAACTCTTGGGCTTGCGCAATCCTCTTGCCTCAGCCTCCCAAGTAGCTGGAACTAGAGGTGCCTGCCACAACCCATGGCTAGCTTTTCTATTTTTAATGAAGACAGTCTCCCTCTTGCTCAGGCTGATCTTGAACTCCTGAGCTCAATTTTCTCACCTGCCTTAGCCTCTCAGAGTGCTAGGATTGCAGGCATGACCCACCATGCCCCACCACCTCATCCCTTTACTAACTAGCCTATCCTGACTGACACAGACTAGTCCAAAATAGGTTAACAATATCCATCCTACTAATATCTAGCTAACTACTTAAAATTAAAATTGCAGGGCGGCACCTGTGGCTCAGTGAGCAGGGCTCCGGCCCCATATACCGAAGGTGGCAGGTTCAAACCTGGCCCCGGCCAAACTGCAACAAAAAATAGCCGGGCATTGTGGCGGGTGCCTGTAGTCCCAGCTACTCAGGAGGCTGAGGCAGGAGAATCGCCTAAGTCCAGGAGTTGGAGGTTGCTGTGAGCTGTGTGACGCCCTGGCACTCTACTGAGGGCAATAAAGTGAAACTCTGTCTCTAAAAAAAAAAAAAAAAAAAAAAGAAAAAATTAAAATTGCAATATTGTCCCAGCAAACACAAGTAGAGAAAAAGAAATGGGGAAATCAATTACTATAAGGTATATAAGACTGCCCTACTTCATTCTTTAGTAAGTAGTTAGAAGACCGAAGTTGATTATCATAACTAATTTTGTTTCCTTCACCGGTTACCAGGAGGTAGGATTCTTTACCAGATAAGATAATTTAACCCTTCCTAATCAAACTCATTATGTATTTTTCTTTTGTTGAAACATTTTTTTTTTCATTATTTTACATGGAAGTTATGAGTCACTTTAATGAGTTCAGTTATTTCCAAACATAATTCCTCTTTCCCACATGTGTAGCAACCTGTATCTGTGTAGGTTAGAAGACAGATCTGCGTGAGTCTCTTAAGGTTCTCGAAATCCCGTGAGCAGAAGCAGTAAATCCCCTTTTACGGTGGCTGCCTTTTCAAGAATATTGGAAGACATAGATGATGTCTCCCTTCAAACTAAGTTTGGTTATTGTCTAAAGTCCAAAATTTTGAACTTTCCAGAAAGATTCATGCATTACATAAAACTTTTCTAACTCCAAATATAGATAGCATATTTTGTAAACAGATAAGCAAAAGAGCTCTAAGATAGTATCAATTTAGTACTTTTAAAACATATTTCAGTGTGATGAAAATGTGTCAAACGGTCTATAAAACCAGTGTACGGTGCCCCATGATCTCACACAGCTATGATTTAATAAAAAAATACATCATTTTTTAAAATTTGTAATGTGAAATAAATATTGAAAAACAGTTTTTATACAATGTAAAAAAATGTTGCATCTATTTAGGAATGATTCAAACATTAAATATCTAAATACCTTTTAAATGATAGCTAATATTTGAATTTTTATATCTCATATATCATTTTTTCAAAAATATTGGAACTTGTTATATAATGTTGCTTGGCTAATTGCCAACTCAGAAATAGCTTTTTTAGCACATATTTTAAGATTATAATGTCATTTATTAACACTAAATTCTATTTATGTGTATAAAACACATTTTGAAAACAGAAGAATTACTTGTGATAATTCACTACAAGGAAGATCCCCTATAAGATTATTTCAACCAATTCAGGGTAAAAATAAATGCATTTACTTAATTATAGTATCATATCTTGGTTTGAGGATTTATTTTACTTTGTCGAATTATTTCCTAATATACTCTGTGGAAATAATGTGTAAATATTCCAAGATTTTCATCTTTTCTTAGGATGAGGGAATATATTTAAGTATTTATTACTTGACCTCACCTAAATATGTATGTGCTGCTCTAAGTAAAACTTAAATGTGCAAATCCAGCTTCTCTCACAAAAAATAAATCAGAAAGGTACTTTTAACATCTTTACCTTAATGTAAGGTATGCAAAACTGCCATACTTCATACATTTAACTTCCAATCTTATCAAAAACTACAAAGAGACTTATTTTAGAATTCACTCTAATTTGGTTTAATTTAGATTTCAGAACTTGTTTAAATTTAGCAATTCTTAATTTTTGCTAAGTGAGCCATAGATAATATGTTGCGTGCTTTGCTTAATTCTTCTTTTTTTTTTTTAATTTATGGTTTACCCAGTAATACTTCAAGTCAAAAGTCAGATTTCCCATGGTCTTATTTCTTTTCCTGTCTTGTTTAAGTTCTCCAATCTATGGTACATGAATAATTCATTTTTAATTTCATATCAATTCAAGGCCTGAGGGCTGTATAGGAGTTTGAATTTTTGTCCTTATTCTGATGCCCCGTAAGTGTCATCTACATTTGTATTGAATTCTGGATCCCCTTCTGTTCATATTTCAAATATTTTTTGATTGTACATTTCAGAACCCTGCACTTTTGACAGTGCTCAGATCTCTTCCTTGGCAGATGTTCTTAGTCTCCTAACCCTTCAAAAACGAAGATGCTCCCATCACCTGTGGGCACGAGTTCCCTAGATGCCAGCCACTTACAAAATCAGAGCCCACTACATCCTCAGTTTGCTCTTACGAGACTGGCTTATCTGTTTGATTGTAACTTTGTTTCACATAATTTTGTAAAGTTCCTTTTCTTCTAGCCCTGAGTTATATACAGGTATATGTCATTGTATATTCTGTAACCATTTAGGAGCCTCAGAAACAATTTGTATAAGATTATCTAACATATTTTTTTTCATGTGGATTTGGTATGTGCTTTCATAATAAAATGAGAACAAAGAAAAAGTCTGTATAGGTTTGAAAACAAAACAGAATAAAATCTCACCAGAGACTGACATCCAGCTAACAAGTCTCGCCATGTCTGTAAATACATCTGTCTTTTGCCTTCCTGATTAAGAATCTGTAAAACTGCATTCAGACACTGTGCCTGCTAACAAAATTATTTTGTGCAAGGAGCCCACAGGAGCCAGAGGAACAATAAGGTTATTCTTATAACAAGGTTGACTCTCGAACCTGAAAGTGAAGTTGGAACTCTGAGTTAATACTGGGAAGAATCTTTCCACAATATTTATGCTCTCTGTTGTCACCCAGATTTGTCCCCATGACCCCACTTGTTTTCTAAACACCCAGGTTACTGCCATCACCCTGTCAGCCCCTGAAGACTCTTTTTTGTTGTTTACTTTTCCGAGTGTTTATCTAGGCAAATTGTAAACCTGTAAAACAAATTTATGTGCTTGAATATAATCAGTTCTACTTACACTGCTTCTAGTATCTTCCACGTGGATGCCATTTTTTGTGTTTATTAAAATCTTCTCTTGGGAAGATTTACCGTAGTCTGCTCCTCCCCGCTTCTTTCCCTTACCCCAATCTTCTACTAGAGTGTCCACATCTATACTGTACATGTTCGTATACACACGCTCATAGTTGGAAGTCCGAATGCATTGAAAATGTAGCTTTCTTACATATAATTTTCTAGCAACCAATATAAAGTTATGCCAATGTTTACAAAGGAAGATGGAGAAATTAACTTTCAAGTGATTTGTCTAATATAATATTGTGTGGCAAAGGCTCATATAAAAAGTAGCTTAGTCAACATCACTTTTCTAATATTAATCTAAAAATTAAAATGTTTACAACCAGTTCATTTGGGATATAACAAACTACAGGATGGCTTAAATAATAAAAGTTGATGTCTCACAGTTTTGGAAGCTGGGAGTCCTAGATTCAGGTTCAGCAGGGTTCAGCTCCTGGGGAGGGAGCCCTTCATGGTTTCCTGCTGTGTTCAGTGGTCTTTCCACAGTGAGTGTGCACAGATGGAGGACAAACCTCTCTCTCTCTCCCCCACTGCCTCCCCTTCTCCCACTTCCTCCCTCCCTCTCCTTTGGGGGTACACAGTTCAGTCTATAACAACGTCTAAAAGTGAACTTAAGGTTTTCCCTCAAAAATGTATACACTCACAAATTTTCATGTCTCAGTTGATGACAACCTCAGGCTTCCATGTTCTAAGACAAAAGCTTTGATCCATTGTGATTCTCTCCTTATTTGGTACCTTGTATGCTTTTGAGCTGCTCTGGCACATCCTCTCCCCTTCTCTCTGCTCCAGCACATCCTCACGTCAGCTTCCTGGGTTTCAACTTTATTGGCCACTTTTCTTATCTTGGATGTACAAGGCAGATGGTTCCCTCTTTGCTCTAACCAGTTACCTCTTCAGGAATACATTAGCTACCCCCTTTAATTATATACTCAAAGGATTTATTCTTGTTTCTTATAAGCTTCCATAATTCTGATGTTTAATTTTGCTTAACATTTTCTTGTAACAGTATTATTTATGATCTTCCAATTTACCACATAAGTTATTTATCATTATGTTTGTTTTCACTTACCTGCCTTCCAAAATATAAGCTTCATTTTCACTGACATATCCCAGGGGACTAGAACAGGGGATTTGCACATAGAAGATGATCACACCATTTGTTAAATGATTACTGAGTTCAGGATTTAGATGTTCTGCTACTGAATGTAAATAATTAGTTACTGATTTAAAAGCTATAATGGTTTTCTGTTTATTCATAACAAATGGCCACAGATCTAGAAGCTCAGAGCAACACCCACGTTAGGGCCAGTTTAGCTGGGTCCTCTCACCTCGGCCTGGTCAGGTTGTCTGCTCAGAAACACAAGGTTAGCTGAGCTGTCGTGAGAAGGTTTGCCTGGGAAGAATCTGCTTCTATGCTCATTCAAATGGCAGTGCTAGGATTAATGTCATTTCGGCTTTATTTCTGAGTGGTCCCACTTCTCAATGACTTTTTGGTAACATTTGCTCTCCTGTTCTGTGCTGAGAGCTACCCAGAGCCACTGACCATCTGAATTTCTCCACAGGCAGTTCACATCATGGTAGTTTTCCTCTTCAAGATCAGCAGAGAGAATTTCACTGTCCTCAGGAAGGGACCAAGCCCTTGTAGAAGAGCCCTCACCTTATGAGGTCAGGCCTACTCCAAATAACATCATTTTGATTAATTCAAAATTAACTAATTTGGAAGCCCAATTTTGAATGCACAAGCCCATCATTCAAGGGAGTAATATATTATGACTTTGGCTATGTAGCATACCTTAATTATGAGAGTGATACCCGATCATATTTCAAACATTCCCTTTGCCAGAAGTCTGTCACATCCTTTGGCTACTCAGTGGGGAGAGGACTAAATAAACACATAGACCACAGGAGGTAGAAAATCACTACGTTCTGTCTTCAGTGCAAACCAGGAGGTTCCTATGAACTGGCTACATGTTAAGCAATTTGTTCTGTGTTAAAGATCTTAACATTTGTAGGCACATTGCTATAATTTGTTATGTCGTTAGAAATCCTAGTTCACTCCTTACACAGACACACAGACACAAACACCTGCACAGAAACATAAAACTAAATAAAATACAAAGAAATTCAATATGTTTATATACTAAGTGTAAAAACAAATTGTGATCTGGTGTAAATGTTCTGTGTGTGGAAAGACCTGTCTGATGCCCAGTCCAACATGTCTTCCATGTTCTTCTCAGATGACTTGATACAAGGTGTTGGGTATTGGATTTACTAATTAAAGAAATAACAAATCTAACGACATATGAACTAAATTAAAAAAATAGAGTAAAATTATGTGTCAGCTTGAAGATATAGATGAGACATTAATCAACAAAATTAAGTAAAATCTTGATAGGAAATACCTGAGACCATAATTACTTAACAAAAAAAAAAAAGAAACAGCTTGAGTTATGATTAGGGTTTTCTTTCACGATTTGGTGAATTTTTATCTTTTATTTTTGTGTGTGTTTTTATAAACCTTATCACCATGATGGACTCTGTTTACATTTGATTTCTAACTATATGGATTAATTGAAAGGAGAGTGTGGGGATTCATGTGAAAGATGAATGAATGTTGTCTCTTTTCCCACATGGTTTCCTATAAAAATAATGAACAATATAAATACATTTTAGACATTCTTGGTAATGTCGTCAGAAATAAGTGAGTATGGGAAGATGTGACATTGCATTTGTGACTTTAATTAATAACCGACCAATAAGTTGAGCTTCGTTCCATGGACCATGAGATATCTCTGTAATGTGGTAGACTCACGGTGGAAAACAAGCCCACTTTAGCAGTATTCTTATTCCCAGAAGTAATATACTCACAATAAGAACTGATTCCTAAGTAAGAATATTACTAATAGAGTTGAAGCTCCTATCGTAACTTATGTCTTCAAATACGTAGAGAGCTTAACTAATAAGGTATATACCGGATTGCTCCATGGCTAAAATTAAGAAAGCACATCTGTAACATATTACATAGTTGGTTTTTATAAGCAGAAAAGAAGTCCAAGTCAACAGGGCTTGTTTGAATTGAAGAATCTATTTCAGTTTCTTTTGGGCGATATAAAATGAGCATTTTTATATGCCTCACACTCTGCTCAGCACTCTGAATCAAACACTGCTCTTTGAATCTCTGTCCCTATTCGCCAAGAAGCTACAAGTCATTTGGCAACAACAAAGCATCAATATATAAAACAATTTGAGTTCACCATGGAGCTGCTTTTAATCAGCCTAACAGTTGCTGGAAGCATCTACTGAATTAGTTTTGTTCAGCCACAAGTTCAATTCCAAACTTAACATCATTGCCCTTGCTGATGCGGCTCTGAGCCAGAGTAGGCAAGAGGCTAACAAAATTTGTCCAATTTACTCTGAGCAATTTGATTTAACTGGCAGTTGTTACCTTTGTGTCCCATCTCCTGACAGGCAGATTTAGAGTCCTGCAATATCCAGCCCAGCTGCTCGCCAGGGTGTCAGGACCTAAGTGTAACTGCCCTGGCTCTCTCTGCCACAGTTGCTATCAACAGCTAACAGATTCACATTTCACAGTCAAAACATAGGGCAGTGGCTGAAACTCTTAAATCTTGGGGATGTGTGTGTAAAAAGTCCTTCAGCTGTTTTGGACAATAAACTAAAAGATCTTGCCAGTGTCCCAAACCTGGCAGGAGGCAATAGATTGCTTATTTAATTAAAGGGGATGTAGGCAACTTATAAATCAAAATGATTTGTAACTTAAAACGAGTGGTATACAGGCATAAATACAAGATCCAAATCTCAAATCACCAGTTATCGTTCCAAAGTGGATTACGTTTATTTAAAAGGCATTTGGTTACCAATTGCAAGCGTGAACATGCACTTGAAGATGTTCAATGGAAATGGGGCGTGGCTGGTTATTCTTTGTGTAACTGTGTGGTGCTTATTAATATTTGTGTTTGCAATAATGGTGAAAATGTTTTGTGGCATGGTAAAAGCATGTATCTTTTTGAAAGTGTATCTCTGTTCCACCTGTGTAACTCACTGGTAAAGTGAAATGATGGTAAACCAATATATGCTCTGTGAAAACATTCTTCTTTCTTAAAATTAGAATTGGCTTTCTCACTTCATTGGACCAGCCTAAGAAATTAGGTTATAAAGATCTCTGGACCAGGAACACAGTTACTCAATATAAAATTGTTGAGTAAATCAGCCAGTAAAGATTGTTGTAGCTGTGTTGTCAACAGGTTTTATATCATGAACTATAAGAGACTATTCTGTTCCAATTCCTTCTGTTCCAGCTTACCTGAATTTTTGCCAGTCCAAAATTCACATAATTTAAAATTTCCCCATAAAATTCATTTAATAAATGCACATGATTAACTGTTACAAATATCAAATAATTATATATTAATATACAATAAAATTTGGGAAATAGTTCCTTGCTAAGAAGAATGGTCTGAATTTGCTTATTTATTATCATTTTTAACATATATATTCATTCATAATATTTCAAAGAATCTTCACTTTGAGGGGAAGTGTACAATTTTTTTTTTTTTTTTTTTTTCGGTTTTTGGCAGGGGCTAGGTTTGAACCTGCCACCTCCGGCCCATGGGGCCAGCACCCTTCTCCTTTGAGCCACAGGCGCCGCCCAGCTGTGTACTAGTTTTATAGGGATGCTAAAATATACCACAAGTTTGCTTGATTAAAACAAAAAAGATGGGGAGGCGGAGCAAGATGGCAGCCGAGTAACAGTTTCCTTGCATCTGGGCACCGTGAGTCTGGGGAGATAGGACTCCAGGCATCTCGGGCTGGTGGGAACTGCCTAGCATCACTCCTATGAGGATACAGGGAGTCAGTGAGAGACTTCTGGACCCCAAGAGGAGGACTAAAACAGTGGAAAACCGGCAAGTGGTCGCGTGTGTTCAATCCGTCTAAACCCGCCCACAACTTCCACAGGCACAAGAACTTAAAGAGCAAGAGGAAGTAAAAGGAAAATTAGGGCAAGGAAACAGATAAAAGAAATCACTCATGAGGAAGAATCAGCAGAAAACTCCAGGCAACATGAAGAACCAGTCCAGAACAACCCCGCCAAGGGACCATGAGGTAGCTACTGCAGAGGAATCCACCTATACAGAAATGTTAGGAATGACAGAAAGGGAATTTAGAATACACATGTTGAAAACAATGAAAGAAATGATGGAAACAATGAAGGAAACTGCTAATAAAGTGGAAAATAAACAAAAGGAAATCCAAAAACAGAATCAAATCAGAGATGAACGATATGAAGAATATAAAAAGGATATAGCAGAGCTGAAGGAAATGAAACAGTCAATCAGGGAACTTAAAGATGCAATGGAAAGTACCAGCAACAGGTTAGACCATGCAGAAGAAAGAATTTCAGAGGTAGAAGACAAAGTTTTTGAGATAACGCAGATAGTAAAAGAGGCATAAAAGAAGAGAGAGAAAGCAGAACGTTCACTGTCAGAATTATGGGACTTTATGAAGCGTTCCAACATACGAGTTACAGGAATTCCAGAAGGGGAAGAAGAATGCCCCAGAGGAATGGAAGCCATACTAGAGAATGTTATAAAAGAAAATTTCCCAAACATCACCAAAGATACTGACACACTGCTTTCAGAGGGATATCGGACCCCAGGTCACCTCAACTCTAACCGAGCTTCTCCAAGACACATTATGATGAACCTGTCCAAAGTCAAGACAAAAGAAAAGATTCTGCAAGCTGCCAGGAGTAAGCGCCAGTTGACCTACAGGGGCAAATCCATCAGAGTGACCGCAGACTTCTCTAATGAAACTTTCCAAGCAAGAAGACAATGGTCATCTACCTTTAACCTACTTAAACAGAACAATTTTCAGCCCAGAATTCTGTACCCTGCTAAGCTAAGCTTCAAAATTGACGGAGAAATCAAATCATTTACGGATATACAAACATTGAGGAAATTCGCCACAAGACCGGCTCTACAGGAAATACTTCAACCTGTTCTGCACACTGACCACCACAATGGATCAGCAGCAAAGTAAGAACTCAGAAATCAAAGGACAGAACCTAACCTCCACACTGATGCAAAAGATAAAACTAAGCAATGGACTCTCACCAAATAAGACGAATAGAATACTACCACACTTATCAATTATCTCCATAAATGTTAATGGCTTGAATTCTCCACTGAAGAGACATAGATTGGCTGACTGGATTAAAAAACACAAGCCATCCATTTGCTGTCTGCAAGAAACACACCTGGCTTCAAAAGACAAATTAAAGCTCCGAGTCAAGGGTTGGAAGACAATTTTTCAGGCAAATGGAATTCAGAAGAAAAGAGGAGTTGCAATCTTATTTTCAGATACATGTGGATTTAAAGCAACTAAAGTCAAAAAAGACAAAGATGGTCACTTTATATTGGTCAAGGGAAAACTACAACAAGAAGACATTTCAATTCTAAATATTTATGCACCCAATTTAAATGCTCCCAGATTCTTGAAGCAGACCTTACTCAGTCTGAGCAATCTGATATCTGATAATACCATCATAACAGGGGACTTTAACACACCTCTTACAGAGCTGGACAGATCCTCTAAACAGAAATTAAACAAAGATATAAGAGATTTAAATGAGACTCTAGAACAACTATGCTTGATAGACGCATATAGAACACTCCACCCCAAAGACAAAGAATATACATTCTTCTCATCACCCCATGGAACATTCTCCAAAATTGATCATATCCTGGGACACAAAACAAATATCAACAGAATCAAAAGAATTGAAATTTTACCTTGTATCTTTTCAGACCATAAGGCACTAAAGGTGGAACTCAACTCTAACAAAAATGCTCGACCCCACCCAAAGGCATGGAAATTAAACAATCTTCTGTTGAATAACAGATGGGTGCAGGAAGAAATAAAACAGGAAATCATTAACTTCCTTGAGCATAACAACAATGAAGACACAAGCTACCAAAACCTGTGGGATACTGCAAAAGCAGTTTTGAGAGGAAAATTCATCGCTTTAGATGCCTACATTCGAAAAACAGAAAGAGAACACATCATCAATCTCACAAGAGATCTTATGGAATTGGAAAAAGAAGAACAATCTAAGCCTAAACTCAGTAGAAGAAAAGAAATAGCCAAAATCAAATCAGAGATCAATGAAATTGAAAACAAAAGAATCATTCAGAAAATTAATGAAACAAGGATTTGGTTTTTTGAAAAAATAAATAAAATAGATAAACCATTGGCCAGACTAACTAGAAATAGAAAAGTAAAATCTCTAGTAACCTCAATCAGAAACGATAAAGGGGAAATAACAACTGATCCCACAGAGATAAAAGAGATCATCTCTGAGTACTACCAGAAACTCTATGCCCAGAGGAAATGGATCAATATTTGGAATCACACTCTCTCCCTAAACTTAGCCAGGAAGAACTAGAGCTCCTGAACAGACCAATTTCAAGCACTGAGATCAAAGAAACAATAAAAAAGCTTCCAACTAAAAAATGCCCTGGTCCAGATGGCTTCACTCCAGAATTCTATCAAACCTTCAAGGAAGAGCTTATTCCTGTACTGCAGAAATTATTCCAAAAAATTGAGGAAGAAGGAATCTTCCCCAACACATTCTATGAAGCAAACATCACCCTGATACCAAAACCAGGAAAAGACCCAAACAAAAAAGGAGAATTTGAGACCAATCTCACTCATGAATATAGATGGAAAAATTCTCAACAAAATCCTAGCCAATAGATTACAGCTTATCATCAAAAAAGTCATTCATCATGATCAAGTAGGCTTCATCCCAGGGATGCAAGGCTGGTTTAACATACGCAAGTCCATAAACGTTATCCACCATATTAACAGAGGCAAAAATAAAGATCACATGATCCTCTCAATAGATGCAGAAAAAGCATTTGATAAAATCCAGCATCCTTTTCTAATTAGAACACTGAAGAGTATAGGCATAGGTGGCACATGAGTTTCTAAAACTGATTGAAGCTATTTATGACAAACCCACAGCCAATATTTTACTGAATGGAGTAAAACTGAAAGCTTTTCCTCTTAGAACGGGAACCAGACAAGGTTGTCCTCTGTCACCTTTACTATTCAACATAGTGCTGGAAGTTCTAGCCAATACAATTAGGCAAGACAAGGAAATAAAGGGAATCCAAATGGGAGCAGAAGAGGTCAAACTCTCCCTCTTTGCTGACAACATGATCTTATACTTAGAGAACCCCAAAGACTCAACCACAAGACTCCTAGAAGTCATCAAAAAATACAGTAATCTTTCAGGATATAAAATCAATGTCCACAAGTCAGTAGCCTTTGTATACACCAATAACAGTCAAGATGAGAAGCTAATTAAGGACACAACTCCCTTCACCATAGTTTCAAAGAAAATGAAGTACCTAGGAATATACCTAATGAAGGAGGTGAAGGACCTCTATAAAGAAAACTATGAACTCCTCAGAAAGGAAATAGCAGAGGATATTAACAAATGGAAGAACATACCACGCTCATGGATGGGAAGAATCAACATTGTTAAAATGTCTATACTTCCCAAAGCAATCTACCTATTCAATGCCATTCCTATCAAAGTACCTACATCGTACTTTCAAGATTTGGAAAAAATGATTCTGCGTTTTGTATGGAACCGGAAAAAACCCCGTATAGCTAAGGCAGTTCTTAGTAACAAAAATAAAGCTGGGGGCATCAGCATACCAGATTTTAGTCTGTACTACAAAGCCATAGTGCTCAAGACAGCATGGTACTGGCACAAAAACAGAGACATAGACACTGGGAATCAAATTGAACACCAAGAAATGAAACTAACATCTTACAACCACCTAATCTTCGATAAACCAAACAAGAACTTACCCTGGGGAAAAGACTCCCTATTCAATAAATGGTGTTGGGAGAACTGGATGTCTACATGTAAAAGACCGAAACTGGACCCACACCTTTCCCCACTCACAAAAATTGACTCAAGATGGATAAAGGACTTAAATTTAAGGCATGAAACAGTAAAAATCCTCAAAGAAAGCATAGGAAAAACACTGGAGATATTGGCCTGGGGGAAGACTTCATGAAGAAGACTGCCATGGCAATTGCAACAACAACAAAAATAAACAAATGGGACTTCATTAAACTGAAAAGCTTCTGTACAGCTAAGGACACAATAACCAAAGCAAAGAGACAACCTACACAATGGGAAAGGATATTTGCATATTTTCAATCAGACAAAAGCTTGATAACCAGGATCTATAGAGAACTCAAATTAATCCACATGAAAAAAGCCAACAATCCCTTATATCAATGGGCAAGAGACATGAATAGAACTTTCTCTAAAGACGACAGATGAATGGCTAACAAACACATGAAAAAATGTTCCTCATCTCTATATATTAGAGAAATGCAAATCAAAACATCCCTGAGATATCATCTAACCCCAGTGAGAATGGCCCACATCACAAAATCTCAAAACTGCAGATGCTGGCGTGGATGTGGAGAGAAGGGAACACTTTTACACTGCTGGTGGGACTGCAAACTAGTACAACCCTTCTGGAAGGAAGTATGGAGAAACCTCAAAGCACTCAACCTAGACCTCCCATTCGATCCTGCAATCCCATTACTGGGCATCTACCCAGAAGGAAAAAAATCCTTTTATCATAAGGACACTTGTACTAGACTGTTTATTGCAGCTCAATTTACAATTGCCAAAATGTGGAAACAGCCTAAATGCCCACCAACCCAGGAATGGATTAACAAGCTGTGGTATATGTATACCATGGAATACTATTCAGCCATTAAAAAAAAATGGAGACTTTACATCCTTCGTATTAACCTGGATGGAAGTGGAAGACATTATTCTTAGTAAAGCCTCACAAGAATGGAGAAGCATGAATCCTATTTACTCAATCTTGATATGAGGACAATTAATGACAATTAAGGTTATGGGGGGGGGAAGCAGAAAGAGGGATGGAGGGAGGGGGATGGGGCCTTAGTGTGTGTCACACTTTATGGGGGCAAGACATGATTGCAAGAGGGACTTTACCTAACAATTGTAATCGGTGTAACTGGCTTATTGTACCCTCAATGAATCCCCAACAATAAAAAAAAAAAAAAGATGTATTTTTCTTACAGTTCCAGAAAAGTCCAGAAATGAGAAATCAAGTTGTTGGTAGGATACCCTTGCTCTAAGAGTTCCAGAAGGGAATCCTTTTTTGCCTTTCTAGACGCTACTGGTTGGATGTGTTCCTTGGATGGTGGTAGCATAAATCTATTTTCTGATAGATTTGGCTTTCTCACCTGTGTCTTTGAATCCCAATCTCATTCTGCTTTACTCTTATCAGGATATCTATCATTGCACGTAAGTTTGGCCTGCCCTGAATCCAAGATGATCTCATCTCCGGTATCTTAACGACATCTATGCAAAGCCTTTTTTATAGATATTCATAGGTCTTGGTGGATCTAACATCTTGGGGACCAAAATTCAACCTGCTGTACATTGGAAAGATTACAAAGGGACATCTACTTTATTGTAGAAAGAAATTTTAGTAGCAAAAACTGAGTTACTGAATTCAAGAAATGTCCACAGAAAACCCCATGCAAGAGTTATAGAATGTTTATTGTTCCAATTTTAAGAATGAAAGCACAGTTAAGGTGTGAACAGACATAGAGGTACCAGTAGTCATTATGTGGAGCACTATTTTTTTTTTTTTCTTTTTGAGACAGATTCTCCCTCTATTGCTCTGGGTAGAATGATGTGGTGTCACAGCTCACAGCAACCTCAAATCCTGGGTTTGAGCAATGCTTTTGCCTCAGGCTCCCGAATAGCTGGGACTACCAGCACCTGCAACAATGCCCAGCTATTTATTCTATTTTTACTAGAGATGGGGTCTCCCTCTTGTTCAGGCTGGTTTGGAACTCCTGAGCTCATGCAATCCACCCACCGAGGCTTCCCAGAGCACTAGGATTGCAAGTGTGAACCACCACACCCAGCCCCAAGTATGTTCTTCATTATCGAAGGGAATGGAATCCTCTCCACCTCCTGATTAAAATACAATGTGGAAAAATCATACATAACTAATTGTACTTAGAAAAAAGCAATATGTGTTTATCTATTGTAAACACAGAAGAAAATGTAGAGATGAGTATCAAAGGAATGTGCAGGGCAAAACTAGGATCACATGAGAGTTTGAACAGTGAATTTGCTATGAACTTACAAAATTAATGGCTCGGCACCTGTAGCACAGTGGTTACTGCACTGGTTATGATGCCAGACACATGCACCGAGGCTGGTTGGTTTGAGCCCAGGCCGGGCCAGCTAAATAACAATGACAACTGCAACAAGAAAATAGCCAGGTGTTGTGGCAGCACCTGTAGTCCCAGCTACTCGGGAGGCTGAGGCAAGAGAATCACTTAAGCCCAGGAGTTGGAGGTTGCTGTGAGCTGTATTGCCATAGCACTCTATGGAGAGCAACATAGTGAGACTCTGTCTCAAAAAAAAAAAAAAAAAGAAAAGAAAAAGAAAAAGGAATTACAAAATTAATGAATTTCTTATTGATGTGGTTTATATTCCTTAGAAAGAAATGATTTGTGAATCTATGTTGTTTCCCCTGCTTTATTTAATAATGAAAAGAAAAAGAACTAATTAAGTAAGATAATTAATTACATATAATGAGAATGTTGAATTTGAAAAAGTGTTTACAAACCTAGGTCAACTTATCACCTCAAGAATAATAGTGAATAGAAAAGTTTGGAGATTTGGGTGGTACCAATGGTTCAAGGAGTAGAGTGCCGGGGGGTGGTGGGTTCAAGCCCGGCCCCCAACCAAAACTGAAAAAAGAAAAAAAGAAAAAAAGTTTGTAGATTTGAACATCAGTTTTGAATTTCCTCTCCATCTGGAATCCATGTGAGATGAGGCTGATTTTTAGGTGGGAGTTGAAACAATCAGACATATGTGGGTATATGACTATACATTCGTTTGAGGAATTATAATCCTGTGCACTACATTATTCTGATAAATGCCAGTGTAAGACTTTATCAATGTAATTGTAATTCCTGGTTCCACTAGAGAATCTGTAGAATCTTCTCAGAACAAGTATCATAAGAACAAATGAAGTGAACTTGTTTTGGAATGGTGGACTGGATCTAACAAATTTAGGGAATTTAAAAAAGGAGTAGAGATTTCAACAGTGTTTTCTCTTTGAAATAAAAGACACATATTGAGAATTAAGTGGCCCAAGTCTTTACACAATATGTAGCAGCCCATATAGCCTATGGCTAGGAGGAGTGAGAGTTATAAGAAATACCTGAATAGCTCAACAATGGAACACCTTGGAAAAAGGGCATGGAGAGGGAGTTAGCTCTACTAACATAATGAGAGTTCGTGAGATGAGAGTGGTGGTGAATTGGCAGTCTCTACTCCTGTGGTGTTGAGAGGCATGAGATCAGCCTTATATTAGGCTGGAGGAGCAGGCAGTCGGGAGCATGCGCATTCTATCACGGACCCGCTTACTCTGACTCTGTCTCCTCTCCTGCCTGCAGAACAACAGCACAGCGTCTCTCTGCTGAAGATCACCAAGCTCTGCTAAAGACTAAGATCTATCTATTCTAAGACTGCTTGACTCTAAGACTCTCTCTCCTGCGGAAGTAGATAGCCTTCAGGTACCTAAGAGTAATTGTTCCTGAGCAAGGTAGCTTAGCGGTCTGCTTTGGGACGAGACCTGGCCAGTCCCGGGCCCTGACAACAATAACTTGTTTGACAATTGCAAAGTATTAACTATGTTCCAAGTCTATAAAATTGATCTTAATTCTATTAAATCATTAGTCATGAAGCAGGTAGTATTAATTTAGGAAAACTAGAATCAATGATAATATTGGTATATTTTAAAAAGAACAATAGAAAGGAACTAAAAGGAATATTAATTGATATGTAGCTTAGTGCCAAAAATCATATAATATTTATTTCAAAGGGCTTAAAGAATTTTAGAGATTCAAGCAGGAAAGCATGAAAATCCATCAAAAGCAGGATATAATCATGACTGCTGTTCTCAGCAGATCAAATAATATTTAATTTGGAAATTTAGATTAAATGTTTGTTAGTCTCTCATGAAAAGAAGTATGGGTAATTCCATTAATCAAATTATTTTAGGTAGGAAGATAGTTTATTAGAAATTACCCTTGCTGAAAATCTTTTCTTTTTTAAGGAAAACAAAATACAGCTCCAGAATTATTTAACATGAATGCACTAAATTATTTCTTTGTATAATGTCATTCACAATATAAATTATAGGAAAGAAATCAGATTCTATTATGTTAAAGACATCACATTCAGAATTAGAAGAAATATATATTAGAATCTGGATAAATCAACTCCTATGTGAATATTCTGGCATCTGCACTGCTCAAGTCACAGAATCAGGTGTTATTGGTATATGAGCAGCTGCATAAAAATAAGCATGATGGCAGCCTAAGGAAAGAAAGCAGAACATGCTGTTACATTTCGGAAGATATTTTCTCATATACCTCAGAAATAAAATGTATCCATTCATATAATGAAGAATAATGGTGCTAAAATCTATTACATTCAATATTTTGTGATTGATTTCCTGACATTTATCCTTAACTTTAAGAACTTCTTGTTACCCGGGGCTGTTGTAAAAGCTTTTCCATACTTATGTATTGCTTAAAATAAAAAGTGGTGAATTATTACCTCGACTTCACACATGAATTACTGACACAAAGACAGAAACTAATTTGCCTGAATTTGCACAGTAAGCAAGTGGCAGAACAGAAAGCGTAAAGGAGAAGAGGAAATGAGAAAACACGTTAGAAAAAGTGTGGTAGTTTAGTAGGAAAAATAGAATTCTCTTTATGCGCCAGTAGATACGAAAAATCAAATCCACTTAAGAAATAGTTAGGATTTCAGTATCCTGTAAAGATGTGTTTTCATATATTCTTCAGTTTTAAAAAGTCTAGCCCACTCAACCAACTGACATAAATAAAAAGTAATATAAGTTTTTGTAGTAGTTTCTTATTTTCTATGTACTAAGCATCCTTTTCAAACTGAAACAAAAATAATTTTCCTGGTTTAATTTCTGTTAAAAATATGCTGTATAAAGTCACACCAATTTGTGTGTGTGTGTATAAATACCATTCTGTTTTGGTTTCTATCGCCTTGTAGTATAGTGTGAAGTCTGGTAATGTGATGCCTTCAGATTTGTTCCTTTTGCTTAAGATTGCTTTGGCTATTTGGGCTCTTTTCTATTTCCAAATGAGGCATAGAATTTTTTCCAAATCTGTGAAATAGGATATTGGTTTTTGATGAGGTCTGTATTGAATCTGAAAGCCACTTTGGAAAGAATGGGCATTTAAAAAACGTAGATTCTGGCTTGGCGCCTGTCCACAGTGGTTACAGTGCCAGCCACATACACTGAAGCTGGCAGGTTTGAGTCCAGGCCAGCTAAACAACAACAGCAAAATAGCTGGGCCTTGTGGGTGCCTGTAGTCCCCAGCTCCTTGGGAGGCTGAGGCCAGAGAATCACTTGAGCCCAAGAGTTTGAGGTTGCTGTGAGCTATGACACCACAGCACTCTACCAAGGACAACATAGTGAGACTCTGTCTCAAAAAAAAAAAAAAAAAAAAAGCAGATTCTGCTGATCCATGAGCATGGCATGGTATTTCCCATTCCTTCATGTTGTCTGTGATTTTTCCCCGTCAGTGTTTTGCATTTCTCTTTGTGAAGATCTTTTACCTCCATGGTTAAGTATATTCCTAGGTATTTTATTTCTTTGTAGTCCTTATGACGGGTACTGGTTCTTTGCTTTGAGCCTCTTTTATTGGTGTATAGGAACGATACTGATTTGTGCACATTGATTTTGTAACCTCAATTAAAGTTAGACTTTGCTCAATTTATTAATTGCAACTCTTTGGTAGAATCCTTGTAGATTTCTAGATATAAGATTATATCATTGACAAAAAATGATAGTTTAGCCTCCTCTTTCCCATTTTGGATATACTTAATTTCTTTTGATTGCCTAATTGCTCAGGCAGGGACTTCCAGCTTTATGTTCAATGGAAGTCACGACCTTGGGTATCCTTGTCATGTTTCTGTTCTTGGTGGGAATGCTTTCAATTTCTCCCCATCAGAGTGATGTTGACTTTATGTGTGTCATATACGGCTTTTGAAATTTTCAGATATGTTCCTCCTCTGCATAGTTTGTCAAGAATTTTATCAGAAAAGGGTGATAAATTTTATTGAATTCTTTTTCTTCATCTATTGAGATGATCATATGGTCTCTGTTTTTGCTTCTGGTTATGTGTCGCCACATTTATTGATTCTCATATGTTGTATATCTCTGGGATCACTTGCATCTCTGGGATAAAGCCTACTTTTTCATGGAGGATTTTTTTTTTTCCTGATGTGTTGTAGAATTCACTTTGCTCGTATTTTATTGAGGATTTTTCCATTCATATTCATAAAGGATATGTGTCTGTAGTTTTCTTTTTCTTCGTTTTTATTGTTGGGTTGGGTCCTTCACTGGCTTTGGTATAAAGGTGATGCTTCATGGAGGCATAGACCATAGAACAGAACAGAAACCTCAGAAATGAAACTATCCACATTCAATCAACTGGTGTTTGACACAGATACAACAATATAGACTGGGAAAAAGAACGCTTATTCAATAAATGGTGCTGAGAAAATTGAATGACCAGGGACAGAAGAATGAAATGGGATTCATTTTGCTCACCACTCACAAAAATTACTTCAAGATGGATAAAAGACTTAAAAATAAGGCATGTGACTGTAAGAGTTCTAGAAGAAAAATTAGAAAAAACTCATGTAGGTATTTGCTCAGGGAAAGAATTTATGAGCAAGATCCCTATGGCAATAACAGTAAAAACAAAAATAAATAAATAAATGGGACTTGATTAAGTTAAAAATGTTCTGCGTTAGATAAGAGGGATTTTACCTAACAAATGCAAGCATTGTATTTTAATTCTTTGTACCCTCAACTTACCTGAAGCCATAAAAAAAATTTTTTTTAAGGTTCTGCAGTCAAAGAAATAATCATAAGCAGAAAACCTACAAAATGTGAGAAAATATTCACAAGCTATATATCTGATAGAGAACTAATAACAAGAATTTGCATATAATTCAAGAAAATCAGCAAAAGAATGAAGCAGCCCCATCAAAAGTGGGCAAAAAAAAAAAAAAAGACAAATGAACACATGCTTTTCAAAAGAAAAGAGACAAATGGGCAATAAACATGAAAAAAATGCTCCCTGTCACCAATCATGAGAGGAATGCAAATTAAAACCAAAATACAATATCACCTTACCCCAGGCAGAATGTTTTTTATTAAAAGGTTCAAAAACTATAGATGCTGATGAGGATGGGGAAAGAAAGAAATGCTTCTACACGGTCGGTGGGTCTGAAATAGGTACGACCTCTATGGAAAACAGTACGGAGATTCCCCAAAGATCTAAAAGTACACCTACCATTTTATTTAGCAGTGCCACTACTGAGTATTTACCCAAAGGAAAAGAAGATATTGTATCAGAACAACTCTTACACTCAAATGTTTGTTGTAGCACACTTCACAACTGCAAAGATGTGAAATTTACTCAAGTGCCCACGGATTCATGAGTGGATTAACAACACGTGATATATGTATAATATAGAATACTACTCAGCCATGAAGAAAAATGAATTGAGGCTTTTTGCAACAATTTGGATGAAAGGGAGACCATAATCCTAGGTGAATTATCTAAAGAATGGAAAAACAAACACCCCATGTGCTCACTATTAAATTAGAGCTCACCAGTGAGCACACATGTTCAAGGAGGGAAGTAAAACTCAATGAAAATGAAGCAGAGGTGGGGGAGGAGATGGGTGACAACCTACCTAACAGAATGAACACTCTCTGGGTGACAACCACACTTACAATTATGACTCAAGCTTTATAAAAGCAATCCATGTACCAAAAATACGAGTACCACCGTAATACTATGAAATTAGTTTTAAAAAGTCTGCTGGGAACTGGCAGTTTAATCAGACATCATTAATTCTGCAAAAGGAACCATATTATTCTTTTTTGCATATTTTCTGGTGCAAAAAAAGGATAATAAAGTCATAACAAATAACAATGTGAAATTTCTCAGGGATATTTATTGTAAGGTATTATTTTTAATGCTGTTAAGCCACGGTATTCTGTAGTTATTCAGTATAGCAACACTACTGTAAACAAAACTGATCCTTTGTATCTAATAAAAATAATCACTCACATACTTAGAGGAGGTCAGTGGCATTCTCAAATCATATAAAACAAAATCGAAAATGATAAAAAAAATTTTTGATTCCACGTTTAATCTGTGCTCAGTTGTGCTTGATTTGTCTAAGGAAAAAGTATTGGCCTTTGGCCATGAAAGCTGGTACAATAATTGGTTTCAGAAGCCTGCACAAAAAGCTGGATAAGTGCATCATATGAAAAAGACAATCAGTGGGGAACTGTATGGTGAATTACAATTTAAGGTGTAGAAAACATTTACGGATGCTGTACAAGATAATTTGCTTATGGTGGAAATTGAATAAAGAGCTTAGTAATGTTGGAGATACATGCAAAAATAACAAAAATATTAATTCCCAAGTTCAGTTATTTCTGGAAAGGGAGTCCTTAATTTCTTATCTATTAAGTATAAGTAGTTTTATAGACTTGTCAATGCACAGTACCAAAAATTACACTCATAGGCATATATAGACACATACACATGTCCATTCTCCCTCTAGGGGCTATAAAATTACATAGAATAACAAACAGAATGTAATAACAATTAAATCAGATATATTATTGTTCTAGGACTCTGGGTCTTTAAATTTTCTAATATATTTGTGTTTAAACAATTCACCAAGCAGCTTAAAACCCAAGATACTATCTCAGATTCAATAGATGTGAATCTTTCCCCTTCCATTTGTAATAAAGAACAGATTAAAGATTTCACTAATGAAAATGATTGAGATTAGTCCAGGAAAGCTAAAACAGACCTTTTCAATAAATAAGCCGGCTTTAAACACTGTTAATCTGATGAGGCTAGGGAGAGTTTAATTAAAAGTCTGTCTCCCATTTATCTAGTATTCAACAGTAAAATATCTACTGAAACAGCTTTTTCTTTTAACATGTTTTTTTTTTTCCTTTTTCTCTTTCTTTTGGTGCTAACAGAAAACCAATATTTAAGGTTGAATAGACAAAGGTCCCATCAACTCCATTTTTTTAGTAGATGGTAAGAATCACAACAGTGGAGTATTAATGAGGACGGGAGCCTGCTGAGTGATGTTGGGACTCTTGTGTGGTATGAGAATTCCATGCTAAAAGATATTTTAAAGGCTGTAAAATTTAGAGGGACAAAATGTATTTTGTTATTTGGCTGTCAAAACAGTAATTTAGGTAGGTAACAGGTAGAAAATAAAGAAATAAGGTTGTTATTATTATATTCAAATGTGCATTGCTATACTGTGTGAAAAGAATGAGAAACAGAAATATTTCCTAACAAATTCAAGCTTATGAAGATAGTCAATTCTAGTTAAAAAGAACAAAACCCAAATTTTGATTGGCTAACCTAGCTGTTAAATGCTACGTTATCCATTAACAACTAGATATTCATTTTAATCTCCTATATTAGTCACAAGTTTGATGAGTAACAGTGGAGACTCCTGATAAGCCTTTCTAAATTTGAGAATTCCTGAAATTTTCTGGCAAAAAAAATGGGTGAACTTAACATTGCTGCTTTTGGGGACATAATGTGTTTGCTTTTGGTGAAATGGACATCGTAGATATGACATAATTTACATTAAGAAAAATAGGTAACAAAAAGACTTATACAATAATTACCAATCCACTTTAGCCCTTTGACAAGTCAGGCATGTAATACTAAACACATTCTTTTAATCTTTCTTTATTATTTAAATTTCTGATTAAGAGTATATACAATTAGGTTACATTGTCTTCATTTGTCCAGTAAAGTCCAAGTTGTAGTTGAGTCCTTCACTCAGGAGGTGTGTTATATACTCCTATATTGTACATGTTATCTGAGAATTTACCAAAGCCCCTCACCCTCCCCTCCTTATTGAATTTGATTTGTTTTTTCTCCTGTGGGCATGTAGTTGTTTATCTACGAGTTTCATATTAGTTTAAGTACATAGGATGCTAGCTTTTTATTTGTTTTTTTTAAATTGTTTTTATTAAATCATAACTTTGTACATTGCATTTATGGGGTTCAGGGTACTGCTTCAATTTACAATGTGAAATGCTTACATTGAACTAAGTAACACATCCATCACAATTATACTCATATCTTAATAGTTTTGAAATGTACCATTGGATCCTGCACATTAGGTGAGGTCCCCCCAAATACCCTCCCTCCTCTCATATCCCCCTCTTCCCTCTTTCTCCTCTTCCCTTCTAGAAACTGGTAGATGCCAGCTTTTTAATTATTGTGATACTTAGGAGAATGTTCTACAAATCCTTCCAGGTAAATATAAAAGATGCAAAGTCTCTTTATGGCTGAATGGTATTCCACGGTATCCATATACCATAGTTTATTAATCCATTTGTGTTTTAATCCTTCTAATGAAAACTCTTCCTCCTGCTCAAACACAACTATTCATACTGTTTATACCATTATAATCTCCATCCATTATCTGTTCTGTCTGTTATATCTTCATTGTCTTTATTTCCACCAGATATTCTAAACTAGCACAAATGTGTAAGTACAACTTCATTAAAAGGCCAGAGCAATCAATGATGCAAAGTTCAAGAAAAGACACTTTCTTCAAGTGGTATCCTCTCTAGTTTCTGTGCTGTCTCTCCCTTCCCTTTTTCATTTATATTCTTCTTCATATATTTTTCTTATTCTTCTTTCATATATTTTTTTCTTTCTTTCTTTCTTTTTTTTTTTTTGATACAGAATCTCAAGCTATAACCCTGGGTCTAGTGACCTGGCATCATAACTCACACCAGCAACCTCCGACTCTTGTGTTCAATCAATCCCCTTGCCTCAGTTTTTCTATTTCTAGTAGAGACGAGGTCTCGCTTTTGCTCAGGCTGGTCTCAAATTCCTGAGCTCTACCTTGGCCTCCCTGAGTGCTAGGATTATAAAAATGAGCCACCGTGCCCAGCCTTCCCAGTCTTCCTAACATGATAATTTAATGCCACTTCTTTCCTTCCCTTTCTATTTTCTTTCCTTTTTTTTTTTCCTTTTTATTCTTCTGTGCTTAATCTACTGCAGTCTGACCTCTTCCTTTAGTACATCACTGAAACTCTGCTGTCAAGAGTCACTAATGCCCTGTGATTGGACAGGTAGGTATGTTTAACTACTGTATTTTGTATGCAGTGACATGGCTGACTCTCCTGAGACCATAGTTGCGGCTGATATGCTGACCAGGCTGGTGGTTTTCTTCCCCTCTAGGACTTACTTTTCAGTCTCATTCCAGGCTCCCAATTTTCCACTGTCCTTTCTTTATATGGCTGATACTGTTTTGGTCTTATCTCATTCTATACAATTCTATTACACAAACCTATTCTTTTAGTTTCAATCATACATGTAACAGTACACTCAATATACTCATTTGGAGAGCATAGAGATACTTCAAATTCCAATGAACACTTACTGGAAAAACAACTTCCATTGATTTCATCCATAATATATGCCAGGTTTGGGGGGTGTGTGTGTGTGTGTGTGTGTGTGTGTATTCCCTTTAAATCTTCACAGTTTGCCGCTTAGTGGATTATGATTAAGTTTTAAATTTGGTATTTCTGGTAGAAAACAAAAACTGGAATAGTTAAGATCTCATAGGAGCTTAAAATAGAAATGTCTATTAATATATAAAATACATTAACTTAAAATAGTGAATATATTTTTAAAATATAATTTAAATAGTACATTAAAATGTAAAATGAGATACATTTATTTTTCTTAACTACTCTTCAACTGAAGTTTTGATTTTCTTTTCATTTCCAGGGGAAAATTATTATTTTTTTTTACTTTAATGTTTATGTGGGAGCCAAGGGAAAGCGTCCCCTCCACTCTCTGAAGGTTCACTGAAAATGAATCCACAATAGATTAATAGGAGAAAAGGTATTATTGATCTATCAAATATGCATAGCATGAAAACACCAAAGGAGAATGATTACTGATAACCCAGTGGGATACAGTTGTCTGTGTGACCTTCTTTGAAGGAGAAGAGTGAGGGAACGCAGCAGCAGATTAAATGACTTCAGGGGGAATGAATGGGCCCGATGTTTAGATAAAGGTTAGTAACCAAATTTTCTTTGGGAATTTAATGGGGACTGAAACCAGACAATAGTTTGGAACAAACTTCATCTGGGCTCTAAGTGTAGCATTTAATTTTTATTCTCTTCCTTTGTGATAGGAGTTTTAATCTTCTCTGATTAACAAAATTTTAGGGAAGGAATCAAAGGCAATTGTGTTCCTCCGTGAGGGTTCAGTTTCTATGTATAAAAGGCAACTTCAGAGAACAGTCTCATCCTGCAGTTTTTAGAAAAGACAGAGGATGGTTTATGGCGAGCAGAATGAAGATGAGAGAGATCAGGAGACTGCTTCTTTAGCCTTCAAAGCATCACATTTCAGGGTGTCATTTCCTGAGCCCCAACATCGTTTGTCTGTAATTCTACTTTTCTTACTTTATTATCAAATTATTTCTACTGTGCAGGAATTTATTGAAAACTTCTATGCAATTGATACACAGATATGTATTACATATGTATCTATTTATAGAAGCTTCAGTAAGAAGCTAAATAGGACACTCATTTCTCTTTTTTCTAAGTAGAGTATAAACCAATTTCTTTCATTGAATTGTTCAAATACATTAGCCTGACAGGCTTTTTCTAAACAATCTTTCAAAAACTGAAAGATATGTTAAAATGTCTTCCATCGCTAGTTTTTAACATTAACCTAAATATTTCAACACATGATTATGATTTATATTTTAAAATATATTATTACGATTAAATCCATGTAACATAAAATTAACCATTTTAAATGCAAATTCACAATGTTGTACAGCTACCACTTTTGTTGCTGTTTTCATCACCTCAGAAGGAAACCACATTCCCATGAAGTAGTTATTATTTTAGCACAACCACCACCAAATGTCTGGGACCACCGATCTGTTTTCTTTCTTTTTTTTTTTTTATTAAATCATAGCTGTGTACATTAATGCGATCATGGGGCACCATACACTGGTTTTATAGACCGTTTGACACATTTTCATCTCACTGGTTAACATAGCCTTCCTGGCATTTTCTTAGTTATTGTGTTAAGATATTTACATTCCACCTTTACTAAGTTTAACATATACCCTTGTAAGATGCACCGCAGGTGTAATCCCACCAATCTCCCTCCCTCCCCTCCCTTTCCCCCTTCCCACTTTCCCCTATTCTTAGGTTGTAACTGGGTTATAGCTTTCATGTGAAATCCATGAATTAGTTTCATAGTAGGGCTGAGTACATTGGATACTTTTCTTTCATTCTTGAGATACTTGACTAAGAAGAATATGTTCCCGCTCCATCCATGTAAACATGAAAGAGGTAAAGTCTCCATCTTTCTTTAAGGCTGCATAATATTCCATGGTGTACGTATACCACAATTTATTAATCCATTCGTGGATAAATGGACACTTGGGCTTTTTCCATGACTTAGCGATTATGAATTGGGCTGCAATAAACATTCTGGTACAAACATCTTTGTTATGATGTGATTTTAGTCTTTTGGGTATATGCCTAGTAGAGGAGTTATAGGATTGAATGGCAGATCTATTTTTAGATCTCTAAGTGTTCTCCAAACATCTTTCCAAAAGGAATGTATTAATTTGCATTCCTACCAGCAGTGTGTAAGTGTTCCCTTTTCTCCACATCCACACCAACATCTCTGGTCTTGAGATTTTGTGATATAGGCTAGTCTTACTGGAGTTAGATGATATCAAAGTAGTTTTGATTTGCATTTCTCTGATGATTAAAGATGATGAGCATTTTTTCATATGTCTGTAGGCCGCGCGCCTGTCTTCTTCAGAGAAGTTTCTCTTCAAATACCTTGCCCAGCCTGCGATGGGATTACTTGTTCATTTCTTGTTTATACGTTTGAGTTCTCTATGGATTCTGGTTATTATACCTTTGTCAGAGACATAACCTGCAAATATCTTCTCCCATTATGAGGGCTGTTTGCTTGCTTTACTTACTGTGTTCTTGACCCGGGCAATTGAAGCAGCTTCAAAAATACACCACTGATCTGTTTTATGTGTCTATACGTTCACCTATTATGAATGTTTTATATAAATGGAATAATACAGTATGTGACTCTGTGTGGCTTTTGTCACTTAACATTTTTGGGGGTTCATCCACATTGGACCATGTGTCCATAACTAATTCATTTTTTATGGCCGTATAATATTTTATTGAGTACGTAAACCACGATTAGATTCTCCATTCATTCACTGGTGGATATTTGAGTTATTTCCTATAGTGGATAATACAGTGAATATGTATGTTCATGTATTTATCTTTTCAATTAATTTAAGTACATTCCTAAGACTTGTAATTATTGAGTTACATGATAATTCCATTTAACATTTTGAGAAACTGCTAAACTATTTTTCATAGCAACTGAATTTTATATTTCTAATAGTGAATTTTATATTTCTAATAGTGATGTAAAGTATCTCACATGCTCAACAATGATTTTTATTTTAAATTAAAAAAAAAAAGAAACCTTTCCTAGTGGGTTGAAGTGGTATCTTATTAAAATTTCAAATTGCATTGCCATAAGGACTAATGCTATTGAGCATCCCTTAATATCTTCTCTAATTTCTCAGAGAAATTAGTGTATCTTTCTGAATAAATGTCTATTCAAGTCTTTTTTTATTTTTTAATTGTTACACATCTTTTTGTTCAATCATAAGGCGTTTTTATAAAAACTAGAGTCTAGTCTCTTAGCAGATACTTGATTTACAAATATTGTCTCCTATTCTGTAGTTTGTCTTTATACTTTCTTGATTATGTCCTTTGCCAGACAAAAGTTTTAAATTTTCATGAAGTCAAATTTACCTGAATTTCTTTTCTTTGAGATAAAGTTTCACTATGTTGCCCTCTGTAGAGTGCTGTAGTGTCACAGCTCACAGCAACTTCAAATTCTTGGGCTTCGGCAATTCTCTTGCCTCAGCCTCCCAAGGAGCTGGGACTAAAGGGGCCCACCATAATGCCTGGCTATTTATTGGTTGTAGTTGTCATTGTTGTTTAGCAGGCCCAGGCCATGTTCAAACTCATCAGCCTCAGTATATGTGGCCGGTGCCCTAACCACTGAGCTATGAGCACTGAGCCAATTTTCTTTTCTTTTGTTGCTCTTTCCTTTTGTCATATTGAAGAATCACAGACATGCCCAATGTCCTGAAAATTTACTAATATTATTGGTCGCCTTAATTTTTATAGTTAAGTCTTAGATCCATATTGAGTTACCTTCTTGCATAATGTGATGTATATGGTTTCAACTTCATTTTGCTCGTGCATATTTAGTTGTTTCAGCGCTATTTGTTGAAGAAACTATTATTCGCCTTTTGAATGATCTTGGCATATTTGCTGAACATCAATTGGCCACAGATATATAGGTTTACTTCTGGATTCTGAATTCTTTTTCATTGGTCTGTTATGTCTGTCCTTATGCCAGTACCACAATGAGACAATGTTTCATCAAATACCTCTAAATGTTTTCCTTCTTAAAGCCATATTATTTTGTACATCCAAAATTGGCATACTTTTAACACATGGCATTGTCAATCTGGGAATTGAGGCTGTATAATACATCTTGAAATGCAAGTTGACTGATGTGTGTAAGATACTATATTACAGGCATCATATTTTTAAAACATTTAGTGTATTTTTGATGTTCTTTTAGATTTTGGTTCCTTCTATTTATCTTATATTTTGAGAACTAAGAAATTGCCATTTAAAAGTTTACTGCAAATCACTGAAGAGAAATAAAATTGTAAATAACTTTAATTCCAAGACTTGCTCCTTAGTGGCCTCAATTTTTAGAAAACTAAGGAGATTTATGCTACTATACTCTACACTTGCTATGTAAAATCATGACTCTAATTAGTCATGCAAGACCTTATTTTTGCTTTTAGCTTTGCTAAGAAATTTCAGTTTAAATATTGATCCTCCAAGATGCTCTATGAGGTACAAGAAGAAAGGAAAGCATTATGCAATAGTAAAAGGTTCTCCGATTGCTGGACAACTACCATTCATGTAATATACAAGGATATGAACCTTTAAAACAATAAGCCCATTAGCGATTATCTCCTATTGTGCTAAAACTTATACTTCTTAAGAAATCAACTTGGTTGGTAACTAAATAGAATTCAATTATATTACATAAACCATAGTTTCTGTGTTGTTGAAATGGCCATACATCTGATTTGGCCTAATTCCCTCCCCCTGTAGTATTATTAATTGACAAACAATAGGTAAGTGTGTTACAGTAGGTATGAAAGGGTTTAAAATGCCTTCTGTCCCATCAAAGATTATGTATCTTATGCTTGCAGATTTAAAGTCTATCTTTAGACAAGATACATCGTATTGACTCTAATTTCCTAAAATTAATGGCACATGGATGACATGTGTGCATTGTTAGCCAGAAAATGCTTGCATCTTCAATTTCACATGCCCTGAATATTTTGAATAAATAGGGGTTGAATATGCATGCGTACAGTAAAAAAGATTTTGTCTTGTCCTGTAAGAAGTAATGGAATGGTACAGTCCTACCAACTCCTACTGTCTTTGCTTATAAGGCGATTGTAAATTCTGTTAGTGTTTCAAATGTGAAAGGTGCTGAATGAATTAATCTCTGCAGAATGCACGGAGGAAAACCTATTTTACCTTTTGTGTTATTATAATTACATAAAACACACATTATCAGATAGAAGAACTATTTGGTAACTCCCAGAGTGGAGGACTATGAAGTTTGAAGTAACACACTGCCTTCAGACACCTGCTTATTCTATGCAGAAAGAATGCTCTGCTTATACACAAACAATATTGAAGAAAGCAGTTTTCACAAAGCTCTAGAATATTTTTTGACAATATTCTATTTACTTCTTAATCATATAGGACATTTCATTATGAACTGGTAGAAGTTCTAAAGATAATCTATTCTATACACTCCATTTTAGAGTTAAAGAGAGTCAAGAAATGGTAATATTGATTGTGTGCAAGTGCTCAGACCAGCATTTTCATTTCTTAACTCCCAGTCCAGTAATTACTCTAAAAAAACATGGAAATTCCATTTTATCATAAGGGCACATAAAATAGAGTGTGAATTTTCACTGTAAAAGATAAAAATGCTTCAAAAAATATTGTAGGAGAGATTTATGAGGGACTTAAACTATCTGTTTCCATTTAATTCATTTAAAAGGATTTTAAAAGGTAGATACTGCTTTCATTTCAAACTTTTATTTTGTTCATGTTTTTAGGCTCCTAAATGTAAGCATATCTAATGCTGTACTTCCTTATACTCCTTTTATGACAGTAGAAGGTCTACTAAACGTCTTGTATGCCAACTGCCATTAGTTATAGCTTTTCTAAGAGTCCCAAGATGTAGATAATATGTCCCTTTTACAACTGCAGAAATGTACTCATAGAATTTAAGAAACTTGTTCAATGTTATTATCTTAGTAAGTGATATAATCAAGATATGATTCTTTGTCTAAAATTCAAGACTTTTTTCAATACTGCTACCTGCATTGTAATATGTTATTCTTATTTTTCTCATTTTTTATACCTGGGCTCAGAAGGCGTCATGAGAATACAGAATTTCTATTATAAATGGGTGCATTTGCCTTTACTACTGCCCATTAAAGTTTACAAATATTTGTGCAGGGCTTTGAATATATTTTGTGTGTCAAACCTGCTCTTTCCACCTCAGTTAAGAGGAAATCCATTTTCCCATTTGCTCAGGCAAAAAATCTTCCACTTTCATTTTCTCTTTATCACTTCATCTCTCCCCCACACATTCATTCTATCAGAAAATACTCTCAGCACCACCTTCAACGTTCATTCAGGATCCAGCCTCTTCTCATCCCTTTCACTGCTGTAACAGTGAAACCAGATACCATCGTCTCTCATCTGAATCAGTCCAAAGGTCTCCAATCTACTGAGTGGTCTCACAGCTTCAGACCTTGCTCACTGAGTCTATTCCTAAAACAAGGAGCACAGTTATCTTTTTAAAGAGGTAAATAGAATCACATCTCTCCTCACTTGAATCCCCCCAATAACTTTTCCATTTCACTTGGAATACAAAGTGAAAAACCTTCCCATGGCCTGCCAAGACCCACACAGACTGAATTCAAGGTGTATTGAAGCTGCATTGAAGCTGCATTGCAGCTGCATTCAAGCTGTATATACACAGACACTCACACATATGTGCAATATCCCTTTTCTTCTTACCCTCTTTTTCTTTCACCCTGTGCCCCAATCATTATAACTTTCTTGTTCTTTTCAAAAATCAACCAGAATTATCCTTCTGTATCTGGACCACACAATTACTGCTTCTTTGTCTCAAAACTCTTCCCCTTCAAGAGGATGCATCATGAGCTCCTTCACCACTTCCGGTCTCTGTAAATATCAACTTGTCAACGTGGTTATCTTTGGACACCCTATTTAATCTTGAACTCAATTATTTAGCTTGGATCTTCCAGAAGAATATTTCATGAATTATCTACATGAAAGGAGTAACTTGTTTCAACTTCAGTCCTTTGTAGAATGATGTATTTGTAAAATAAAGTAGCCATTTCATGGTAATGTAAAATTGCTATAAAATTTCTAAGTACTTTCACTTTTTGTACTTACCTCAGTATACTGACCACAGAGTAGAGCAGACCAGTGCTGTGTTTCATGAATGCATCCATATTTATTAGTTGGAAATCTTGTTAGAGGGAAGGTGCTATTTTGGGGGGCAAATAGTGAGGCTAGAGATTCTGCACTTCTATTAAGATCCTAAGAGATGTTCTTTCTTTTTTCTACTTAGAGTAGGAACATTTAGAAAGCAGAGCCCAAAGCAAAGAGTAAAATACCAAAAAAAATTTTTTGGGGGGCAAATACTAAGCCTTAAGGAATCTGAATGAGAAATAGAGGGAAATGAAAGTAGTGAGATATGATTCTTAATGACATTCACTACAGAGTTAAATGTCAACCGCTGCTCTGAAGTGTCATCACAAGGTTATCAGCATTCCATGAAAGAGTGGGAAGATGAAGTCAGTTTTGAGAAAGACAAGGAGGTACTAGTATTACAGACGGTCAATTCTCAGTGAAGGAACACCCATCTCCAGAGTTTTGAGTATCGTCTTCTGGCCCTACGTGACCACTCACGAATCTAGATCATTTCATCATGGTGGGGTATTTCAGTTAAGAACAAATGTAAAGAGGATCACATAAAACAGGTAAGATAAGAAAATAAGGACCTAATACCCACATCAACATATAAATTGTCTAGCTCCTTTACAGGCTTATTTTATTTTCCTGCATAATCTGTATCATATCATCATGTGATAAGATGCGTGTATGTGTGTGTGTATTTTTAGACAGGGTCTCACAGTTATCTGGGCTAGAATACAGTGGCATCATCAAGAGTTCACTGCAACATAAAACTGCTGGCTAGAGTGATCCTCTTGCCTCAGCCTCCTGAGTCTCTGGGGTAACAGGGCCATGCCTCCACACTTGGATAACTTTTCCATTTTTCACAGAGACAGGGTCTTGCTTTATTGTCAAGGCTGATCTTAAACTTCTGGCCTCAAGTGATCCTTCCACCTCAGCCTCCCAAAGTGTTAGGATTACAAACCTAAGCCACCATGCCCAGAGGAATATAGGAGCATATAAACTTTTTTTTTCTTTATAGCTCCCTTTTATGACTATAATTAAGTTATTAGACAGAAAAGACTGTCATCCAGTCAAGAATAATGCCTCAAACAAGGAGTTGCTAAATAAATCTTTGGAAAAGAAATGTCAGTTGATTAAATAAAGTATCTGTTAAAAGGGATTAAAATAAATAAGGCAGTTAAAATGACTGTTCTCGAATCTGTTCCTTTTGCCTGGAGATACGTGGCCTACATACCATGCCCAAACCCTCACTCGTGTGTTCTGGCTCACGTTTTTGTTTCTAATATCTCAGCCTAACTCTCCTCTGTGCAAGAGCCCTTTGCAACTCATCTACCTTAACCCCCATACAGTAATCTTTACTTCTACAACTCTCTCAGTCCTCCTTTTCACAATCTTGATTCTATACTTGGTTTGATTCTTACTTTTAAAAATATGTCCCCTATTCATTTTATAAGTTCTGTGAGAGTAGGAAAAATGATCGTCATATTGATCATATCTGCAGAATATATACAATGACTGTAATTTACTCGTTGATTAATCATAGAATACAGTTAGGAAATACTTAGGCAAGAAATTTGCAGTTAAGTTGGTTTTCCGATTAAGACATCTTTATAAGGGTCCTGGAAAGCAACCTACTGTACCTCATACAATGACTCATGTGAAGATATTCAGACTCCTTTTATTTTCTCTTGTGTTCTAACTATAAAATGTGCATTGTAAACATTTAACATGTTTTCAGGCCCTAGAAGAAAAAATACTGTATCATAAAAAAAAAAAAAAATTCTCATGAACTTCATTGAAGTAACTTCTCTGTCAACATCTCTCAGTGTTTCTTAAAGTTATTTTTTGATCTATTGCTAAAGGGAGCACCCCTGGGATTTATACCAGCAACTTCTTTTTTTTTTTTTTTTTTTTTTGGCTGGGGCTGGGTTTGAACCAGCCACCTCCGGCATATGGGACTGGTGCCCTACTCCTTGAGCTACAAGCGCCACCCAACCAGCAACTTCTTTAAAAACTATATACAGAACATTTTAAAAATAAGGTGTACCTTGGAGCAATTCAAATTGTTACTTACAATGAAGAAGCTATGTACTTCTATGTCCTTATATTTGTTTTTAGGGCTGATAATGGGTAAGGTTTGACAATCAACTGACTAGTTAAGCTCTATAATGCCATGTTAATGGGCACTGAAACCAATATATTCACAAGTCAATTCTATTTCAACACTGGTTGCAGGTACTATATACATACAACATTAAACCTATAATACACAAAGAATGCGATAAAATGTTTATCAAGATACATAAAAGGCAACTGCTAAATCTATTTTTTCTAAATAAACTGTTTCTATAGTTATTTTTATGGTATAATGTGTATTTTTATTATAAATGTGCACAGGTTAAGACACTTGTACACATTCATATGCTTATAGATGTTAAATTTATATTTCATAAAATAATTAGATTTGAGATTTTAACAAAAGTCTCTTAAATATCTCAATGGAGTTTTTTGAGTTCAACTATTAGGAAACCAATTAAACATATATTTGAAAAGTTTCTACTGATGGCATGGCCTATGTAAAAAAATAGGAGGAAAAAACTTGTTTTCTTGACCTGGCGCTTGACGTTATTACATATTGTTTTTATATGTGCAGATTACAGGCAAAGTTTCTTTAAGCTAGATTCTTTTATTTCTAAATGAGAACATTTTATTTTATGATTTAGATAATTGTCTGAAAAAAATCATTTACCAAAGAGGAATTTAATCTACATTAATGTACTGTTTGGTACTCTGGAAAAAAACCTCATTGTTGAAAATATGTTGAATTAATTAATGAATGACTTAAATTACTAGGTAAGATTGAAATCTGGAAGCATACCAAGATTTAGGATTAAATGCAAAGTTTCACAAGGAGAAAAAGTCAAATCTAAAGTAGATTTTAGCTCTTGGTAGTATAGGTTATTATTTATACTTTTGAAAGTTTAATGGGAATGCACCAATTGTAGCCAAAAGAATACATGTAAAATTTATGCAATCATTAATGTAGGTTGTGATTTCTATAACTTATATAGAGAATGTGAGAGTATGGTTTTTTGAACCAGGTTACACTGATTGCATTTGTTAGGTAAAATCCCTCTTAAAATTTTGTCCTAAAAAAAATAACTTGCACAAATATTTACCATAACTCATAAAAATGTGTCCTTAATCCAACAATGCCAGGTTGAAAAAAAAATAAAATAAATAATGTGAGAGTATGGCTATTTGGCATGGAAAACAAGGAGAGGATAGAATTATTGCACAATAAATATAAAACTTAACATTACAATTAAAAGTCATATTAAATTTATTGAATATCAATTTATCAGTGATTCTGAAGAGAGTTTTTATTAAGTTTTCATTTCTTAATACAGAGAAATGTTGAAATTTTAACAAGATGAAAAGTGTAAAATACATGACCCAAGCTTTATTTGTGCACTTTAAAAGTTAAAAGGGTCTTTAAGCAACTTTCTTCCCCATGTAGTATGTGTGCCTGTACTTAATAATACATTCTAAAACATAGCCTCTGGCTGTGTTAGTCCTTGAAAGAGTTAATTAGCAGAAGTAACAAAACACAACCAACCTCACAAGATCTTACTCTCTTAAATGTTTATTTTGTATGTTAACCCTATTAAAGGGGCTGTATGGAGTCCAGCTGCATAAAATATTCTTTTAACATAGTTTATTTGTTACAGTTTCTCTAAATTCTGTGATTTTATTATTCAGTAGTGCTAATAAACACATAAATATTGAACTCAGTGCCCTATACATCATTAGCCACATTCGCCAGGCTTCTTTTTTTTTTTTTTTTTTTTTTTTTTATTGTTGGGGATTCATTGAGGGTACAATAAGCCAGTTACACTGATTGCAATTGTTAGGTAAAGTCCCTCTTGAAATCATGTCTTGCCCCCATAAAGTGTGACACACACTAAGGCCCCACCCACTTCCCTCCATCCCTCTTTCTGCTTCCCCCCCGATAACCTTAATTGTCAGTAATTGTCCTCATATCAAGATTGAGTACATAGGATTCATGCTTCTCCATTCTTGTGATGCTTTACTAAGAATAATGTCTTCCACGTCCATCCAGGTTAATACGAAGGATGTAAAGTCTCCATTTTTTTTAATGGCTGAATAGTATTCCATGGTATACATATACCACAGCTTGTTAATCCATTCCTGGGTTGGTGGGCATTTAGGCTGTTTCCACATTTTGGCGATTGTAAATTGAGCTGCAATAAACAGTCTAGTACAAGTGTCCTTATGATAAAAGGATTTTTTTCCTTCTGGGTAGATGCCCAGTAATGGGATTGCAGGATCAAATGGGAGGTCTAGCCTGAGTGCTTTGAAGTTTCTCCATACTTCCTTCCAGAAAGGTTGTACTAGTTTGCAGTCCCACCAGCAGTGTAAAAGTGTTCCCTTCTCTCCACATCCACTCCAGCATCTGCACTTTTGAGATTTTGTGATGTGGGCCATTCTCACTGGGGTTAGATGATATCTCAGGGTTGTTTTGATTTGCATTTCTCTAATATATAGAGATGATGAACATTTTTTCATGTGTTTGTTAGCCATTCGTCTGTCGTCTTTAGAGAAAGTTCTATTCATGTCTCTTGCCCATTGATATAAGGGATTGTTGGCCTTTTTCATGTGGGTTAATTTGAGTTCTCTATAGATCCTAGTTATCAAGCTTTTGTCTGATTGAAAATATGCAAATATCCTTTCCCATTGTGTAGGTTGTCTCTTTGCTTTGTTTATTGTCTCCTTAGCTGTACAGAAGCTTTTCAGTTTAATGAAGTCCCATTTGTTTATTTTTGTTGTTGTTGCAATTGCCATGGCAGTCTTCTTCATGAAGTCTTCCCCCAGGCCAATATCTTCCAGTGTTTTTCCTATACTTTCTTTGAGGATTTTTATTGTTTCATGCCTTAAATTTAAGTCCTTTATCCATCTTGAATCAATTTTTGTGAGTGGAGAAAGGTGTGGGTCCAGTTTCAGTCTTTTACATGTAGACATCCAGTTCTCCCAACACCATTTATTGAATAGGGAGTCTTTCCCCCAAGGTAAGTTCTTGTTTGGTTTATCGAAGATTAGGTGGTTGTAAGATGTTAGTTTCATGTCTTGGTTTTCAATTCGATTCCAAGTGTCTATGTCTCTGTTTTTGTGCCAGTACCATGCTGTCTTGAGCACTATGGCTTTGTAGTACAGACTAAAGTCTGGTATGCTGATGCCCCCAGCTTTATTTTTGTTACAGAGAACTGCCTTAGCTATACGGGGTTTTTTCCGGTTCCATACAAAATGCAGAATCATTTTTTCCAAATCTTGAAAGTACGATGTACGTACTTTGATAGGAATGGCATTGAATAGGTAGCTTGCTTTGGGAAGTATAGACATTTTAACAATGTTGATTCTTCCCATCCATGAGCATGGTATGTTCTTCCATTTGTTAATATCCTCTGCTATTTCCTTTCTGAGGATTTCATAGTTTTCTTTCTAGAGGTCCTTCACCTCCTTCGTTAGGTATATTCCTAGGTATTTCATTTTCTTTGAGACTATGGTGAAGGGAGTTCTGTCCTTAATTAGCTTCTCATCTTGACTGTTATTGGTGTATACAAAGGATACTGACTTGTGGACGTTGATTTTATATCCTGAAACATTACTGTATTTTTTGATGACTTCTAGGAGTCTTGTGGTTGAATCTTTGGGGTTCTCTAAGTATAAGATCATGTCATCAGCAAAGAGGGAGAGTTTGACCTCCTCTGCTCCCATTTGGATTCCCTTTATTTCCTTGTCTTGCCTAATTGTATTGGCTAGAACTTCCAGCACTATGTTGAATAGTAAAGGTGACAGAGGACAACCTTGTCTGGTTCCAGTTCTAAGAGGAAAAGCTTTGAGTTTTACTGCATTCAGTAAAATATTGGCTGTGGGTTTGTCATAGATAGCTTCAATCAGTTTTAGAAATGTGCCACCTATGCCTATACTCTTCAGTGTTCTAATTAGAAAAGGATGCTGGATTTTATCAAATGATTTTTCTGCATCTATTGAGAGGATCATATGATCTTTATTTTTGCCTCTGTTAATATGGTGGATAACGTTTATGGACTTGCGTATGTTAAACCAGCCTTGCATCACTGGGATGAAACCTACTCGATCATGATGAATGACTTTTTTGATGATAAGCTGTAATCTATTGGCTAGAATTTTGTTGAGAATTTTTCCATCTATATTCATGAGTGAGATTGGTCTGAAATTCTCCTTTTCGTTTGGGTCTTTTCCTGGTTTTGGTATCAGCATGATGTTTGCTTCATAGAATGTGTTGGGGAAGATTCCTTCTTCCTCAGTTTTTTGGAATAATTTCTGCAGTACAGGAATAAGCTCTTCCTTGAAGGTTTGATAGAATTCTGGAGTGAAGCCATCTGGACCAGGGCATTTTTTAGTTGGAAGCTTTTTTATTGTTTCTTTGATCTCAGTGCTTGAAATTGGTCTGTTCAGGAGCTCTATTTCTTCCTGGCTGAGTCTAGGGAGAGGGTGTGATTCCAAATATTGATCCATTTCCTTCACATTGTCAAATTTCTGGGCATAGAGTTTCTGGTAGTATTCAGAGATAATCTCTTGTATCTCTGTGGGATCAGTTGTTATTTCCCCTTTATCATTCCTGATTGAGGTTACTAGAGATTTTACTTTTCTATTTCTAGTTAGTCTGGCCAATGGTTTATCTATTTTATTTATTTTTTCAAAAAAACAACTCGTTTCATTAATTTTCTGAATGATTCTTTTGTTTTCAGATCTCTGATTTGATTTTGGATATTTATTTTCTTCTACTGAGTTTAGGCTTAGAATGTTCTTCTTTTTCCAATTCCATAAGATCTCTTGTGAGATTGTTGATGTGCTCTCTTTCTGTTTTTCGAATGTAGGCATCTAAAGCGATGAATTTTCCTCTCAAAACTGCTTTTGCAGTATCCCACAGGTTTTGGTAGCTTGTGTCTTCATTGTTGTTATGCTCAAGGAAGTTAATGATTTCCTGTTTTATTTCTTCCTTCACCCATCTGTTATTCAACAGAAGATTGTTTAATTTCCATGCCTTTGGGTGGGGTTGAGCATTTTTGTTAGAGTTGAGTTCCACCTTTAGTGCCTTATGGTCTGAGAAGATACAAGGTAAAATTTCAATTCTTTTGATTCTGTTGATATTTGTTTTGTGTCCCAGGATATGATCAATTTTGGAGAATGTTCCATGGGGTGATGAGAAGAATGTATATTCTTTATCTTTGGGGTGAAGTGTTCTATATGCATCTATCAAGCACAGTTTTTCTAAGGTCTCATTTAAATCTCTTATATCTTTAATTTCTGTTTAGAGGATCTGTCCAGCTCTGTAAGAGGAGTGTTAAAGTCCCCTGTTATGATGGTATTATCAGATATCATATTGCTCAGACTGAGTAAGGTCTGTTTCAAGAATCTGGGAGCATTTAAATTGGGTGCATAAATATTTAGAATTGAAATGTCTTCTTGTTGTATTTTTCCCTTGACCAATATAAAGTGACCATCTTTGTCTTTTTTGACTTTAGTTGCTTTAAATCCACATGTATCTGAAAATAAGATTGCAACTCCTCTTTTCTTCTGAATTCCATTTGCCTGAAAAATTGTCTTCCAATCCTTGACTCGGAGCTTTAATTTGTCTTTTGAAGCCAGGTGTGTTTCTTGCAGACAGCAAATGGATGGCTTGTGTTTTTTAATAAAGTCAACCAATCTATGTCTCTTCAGTGGGGAATTCAAGACATTAACATTTATTGAGATAATTGATAACTGTGGTAGTATTCTATTCGTCTTATTTGGTGAGAGTCCATTGCTTAGTTTTATCTTTTGCATCAGTGTGGAGGTTAGGTTCTGTCCTTTGATTTCTGAGTTCTTACTTTGCTGCTGATCCATTGTGGTGGTCAGTGTGCAGAACAGGTTGAAGTATTTCCTGTAGAGCTGGTCTTGTTGTGGCGAATTTCCTCAATGTTTGTATATCCATAAATGATTTGATTTCTCCATCAATTTTTAAGCTTAGCTTAGCAGGGTACAGAATTCTGGGCTGAAAATTGTTCTGTTTAAGTAGATTAAAGGTAGATGACCATTGTCTTCTTGCTTGGAAAGTTTCATTAGAGAAGTCTGCGGTCACTCTGATGGATTTGCCCCTGTAGGTCAACTGGCGCTTACTCCTGGCAGCTTGCAGAATCTTTTCTTTTGTCTTGACTTTGGACAGGTTCATCACAATGTGTCTTGGAGAAGCTCAGTTAGAGTTGAGGCGACCTGGGGTCCGATATCCCTCTGAAAGCAGTGTGTCAGAATCTTTGGTGATGTTTGGGAAATTTTCTTTTATAATATTCTCTAGTATGGCTTCCATTCCTCTGGGGCATTCTTCTTCCCCTTCTGGAATTCCTATAACTCATATGTTGGAACGCTTCATAAAGTCCCATAATTCTGACAGTGAACGTTCTGCTTTCTCTCTCTTCTTTTCTGCCTCTTTTACTGTCTGAGTTATCTCAAGAACTTTGTCTTCTACCTCTGAAATTCTTTCTTCTGCATGGTCAACCTGTTGCTGATACTTTCCATTGCATCTTTAAGTTCCCTGATTGACTGTTTCATTTCCTTCAGCTCTGCTATATCCTTTTTATATTCTTCATATCGTTCATCTCTGATTTGATTCTGTTTTTGGATTTCCTTTTGGTTATGTTCCACTTTATTATCAGTTTCCTTCATTGTTTCCATCATTTCTTTCATTGTTTTCAACATGTGTATTCTAAATTCCCTTTCTGTCATTGCTAACATTTCTGTATAGGTGGAATCCTCTGCAGTAGCTACCTCATGGTCCCTTGGCGGGGTTGTTCTGGACTGGTTCTTCATGTTGCCTGGAGTTTTCTGCTGATTCTTCCTCATGAGTGATTTCTTTTATCTGTTTCCTTGCCCTAATTTTCCTTTCACTTCCTCTTGCTCTTTAAGTTCTTGTGCCTGTGGACTAAGGGTTACAGGACCAGAAAGGTGAGAAGGTTGAGGAGCAAAAAAGGGATGAAAGAAAGGAGGACCGAGTGATAAGAAAAAAAAGAAAGATAGAGAAAGGAGAGGGGGTGGGTATAAGGAATATTGACAAAAAGAAGAGAGGTACAGAAAGAGGGAGACAGGGCAATATAGGTGTACAGTAGGGTACTTTGACACAACCTTAAAAAACCCCACCTTCTGGGGGTGCCCAGTTGCGTGGTTCCCTTGAGGTCAGCAGCTCTTTGCTAACCTGATCAGACACAGTACCCCACCGCCAGCAAGTAGAGAGGAAAGACAAAAATGCTATAGATCAAACCAAAACAAGCAAACAGAAAACTTTACAGGGTTAAAACTGGGTGAAAAACGAAATTATATCGGTAGAAACACTAGCAAAAATGAAGTTCTAGTTATTAAAAAAGGCAGCAATGGGAAATTATAATTACACTAGAAAAATTGAGAAAGAAAAAGGGATCTGTATGGAAAAGTTTGAAATTAAAAAACAAAATAACATCAATAACGTCAAAATAAACAGAAAAAAAAAACAACCAAACCAAAAAAAAGAAAAAATACACAACCAAAAACAAAGCAGTTTGTATATGTTTTTGAATATTGTCTGGGCAACACGTGGTCTTCTGGGGTATGAGATGTTAATCACAGTTCTGATACGACTGGAGGCTGCTGATTTCTCAAACCCCAGCAGGTAGACACCCTAAATCTCTCTTCAGCCCACTTAAACGGCACTTTGAACTTGTAAACTTGCTGAGCAGAAGCTTTCCCCGCTTTCTCGCTGGAATCACTGCTGAAGTGGCCATCAACTTACCCAGTGTGCCAAAACCGGTCTCACTCTGCCCCTGAGGGTTAGGGCTGCAAGGCGGCTCAGACCCCACCCTTAGGCTACTTAATGCTGGGTTACCAGCTCCCACCCGTTTCTAGTTCTGCGACCCTGAGGGCGGAGCTTGCCAGGGCAGATCACTGACAATGGTTCCGTGTTACCCACCGCCAAACACTATTAGCTCCGTCTGGCTCAGCTGTGCAGGGCCCTTGCACAATGTATCGATCAGGCACAAAAACAGGATGGCGGAGGCGTACTTTAGGCAACCTGCTCGGCAGGCTGCACACTGGCAACAACCTTGTCGCCCCATGCCCTTTGCGCTCATTGGAGAGATGTCTAGGTCAAGAAACCGACAACAGGAAGTGTCCTAGAGTATAAATATAGAGTGCTGTAAAGAAGGTTAGGGCTTTTCCATCCTGCTCTCCCCAGACAAGTTGCTTGTACCTGATAATAAACCTGCTGAAAGCTGACTGCATTGGTGTGTTCGTCCCTGCTGGCCGGCGGCCGAGCGACACCAACACTCAGCGGCTCAGACTGGGGCCCTAGACAACGGCCAAAGTTCTCCGCACTCCTGCTCAGGCCTTCCCCAAGGCAGTTCAACTCAGTGCCAAGTCCAAGGACACCAAAACAGTTCACAGGTAAGGCCTTTCTGGTTTGCAGTCTCGCTGCTACTGAACTTATAGTTGTGGGCGGGTTTAGACGGATTGAACACACGCGACCACTTGCAGGTTTTCCACTGTTTTCATCCTCCTCTTGGGGTCCAGAAGTCTCTCGCTGACTCCCTGTATCCTCATAGGAGTGATGATAGGCAGATCCCACCAGCCAGAGATGCCTGGAGTCCTATCTCCCCAGACTCACGGTGCCCAGATACAAGGAAGCTGCTACTCGTCCGCCATCTTGCTCCGCCTCCCACTAGGCTTCTAACTTGTTGCTGGTAATTAAACTGCTTTATTTAAGGTATACATGGGAGAGTAGTTTCAATTTTTTTTTTCTACCAGACAAAATACATTTCATGGTCCCATCATTGCCATATATAAATATGCTATCAATTGATAATTTGATAGAATTTTTCTATTTTATAATATTTTGCTTTGATGTCTGAACTTTTATTTCCAATTCATATTGTTTCAAAATTTTACTAAAACAAATGTATGTCTGAAATTAAAAGTAAAATCAAACATTTAAACAAAAATTGGGGTAAAAACATAGACATACTCAGCGTATGAATATTTGCCTCAACATTCAATTAATGCTCTGTCTGGGAAGAACCTGGGCTTTCTCTTTGACTCAATTGGGAAAGTTAGGCATATTTATTAGCCTGGAGTTATAGAAAGACTCTCTGCTGTTCCAGTAATACAGCCCAATGTTCACATTCCTTCTTTTCTCTTTTTTTGTCTTACCATTGAAAAAATTACTAAATTTTCTGAATTTATTTTAATCTATTAATTTAACAATATTATTCACAATGAGAATTTATAAAGTTTCAAAAATACTTCAAGTTTTTACTATATCAACTAATTTAACTCTTAGATTGGTGCTTAAATATGACTAGTGTTTTTGTTGATGCTAATTCATTATCCTCATACCCAGTTTTGTATGTTGTGTGAAAAAAGGCAAAGTATGGAGAAAAGTGCTGCCACAATAATTTAAAAAATAGAATAGAGTATAATAATTAAGATTTTAGGATTCTTAAGAATTTGAGATGAGTTTAGAAATACTGATGAACATTTCACTTGTTAATTCTAGCAGGAATTTAAAAATTTGTGCAACAGCTAAACACATAAAAAGCATATCCTAAAATAGAAATGGAAATCAATAGAAATAAAATTATCTGATTTTACTCACTACCTCCATGAGATCAATTCTTTTATTTCCCACATAAAAGTTGGAGAATCCAATGCTTGTCTTCATATTCATGGCTTTGTTTCTTTCTTTCTTTTTTTTAAACTTCTTTTTTTTTTTTTTTGGCCGGGGCTGGGTTTGAACCCGCCACCTCCGGCATATGGGACCGGCGCCCTACTCCTTGAGCCACAGGCGCCGCCCATATTTGTGGCTTTTTTTCAATTAACATAATGTCTACCCATTCATTCCATGTTGCTGCAAAGGACGGAATGGAATACTTTTTACCGATGACTACAGTGCTGTGTGGTGTGGCGTGCCATGTTTTCTTTTGTGTTCATTTGTTGATAGACTGCGTCCACATCTTGGCTATTGTGAATCAACATGGCAGTGAAAATATTTCTTCGATATATCGGTTTGCTTTCTTTAGAATATATGCCCAGGAGTGGACATGCTGATCATATTTTTAGTTTTGGAGGAATATCCAGACTGTTTTCCATAGTGGCTACCTATCCCAGTAATGTACAAGAAGAATTCCATTTTCTTTACCTTCCTGCCAGCATTTGTTATTACCTACATTCTGGATAATAGCCATTTTAACTGAAGTGAAATAGCATATTACCTTGGTTTTGATTTGTATTTCTCTGATGATTAGTGATTTTGAGCATTTTTAATATACCTTTTGGCCATTTGCACATCTTTTGAGAAATACCTATTCAGCCCTTTTGCCCATTTTAAAATCAGGTTATTTGGGGTTGTCTTTATGTTTTTTTGTTTTTTTTTTTCTGTTTCTTCACTATTTCGTTGTTTGAGTTCCTTACATGGTCTGGTTATTCATCCCTTTATGGAGATATAGTTTGCAAATATTTTCTCCCATTTCGTAAGTTATCTAAGACAGGCTAACAGGGAATTGATCCCACAACTTCCTCTATTAGTAGGGTGATTTGGAGCAAGTTCATAGCCATTCATTGCCTGAGTTCCTCATGTATTAAATGAAGATATAGTACTTCATAAAGGTTAAACTAATTTAAATTTGAAACAAGCTTAGACAGTATTTAACTCTTGATAATACTTCAGTAGATATCAGTCCCAGTATAACTGTTATTCTTTGCTAGCATCTCTCTCTCTTAATTGCTCATACCCAGGAAATACCTATCATCTCAAACTAAGGTTCTCCTGGTCATATTAAAATAGTTTTTACTGATAAAAAAAAAAAAAGCTGAAAGCTGTAAATGTGTTCTGTAGTGTGGTAGAGTTTTTTCTACCCATGACTTCATAACTCTGAAATCACAAGAAGAAAGACAACAGGGTCAAAGTATGAAGCCACCTGGTTGATTCAGTCTATGTCTGAATGACATGAAAGGATCAATCAGGTAGGGTAGTAATTTAGCTGAGTTTAATTCTGTATATTTACCTATAGAAAAAATCAATGAGCATCACCAGCTAATATTAAAAAGTAGTGAATGACTAAATAATCTCAAAATATTTTTGAAAGAGACCATGTCTCAGTCTTAAGGTAGCTGTCATTCAAAGGTTGATAGATTGACTCTTCCCCTGGAAAATTTATTACGTATCTTTTTTTATACCAAAATGTTAAGGGGTACAAATGTTTTTGTTAGAGAATCTTTTATAATGCTTCTGTTGGGGGTTTTAGTGTGCCCAGCAGCAAAACAGTGTTCATTGTACTCAATAAGTAGGTTTTTACCTCCCCTCTACGCCTCCTTTTTGATTGCCTATGAATTCAATTTCCTATGATTTCTCATTATATATATTTTTGTGCCTTCGTGTATCCATCGTTTAGTTCCCAATTATTCAAGAGTATAAATGGTATTTGTTTTCTCGCTCTTGAGATGCTTTACTCAGGATGATGGTCTTAAATTTCATCCGAGTTTCTGCAAATGGTATTATTTCATTCCTTTTCATGGCTAAGTAGCACTGTATTGTGTGTACACACCTGCCCTACAGACACTCCCACCCCACAGTTTTCTTGATCCACTCATGAATTGATGGGCACTTAGGTTGAGTCCACATCTTGGCAATTGTGAATTGTGCTGCAATACACTTTGGAGTGCAAGTGTCTTTTTGATAAAGTGATTTATTTTCCCTTGGGTAGATATTCTGTAGTGGGATTACTATCTCTTTGAGGAATCTCCAGACTGTTTTCCATAGAGGTTGCACTAATTTTTAGTTTCACCAATAACATATCAACGTTTCTTCCTCTTTGCATCCTCACCAGCATCCATTACGTTTTATATTTTTAATAATGGCTATTCTGACAATGATAAGATGATATCTCATTGTGGCTTTAATTTGCATTTTTCAGATGATTAGTTGAGCATTTATTCATATGTTTGCTGGCCAAGACAACCTAGAGAATGGGGGGAAATAATCATAAACTATATATCTGATAAAGGGCTAGTTTTCAGAATCCATAAGAGCTCAAAGAAATCAGCAAGAATAAAACAAAAAATATTCCATTAAAATGTGGGCAAAAAAGGGTGGCCACCTGCAGTTCAAAGGAGTAGGGTGCTGGCCCCATATACCAGAGTTGGTGGGTTCAAACCTGGTCTGGGCCAAAAACTGAAAAAAAAAAAAAGTGGGCAAAAGACATGAACAGCAGTGTTTTAAAAGAAGGTAGACAATTGGACTTGAAATTTTTGGAACATGTCTTTGATATTCAACATATAATACATTAGTAGTGTAAAAAAAGACTTTGAGGAAGTATAAGATCAGAGCTAATTGGACTTGTAAAACAAAATAGCCCAAAATATTACCACTGAAAAGCCTTCATTACGATGCCAATCGTGAAAAAGACTTTCTTCCCTGGTGTGTCACTGATTTTTTGATGTAGCTCCTGTGAAACTTTTGTGCAATCAAAAGCAAATGTTAAGGCCAGACATGGTGATTCACACCTATAATCACAGTACTCCAGGCTGAAGCAGGTGGGTCTCTCAAGCTCAAGAGTTTGAGACTCACCTGAGCAAGAGCAAGACCACACCTTTAAAAATACAGATGTAGTCCTAGCTACTCTGGAGGCTGAGGTAAGAGGATCACTTAAGCCCAGGAGTTTGAGGTTTTTGCAAGCTATGATGCTCATAGCACTCTACAGAGGGCGATAAAATAAGACTCTCAAAAAATATATATGATTCATCTGTGAAGAAGAACATAAGGTATATTATGGAATAGTGGACGTGGTGAATTTGTGTAGCAATAGTTATATAGGATTTTTTTCCCTCTTATCCAGATTCTTCCATTATAATTTTACTCATTAGGTAAGTGTTGAGTATTATTTTAATCAATAGTAACCCATAGTAGGGAGTATAAAACATTTTCCACCTATGACGTATGATTGAGAGTGATATAGAGTCAGGGAGATTGCTGATCTCTCTATCACGGAAATACTCTATCACGGAAACCATTTCTGAAATTCTAACATCATATAAACCTAGATATTAATTTTGTGTATCATTAAGTCATGCCTTATTTTTCTTGGTCTAAAATAACTAAAACATTCTACTGATACTATCTGTATGCTAGATGAATCCAAAATACTTAAGTAGTGTAGAATTGAAACACCTATTATGGCAAAATATAGTGGGTATCAAGAATGTTGAGGAAATATTTAGGGACATTCCATTTCAGGAAACTCACTCCCTGGTGGCTTATGGCAAAAAATGATGTTAGCAACTAATTGAGGTTGAACTAAAGCCTTTAGTATCTGAAAATTTCTCACAACCTTCTTATTCAGGGAGATGAATACTGCTTAATACATGTATGATTTGCAGTTAAAGATTATGATAAAATTTTACTTAATATAATTTTTCTGAGAAAGTCAATACTGAAGTCTTCTTTCAAATATTGTTTTTAAATAATGAGTATTTGTATATGTATATATACACACATGTTTATAGTGTATATTAGCAGAGTTCTCTCTTTTCAATATATACAATATATGTGTGTGTATACAGATGGACATTTTGAGTGCTTCATCTGATCTTCACTCAAGAAGAGATATCATTTTGGTGTTTGGAAGTTTGCTTATGCGATATCTTATTGTGGTGAGAAAAAAAATTTTATGGTTGAGAGTTTAGACTTATAGATGTTAGTTTTAGCCATGAAAGTAGATGTTATGTAAACTCAAAAGAATAGAACAAAGAATTAATATATCAGGATGTCCCCACAATGTACAGAGAGCAAAGAGGAGCTATATAATGTGCTGATATGGTAACAAAAAGAGGTGATAGAAAAACTTGTATGAATGGAAGCCAAAGAGAAGAGAGAATTTTTAAACCTCAGTTGGAGAACAGGCTATACGTGGCAAGAGAGAAATCAGTGATGTCTGAATACTATAGAGTCATAAGTAGGGTGACCACAGAGAACTTGTTGGCTTTGACAATGAACTGTTTGAGCTTTGGGCCGATGGGCAATAGTAGAGAATTTTGATTAAATGAGGACTGACTGTGAATGATAAAAATGGAAATATTATATGATTATATGATTTTTTTTCCAGGAAGCTTAGTGAAGAAGAGTAGATAAAAGGATAGATAGTGTATTCAAGAAAAAGGCAGATGATTATTCTGTTTTTAATATGAAAGACTTTTGAAAATGTTAATAGAGGAAAGATGTCAAAGAAGAGAGAAAATTTTAAGAGTCAGGAACAATTAACTTACCAACAACGTGAGGTCTAATAAGAGCAAAAACCAGATTTCTAATTCCAGGGATGTGCATGTTCAATTAGACAGCATCTGTGGAGAAAACCATTTATTCAATGATTTTTCCAATTACTTGCCTTTGATACTTAAGAGATCCAACTTTATTTAAAGACATATTTACCTTATTCATCTCTAAGGTAATAAAATGCTCATAATGTTTTCGTAATAAATGCTTGATGTAGAAATGATTATTTAGAGGAGGGAAGCTCCTTGATGTGAAACATTTATGTGAATTTCTCATCTTTAATCCATTGCCTATGTTTTTTTATTGTCATTAATCAACACCTGTAATGGCATAGAATTAAAATGCAAGGAGGAAAAGTGGAATCCCTGTCCTCAATAATCTTAAACTCAAAATGCAAACAATCACTATGTGAACAACATTGAAATATAACACAACATTCTGGCTTTGTGAAGTGTGATAAAGAATACAAAACATGCTAATATGGCTGACAGCAGCTGAAGGAATGTATTAGCTAAGGTAATTTGAATGGATTTTTCCCTGAGAAGACACTTGATTCAAAAGATAATGAAACCACAGAATTTTGTATACAGAGTATTTCTAGAAAGAAGAACAATCAAGTGTGAATTACTAGAGGAAAAAAAAACAAAAAAATACTTGGAGTGATTAAGAAACAGAAAAAGAAAATCACGTGTACTAGAATATATAAAGAATAGAGTGAGGTTAGAGGAAGTTGCATTTGGATGTTAGGTTGGGATTAGAATGTGTCAAATACTAACATTGGGGACCAGTCAGATATGCTTTGAAGTTAGGGGAGATATGAAGGCTTTAAAGGAATCATAGGTGATGCCAGTGTTTGATGATGCAGCTGAGTAGGAGTGATTGCATTTAGTAAGTGGGAGAGGACTGAGTAAACTCCATTGTGATAAAAGTTTCTTGGTAAAAATCTATAATTGTCTCTTGGACTTGGTAATCTGAAGCTTCCTTTCAGTGATAGGTACACACAAACAAGAGAAGATGGAGGCAGAATGTTGCTGACTTGACTATCAAAAGAATGAATGCCAGCAAGAGAGACTTAGGAGGGATAGAGAGATAAGAAAAATAAAACCAGGCTGTGTGGTGTCATGGAAGACAGAAAATGATGTTTCTAGAGGGCAGAGTAGGGAAGTCCTTTCAGATGTCACTGAGACACCCACAAAAATGAATAAAAGATAGACTACTGGCTTAAGCATGAAGATGGGCACCAATGACCTGTTTTGGAAGAACAAAATAGAAGAAAGTCCACTTTTAGTTGGCATACGATGGAAGGGAAAATGTGAACTACAAATATGGAACATAAACACCTCTGTAGTTTGGCAGAGTTATCCAGCACATTCCCAATTATGTTCAAAGCCCCTGGTAAGTTATATGTATTTCTTTCACATAGGATACTGAATAGAGACTTTCCTTATGGTAGAAGTGAACATTTCAGTTCATTGACAAGTATTAACAATGACGAATGTTGATAAACCACTTGGCGTGTGTCAAGCACTACTCTAAATAGACAAGTTGCCTTACCTGTGTTATGTCTAATGTTTACTCTGATCAATGGAAATTGGAGTTGCCCAAGTTTATCTGGCCGAGTTGAGAGTAGAAAAGGTTTAAGATCTTAGACAAATACACAAATAAGCGCAGATGAGGAGAGAGGTCAAATCATTGAATCTAAACAGTTGAGAGAAGTCGGAATGAAGGTGGGTGCTGACAGGTGAACCTGACCCATTTCTATGGGCCGCGGAATGAAAAAACATACGTCCTAGTTTGTGCCATGAAAGAAATTTTATGTTATCATGGTCTAACAGGGAGCAAAGATTCTAGAATTTCCCAGTAACATTCATATTTCAACAGAAAAAGTGGGAACACTTACAAAGAATATTCAAGGTCTGAAAACAGTGTCAGTGGAATATTATTAAGGGATAGGTTTTTTTTTTTTTAATGTTTTATAGAGTCATTACCTGAGCAAGTTTCTTCAAGGTGAGTGGCCCATATAGTTTAGACTAAAAATACAAAATCAGAGATCAGGGATGAAAACAAGGTGAAAAATGTAATGGAATTTAAAGAAGTGAAACACTGTATGAAGGATGAGAAAAGTTTAAACAGAAAAAATTGTCACTTAAGATGATCTTTAAAAAAATAGATGGCGGTTTAATTACTAGTGAATAGAATTATAGATAGAGAAAGCATCTCTAGCACCTCTATAAAGCCACTTATTCATCCATTAAGTCATCCCTGCAACATATATTTATTGACCCATTAAGTTCATAAGACTTTTAAACATTGTAAAACAGAGCATGAAATAATAATTATAACACCAGCACATCTTACTGGCAGCACATGAAAGTGAATGCACAAATAGCTGTTGTATAAAGGACTATTTTAGACTTAAAAATAACAGTAGTGGATGAAATAAAACATATAGCAACATTTCTACCAAAAACATGGAGAATCATATATATAACATGTCAGAAATATATATAATATATTCCATATATTTAATACATATATAAATACAGGGTGGCCATAAAGTTCATGTGCAATTTAAGGTTACAACTCTTGGGGGGGCCCCTGTGCCTCAGTGGATAGGGTGCTGGCCCCATATACCAAGGGTGGCAGGTTCGAACCCGGCTCCAGCCAAACAACAAAATAAACTAATTAAAAAAAGTTGCAACTATTTTAAATTGCACACAAACTTTATGTCCACCCTCTATATAGTAACCTTAAAGCTTCAGTTCTCTGGAATAATACTTATATTGTACCTGTCCCATGCTTCTATATTTTAAAAAATCTAATCAAATATGTAGTATAATAGATAGTATGATTTAACAATGCATTTATTTACATTATCATTTATATAAATGCATGCCTTTTTACGAAGCTACAGATATTAAGAGTACTTAGTATATCCTCCTACAACATTTGAAGTTGACTAATTTCAGCTATAATTTAGCAGAAGTTGACTCAATTATTTCCACTGCATCCAGAAGTTTTATTTTTTCCAAAAAATTTAGATTGTTTAATAATCCACAAACAAGATTCATACTGCGTAACAGATTTATTCACTTCTGGTTTCATGTTACTTAACAAGTGTTGTTATAAACATTTATTCTGTTTAATCATGTTTTTGATTACTGGCGTTTTTTCATCTTATACTAATGCATTTATATTATATGCATTATTTTTTTAATGATGGAATGATTATAATTGACAATGGTGAAACATGGTTTGGTTTTGAACTAATTGGGAGTATTTAACTCCTTCCTTTTTTAAGACAAAATATCAGTATGTATATTTCACTATTTGAAGTTGATTTTGTATCTATCTAAATTTTTTTCATACAATATTTTATTTGAAGAAATAAGTCATCTAGCTAACTGCTTACACCCTTTCAATTTCTCACTTGAAACAACTTAACTTCCAACTGCTAAATGCTGTTCATTATGGTTTCAAATTTTTCAAAACTGTTGTATTACTATTTTATCTAGCCCCTTAATTCTAGCAAATGGATATTAGCCAACCAGGCCCCAATTCTGCAAACTATGTGGGTAAGAACATCATTTCTATCTTATTGCTATAGGCCTAAAGATTTGGCATCATATTCTGATAAGGACCTAGTCCTTTGTCAGGGAATCTTTCTTCTTATCATTAGATCTATAACATTCTCAGATTCTGCACATGCCCCCTCTCTGAGAAACCATGAACTGTTGATGTTAGCTATTTCACTATCTTTGCACATTTTTTATTTTCTTTTTCCACAATACATAAAAACGGAATAACAGTAGTATCTACCTTTTTGCAAAAATTACTACCAAATTGCTTAGAAATATACTCATAAGTGCCCATGCAATGGTAGCAACTATTATAATAATGTTCATTTATATGCTATTTTACATAGATTTTCCACAATATCATTAGCATCACTTTAGAGTTATAACCCAAGAAGCAGGCATAGGTTTAGGATCTATTTAAGTATATTCAAATTATTTTTATACAAATTAAGAAATACAGCACTTTTAACATTAACATTTATTGCCAAATTAATTTTTTAAATGATGAGGAACTCCAGACATCAAACTGATTCAGTGAGTGGTAGGTATTGCAGGGATATGAATGCAGACATCACTCTTAAGAAACGTAAGTTTGTAAGGAATCTCTTAAACCAAGAGATAAAAACTACAATGGTAAAAATATATCTGCATGAAGAGAATGGGCTTTCAGTTCAGAGTCCTCAATGTGCTTTTAAAAAAACCTCTGCGTGTATGTATCCTGTACGTACCTGTGGCTTAAGGAGAATTGCCATGCAAATATACAACCCGATTTTTTTAGTCCTTGTTAGTTTTTGACATATACAAAAGCAGCGTGTGGTTTTAACTTTTGCCCTGTCATGGATAACTGACATAACATAGAAAACTTAATTAATTAGAATAAGATTCTAGCTTAATTGAGATGATAAATTAATTTTTTATCTGATGTTACATGTCTTCTAAAGGCTCAAAAAATTAAGTATCACTGCAGAAATTAAGAATCAAATCCATATTTTATTGCTTTTAAGTTTAGAATAATGTGTGTGGTGTCTGGTAGTAAAAATGGTATTGATGTTTAAGAAAATGTCATATTAGATGATTAGATTAGCATATAAATCTAATTTAAAATGTCACTGAGTTTACATGACTGCAAATGATGACATAGCTTGTATTGAAATAATCCTTTTGCACATGGTGATTATAAACTAACAAAAAGTAGGTACAATTTACATCATTGAAAAAATACAAGCTGGTTAAAAACTAGAGAAAATTAATTCTTAGAAGAAGAGAATGAACTGTGTAAGACTTGAAAAATTGCTTCTTATGTGAGTGCGCACATCTTAACCCATCTGTATGGTCGCAGTAAATCAAGCAGAAAGACATCTATAGTCTTAGTAGCTTTAGGAGTAAGATAATAGAATCTGGGACTAATGTAGGTATCTGAAAGTGAATGAAGGAATCAGGAGAACAGGAACCTACACAAAATAAATTCTCAAAGCTGCATAAAAACTTCCCCACTGCACTGTGCATGCAGTTAGGAGACTCCAGAGTTGCCATCCAGAGAGGAGCAGTTCGAAGGTTGAATGAATGTGGCTGTTTCAGGTGTTAACCTCCCTGGGCAGAGATTGTTGAGCTCAGAGTTTGAAAGCAGTCAAATGACTTGCCACTAACACAATGATAATAAAATCAAGAATCTTTAGAGAAGGACAAAAGAATACAGAGTCTTTAAAATAAGTCACCTTGAACAGCGCCTATGGCTCACGGGTAGAGCACCGGCCCCATATACGGAGGGTGGTGGGTACAAACCAAGCCCCGGTCAAACTGCAGCACCAAAAAAATAGCCGGGCGTTGTGGCGGGCTCCTGTAGTCCCAGCTACTTGGGAGGCTGAGGCAAGAGAATCACCTCATCCCAGGAGTTGGAGGTTGCTGTGAGCTGTGTGACGCCATGGCACTCTACTGAGGGCAAAAAAGTGAGACTCTGTCTCAAAAAAAAAAAAAATAAATAAGTCACCTCTGATGTAAAATATACAAAAATAGAAAAGTACTAGATTTGTAAATAAATAGGAAAATATGACCTATTACGAAAATAAGCAGATAAGAGAAAGGGTCTCCGAGATGATCAAGGTGATAGAATTAGTAAACAATAGCTTCTAATAAGCTTTTAGAAGTAGTTTTAAGTCTTCACAGAAAATGGTGGTCATTATGAAAGAACCATTTTAGAATCTGCATAAATAAATAGAAGCCATATTAAAAATGATGGAAATTCTAAAACTAAATAAAATGAGAAATTAATGGCTTTGTTTAAAGGAACATTGAAAACAGGAATGGAAGAATCAGTCAACTTAAAGATATTACATTCATAAACTAGTATGGAGAATGGAACCAGCACATTGTACCTCATGATGGCATGATTGTACACAGCTGTGATTTAATAAAAAAAATGAAAAAAAATTATGGAAAACAGTAGAATTACCATGTGATCCAGTCATCACACTATTAAAATGTTCATATATCCAAAGGCAATAAACACAGTATGCCAAAGGAAAAAAAAAAGGGTATTGGTGTGATATGAAATAACATCAAGTGATCTCATATACAAGATTTGGGTCCAAAATATCAAAAAGTGAGGTGACATAAATATTTATAGAAAAATTAAGCAAGATTTACCTTTTTTTTTTTAATTTTAGAAATATAAACATGCATCTCAAAGTGAAACCCAAGCAAGATATTTATAAAGTAAATTAAGTCTCAGTAATTGATAATCATTCTGGTAAAAGCCAAACATGAAAAGGAAATTTAAAGTACCCTCAAAAAAGTGACAAGAGAACAATGCTGTGAATTATGTTGACTGCTTATCAGAGTCAACGAAATCCAAAAGACAAACATCTTTCATGTAATTAAAGAGAAACATAATAGAAATGTCATCCAAGAATTGTATATTCAGAGAAAATATCTTTCAGATGTGAAGACCAAAAGTGCAATTTTGGATACGTATATGTTGAGAAAATCAATCACTAACAGACCTATATCCTATACTATAAGAAATGACAGGGAGATTTTTTTTTTTCAAGCAGAATGGAAATGACACAAGATGATGTAATTTGAATTTATAAACATATAGGAAAGAATAAAGAACACCAGAAATCATAAATGTTATATGCAATGTTTTCATTTAATGAAAAAATGTAAGGTGACTTTAGTACTACATAAAGCTAAAGAAAATGGGACTGGAAAAATACCTATGTTTTAATACTAGATTAATGACTAAACAGTAATGCATAAAAATTTACAATAAGATATATAAAAATGAAATACTAAAAGCCATATTAGATAAAAACATACAAAGGAAATAAGCAAAGATTAGAGGAACTTAAAACAGTTAAAGGTACTAAACTTTGTGGTAGACATAACTCTAACCATAGCAAATAGTATGTTAAATGTCAATAAAATCATAGCAAGTAGACTTTAAATGTAAATGCAGTTGGAACTCCACTTAAAAAGGAAGAATTGTCAAATAAAAGTGAGGACAAAATTGTACTCAGATTAATTCTAAACATAAAGTTGCAAGTAGGATGAAAATAAAAGGGGGAAAGGGGGGGAGGTGTGCAGAGGGAGGATGATTGGTGGGATCACACCTGTGGTGCATCTTACAAGGGCACATGTGAAACTTAGTCAATTTAGAATGTAAATGTCTTAACACAATAACTAAGAAAATGCCAGGGAGGCTCTGTTAACCAGTGTGATGAAAATGTGTCAAACGGTCTATGAAACCAGTGTGTGGTGCCCCATGATCACATTAATGTACACGGCTATGATTTAATAATAAATAAAAAAAAGAAAAGAACAAGATAAACCATGAAAAGAACAGTCATAAGAAAGCTGAGATGGCTAAATAATATCGGTATAAAAACATTTCAGGATAGGAAATATGTATATACAGACATGTTTAATATTGATTAGCATGTATCACTTATGAGTAAGATAATATGAATACGCTTAATAGCTGAAGTTAGAATATGTAAAGCCACAACTGATACAATGGACAGAACCTGAAGATGTCTACATCAAAATGACAAGAAACTCTTCTTAATTTTAGGATAAATTACACCAAAGATACATGACAAATAAATGCGGTGCATGACTCTGAACTGGATTTTCTATTCAAATAAAAAGGTAGACATTATTGCAATGAATAGTGGCTCTTGAGTTTATTAGGTAGTTAAGATTTTACCCATGTTAAATTCTCTGATTTTGATCCTTTTACTATGGTTGTATCAGAGTATCTCCCTGATCCCAGGAAATACAAATTGAGGTGTTTAGGTACAAAAGTGTATGATATATGGAGCTTAGGTTCAGAAAGTATTATATGCAGTATGTCAGAGAGAGAGAAATGAAATATAATCAGAGTAAAAAATGCAAACAGTTGGGTAATGTGGGTAAACACTATACAGGAGTCTCCTGGAATCTGCTGACAATTTTTATTTACCTTAGAAATTATATTAAAATAAAATTTAAAAATTCATATTTAAAAATTATAAAGTTGTGCAATATTAAAAGAAAAATGGGATAATATGATAGGCTGCACACAGTGTAGTTTTAGAGCTTTATGCTTATATTTTTAAATTTTCAATTATATTTATAATAATCATTTAAGCATTTAAGACAGCAGTTCTCAACCTGTGGTTCGTGACCCCTTTTTAACAATGAAAATACATTGCGGCATTAGGAAGGTTGAGAACCACTGGTTAAGTAAATTTTGCTTATTATATTAAGCTTGCTGTTCAAGAGCATTTTAAATACAGAGAAAATTCATGAATCTTTCAAATGCAGATAATGATTGAAATATTTAGTTGATTTGTTCTAACTATAATCAAAGCCTCCCAGAAAGTGATATATTTGGGATTGGACATTTAAAAAATTAATAAATACAATAATAACGTCTCTGGATGTGATAAGTACTTAAATGTTATGTTTAACTATTTCTAATTATTGAACAGACTAACTTTTTAAAACAAAAATGGACATTTACAATTGTAAAAAGAAAGAGAAAAAAGACCACATTAATTCATCTTACTACCTCAACCATAATTTTTTAATTGGGATATACCTGCCAAAGTAGTATTACTCCAGCAATTTGAAATATATTCTCTATTTACCTATCTACCTGTAGTCTTTTGTACGGTAGGGCCATCTAGCAAAACCAGTCAAATCTCTATTGTTTCAAGATTAAAGTTTAGTGTTTATAATGTTATACCGGAGAGGAGTGGAATATAGCTTTAGTTAGAGTATATAACGCCATCTACATCACTAAGAATTGAAGTATGTGTGACCAGTGTAAACCCCTGCTTCTTTCTTTTGGGAAAGGCTCAGATCTCTCAGTAAATCACATTCCTCTGGGGAGGTTAATTTTGCCTATATCAGAAGTATGTTACTTAATTTTTGACATCATTTTTTATTTGATCATATTTGACAGCATTTAGCAATTAAAGACACCATGCATTGACCTTGAATTTTTAAGGCAGTTCCATCAAGTGACACTTGTTTTGGTTTTTGTTGAAAGGAAGGATTTGTCTTGATTGCTGATTTGCCTTGATTGCTGATTTGCCTTTTGTATCATTTGATGATTTAGGGTCTTGACAGTTCTGTAAATTCAAGCTAAAGAAATGTGCTGATGTGGAGAAATACACAGCATAGGGCTTGTTTTTTAACTTTTGTCCTCCATCTGCAGGAAAGTAAAAAGAAGACTGAAGTTTTTCAGGATAAACCCAGACCCCTTCCCCAAATCTGTTTATCATAGAAAAAAGGAAAGTAAAAAAAGTAGTTAATTTTCGGTTGGTTTGTGTTTCCTACAAGTTCTTCTCAAGACAAGCTTTTTGATGAAATATTTTTAATTATCTGAAAAATAAGATTAAGCAAAGGACAAGTTCATATTCAAACTAAATAAAAGTTTGGTTGCTTTTAAAGAAACGTCAATATTTAAAATAACGTTTTTGTGAGGGGTGGCGGCTCTTGCCTATAATTCGAGCACTCTGGGAGGCCAAGACAGGTAGATTTCTTGAGCTCAAGAGTTTAAGAGAAGTCAGAGCAAGGGAGAGACCCTATCTTTAAAAATAGCTGGGCATTATGGTAGGTGCCTGTAGTCTCTGCTACTTGGGGGGTAAGGCAAGAGGATCACTTGAGCACAGGAGTTTGAGGTTGCTGTGATCTATGATGCTATGGCACGATACCAAGGGTGCCAAAGTGACGCTCTGTCTCAAAATAGATAAATAAATAAAATAATGTTTTTATTTCTAGAAAGTGTGATCTCCTTATCCACTTTGCCTAATTTTGCCTATTACTAACATCTTACATTATTATGGTACATTTGTTACAATCAATGAACAGATGTACCTAGTTTATTTAGGATAGCTTCGTTTTTACTTTTTCTCTTTTAAGGTCCCATCCTGGATGCCCCATTAATTTTAGTCGTGATGTCTCCTTGGGCTCCTTTTGCTGTAACAATTTCTCAGATTTTCCTTGTTTTTTGACTTACTTGTTTCTCTGGTCTTTGTCCAAGACCTTTGAAAACTGTAAGGATGGGAGCGATGTCTTCTAAGTTCTTCGAATATCAGACCTGATATGGAAAGTCTAATTAATATTTTCAACTTTTCACTGGCTGATGCCTTCACTGTCATTTCTCTGTATATGCTTGAAAAATATAATTTGTCCCATTGCCTTAGCAGTAATTTTTTTTTTTTTTTTTTTTTTTTTTTGTAGAGACAGAGTTTCACTTTATTGCCCTCGGTAGAGTGCCGTAGCGTCACACAGCTCACAGCAACCTCCAACTCCTGGGCTTAGGCGATTCTCCTGCCTCAGCCTCCCAAGTAGCTGGGACTACAGGTGCCTGCCACAATGCCTGTCTATTTTTTTGTGGCAGTTTGGCTGGGGCTGGGTTTGAACCCGCCACCCTCGGTATATGGGGCCGGCGCCCTGCTCACTGAGCCATAGGCGCCGCCCAGATCTGTAGTCTTTAATCTGGTAGTTTCAGTTTTTTTTTTTTTTTTTTTTTTGTAGAGACAGAGTGTCACTGTACCGCCCTCGGGTAGAGTGCCATGGCGTCACAGGGCTCACAGCAAACTCTAACTCCTGGGCTTACGCAATTCTCTTGCCTCAGCCTCCCAAGCAGCTGGGACTACAGGCACCCGCCACAACGCCTAGCTATTTTTTTGTTGCAGTTTGGCTGGGGCTGGGTTTGAACCCACCACCCTCGGCATATGGGGCCGGCGCCCTACTCATTGAGCCACAGGCGCCGCCCTCCTTAGCAGTAACTTTTAAATTAAATATTTGGTGAGCGAGGCCTAAAATGTCCCAAGGGCTTTTAAAACATTGAACAGCAGGTGAATTTGTTTTTAATATCTTTTTAAATTCTTAAGATGAAGTTAAGACAACTGTGATGGTTACCGTAGGTGTGTACAGGAACAGGTCCGTGCATGTGTTATTCCACTGACCAGGAATATGTTTTGAGAAATGTGAATCTGAAGCTTCTGTGACTGCTCACATCTACCACATCCTGAGTCCTAAAGAGATGATAATTAACTATCAACCATGAAAAGTCAATTTTGAGAAAAGAAATACAAATATCAACATCCTGAAGTAGAGAATAATATCTTACTAAAATGAAGTGCCTTTTTTTAAAGTGAACTATCTTTGAGAGTAAAAATTATCATAACAATTGAAACACATTCCTGGATTAAGATAACCTAAAAGTCAAATTTAAATACAAGTGAAGATGGGATTAAAGATGGCGGCCCAGTAACAGCTTCCCTGCAACTGGGAACAGCGAGTCTGGGGAGACAAGACTCCAGGCATCTCTGGCCAGTGGGATCTGCCTATAATCATCCCTTTGAGGATACAGGGAGCCAGCAAGGGACTTCTGGACCCCAAGAGGAGGACAAAAACAGTGGAAAACTGGCAAGTGGTTGCATGTGTTCGGTCGACCTAATCACACCGGCAACTGTAAGTACAAGCAGCAGTGAGACTGCAAACCAGAAAGGCCTTACCTGTGAACTGTTTTGGTGTTCTTGGAGTTGGCACTCAGTTGAACTGCCTTGGGGAGAGCTTGACCAGGAGTGTGGAGAACTTTGGGCATTGTCTGGGGCCCCAGACTGAGCCACTGAGGTGGGCGCAGGAAGCCATTGTGAATGAACTGCCCTGGCAAGCTCCGCCCTCAGGGTCTCAGAGCAAGGATTGGGTGGGTCAAAGTAATCTACTGACTGAGCAGCCTAAAGGTGGGGACTGAGCTGTCTTACAGCCTTAATCCTTAGGGGCAGAGTGAGACGGTTTTGGCACACAGGAGCCTTGGGCTGTTGCCCTGGGTAGAGTGCTGTGACATCACAGCTCATAGCAACCTCAAACTCGGCTTGGCACCGCCCAGACCTCCATAAGAGCTGTGCAGCGACCCGCGACTGGTGACCCGCACCCACCCGGCCTCTACATTCCCTGACCAGGAACTGTGGGAGCCACGCAACCCTGCCTCTTCCCTCCTGTGTCCTCCCAGCTTCCACACTAGCCTGTTCATCTGGACAGGGACTCTGGTAGCTTCGTGCCCTTTGGAGCCCTCCCTGCATCTGTGCAGAGCTCTTCTCCTGGCTAGAGACTGCTGGAGCCTTGGGCTCTCTGTGCCAAAGTCACTAGACGCCTGACATGCCCAGAACCGTGCGCACCACCCCCAGCCCTGTGGCTGGATCTGGGCATGTCACAAACTGGAGCTGCTTCCACATAAGAACTCCCTAGCTAGAGCAGCCCCAGAGGAACTACACAGGGTCACTCCCTACAAAGATCCAGCAACAATAGAGTGATCCCGCTGGGGTCTAATCTTGGAGAGACACCTCCTCAACTCTGAGAACAGCCAGAGGCAACAGTGAAAAACAATCATGAGGTAAAATCAACAGAAAAACTCTGGCAATATGAATAATCAGAGTAGATCAACTCCATCAAGGATCAGTGGGGCAGAAACAGCACAAGATGCCATGTACAAATAGCTGAGATGTCAGAAATTGAATTCAGGATCTGGATAGCAAATAAGATCGAATTAGAATTCCAAAAGTTATCTCAAGAATTCAACGGATTCAAAGACCAAATGACCAAAGATTTCGACACATTGAGACAAGAAGTTGCATCCCTCAAAGATCTGAGAAACACAGTAGAATCCCTCAGTAACAGAATGGAGCAAGCAGAAGAAAGGATTTCTGACACTGAAGACAAAGCTTTCGAATGCTCCCAAACCCTCAAAGAAGAAGAGAAATGGAGAGCAAAAACAGACCACTCTCTCAGAGAGCTCTCGGATAATTTGAAGAAAACCAATATTCGTCTTATAGGGATCCTTGAAAGTGACGAAGTGGCTTCATAAGGCACAGAGTCTCTTATCCATGATAGTAAAAAGGAGAACTTTCCAGACATGCCAAGAGATCCCGAAATTCAGATACCAGACAGTTTCAGAACTCCAGCATGACTCAACCCAAATAAGACATCCCCCAGACACATCATAGTCAATTTCACTAAAGTTAATATGAAGGAGAAAATTCTGAAAGCTGCCAGACACAAGAAAACCATTACCTACAAGGGGAAGAATATCAGTATAACTGCAGATCTCTCTGCTGAAACCTTTCAAGCTAGAAGAGGATGGTCATCGACTTTTAATCTCCTAAAACAAAATAACTTTTAACCCAGGATCCTGTACCCAGATAAACTGAGCTTCATTTATGACAGAGAAATTAAATACTTCAATGACATTCACATGTTGAAGAAATTTGCCACAACTAAACCAGCTCTCCAGGACATTCTTAGACCTACCCTCCATAAAGACCAGCGAATTCTCCACCACAAAAGTAAACCCACCGAAAAAATTTTTGATCAAATTCCAACTTCCACAGTCGCAAAAGGATTAAAAATGTCCACCGGTCTCTCGAAAGACTTATCAATACTCCCAATTAATGTGAATGGTTTAAATTGTCCTCTAAAGAGGCATAGGTTGGCGGACTGGATACAAAAACTCAAGCCAGATTATCTGCTGCATCCAAGAAACGCATCTTACATTAAAAGACAGATATAGACTCAAGGTGAAGGGATGGTCATCTATATTCCAGGCAAATGGAAAGCAAAAAAAAGCAGGCATTGCAATCCTGTTTGCAGACACAATAGGCTTTAAACCAACCAAAATAATTAAGGATAAGTATGGACACTTCATATTTGTTAAAGGTAATACTCAATATGATGAGATCCCAATTATTAATATTTATGCACCCAACCACAACGCACCTCAATTTATAAGAGAAACTCTAACAGACATGAGCAACTCAATTTCCTCCACTTCCATAGTAGTTGGAGATTTTAACACCCCTTTAGCAGTCCTGGATAGATCCTCCATAAAGAAGCTAAGCAAAGAAATTTTAGATTTAAACTCAACCATTCAACATCTGCACTTAACAGACATCTACAGAACATTTCATCCCAAAAAAACTGAATACACATTCTTCTCATCAGCCCATGGAACATACTCCAAAATCGACCACATCCTAGGCCACAAATCTAACCTCAGCAAATTTAAAAAAATAGAAAGTATTCCTTGCATCTTCTCAGACCATCATGGAATAAAAGTTGAACTAAATAACAACAGGAACCTGCATACCCATACAAAAACATGGAAGCTAAACAATCCTTATGCTGAAGGATACATGGGTTATAGACGAGATTAAGAAGGAAATCACCATATTTTTGGAACAAAACAACAATCAAGACATGAATTACCAGAACCTCTGGGATACTGCAAAGGCAGTCCTAAGAGGGACATTTATAGCACTGCAAGCCTTCCTCAAGAAAACGGAAAGAGAGGAAGTCAATAACTTACTGGAACATCTCAAGCAACTGGAGAAAGAAGAACCCTTCAACCCCAAACACAGCAGGAGAAAAGAAATAACCAAAATCAGAGCAGAATGAAATGAATTGAAAACGAAAGAATTATACAACAGATCAATAAATCCAAAAGTTGATTTTTTGAAAAGATCAATAAAATAGATAAACCTTTGGCCAACCTAACCAGGAAAAAAAGAATAAAATCTCTAATTTCATCAATCAGAAATGGTAATGATGAAATAATAACAGACCCCTCAGAAATTCAAAATATCCTTAACGAATACTACAAGAAACTCTACTCTCACAAAATGAAACTCTGAAAGAAATTGACCAATATCTGGAAGCACGCCACCTACCAAGACATAGCCAGAACGAAGTGGAAATGTTGAACAGGCCTATATCAAGTTCTGAAATAGCATCAACTATACAAAATCTCCCTAAAAAGAAAAGCCCAGGACCAGATGGCTTTACGTCAGAATTCTATCAAACATTTAAAGAAGAACTAGTACCTATACTACTAAACCTCTTGCAAAATATAGAAAAAGAAGGAATATTACCCAGCACATTCTACAAAGCAAACATCACCTTGATCCCAAAACCAGGGAAAGACCCAACAAGAAAAGAAAACTATAGACCAATATCACTAATGAATATAGATGCTAAAATACTCAATAAGAGCCTAACAAACAGAATCCAACAACACATCAAAAAAATTATACACCATGACCAAGTCAGATTTATCCCAGGGTCTCAAGGCTGGTTCAATATATGTAAATCTATAAATGTAATTCAACACATAAACATACTTAAAAATGAAGACCATATGATTCTTTCAATTGATGCAGAAAAAGCTTTTGATAATATCCAACATCCCTTCATGAACAGAGCACTTAAGAAAATTGGTATAGAAGGGACATTTCTTAAACTAATAGAGGCCATCTACAGCAAACCCACAGCCAATATCGTATTGTATGGAGTTAAATTGAAATCATTTCCACTTAGATCAGGAACCAGGCAAGGTTGCCCATTGTTTCCATTGCTCTTTAACATTGTAATGGAAGTTTTAGCCATTGCAATTAGGGAAGAAAAGGCGATCAAGGGTATCCACATAGGGTCAGAAGTGATCAAACTTTCACTCCTCGCAGATGATATAATCGTATATCTGGAAAACACTAGGAATTCTACTACAAAACTCTTAGAGGTGATCAAGGAATCCAGCAATGTCTCAGGCTACAAAATCAACACCCATAAACTGTAGCCTTTAAATATACCAACAATAAGCAAGCCAAACAAACAGTCAAGGACTCTATTCCTTTCACAGTAGTGCCAAAGAAGATGAAATATTTGGGAGTATACCTAACAAAGGATGTGAAAGATCTGTACAAAGAGAACTATGAAACTCTAAGAAAAGAAAGAGCCGAAGATGTTAACAGATGGAAAAGCATACCATGCTCATGGCTGGGAAGAATCAACATTGTTAAAATGTCCATACTGCCCAAAGCAATATATAATTTTAATGCAATTCCTATTAAAAATCCATTGTCATACTTTAAAGATCTTGAAAAAATACTTCGTTTTATATGGAATCAGAAAAAACCTTGAATAGCCAAAACATTACTGAGCAATTAAAACAAAGCAGGAGGAATCACGCTACCAGACCTGAGACTGTACTATAAATCCATAGTGATCAAAACAGCATGGTACTGGCACAAAAGCAGAAAAGTAGATGTCTGGAACAGAATAGAGAACCAAGAGATGGATCCAGCTACTTACCGTTATTTGATCTTTGACAAGCCAATTAAAAACATTCAGTGGGGAAGATTCCCTATTTAACAAATTGTGCTGGGTAAACTGGCTGGCAACCTGTAGAAGATTGAACCTGGACCCACACCTTTCACCATTAACTAAGATAGACTCTCACTGGATAAAAGATTTAAACTTAAGGCATGAAACTATAAAAATACTTGAAGAAAGTGCAGGGAAAACTCTTGAAGGTATTGGCCTGGGTGAATATTTTATGAGGAGGACTCCCCAGGCAACTGAAGCAGTATCAAAAATACACTACTGGGACCTGATCAAACTAAAAAGCTTCTGCACAGCCAAGAACATAGTAAAGCAAGCCGACAGCCCTCAGAATGGGAGAAAATATTTGCAGGTTATACCTCTGATAAAGGTCTAATAACCAGAATCCACAGAGAACTCAAATTTATTAGCAAGAAAAGAACACGTGACCCCATTTCAGGGTGGGCAAGGGACTTAAAGAGAAACTTCTCTAAAGAAGACCGACGCAAAATCTACAAACACATGAAAAAAAGCTCATCGTCCTTAATCATCAGAGAAATGCAAATCAAAACTACTCTGAGATATCACTTAATCCCAGTAAGAGTAGCCCTCATAATAAAATCCCAAAACCAGAAATGTTGGCATGGATGTGGAGGAAAGGGCACACTTCTACACTGCTGGTGGGAATGCCCACTAATACGTTCCTTCCTTAGAGACCTAAAAATAGACCTGCTATTTGATCCTATAATTCCTTTACTAGGTTTATACCCAGAAGACCAAAGGTCACAATATAACAAAGACATCTGTACCAGAATGTTTATTGCAGCCCAATTCATAATTGTTAAGTCATGGAAGAAGCCCAAGTGCCCGTTGACCCACGGATGGACTAGCAAATTGTGGTACATGTATACCATGGAATATTATGCAGCCTTAAAGAAAGATGGAGACTTTACCTCTTTCATGTTTACATGGATGGAGCTGGAACATATTCTTCTTAACAAAGTATCTCAGGAATGGAAGAAAAAGTATCCAATGTACTCAGCCCTACTATGAAGCTAAATTATAGCTTTCACGTTAAGACTATAACCCAACTATAGCACAAGACTATGGGGAAAGGGCCAAGGAAGGGGAAGGGAGGGGGGAGGTTCTGCTGGAGCTAGGGTAATGGGTGGGGCCACATCTATGGTGCATCTTAGAATGGGTACAGGCGATTGCACTAATGTACACAGCTATGATTTAACAATAAAAATAAAATAAAATAAAATAATAAAATAAAATAAAAATAAAAATAAATGCCAGGAAGGCTATGTTAACCAGTGTGATGAAAATATGTCAAATGGTCTATAAAACCAGTGTATGGTGCCCCATGATCGCATTAATGTACACAGCTATGATTTAATAATAAAATAAAATAAAATAAAAATAAATACAAGTGAAGAAATAGACTTAAAAATATTTTAAAATAATCTGTGGCAAGCACAAATGATAGAGAAGCTCAACTTTCTGGTGTCAGACATTCTTTCTGTGTGGAATATGATTAAATTCCAGGAACAACTGAAACTATTGCATATCAAAATAATGTTGCTACTTATTAATGTAATCATTTTCAGCAATTATTTGTAAAGCATCTACTACATATTAAAAATCATTAGAGAAAAACAAAGGAATGGAACAGATCTTTCTCTGTAGGAACTGATGCTCAGAGTCTCTTAGAATGGATACACCTGTAGGGGGCATCCTATGCAGACTTGAGTCCACCACCCACATTCAGAGATCAGCAAACTGTAGCCTAGAGGGTTAATACTATTTGTCTAAATTCTTACAAAATGAAGTCAAGATCTCCAAATCCTAAAACTTTGACATAGTACAAGAAAAGAAGACATGTACTAAAAGATAAAAAAATAGCAAAACTGTAATGCAAAGGGTAAAGTATTTAATACCATCAGAAAATGTTCATTAAAAATGTGTGTATAAAATTATTTTATGGAAAATAACTTAAAGGCTATGTCTCTAATACCTTATTTTGAAATTATTACATCAGTACTCAGAGTGGTGTCCTCAGCAATGATAAAGATCAAAATGTTCTCCAGGACTTGCAAGCGTATTCAGATTATCTAATTGGTTAAAGAAATTTAGCTTGGCTGATCACATAAATTTCCTTCTTGAAAAATCCTGATTTTTGTTTCTATAGCTTTCTCCCTATGCATAGCTGCTGTTAAAATATTTCACATGTAATACAAAATCTTGGCCAAATACTTCATACCTGTCTTCAATGTTTCTGTTCCAAATACCTACTAGTAACACTTATCAAATGTTGAATTAAATAATGTGCTACAAAACCCACAATACCTTTACTAATCATCCGTTTCAAATAATAACAGTCCCAAAATAGCAGTTAGTAGAATGTGTGTGATTTCACAACTAGTGTACTTGGCAGTGATAGTATAAGCAACATTTGGTGATAGTCATTTCTGGAAATAAGTGTTATCTTTTTTTGTCAGACAATACATTTGTTACTTTCACATTGATATTTGAAGAAATTCTTATAGACTACATATGGAGAAAGAACATTTATTTGACTACTTGTGATAGGCATTTTTTTATAAGGCTCCTAATACTTCATTTCATGATATTCATAGTGATGATAGTGTGAATTGGACCAGTGAATTGTTTCTAAAGAGGACAGGACAAATGTGACATGATGTAATGGCCATATTAGGTTACAAAGGACTGGGACTCCCACTTGTCTTCTTGCTTTCTCTGGGCACTGTCTCCTGCTCTTTTTCTGCAGACTCATAAGAAGCTGACTTCCATGTTGCAAATTGCCCTACTGAAAGACCCCTGTGGCAAAAAAGCCTCCATGGAGCAGCTTGAGAGGAACTGAGGTGAATCAGTGTAACCTGGCTTATTGTACCCTCAATGAACCCCAAATAATAATAAAAAAAAAATACGGCAGGAGCTGAATGTTGCCAACAATTAGTTTCAAAGTCAGGGAAGAGGATCTAATCTTGCCTAGTGATAACTGCAGCTCACCTGCACAGAGATTTTTTTTTTTTTTTTTTTTTTTTTTTTTTGCAGTTTTTTGCAGTTTTTGGCCAGTGCTGGGTTTGAACCTGCCACCTCTGGCATATGGGGCTGGTGCCCTTCTCCTTTGAGCCACAGGTGCTGTCCTTTTATTTATTTATGTTTATTATTGTTGCAGTTTTTGGCCAGGGTTGGGTTCGAACATGCAACCTCTGGCATATGGGGCCTGGAGCCCTACTCCTTGATTCACAGGTGCCACCCAAGCACAGAGATTCTTGACTCCCAGAAAATATGAAGTAATATTGCACGTTATTTTATGACTATGACCTTTGGTCTTTTTTTTAAATAACTAATCCATTGTTCTGATCAAAAGCTATCAACAGTGTTCATCATGATGGGCCATGATAATTTTTTTTCCTAATTATTATTTCTACAGAGTACTTTGCCCTGTCCTATGTTCTCGTTTCAGGGATCAGGAAAGGTGCAAAGGTAGGAAAAAAAAGCCAAAAAACTTCAGTTCATAAATACCTTCTTTACATGGTGTATTTCCATTAAAAAATAAAAAAAGATGGTCAAGACATTTGAAGTTCAACAAACGTCCCTCAAATCACACTGAAAACTACCCATAATTCCTTCCAAGAACCAGCCTATCTGCTCTGATTGTGAGGCATAATTGTACCCTGAATTTTTACCAGAGAGTAAAATGAATCTTGTAAGATGGCACAAAGGTTCTCTTCACTATGAGAATGGTTATTTCAAGGTCCTGAATTCTCATCTCAGTGGAAAATTAATTATAAGAATATCTCAGCTTTTAATGGATTTTAAATGATCTAAAAACCCTTTCTGTATTTTTAATGTCATTAGTTTATATTAATAACAGAACAGATACGAGGAAGAAACTTTATGAAGCATATGACATATCAAATACTCTATGTATTTGAAGTTCTTATGCTTATGCTTTTAAATGTATGCTTTGAATAAGATTGATTTTCTCATAATAAGTATGTGCCATCTAGCTGGAAATACTTAATAGAAATTGGTGTTATTTCTTCAGAATTAATGCTGACTAATTATCTCATCTTGATTGTTTAGCACAATTTTTGGTTAACAATTATTCGAAAGTTATTTTCAAAAGTGCAATACAAATATTTTTAAGCATAAGAATATGTTTTGTTTGCCTATCTAAATAGCAAAATAGTTCTAATCAGTGGACATATTATAGTAAAAATTCTAAATAAGGAGGGAAAGGGAGTACTGTGGAGTGCTTACAATTAATGATTTGGTAAAAATGCATTTTTATTAGATGTTGCAAAACTGCAAATTATATGAACCATTACAGATTTCATTGAAGTATGAAAAGGTATCATTCAAAGAAACAATTAACTATGCAGTTTGACTTTGGGCTATCTGTAACTTAGTTTTCCTACCCATTAAAATGGGGTCAATATAATATTATGTATATTTCATAGAGTATTATAATGATTAAATGAGCTACTGAAGTACAGTGTTTAAAATGTGCTTGGCCAACATTAAGTGGTAATTAATAGTAGGTGATCATTAATTCTTTTAACATTTTTGATATTACAATTATGACAAGAAAATAAAATTGTATCATTGACACAAATAATGTTTTTGCATAGATGTTGAACATGAAAATAAAATAACACACCACTAGAATCTGTGCACCCATGTACCATTTTTCAGAGTCAATTTAGAAGAAATATGTATTTTATTCAATAAACATATGTGTGTATATATATATGATGTGTAGACGGATGAATGGATGTGTGTATATATATATGACGTGTAGATGGATGAATGGATGTGTATATATATATGACGTGTAGATGGATGAATGGATATATATATATATATATATGACGTGTAGATGGATGAATGGATGTGTATATATATATGACGTGTAGATGGATGAATGGATATATATATGACGTGTAGATGGATGAATGGATATATATATATGACGTGTAGATGGATGAATGGATATATATATATATGACGTGTAGATGGATGAATGGATGTGCATATATATATATATATATATGACATGTAGATGGATGAATGGATGTGTATATATATATATATGACGTGTAGATGGATGAATGGATAGATATATATATGACGTGTAGATGGATGAATGGATGTGTGTATATATATATATGACGTGTAGATGGATGAATGGATAGATATATATATGACATGTAGATGGATGAATGGATGTGTGTATATATATATATATATGACGTGTAGATGGATGAATGGATAGATATATATATGACGTGTAGATGGATGATTGGATATATATATATATATATATGACGTGTAGATGGATGAATGGATGTGTGTATATATATATATATGACATGTAGATGGATGAATGGATAGATATATATATGATGTGTAGATGGATGAATGGATGTAAATATATATATATGACGTGTGTAGATGGATGAATGGATAGATAAGACACAAACATAGATATTAGGATGTCTAAAATACTCCTGACAATTGTTCCTATAGAGTGGTTACAAAACAACTATAAATACTTTTTGTCCAGTTAATACTCCTCCAGTGGGGGTGTAGAGAAGATAAATAAACATTGGTGTAACATTCTAGATAATAACAAATGTTAAACAATACATGTATAAGAAGAAAGATGAGAGAAAAGGACCCAGCAGTAGAGCAGTGGGTTTGCATACTGCAATTTCAAGTGGAACAGAGAAAAAAGGCTTATTTAAGAAACATTTGATGAAAGGGGGTCAAGGTGGATAAGGGTGGGGATATATAATTATAAAACTTCTAGGAACTTTTTTTCTTAGCTAGGTTTATCTTATATACCTGGTTCTTTTTAAATTTAAAGAATAACATTTATCTAAAAAGTTGAGTGATTTCAACAAGCTGGACATAATATATAGTACATAGAATTTTAGATTTTACATTTTGCATTTATTATCTCTTTTAGTGGCCTCAGATGTCATGAAGTAGTAGTCACTTTATAAAAGAAAATACAGTAAGGTTCAGACAGTTCAAGTAATTTGATCAAAGTTGAAGAATATTTAATGAAAAATTATATCTATAGCCAACATCAGCAACTAAAATTCCAATTTTTTTCTCATTGCACAATAGTGATTTCCAAATTATCAGAAGCACTAAAAAAAGAGATATTTGCATTCATTGAATTTTCACTTTTTTCATATTGACCTTTTGAAGCATATTCATATTGAAACTCAGATTCTAACATTTGTAAGTATTTTTTGTCATTTTATAGCCCAGACTTATATCACAGAAATAAGATATTGCTTTGCTTTTTAAAACTATTATCTCTCTTATTTTCTCTTATTGTCAAATGGTTAATATACTAAAAGAAAAAGTAGTCTATTACAACAGGGCATAAATATAGAGCTTCACACGCATATATAATACAGACACACACATGCAGATCCACACACAGCCACACACAGGGTGCTTGTTCTGACTATACCAGGTGTATTTTATTTTTCAACTTTTGTTTCTTAAAGGTGAATATAACATTCACAAATAAGATAGAACAATGAAATTTAGGCTCATTCAGAATCTTACAGTCATGTAGATTTTTATACTTGTTATAATTTAAAATGGAATTACTCTGGAAATAAAGTGCTAAACAGTGATGTTTGAATTTCTTAATTATATAATAGCAAAAAGATACTTTTACATCTATGTATTAAGATATGCTATATTAAATATCTGTAATTCACTCTCTACAAGGATAGCTTAAATTTGTTAGAAATCTTAGAATCTGTGTTATCAGAGACATGATTGAAAATGCTTATTATAGTGGTATTTTTAATATGTGTAGTTATATCAGGAAAAACAAAATCTATTATTAATTTGTCAGAAGTACATTACTAGGCTCTGTCAATTTTATAATTGCTTTCGTAATTACATTGTCATAAAAGTAAATAAAATCCCAAGATAAAGAATTTTGGATATTTGAAATACTGAATAGAATGCCAGGAATAATCACTACTATCTGTTTTATGACTACTTATCAAAGAGAAAATTATGCTAAATTATAATCTGCAATAAATATCCCATTCACGTTGTGGGAAAGCTTTTATAATTATTCATAAATTATTCTAAAACATTTGCTTAGTATCAACTCAGACATAGTGCACTCATATTACTATTTATAGTATGGTCTAAATTTAAGATATGAGTATGTATATCCATTGGCTTAAAATTAATTGAAAATTCTTGCCATGAACAATCTCTACTAATAACAACACCTGAAAAGTTTGGTGGGGTTTTTCCTTCACAGAATTTCTTCTTTTGAAATGGATGCATCGTTTATAAATAGCCATGTTCATTATCCAGTATATGTTGACTCACCATTGCAGTAGATAGCATTACTTTTTGCCACCCATAAAGCTTAGCATCTGCTGTGCTTTGCCTGCTCACCATATAGTCACTTTTTTTTCCTTTCCTGTTGGGAATATTCCCATTTTCATTTCCAGGACTTAGTCCTCCTGGCTCAAACATAGGGACATGGGCTAGCTCTGAAAAGCAAGATTTAATTTTAAAGTATTTTTCAAGTTTTGAGAAATAAAAACTTGTTCCATTTGATGTTACTAAAAGAGGAGAATAAATATTTGGATATGCAAAGATCATCATGCCAACTGGAAATAGAGGCAGCGTCTCTGCATTCTTGGGGGTGATGTCATTATGAGGAAAATTCGGATTAAGATCTGAGAAAATAAAGGACCTGAGGAAAAATTTGAGCCCATGAAGCCTGTCACTCCTAATGCTAAAACCCTCTTGTTTTCCTTTCAAAGATCTTAGGAGTTTGCAGTTCATGTTTAGTTCAGATTGTCACAAAAAGTCCTAAATAGTTGAGAAATACTGCTTACAAAAAATTCTTAAATGTAAACAATTTTATTAAAAAAAAAAAGCTTTCTTCAACATAAATTCTTTGAAAAGAAACTAGATCCAGTAAGCCTTTATGTATTATAAGCTTTCTAATTCTATTCTGTGATAGAAACAAGTGAACTTGGTTTTTCAATTTGTGGATCACGGTGTGGTTACAAATTCAACCACAATTTCTTCAAAAATCAAATAGCTTTCAATTAAGATAAGTTCATATAAATCATTTCCACCATGCAAATGAAACCTGAGGAAAAATGAGGAATTCATTTAGTCATAATCCATAAAACAATCTATAAAATACATCAGAGCTAGCTGTACTCAGCCACGTCTTCTGATTTGTGTTTTATATCACATTTTCACAGGAATATTAATCCCATCAAGGGGAAAGTCCAGAGAATCAGAATATTTAGGGACAAATCTGTCAGTGTGAATTTGAATGGCTTTTTTCACACTCAGAAATCTGTTTGTTTCTGTATTCTGATATTTTTAACATCTAGAGTGGTGGCCGTGATTTATAAGATCATCCTTGTGAGAATGGTTTGTGAATTGTTAAGTGCCCTACAAATATTACTTCTACGTAGGAAAATGCATTTGGATGTACATGTAGACGTATTCTGTGTGCTATATTTGTGTGTGAGTACACAATTTGATTTTACACAATTTGGAAATCATTTTAGCATAAAACAGTGTGAGAGATTTTTCTGTTCTCCGAAGTTGGAGCATTGTGTGTGCAGCCAGATATTCTAAGATTGGGTCAAGTCTCTGCCACTTAGTCATATGACATTGGTCAAGTTTATTTGGTTTCTTGGTGTTTCAGTTTTCCTATTTATAAATGATTATTACTGATTATTTAACACATAAAAAGGTAACAGTGGTGAAACCTAAGTCTGGAACGTGATAGGCATCGTTGCTACTATTAGCTTTTAGTGTGGACGGTCATCAGGTAATTCTAAGTTGTGATTGGATCAACATTTGAGTCCCATGGAGTTTTTTTTCAGATAAGACCTTGTTAGGATTTTCCATTCTGTATAATCTGGGCAATATTTGTAAATTCCTAATTTACAAATTCAATATTTGTAAATTTCTGCATTTTCCAAAATGCTGAAAATTCCAGGCAAAACACTCAACACAATGCAGGTATTATAATAATGATAGTCCCTACATATTGAAGGTGTTTGTTGAGTAATGAAAGAGTGAAAAAGTGAGCATGTCCATAGCAGGATCACAGAACCAAAGGCAAATGCAAACTTTTATAACTGTTCCTGGTAAAGGACCAAAACTTTTCTTTCTCTTTATTTTTTTTTCCACACTGACCTAAAAATATTAAAAGTCATTGTCATGGATATTTCTTAGTTAATAAGGATGCTTGGCTTATTCAATAAGCCTATACTTTGAAGAATGAAAACCAATCTATTTCTTTGTTCTGTGAAAGAATACTTAGTTATTTAAATATTTCATAAATGTAATCATAGAGAGTAATTTTTTTTAATGAAAGAGAGTGAACCCATTACTGCTCTTTAAAGCATGGATTAAATTGTAGAAATATACTCTGGATACCTTATTCAATAGTCTTCCATTTTATGCTAAACAATGCCTTCAAACAGGAAATGTTAGAGTATGTTGCTCTTAACATATATATTCTAGAATAAATATGAATATAAAAAATATTGTTTATATATTTTCTGTCTGATTACATGCACAGTGTTATTTATATGAATACTATTGACATTCCCTTATTTATACATTTCTAATTTGTTTCTCAGGGAAAACATAGTACATCAGCAGCAAACGATGACACCCTATGCTAGCTGCAATTCGTTCATATACTGTGTATATTGTATTCAAGTTGGAAATTTAAAAATAACAATGGTAAGCACAGTTAGTTTATGAGCATAAATTATTCATTCTGTGGCATTGAAATATATAGACATAGCAAATATATTGTCAATTTCACATTCACATAACTGTCATATATTAAAAGACAAAGTTCCTAGTCATTTTTAAAAATAATCTGATTTAATTTTATGGAAAGTAAGTGACAATGTATATTGGTCAGCGTTAAAAACATTTTGCAACAAAGCATTTGAGTTACATACAATGGAAAAAGAAGTTAAAATTTTGAAACAACTGCCATTTATTTTTCCCTCGATATATCTTAAGGACTTCCGCTGCCCGGGAGCTAGGATAATGACCTCTTGTCTCCAACCCGAACTCTAGTCCTTTCCACACTTTAATTCATTAACCCTTGCTCTGTGCCAGGGACTATTTTAGGTGCTTGGACTACAGCATGGAACATAAATACAAAAACTGAAGCCCACGGGAATTCCAGCTGGGAGAAAGAGGCAATGAATAGTTGACATAATGAATGAACTATATTGCTTCCTTAGAGATGGTGATGTAAGGTGTGGAGAGTAGAGCAGGGAAGCTCAGTGGGGAGTGCGGGCAGGGTGTAGACTGTAGCTATAAGTAGGGCAACAGGGTTTCAGGGCAGGCTGAGTGGAAGGTTCAGGCTTGGATAGGGATTTAAAGGCCTGGAGAAGTCATCTAGAGGAAACGAATTCCAGGATGAGGACCAGGCTGAGCAAAGGTCTTGTGTGTGTGTGTGTGTGTGTGTTTTAATTAAATCATAGCTGTGTACATTAATGCCATCATGGGGTACAGTTGCTGGTTTTATATACAATTTGAAATGTTTTCATCAAACTGGTTAACATAGCCTTCACACATTTTCTTAGTTGTGTTAAGACATTTATATTATATACCTAGTAAATTTCACATGTACCCTTGTAAGATGCACCGCAGGTGTGGTCCCACCAATTACCCTCCCTCCACCCATCCCCACCCCACCCCTCCCCTCCCCTCCCCTCTGAAGTAGGTCTGAATGGCCTCAGGAATGTGGATAGAGTACAGACAGAGCCCTCTGGAGCCATCTCACAGGGGGCTGTGAAGCCAGCGCGGGCACATGGGATTTCACGCTGTGTAACACAGGGAACAATCGAAGGGTTTTGACCCTATAGGTGACACCAGCTGGCATATTTTTAAAGATACATATTTTATTAGTGATAGCATCTTTATTCCTTATAGAATTGATATTGGAGAATATGGCTCATATTTAAAGACTTCAAGCATGCTTCTGATCAAACTGGATGAAAGAAACCCTTCCACAGGAGATTTACCAAGGAGATGCAGTTGGGATTCATGTACCACCCAGTAAACTGAACTTTTGTTTTATAAAAACAAGCAGCGGTATCTGGAAATGAGGAAGATGTCTTTATTTCTAAACTCTAAATTAGATTAAAGACATGGATGAAGGCTATAATAGATCAGTAATGCAGGAGTTTTTGAGTGGAGAGTTCCTAGATGTGAAATAGAACAAACATCATGAGTGAGGAAAAATGTTTCCTTCCAACAGATCCATTTTCATCTGTCCTTACACAATGCCGTGAAGAGATTGCCCCTGGAGACAAAGTGTGAGGTTATCCAGTTGATAGGGTAAAAATTAGTCATCCTCATTCAGCTGAGCGCTATAGGGCCATTTGGCCATGCTCCTGAATTCCATCTTTGAATCAAGTATTAATCAATAGTACTACTTTATTCTATGTTAATCCGACATCTCATTTTTCAGTTGCTTGTAAATTGGGAGAGAAGTATTATCCATTAATCACTTAAACTCAACCACATTGAAAACGTGAATAATGAAAGTATTTGGGGGTGGCAGAAGGGAGTGTCAGAAAGTGTCATGTGGAAGAGAGAAGTGTTTTTCCTCTATTAAGAAAATTCCCCACACAAGGACATTGTTGCCAACTCATGAATTAGAAACATTTGAATTGTGTAGACACAGCTTTTGCCCTGAGTTCTCCAGGCAGAGGCGTCTGAATTTCCCCAATCAGTGGTGGCTCATGGATCACCAAAGTTCCCAGATGTGTTAAGACAAACCTCTTTCGAACTTGAATGCTCAGGATACGTGAGGTAAAAGGAGAAATGAGACTCAATTCATGGACCTTGAAAAGTGTAATGAAATTGGGGTGTTACAAGCCATAAAATAGCTATTTTAGTACTTCCGTTGCTTAATGAAAACTGTGGCTCTCAGAATTCAGGGGTCATTACAGACTAATTATGGAGATGCCATTTGAGGTGAGCATGGAAGTTTGTCATTTGAGGCATTTATTGAAGGAAGCCTATTTTAGATGGAGAAATAGCCAGCTGACATCCACAAAGGTATAAACATCCTAACTTGATACAGAATAAAATTTTCATAAATATGCCTTAGGCTTAGAAAAAACCTAAAGGAATCTATAGAGAAAAATAAATTGAAAGTACTTAGTACAAGCAAAATATCTTCACTTAAGCTTTAAATGTATTCTTGGTTTTTCTTTAAAAAAAAAATCCTTTGCAATAGAGTTTTAGACTCTATTTTTTAGTTTGGGTATTTTATTACTGAAATAATTCTTTGGAGAGTTAATACAGAAGGACCATCTATAGTCAACTAAAGGAACAAAGGATTGAGTCTGGCACAATGCTTAGAAGGTTATGTAAGTTGCATGATTCTCAAACTTCAGTGGATGTGGAAACTTCCCTAAAATTAATATCATAAACGTCCATCCTCATAGTCAATCTCTTTTTGTCTGGGATAAAGCACAGATTTCAACATTATCATAAGCCCTGTGCATGAGTCTAACAGGTTGAGTGATGTAATAGCCCAAAGTTGAAGTGATGAGGCTTAAACGTGTGAAGGACAATGGGAATGAAAGATAAGAAACAAGGCTAAAGAGAGATTTTGAGTGTTCATTTATCAGGGTGAAAAAAAAACTTGCACAAACTGAATGAAAGGGAAATCCTGGCAATGAAGAGAACACTGATGTCTTTGATGCAATTAGAAACTTCACATGAATTACATTTTAGGACAGGAAGGTAAGTTTTGTGATAAATACAGTTTCAGATGGTGTGAAGACAGTGAAAAGAGATGCCCCAGACAGTGGGCTCAGGTCAGAGAGGATGATGGAAGTTGGAGACTCAGCTTCTGCAGTAACCTAGGTAGGTAACAAGTAAAACTGAAGCGTGGAGGAATGCAATGCAATGCTTTGAGAATCCATAAAGTTATGAGTAAAGGTTAGAATTAGTCATGACAACTATTTTTCCCGAGATTTAACTATTTACATAAAACTAGAAGGTAAAACAAAGGTTAATTTGTGGGATGGAGGAAAGGGAACATAACCCACAACAACTGGTAAAACTTAGACTAGAAACAGAGGGGGTGAGAAAATTGACTGCTCACATAGCTTCTTCAAAGGAGACTTGACTGAGGGGACAGAAGAGGCCAGCATCTGAGAACCTTTCCAGATCAAGTGGAAAATGTTATCTGTACAGTAATATCAGTCAGACGCCACGTGTTCCTTTTGAAGGAACAAGTTGGGGATATTTCTAGAACATGGTGCTAAGCACATGCCGTAAGGTACCGTCATGATTTGGAAACAGATGTGAACAACAGCCTTGATCCCAGCTTGTTCTGGCTTCGACAGATGAACCTTGAAAGACGGGTAGACTATGTCATTAGGAATCTGCCTTCCTAGGTGCCAGTAGGGAATTCATGTGCAATCACTGTGCTACTCTGGAAAAAGATATTTCATTCTGTGCTTCTAAATTTGATTTCATATTAGAACCATCTGAAAGGCTTTAAAAAATACAAATGCCTGAAAAAACAATACAAATGCCTATCTCCCACAGATAAGACGCAAGCAATGATGGTATTTTTAAAACATCTACAGGCATTTCCAATGTGTCTCCAAGACTTAACCATTGAAAGTCACTCCATCTTTCAGTTTTCTCATCTTGAAAATGGACTGTGATACTGATACCTAAGCCTGGGAGATGGTACAAAGTGAGATGGTATTTGAAAGCACTGAATGGAGAGGAGGCATTTACTTCAATGTTATGTCAGCTGTTCTTATTTGGCCACTCCAATTGTTGCACAAGACTCTTGAAGTCCACGAAGAAAGTTTTCTTTGGTTCCCAGTCTGGTACTTTAGCATGCAATTTTCCTTTTCCTTCAGTCAATTATAGAAGGCCTCTAGCTTGACGCGTAGAGAGATTTCCTGGCTTTTTGCTTATAGAAACACTAAAATTTGTTTGCAGCATTCCTTCCAGAAGCAAGACCCCTTCCCCAACTATATTGTTCTTAGTCAATTCTCCTTGGGCACAATTTCCTTTTTGCTTCCCACCCTTTTCCCCTCAGTCTTCCTAACTTCCATAGCATAACACAATAAAACAAATAAAAATGGACAGTAAAACGAGCAAAAGCAAAATAATAATTCTTTGTCTGTAGGATGTACCTTTAAAGGCAAGTGCAGATGCTGTTTAGAAATGTTGAATGTAATGATACTGATGTAATGCTCTCTACTACACAGAACAAACTATGCCGTGCAAAATACCTTAGAGTAAAAATTTTAAGTGACATGATTCTTTTCTATACAAATTCCTACAGGAGAAACAGCATGCAGTTTTGTCTGCCCTAACCTACTCCTCAGCCCCCATTCTTGAATCCATAAATGATATATAACTTTGAACCTGAGAGTCTGAGTAAAATGTGGGTCACAGCAGGCAGCATTTTCCTGCCTGACTTTGGTCCCGGTATTGATTCACTGTTAAGAGGCTGTAACTCAGTTCCTAGCTGTCATTACAATATGTCAAACATTATGATTCATCACCCTCCTCACATTTGAAAATAATTTTTTTCTTTTATTTTTACTTCTTCAAATGTCCTCTAAGTCATGTGCATATACAGCATCTTAAGGTCAGAGACCATGTTTCTAGGTTGATTCTGGGATAACGGAGCCACTCACAACAGAGCAACCGTATAAAAGAGCATACAAAGCCTGTGTTTAATTTATCATACTGTTAACAGTTTCTTCTCTAACAAAGTTGACACATGTCCATTCAGATGAGTAGACAACATCAGCATGACACAAATTAAAGTGATCAGAATGCTGACCGGATCTTTTCTTGGGTTTCTGACCTGTGTTGGCCTCTTTAATCCCATGAAAATGTTAAAAAGGTAGGTTCCTTTTCAGTACAATGCTTAGCCTTAATTAGATATGGTAAATGATTTTGTCACATGAAATTTAAATCAAAAGCAACGTATGAAACGTGTAAAAATAGCAATTTTGTTATTTCTTAACCCTTATAGTAATACATGCTAGAGATAAATATTTTGATTCTTTAGAGTTCATTAGAAAGAATTAGAAATTCAATGTGGAAGTGGAGTATGGGGTAAGCAATTTGACAGTCTCGGCGAGGTACTTTCCAGTGCATTGTAATATGAACCTTAGAACTTCATTGAAAATTATATAAAACAAACAATGTATTAAACTGTAACCATTATTTTTTATTTTGTCTAGAAAAAAAAAAAATAGTGTTTCAGTTTTTCCAGTAATGCCACCTGACAGCAGCAGTGAAATGAACCACCTCTAGCTTCCAAAATTATGCCTTGTTGTTCCAATGAGGAAAAATTCTGACTGTGATTAACATTTACCATTTTTACTAGCAGTGCTTATCTGAGTTCCACAGTAGGCACCACAGCATTGCTTTAGGAGCTCTTTGAAGGAGAATGTTCTTTTTCTGTTTTTGTTTTTTTGTTCCTCTGAAACACTGTACTATTTGCAGTGCACTTAAAGTTTTTTAAATGCAGGTTTGTCTGAATCTGGCTTAAAGTAAATGGCTTGGTAAATTGAAGTGGGGAAAAAAGCTGTTTCCACGTTCTAGTACTTTGAAATATTCCCACCTAACAACTTCTAAATACATGAGTCAAAAAACACTGCAGTAGCCTAGGTAAAAACTGTAAGCAAGGGCGAGTGAATTAACACTTAACGAACACCTCTTAGTGCTGGACATTCAATAGCATTATATAAGTCTGAGAGAGAAAATGTAAGTAAAATATACGCATCTCCATTTTTTAAACGAGAAAAATAGTCTATCCAAATGTAGGTAGTTTGTGAAACGTCCAGCAAGCTAGCAGTGGCCAAGTCTAAACTCAAAATCGTGTTCCTCCAACCAGAAAGACCTTGCTCAGCAGACACTCCTTTGGCAACCAACTGTATGACTCTTAATAAGGAGTAAATGCTCCATCCATCTGTATTTTCAAGACATTTTCCAAGGGAATTGAATGTGTAAAAATTTACCCAAACCCTACTATGTTTTTTGTCTTATTCTGCCAAAGGCTTTAAATCTTAATAAATTCACAAGCTCAGAATGTAAAAGCTTCTCTCTTTCTCTTCCACTTATTTTGAGACTATGATCAAAAATGCATGTTCTTTGCTATCTTTGGGCAAATACTCTATCCAAAAGTAGTATCTCAAAGTTCCCGAATATTGGAGTTGAACGAGACCTTTGGAGATGATTTGATCTGAAACTCTAAATTTAAATATGAGGAAGTTGGAAGCTGTGATTCAAACTTGCTCACATGAAGATATAAATTATTCCAGCCTCAGAGTTAATTAGAATTATTAGCATTAAAGCTCAGGAATCCTAGCTCTTATCTCATTGTTTTTATCTACAATGATATGGATAATCCTCCAACTGAAAAGTTATCTTATCTTCTCTTTATATCCTTGTGCAAGCTTGACTATATTTGCCCAATTTAACAAGATATAACATTCCTTAAAAGTAGGAACCAATTTTTTTCTCTTTTGTTTACAAGCATACAGTTTTGTTGTTGTTTATTGTTGGGTATTCATTGAGGGTACAATAACCAGATTACACTGATTGCATTTGTTAGGCAAAGTCCCACACACCAAGGCTCCACCCCCCTCCCTCCTCCTTTCTCTCTCTGCTCTCAAATTTTACTATTTTATTACCTTGGAATTTAAACAGAAGTATCGAATCTGTTCTTGTGTGTCTGTGTACCTTTCAATTAAAGATAAGCCAGATTGTTTTCACCAGGCTAAACATTAACTTAGGTTGATTTAAATGTTATCCATGTGAGCAATGCTTTCTTCCATGGATACATTTATTTAATTATTGCCAGTTGACTTATGAATCTCATTCCTCTAATGTCCAAATACATGTACAGTAGACTAAACTAGTAGAATAAAGAAATATTTTCTGCTATTAAAAAGAGAAAATGAATATAAAATTTCCCTATCTCTGTGGAAATTAATTCAGGACTGGGAGAGATTGCTTCATTTTATGTCTAAACACATTCACCTACCCATACATTAGTCCTTTTAGTGGAGAATACATTTTGATTCGCTTTCTCTATGGATATCAAATTGCATTTGAAAAAACAAACATTCTCAGTGTATAACATTGAAAATTGCTAATTTCTCACTTACATAGATTTCTTAGGACATCCGATACCTTTTTTATTCCTTCCATGAGCAATAACATTGTAAATTGAACTGTTGAACTGATTCATGCTTAGACCAGCAAAAAGGGGCAGTAAGTGGCTCTGAATCTTTCATAAATGCTGCAGAAAAGATTTCTGTCTGTGCTTGCCCCTCACCCCTGCTATTTTATGTCATAATGCATCATTACATACTGATGTCTGCTTTTGTGCAAGTCAGCAAAAAAGGGATTACATAGCGTATGCTGGGCCTTTTCCTTGAATTAACTGTGTCACTTTTGATTTGTTATGTTATTGAAGTATGTTTCAGGACTTTTTAACATTGGAAACATGGCACGAATATACATAGTCATCCCAAGAGGTCTGCTAGTTTGTCATCTGTATCGCAAACATTTTAAACATTTTTAGTCTGATAAAAACAGTTTCAAAATAAAATAATGCTCCAAATGGGAAAAAAATTACAATATATAATCTAAAGAGTTGTTTTGTGTAGGGATAGAGTTATTGTATGGACTCAGTTACAAAACAGAAGTTAAGTAATTTGAGTATGCACTGATCTATGGCAGCTCATAGTCTAACAATTATTTTCATTCTCTAATAAGAAGTTAATTCTCTAACAGGTCCAGTGATGATTCATGTTTTGCCTCAATTACTTTATTGAAGAAGAATTCACTGCCATCAGGGACAATTCTGACCCTCAGACTATTTCCCATAGTTATTCAAAGTTATACATAGTCATTCATGTAGTTTATAAAAAACTCTTGGAATACTGAATGAAGTCGTCACATACTTGCTAAATAACATTGGGTTATTTAGCAAGTATGGGTTCATTTTTGGTATTTTGTGGGGCTTAATCTAGCAGGAAAACCCCAATGTTATTCTCCTATTTAAACAGATACATTTATTAAATATTTATTGAAGTATCATACTGCCCTAGGCTGTAGGATAAATTCTAGGCATTTGAAGATGAATAAGATGTGCATCTTGTACTCAGAGTTGGTGGTCCAGAGGGAAGACCACAAAATGAGTGAGAGTAGAGGGTATTGCTTAAGAGACTAGGTAGACAGTGAAATCAGACAGACCTGATTCAAGTTCAGGTTTTCTTATGTGCTTTCTGAATGATCTGGAACAAAAGCCATTGCCTATGTGTGGATATGTGTTAGAAAGTCCAGTGTGTTCAAAGAGCTTAGTATAGTTGACCTCAGAATAGAATTAATAAGGAGACCAGTTAAAAGGGTTGTGTGAAATTCTGCTTTACGAAATTCGTGAACTGGAGTGGCTATTTTGTGAGCCTGGACATGGAGAAAAGAAGTGGATTGTAAGGGTGTTTTATGGTTCTGTGACATACATAGAGTAGAAAGAAATCTTCATTTATATCATTTAGTAATATGAGAAAATTAAGAAGCAATGGTATGTTCCACACAGTAGAACTCTTTGCCCATTTCTTGGGATCAAATGTTGGATCTTGGAAGAAAATGTGAGAAGGTTAAAATAGTTGGGTGTGGTGGCTCACACCTGTAATCCTAGCACTCTGGGAGGGCTAGGCAGGAGGATCCCTTGAGCTCAGGAGCTGGAGACAAGACCCCATCTCTACCAGAAATTATCTGCACATTGTGGTGGGGCCTGTAGTCCCTGCTACTCAGACGGCTGCAGAAAGAGGATCACTTGAGCCCCGGAGTTTGAAGTTGCTGTGAGCTAAGCTAATGCTATGGCACTCTAGCCTGGGTAATAGCATGAAACTCTGTCTAAAAAAAAATGACAGAAAATAAAAGTTTTGATGTACGGATCAATTGTGAAGAAATAAGAAATTGTAAAAAGAGAGATAGTAGTTAAATGGCTGGTGAAGCAGATCTTAAAACACCTTGTCCTGAAAATTCAGTCATTTAAAGATATGTTTACACTGGGCTGGGCCGGGCCGGGTGGCTCATGCCTGTAATCCCAGCACTTGGGAGGCCCAGATGAGCACATTCCCTGAACTCAGGAGTTAGAGATCAGCCTGAGCCAGAGTGAGACTCCATCTAAAAATAGCTGGGCACCCGTAGTCCCAGCTACTTGGGAGGCTGAGGTAATATAATTGCTTAAGTCCAAGAGTTTGAGGTTGCTGTGAGCTATGATGCCATGGCACTCTACTGAGGGGGACAAAGTGAGACTGTCTTAAAAAAAAAAAAAAAGATATGTTTATAAATTCAGTATTTCTGACATAAAGATTAAAATTTATTTGATTTTAGTCCTTTTCAAGTTGAAAAAAAGATGTGTTTTTAAGATTAAAAAGCAAATGGGTAGGCATTTGACCCGATTGACTGATCTATAGTCTAGGACTCAGGGGTCCTCAAACTATAGCCCTCACACACATGAGGCGGTGTGATTGTATTTGTTCTCATTTTGTTTTTTTACTTCAAAATAAGATATGTGCAGTGTGCATAGGAATTTGTTCATAGTTTTTTTTTTTGTTTGTTTGTTTTTTTAAACTATAGTCCGGCCCTCAACGGTCTGAGGGACAGTGAACTGGCCCCCTGTTTAAAAAGATTGAGGACCTCTGGAGCCTAGGTGGCCAAAACTCACACATATGTAGAATGTGCACTGGTCTCCGCTCTGGTTATAGAAAGTAACTGGAAAAGGAAATCTCGTGAGGTTTAATCTAAGGTGCAATAATTGAATGCTGAAGTCATAGATAATTGGGAAAAAAAGAAATGTATGTGTGCATGTGGTTTCCCTTCCCTGTGTGCACGCGCTCGCTCTCTTTTTCCCTCTCATTCTCTTTTTCTTCATATTTTCACTCTTATTTCCTAACTCAATTTAGTTCCTTTTTTGAAGTTGAAATAGGCTGTTGTCTGTGTAATTGAGGATGTTTTGGAGGATAATTAATCCTGTAAAGGAGAAAAGAAGGGGCTTAATCTACGGCCAAGAAATCTCTCATTTGCTGATATTATTTGAACAGGGTAGTGACGTGGTATTTCTCGTGGAGGAGGGTTGATACTAGGCAATTAGTGGTGAAAATAAAATGCAGAACTGTCAATTCACTTATGTTTCTAAAAGCTGAAATTATTTCAACTTACACATCAACACAAAGTAAGTCAAGGAGATCTTTACAAATGTGCTTTTGTTTCTCAGTAGTATTCACGGCCTTAATGCACTTGCAAGGTGTTAAATCACATAGTTTCAAAAATATCAGATTGAAATGGGAAACAATTTTCTAGCATATTTGAATCTACTTCCAGTACTAAGGTAGACACTCCCCAGGTTTGTGTTTCAATTCACCTACTAATGTGAGTTGACATGTCGTCATTCCAGTTGATTCGCTGTACCATTGCTGATGGTACCAGCCACACAGAGGAAATTCAAGAAAAACACTGATGTAGGAGCAGTTCTACATTAATAACCTTTTATAGTTTTCCCAAAAGTATGACTCAATGCAAATACAAGAGTTTTTGATTAAAAATGCTTTCCAACGACAACATCTGCATAAAACAAGATTGTAAAAAGTTTCAGCTTTGTTAATATAACCATCTAAGGTGCACAAATCTGGCATGAGGTAGTACTTAATAAATCATATGTTGAAGGAATGAATGAAGAGGTACATGATTAAAATGAAAGCAGTATATGGCTCAGCACCCATAGCACAGTGGTTATGGCACCAGCCACATACACTGAGGGTGGCAGGTTCAAACCCAGCCCAGGCCAGCTAAACAACTGCAACAAGAAAATAGCTGGGCATTGTGGTGGGCACCTGTAGTCCCAGCTACTTGGGAGGCTGAGGCAAGAGAATCGCTTATGCCCAAGAGTTTGAGGTTGCTGCGAGCAGTGACGCTACAGAACTGTACCAAGGGTGACATACTGAGACTCTGTCTCAAAAAAATAAATAAAATATAATGAAATAAAATGAAAGTGATGCAAAGTTCCATGACAAAATTTTACCAGAGCAGTAGACTTTATACCTTTCGGATCTAATGTGCTTGCATAGTCATAGTGATATTTTACTAGTATATGTTTGTCCATCTGAAGAAAATATTATAAATAAAACCCTCATTCATTAAGGAATATTCTTCAAGTGGTTGGCATTTGTGGACATGTTTGTAAACCCTGGTTAGAATGACCAATATGCTGAATTGTTCTGTGGGTAGCATAATTATGATGGAAAGCATATATCTAAGAAACATCTTTTCTATACATTTTAAGCTTAGAATAAATGAATCAATGGAAGTCAGTAGAGATGACATAGGCATTTGGCTTGAGATGACCATATAGACTTTGAGAACCCCATGGAGTAATGCACATATTTTCCATTTTGTCTCTTCTCATCCCTGCTGTGCTTCCAAATCTACTTCCCAACTGCCAGCTACACTGTCCAACACCAACCCCAAGTCCAGCCCCAGCCATACACTTTGCTGCGAACTCGAGAGAAGGTAGCCAGCAGGAGCTAGGTGAGAGCTAGCACTATCCTCCAGACTTGTATGCCAGCCCCACTGTGCTGCTGCTCTAAAAGCTGGATGTCGTTAGCATCAACATTTCCCTGAAAATCCCCCAGCGTTTTTTTTTTTTTCCCCATGTCTTCAACTCCTTTTGGGAGGGCTAATTTTTCCCTACATCTTACTGCAACATTAAACTTCATTAATGATTTCATCAGTTCATAATTCTTATGATAGTTCTGCTTTTCTGATTTTATCCAGCCAGTGATGACCACAGTGAAATTGCTAATCTTCTTGTTTCTCTGTAATGTGGCTTACTACTCCTCCATCAAGAAGTGAAGACCATTTCTCTATTCTGTTGAATCAGTGCTAAGGGATGGAGCCTATGACTGCTTTTGACCAAGAGCATATGACGGAAGGGAGAATGTGCTCTTCTCAGGCCCAGTGCTTACTCATCCTGACAACTGTTCTTCCATCTTGCACAGGAGCACAAATGCTCTAGAGAAACCAGTCACAAATGCTCTAGGGAAACCAGTCTCCATGTAATAATTCTTACCACTCTGAGATTCCCATGCTGTGCAGAAGGCCAAGCAACTATGTCATGTTATACAGTTAGCTAGACATAGGCAGGGTGGATGGTGGGAAAGGACTAGTCAGTAATCAAGGCCTTGCAGGTAGATTGTTTTGGGGAGTTGGTTGTTTTGAGGGACTGATTAAAGTCCCAGGGACTTCCAACATGGACAAATACGAGTTACAATGGGACCATGTTATGGGGACAGATATGAACAACAGAGTTCAATTCTGTTGAACAGAGTTGAACCCTAGGAAACTTCCAAGAAGCAGATGATGCTCCTCAAAGTTGTATATAAAATCCAGCACTGCACTCTCCACGCTGCCTCTGGTCAACAGGATAAGGCCCAGCTTGCTGTCCAAACCATTACAAGGAACTTTTTCTTTCTTGCCAAAACTCTTCTTACTCTAGTTCTCAACTATTTTGGAGGATCATCACCAGGCCATGTTAACATTTTGGTGAGACCACCAGAAGCCGGTCTTGTTTAACTTTGGTACCCTGCCTGCAGGCACCTGCTTGCTCTGCTCGTCTACTTTGTCAATACAGTACCAGGAACTATTCTTCAGTACTGAGAACATCGGGACCTAACATCTGGTCCCACCCCTGACAACTATACCATGATGTAATGTTCAAAGCAAGAGATGGTCATCCCATCCTCCATTGCTGTAGCCTTCCCAGGAGCGAGCCAGACATTTCAGCCCATTAAAATTTCTAGACCATCCCAGACCTGCTGCCATTTGATAGCAACCACATGATAGCAAGAACTGCTATCTGAGTTCATTACTCAGAAACCTGGGAAAGATAATGTTATATTGATATTTGATGTTTCAAAATATCCAGATGTGGGCCAGGTGTGGTCCCTCATCTCTGTAGTCTAGCACTCGGGGAGGCTGAGGCGGATGGATTGCCTGAGCTCAGGAGTTGGAGACCAGCCAGAGCAAGAGCAAGAACCCCATCTCTAAAAATAGCCTAATGTTGTGGCAGGCACCTATAATCCCAGCTATTTGGGAGGCTGAGGCAAGAGAATTGCTTAAGCCCAAGAGTCTGAGGTTGCTGTGAGCTGTGACACCATGGTACTCTTCTGAGGGCAACATAGCGAGACTCTGTCTCAAAAAAAATTAATTAAAATATTGCTTGCTAATGCAATATTAAATAACAAAAGGAATGAATTACAAGCCAGTTTTCTTCCTTCATATCCTGGATTCATCACTTTTGTCTTTGTATTATATAAGGGATTCAGCAGTTACTAAGTTTAACAACCCATTTAGATAACTTCTAAAGCTCCATTGCTGGATTTGTTTTTATCCTGGGGCCATTTGATGTATGAGATTTACAAGTATCAGACTGTAGAACTCAAAAATAAAAACCACTTTTAAAGCTGTAAATGATTGACTCTGTACAGGACATAGATATTTTGAGGAAATGTTCCCTGTGCATCACATTTTTTTTTTTAATTCATTTTATATCACCTATTTTTACATTATCAGAGACTAGCTAGAAAGTATGTGGGTTTTGGTTTCCTTTCTTCGTATCTTGACAGCTGAGGTAGGCTGAAGAAATGTGTGCCTCGGAGACTTGAATGACAGGAACTTTGGCCTTTCAGCAATTAACTCAAAATTTACTTGAAATTTACAGCTGACGAATCTGTCAGATTTGGTTGATGGCACAGGATGGAAGGGATCCTCGGTAAATGATTATTGCCTGGAAACTTACTTTAGTGGTGTTAGTACTTGCTGATACAAGATAGAATTCTCATTTCTTTCTTAAGACTTATCAGAGTTGTCATTAGCAGAAAGAGGGACGGAGGGAGGGGGGTGGGGCCTTGGTGTGTGTCACACTTTATGGGGGCAAGACATGATTGCAAGAGGGACTTTACCTAACAATTGCAATCAGTGTAACCTGGCTTATTGTACCCTCAATGAATCCCCAACAATAAAAAAAAAAAAGACTTATCAGAGTTTTATATTTGCAAATTACTTAAACTCTCTGAGATTTAGCATGCTGGTAAAACGGGGACTAGCAGACCCATCTACAGGACGATTTCTTTGTTTATGTTAAGTACTCTATAACAAGGAGTTTGGTACTGGTACAGGAAAATTTTACATCGACTACTAATACCCTTTATGTCCTAATTCCACACATCTACTCCATCCCTCCACTTACCCACATAAGTTCTGTTTTGTTTTTTTTTTTATTAAGTCATTTGTACATTTGATCGTAAACACATATATACCATTATGGGATTTGATGTGTTGATTATTTTTACAAATTGGAATGCTTACGTCCTACTAATCAACATAGCTTTCTTAAGTTCTGTTTTCCTGAACTTTTCTTACTGTCGTCTTTAAGAAATCTGGTTGCTAATTTCAATTTCATATAATACAGTATCTATTTCTTTCTGAATATGAGCAATTGCTTTTGTTATGCTTGCCTTACCTTAACCATCTTCTTCTACATTTTCCCATATAATAACAGCTAAGATTTGTGGAAAAATCATTACCTAGGTTGCAATATCTTAAGATATTTATTTATTTATTGAGACATAGTCTCACTATGTAACCCTCGGTAGAATGCTGTGATGTCATAGCTCATAGCAACTTCCAGCTCTTGGGCTAAAGCTATTCTCTTGCCTCAGCCTCCCAAGTAGCTGGGACTACAGGCACCTGCCACAATTCCCGGCTATTTTTTTGTTGTTGTTGCAGTTGTCATTGTTGTTTAGCTGACCCAGGCCGTGTTTGAACCTGCCAGCCTTGGTGTATGTGGCTGGCGCCGTACAACTGTGCTATGAGTGAGCCAAGAATATTTTTAAAGTGACTTAATTTAAAAAACACCTATAATGCAGGCATTATTATTATGCTTATTTTAGAAATGGGGGTTTCAAGGAGAGAGACAGTGATTTAACTTGATGTAAGTCAGAAATCACGTAAGGAAAAAGAGTCCTTTGAACAAATAAAACTAAATTACATAGGCAATATTGTCTTCTTGAAACCAGGGTTTTAACATTTAATAGAAAACCAAAATTAGCATTTTGTTTATGCCAGTGTTTCTCAAAATATGTTCCATGATCAACTTTATTAGAATTTTCTTAGATCTTTCTTAAAGTACAGATTCTTGGGCCCATCCTGTATGAAATGAGAAGCTTGAGAGAGGAGCAGAGGGGTCTGACTCTGTAAAAGAATTTCCTAGTGATTCTTGGTACAATGATGTTTGGCAGCCCTTGTTCTAGGCCTTTAATAAACACTGCTGGTTAACACAGCGACACTGACTATGCACTATCTATCTACAACAGTTTTATTTTCCATTTAAAAAGGCTCAGGTATATCAAAATACATGTAGTATTTAGGGTTTGTGTTTGTTATTAATATCTTTATGTTTACTTTCTATTGTGAGGTTTTTTTCTGTTCCCATGCTCCCTTCAATGTTCTCCAATCATTGATATTCTATGATGGATTTAAGACAATGGATTGCCTTTCTCATAATTATTTGCTATTTAACAGTATTCTTTTTAATAACAGATTAAATAGACTTTAGAACAAGGACTATTTCCAAGAATAAAGAAGGTCATCACATAGTGATAAAAGGTCAATTGATCATTATGATATAACAATTCTAAATGAATAAGCACTTAACAAGGAACCTTCAAAACATGTGAAACAAGAACTCATAGAATTGAAAGAACGAATAAACAAATCCACAATTAAAGACTTAAAATACTATCTCTCAGTAAAAAGGCAGACAGAAAAAACAGTAAATAGAAGATCTGCCCAACACTATTTACCAACTTGATCTAATTGGCATTTATAGAACACTCTACTTGACAATAGGAGAATATATATTCTTGTCAAACACACATAAAATATTCGGCAAGGTTGACATATTCTGGGCCATAAATCCATCTCAATAAATTTAAACAAATTCAAGGCATACACAATATGTTCTCTGACACAGGAGAGTAAATTTGAAAGTAACAACAGAAAATGTTCTTTAAAACTCATAAATAATTAGAAAGTAAACAACATACTATGTTTTTTAGGTATTTCTTCTGTTATAACTCAGCTTATTGTCTTTCTAGGGATATCAGTATACCATATAGTAAATTCAGTTTGCTCTGGGGGTTCAGAAGGATAGGGATTGTAGCAAACAGCAGACCCCCAGGGGGTACACATGTGAGTTCCTTCAGACTTACCTGTACATTTATAATAAGAGTAAGCCAATAACAGTTTTGAGACTTTGTCTAGTTTGGATTACCTTTTGAATAACTTTTTCACAATCTTCCCCATGTCTTACACCTAAGATTAAAGAAAAAAGGTGAAAAACTCCAAAGCAAAGAATCAGTTCCACACCGCTGCTGCTCATCCTCAAGCTTCAGCCATGCGTAGACTAATCAGCTCCTGATATGTGACTGGGGCAGTGCTGTAGTCTGTTTTCTCAGGGTAAGGTGGTAGGGATGCTCTGGGTGTCTTTGGACCATCCACTCTTCATCACTGGCTGGTTTTACGCACAAGTGATGTATCCGGGCAGGAATGCCATCCACCTTCACTGCTGTTGGTGTGGACAGGATCACAAAGTAGGGGCCTTTCCACCGTGGTTTCAGCAGGCTCGTGCTCCAATCTTTAATCCACACCTGATTACCTGGAGAACAGGGATAAACTGGGGGAGACAATCTATGAAATCTATCATTAACCCCTTCTAAAAACTTTATTATTTTTTTCCTCTGACATCAGTTGGTTAGTAAGTTCTGTTTTTCCAGGTTCTCTAGGGTCCCTGGTAAATTTCTTTCTTTCTTTCTTTCTTTTTCCACTAAACTTTATTTGCTTTAGGAGGATTATTTTAGGAAATTAACTTTTGAATTAGAAATGTTGTGATACGTGTCTGAGTTTTGTTGATTACTGTTTAAAATAGGGGTTGATGTGGTCTGTGCTTTGAACCTTTATGTATCAAACTGTGATTTTGGAAATGCAGGAACAGAACAGAGTTGGAGAGGCTATTCTCCCTGTTCTCCAGAATTGCTGGCCTTCTGACAATTAACAGTATTTTTAATAGCATAACTCTTGTTTGTCCCTCTTCCAAATCCATATTATTGTGAACCTGTATTTTGGTACCTCAAAATACAATGAAGCTAGGCCCTTTATAATGGTAATTAAGGTAAAATGGAGATATGTGGATCCCCATATAACGAGATTAAGATAGACAACCCTGACAACACATTCTGCAAGCCAAGGGGAGAAGCTTCAGGAGAAATTAAACCTGCCATCACCTTGACCTGGCCCTTCTGGTCTCCATTGCTGTTAGAAAACATATTTCACTTCTAAGCCACATAATCTATAGTATTTGCTATGGCAGCCTTATTTAACTCATATAAGAATTAATTTCATATGTGTGTGTATATGTGTGTGTGTTGTATACATACACACATATACACACATATTCTATTTAAAGGAATTTAAGAATGTGAGGAAAGTTGGCACCCTTTAATTGATTCTTTCAGCTCTATAATGCTATATTTGGCTCTTGTAACATACATGGAATCTTGTTCCATGCCATCGTCCATTTTGTATATGAAGTATATATACACATATATGTATATATTGTATAAGTTTCCTTATAGGCTATATTCAGAGAAGAAATATAAGAAGAAACCTGAATATTGACATGGCCCTTTCCATTCTGTTTTATACCATTTCATATGTTACTTCATGTTCATCCTCTTTGATTCTCCCTCACTCTCTCTATTGTGCCTTGATATCTCTTTTGAAAAAGTATTTTCTCTAATTTCTCATGAATACCGATTATTCAAAATTCTTTTAAAATAACCACATGAGCTCCTGAAATAGCAAATATTGTTGCTCCATTATCAGTTTATTGTTTGGAAATGTTTAATTCTCTTACCTGTAGGGGGAGAATATTGTCCATTAATGTTATTATTCATTATTAATTATTTTCTTGCCCTGATCTCAAAGAAAGAAAAAGAGAACCTACTCTTCACACTAATCTTTGAAATCTCCATTGATGAAATTACTGATTATTTATTCTCACTCATGAATCCGCAGCTCACCTTGGCAATAGTTAACATAGGCTGTCTCAGCTTGGAAACTGAGTTTGTAATTAGCTGGGCTACTTGCCTTTATTCATAACTTTTGTTGCTTAATATTTAGTATTCATATTAATGTTAATATCAGCTTAACATTTATTATTAATACACAAAATTATTCTCCATTATCTACATATGCGTAACTAATACTAATTTTAATATTCTACAAGTTTTACTAGGTTTTGAACCACTCAATTTTAGGAATATGCTAATTTAAAGAGTTAAGAGGCTTTATATCATTTCCAGAGTATTTTTATTTATATTCAGAATTATAACATTTTATGTCAATGTTCAAAGTTTTAAAAACAGAACTCTAGATTTCAATTGAGTCATACAACATCAGAATGGTAGACAGAAGAATAACATTATTTTTAAGCTCAAAGCTTGGAAAACAAAAGGCATAAAGAATAGTCTACTAATTTTCTAAGAATAAATAGAAAACAAATTTGAAATAAAAGTAGGCAATGATATGGATTGGAATACAAAATTGAAACTTCACTAATATTAATATGGAAAGACAGAGCCAGGTGCCTTGACTCATGCCTGTAGTCCCAGAACTTTGGGAGGCTGAGGTAGGAGGATCACTTGAAGCCACAAGTTTAAGGCCAGGTTGGGCAATATAATGAAATGGCATCTTTTCAGGAAAAAAAAAGAAAACATTGGCTTGGCATGGTGCTGCATAGCTGTAGTCATAGTTACTCTGGACTCTGAGTCAGGAGATCACTTGAGCTCTGAGCTTGGGAGTTGAAGGTTGCCGTGAGCTGTGATTGCACTACTGTACTCCAGTCTGGATGACAGAGCAAGACCCTACCTCAAAAAAAAAAAAAACTTATTTTTTTTGATACACAATTGTAATAAACTAAAATTGTGCACAATGATAGTACCATACTACAATGAATAATGAATTGATAGATATGAATACAGGAGATTATAATTTTTAATGAGCAAAAGATGATAATTTGTTCACTATTTTATTCAAAACTTAATGATTGATTCTCACTCTCTTTGGGCACTGCTCCAAACACATGGTGTCTGTAGCCTTATTCCACACATTTTTAGTGGAATAAAATAGAGAATGAATAGATAAGATAATGTCAGCTACTGACATGGCTTTGAAGTGTTAAGTTGTGTGGGAACATAATTAAGAAATATATTGTAATGCTGAATTATATTTAATAATTGGAAAAGAGTTGCTTTAATTCTAATATTTTCATGAGTTTGCTAGATCGCAAGCACATCATCTAAAAAATATGGCATTACTGTCCCTGCGTCTTTCACTAGCTTTATCAGTGACACTTTCTGGGTCTTACATATTGCATTGGCAAAATTAAATATGTCCGTTGTGAAATAGCCAACACTTATTATTAAAATGTTGCGTTCTATGAAATGTTTAAGAGTATTGTCAACCTCATGCCATAGATAATTACATTTTCCAGGAATTAGGTAATTTTAAACATTCTACCTAGTATAACCATACGTTTAGTGTGGGAGAGTGGACCAAGTAGAAATAAGCAAGAAACATGTCTACATTTATCACTAATATTTAGTTTTTTTTAATCTAATTTTATCCCCATTAAACTTGTCAAATTTGATTGGAGTTGAGACACCAGCATATCTATTTATTTGAAATTCAAAATCTCTCACGTAAGACCATTTTATTGATGTTATAAGAAATGCTTGTGTGTTTTAATTTAAAAAAGAAATTTAGATGCTAAGAGAAATGTATTCAGGCAGGTGACTGTAGTCCCAGCTACTTGGGAAGATTAGGCAAGAGAATCACTTGAGCCCAAAAGTTTGAGTTTGCTGTGAGCTATGATGCCACAGCATTCTACCAAGGGCAACAAAGTGAGACTCTGTTTTAAAAAAAAGAGAGAGAGACAGGTATTAAAGAAGCACATACCTGCTTCTTTATAATGAGTTTCTATATAATGAGTTTAACAAATAAAAACCAATGTAGGGCTTATTCAGTGTACCAATAGTTTCATGATGTAGGCAAAAATAGGCATCAAATTACCTTTACTTTTGGTGTTCACCCTTAAAACTACACAAAAAAATACAAATTATTTCATATTTAAATAAAATATATTCCTTTGTACTCCAAGAAAATAAACTTTTCAAAGCAATTATCTTCAACTCTGTTCAGTTACCGAAGGTAGTTTGTCTTTTCCTCTCCATAAAATTTTGATGGAATAATGTCATTTAATGAATTTTTTAGTAAATGCCTGCCTGTGGCAAGGAACAATTTAAACACAAAGGATGAAATGAAATTTTAATATGTGTCACTAATCAAGGATGTACACACACAGTCTGTTTTTGAGAGGAGCTGGTATAAATAGTTGGTTGCCTTAGGAAGACAGCAATCTAACCTAAATTAATATGAATTACTACAATATCATGAGGGAAAAAAATGTGTTTGTAACTAAACATTTTAGCTGGTCCACAGAGTTTCAGTTAAGTGTTATATATACGTGTGCAAGTTTAGTCTCTTTAAAACTATTTATGCAGTGGTAGTTGTTCCTTTAGTTCCGCAAGTTATTTGCGTATGTGCCTTTTATAATTGGCCTGTGGTATTTAAACATTTTTCATGAGAAAAAGGGATAGGAAGTGTGAGGTTTTGTTTGAATTTCTGTTTGAAATCAGTATTATATCAAAGGAAAAGTTAAATACTTTTTAATTATAAGCTGTAAGATGTTCTCCTAAATTGTGTTTGTATCGTCTCAAATGCCTTCTTTGTATATTGATCATCATGAAATTTCACCATTCTGAACATCATCCATATTGATCATACATTCTGGTTAAATTTCTTTATGCTTTTTAAAGTTATTTTTGCTAAAAGAATTAATAAAGTATTTGTCGGAAAATAATATTGGGGACTTATGGGGCATCTAGAATTAATCTTATAACTATTTTTTTTTTTTTGCCATATGGATATATGTTTAAAGAATTTTGACTTAAAGTGAATTGTTATAATATTAGAAAAATATATTTAATATATATCTCACAGCTAGTTAGTAATAGTGATATTAAACAGATTTCAAATGTTGACCAATTGTTAACCAATTGACCAAATCTTTAAATAAAATTTAACCATTGGTCAAAAATTACGGTGATTCAAATGCTTCCTTATTATTACAAAGAGGAATTATTATTAGGAAACAATCCTTCCTTTTTTTTTTTTTTTTTGTAGAAACAGAGTCTCACTTTATGGCCCTTGGTAGAGTGCCATGGCATCACACAGCTCATAGCAACCTCCAACTCCTGGGCTTAAGCGATTCTCTTGCCTTAGCCTCCCGAGTAGCTGGGACTACAGGCGCCCACCACAATGCCCAGCTATTTTTTGGTTGCAGTTCAGCCAGGGCTGGGTTTGAACCCGCCACCCTCGGTGTATGGGGCCAGCACCTTACCAACTGAGCCACAGGCGCCGCCCACAATCCTTCCTTCTTTCATTAACTGTGGTGTTTTGTTTAGTTTACAATTCCTAGTATTCTTTCTCCAGGATTTAAGTCTCTTCATTTTACTGCTTATTCCTTCTTTCTTTTTCCATGCAGACCAAAGTCCACCCCAAATTAATTATACCTGCAATGATTTGTTGATAATTATTATGAGCAATAAAGAGCTGCCCTATGTTTACATATTATAAAATATTTGAAAATAATTGTTAACATTTAAAAATGCCCATTTTTTACTTAGTCTTATTTCACTTGGATCAGGATTAAATGCATGCATTTTCTCCTCTATAACATAAGATTGAATCCTGTCTGAGAATCAGAATTGACATCTGAGAATCCATCCTTCCTTCCTATGTCTACTATATAACATGATCGTATATTGAAATAGTTTATCATGAAAAGGATAGATAAGGATTACATAATTAAATCAGTGTGTGACTGCATCAGTGAATACAAAACATAGTATTACATATAAATTTCCATTTTCATCTATAAGTAACACTTTTAATTTTATATGCCTGTGGATATATATGTACATAGATTTGTGTGTCTTTACTTAATACTACTAAAATAATGTGAAGAATACTAACAGAAGATTGAAATTCAAATGCACTAAATTTTGTGTGATTCAAAATATTTCAATTCTTCTTATTAATGCTAATATTTGATTTATAGTTTCTTTGAAACTTAAGCTTATCTATGTTGTAAAGGAGAATGTAAATTACTTATATGACTACTGCCAGGAAAAATTACAAGTTCAGGATTTGATATGTCCTGAGCCAGTTGAGGATGTAAAAGAAGGATGGATTGATTACCTGATCTGTGTCTCCATCTATCTGTCTAACTTCCACCTATCTAACCATCTATCTATTCACTAATCAACAGATTATCTTTTCTCTGCATAACCAATGAGCTGATTCAGAAAGAAGTCTTCTGGTAAACATTTACAACAAACTAGAAATATGTAATGTTTCATTCTCTTTGTCCATCACTGGACTTCAGGGAAAATGGATGTTGTATTGATAAGACAAACACTTTAGGGATCAAGAGGTAACTAGGCTGGATTATAAGTCTCTGGAGAGTGCTTTGATTATACAATTTGATTACCTTTCAATTTGAATCTTCCAATCCACATGTTATCTAAACTAATCCACTGATGAGCAGCTCATTTGGCCTTAAACACACTGTACTGCCAAAGTCACACACTTAAACACGTTAGACTTCAAATTATTAATGTTATTTAAAAATCTTAGAACAACAATTTTTTTCTCTAAGGGCCATTATTTGAAATTCCCACATTTTAAGGATTATTAAGTAAAAAATTATCACTAATTTTAATTATTTAATAAATATTTATTCAGCAATGACTGTATGTCATGTATTGTTTCTGCTTTTTGGAAAACGTTTAGATTAGATCATATTAGAATTGTTTAAATTTCAGGGATCTCTTAGCCATTTTTTGAAGAGTCATCTGCACCGAAAGGTCTTGGCATCTAAAAATCTGATGAACATCCTGTTTTCTCATCCTAAGGTTGTGCATGCATACATAATTCAGCTAAAGCCCAGTTTAGCTCCCTTGTAGGACTATTAAGTCCTCTGAGAGCTAAGAACTAATTAGCTTTTTGTCTAAGTGATTTCCTCAAGTCCACTGACAGGTAAGAAAACTTAAGTAAAATATACTCTTCAATAACTATTTTCTTTGAGAATTTATTTTTAAGATATGATCTCCCTCTGTTCCTCTGATTAGAGGGCAATAGTATCATCATAAGCTCACTGCAACCTTAAATTCCTGGGTTTAAGTGATCCTTCTGTCTGAGCCTCCTGAGTAGCTGGGACTATAGATACCTCTATATCTGGGCTAATACTTTTTCTATTTTTTGTAGAGATGGGAGTCTCAGTTTGTTTTTCAAGGTGGTCTCAAACTAAAGGCTACACGGGATCTCCCCCCTTGATCTCCCAAAGTGCCTGGATTATGGGCATGAACCATCTAAAGAAACTGATAAATGCCATCCACTACATAAGAGTTTGGGACCTAAATATACAGACCCCACTGAAGATAATTTTCACATAGTTGTCTACTCTACGCTTATTTTAGGGAGGTCTGAATTTTCTATGAGAGTAATATATAATGGTTAAGAGATCTATATGAACACTATTATTTTTATGTGTTGTTATTTTTATAGTAAAAAATTGCTTTTTATTGTCTTAAGATTATGGAAAACATTACACTAAATTCCAAACGCTTCTAATTAAAATTTTAGCTGGAGATTTTTTAACAAATAAAAATGTCACAAAAGTATAATAAGGCATTGAAAAGATTATATATGAAAGACATGCTTTACGTGGAAAAACAGAATAAACAGCCCTGTTCCAAGAACCTCATCCTAACTTGTTACAAAGTTTTAGAGAGCTACATATAGGCTTGCTACTTTAGAAAAAAATACTAAGATGCAATGACAAATATCTTACTTAAAATATAATCCATTCGGGCCTCTCTAGTACTGAAAATTTCTCTGCCTAAAGTGTCTTTCATTTCAGAGTCTACTGAGTGTTATCCTACTTACTTTTATTTACTCAATGAATGACAATTCTGTTATTAATGAATGTTTCAAAATGTCTTACTGATATACAGACATATAATTTTATACTGGCATTATGTGCTGCTGGATTTAGAAAGGCCCTTAGATAGGATTCTATTCAATCCTTCTCTGTATAACTGAAGGTATTGATATGAAGGACGTGCTCATGGACAGGTTTCAAAATTCTCAGTGCGCGAAGAATGTTCCTATCAATGGAATAAATATACTTTGTTACAAACTTGAGCATATGAGTGCCCACAACACTAAACAAATCCAACAAAAACTTACTCTGGAAATATTTGGGCCTAATAACTCGAGCATAAAAATGTAAAAAGGTATAAAAATTCCTGAAGTATCAAAGTTTCCATTTATCCACTTATACAATAAAGTAGTTGATGAATGGAATTCTGCAAGCACAAGTTGGAAGCATAATTTAAAGTATCTTGTATTTTCATATCTTATTTTAGCAGACTTTCTCCATTTTAGAGGTACTAATCTAATAAAGAGTCAAAATGGTCAGAAGAGTTATATGTTCATTCTTAAGCTCTAAAGATCAATGCAAAACCCCAGTTTAAGCAATAACTACTACTGTAGTCTTAGGCCTGTTACTTAAGTTTTTATGCCTCAGTTTAATCAGCTGAATATGGACCAGATAATAAATTACTTGCATGGAATAAACACGAAGTTTTCTAATACAATGTAGTAAAGACTCAGTAAATGTTAGCTATGATTAATTTTATATTTTACTTAGACTTGAGACAATGAATATAAAATAAATCCTATGTGAATATTTATAGTTCTCTTTTCTATTTTGGCTACCAGGATGTAAAATTAACTTAAACTATAGCATTTCATTTAGATGAAATATAAATGCAACTTTTAAAAATTCTATTAGATATTGTATAAGGTTTGTTCTTATGAAAATAAATTCTGATTGTCTCTTGACAGAGTGGTGGGGTAGGGCAAACTTTGGTGACTGATGCCAGGTTGAAGAGTAGAGATTGAAACAGGGATATGTAGAGACTGAAATGGGTACGCAGAGATTAAAACAGAGGTGTGCAGAGATTGAAACAGGGGTACGTTTCTCTGGGGAAGAGCCAAAGATGAGAAGGTATCAAATGTGAGGTTATGCCCAAAGTCAAAGCCAAGAAGAAACTGAGTTTAAGCACCAAGGCAATGGTGTAGTCATGAATGTTTAAAAATAATGTTTAAAAATATATCAGTGAAGGGCAGTTGCCTGTGGATCAGTGAGTAGGGCATCGGTTCCATATGCTGAGGGTGGCAGGTTCAAATCCGCCCCGCCAAACTGTAAAAAAATAGCTGGGCATTGTGGCCGGTGCCTGTAGTCCCAGCTATTCAGGGGACTGAAGCAAGAGAATTGCCTAAGTCCAAGAGCTGGAGGTTGCTGTAAGCTGTGACACCACAGCACTCTACTGAGGGCAATAAAGTGAGACTGATACATATCAGTGAGGGTGGTGCCTGTGGCTCAAGGAGTAGGGCACCGGCCCCATATACCAGAGGTGGTAAGTTCAAACTTGGCCCCGGCCAAAAAAACTGCAAAAAAAAAAAAAAAAAAAAAATTGTGTATATATATATATACACACTTTTTAAGCTCTGAAGCTATATATCAGTGCATCAAAACCTAGTAGACACTGGGAGGCATGGAGAAGTAATAACAGGAGTAAAGAGAACAGTTTTAACACATACCATACTGTAAATAAGAATGGAAGCTTAAAATCCTTTTCATTAGCAGCCTACTTTCTGTAGATGAATTTTTACGTGAACATTACTGATTGTGCACCTAATGTCAAATTGTATCCTTTCTGTTCCTTTCTCCCCTCTATACTTTCTTTGAATGAGTAGGCATTAAATTTATCTATAATTCATATGCAAGAATTATATTATAGCAAGGGTCTTACTATGGATCAACTATGACTTATTTTAAAAGTAAGCATGATATAAATAATAAGTAAAATAAAAGTAAGTTAACCGTGTTACATGGTTATAAAAAACTAACACAAATTCTAGGCATAGTCCATGCACAGCATTAGTAACAGAAACATCTTATGCTCTACTTGTTTGGCCATTTATGGATACCATATTTTTAATAAGATATTAATAAACTAGATAAGTGGAAAACTCTTGAAGGAGTAGGATGGAAGGTGTTAGGTCATTGTCAGGGGTAAGTTGTTCACGTACCTGAGACAGAGAAAACTAAATAGATGGTTAGAGACTGTATAGAGCAGGTGTCCTCCAATTGTGGCCCGCGGGCCACATGAAGCAGTGTGAATTGTATTTGTTCCCATTTTGTTTTTTACTTCAAAATATGTGCAGTGTGCATAGGAATTTGTTCATAGTTGTTTTTTTTTTTTGTTTGTTTGTTTTTAACTATAGTCCGGCCCTCCAATGGTCTGAGGGACAGTGAATTGGCCCCCTGTTTAAAAAGTTTGAGGACGCCTGGTATAGAGTCTCTTTGTAAATGCAGAATAGTATATTATAATGGTAAAGAGAAGTAGAGTCTTTCAAGGTTCTGGGTGAGCGTTCCAGTGCTGTCATTTACTGTCTACCTGATTCTGGGCAAGTCACTTCACTGCATTGCACTTTAATTTCTTTTTTTAGAGACAGAGTCTCACTCTGTCACCCCTGGTAGAGTGCCTTGGAGTCACAGCTCACAGCAACCTCTAGCTCTTGGGCTTAGGCAATTCTCTTGCCTCAGCCTTCTGAGTAGCTGTGCACTTTAATTTCTTAAATTGTGTAAAGCAAATAGTAATAGTGCCTGACTCACATCGTGATATAAGGATTAAACTATTTAATATGTGATTTAATGTATGTCAAATTCCTAGGAAGTTCACATGGCAAGTACTCTGTGCATATTATTTATCACCATTCAATTGTAGTTAGTGATGCTATTGTTTCTTGTGAAAAAAATTAAGCATTATTTAAATTATACCTTTTTTAGTAGATTTTATGATTTTATATTTCCAAGATTATAATGAAAACAAGATAAGTTGGAATAATAGCATCTTGATATTTTGGTTATGCCCAGGTATTTCCCTATGATCAGACAAGCACAGAGAATCCAGGTTTTCTAGGTACTTATGAAGTACATGGAATTTTCTGAGAGGGGAACTGGGCATTCCTATGATGAGTCACTACCAAATGTAAAAATAAGTCAGTTGACTCTAAACAGAAATTCAGAATATTTTCTGTAGTTCTTCATGCTCACTACATACAAGCCACCACTTGGGCAGTTTTCAGGAAACACACACACACACATATACACTCCTACACAAATATGCTTACATTCTACCCTACAGAAATTTATATTTATTTTTCAGGAGTGAATCTCACGGGGGTTTGTGTTTGTCTTTACAAAAGACACTGTGTCTTTGACTTAGTTAAAGGGATATTTTAATTTAGTGGGATGCATAAAATGGTAAAATGCAGGTCAAGAAAGAAGCAGAGTGTAGAGCCTGAAGCTGTACACTTTATTATTGCTATTATTATTGTTTTTTTAGGGCAGTTTAAGATATATAGCAAAATAAAAGGACAGCGATTTCCCAGGTCCCCTCTTCCCTGACCCATATGTATCTCCCCCCATTAAACCACAAGAGTGATGATTTTGCCAGAATTGATATATCTGTACTGAAGAAAACATTTTCATCCAGGGTCCATAGTTTAGCTTAGAGTTTATTCTTGGTTATATTCCATGTGTTGGGACAAATTTTCACTGACATGTATTCACCATTATAATATGACACAGAATTGTTTCACTGCCCTAAGAATGCTTTGGGCTTCACTGTTACTCATCTCTCCTTCCCCAAACCTCTAGCAAGAATTGCTAATTTTACTCTATCCATGGTATTGTCTTTTGTATAATGTGCACACCTGGAATTATATAGTATATGGTCTTTCTAGACGAGATTTGGCACATTTAATGTGGTCCAGGTTTAGACAGTAGGCAGCCTTTTCAGACAGATTCTCTTATTTAATAAAATGCATTTAAGATTCTCCCATCTCTTTTCATAGATTTATATCTTTTTTCTTTGTATTATTGAATGATATTTCATTGTCTATATCGGGCGTCCTCAAACTGCGGCCCGTGGGCCACAGGAAGCGGTATGAATTGTATTTGTTCCTGTTTTGTTTTTTACTTCAAAATAAGATATGTGCGGTGTGCATAGGAATTTATTCATAGTTTTGTTTTGTTTTGTTTTTTTTAACTATAGTCCGGCCCTCCAACGGTCTGAGGGACAGTGAATTGGCCCCCTGTTTAAAAAGTTTGAGGATGCCTGGTCTATATTCACCAGTTTTATTTCTCCATTGACCTATTAAAGTATATTTTGGTTGCTTCTAATTTGAGGCGATTACATACAAGGCTGCTATAATCACTTGGGTGCAAGTTGTTGCTTAGACCTAAGTTTTCAGCTTCACTGGGTAAATATCAAGGAGCACAATTGCTGGATTATGTAGTAGGAGTGTGTTTACTTTTGTAAAACACTGATAGACTGTCTTCCATGGTTGTTACCCACTTTGCATTCTCACCAGCAGTGAATGAAATATACTGTTGCTCCACATCTTTGTCAGCATTTGATGTTGTAGTGTTTTGGATTTTGATAATTCTACTAGGTATGTTGTGGTATCTCATTATAAACTGGCATTCTCCCTAAGTGATATGTAATGTGCAACATCTTTTTGTGTTCTCATTTGCCATCTCATGTCTTTTTGTTAAGGTTAAGATTAACCATCTTAAGATTAACATGTTTGGTTCGATTTTTAGTTAAGTTGTTTATTTTCCTATCATTGAGTTTTAAGAGTTTTTTATATATGGAGTTAGGCAATTAATTTCATGCACTTGGCCAAGAAAATGTGCCTCATAATCTCGTTGTTGAATATCACAATGGTCACCTTTGAAGTAGTCTCCTTAGGAAACTATACACCAATGCCACTGCTTAGTCTACCCTTCAGAGCACTTTTATAGGATTAGTTCATGAACTTAATTGTCAGGCCTCCTATGACAACAACTCTGATGGCCACTTCAGGAAAAGAGTTCCAAAATTGTTTTGAAATATGGACCAGGCACTGAACGCATAGCTTCCCAAGGGGAGTATTTTGAAGGTGCCGTGGTGATTCAGAAACAAGGCATGTACCATTTTTACTAAGATGAGTTCATAAATGTAATTGTCCAACCTTGTATTTTGAAAAGCTTTATCAGATGTATCCTTTGAAGTCTGTGCATTATGTTTCTATTCTCCTTTTTAGAACAGAAACTTTAATTTCAGTGAAGTCCAGCATGTCATTTCTTTTTCTCATGAATTATGCCACTGATGTTACCTTTAAAATATCATCGAAAAATCCAAGGTTCTATAGATGTTTTCTTATCTAATCTCCTAGAAATTTTGTAGTTTTGTATTTTACATTTAGTTCTGACATTCATTTTGAGTTTATTTTTATGAGGATATAGATGTGGATCTCCAGTTGTTCCCACCACCATTTTTTGAGAAGACTATTATTTTCTCCATTTTATTGCTTTTTCTCATTTCTAAAGTATTAGTTGGCCATATCTATGTGTGTCTATTTTTGTCCTATTTTCTTCCATTAATATTTTTGTCTATTCTTTCATATTATTTTCATTACTGAGTCTTGAAATGAGGTGGTATCAGTCTTCCAACATTGTTACTTTTTTAATATTGTTTGGGGTATTCTGGCTCTTTTGCCTCTCTACATAACTTTAGAATAACTTGCAAAGTCCTTTAGTGGGATTGTAATTGAATATGAATCAACATCTTGACAATATTGAATCTTCCTATACATGGACATAAATATCACTGAATTTAGTTATTGCATGATTTCTCTCGTTAGAGTTTTATGGTTAGAAAGCTTGTACATTCTTTGCTAGGTTTTCATCTAAATATTTATTTTTTGTAGATGTGCTAATGTAAGTGCTATTCTGTTTTAATTTTAAATTCTTCATATGCTTTGATAGTATGTAGGAAATTTTTGTACTTTTGTAAATAGACTTTGCAGTATGTATCCTTGACATAACCATTCATTACCTATAAGGTTTTTTGTTGTCAATTTTTTTTCAGATTTTCTACATAGACAATGTTTTATACAAAGACAGTTTTATTTTCTTCCAGTTGGCATACCACTTTTCTTATCTTATTGCATTAACTAGTATTTCTAGAATGATGCTGGAAAGGCGTGGTAATAAAAGCCATCTTTGTTTTGTTCTTAATAATAATGGGACATATTTTAGTCTTTCAACAATAAGTATAATCCTAGGGATAGGCTTTGTTGTTGTTGTTTTTAAATATTCTTTTTCAAATTGAGAAAGCTCCCCTTTATTAATCAATGTCTCTATTGATCTAGTCAATAAACACATCTTCAATCCTACTTCATTTCCGAAAGCACTGTAGTCATTAAGGACATAATAATTAAGAAGGCATTTTGCTGTGTTCTTCTTAAAAAGGCAAATATTAAAGGTCACACAGCCCATGCTAACACCACAATGACAATAGCTCCAAAATAAAGAAGAACATCACCTTAGCAGCTAGTGGTATCTGAATAACCTGAGGGCTTCACAGAAGAATTTTTCAGAGAAAGCAGATTTTCCATGGACTTTGGTCTGTATCTGAAGAGCAAAGAAAAACCTTTCATTGTTTCAAACAAAAATTGTAGAGAGTAAGCCAGAAGGTAATACCGGTAAGAGCAGGATCTCATTAAAGTTATTCAGGATCTCCAGTCAGTCAGCAAGCTGGCATATGGTATAATTATAGCTCAAGTTTGAAGTCCTGAGAACTAGGAAAGCTACAATTTCAAGCTCCAGTCTGAAAGCTAGGAGGCTTGAGATTCAAAATGAACTGATGTTTCAGTTTGAGTCCAAAGACTGAAAAAGTTTGATGTCTTAGCTCAAAGCAGTCAGATGGGTCTTACTGACTCAGTCTTTTTGTTCTACTCATGTTTTCAATTGAGGTTCATGTACAGGAGGGAAAACAAGCTTCTTTATTCAACCTGCCAATTCAAATGTTGATGGATAACTGGATGTAGTGGCTTGCACCTGTAATCCTAGTACTCTAGGAGGCCAAGGTGGGTGGATTGCCTGAGCTCAGCAGTTCAAGACCAGCCTCAGCAAGAGCTAGACCCCAGTCTCCAAAAAAAAAAAAAAAAAAAAAAGCCAGATGCTGTGGGGGGCGCCAGTAGTCCCAGATACTTCAGAGGCTACAGCATGAAGATTCTTTGAGCCCAAGGGTTTGAGGTTGTTATGAGCTAAGATGCCAGGGAACTCTACCAAGGTCAACATAGTGAAACTCTATCTCAGAAAACAAGTAAACACAAACATTAATCTCAACCAGAGGCATCCTCACAGACACACCCAGAATAACATTTGTTCAAATACCTGTATACTTTGTGGCCCAGTTAAGTCAACACACAAAATTAACTATCCCTCAGGTTTATTCCATTCTATATGCATGAATAATCTCATTCTCTCTTCACTTTCTTTCCCCCAACCATTTCTATGAAAATTTTTGTGTTGAAAATTAAGTGAAAGTTCTATCTGTTTATTCTTTAGATCAGAAATAGTTATAACTCATTCTAACTACATTAAGAATATGCCTCCCATGTGAATTATAAAGAAATGAACTTTAATGATTTGTTTATGAGAATAGAAATGTGAAAAAATTAAGCCTTTAATTTGCATTGTCATTGGTAGGGAGAATATTATTTAATTGATCAATAATAAATGTTCATATTATTTAGAAAATAAAGAAAATACATTAACTATCTTCTCAATGGGCTGGCATGTTGCAGATTGTGTATTTTTGTACTGCCTATAACACCAAAAATGTTAACTTTGAAGTCACAACAAAACAGTAAATATATTTGGAACTCACTCTATACCTGGTAATTTAATAATGTGTCTTGTTATTAGTGAAGCAATTCTGTCTTGAGAAGAATAGAATAGCAAAGCAAAGTAGTTCATTAAAATTTAGTTATTCTCAAGAAATGAATATTAATGTATTATATTTTTTTACCTTCCATTGCTATAATAATGTTTGGGGAAAACTATATCTCTCTTGTAGCTTGAGCTATATTAGTTATATGCATTATGCATGGTTAGCATACTGCTAATAAAGAATTCATTTAAAATAGCTGACTGATAATTTGAAGTTGGTTGGCAGAGTTATATTTTCATCATCTATTTCTTCAGGAATCACTACTTGCACAATGCACTCTGGCTATGGTAGGCTAAGAAGAATTTTAGAAAATATATTTTTCAGTTTCGTTTGCCTGCTTTTTTATCTCACAGGAGTCATGTAACAGACCAGAAATGTAGAAAAGCAATCCATGGACTATAAACACAAGCACACTAGTCATTGCCAAAGGCTGAAAACAAGTGAATCTCTCACACAAGTACAAAAAGAATATATAATGAGGAAATTAATGAACAGGGAAGAGGGAACATACTTTTCTCTAAAATGCATGAGTTAGTGAGCTGATTGAATTTTTAACTTATTCAATAAAATCACTACTTTCTATTATTAATTCAATAGGCTATACCTTGGAGGAAGATAGACTCACTTATTCAATAGTTTATAGAAATTTTATTTTTATTTTTTGTGCTAGTAAATTGAGTATCTTTTTACTCCTTTCATGGTCTCTGTGCTAAGGTGTATGTAAAATAGCTTAGACAAACTTAGTAGGTAGTAATAGGGCCTTAATTTGACGTTGCATTTTAAATTTATTTTCCAATGGAAGAAATTTTTTAAATATTGATTTAAAATTTTTTATCCAGTTTTTCCACAATAATATTTTCTTAAATGTAGAAATTAGAAATTCCATATCTTCAGCTAAGATGGCTAAGGATTTCTAGATCTTAAAGTGCTGCAGTCTAAAATCTTCAAAGGATACCTGAATTTTTAATTGGTGAAATCCTTCCTAATACATAAAATTGAAGAGGGTAAAAATGAGCTCATCTAATAATAATATATGTCTTCAAGTAAATTCTTCTTTGCTCAAGCATTTATTGAAGAGTTTGATAGTATTTTTAGAGTTCTAACACAGTACTCTGTGTTCTAAAAAATGTGTGCATAAAATAAATAGAAAATATTGCCTTAATTTTATGACACATGGAACTTATACGTAAAGACTGAAAATCTACCAAAAACATACTGTTTTCTGAATACTATACCACTTTGGGATGTTTTAAAGTCAAACCATTGATATCAGAAAATGATGGCAATAATAACAATTCATGAATTAAAAGAATCATTCAATGGCTTAAACACAAAGACTTAAGCTATTTGTGTTTCCAAAAACCAAACTCTGTATAAGTAAAATGGCTAATAGATCTTTCAATTTTACTTATACAAGAATTTAAAAATACACCTATTATTATTTCAGTACATGGTAAAATATATTTTATAATATTTCAAATCCATCTATGGCTACCCTGTTAAGGGATTTTATCGAGAAAGGGATGCTAAGTTGTATGAAATGCTTTTTCTGCATCTATATGGTTTTTAATTTTGTGTATGGGGTGAACCATTTTTAGGCTTGTGTATGTTGGACTATCTATGCATCTCTGGAATGAAACCCTCTTGATCATGATGGATTACCTTTTTTATGTGCTGCTGGTTTGTGTTTGCTAGTATTTTTTTGAGGAATTTTTACATATATGTTAATCATGGACATTGGTTTGTATTTTCATTTTGTGTTGTGTCCTTTCTTAGCTTTGGTATCAGGGTGATACTATCTTTGTAGGATGAGTTAGGGAGGATTCTCTCCCTCTCCATTTTTGGAAAAGTTTCAGTAAGATTGGTATCAGTTCTTTGAATAACCGGTAGAATCTGGCTATGGATCTGTCTGGTCTGGGATTTTTTTTTTTTTCAAGTAATTCACAGATCCTTCTCCTTTTATTACATGACAAATGCATATAATAGAAAAGTTAAAAGTCATGTCATTGACATTATGATGTCTCATCAATTTTGTTGCTGTAGTACATAGGATCTTGTTCCCAATGTCTAACCGGTTGGTTTAAATAATATGTACATAATATATTAAGCAACATACTAAATCCTACTATTCATACAGTTTTTCATTATATATTTTTTCTTAATGATGGTTTTTATTGCTCATCCAATCTCATTACTCACTATTGGTCTGTTCAGAATTTCTACTTCTTCCTGATTCAAGCTCAGAAGATTGTAGATTTTCACATATTTATCCATTTCTCCTAGACTTTTTAGTTTGTATGTATTAAAGTGTTCACAGTAATCTCAGATGATCTTTTATGTTTCTATGGTACATCATTGTAATGTCTCCTTTTTCTTTTCTGATTGAGCTTATTGAAATTCTCTCTTTTGGGGGGTAATCTGTCTAGTTGTCTATCAACTAAGGCTACCTTTTCAAAGAAGGAACTTTTTATTTCATTGATCCTTTGCACTGTTTTTTTTTTTTGGTTTCAAACTCATTTAGTTCTATTCTAAACTTTGTTATTTTCCTCTACTACTTTGGTTTGGTTTGTTTTTGCTATTCTAGTTCCCTAAGGATATCAGTCTCTGATCTTTATGCATTTAACTCTATAAACCTTTTTCTTAGCACTGCTTTCTGTGGTATTCCACACATTTTAATAACTTGGCATTATTTTATCATTTTGGAAATTTTTTTAAATTTTCATCATGAGTTCATCATTGACCCAAAGACCATTCAGAACCTGCTTGTTTAATTTCCACATATTTGTATACTTTAGAGATTTCTCCTTGGAAGTGATTTCTAATTTTATAGATTTTTAGTATCTATTGTCTGAGAAAATGCTTAATATGATTTCAATTTTTTTAAATTTATGGTCTATGTATGTTCTATCTTGATGACTGTCCCATGCTGATGAGAAGAATGTATTTTCTGAAGCTTGAGGTAGCATGTTCTGTACATGTCTGCCAGCTTCCTTTGTTCCAGAGTCTAGTTTGAAGAAACATACCTTAAATTAATACATGTAAAAGCCATACACAATAATCCCTAGCCAATATCATACCAAATGGTAAAAAGTTGAAAGGATTCCTTCTAAGAATGAGACCAAGACAAACACTTTTGTTCAATATATTACTGGAGGTTCTAGTGAAAGCAATCCGATGAGACAAAGAAATAAAGGATATCCAAATTAGGAAAGAGAAAATCAGAATATCTCCATAGCAGAAAATATGACCTTATACCCAAAAAAGTACAAAAGACAGCACAAAAAGATTCGTAGATTTAGGGGGAGAAGGTGAAGTAAGATGGTGGGCTACAAACATTTCCTTACAACTCAGGGTGAGGCAGGGAAAAGAAAGCTGCAACCACCTCTGGCTAGAGGGACCCACCCAGGAATATCACTCTGGGGACACAGTGAAGCAGTGATGGATTACAGGAGCCAGCAAAGTCTGGAGCTGAGGAAAACCAACACAGAAGGTGAGTCCTTGGGAATGTATGTGGACCTATACTTCCCAAAGCAATCTACAGATTCAAAGCAATCCCCATTAAAATGTCAACATCAAACTTTGAAGAACTGTAAGAAATAGTTCTTCATTTAATATGGAACTATAAAAACACCCTATAGTCAAAGCAATTTTTAGTAATAAAAACAACACCAGAGGCATTACTCTACCAGAGTTTGGGCTACATTACAAGTCCACAGTATTGGTACAAAATTAGAAACATAGACATTTGGAACTGAACAGAAAACCAAGAGATGAAACTAGTTTCATTTATTTATTTATTTATTTATTTTTATTGTTGGGGATTCATTGAGGGTACAATAAGCCAGGTTACACTAATTGCCATTGTTAGGTAAAGTCCCTCTTGCAATCATGTCTTGCCCCCATAAAGTGTGACACACACTAAGACCCCACCCACCTCCCTCCTTCCCTCTTTCTGTTTCCCCCCCATAACCATAATTATCATTAATTGTCCTCATATCAAAATTGAGTACATAGGATTCATGCTTCTCCATTCTTGTGATGCTTTACTAAGAATAATGTCTTCCATGTCCATCCAGGTTAATACGAAGGATGTAAAGTCTCCAGTTTTTTTAAGGCTGAATAGTATTCCATGGTATACATATACCACAGCTTGTTAATCCATTCCTGGGTTGGTGGGCATTTAGGCTGTTTCCACATTTTGGCGATTGTAAATTGAGCTGCAATAAACAGTCTAGTACAAGTGTCCTTATAATAAAAGGATTTCTTTCCTTCTGGGTAGATGCCCAGTAATGGGATTGCAGGATCAAATGGGAGGTCTAGGTTGAGTGCTTTGAGGTTTCTCCATACTTCCTTCCAGAAAGGTTGTACTAGTTTGCAGTCCCACCAGCAGTGTAAAAGTGTTCCCTTCTCTCCACATCCACGCCAGCATCTGCAGTTTTGAGATTTTGTGATGTGGGCCATTCTCACTGGGGTTAGATGAAATCTCAGGGTTGTTTTGATTTGCATTTCTCTAATATATAGAGATGAGGAACATTTTTTCATGTGTTTTTTAGCCATTCGTCTGTCGTCTTTAGAGAAAGTTCTATTCATGTCTCTTGCCCATTGATCTATGGGATTGTTGGCTTTTTTCATGTGGATTAATTTGAGTTCTCTATAGATCCTAGTTATCAAGCTTTTGTCTGATTGAAAATATGCAAATATCCTTTCCCATTGTGTAGGTTGTCTCTTTGCTTTGGTTATTGTCTCCTTAGCTGTACAGAAGCTTTTCAGTTTAATGAAGTCCCATTTGTTTATTTTTGTTGTTGTTGCAATTGCCATGGCAGTCTTCTTCATGAAGTCTTTCCCCAGGCCAATATCTTCCAGTGTTTTTCCTATGCTTTCTTGGAGGATTTTTATTGTTTCATGCCTTAAGTTTAAGTCCTTTATCCATCTTGAATCAATTTTTGTGAGTGGGGAAAGGTGTGCGTCCAGTTTCAGTCTTTTACATGTAGACATCCAGTTCTCCCAACACCATTTATTGAATAGGGAGTCTTTCCCCCAAGGTATGTTCATGTTTGTTTTATCAAAGATTAGGTGGTTGTGAAATGTTAGTTTCATTTCTTGGTTTTCAATTCGATTCCAAGTGTCTATGTCTCTGTTTTTGTGCCAGTACCATGCTGTCTTGAGCACTATGGCTTTGTAGTACAGACTAAAATCTGGTATGCTGATGCCCCCAGCTTTATTTTTGTTACAGAGAACTGCCTTAGCTATACGGGTTTTTTTCCGGTTCCATACAAAACGCAGAATCATTTTTTCAGAAATTTGACAATGTGAAAGAAATGGATCAATATTTGGAATCACACCCTCTCCCTAGACTCAGCCAGGAAGAAATAGACCTCCTGAACAGACCAATTTCAAGCACTGAGATCAAAGAAACAATAAAAAAGCTTCCAACCAAAAAATGCCCTGGTCCAGATGGCTTCACTCCAGAATTCTATCAAACCTTCAAGGAAGAGCTTATTCCTGTACTGCAGAAATTATTCAAAAAAATTGAGGAAGAAGGAATCTTCCCCAACACATTCTATGAAGCAAACATCACCCTGATACCAAAACCAGGAAAAGACCCAAACAAAAAGGAGAATTTCAGACCAATCTCACTCATGAACATAGATGCAAAAATTCTCAACAAAATCCTAGCCAATAGATTACAGCTTATCATCAAAAAAGTCATTCATCATGATCAAGTAGGCTTCATCCCAGGGATGCAAGGCTGGATTAACATACGCAAGTCTATAAACGTTATCCACCATATTAACAGAGTCAAAAATAAAGATCACATGATCCTCTCAATAGATGCAGAAAAAGCATTTGATAAAATCCAGCATCCTTTTCTAATTAGAACACTGAAGAGTATAGGCAGAGGTGGCACATTTCTAAAACTGATTGAAGCTATCTATGACAAACCCACAGCCAATATTTTACTGAATGGAGTAAAACTGAAAGCTTTTCCTCTTAGAACTGGAACCAGACAAGGTTGTCCTCTGTCACCTTTACTATTCAACGTAGTGCTGGAAGTTCTAGCCAATACAATTAGGCAAGACAAGGAAATAAAGGGAATCCAAATGGGAGCAGAGGAGTTCAAACTCTCCCTCTTTGCTGACGACATGATCTTATACTTAGAGAACCCCAAAGACTCAACCACAAGACTCCTAGAAGTCATCAAAAAATACAGTAATGTTTCAGGATATAAAATCAATGTCCACAAGTCATTAGCCTTTGTGTACACCAATAACAGTCAAGATGAGAAGCTAATTAAGGACACAACTCCCTTCACCATAGTCTCAAAGAAAATGAAATACCTAGGAATATACCTAACGAAGGAGGTGAAGGACCTGTATAAAGAAAACTATGAAATCCTCAGAAAGGAAATAGGAGAGGATATTAACAAATGGAAGAACATACCATGCTCATGGATGGGAAGAATCAACATTGTTAAAATGTCTATACTTCCCGAAACTAGTTTCTTATAGCCATCTCATCTTTGATAAATCAAACAAAATCTTACACTGGGGAAAAGAATCCCTATTCGATCAGCAGTGCTGAGAGAACTGGATAACCATATATTAAAGACTGAAACTGGACCAACACTTTTCACCACTTACAAAAATTGTCTCAAGATGAATAAAATGTTGAAGTCTAAGACATGAAATGATAAATATCCTAAAAGAAGATGTGAAAAACTCTTGAGGAGATTGGCCTGGGGAAAGATTTATGAAGAAATCTCAAGTGGCAACTGCAACAACAAAAATAAACAAATGGCACTTAATTAAAATAAATAGCTTCTGCACAGCTAAAGAGACAACAATGAAAGCAACTAGACAACCTTCAGAATGAGAAAAGATATTTGCATGTTATGAATCTGACAAAGGTTTGATAACTAGGATCTATATAGAACTGAAATTAATCAACGAAAAAAATAAGCAAACAATCTCATCTGTCACTGGGAAAGAGGCATGAACAGAACCTTCTCAGAGGAAGATAGACAAATGGCTAAACAAACATAGGAAAAATTATTCATTGGCCCTGATCATAAGAAATGCAAATCAAAACCATCTTGAGATGCCTCCTAACTACAGTAAGATTAGCCTGAATCATAAATCCCAAATTGCAGGTGCTGGCATGGATTGGAGACAGGGGAACACTTTTACACTGTGGGTTAGACTCCAAACTAATACAGCACCTTTGGAAAGAGGTATGTAAAATCTTCAAAGAACTCAAATTAGACCACCCATTTGACCCCACAATCCCACTACTATGCATTTACCCAAAAGAAAAAAAAATCATTTTATCATAAGGACATTTGTATTAGAATGTGTATTACAGCTCAACTGACAATCACCAAGATGTGGAAACAACCTAAATACCCATCAGCTAAGAAATGGATTAACAAACTCTGGTATATATATAACATAGAATACTATTCTGCCATAAAAAAATGGTGACTTTATATCTTTTGCATTAACCTGGATGGAGTTTAAATACATTCTTCTCAGTAAAGTATCACAAGACTGTAAAAGCAAATATCTAATGTACTCGATACTAATACGAAGCAAGCAGATGATCTAATTCATACCCACATAGGAGAAAAACTCATTTCAATTCAAGTTGGATGGAGGGGGAAAAAAAGGAGTGGGGGGAAGAGGAGGGGTTTTGGATTCTACCACATAATGGGTACAATGTAGGAGGATATGGCACTATTTGAGTGTGGGACACAACTACAAAAAGGACACTACCTAACAAACATTGTGACCTGGTTGTTTCTTCACTCACAAATCTAAAATAAAATTTTTTTAAAAGATTCTTAGATTTTATAAATGAATTCGGTAAGGTTTCAGATTATAAAGTCAATGTACCCAAATCAATAGCATGGCTATATACTGATAATGGTCAAACTGAGACTCAAGAATTCAATCACATTTAAAAGAGCGATAACAAATAAATATGAATATACTTAAGGTGGGTAAAAGATATCTACAAGGAGAACTATAAAACTGATGAAAAACCATAGATAACACAAATGAATGGATAAGAAACATCCCTTGTTCATGAATAGGAAAAATCAATACTGTGAAAATGCTGCCCAAAACAATCTACAGATTCAATGCAATCCTTATTCAAGGAGGATTTGACCTTGGATAATTTGATCAACGTCATTCATCAAATAATTATAAAAAAAAATTCTAAAATGTATATAGAACCAAAAAAGAGTCCAAACAGCCAAAACAGTTCTAAGCAAAAAGAAGAAAGGTGGAGGCATCACATTACCCAACCTCAAATTATACTACAGGGCAAGAGTAACCGAAACAGCATGGTACTAGTACAAAAGCAGACACAAAGGTCAAAGGAACAGAATAGAGAATCCATAAATAAAGCCAAATGTCTACAATGAATTGATCTTTGACAAAGTAGATGAAAACATATTTGGATAACCACATACCAAAAAAAAAAAGAAGAAATGATTGTAGATCCCACTATCTCTTACCGTATACTAAAATTAACTAATTAACCGAAGATGGATTAAGTAAATGTAAGACTTGAAGCAATAACAATTTAGAATAAAATCTATGAAACTGTACTTTGGATTGGGAAAGGAATTTAGGACTAAGATCACAGAAGCAAAAACAACAAAAACAAAAATGCATAAATTGCACCAAATTAAATCAAAGAAGTTCTCCAATTAGCAAAATAATCAAGAGTACACTAAAAACCTACAGAATAGGATAAAATATTTGAAAACTGTACTTCTGACAAAGGCCTAATATCCAGAATCTATAAGAAAAACTGAAATCAGCAAGAAAAAAAATCGTTATAATGTGGACAAATTATATGAACAGACATCTTTCAAAGGAGGCAAAAGATGATCAACAAACATCACTAACAATCAAGGAAATGCAAATTAAAACTACAATGACATAACACCATATCCCTGTCAGAGCAGCAATTATTAAAGTCAAAAAACAATAGGTGGTGCAAATGTGGTGAAAGGGAATGCTTATACGCTGTGCCTGAGAATCTAAATTAGTACAACCTCCATGGAAAATAGGATGGAGATTTCTCAAAGAAATAAAAATACACCTACCATTTGATACAGCAATCCAACCACTGGGTATCTACTCAAAGGAAAATAAGTCATCATATCAAAAAGGCACCTACAATTATATGTTTATCACAGGACAATTTACAAAGCAAAGATATAGATTCAATCTATGTGTCCGTCAGTCAAGGAGTAGAGAAAGAAAATGTGGCATATACATAAGATAGAATCCTATTCAGCCATACAAAGAGTGAAATAATGTCTTTTGCAGCAACCTCCTTGAAACTGGAGGCTATTATCCTAAGTGAAGGAACACAGCAATGAAAAACCAAATATTGGATATTCTTATTTTTTTATTAAATCATAGCTGTGAACATTAATGCATTTATGGGGTACAATGTGCTAGTTTTATATACAATTTGAAATACTTACATCAAACTTGTTAATATAGCCTTTACCACACTTTCTTAATTATTGTGTTAAGACATTTATACTCTATACTTAGTGGATTTGACATGTACCCTTGTAAAATACACCGTAAGTGTGGTCTGACCAATTACCCTCCTTCCACCTATCCTCCACCCTCTTTTCCTGTCCCCCTCCCTTTCCCTTATAAAAGGAAATTCTTACTTATTATTGGGAGCTGATCTGTGAGTACAACGGGGCTTATAGTGTGGTAAAATGGACATTAGAGATTCAGAAGTGTGGAGGTTGGAAAGGGCGAAAAGCAAAGAAAACTACTTACCAGGTACAATGTACACTATTTCAGCAATGAGCACACTAAAACACAGATATCACCACACAGATATCATCACCATATACCTTTCAACCATGTAACCCAAATCTACTAGGATCCTAAATCTATTAAAATAAAAATTATAGAATAAAAATGTGTCACCATAAAAAAATTTAAATTCATTCTTGACTTTTTAAAAAAATGGAATGTTGTAGGTAACATATTAAAACATAGCATAATCAGCACAGCATTTAATACTGAATATAACAGTGGCACGTTAGCAGAATTAGGAATAGACAAAATGTTGCCAGGAGCACACTATTATTTAACTATATTCTTGTATTTAACATGCATAGTATAATACAAAAATAAAATAAGGATAATAAGTATTGGAGTCAAAAAAGTTATTTTTATTGAGCATATATTTGCCTACCTAGAAACACAAAGCAGTAATCTATGAAAGAAATTATAAAGAAATAAAGTAGTTTATTAAACAAAATTAGAAAATGAATATATAATACATTGATTACAAATAGCTAGATGTGTTTATCTATTGTTGGATAAAAAGCTGCTCCAAAATTTAGCCGTTTGAAAACAATAAATATGTACTAACACAATTTCTCTGTGTTAAGAAATATTGGAGTTATTTAGCTGGGTCATTTCAGCTCATGGTCTCTCAAGATGTTGCAACCAAGCAGTCATCCAACTCAAGACCAAACTTAGGTTGATGTATACAAGAATAACGTAGAGATACTGCAAGTTTTCTTCCAGATCCTTGCAATGAAACAGATTCCAACAAAGTAAGTAAAAAAACTATTTTTAGCTCCTCAGTGCAAATAAAAGTTATGTTTACACTACACTGTAGTCAACTAAGAGTGAATTACCACTGTGTTTTAAAAAGCCAATGTACATACATTAAGTAAAATAACGCTTTATTGCTAAACAATGCTAGCAACCATCTAAGCCATCAGTAATTCATAATAGTTTTGTTAGTGAAAGTTCTTTTTTTTTTTTTTTTTTTTAGAAACCAAGAGTTATTTTTATTTTGTTTCTTTTACGGTGTAGTTGGATAAACAACACCAATCCCCAGTATAAGACCTGTGGAGCACATCTGGAACATTTCAATATGTCTTCCTTCTTTCTTTTTTTTTTTTCTCCTCCACCTATTCATTTTTTTTGTTTGTTTGTTTGTATTGTTGGGGATTCATTGGGGGTACAATAAGCAAGGTTACACTGATTGCATTTGTTAGGTAAAGTCCCTCTTGCAATCATGTCTTGCCCCCAGAAGGTGTGGCATGCACCAAGGCCCCACCCCCCTCCCTCTCTCTGCTTTTCCTCCCCCCCCATAACTGTAATTGTCATTAATTGTCCTCATATCAAAATTGAGTACATAGGATTCATGTTTCTCTATTCTTGTGATGCTTTACTAAGAATGATGTCTTCCACTTCCATCCAGGTTAATACGAAGGATGTTGATGCTATGATGATGGCTGTTGACTGATCAGGGTGGTGTAGCTGCTGAAAGTTACGGTGACTATGGAAATTTCTTAAGCCATAAACTTTGTGGCATCTACTCTTCCCTTCACAGAACATTTATTGTTAGCATGGGAAGCTGTTTGATAGTGTTATACCCAGTACAAATCTTTCAAAATTGGAGGCAATCTTCTTAAACCCTGCTACTGCTTTATTGACTAAGTTTATGCGCTAATCTAAATTCTTTGTTGTCATTTGAACAACGCTCACTGAATCTTCACTAGGAGAATTTCTCTCTACTTTCTTTGATCATCCATAACAAGCAACTGCTCATCTGTTGAAGTTTTATCATGACATTGCAAGAGTTCAGTCCTGACGTCAGGTTCTACATCTAATCCTGAGTCTGTTCTTACCTCCTTCACATCTGCACTCCTTCCTCTACTGAAGTCTTGAACTGCTTAAAGCCATCCATGAGGGTTGTCCTCACTTCTTCCAATCTCTCATGAATGTTATTATTTTGACCATCTCCCATGAATCATGAATGTTCTTAATGACATCTAGAATGAGGTAAATCCTTTCTAGAAAGTTCAATTTTTATTTTATTTTGCTCAGATCCATCAAAGAAAGGATTATACATGGCATTTATAGCCTTATAAAATATATTTCTTAAATAAAAAGACTTGAAATTCAAAATTACTCCTTGATTCATGGCCTGCAGGAGGGATGTTGGGTTAGATGCACGAAAACAACGTTAATCTCCTTTTGTATCTCCAGACAGAATTCATGGATGATCAGGTGCATTGTCAATGAGCAGTGATATTTGGTAACAATATTTTTCAAAGCAGTAGGCCTCAATAGTGGGCTTAAAATATTCAATAACCATGCTGTGAACAGATGTGCTGTCATCCAGGCTTTTTTATTCCATTTATATAACACAAGAAAAATAGATTTAACATAATTCTTAAGGGCCTTACAATTTTTGAAATGATAAATGAGCATTGGCTTCAACTTAAATTTACCAGATGCATTAACCCCTTATAAGAGAGCCTGTGTTTTGAAGCTCTGAATCCGTTCATTGACTTAAGTTCAGCTATGAAGTACTATTCGGCATGTTCTTCCATTAAAAGGCTATTTTGACTTCATTGAAAATTTCTTTCTTTCTTTTTCTTTTTTTTTTTTTTTTGAGACAGAGTCTCACTACGTCACCCTTGGTACAGGGTCAGAGTGTTGTGAAGTCACAGCTCACAGCAACCTTAAACTCTTGGGTTCAAGTGATTCTCTTGCCTCAGCCTCCCTACTAGCTGGGACTATTGGTGTCCACCTCAACACCTGGCTATTTTTTGGTTGCAGTTGTCATTGTTTAGCAGGCCCAGTCCATGCTCAAACCCTCCTGCTTTGGTGTATGTGACCAGCGCCCTACTCACTGAGCTATAGGCACGGAGTCCTTTGAAAATTTCTTGCTCTCTTTAGCCACATTCATCAACTATATTTACTAGATCTTCTGGATGACTTGCTCCACTGTCACTATCAGCATTTTCTGCTTCACCCTTGCAGTCTGATCTTATTGAGATGGCTTTTTTCTTAAACCTTATGAACTAAACTGTGATTGTTGAAAACTTTTATTCTATACCATCTTCATCTTTCTCACACTTCAAAGAATTGAAGAGAATTAAAGTTCTGCTTTGAATTAGGCTTTGGCATAAGGGAATTGTGTGACTAGTTTGATCTTTTGTCCAGATCACTCAAACTTTCCCTATCACAGCAGAAAGGTAGCTCACCTTATCATTGTTCACTCCCTGAAGTAACATTTTTAATTACCTGCAAGACTTGACAGTTTGGCTTACTGTTTTTCAGAAGTGGCTTACATTTCAGCCAGTCTCAGCTATTGACATGCCTTTTTCACTAAGATTAAACTTGTTTAACTTTTGATTTAAAGTGAGAGATGTGTGACTATTTCTTCCATTTGAACACACACAGGCATTGGCAAGATATTTATCCTTTCTTATTTTTTTTAAATTAAATCATAGCTGTGTACATTAATGTGATCATGGGGCACCATACGCTGGTTTTATAGACTGTTTGACACATTTTCATCACACTGGTTAATATAGCCTTCCTGGCATTTTCTTAATTATTGTGTTAAGACATTTACATTCTACATTTACTAAGTTTCACATGTACCCCTGTAAGATGAACTGCAGGTGTAATCCTACCAATCACCCTCCCTTCGCCCACCTCCCAACTCCCTCCCCTTCCCTCCATTTCCCCTCTGCCCCCTATTCTTAGGTTATAACTGGGATATAGCTTTCACGTGAAAGCCATAAATTAGTTTCATAGCAGGACTGAGTACATTGGATACTTTTTCTTCCATTCTTGAGATACTTTACTAAGAAAAATATGTTCCAGCTCCATCCATGTAAACATGAAAGAGGTAAAGTCTCCATCTTTCTTTAAGGCAGTGTAATATTCCATGGTGTACATGTACCACAATTTATTAATCCATTCGTGGATCGGTGGGCACTTGGGCTTTTTCCATGACTTAGCCTTTATGAATCGGGCTGCAATAAACATTCTAGTACAAATATCTTTGTTATTATGTGATTTTTGATCTTCTGGGTATATGCCTAGTAGAAGAATTATAGGATTGAATGGCAGATCTATTTTCAGATCTCTAAGTGTTCTCCAAACATCTTTCCAAAAGGAATATATTAATTTGCATTCCGACCAGCAGTGCCAAAGTGTTCCCTTTTCTCGACATCCACGCCAACATCTCTGGTCTTGGGATTTTGTGATACGGGCTAATCTTACTGGAGTTAGATGATATCTCAAAGTAGTTTTGATTTGCATTTCTCTGATGATTAAGGATGATGAGCATTTTTTCATATGTCTGTATACGGCCGTGTGCCTGTCTTCTTTAGAGAAGTTTCTCTTCAAGTCCCTTGCCCAGCCTGTGATGGGATCACTTGTTCTTCTCTGGCTTATACGTTTGAGTTCTCTGTGGATTCTGGTTATTAAAACTTTGTCGGAGACATAACCTGCAAATATCTTCTCCCATCCTGAGGGCTGTTTCCTTGCTTTACTTAATGTGTTCTTGGCTGTGCAGAAGCTTTTTAGTTAGATCAGGTCCCAGTAGTGTATTTTTGATGCTGCTTCAATTGCCCGGGGGGTGGGGGTGGGGTCTTCCTAATAAAATACTCGCCCAAACCCATTTCTTCAAGGATTTACCCTGCACTCTCTTCTAGTTTTTATAGTTTCATGTCTTAAGTTTAAATTTTTAATCCAGTGAGAGTCTATCTTAGTTAATGGTGAAAGGTGTGGGTCCAATTTCTACAGGCTTCTACAGGTTGCCAGCCAGTTCACCCAGCACCATTTGTTAAATAGGGAATCTTTTCCCCACTGAATGTTTTTAATTGGCTTGTCAAAGATCAGATAATGGTAAGTAGCTGTATTCATCTCTTGGTTCTCTATTCTGTTCCAGATATCTACTTTTCTGTTTTTGTGTCAGCACCATGCTGTTTTGATCACTATCGATTTATAGTATAGTCTGAGGTCTGGTAGCATGATTCCTCCTGCTTAGTTTTCATTTCTGAATAATGTCTTGGCTATTCATGTTTTTTTCTGATTCCATATAAAACGAAGTATTATTTTTTCAAGATCTTTAAAGTATAACAGTGGAGCTTTAATAGGGATTGCATTAAAATTGTATATTTCTTTGGGTAGTATGAACATTTTAACAATGTTGATTCTTCCCAGCCATGAGCATGGTATGTTTTTCCATTTGTTAACATTTTCAGCTATTTCTTTTCTTAGAGTTTCATAGTTCTCTTTATAGAGATCTTTCATGTCCTTTGTTAGATAAATTCCCAAATAGTTCATATTCTTTGGCACTACTATGAATGGAATAGAGTCCTTAACTGTTTTTTTCAGCTTGATTATTGTTGGTATATATAAAGGCTACCAATTTATGAATGTTGATTTTGTAACTTGAGACGCTGCTGTATTCTTACTTCTAAGAGTTTTATAGTAGAATCCCAGGTGTTTTCCAGGTATACCATCATATCATCTGCGAAGAGCGAAAGTTTGATCTCTTCTGTCCCTATATGGATACTCTTGATCGCCTTTTCTTCCCTAATTGCAGTGGCTAAAACTTCCATTACAATGTTAAAGAGAGTGAAGACAATGGGCAGCCTTGTCTAGTTCCTGATCTGAGTGGAAATGATTTCAATTTAACTCCATTCAATACAATATTAGCTGTGGGTTTGCTATAGATGGCCACTATTATTTTAAGAAATGTCCCTTATATACCAATTTTCTTAAGAGTTCTGATCATGAAGGGATGCTGGATATTATCAAAAGCTTTTTCTGCATCAATTGAGAGAATCATATGGTCTTTGGTTTTTAATTTGTTTATGTGCTGAATTATACTTATAGATTTACATATATTGAACCAGTCTTGAGACCCTGGGATAAAACCGACTTGGTCATGATGTATAATTTGTTTGATGTGTTGCTATGTTCTGTTTGTTAGGATCTTGTTAAATATTTTTGCATCTATATTCACTAGTGATATTGGTCTATAATTTTCTTTTCTCGTTGCGTCTTTTCCTGGTTTGGGGACCAGAGTGATGTTCGCTTCATAGAAAGTGTTGGGTAGTCGTCCTTCTTTTTCTACATTTTGGAACAGGTTGAGTAATATAGGTACTAATTCCTCTCTAAAGGTTTTATAGAATTCTGACGTGAAGCCATCTGATCCCAGGCTTTTTTTTGGGGGAGATTTTGTCTGGTTGATGCTATCTCAGAACTTGATATTGGCCTGTTCAACATTTCCACTTGATTCTGGCTAAGTCTTGGAAGGTGACATGCTTCCAAGTATTGGTCAATTTCCTTCAGATTTTCATATTTCTGAGAATAAAGTTTCTTGTATTATTCATTAAGGATTTTTTGAATTTCTGATGAGTATGTTGCCATTTCGTCTTTGTTGTTTCTGATTGATGAGATTACAGGTTTATCTATTTTATTCACCTTTTCAGAAAACCAACTTTTTGATTTATTAATCTTTTGTATAATTCTTTTGTTTTCAATTTCACTTAATTCTGCTCTAATTTTGGTTATTTCTTTTCTTCTACTGGGTTTGGGGTTGGAATGTTCTTCCTTTTCCAGTTGCTTGAGATGTCTCATTAAGTTGTTAACTTCCTCTCTTTCCGTTCTCTTGAGGAAGGCTTGATGTGCTATAAATTTCCCTCTTAGGACTGCCTTTGCAGTATCCCAGAGGCTCTGATAATTCATGTCTTCCTTGTCGAATTTGGCAATTTCATTCTTAATCTCATCTCTGACCCAGCTATCATTCAGCATAAGGTTATGTAACTTCCATGTTTTTTGTATGAGTATGCAGATTCCTGTTGTTACTGAGTTCAACTTTTATTCCATGGTGGTCCGAAAGATGCAAGGAATAATTTCTATTCCTTTAAATTTACTAAGGTTTGCCTTGTGACCTAAGATGTGGTCAATTTTGGAGTACGTTCCATGGGCTGCTGAGAAGTATGTATATTCAGTTTTGTTGGGATGAAATGTTCTGTAGATGTATGATAAATCCAAATGTTGGATGGTTAGATTTAAATGTAAAATTTCTTTGCTCAGCTTCTTATTGGAGGATCGATCCAACACTGCCAAAGGACTGTTGAAATCTCCAACTATTATGGAGCTGTAGGAAATCAAGTTGCTCATGTCTGTTAGAGTTTCTCTTATAAATTGAGGTGCATTCTGGTTGGGTGCATAGATATTAATAATTGAAATATCATCATATTGAGTATTACCCTTAAAAAATATGAAGTGATCATTCTTATCCTTCCTTACTTTTGTTGGTTTAAAGCCTATTGTATCTGCAAATAGAATTGCAACACCTGCTTTTTTCTGATTACCTTTTACCTGAAATATGGATGACCATCCTTTTACCCTGAGTCTATATTTGTCTTTAAGTTAAGACGTGACTCTTTTATGCAGCAAATATCTGGTCTGAGTTTTTGTATCCAGTCAGCTAACCTGTGCTTAACATTGTTAAGCTGTTCACATTCATGGAGAATATTGATAAGTCTGGTAAAATTTTGGGTATCGAGTTTTTTGAAAGTGCAGTGGACATTTTTAGTCCTTTCGCCACTGTGGAAGTTGGAGTTTGATCAAAAGTTTCTGAGTGAGTTTACTTTTGTGGTAGAGGATTGGGCTGGTCATTATAGAGGATATGTCTGAGAATGTCCTGAAGAGCTGATTTGGTTATGGCAAATTTCTTCAACATATAAATGTCATTAAAGTATTTAATTTCTCCATCATAAATGAAACTCAAGTTAGCTGGATACAGGATCCAGGGTTGAAAGTTATTTTGCTTTAGGAAATTAAAAGTCGATGACCACCTGCTTCTGGCTTGAAAAGTTTCAGCAGAGAGATCTGCCATCGTTCTAATATTCTTCCCTTTGTAGGTAATGGATTTCTTACATCCGGCTGCTTTCAAAATTTTCTCCTTCATATTAACTTTAGTGGAGTTAATTATGATATGCCTGGGGGATGTCTTACTTGGGTTGAGTCGTGCTGGGGGTCTGAAACTGTCTGCTATCTGAATTTCAGAATCTCTTGGCATGTCTGAAAACTTCTCTTTCATAATTTCATGGAGAAGGGCCTCTGTGCCTTGTGAGGCCACTTCATCACTTTCAGGGATTCCAATGAGGTGCATATTAGCCTTCTTTGAATTATCCCAGAGCTCTCTGAGAGAATGTTCCATTTTTGCTCTCCATTTCTCTTCCTCTTTGAGAGTTTTGGAGCATTCAAAGGCTTTGTCTTCAATCCTTTCTTCTGCTTGCTCCACTCTGTTACTAAGCGATTCTACTGTATTTTTCAGATCTTTGAGGGCTGCAAATTCTTGCTTCAGTGCGTCTAAATCTTTGGTGGTTTTGTCTTTAAATTCGTTAAATTCTTGAGACAACTTTTCAATTTCTCCTTGAATTTCTAATTCCAACTTTTGAATTGCTCCTCAAATTTCTAATTCCAAATTTTCCTCCTTTCTATTAATGTTGTTTGCTATCCAAATTCTGTATTCAATTTCCGACATCTCGGCCAGCTGTTTACGAATGGCATCTTCAGTTACATCTACCATAGCTTTCCTTTTTGCGGGGGTGGGAGGTTTGATCTATTCTGGTTATTCATGTTACCAGAGTTTTTCTGGTGATTCCTCCCCATGATTGTTTTACACTGTTTAATTTTTCACCTGGAGCTTTGTCGAGGACCTGTACAGTGCTATGGTCTGAGAAACTGGGGACCTGTTTGGTATGGTGGGACTAAGTGGTTCTGTCTTGTTTTCAGCTGGTCTCTGTTTGACCCTAGTGAAACAGTCTAGGTTGAAGTCTCCCCACCTGCCACAGGCAACAATTGGAAAAGGAAAATCAAACATTTCTACAACCAAACACCCAGGGCGCCACCTGAATAGTCCTCGGGTGATTGGTTCAGTTCAAAAGGTCCCAATCAATTGTCTCAGTCAGCACCTGGCAACTGGATCACAGGGGTCTGGTGACTATTCAGATATGGCTTGCTCCGGTGCTCCGTGGAGTCAGGAGGACCCATCCAACAAATAAATCAGTCTAGGAAGGTTGATGCCTGCTTCCCCATCTTGCACCTCTGTCATACCTAGTCACTGATAGTCCCATAGGGCTTTGACCCGGTTGCCTATAGTGAACAGAAACTCCAGGGGGTTGCACCTGCCTGAATCACAAGGAAATCTATTTCTGCTCAGCCAGGCTGCTGTGTTCTGCCTGTATCTAGGAGGGAGAAGTGAGGCCTGACTACCTTGGGTTCTTGATGGAGGCTGGGGGGTGTTCACTCAGTTCCAGCCCCATCCCTGATTGATGTTACTGACAGAACAGAACAGAACAACTTTGTGGAAATTTGTTTCTGTCCCTGCTAAATTCCCCTGCAGAAGAGAAGCTCTTTTGAGTTCCCAGAGCCTGCGCCTCAGGCCCTATCTTTGCTCCTGCAGGTTTGTATTCGGTTACCTGTCAGTTCTAGCCTCCTGTCTTCCTTTTTCTATAGGCTGATGATAACCTGAGGGCTGGGTGCATCTTAGGCTCAGTAAAGTGGTCCTCTGGGTCAGCCCCACCCTGGGAACTTCCCAGCTCTGCACGGGCATTTCTTGTCCCCGTGCTCCACCCAGGCCGGTACCGCCTCAGGCAAACTCTTTAATCATGGGACTGAGTTTCCGTCCCAGATCTGTTCCATGGTGGTTGCCACCTGAGTAGATGCCCAGCCTCCTTTGGTTACCCAGGGAGACAGGGGGTGTGGCTTCGGAATATCTGGGAGTGAGCCCTATTGTTGCCAAAAGACAGCTGCTGGTCTGCGCCTCGGGGCACTGCTGCTCTGGTGTCTTTCCCTCTCAGCCTATGGTCTTCTCCTCACTCCCGTGCCCCAGAGTCTGCACTGACCAGCTGCAGTTTAGGCCCTGTCCACACCCCTCAAGAAATCACCCAAGAATCTGAACTCCTGGGGGACAGGCCTCCAGACCTCAGAGTGAGAGTGGAGGGGAGTGCTGGGAGCTCAGAGTTGCAGGTAGAAAATATATACAGTTTTATATAGCTTTATGCTTGCAGGAGAATGCTGTGGCATCCTAGAAGGGGAGGTAGGTTCAGTTTTTAGAGGTTCTCTCCCGTGGAGTGCAGTGGGAGGAACTTTGAACTCTGCTCATTTGTTTGTGGGGAACTCCAAGCCATTCTCATGGGGGAGGGGACTCCCATCCACTTGGCGATGGATTTTATACCTTTTGTTTGTATCCTGTGGTCATAGCTCACCTCAGCAGGGTTGATGTGCATTCTTCAACCTTCTCTCGGTGCAGCTCTAATCCACCAGGTTACTTGCTAAATTTCTGTCCTTTAAATCTCCTCCTGGACGGGAGCCTCTGTGGAAAGCTGGCTTTAGTCAGCCATCTTGTCTCCACCACTTACTTCATGGTTCACACAGGATCCTCCGACCTCCAAACTCCGGAGCCTGCTGGAGGCACGGAGCCCCGCCTGTGAGCTCCATATCCTTTCAATATAACTTTCCTCCACTGTAAAATACAAAAAATACTCACTTGTTTGCATAACAGTGTGAAAAAACAAAGTAAAGCATATGTGATGCCTAGCCCATAAATTGAATAAATGACTAAAATAATTGTCTCCACCTATTTTAACCATTATGAACTATTATTATCATTTTTATTAGCTAATTATTGTGCTGATGCTAAAATTAGGAAATACCCATGTATTAGCTAGATAATGGTCCAAACTAAATGTTATTTCATTAATTTTGTCATTACCAACTTTCTACCCATAAAGATTCTCTCTCCTCACTGCTATGATACATTTTCCTTTATTTTATATGATCCCATACATAGTCTATCTTTATCTTGAAGATAAGATTCTTGCCATCTTTATTATCCTCTGAGAACTTCATCTATACAGTGCCCTTCCTTCTACAGTGGGTCTAGTACAGCACTTTGTATGTGCCATGAGTACAAATACATTTAAAAGATAAAGAAGAAGATAGTGAAAAAGCACCTGTAAATAAAAGAAGTGAAATGAAATAATGTGAAATAAAAAGAAAGAGAAGTGATGTATATACGTATCTACAGTCTACAGGATGATGTTCTCTGTTACAAAAAAGAGAAAGTTTCCAATTACTGCTTCCCTCTTTCCTTCCTTCTCTCTCTTTCTTCTTCTCATCCTTTCTTTTTTTCTTTTTCTTTTAGAATTCTTTATGACATTCTTTAAGAGTATCTCTTAAGAAATGTTTAAAAGTGAAAGTAGTTTTGACCCACACATCTAAACAATGGACCTCTTGTCAATAAGCTCTGACTAGGAAGATGAAGTGTATTTATCTGAACATAGTTTAAATCATCATGTTTTAACACTATGGCATGAACTAAAGCCAGAGGTGTGACTTAACAGTTAAGGTATCTCCTGGTAAAATGATTACATTACATACAAATGGTTTTTTTTCTATTTAGACATTATTTGACTTATTTTTTATTATTTTTATATTAATATTAATGTTATGATTAACAGTTGCATGACAGTAGACTGGTGGTGCTTATCCAGTGGTAATTTCCCTTCTCTTTTGTTAATTGCTCCCTAATTTATTTTATTGGATCATCATTCTTTGCATGTCTGAGAAAAAAAAGTTGTCCCAGCTCCAGTCACTGAAAATGAGTCCTAATTAATTTAAAAAAAAAAATGAAAATTTGAATCCCTCTTTCTATCAGTTAAATTGGGTAACTAATGCAACATAATTCTGACCAATAAGGATTTAGAAAATTTTTCTGGGCTCCTAGGAAATATATTTTAGTTATTAATGAAAAGAAGGAAAAAAAAGAATGCCCTTTTCTTTTCTTCTGAACATGGATGTGATGGTTTGAGCTGTTGCAGCAAGCAAGGGGCCATAAATCTAGTAGCATACAAAGATTGAAAGAGCCCAAGTTCCTACTGGCATTATTGGTATATAAATTTACTAGCATAATTTATTATTATGTAAGGTAATAGAAACCTTTATGATTTAGCTATTTTGATTTTGGGTTCTTAGTCATTTGCAAGAAAAACCACCTTTTAGTACGAGATCATATCTATGGAGGAAACAACAAAACATTTTAGCTAATAGATATGGATCAATAGAATTTAAAAATAGCATATTATCCCTGACAATGTTTCTAACTTCAAATACCATTTCCCAAGTGAATTGGTCTGCTTTTTCAATTTTCTTAAATCTCATTTTCCATCCCACCGTTGGTTATTTTCTGCATGCTTTATACAATCTTCCAGAACTCCCTGCATATGAATCTTTTATAAAGTGAACGATTCATAACAACAAAAAAGAAATTGTGTTTTGTTCACTGTGTAATACAACTTTCATAATACATACTAAGGTATTTTCTGGGAATAATTAGCTTTAACAAATCATATTTTGATTCTTTTAAAATTTGCATTAAAAATATTCTATTTGTAACTGCCTAATGAAGGATCAACTCATTAAAGATAATCTTAAAGCTATTTTCCAAAAAGTCTATTAAACCATAAAAGAACCTACTCTTTAATATCATTGTACTCTCTGAGGATAAAGCATTATCAGAGAATTTTTGTAAAGAAGTGTCAGGAAATGTGATTATGCTTTAATTTATTCTTAGAGTACTAAAACAATACATATATATGAAAATGTATTAAATGAATTAAAACACCTGGGCCACAAATATAATTTCCAAGGCCTTGAAAAGAAATTATCAAAGAGAATGTTCTCAGCCAGACCCTCATCTGATCCCAGTGAAATGAATGTTGAAATCTTATGGTGTTTGAAAAGATGTACAAGATCAATTTCCCTAGTGATCAAAATAAATTTATTCCTAATCTACAAGTAATTGACATTCAGTGGTTAGAATTTAATTGCAATGCTTATTTAAATAACCAATTTTAATGAAGCCAAGAGGTCATTTTTAGTAATCTTGAATTAAAAGAATAAATAAGACAGTAAATTAATGCTTTGAGTTTTCACACTTTTTAAAAGAAAGTGACCTCAACTCATTTTACTCATTTTGAATAGAAATGTAAAGGCAGACTGACATTAAATTTAAATGGTGCTTATAAATGTGAGCATTTACCCTAATTAAATATTCAATTTTCAAAGATTATACTTGGAAATAATATTTTAGAAGAAAAATATAAATGTCATTTTAACATCTTCTAAAAATGAACTCACTGTATTTTATCATGGATATTCTACAAAGGTTGAATATTGCCCTACCCTCATCAGTAATTTATTTTAAATATCTTTTGTTTCAAAGTTGAAGCATGCACTCTTGATTTTTAATGTCTTGTAAGTTAAACTAAAAATAGACTCATCTCAAATTTTTATGAAAAATAGTTTCACATTATTAATATAACCCTGTAGATTATAATAATACATTTATCAGATATGACAAATTATACTATAATACAAGGCGGATTACTGAGAAGGACAAAGAGTTGCTGTATTATTCTCTTTTAAATATATAAAATAGGCTTTCTCTTAGCTGTATATAAGTTTGTATAAGATAAAACTATGTGAATGTTTACTATAATACAGCTTTCATATAGTATTTTAAAAAAATAGAAAGCAAAAAATCTTAAGGTATATAAGAATTAAAGTATAAACTTATTTTTATGTATGACTAAGTGCAAAGTGAGCTATCTTTTCCTCTTGAATATCTATTATTATTTGTGATAAGTAAATGTATACTGATAAAAGAAGAAGAAAACTCAGTTTCTTAATTTCTCTTATGTCTAAGAAAGGAACAACTTTAACAATGATTGTGGTGGTTCTTTTGTTTGAAAGAAGTTAGTGACTGCTATGTACAATGTCTTGCTTCAGTATATAGGTACAGTCATTCAGAAGACAAGCATGGTCTTTTGCATTAGGAGAGCGGTATTAGGAGTGAAGATGAAGGAGAGATGGTAGAATTTAGCTAAGGTGCCTAGATGCAATGGTAAAAATTGATAGAGGATTGGGTTTGGTAGATGAAATCAAGAACTGTTGATGTGAAAAATTTATAATGACTTGTACATCCAAGTATAACATTTATGTAGTACTTTTATACAGTTGGATCACAAGGAGCCATTGGAGCTAGGAATATATATTTGGAAGTCACAAATGCATAGGCAGAAATGAAATGTAGATTAAAAAAAAAAAAAACTTGAGGAAAGAATGAAGACAGAGAAGAAGAGCATAACAGAAAAGAACTCAGAGATGACATTTCCTGGAATAGTCCTGAGTTTAAAGTATTTTCAGAAAGAGGAACTATTAAAGAATACGGGCAAGTAGCATCTAAGGAGAAATACCAAATTGTTTTCAAAATCAATTATATTAAGCAACCACTACAAATGGTTGCTTGAAATAAAGACAAAGCAACTTCCACTGATTTTGGCAATGAAAATGATCTCTGTGACCTTGACCAGGATCTAAAGGTATGATGGAAGTTGAATTGGTTAAGGTAAAATGTCACTGGCAGCTGGGTGTGATGGCTCATACCTGTAATCCTCCCATTCTGGGAGGCCAGGATGGGTGGATTGCTTGAGCTCAGGAAACCAGCCTGAGCAAGAGTGAGACCTCATCTCTATTAAAAATAGAAAAACTAGCCAGGAATCATCCTGGGCCCTGTAATCCCGGCTACTTGGGAGGCTCAGACAAGAGGATTGCTTGAGCCCAGGAGTTTGAGGTTGCTGTGAGCTATGCTACCATGCCACTCTATCCTTACATCTCATACATAGAAGTAAAAATAGCTTAAAAATATCAAGGTTTAAAAAAAACATTCTAACATAGTGATTGGATATCATGTAATTTGAAACCTGTGCTGACATAATTTTGATGTAGTTTCAGAAATATGGTACTTTTATTACCCCATAAAAAATAACTATATACCATCTTTTTATGTTATGATATAAAGTTTTATTTCAGATCATTACCCCAAAACATCTAATATCTATTTTTCTACCAAAATTTGGATTTAGTCCAGAGCAATTTACATTTTTGAATCCATAGCAATAACCTCATTTCTATTTAATTTTTAAGTTCAAGGAAATGTGATAATCTGTGGTTATCTCAGCCTGTGGGCAGAAAACCCATACAAGTCTACAAGCTACTGGGAAGCAGGCCACAAGGCAGAGGGTGGATGGCAGGTGGGTGAGCACTTCATCTGTATTTACAGCTGCTCCTTATCACTTTTATCACTGCCTGAGCTCTGCCTCACATCGTATCAGTACTGGCATTAGATTCTCATGGGACCATGAACCCTTCTGTAAACTGAGAATGTGAGGGGTCTAGGTTGCATGCTCCTGATGAGACTCTAATGCCTGTTGGTCTGAGGTAGGGCTGAGGGGGTAATGATATGCTGGTGAGCAGCTGCAAATACAGATTACCATTAGCAGAGAGGTTTGACAGAACAGAGACCATGATAAATCAATTGTTTGCAGATTCATATCAAAACCAACCCCCCTAAACTTGGTCCATGAGAAACGTCTTCCATGGAATCAGTTCCTAGTACCACAAAGGCTGGGGACTGCTGTAGTAAATGATATGAAACAAAAATTTGCTACATTACAGCAGTACTAGCAGTCCATAAAATTGTTAACTAATCTTTGAACTCATACAAGATCTGAAATTAAGGTGGTGAACTCATCGTAGAAAAAGTGCTACATACCTTGTAGCCGAATATCACTGCAGTCACTTTCAAAGTATTCTCTTTGGGAAGCTATGCACTGACTCCAGCACCTCCATCCACCCTTAAAGCAATTTTGGAACTCTTGTTCTGGAATGACCATCAGAGCTATTGTCCTACAAGGCCTGGTAATGAAGTGTGCTTATGTTGGTAGCAATATACAAATAATTTGGTAAGGTTTCAACCAGGGTATATCAGTGTCTCACAGCTGTACTCCTGTCAACGTGTGGCAGTGTCTTACTGAATGGCATTCTTCCTTGTATGTTTCTGTGTGCCATAGGACATCAGCTCTGAAGGTCATTCCAGAGAAAGAGTTCCAAAATTGATTTTAAGAGTGGCCTAGATACTGATATCAGTGTATAGCTTCCCAAGGAGAATATTTTGAAGGTGACCATAGTGATATTCAGCAATTAGGTACATAGCACTTTTTCTCAGATGAGTTTACAAACTTAATTATCAGACCTGTACATCTTGACAACTCTTTCAAACATAGATGTGTGTAGATTATTGTGCTGTATACTATTGAGTTTCAAAATCAATAGGTAGAGTATCTTCTAGCTGTATTATTGATAGAAACATGCCTTTATGTTAAGTAATTAAAATGTTTACAGTAGTTAATTATAATTGGTTGTAAAATAGTTCAGAGTAAATAAGATCGTGACATTTATATTTCACTGAAATATAAAGATAATAACCATCTAATACTTGAGAAATTACTATTTATTGTTTTGAGAAAACTCAAGAATCATTTAATTTAAATTTCACTACAACCTTACTAGGTGAAAGTATTATTGTTATTACCATTTTGATTAAGAAACAATTCTATAGAATTCTCCATAATTTGTCTAAGATCACTCATCAGTCAGTTGTACACTAAGATCTGAACCCAGGAACTCATATTTTTAACAATGTTACATTGCTTCTGAAAATACAATAAAATTAATGGTCTACGTTTTCATTTGAATATCTTGAATATACTTTTATGAAATATTAATGTCTCATAAAGTCAAATATAAATGAGCAGAAAAAATGATTTGCTTTACACTTTTAATTCACATAGTTACAAATATTACAAATATACACACCTCAAAAATAACCTGAAGAAAAACTATTTAGCAAAACAAACTTTTATGAATTTTGCAAATTAGGAGGCTAAAATATCCAAGTTATCAAATTAAATCATTAAGCTCAAGGATGAAGCAATGTCTGATTAACAACAGAACATTGGGATAGAATATAAAGAATTCATGATCTAAGAGGTTTTATTCATATATTGGTAAATGAATACATAACTATTTGAAAACATTTTTTATTTTTGACATAACCTACTTCTTAGAATGTGAGTTTTTTAATACAAAGAAAATAATATATACATGCATGTGATTTTGCTTATTTTATTAAAATTAAGAAATCATTGTTATCGACACCATTTATCTCTTTTGAGATAGTGATTAGAAGTTTCATTTGGTGATGAGGAACAACAATAAATTTTTGAAAAGGATATGAATACATAACGCAACTTAATTTAAATGTAAATTAAAACAAACCTGAAACCTCTTTGAAATGGTTTCTTTTATACGTGTGTTAGTGAATATATTTCAACTGCTCTCAATGTCAAGTATAGTGATTTTCTAGAACCACATCTAAAATATGAGCAATCTAACACCAGGTAGATTGGCAGAAGGGATTGCAGAACTGTTGTATGGTCAGGGTTGTCAGATATAATTCAGTTCACTCAAATATTTAAATTTCTGATAAACAATGAATACATGTTTAATATAAGTGTGTCCTCTTTGGGTCTTAGAAGCATCTTTATCTGAAATTTAAATTTAACTGGGAATCCTCTATTTTTATTTGATAAATCTGGAAACTTTATGTATGTCATATGAATCAAGCTTCTGTTATATATTGAGCCTTAATCTATTTTGTTTTTATCATAGCTGTGCATTTAAATTCTTTGAAATTCTGCTTCAATTTGTTTTCCTAAGAAAACGAAGTCATTTCATATTACTATGATGAGTCTCTAAGCAAGTGTTGTTAATAAACAGTATGCAGTATTGTTATATTAGTTAGGCTAAGCACTGGTACTTAAAGGGATTGGTTTCATTTCCTAAGTATCCACTCATATTCTGGCAAGAAAAAAAGCAGATGTAATTTACCATAGTTAATGGTAAATGAAAAACCTGTGTTGAAGAAAATGTCTTTATTACAAGAATATTTACATTAATGTATTTATAAGTGTACACAAAAATATACAGCTTCTTGCTACAGAAACCCACATTTTCAGCTGGTTATAATTTTATTTTTAGCTTGTAGTCATTCACCCTTTCATTTGATTTTCATTGTTAATTCAAACAGATAATTTAGAAAGTCTGGTGAAGCGCAAAATGCATTTGTCTTGTTAATTTTGTTAACAATTTAATCTACAAGGGGAGTACATTTCATAAATTTCTATGACAGTTGCCTAGTTAAAAGCATGAATTCTTCATTCAGCGAATGTTCTCTAAAGTGAAGATATAATGCTTCCTCCTTCTTTTCATAACTCCTTGGTTAAAAAAAAAGGAAAACACTATCCAAATCATTACTAAGATAAATAATATCCATCCATCCAGTAAAATGTTCCTATAGCATTTATCAGGGCCATTTAGTAAAACTGAGAAAAAAAAGAACATCTCTACACTGTGGAAACATAATCTTGTAAACATATTATGATCCTAAAGTGATTCTAAAATAATATTCACTCCTGCTCTCAGAGCCGGCTAGATTAGAGAGCCTTTTTGAAGAGGAAATAGGATCTACTCTCTCCCTAAATTCTTCATCTCTTTTTATGTCATGAATACTTAGAAATTTGATCATTGCTATGGTTGGACTATATCCTGAGAAGTGTTGTGTTGAACACTTGATGGCTGTTATAACAGTATTAAAAGGTGGGACTATTAAGATGTGATTGGCACAAATGGATTGACACCATTGTAGTTGGAGAGGGTTCTTTATACAGTGTGATTTTGTCCTCTTAACCTCTTCTACATGTAAAGAATAGTATCACTCCTCCTGGAGGATGAGTATTGGAAACATAGTCCAGGCCCTCACTAAACACCAAACCTACCAGCATTTTGATTGTAGACTTCCCAGCCTACAAAACTTTGAGAAATAAATTTTCGTCCTTTATAGATTACCCAGTCCCATGTATTCTTTTAGAGAACCACAAACATTATGTCTTCTGTGCTGTTAATTCTGACAATAAAAAAATCCAAAAATCAGAATATTATAATTATGAAAAATGACTTTATCTCATATTTCCTTTATAGTACTTCCTAAGTTCTAAATTCCATTGTCTTCATTGTAATAGAAATAACCTTAGAAAGATTAAAAGCACAGAAAAGATAATCAATAAAAACACTTAATTCTATGACTTAGTAAAATAATCATTAGAAACATACTTCCTTCCAACTTCTTTCTTGTATATTCGTAGCTTTATACATGTATTAACTTGACTTTATTACACGTCTAATTTTTATCCGATGATTTTCTAAAGAACTCACTACACTATGAATTACTCAGCTGAATTTTTTTTAACACGTTCGTATCTATTAATTCATTTGTTTTATCATGTATAAGGTGTATATCTGAAGCTTGTGGGTATTTTATAATTTTTAGAATGTTATATTTCAATCCTTACAAAAGGTTTTCTTCTGGAGAAGATAGCAGGAATAGTCCTACCCCATAAATGTTACAAACCAAAATGTAAGGTACACCCATTTTTAAAATAAAATAGCCATTCAAAATGAGATGATAAGTATCCTATTAAGTAATATAAATTGGGTCATTTTTAGACTATACACTTAAAGAATTAGAGTAGTCACTTAGAATTTTTAAGTCACTTTAGTTTTTAACTACTTTGTAAATGTTCATTTTCAACCACAGATGTTATTCAAGTTTTAAAAATCCAGGTATTTAGAATATTTTTGATGCGTAGGTGGGCTGAAGTTGCCCTATGAAAAAAATCTCATGTAGGTATCAATCATTTCCAGATGGAAATAAACAGGTTATAAACTGGGACTTGGATGATAAGTTTGTCTCTTTAGTTGCAAACAGGTCATTGGACCTGAAATTAGCATTTCCTTTGCTACATAGGGGAGTTCTGGGACCACAGAACTCTCATATATTTAGGAAATTGGGAATTGCTTGCTTGTGACATGTAAGTTTTATTCAGTACCAGAGCTGGTTAACCTGAAGCTTGGGAAAACAGGCAGTATTTCAAGGATTCGAAAGAGAGATTGATATATGAGAATAAGCATAAGACAGTATCCTAAAGAATTCTGAGTCCTCTGAATCAGTAAAGGACAGTGAACTAGAGAATAAGCAGAGACAGCAAATAATGTCCAAAATGACTGATTCTAAAGCCTAGAAGAATAAACCCCACATTCCAAAAAAGATCTACAAAAATTGTCTTTGTAGGATGATTACACTGGCAGTAACTCAAGCTGTTTTTTCATTTCATATTTCTCTTTCCTGGAAAGTTTCTAATGGGAAAGTTTTTGTTGTTGTTGTTGTAGAAATAAGTGTTAAGACATAATTCACTGTATAGAAAATCCCATTGCAGACAAGTTTTACAGAAGTAATGCATTTAGTACTTTGAACAAAACTATACTCACATACTTATTTTTATATTCTAGCAAATATTAAGATTGTTTTTAAAATTTTAGTCCAAAATTCATAATACTACAAATGCGAAACCTTTTGCATTTGCTCTTCTGAGCAAATACTCAGAAGATTATAACTGAATAAAGCAGAATTCTAAATGTTTTAAAACATTATGACTTTTCTCTCATATACTTGAAATAATATTCCTATCACCTTTCTTGGATGCTGATAAATATACTTTTCCTTAATGTATATTCAGAATCTTTCCTTTAAAGATTTTCACATTCCCTCTTTCTAGGATCCAATTATTTCTTTAATTTCAGCATGCCTTAGTGACTCGCTTACCCTGTATTTAGCCTACTTACTGGCTAAAACCCAAAAGAAATAGGGAATGACATCTTCCCTCCAGAAAAAAAAAATTAGACAATTTTAAACTTAAATTATGAAATTCGAGAGGATTCCAAGGAATTATTTACCTCATCTAAATCAGTTACTTACATATAAGTACAAATTTTTAAAATGAGAATCCCTGAGTACTTCTGTTTCTAAAGACCACATCATACTTGTTTTGTAATATTACCTTTAAAATTCTTCCCCAGAGAAGGTTAAATAAAATGAAATCTCTAATCTTTCTAACTCCATTTTATAGAAGCTTCTCTTTTCTACCTGTTGCCGTCCACTGAGTGTCCAAAGGACGGGTCCCTTGTCTAAATTTCACCCCAATATTGGAGAATGTTAGAGCTCATTTTCTTTGAAGGTCATCAAAAAATCTTCAACTTTTTCTAAGTCTTTGAAACTAGCTTAAAGAAAAAATAAAAGTTTAGTTTTGACTATTTTATATGCCAAGAAACGGGCCCATGTCTTTTTATGTGTGATCTTGCTTATTTGTAGAAAACAAAAATCAAGTACATTCCCCATTTTTAAAGATGAGCACAGAGGAATATTAGACTAATAGCCAGATATCACAACAGAAGTTAGTGGAAGAGGCAAAATTGGGTCTCAATTCTGTGTATGGAGCTTGTATTCTTAAAAATTGTTCTGTTCTGTGCCTTTCCTCAGCTCCTTGGCGTCATTAAATACTAATACCTACTAACAGCTTTTAAACTACCAGAAATAGAATTTCTAGGTGGGAAATAAATTGCTGGAACATCATGTCTCAATCTCAATGTGTCTCTCCTAATAGCAGTTCCAACTTAGTGACTTATTAAACTGGCTTTTTTTTTTTTTTTGGAGTCCAGGCACTGAACTTGGCTGCACCAGCTTCCTGGCAGTTCCCAGCATTCACTCCTGCCTATCAGGGACTCAGACTCATTGCGTGAAATGTCTAGGTTACAAATATTTTATCCACACTCTTTAGGAGCTCCAGTAAACCCATGTTCCAATGTCATCTTTTTTTTTTTCAATGTCATCTTTTGATGGAATGTAATTACACAAATACCAAAGACTAATTTATTTCCTTTTGGAATAGTCATACCCAACCACTATGTTTTTTTTCTAAATAAGTAATAAACTTTATTTAAAATTCCCCAGTAAACAGATAAGTAGTTGTATGAGTATGGTCAAAAAATTTAAAAGCAAAGAGAGAGAAAGAAATACGCATTTATTAAACCAAAAATACTTTGGTGAATAAAAGACCATGGATTCAATGTCTGTTCCACATATTCCTGAATTTAAGAGTGTTTTGTTCCACATGTAAAAATAATCTTCTCTAATTCTATTCATTTTACAAAACTGATAAATTATGTATGTAAATCTTGAATGAAAGTGTTGCTATAATTAATTAAAAGCACTTAATGTTTTTGAAAGTCTTTTATAATATTTTGCTGGTTCACTTTATTTTGTTGGCAATACTCTAGGTTGTGAAACTGTGAAAAGGCTTGCCTGACAATGTCTTAAACATTCCAAAATTAAAATTTTGGTACTCAAGGGGAGAAAAGATTAGTAATAATAACCACCACACCAGCAAGAAAAATTTTGTTTTTTAGCTTTCCAATTTGCATTCCAAATTCCTACCTGTCCATCAGCTAAAATCGCAGTAGCTATATTCTTGCACTGTCAGAAAATAGTTTAAAATATTTTCTGCCTACATGGACACTGTCCTCTTACTCTTCTAAGCCTACAATTTACATCTTTTAAGATTTAAATACATGACTGATTGCAGCAGGGAAAGTGATGTGAACTTCACAGTATTCTTCAAACTGCTGCTCTGAGACTAGAAAGAGGGTAAAAAGTTCAGTCGGTATTTATTTGATCTTAAGAATTTGCTGTCAGTGAAAAATAATGTGTTAGGGGCTAGAACACTTGGTCTGCTGCCGGCCAGCATATTGATTGAATAAGCTGTGATTTGCTGTTTGGATAAAGAAATATTTAGGGATCACAGCGGAGTTGGATACTTGGCAGGTTTGTCAAGACGCAAATTCAGTATAATAGAAGATTTACTCCATCCTTGTACTTTATAAGACATATTCCTTATTATAAATACACAAAATGTTGTTTTCTTTTTTCTTTTCTTTCCTTTTCCTTTTTTTTTTTTTTTTTTTTGAGGGGGGCACTAATTAAGGGATTTACATCTTAACATACTCCTGGTCGTAACTTTATTTTTCAGTTTTTAGTTTGATATTATTCACAAGTAAATCTTGGGGAAAAGCTACAGTTTCATGGGTTGAAATATTTCCATGACAATCATCAACTTATTTTTAGGTTATATAACTGAAGTGTAGGGAGGTATAGCCAGTTAAGGGAAGTTCTGGAACCCCATCTGATTTTTCTCACTCGGAGTCATTCATTAAAAATTCAACGTAGCTGGTGACAGTTGGGAACTGCAGAGTTTTGATGTGCTATTTTATACAATATATTATCTATGCAAGAGTTAAATATTTTCACATTAAAAAAAAATCAAGCAGTTTAACAGATTGTTCATCATGGAAAGATCCATACCCATGTTTTGTTGCACTATTTTTAGTTGTTCTGACTCGAAGTCCTTGTCTTTCAATTATGATACTAGTAGTACCTACTTCCCAGATTTGTTTATAGAAGGACTAGAATGAATATGTGTAAAGCAGCTGAAATAATAACTGGGAACATGCTAAGAGGTACACATAGGTAATTGTTATCATTGGAGTCATCTTGCTCTAGAAAATAGTTAAAGCTTATCTAAATGAGACATTTTACATACAACCAATTACATTGTCTCCATGAGTAAAATGCCAGCCTTGTTCAACTTGGAAAGAAGCAAACTACCTTTAAGTGCAATTGACTGTTTAGACAATGGCTTATATAACACAAAATAGGTTTATCTGTGATTCCGTTGAAAGGTTGAGCAAAAATGAAATTGGAAGCCACTTCTGTGACTTTCACTCTTGTGTACCATGACACTATTCTTCCAGGTTTTATATAACATTTTATATATAATTGCTTTTAATTGTTTAGGGTGGGGGAGAAGGGCAAGAAAAACACGGGAAAAAAAATCCTCATTAAATTCATTGAATTGTATATTGCAGTATTGGCATCCTGAAGGTAATACTTAAATAATTTCCCAGCATGGCATGATCTGTGCCTGCACATATTTTGCATAAGTTATTACCTTCTACCAAGGAAGGAAAATGAGAATTGTTTAAAATGGAATATGCTTGATAGTGAATCAAATTTCCCTAGTATGTAAATTATTTCCTGGGAGTGAATAAGGCACATTGGGAGCAATTTAATAAATGATACCCTGGAGGTCTAAATGGATTAATGAAGCTGATTATCCTTTTTCTGCAGAAGGAGAAAACTGTCACTCTGCGGTTAGCCTAAAATGAGCTAACCATAGTGTCACTTTAACGTGTTTTTTTTGTGGGGAGAAAAGAGATAAATATAGGTGCCCCTTTTAATTTTTCTTGGGGAAGAGTGACTTTACATGATTATTTTCATTCCCTCTCAGTACGGTTTCATTAGCAAAGAAATAATAGAGTCCTATTGGAGCAAAGAAGTGAGCTGGTACTGTTAAGAAAACATACGCCTGTGGCTCAGTGAGCAGGTTCAAACCCAGCCCCGCCAAACTGCAACAACAACAACAAAATAGCCGGGCATTGTGGCAGGCGCCTGTAGTCCCAGCTACTGGGGAGGCTGAGGCAAGAGAATTGCCTAAACCCAGGAGTTGGAGGTTGCTGTGAGCTGTGATGTCATGGCACTCTACCAGGGGTGATAAAGTGAGACTCTGTCTCTTAAAAAAAAAAAAAAAAGAAAGAAAGAAAACATACCTACCCTGCTCCTGTGGAGCCTGGCGGAAGGTGAATGTCATAAGCTTGAGACCACACCTTTCCTCCTCTCCACTGCTTCACAGATTTTTCTATAAAGTACTTACTGGGAATGGGTTTAGTCGTCTTTTTTTTTTTTTTTTTTTTTGCAGTTTTTGGCCGGGGCTGGATTTGAACACACCACCTCCGGTATATGGGCCAACACCTTACTCCTTTGAGCCACAGGCGCCTCCCGGGTGTAGTCTTTTTAGCTACAAACAACAGGTGAGTTGTATTTAAAACCTGAGAAGAAAACAGAGTCTCTTTTCATTTTATTCAAAATAACTGTATTTCTTTTCTACTTTTGTGTTACCATTCATCACAAGCTTAGATGCTTAAATAACAAAACCGTATCATTTCCCTGTCTTTGTCACTTTGGGCTGCTGCAACAAAAATGCTATAGATGGGGTAGCTTAAACAGCAGGAATTTATTTTTCGCATTATGGATGCTGAGAAGTGCAAGATTAGGAGGTGGCCAATTGTATTTCTTGTGAGGGCCCCCTTCCTGGTTTTCAGATGGCCGCCTTCTTGCTATATGTGCAAGAGAGAGAGATGAGACAGTGAGGGTGAGCTTGGGTCTCTTTATCCCTATAAAGGGCACTAATCCCATCATGGGGGCCCCATCCTTAGGACTGGCATCTAAACTCTATCATGGCCCAGAGGCCGTACCTCATAATATCCCACATCAGGTTAGGGTTTGAACTTAGGAATTTTAGCAGGACACAAATACGTAGTACATAATACTTGTACTTTCCTGCTTGTTGGTCATCTCTCAAGGTCTCACAGGCTGAAATCAAGGTAGATCTGGAGTTAATATTATCTGAGTCTCAGTTCCTTTGTCCAAGAACATTTGGGTAGTTGGAAAAATTATTTTTCTTAAAGACATAAGACTGAATTTGCAATTTTCTAGCTAGTTGTTGGTCAAGGATGTTCTCAGTTCCCAAATAATATCCTATGTTCCTGTCGTGAGGTTCATAGCAACTTGTGCCATCATAGCAAGGATTCTCTCATTTTAGGGTCCCACCGATTAGGTTTAGTTCACCAAAGATAATCCTCTATTTGCTTAACTCAAAGTCAATGGATTAATGATTGTAATGAGATCTATGTAACTCTGTGTGTAAAGTAACATAATCACAGAAGTACTTTTTCATTACATTTACAGGACCGATACACACTCAAAAAGAATAGGATTAAACAAGTGCAGGAGTCATTGTAAGTTCATTTGAATTCTATGTATAGTCACAGAATGTACTTTTTTCCCCCTGTCTTGGCATACATGTGCAAATGTACATGTGTGCACGTATATTCTTTCTCTTGTACACACACTCTTGATATGGAATTTTATACCAAAGTTTTTGGTTGATAAACTAAATCTTTCATGCACTCTTCCACTAAATTCTTTCCCTTCCCAGGTAGATTGAAATTAAAAAAAAAAAAATCAATACATATATGTACTTGTTCAAAGAAAGAAAAACTGACTTACTACTCATCTAAGAATTAAGAATACAGTAGTATTATATCTGCATTTGAACATTATAATGCAGACTCTATTCAGTATTGTAAAAAGAGTAATGAAAAATAGTTGTTTTAAAAACAAGGACAGGTTAATTTCAAAGCATGTGCAGAGGAAAGGAAACCTTCAAGACTTCACAATAAAAGACAAATTAAACTGGATCTGAGCTAGGCTTTCTAAGTTGCATAAGATTTCGACTGAAAGATTTAGAGTAGAGATTTATAATGTTTATCCTATTAATCATTACTTTTTTAATCAATATTATTGAGCATTGAAAATGGATGAGGCATCATGTTAGTGCTGAACATATACTTGAAACTTGTGGCTAAGCAGGACAATGTTAACTCATTTAACATTTACAACAGCTCTTAGTAGAGAAGAATCATCATAAGAGAAAGATATGGGTCATAGAAAGTCAGGAAAGGAGATGGGGATGGGGGAGAGGAGAGGAGAGTGCTCCTCAGTGATATAGCCTCTGGGCTGAATTTTGAAGGCTCTGTAGAAATTATTAAGCTACCAAAGATGAGGTAGAGAAATGATCTGTGCAAGGTATCCAAACACTAGAGAGTAGGACACTTTTAACAAATATAAGTTGTTTAATTTTGGCAGGACATGACTGGGGGGTTAAGTGAGCCCACAGGCAAATATGATAATTTTATCTGAATTATTTCCTCTAGGTGGAAAAATTGCAAAAAGATGCTCCTTCCTCTGGGTTTCAACTAACCGGGGGACAAGGCTTGATAGTGGAGTGAAACCTAAATTCTAGGCCCTGTTTATATTCACAAAGGATGCCCAGAGAGATTAGTCTCTATCTTCTGGTCTGAGTCATGAGAGATGCAATGAAATCCAGAACTAGAAACAAAGAAAATCAAATGAGTTCAAAGCTGATGATGGTCTCTGAGAAGAAATTGTGTACAGTAAGATGCTAAACTTCATTCTAAAGAGAGACACAGATACTATTAAGATATATAATAAATATGTGGATATGAGAATGATATCTATGTTCTTCTTCTCAGCTGAGGTTCTGGCATGAATTGACCATCTTCTCAAGAACCTTGAGCCACCTTAACACAAAGAGTAGATTAGAAAGAGCAGAACTTTATATGAGGCAGGCCTTATCAGACTGAATTCATCTTAAGAGTCTCTGTAGGTCCTGCTTCAAATTTTCTGTGGCTAAGAGATGTGTATATTGACCTTGATAACCACCAAAATTGTACATCCTATACAGGTAAAGGGACCTTCCAGCTGGGATAGGTGTATATTTGCCAAAAAGTAACCAAATGGGTTAGGTAGGGATGGTGATATCAACCTGGGAAGATGGTTAGGAGTAACCTTGAGATATCCTCCCTCTCCTATCTTGTAAGCAAAATAAGCCCTTGAACTTTAGATTAAACCTTTGTGGAAAAAATGATGGCAGACTCTCAAGTTGGGTTTATTAGAAATAAGTTAGTTTTATGGGAGAAGTAAAAAAGATAAAGGGAAATAAATAAAGAAACAATGCTATGGATTTGCAATGAATTGACTAAGTCTCCAAGAAAATGAAAAAGTGTAATAGAAATTGAGTTCAATATACAAAAATCATCAATGATACAAGTTTACTGATACAAGCTTTGTGGCAGAATACTTACGACAAGCAAAACATTCCAAGTGATAAACTATGTTGTGAGATGCTAGATGATGCTTAAAAGACAGTATGGGAATAGAGATTCGTGAACTTTATGTGAATTCAGTAGTATCACCTAACAATTTTTAGCAAAATTATCACATTTTATAGTTTTAAAAATTACTCAGGCTGCAATGGAGATGATGTGCTAGAAGATATTTGGATTGAAAACAAGAATTTCTATTAATTGATGCTATGTTTTGATTCAGCTTGTTCAGAGTAAATTCAAAGTAAGGCAGCATCGTAGCTAGGCACAGTGGCTCATGACTATAAAACCAGCACTTTGGATTGCTTCCATAACTCAGCAATTATGAATTGAATTGCAATAAACATGTTGTGCAAATATCTTTGTGGTAAAACCCAAATGCCCATCAACCCATAAATGGATCAACAAATTGTGGTATATGTATACCATGGAGTACCATTCAGCCATTAAAAAGATGGAGACTTCACATCTTTTATGTTTACCTGAATGGAATTGAAACATATTCTTCTTAGTAAAGTATTGCAAGAAAGGAAAAATAAATATGCAATTACTCAATACTAATATGAAACCATAAAATAATTCCATGGTCATATGAACAATAAAACACAAATATAATCTAGCACCAGGGCCAGGAGAGGAAGCATAAGGGAGGGGTGAAGGGGAAGGCAGTTTCTTGGGATCTCACCTAATGGGCATAATGTAGGGTTGTATAGCCCACCCATGGGTGAGGGGTTCTTGTAGACTGGAATTTTGCCTTAGAAGTGAGAATAATGTAATCTAAAAATTTGTATACTCATATTAATTTTAAATAAACAAGAAAAAGACTCCAGCACTTCCGGAGGCCCCAGGCAGGAGGATCACTTGAGACAAGGAGTTTGAGACTAGCCTGTGGAAGACAGCCCGGTCTCTACAAAAAAAGATTTTGAAAATTAGTTGGGCATGGCTTGGTGGCAAATGCCTATAGCCCTAACAACTCAAGAGGCTGAAGAAGCAAAATTGCTTGAGTCCAGGAGTTTGAGGTTAAAGTGAGCTCTGATCAAGCCAATGCATTCCAGCCTGGGTGATAGAGCAAGACCTTGTCTCTAAAAAATTTTAAGTAAATGTATTTTACTTTCTTATAAACACGGAGTTATTGATATTGAGAGGCTGAAAGAAAAGAAGCAATTTAGAAGAAGGATTCTCATGTAATATCAATTAAATGAAAATTGGTGTCTAATGTGAAAATAAAAAGCACAAGTGGGAACAAGCAACGGAGATAACAATTGTGCCTCCAAAGTATTTGTGAGCCATGAAAATCAGGAAAGCGAGGGCACTACAATTGCTTTGCTCTTGTAGAGCTGGCGCATGGAGACATGGGATAAAATGATTCACAAAATGTATGAAGGAAAAAAAGTTGAGATAAAGAAGAGAAAAAGAATGACACCAAGGAAAGAGTGAACAAGGTCACTTTGGAAACATTGTCACCCTCAAAGACAAGAAAGAAGGGAATTTCAAGAATTAAAGACAAGTTCAGCAGTGTAAAATGTCAGACAGAGTTCAAATATGATAAGGGCTAAAATGTGACTATTAGGTTAAGCAAAGAATAAGACAGTGCTGACCTTTGTGAAAAATTCAGTAAGATGGCAAGGGTGAAAGCTCAATCGCAGGGATTGAGAAATGGAGAGGCAGGAAGACCTCAGTCCTTTAAGAATTTTCACTATGAAGAGAATGCAATTTGTATGGTAGCTAGAAAGGCCATAGTATAGAGCAGGTAATCATTATGGAGAGCATCTCTTACAGGAGGCAAAATTAGTTTTTCTTTTTTGGAAGAGGTAGTAGTGAACAAAGTCTTACATTTCTATGCTCAAAGTATTGAGATACATATAGCACATACCAGCTCATATATATCTGTGGTATCAACATTTTATGGGAAAAAGTGAAAAAAAAAATTACATAAAACATCATGGATGAAATTGGGGAAGACCATGTCTGAAAAGTTTCCTTAAGAGGGTGAACCCCTACGACTATTGCTAAAAATGATTGAGGAGCAAGTATGTAGAGCTGTGTTGTTTGCAAACAAGAAAGGGAAGTATGGAAAGATAGAAGGTGTAGACTACTTATAATCAGTAAAAAGGATAATAAAACAGGAGTCAAAAGGACCCAGGTGAAGAGAAAAAGATTAACCTTAGAAAGTGTCGCTGAGACCTCTTTCTATTAAAGGAAGAAATTAGTAAAACTATTCAAACAGAGACATATATTTTATACACGAGAGTGTCCTGTTTACTGTTTTCATCTCCTTGTTCCTAAGAAATAAAACAATTTGTTGAGAGTACAGGATCAGAGGTCAGATAAAAAAGATAGAAAAGTTAGAGACTGTGTTTTCCTAGGTGGGCATGATCCAATCAAATGAGCCTTTGAAAGGAAAGACAGGGTTTGAAAGGCTTTGACTCTTGGGCGGCGCCTGTGGCTCAAGGAGTAGGGCGCCGGTCCCATATGCTGGAGGTGGCGGGTTCAAACCCAGCCCCGGCCAAAAACCACAAAAAAAAAAAAAAAAAAAAAGAAAGAAAGGCTTTGACTCTTGAAGGAAGAGGGTCAGTCAGAATACGAAGTTTCTCTTGCAGGCCTTGAAGAAGCAGTCAGTTTGTAAACCACCTACAAGAGATGAAATATGGGAAGGGTCTGAGAGTGGCCTCTCCTTGTTCAGAGTAGTTTCTCATAGGTATCTAGCAAAAGAAGCTGGACTTAACCATACATCCTTGAGGACATAAATTCTGACAACATCTGGTAGGTGCTTGGAGGCAGATTCTTCCCTGAGTCACCAGAATTGGAAATGCAGCCTGAAGATGTGACTGAATTCCTGTAATTTTATGATAACACTTGAATGGATGAAGAGTTTCTTCTTAAGGATGAGCCAACAAAGTAGGTTCTTAAGATGGCATCTATTTCTGGGGAAGATACTAAGAATGTTGTTGCAATGACAAAGAATTTAGATTATTACTTAAACTTAGTTGACAAAGCAGTAGCAGGGCTTGAGAAGATTGACTTCAATTTTGAAAGAAGTTGTAATATGGGTAAAATATTCTCAAATATGATCTCATGGTGGTGGCCCCATACACGCCGAAGGAGTGGCTCAAGGAGTAGAGTTCTGGCCCCATACGCCAGAGTTGGCGGGTTCAAACCCAGCCCCAGCCAGAAACTAAAAAAAAAGATTTCTCTTTTTTTCTTCCTTTATTTTGTGAAAGGAAGAGTCAGTTAAATGGGGCAAACTTCATTATTCTAGTTTGTGAAATTGTGACAGCTAACCCAACCATCAGCAACCACCACGATGCTCAGTCAGGCGCTGTCAATGTGGGAGGAAGACACTTCACCAGAAAATGATTATGGCTTGTAGAAGGCTAAAATGATCAGTCAGCACTGTTTAACAATAAGGTATTATTTAACTAAGGCATATATATTGCTTGTGTTTAGACATAATGTTATTGCACTTTTTCTTCTTTTTTTCAGATTAATGTGAGGGTACAAATGTCTAGGTTACCTTGTTTATAAGGAAAAGTTAATGTTGTAGGGGGCGTGTTGAGCATCTTCACATTATGCACATTAGGTGAGATCTCACTGATCACCGGTTATTGCACTTTTAATAGACTATGGTATAGTATAACCAACACTTTTAGATGCACTGGGAAACCTCCCAAAATCATGTGAATCACTTTATTGTGATATATGATCACTTTGGTTGTCTGGAACTGAACCTCAGTGTCTCTGAGGTATGGCTTTATTTGTTCTAATTTAATATAGTAAAAATCTTGCATGACGATTCTAAGCCGGGTCTCACAAGGTTCTGCAAGCTTCCAATCTCGTTATTCTTTGAATTCATGACTGCCATATGACAAAATAGTGCATGATGACAAACATGAGACTGACAGCCCTCTGTTGCCCTGGTCCCTAATCTCCCGACTATCTGATAGGTAAGCAATGCCATCCGGGATTATCCAACCACTAGCTGACCCACAAGACAACCACATCCTGTGAATGAGCCCAGCAGATGTCAGTCAGTTTCGCTCAGATTAGATCAGTGCAACACTAGCCAACACTAAACTGTGAGCTAAATAAACATCAGTTACTTAGGTCTCTGTTTTGAATGTATGGTAGAGATATAATAATGAAATTACAGAAAAGAACTAATATTTTGTTATATATTGATATGAATTACCCAATTGATAAAGGTGACAAAAAAGAAATAAATTTAATGATACATTTGCTTAGGCAGCGTTAATTAAAATAGTTTCTACAACAATGACAATAATTATTCTGGGTTGCCTTCTCATAGCCCTTTTACAGACAAAAAGTGATATTCACTTCAGGTGCAACACTTCATTAAAATACTAATTTACTACTGCATATGCAAAGGAAGGTAGCTAGGAGCGTACTCAGGAGACTCCAACATTCATTTCTTCTACAAGCTGGAGATAAGAAAACTCAAGGGCAAATTAAAGACTATCTCACATATTTGGTGAGATTTAACATATCACAGTGGATTGAATTTACATTATGCATGATTTTCAATTGCAGAAAAGAGATCAGTATATATATTTGAGGGGGTGACAATTAACAGTATAATTAGAAACATTCCCAGTGTTGGCCACCTCTTTGTAAAATTTTGTGATGAATATTTTGTAATGAAGGTACATTTAGTTTCAATTTCACGTTTTCCCTGTGTATGGCGACTGTAGGGGTGACTTTGGGACACTCTCTAGCTCTCAGGTATGAATGGGACTGTAAAATTCCTAACAGAGACGTCATGTCATATACTATTCCAAAAATAAGAATGGAATCACTTTCAGTTTGACTACATTGCTAATAAAGACAAATCCCATCTCCAAAGCTGGAAGTTATGAGGATGAGGAGCAAAAAAGAAAGGAAGAAAGTGTCAAATGCCATATTCCCCTCTATTCTACCTATTTGCTAAGTAGCGACTGAGTGTGCCTGACACTGCCCTTAGTTCAGCTGCTTTTGCATATGCATTTATCATCAGTTATAGCGCATGCATCGTAATACTCAGCTGCCAAACAAAATGGGGACAGACAGAAGAGAAAATAATTAGAGAATAGGGAAAAGAAAAAAACAAAACAGTTCCTAAACAAATGCTTAGTTTTGTGGTCAAGCCCCTAATCATTACAGGAGCTCAAATGAAAACGCAATAATTGGGCGGCGCCTGTGGCTCAAGTAGTAGGGCGCCGGTCCCATATGCCAGAGGTGGCAGGTTCAAACCTAGCCCCAGCCAAAAACCAAAAAAAAAAAAAAAAAAAAAAGAAAACGCAATAATTGTATAATGTATAATAGCAGCATCAAGGAAATTTAAAAAATTATCTGTGCCATGAGTTTAGCCTTAATGGATAAAAATATGCATATTTAAATTCAATTTCTTAATAATTATATCTATTCACCAAACCTGTAATAACAGCGGATTTTTTTTTTACTTTTGGGTACCAGAAACTTGCTGGTTTTATTAATTTATTATCTCAATTTTAAACGCATAACATTTCTAAGATACACGTCTGAATTTCCCCCATTTTAGAGATAAGGAAACTGAAAGAAGAAAGATCAATTTGTTTTCTTTAGTGTGCCCGGCTAGGAAAGTGCAGAGTCAGTAATCAGTCCCATCAATTAAGATTCCAGGTATTTAACTAGCATTGTCTCAGTCCAAATACTGAACAAGACACTGGACTGAGGCTTAGTTAGGGATACCGAGCTGAATTTGTCCAACTGAAACTTTAAAGACTACTACAAGAGAAGGACCAACCTGGAGTAACCGGAATATAATTGAAGAAAGAATGTGATACATTTTAAAATTTATGTACAAGTCAGGTGCTATGGGACCACAGTAGTGGGTGAGATTAGTTTAGCTGTTGCAATTGGGGAAAATTCATGAAGTAGTCAGTATTTCATCTTGGCTTTGTAAGAACAGGTGTAATTTTGAGCATTTTTATTACTCTGATACTTTAGGAGAGACAGATACTATTTTGTTGCTATGAGTTGAAGCAAAAACTCCAGTGGGAACAGAGAGAGAATTTTTTCTCTTAAGACAAAGCATAATTTGCTACCAGAAAATAAAAAAAAAAAAAAAGAAAAAAAAATGTTTAGGAGCATGAACCTTGTTGGATTGCTGTGAATACATTTTGTGAGAGAGCATTTAGTTTCACACATGCTCCACCACATTGATGTAAACCTCACATACAACCTTCTTCTAACTGCATGTGACTTTGATATAATGCAATGCTGCCCAGTGGATTAATAAGATTACTGTTCTAAGAGTCCAGTGATGTGATTCAATAAGTTCTTATAAAAAATCTATAGAAGAAATTAGACTAACATTTTGAGCTAAGGGAACACTTTGCGATAAGATCAGAAACATGCTTAAAAAACACAGTTTTTGATCAATCTGCTTAATTATCTCTTTTGGTCTGTCTCTTCCCTTTTTTACCCCTAACCTAGTTTTCTTATCTTAGAATCACGTAAGGAAAGCAAACCCTGAATCCCCCCAAACCTGGACTTCTCCTACCCCATCTAATTGCTTTTACTTAAAGGTTTTGTGGAAATACGTTGTTGGAACCTGACTGACATCTACCCGGTAATTCAGTCTCCTGTGAAATTTTCAGGGGCTTTTGGGTCAGCTACTTGGTGTGCCACTGGCCTCACCCACATCCCCAAGATGCGGTGTGACCTCCACAGAGTTGACATGGCGGACAGAAAGCCTCATGCTCACTGATGCCTTCTTTATAAAGGTATCTCTGCGGAAACAGGTGAAAAGGTAGATAGGGGCAGCAGAGGTGAAAGTAAAAATAGACTTGGAGGAAGATAGAACTAATTTTTGAAAAATTTCATGCTAGAAAATATGAACGTTAGCAAGTCAATAAGTTGGTTTTATGGAAGCTTGGTATCATTACCGTAATATGATACTACGTTAAATCACTGGCATTGTAAATACAACACATAAGAGAACTAAGGAAGGTAAGTTCATCAAGAATAGTGTATTTATTCAGATATGTGGTGATCAAGGCCAGAAGTGGACAAGCGAAGTGAGATTTAATCAAGAGGTTGGATAAGGAGGAGCTGCAAGGACCCAGGATGGAAACTAGTTCCGTTTCTGAGTATTGTCAGCGGGTGACTGTGAAATGTTCTGCCTAAGGGCTGACAAGTTTAATTCACTCAGGAAAACCATACTGAATATGTGAAATGTGCTTGCCTCAAAAAGGGGCCATCAAATTCAGAAACAAAAGCAGCAATTCTTACCATTAGGTAGTTGATAGCTGGTTATGGAAAATCAGTAGTTACAAAAATAAGAACGGGCTCGGTGCCTGTAGCTCAGTGGGTAGGGCAACAGCCACACGCACCAGGGCTGGTGGGTCTGAACATGGCCTGGGCCTGCCAAACAATCACAACAACAGCAACAAAAAATAGCCGGATGTGGTGGTGGGTGCCTGTAGTCCCAGCTACCTAGGAGGCTGAGGCAAGAGACTCACTTAAGCCTGAAATTTTGAGGTTGCTCTAAGTTGTGATGCCACAGCACTGTACCAAGGGCAACATAGTGAGACTCTGTCTCAAAACAAAACAAACGAACAAACAAAACAAGTGATATACGAATGATATTGGTAACTAGCAGAACTTAAAATATAGTTTTATTGCTTATGGAGGAAGGCATAGCATGAAAATATAGTATTAAGGAAGAACTTAAACAAATGGTGCCTACCTTTTCTAGACATAGCTGGATAGGAGAAAGATATCCTCAGAAGAGGGGTCGATAACTTCAAATGTAGAGAGATGAGAAAAGCTCGATTTTTAAAGCCATTTTCTTGCCTAGAAAGTAGACTTGAGTGGAGAAAAAAGAAAAACAGTACCATGTTAAGTGGACGGGGAGATTTTTATGAAGGACTTCTGTGGATATGGACTTGAATCAATGGAGAAACTTTAAAGTATTTTAATTAGGGAAGTTCAAGGATTAGATTTGTATTTTAAAAAGCTCTGGGACAACATCCTGGAGAATTGATTCTGTGGTGATGGGACTTGGGGCATGAAAATAGTTTGGGAAATGTTGCTGTGAGAGACGGAAGGGACAGTGAGGACATTTCCTAAAGAGAATAGAGATTAGAAAACACATTGAAAATGTTTGTTTCTAAGAGAATAGAGTCAACACCACATGATGAACAGAAATGTATGTGCTGAGATTTTATTTTTTTGGTAAGGCCTTCCCTGCTAAGGCTAACATAGCCACTTACGGCAGAGGTCGCTATGTATCCCAAGTCCTTTTCCCATGCTTCCGTAATAATATGATGCAGTCTCCTCTGAACGCACAGTGAAAAAAGATGGCTTCCCTTTCAGCATGATACAGCCACTTAGATTTAAATGCACATGTTTTCTGCAGACTTCAGAAATGTTACGAAATTGTGTCAGTCACTTTGGAATCTGCTAGATGTTCTACCTTCTGTGCTTTGTGCTGCCTAGTACGGCTGCCTAGAACGTACTCAGCAGTTGAGGCCCCAGCAGCTTCATGAACTGACAAGTAATTTTAGTTGGAAATTCTTCATGAGACATGTAGAGAAATGTAACTTGAGTCGCTGAAAAAAATTGACGCCATTATACAATCTCTGAACATCCTAAACCTGGATATTTATCTGTAATGAAAGATAAATAGGCCAATCATTAATAAAACTGTACCAGGAAAACAATGACACCAATATAGTAGGAGGAAGGATAGTGAGATTCAGGAAGAAATGTTTGTTTATTTTAAATAGGAGACAGGCATGTATTTTTTATCTAATAAAAAGTAAGCATGAATATAAAGAAGTCAAAAACACATGGGAAGTATAAAATGGAGTTAAGTCTGTCCAGACCCTGAGAGATAAATGCCCAAAGTGAGGATTTTGCAATTCTATCTTTACAAGTAGGAAAAAGGAAATTAGGTTTATAGACTAAAATTCATACACAATTTTCTGTCTTATTTTTCCCTGTATTTTTGAAATTGTAATGGTAATATTCAATCTGACTTTTTATCTCCAGTGGTTATTTTCTGTAATCCGTGGTGGGTGTGAGAGGTGACTGGCTTCCTTCTTTGACATGGATCAGTATTTCTAAAGTGGCTCCTGTGGGACACAGATGTTATTCAGACTAAAGATAACGGTCTGTCTAAGAACGATGAGTCCCCACGTTTCAAAAGATGAATGTGGAAGGTGAAGGTATAATATTTTAAATGTCTATGGTGATGATGTTAAAAAATGAAAAGGTTTAGGAAGCAAATTTTATAATGTGCTATTTGTAATAGTTTTATCAACATTACCTGCGTAGACATAGCAATTTCATATCAACAGTGAGGTTAAGAAGTTCAGTAACTTACCACACAGTGTCTTGATAATCAAGTCCACATTCTTATAAACATAACTATACTACCTCTTTAAAACTGACTCCTTTAAAATTATTGATTGACCTGCATATTGCAAAGACATGAGTTTATCATAAGGTCACCTCCTGTGCAGAATGCTAAAGCGATGACTTACATTATTAAGGGTGCTTTCTCTACCCAAGGCAAGAGTAAATTGTACTGAATAATCAAACAGTGCTCTGATTTTAAAAAATAAACACTACAAAATGTTTTAATGCTTAAATCTATCATATTAACCCCACAAAGTTAACTTTTTATCCCCCACTCCCAAAAGGCTACAACTATATTCTGTTTCTTGAGGAAGAAACAGGTAACAATTACTGACAAGATAATCTTGACTCTCTAGTCTTTCTAATCATGCTTTTATCTACCTGCTTCATACCACTTAGCTGATGGACCAGGGAAATTATTATCCCCAGTAGGCGATTGTGCTGTTAAAGCAATGATTTTCTGAATAAATGTCTCTCAGTATTTGGCAAGTTCTTTCAAATCTAAAAGTAAAGATTAGTGATTGAAATAAATTAATGAAAAGAGAATTTCTGGGTAAATTTGTAAAAGAGTAAATGTCCTATAAGATTTTATTAGAAAGTTTTATTTAATGGCAAGACTTTGAAATAGTATTTCTAGCTCATAGCACCAGAGTTCACATTGTCAAATATTATTTGTTATAATTTCATGATAAATTAATCCATTTCTACTTGTTTATGAGGGGGCTCTGGCACTTTGTCATAGGCTTAAGACAATTTAATTTAAGAAATAATTCTAAGTTTTAAACATAGTGAAATCTATGTTGTTACTGAAACTGAAAGGGATCCTAAAGAAATTACATGATGTGAAAATGTCAAGGAATCCTGTTTATTACAAAAATATTTGAAAACTGTTATCTCTAGATGCATCCTTTTTTCTCCCGTAGAACAATTTTCCTTTGAAAAATAGGTACTATTATGGAAATATTTAAATTCATATATTTGTTTTTAGATCCAAGGAAGATACTTTATTTTCTACAGATATAAAAATTTTAAATGAAATGAAAAGGCAAGGGTCTAGAAATATGAAAATCTCAATTAGAAATTTTAAAAACACTCTATGATATTTTTTCCCTGAATATTTATGGAATTGAGAATAGTGTTGGTTACTTTTCTGGAGTTTTTAAGGTTTGTACTCCAGATATCAATGTGTGTGCCCCACATATCAGTTCAGCGCAGCCTTGGGGCCTCGTGTGACCTTCTAAATCCTCGAGTGTGGCCTTCTGACTGAATCCAAACTTCCCAGAACAAATCCCTTTTAAAAAGGGATTTGTTCTGGGAAGTTTGGGTTTAGTCCAGGGGCTGCACATGGGGATTTGAAGGGCCACATGTGGCCTTAAGGCAGCAGGTTCCCCACCCTTGGTTCAGACTATAACATTGGTAAAGTTTTACTTGCTTAATCTTTGACCTGACAAACTCCGTTATACCAGGAGAACTTAGGTATAATTTAGGGTATCGACCATATGGTAGAGGAAGCAAACTCTAAAACAAATCATCAGAAAGTCCCAAAGCTTAAAGAAAATAAGATATTTTTTGGAAAAACAATTTTAGTTTTAAATTATTGCAGGTAAACTATACAAATCAAATTATTTAAAAGATTAAGGGTGAAAGCTTAAATGGCCACTTTTTACTGTGTAAAGAAGAAAATTGGTCTATAACTTCTTAAATATCTCCTCCAGTCCTATTTTGTCATCAAAGATCAAAAGAGACAAATTTCTCTCCGTTCATCATTAAATTTGGATTTTTTTGGTTTATCACCATTGCTCTGTTGTTTTTTATTTCTTTGATTTCCATGAAAAGTTTTCTCTTGCTCCTAGTTGGCTACATTTTTATCTTACAGTAACAGTGTATAAAAGTATATTTATTTAATTGTCTATAAAAATACACTGAAAACTCCATTTTTATTTATTGCACTGTGAAATTATCTTTGATTCAAATTCCCAGGATAGATGCTTAATTAGAGATATTATTCATTTTCCATTTCCTGGACTTATTAAATCAAAATCAATATTTTGATCACAGCAATGTAATAAATGAAGCACTGGATGGTGAAGTGGTTGTTTGATAGTAAAATATTTCCAGTTAGAGTTTCACTTGGAATCTTGGTTTCGAGTCACAAAGTCATAGGCCTAAATACTTTTCTACTTGACATTCAGACCTGGGACAACGTATTTAAATCTCTGAGCCTGATTTATAAAATCTAAAAAATGGGGATAATGCTATCTATATAAGATTGTCAGGAGATTGAATATGGATGTCAACAGCACAATACCTTCAGGTCTAGGTCATAGTAAGTGTTGGGTAAGAGTTATGCTAAGTGGATACAGCCGAGTCTTTACCACTGAGGTTTAGAAGCCAGAAAATGGAGGCATGAGTACCTGTGCTACTTTTGCAAAATGTGGAGTATAACGAGTTGCACAAACTCTTTGAGCCTCAGTTTTTTTCATCTCCTTCAAGGGTGCTTTTTATGCCCCAATGTAGATAAATCATAGAAAGCATCTACTGGATGGCTAGATAGAGTAAATATCAGACATCATGATACATGAAATATTTATAAATGTGTTTATTTTTTATCTTTGTACAGCAAAAGACATGTTTCAGAGTGATATATATTACACAGTTTCACATACATGCATAATATATACACACATATATAATATGTATATAGATGATGTATACATGTTTTTGTGAATATATATATATATTTTGCAAGCATTAATTGTAATGTCAGTAGGTTATTATATTTTCTGACCAATTATTCACTGCGTATTCTTATTTCTGACACAGGTGAGTCTTTTCTTTTTCCTTATTTATATTATCCAGATTTTCCAAGTTAGTGAATTATTTGTGTAATAATTTTTAAGATGAATTCTGGCTTTATTTGTATGAAAGTTGAACTAATGTAGATATTCGCTTAAAGCAAACATAATAAGTCAATACATTCAAAATAAATACATGTGTCCAATATGGGAAAATCGATTTCAAGTGTAAGAAATGAAGAGCTTGGAGGAGACTGCAATTGTTAAACTCTTCCTGGGCTATTTTCTTTCCTTGGGGACAGAGTTAAACAATATTTTCCAGCCTCTCTTACTGATAGTCTATTTGATGTGAACCATAGAATATGAATTGAATTGATGTGTGCAATTTATAGGGATGGGAAATAAATCTATCACCTGAAATCAGTTCATGTTTTATATTCCCACTTTTCCCATGTTTTATATTTCCCACTCCCGAGTTGGCTCGGGAGATGAGCTGAAAGTTGGGAGAAATCTTTATCCCTGAATATAAGTGTTGAATAAAACCAGTGCCGCTGGTCTACTTATATCATAAACATATAGCCCACCACTGTATCATTCACAAGCCAGAATGAAGTAAATATATTTTAGGCAAAAATGTTCAATACCTCATATATACCATTACTGAGAAAAAAAATCTGTATGACGTATTATAAGAGGAATGATATTAAAAATCAAATAGATTTAGAGATTAATAACAAGAAACAGTAATGCATAAATAAAGGTTTGTCTTATATTGTACCACAAAAAATATTATTTTTGAAGTCTGGAGAAGAAGGTAGAATTGTTTTAGCACTTTAGCAAAGGATTTCAAACAACCCTGAAATCATCATATTGATTGATCGTTGATCAGTATCAGTAGTAAATATTTGATTCAACACTGCTGCCTAGTCCTCATGGATCGGTATGCATCTACTCTTTGGATAATCTTAAGAATAAATTCTATAAATAAATTCATTTATTGAATATCTGTTGTATATCCAATTTTGTTCTAGGGATTAGTGAGTCCATAATATTATGCTCATTAATGACTAAGTCATTCGGATTTTTAACAGCTCTTTGGAATCTATAAATCACAGAGCATTGTTCAATATGACGTGTGGAGGAAAAATAAACATCCATTTACTTCCCTTCCACGTCTGAAATGTTCCCATGGATCCCTGCGTTCTGATGTCCCTGCCCTTTCTTCATTCCCTGTCACTTGTTTCAGGGCTGGTCTCTGATCATTAGAATATGCCACCCCCACCCCCTGCCACTTTCTGTCTTAGTCTCCACTTCTCTCACTATCCAATCAGAGGAAAGCCAGCTGCTATGCTGAGAGGACCTTATGGAAACCCTATGGTGAGGCCAGGTGGTAAGGAAAGTAGATAGGTGTGATGACTTCTCTTAGAAACAGATCATCAGCTTAACTCAAGTCCTGCCTCTCTGCCTGACATCTTGCAATATCTTGACTTAAACCTCATGAGAAAACATGAGCCAGAACCATCTAGCTAAGGGACTCCTAACCCATGGAAGCTATTAGACAGTAATTTAAAAAATATATTCTATGATTTGTATTGTATATATTTAAGATGTATAACATGATACTTTGATATTCATATACAAATGAATGATAACTCCAATCAAATTAATACGGTTATTTTTTGGTGTGTAGTACGAGCGTTTACACACTTGCAAATTTTCAGAATATAGCACAATATTATTAAAAACCACAGTTATCATGCTGTACTTTAAACCCCTGTATTTTTACTCTTTGATAAATATTTGTTGTTTTAAGTTAAGTGTTGAAATAATCGATACTCTATAATGAATAAGTTCTCTTTAGTCTTCTGATATCTTACTGTCATAGCAAAATTAAACAGAGATAGTTCTGGCAGCAATCTCTAACTATGAATACTTTTACCATGTCAAACCCTGATACTATGAAACTTTCAGGTAAAGTCCGTCAGGGTGTTTCTTTTAAGATCCATTTGTCTATTTTAGTATTTAAGAGAAGGTTGGGGTAAAGGCACCTCTTTTAATTTTCCTTCAGCATTCACAGTGTCAGTTATATTTTCAAAAATATTAACAATTACACATCAGTTAGTACTTACTAAGACCTTGTCTCAAAGGTCAATGCTAATTTATTCATCTGACAATAGAGGAGTCAACGTAATGGAAAGTGGCTTGTCATAGACGTTCCTAATAAACATTAGCATAAATCTACAGTCTTGTTGCTAATCTCATTGTCCTAGGTGAAGGACACATATAGTGAAATAACACAGAATCATTATTATTCCCAACTTATTACACAGTTTGTGAGGTAACATATTTGAAACACTGTAAAATTATAAAACACTGGATTATAAAGGAAGAAGTTCTTGGAGCAAAAAAGTAATATGGCTATTTGAGTTCTGAAAATTCTAGCAGTCAAGAAATAAATAAAAATACAATTAGTTTCATGCTTCATTATCTACTTTAAAACAATTTTAAAAGCTTTCTCACATTGTTATATAAGACTCCACAAGTAATATGGTTATACAATATGCTTAAGAGCAAATATTAAAACGCACACACCAACTGAAATGAATTTTTTCTTTTTTCTTCCCTTGATAAAGTCTGCAACACGGAAAATGAAAGTGATTCTTCAAGGTCAAGTTCACATTCACTCTTCTCCAAATACAGATTTCTGACCATTAGCTGGTTCACTGATGTGTCCTACTTTTCCGGGAGTTAAAGTTTTACTGCATGGTCTTCAATTGATCATTAATTAATATCACTTCTCTTACCCAGGTTATAAATAACAATTAAAACGTAAGGTGGAGTTGATGATACTTTTTTAAAAAAGACTATCCTTATCTGCAGTCCATATCTGCCTAACACATAGGACTCTTTATTATACAGAATTTAATGAGGTGGGGGAGGAGAGGACTTCCCTTGGAATCCTGTTGAGATGTTTAATCTTTTTGAATTACAGGAAAAGCTTTTGATCGTAGCAGTCATAGACAAGCTGCACAAACTCAAATTATCTTGATCACAAGATTGCTAAGGTACCATCAAAAGATTATTTCGGAGGGAGGGTGGAGAGGGAAGTATCAGAGTAGGAACGTCAGGTCTGGAGAATATACGTTCATTACACCTGCTTAACCATACAGAGGAGAATGTCAGTAAATAAAACCTATAAGTGAGGATTTTTTAAAAAGTATCAGAGTGTTAATTGGGACTGCAGAGATAATTAACTTAACAGAAGAAATGAAGAACCTGAAATTCAAAATGCATTACCTATAAGGGGAGGATAGAAATGAATGGACCGGAAGAACTTTTTTTTTTTTTTTTTTTTTAATTTCAGACTCATATGAGGGTATAAATGTTAAGGTTACATTGTTTCCATATTGGTTTCATATTAGTATTGAGTATATTAGAGACTTGTTTTTGCATTCTTATGATACTTTACTAAGAAGGATGTGTTTCAGCTCCATCTAGGTCAGTGGTTCTCAACCTTCCTAATGCCACGACCCTTTAATACAGTTCCTCATGTTGTGGTGACCCCCAACCATAAAGTTAGTTTTGTTGCTACTTCATAACTGTAATATTGCTACTGTTATGAATCATAATGTAAATATCTGATATGCGGGATAGTCTTAGGCGACCCTGTGAAAGGGTCTTCGACCCCAAAGGGGTCGCGACCCACAGGTTGAGAACTGCTGATAAACACAAAAGATGTAAAGTCTCCATCTCTTCTTATGGGTGAATACTCCATGGTACACACATGCCACAGTTTGTAGATCCATTCCTGGGCTGATGTGCACTTGGGTGGCATCCATGACTTGGCAATTGTGAATTGAGCTGCAATAAACATTCTAGTGCAAATGTCCTAGTGGTAAAATAAATTTTTTTTTTTTTTTGGCAGTTTTGGCCGGGGCTGGGTTTGAACCCGCCACCTCTAGCACATGGGGCCGGTGCCCTACTCCTTTGAGCCACCGGCACCACCCTAAAATTATTTTTTTTCTTCTGCATAGATACTAGTCATGGGATTGTAGGATCAAAGGAAAGATCAACTTTCAGATCTTGGAGAATTCTCCATCCTTCTGTCCATGGAGGTTGCATCAGTTTGCAGTCAGTAGCAGTGATAAAGTCTTCCCTTCTTTCCACATCCACACCGGCATCTGCATATCTGGGACTTCGTGATAGGATCTAATCTTACTGAAGCGAGGTGCTATCTCAGAATGGTTTTGATTTGAATTTCTGAGATGATTAAAGACAATGAGCATTTTTTTCATGTGTTTGTTGACCATTTGTCATCTTCAGAAAAGTTTCTGTTTAAGTCTCTTGCCTGTTTATAAATGGGGTTGTTTGTTTTTTTCTTATTGATTAATTTGCATTCTCTGTGTATTCTAGTTATCAAACCTTTGTGACATGCATAGCCTGCAAATACCTTCCCCCATTCTGAAGGTCATCTATTTGCTTTAGCTGTTGTACCCTTAGCATGCAGAAGGTTTTAGCTTGATAAAATCCCATTTATTTATTTTTGATGATGCTGCAGTTGTCAAGGGATGTTCCTTTTGTTTGCTTGTTTTAGTTTTATTCTCCTTTGTATTTTGGATAAGACATATAGTGTATTTCTGACATTGTATAATATGCAAACATATTGCTTTGATACAAAAAAAATAGTAATTTAGACTGTGCTTAGCACCCTATAAATAACAGTTTTAAAAATGTTGGTTCTTTTTTTTTCTATTTAGATTTTTTTATTTTATTATTTTTTTTTATTGTTAAATCATAGCTGTGTACATTAGTGCAATCGCCTGTACCCGTTCTAAGATACACCATAGATGTGGCCCCACCCATTACCCTCCCTCCACCAAAACCTCCCCCCTCCCTTCTTTCTTGTGAAAGCTCCCGCTTAATTGTCCCAAGAAATATATAATATGTAGAAGTAAAACCTAGGGTCTACTCCGTATATATCCTTCTTGTGTTCCTTTTTATTTTTTTTTTTTTCTTCCTGGTTCTTTCCTCATCTTCTAGTTCATAGTTGTGAGTGCTATCCAATAAAGGCCCAGAAAACTACATATTGGTGTTGAAATAGCCATTTGTGACTTAAAATTGTGAGGTAGAGTACTTAGTCATGCTGTGTAGAGGAAAGTTTGCAATTGAGTGGGATTACAGCATGTGAGGGTATAACAGAATTTGCAGAATTGCATAAGATTTTTCATGAAATTTTGCTAGTGAGATTTTTCAACAAGCATTCTGAGGCGATATTCTACATGTAGGAAAGGAGTGAGAGGGGTGACAGAGTAAACAGGGACAACACCAGAGGCTTCAGCGGCAAGATCAACGTGACGAGTGTGGTCAACGGCAAGTAGATTTTTATGATTTAAATGTGGGAAATATTTTCAACTAGCAACATAAAATTATATTTTTAAACATGAAAGAAATAGAATTTGATGTACATATTTACTTTGAGCTTGGTGGGGAGTTTAATAAGCCTCTGAATGTCTCTGAGGAAGAAGTTAAATTAGAATTTGAAGATTGTGATTGTAACAGAAATATGCAAGATAGTTTGAAAAGGGAGAGAAGCAAGATAACTTCTTTATGCTTTGAGTTTTCTCCTGTAACTCAAGCTATAATTCTTAGTTCTGTTTACTTTATTTTTCTTTATTCATCAAAGAAAACACCTCATCTCTCTATAAGACAAAAGTATCTCCTACACTCTCTTATATGATGTACTGTGCACATATTTATCAAAATGCTAGTTTACAAACACTCATTTGAATTTGTTAGGGTAGGGTAAGGTTGTTGATGATACACTAAGTTCAGGAGTTTTAAGTTCAGTTTCCATTTGATCTGCTGCAAACATTAAGAACACTAATTAGATAACATTAGAGAAATTTAGATTCTCTGTCTCTAAAATGTTTAGCTCTTCCAGAGCAATTGTGTAAAACTGCATTTACATTTATCTATAGCTCTTGATTCTACAAAGGATTAACCAGTTTATAAGAACTCATACAATACAATGATAAAATGTAAGGAGATAAAAAATTGCCACCCAATATACATATCAGGATGAAGGTGTTCTGGTAAGTTATTAAAGTTGAGCTTCGTACACGATTCAAGTTGCTGGGAGCTCAAAATTAAATGGAAGTTATAGACAGTAACAACTGTCAGTATTTTAATTTAGAAAATATTTTAATTTCTTCCAGGGAAATACTTCCTCTGCTCCCCACAGAAGCTTAAGTCTGAAAACTTTTCTCATGGAGTTTTCATGTAGGAAATAGAACATAAAGAAAATAACAAGAATACAAATAATTAAAACTTACTGGTTCTTATTACATATAAAACATGCTAAATATATTACATATATGGTATTGTTTAACTATTAATCTTTGCATCTATATATATTTTATATTTTATAGATAATATTAAAAGGAAAACTTTACATTTTTAGTTTTGGGGGTTTTGGGAGGTTCTTTCTTTCTTTTTTCTGAGATAGGGTCTCACTCTGTCACCTTGGATAGAGGGCTGTGGTGTCATAAGTCACAGAAACCTCAGGCTTCTGGGTTAAAGAGACTCTTCTGCCCCACTATCCTGAAGAGCTGGGAATGTAGGTGCCCACTGTCATGATTGGCTAATTTTTCTATTTTTAGTAGAGACGGCGTCTTGCTGTTGCTTAGGCTGGTCTGGAATTCCTGAGCTCAAGTAATTCACTTTCCAGAGTGCTAGGATTACAGGCATGAGCCATCACACCCAGCAGAAAGGGAAAACTTTTTTTTTTTTTTTTTTTTTTTTTGTGATTTTTGGCCGGGGCTGGGTTTGAACCCGCCACCTCCGGCATATGGGACCGGCGCCCTACTCCTTGAGCCACAGGCGCCACCCAGAAAGGGAAAACTTTTTAATATTTTACCTAATAACATATAGTTGAAAGTAGAAAAGAAGTGATTTAATTTTTGGTAGTAAACAACATACTCAATTGCATACCTATATATAACATTTTTATGTCCTACATTTTATATTATTTCCAGCATTTTTTAATAGAATCATAGTATGGGATAAAACAATGTGTAATCTAAGAATGGCAGAAATACAACTGCTATCTAGCAACCTTAAACTAAAAAAAGGCATTTCATTAAACAACTTATTACACCTACTACAGATGCAAAGATACTCAATATATTTATAATATAATTAATAGCATCTTGTGAATGTTTTTCTCTGAGCTGTAACACATACAATTATAATTGTTGTCTTGATCTGTTTTCTATTCTCTGGAAATTTTTGTAAGTCTAAGATTCTCTTATTCTTAAGCAAATCATATCACACCTGACACGTATACTTCCAAAAAGTGGTAAATATATAAATGAGTGTATCATAAGTAATGCTTTCCATTGTAAATAGTAATCTTAGAACTGACATTTGAAAGTTTAGAGAGCAATAAAAAAGCAGTCACAGATAATTTTATATTAACATAAACATTCAAATTTTAAGTAAGGGCAGAAATATGTCTGAAAAATGAATAAGAGAGAGGCAGAGATGCCCTGTTGAAATGTCAACATCCCTAAACCTTTCTAACTACAAAATGCTTGATGTGAACTCTGAAGCAGAGAACAATTACATACATTTAATTCACAAAGTTTGTCATAGGTTTCACAATATTTCCATTTATTTAATTAGTATATGGTGGAGAATCAAATGAATGACCAAGTTACACAATCTCTTGAAATCCAGATCAGATGTATCGTGCCATGAAATACAACAACCACAAAAAAAGGGGGGGGTGATTAAATCATTTATAGATAACAAGTAAAGTGTCTAGATTTGTTTTTAAAATTATAAAAATATAAATATCAGATTTAAGGAGTAGTCTTATTTGCTCAGCATACAGAGAGAGTGGAATACAAAGTATATGTATTTTTAACAGGACAAAATGGACTGGTTTGGGATAAGCCTTAAAGGAGTGATTGATGTTTGGAATCATTTATAGGCTTTGGGGGGGGTTGGGATGTTATACATTTGCTATCATGAAACTGATTATCAATCCATCAGAAGCTTAGATTACTACATGAAGAGTAAGACCTGATAAGTATCCAACTTTCCTGGGCTATCGGTTAGAGTTCATAGATGTTTGAATACATGGTTTATATGGGCCCAGAAAATAATTCTTCTGTTTCTCAGATTCTAATGAAATATTTTGTAAACCCTTATTTAGACAAAACAGAAGTAAAAAGATGAGTAGAAATAATAATAAAAATATAATACGCAACTGTACTCATCTGCTCTGACAATGACGAATTTACTAGTAATTTTTTATTTCAGATTAATCTATGGGTACAAACAATTAAATTACACTGCATTTGTTCAGTGAAGTCAAAATTGTATTGAGGCCTTCATCTAGGAGATGTGGCATTTCTTCCCTTCCTCCTTTTTCAGTTTTTCTTGAATGTTCACTAGGAGTTGCCCATCCTAAAGGGGTGTCTTTCTTTCATCTTCCAGCACATACCTTAGTAATGTAACATTCTGGTTAAGTCTGAACTTCAGAGCAAAACATTTAAGATTGAATCCTGGGTTGTCTACTTGTTAGTTATTGATTTCTCTGTATCTCAGATTTTTATCTGTAAATAGGGATAATAATACTATTTGTATGAAGATTAAAAGAATTAGGTGGGCATGAGGCTAATGTCTGTCATCCTGGTACTTTGGGAGACAAAGAGGGGAAGAGTGCTTGAGGCCAGGAGTTAGAGACCAGGCTGAACAGTATTGAAGGCTTCACTTCTACAAAGAAAATAGAAAAGAAGAAAAAAACTGGGTGTGGTGGTGCAAGTCTGTGGTCCCAACTACTGAGGAGGCTGAAGCAGGAGGATCGCTTGAACCCAGCAGTTTGAGGTTGCATTGAGCTGATGAATCCACTGAACTCTAGTGTGTCCAACAGAGTTTCTGTCCCTCCCTCTTTCAAAGAGATAGAAAGAATTAAAGTATGAAAAACACTCAAGTTTATTTATAAATAAATTAATTGTGTATGGGTTTTGTTATTTTAAAATGTGCTCATGGTTCTCTATGACTCTGGCTACCGTACTGAACTAACTTAACTCCTGAAACAAGTCACTTTCCCTCTGTACAGTCACTAACAAAAACATTAGCTGTGGAACAGGCTCTTCTATTCCCTAATCATTCTGCTTTTTAGTTTATCAAGATATGAATCACCGGGCGGCGCCTGTGGCTCAAAGGAGTAGGGTGTTGGCCCCATGTGCCAGAGGTGGCAGGTTCAAACCCAGCCCTGGCCAAAAACTTCACCACCACCACCCCCTCCCCGCCAAAAAAAAAAAAAAAGAATCACCACTGCCGTACTTGAAGAAATTGAGCCAGGTAATGTAAACAGTGGATGATACTAGAGAAATGGATGAAACATTGACAAATATTTTCCAACTTCTAACAGTAATGACAACACAAACACAGGCCACGAAAAGTAAATCTTTCAAAAAGAGATCAATCCATGGGTGTATCCTAGCTGTTATTTCGTTCTGCCATCTCAGATTCCTTCTGTTCTCTGTATAGACATCTTTCTCTCTCTCTCCCTCTTTTTGATTTTTTTAATTGTTAGGGATTTGTTGAGGGTAAGAAGAACCAGGTTGCACCGATTGCATTTGTTAGGTAAAGTTCCTTATGATTGTGTCCTGCCCCCAGAAAGTGTGTTACCCCTTGTGACCCCCCACACCCTCCCTCCTTCCCTCTCTCTGCTGTCTCCTTCCCCCACCTCCTTCCCTCCTCTCTCTTTCTGCTATCCCCTTCCCCCACTCTCCACCCTCCACCATGTGCTAGGTCATTAATTGTCTTCATATCAGAATGGAGTACATAGGATTTTTGCATCTCCATTTTTGTGATGCTTTACTAAGAATAATGTGTTCCACTTCCATTCAGGCTAATACAAAGGATGTAAAGTCTCCATCCTTTTTAATGGTTGAATAGTATTCCATGGAATACATATACCACTAAGGACATATCTTTTTTGAATCTTCCAGTCACATCTTAGAAAATTTATCCTTTGCTCAATGCCTGCTCTCATCATCAGGCCCAAGTATTTTATACATTTGAGTTATTCGGTAAGAGAGAGAACCCTGAATGTTAGCAGGAATATCATTGCTACAATTGAATCAAGGATTCCAATTTGTGAAGAATTCTATAGGTCAGAAATGAGAGCATTGGGTAAGGAATGGAGGGAGAAAACAGCATTGCAAATCACAGATATTTTACAGATACTATCACCAACATGAATTTCAAACACATTCTTTTTTAAAGAATTATTCACATCTCATTGAATGCCTACCATCACAGCTCAAAAAACAGATATATATGAACTCTGTGCAATTATACATTAAATTTACTAGTTCCCAAACTGGTAGATTTTGTCTGGCCTACAAACTATTTAAAAAAAAAATTATTGTCTTAGTAACAAGTAAAAATCAAGCTTTGCCTATAAAAATCTTGATTTCTGCTTCTTTTAAAAAGTGATAAGAACTGGCTAAAGTAGATACAGAGTAATCTTTATGTAGGACATGATACTAAATACAATCACTTCTTCGAGCTGAACATCTCTTTACCTCCTTCATGGGAGAGAATAAATCCAGGGTCAAGATGAGAAGGACTTAGTTTCTCTGCACCGATCCTCTCCCTTCAAACATTTTAGAAAAAAAGAATCCAGTCACATCACTTCTTAATCATCTTTTTGATTAAAAGATTGGGTGGACAAAAGATGTTGAGAAGAGGAAAAAAGTACCTCTGCATTTGATAGGATTTAGATGTGTTATAATTTCTAAAATCAATTACAGATTTCCAAAATTCATACGCACCACAGTCTCAGTGAATATTTGATGACAAAAATTGATTTGTTATAATTTGGAAAGGACCGAAACATTCTCACCTCACTGAAATACGATGATCTCATCAGCAGGAACAGTATGCTGTAGAAAATAAGTCATGTATGTGGGCATCATCAGAAAAATAAAATTCCAAGACAAGAAACTCATGGCGTATCCAAAGGGACTGTTGCTGTTTCCCATCCAAGCTGATGGTTTAGGATTCTTAATACAGCCGGCCCCCTACACACACTTTATTTAAAGATAATTTCTTCTTCTCTTTATCTACTGCCATTTATGAAGACACTTCTACAAGACTCACTTCCCATCAAAATCTACTTTTGGAGACAGCTGATAAGAATTTGTTGCTATTAGAAGCTTTTCCTTATTGACTTTGATAAATACTAACACGTTGGGTGAACATATACAAATTAATTGCTTAGCTACCTATTATCATGAAACAGAAAAGAAACCCAAAATCAGATTCAGAAATATTTATGGTTTATGACTCATATGAAATTTACACAGTAGGCAAAATAGTTTCTGTTAGGAAAACTGAGAATTAAACAATCCTCTGTGACATAATTTTCATAGGAAATGTTCTCAGCTCTAGACAACTTATACAAATATGGAATTTAGAAAACAGTCTTTTCATCACAGCTATGATATCTTCTTAAAACTACTATAGAAATTTGTGAGAGTCTTTTGATGAAACATTCTTTTCAGAGGCCAGGCGTGGTGGCTCACTCCTGGAATCCTAGCACCTAGGCTGAGGTGCGTGGATTGCCTGCGCTCACAGGTTCTGACCACCCTGAGCTAGAGAGAGACCCTGTGTCTAAAAATAGCCAGATGTTGTGGCAGGCACCTACAGTCCCAGATACTTGGGAGACTGAGGCAAGAGAATCATTTCAGTCCAAGAGTTTGAGATTGCTGTGAGCTGTGACTCCACAGCACTCTGCCCAGGACAACAAAGTGAGACACTGTCTCAAAAAATAAATAATAAAATAAAATAAAATAAAAATAAAACATTCTTTTCCTTGGCAAAAGGTTAAGTTTGAAATTTTACCTCTTTGTGGATTTTCCAAGCACCAGATTGCTCTTCCCATTTGGAGGAATCACATGAAATTGAAGATGGGTATTAAATCAGAGGAAATAGGCAGATAAATTAACCTGTGGGTACAATGTTGTATAAAGTTATTTTAACACCAGAATGATGTAATTAACGCATATCTAAATTAGCAGATCCCAGAAAACAGATATTTCTGTGCAGTGTGACAACTTGGACTCAGATACTAACAATATAGCACAAGTAGATATTGTTATATAAATACACCGGGATGGAAGATGACAGATTTTTTTTTTTTTTTGTAAAGACAGAGTGTCACTTTATGGCCCTGGGTAGAGTGCCGTGGCCTCACACAGCTCACAGCAACCTCCAACTCCTGGGCTTAAGCGATTCTCTTGCCTCAGCCTCCCGAGTAGCTGGGACTACAGGCGCCCGCCACAACGCCTGGCTATTTTTTTGGTTGCAGTTTGGCTGGGGCCGGGTTTGAACCCACCACCCTCGGTATATGGGGCCAGCGCCTTACCGACTGAGCCACAGGCGCCGCCCGGAAGATGACAGATTTTTAAAATAAAAACAGTAAAAATTTGGAATTTAAAAAGTGAAAAATAGGAAAACAATAACAACAAAAAAAAATTTATCAGAGGAAAAAAATAATTACATTTTATCTTTGAGAGCTAAGTGTAACATTAAAGATAATTTAAAGAGATAACTAAAAACACACTTATGATAACAGAATGTTATCTGTTTTACTGCAGAAAACACACCCATAATTGAGAATCACTGTAACAGGTGCTGCAGGACAGAGGCTGCAACATAAGCCACTGGGGAAAGCCCAGGAATAGGTAAAGAACATTAATAAGTTGAGTATTTCGCTAGTGTTAAATGTGTATTTCCACATGTTATCTCCAATTTGATGTTGAAAATATTTTTTGTTAATTTATCAATAATCATGAAAATAGAAATTAGGATGCATAATAATTGATGAAAATGTTAGATATTTTCAGAAAATCTTAGAGGCATTTGTCAATTTCACAAAGCAACTGGTTGTGTGTGAACATCCATTGTGCCCTACTTTTTCTTAATTACATTTTTTATCACAAGACATATTGTACATACAAGGAAGCGTGTGCGAGCATATGTACATGTGGCAGTTAAAGTAAGAGACACCAAGGGATTTTCACTCAGTTCCAAAAAGAGAAATGTCACCAGAATCTTAGTGTACTGAGTGCTCCTTTCCAAGGACAAACCAAGCCCACTTTTTCCCCGTGCTTCCTACATTCCTAACGTTTGTGGTATCCAATTCCTAGCTCTTCCATACAGATAAAACCATTTACTAATGCATACCTAATGATTCTATTCCAATTTTTCCATGTTTTTACTTATATAATTGGAGCCATGGTGTGTATGTTGTGTGCCCTGCTTTTATCACCCGGTGTCATTTTTCTAAGATGTGCATATGATATTATGTATGTTTCTAATTTATTTATTGTCTTTACTATACAGTATTTTTTCATATGCACCAATATTTTATTTATCCAACTTTTTAAATGAATACTTTAGCATTTCTTGTTTGGGTCACAGTCAAATGCTATTATTAATACTCTCAAATATACATCATGATGTTTACAGATGCTAGATTCTCTCAGGTACATGAGACTAGAATCCCTAGGTCATATGGTAGAAATATTGTAATTGGTATTATGTAACTTGAAATTGTTGTTGATGATTAAAGACAATGTGCATTTTTGATGTGTTTCTTGACCATTCATCCGTCATCTTCAGAAAAGTTTCTGTTCAAGTCTCTTGCCCACTTATAAAGGGGGTTGTTGGTTCTTTTCTTGTTGATTAATTTGAGTTCTCTTAGATTCTAGTTATCAGGCCTTTATTAGATCCATAACATGCAAAAACCTTTTTCCATTCCAAAGGCTATTTGCCTTGATTGTGGTACCCTTGGCTAGGCAGAAGCTTCTTAGCTTGAACAGATCCCAGTTATTTATTTTTTGTGTTACTACAATTGCCAGGGGATCTTCCTCATGAAATCTTTTCCCAGGTCTATATTTTCAAGCACTTTCCTTACACTCTCCCCTAGAATTTTTATTTTTGTGTGTCTTAAATTTAAATCTTGTATCCAGTGAGAATCAATTTTTGTTAATGTTGAGAGGTGTGAGTTCAGTTTCAGTTTTCAGCAAGTGTCTGACCAGTTCTCCCAGCACTATTTATTAAATAGGGATTCTTTTCCCCAGTGTATGCTCTTGTTAAGCTTATCAAAGATCAGATGACGATATGTGATTCATCTCCAGATTCTCTGTTTTATTCCATAGATCTATGTTTCTATTTTTGTGCCAGTAACATGTGTTTTGATCACTATAGATTTGTAGTATACCCTGAAGTTTGGTGACATGATGCCTCCAGATTTGTTTTTATTTCTAAAAATTGTATTGTCTATTCGTTTTGTTTTCTTCTGGTTCCAAATAAAATGAAGAACTATTTTTTCAAATTCTTCAAAATATGACATTGGTGCTCGGATGGGGATTGCATTAAATCTGTACATTGTCCCAGTGCTGTGTGCATTATAAACAATATGAGGAACAAATTCACCACAAAAGAGCACTTAAATCATAAGACTATGAAGACCACATCCCTCATTAACATCAAACTTAAATTCTGTCAAATAAGTAGGATAGCTTATTTCTCTTTCCTTTAAAAAAATTGCTATTAAAAAGTTATAGATAATTCTTGTATGTTTATTGAATACACAATTAAGTTTCAAGGTATCTATTTCATTTCTGGAATCGAAGATTTCTTTGCTTTTTAAGAATAAAAAAACTGTTTATCTAATTATTGACACATGGCCCCTTCTACACTAGTTTCAACTGAATAATTCTAAAACTGTCCTTTATTTTCACTAACATTTTCTTTTCAATGAATCATTCTATGCCATATTTTTCACAATCTCTTTTCAACTCTTTTTCAGTATTTTTCTTTCTTTGACCTTGCCTTCCTAACTCCCTTCCCCCATGGTAATAATGAAGAGCTCGTTTGCTGCCATTCAACCAGGTTGCTTTGCTCACTGCACAGAGAATTCACTGGGGCTGTCAGGGCTGGGATGGAAGAACAGGTTTCATCTTGCAAGCACTAAATGGGGAGATGCGAGGAATTTCTCAAATCTGCCCTTTTTTAGGGATGGGGTTTATAAAAGATAGTTTGGCAGGCAATGGATTAGGCAATTGGATTTTCTAATCAGTTTGGTTCAGGGCAATATTACAGGGGTATAGAAATCATCTTCTCATCTTGATTCAGTTCCTGGATTAGGGTCACAATTCCAAATGAGTCAGTTTCTTGGTATGGGCTGCTGGTCTGAATGAGTCAGCCAATGTCCTGGAGTGCAGGGCCTGGAAAGTATCTCAGAAACTACATTAGGTTTCAAAACAGTGATGTTATTTATGGAGAAAGTTAAGAATCTTTATGGCCACCCTCTATATGCCTCCAGATTAGCACCTACAGAAAGCAAAGAGAGGGACAGCGGGTGATCATGGTTGAGCAAAAGATGGAACAGTGTCCGATTATAACCACTGTGTTTAGCTAGGTCTGTGCCTTCACAGAGTTATTTGCCCTTCCCCAAATTCTTACCTTGTAAAACTTAATAGATTTGTAAAGGGTGGTTTCAATCCCCACTCCAGTGTTTTACTTAACCTCAGTCCTGAGCTGTGGGCAAATGAGAAGAAAAAGGCAGAATACCATCTGCCTTCTCACTGCTGATGAGGGTCATAGTCAATGTTAAACCCAGGGTAAGAAGTTGAAACTATTTTAAAGTCATCTGGAAATACCTGGTATTCACAAGTGCTGGGTTTGGGACCTAAGTTTGCATGATGAGAGTATTGGTGCTCTCATTAACACCCTTACAATAGTACTTAAGTGAGCTGTAGATGATATGATAATGAGCCCTAGAAAGAGGAGTGGGTTTCTAAAGGGGTCCCTGTAGAACTGATCTGCAGTTCTAGGAAATATTCCCCCAAATCCATCAGGAAGGGGATCACTAGTATAGCCCATGCAAGTCCTGAGGAAATATTTTTCTGTTTGAGTTTCAGCTTATCTTAGGTAGTTATATAGACACAAAAGGTAGTGTTTAGTGCTGCACATACTTCCCCTTGGTTATCTAACAAGAAATCCAGCACTGCCCAATTACCTCAGACTACACGGACCAGTGAGTTTAAGGACCTCTGTTGAGCTCTAAGCCTTTTTGCAGTTTCTTCTGTGTCTCATACAGGTTTCTGTTGGTATATACCCCATAGCTAGGGACTGAAGCTACCAGCAGGCTTTGCCACTAGGAGGCCTGGTATCCCCCTGGAAAACCTCTTAATGTCTGTGGGGCAGGAGGTGGAGACTCTCATTATTAGGGAGGATACTAAAAGGAGTGATGAAATGACTTATCAGGCAAGTAGGTGCGAGTTGTCTATACAATGGTAGGAACACCCCAACGAAGGAGGGTCAGACCCCATGCCACAGGAAAATTCATATGCTGGGGCATGCATGTAACGTCTCAGAGGGTATTCTCATTTATGGATTCAGTAACCAGCATAGAATCAAACCAAGAGTCATAATATTCACAAGCTTTCCAAAGTCCATCTGTATGGTATTCTAGGTGCCTTACCTGTTTGCTTAAAGCTGATGACTTTTTGACTTTACTCTCCATCCCATCCCAGTTATATCTGTTAGTTCAATAAGTTAGGGATCATATAGTAGACCACTAATTTCTACCAATTTCAAGGAGCTGAGACAAGTCAAAACATGGGGTTGGAGAATCTTGATGGGTGACCAAGCGAATCTGAAAAGTGGTTAAGGACAGAAGTTCTAACAAATGAAGCGTATCTAAAAAGTCAGGGGCCACACATTCCAGATGTTTATCTTGGTTCTATTTGGGAAGATGCTGGCAAATCCATGATTAGATAGATTTTCTTGCTGTAAAACTTTGGGATATTTGAATTACTGTGTATCCCTAAAAAGTCAGTAACTTGTCAGCCTGTGAATAATTCCAAAGAACATTTATTTTAACTCTATCAGCATTTCTTTCTCTCTTTGTTATTTGTATTTTAATTGCCTTTGATTCATCTGATAATTTATTTGTGTCTTCTTTCTGTTTTTCTATTTTTGGCTAATAGGCCACTACTACACATATAAATTCAATGAATCTCTTCAAAGAAACCATCATATCAATTTCTAATGTGATTTTAATTTTCATAAAATGCATATAAGTACAACTTATTAGCTTTCTTCATCATATTTTTCCTTCCCTGATTTTCCATATTTTCTTTAAAAAAAAAAAAAAGACTGAGTGTATTTGGGTGATTAGTATAGGCAATTTATAAGGCAGTTGATAAGATATCTCTTATAGGATGATTAGTAAGCATCTATTATAATTTTTATTACATATCTTTTCTGTATTTGATCCTATCTCCAAAAAAAAAAAGAGAATAAAGGAATCCACCCTCAGTATAAAACAAAAGCATCTTTTTTTTAAGTATTCTTTTTTATTATTATTAAATCATAGCTGTGTATATTAATGTGATCATGGGGCACCATACACTGGTTTTATAGACCACTTGACATATTTTCATCACACTGGTTAACATAGCCTTCCTGGCATTTTCTTAGTTATTGTGTTAAGACATTTATAGGGCGGCGCCTGTGGCTCAAGGGGTAGGGCGCCGGTCCCATATGCCGGAGGTGGCAGGTTCAAACCCAGCCCCGGCCAAAAAAAAAAAAGACATTTATATTCTACATTTAGTAAGTTTCACATGTACCCTTATAAGATGCACCCTTGTAATCCCACCAATCACCCTCCCTCCGCCCATCCTTCCCCCTCCCTCCCCTTAAAGTATTCTTTATGCTAAAGATAATTACTGTTAATGAATCAAAATTTTTTGAGCCCGTGTGATAAGGCAATATAATTGTTTTCTTATAGCCACAGCTTAAAGTAACAGAGATAATATGAACTATGATTAAATGAATTAAGAGTTGATTTCCTATATACTTGGTTCTTCTGGGACTCTATAATTGGTGTTATGCTTTTTCAATAATCTGCACGTTATGCCTTTTTTAAGTAAAAAGAGGATTCATTCATACTTTGTGATTTGAGGCTGTGATTTCAGAAATATGTTAAATGAATAACCCTTGAATGATGGGAGCACAGTGGTTAATTCTATTATCGAGATTTCACATATATCTGTCACAAAATTAGAAAAATGTCATATATGTTGGATTTAGAAGTTCATTTTTTAATTTTTATTTTCTTAAAAAGATATACTACAGATTAAAAAAAACTAAACAGTCTTTTTTCTGTTTTTATCCTGTTTGGCAAAAATAAATGTGCAATATTTCATGAAATTAGGCTGGGCCCCATGTTGGTGCTGGTGCTGGGTGCCTAGACGATTCAGCATATGTCACTCCATATGTCCTTCACGTGGTTTTCCTTCTAAGTACACAAGGGTAAATCACATCCTTCAGAGAGTGTAATACAGTTCCCGTTACTGTGGAAGCCAGTGTGGTTTTGACAGGTGGGGGTGGGAGATTGCTGGGCTTTAGTGAGAAATATCTGAGGATAACCTGATTTTCAAATTGATTATTTGCTTTTCTTCCCATTCCCTTCCCTTCTAGCAAACCCATAATCTACTTATAATAATAGTACTGTGATATGTTTCATAGTATGTGAAAATAAATCCATGCATTTAAAAATATATTGATCCAAACCATTTTCATTATCTAAAAGCAATATTTTGATTCCACTATATTTTTTGCAAAAATATAGTTGAAAGATTAATAATAAAATGAGGCCAAATTTACTATTAATTATAGTCCTAAAAAATTTTAAGCCTTAATGTGTTTTGTACATATTAGGAAAACAGAATGTAGTATTTATTATCCAAATATAAATATCCTTTTAAAATCTGACTTTGTAATCTCTGTGAAATCTTGTATGCTTGTAATAATATGTGTTTAATATTTTTTTGCAATGATGAAAATTATTTCATAATATAAAAGCAATTATGATTTATTCTCTTATTCATTGTTAAATGAGCATTAATGTGTGTTACCCTGGAAACAGAATTGTTGATATGAGCTTAGAACCTTCCTTATCTTTAAACAGCACCAGATACCTGGGGATTTAAGCTTAGGTGAATATTGATTGGATTTTTACACACTGCCTCTGGACCTTTAGTTTTATATATACTGAGTCTTAAGCTCAGGCACATTGCAAGATTGAGCCAAATTCCCCATCTTTACTTCTTTATATTGCAGGCACATTTTATCTCCAAAAGAAATATTCTAAATGATTAAATTGTTTAAAAAATATAAAAACGGAATGAAAGAAAAAGATGAAGAGGGAGATACCTGATGTTAAGCAGGTTAATCAATTGTACTCTAAATTAATTGATACAATAAAATTTAAAGTGAAAAAAGGGGACAAAAGAAAAATGTTCTGACCTTAACAGCTTTATTAACTTTTCCCTTTCTCCTGTCTCTTTTTCTCTCTGGCTCCTTCAACTTTTCAATATACGATTTATGACCTTTGTAGTCAGAGGACGTTTTTCAATGTCCTCGTCATCAGAATGTTCCTCCAGACACCATTTAGATGAACTTTCTAAAAAGACATAAAAACCTATCATGTTCATTAGGTTTATGCTTTGTTTAAATTCATAATGACCTGAAAGTTCAGATTTTGTTGATGACAAATCATTTACAAATGAAGAAGGATGATGAGGAAGTTTCTATAGTATGTGTGAGGAGTTTGTATTTCTTTCTGAAATTGAAAAAAATATTCTATGAGGCTTTCCCCTCTGACTTACATGAAAATAAAGATGTGAGTTATTACACGGAACCCAGGTGTTAGAAATTCTGACTTAATCATGTCACATACCTACTATCTATAAATGCAAGATTATACTTAAATACAAAGGACGTAATAAAAATGTATTATGACTATCTGAACCCTAGAGTTTACTTATTTATTCATTTATTTTTATTCAATATGTATTACTATTGTAGGAAAAGATTACGTTTTCCTCTCTCAGCAAAAAGGCAAAAACACTGTGGGGGTGGAATAAGTGATAAAGGCGAAGGAGAAATACCAACCGAAGGAGGAAGGTAAGGGGGTAAGTCAGGTGTAGTGAGGTGAGATAAAGTGATTTTATGATACAACAGGATGAAAAATCAGGAAGGAAGCGCTTTGGGGTCCCGAAGACACGGCCAAGGCAGTGAGCGCATCAGACCTCTGCCTTCTATTCTCTTTGCATTGTCTTTCTATTCTTTCCTGTACTTGAAGCATCCTTATTTTTCACAATTAACTTTCTATTTATTCCCTTTTTGTTAAATTGCAAAATGAACTTACCACGGGTGCATCACTTCCTGTCTCTTTTGATCTTACACCATGTTACACCTTTTCTGTTTTCACACAACTTGCACATTTTCTGTTCGTGTTTTATATGTCTGTGTGTCCTTCTCTTTATTTGATAATGAGTAAACAGAATATCTTACTGGTATGCCATAAGCAATATAAAACATAGACAAACTACCAATTCATATACAACCCTAATTATGAATCCTCCTCGCGTGCAAACATAGAGCATTAAATTATAAATAGTTATGTTCATATGTGAATAGTTATGTTCATATGTAATTATTGAAGGCATTTAAAATAGTATTCTTTAATCAGTGAATGTTATTCTCATTTTCAAGATTTTTTGCATAATAAAGACGGTTCTTATTAAGGAATGTTCTCAGATTATATATCATGACAGCATTTGATTTACATTCAGGTGTTGTACAATCTCTCTCAATCCTCTGTTGATTTTATTAATTACTTCTGTGAAATGTAAGCAGGGGTTTAAGAGGTTAGTATACTGCAAGGTCTTTTTCAAAGTGCTTCTGAGCTTGTTCATCTACATTGGTCTTGAATTTGTGTTTATTATTTTAGAGTTTAGTGTGTATCTCCCTGTGATTAGATTGAAATGTGTTCAGTGTTTAAACTTTTCTACATGATAATTGGCCTAAGCAAAACAACATCTTAAAATCAGAAAATCAAATAGATCTCCTCTAGCTTATTATCCTAAGGTGGGGGGAGATGTCTTATTTTTAAAGGAAGCTTAAAACTTTGCCATTTTTTCCTTTATATCATTTTATGAACCATGATTTCAATATGATTCTACTGGATGTGTCACTGAAGCTATTTATGCACAACATGTGGTTTTATTTAAATTCTCCCCCTTTGGGGACAGTTCTAACGTGTGTGTGTCTTACTTTATTCCATTTGCCACTTTTCACTTTGGTTTTTCACTGGGCAGTCAGTCTAATATTTTTCTTAAGATAGAATATATTTTGAATTGCAGGAAACTAGGATTACTGAATGCTCAAAGATGAGAGAGAGTTGATTATTTCTTCAAGGTGCTGATGGTCCCATGTCAGCCACGTGACTGATGATTACGGTGCAGTAAGAGTTGCGGCAGAGGCTTATAAAAGGTGTTTGGAGAATGTTTGTAAGTTCTAACTTCCAGCATAACAAAGTTGTGAGACACTCATATTTCCTGGGCCCTTGAAACTTTACTTTTTCTCATCTTTCATTTTATTTCTTAGAGTGCAATTTATTTCCATTTTTGAATTTTAAATTCATAGCCTCAAATATTTGTTATTTAACTCCATGGAATGAATCATGATATTCCTCTTATCATGTTTAATGATAAAAAACTTCACAGAGGGAAAGGCAAGAAAGGAAGATGGATTAGTGGTGGGAGACCTCAATCTATGTACTGTTAAGAATGTACCAGAACCTTTCAGAACATTATTACAGTAGTAGCAAAATCTAATCTCAGCTTTCTAAGCCAAATTCTATTTTATGTCACTTTGAGCTGGGTTCACAGAAGAAGGTAATAGCTACAGTAGTAATTTTTCACACAGTGTGCCACGGCACCCTGGTGTGCTGTGAGAGGATCTTAGGTATGCTGCAAAAAATGTTTAGGTTCATTAAGGACGTTCAATCACAGTAAGTATGTTATTTTTTTAACTCTTTATTTGTCAAAATCTTCAGTAAAACTGTAGAAGTAACTATAGGTTTAAGTGCGCCTTGAGATCAAAAAAGGTTGAAAAACACTGACCTAGTGTGTATTTAAAATCTTCTACTATCAAGGTTAATGGTGGATATATGTTAATTTATGTTTAAGAAAATTTATCTCTTTCTTAAATGAAGAAGCTCACTTGTAATTTCAAGTCTGGATAGAACATGTTTGTAAGAGTGTATAGTAACATGACAAAAATCTCAATTAGGCCAGTTTCCATAAAGAGTACAGTTATTGTATTTATTTAATAAAACAATAATTATTGAGGGCTTTTATAAGAGCCAATTTCTCTAACATATAAATAAAACAAAAATTATCTGAAAGGAGCTAAGACAACTAAAGTAGATTTTATAATTGGCCTGCATTTTTCACCCTTCCTCTTCATTACATGTTTTTTCTTTGACTTTTGCTATGCCTGTGTGATATGATTTGGTCAATATGACATTAGTTCATATGACAAATGCAGAGGCTTAGAGGGTCCTTACATGCTATCCTGATTAGAAATATACACCTATACATTTTTCTTGTCCAAGCAAACTAAAGTCACATGAAGACATCTGGATACAAACTGCAGGTTGAGGCCAAGGCCAAAGTAACCCTAAATTAGGCAACTTCCAGTTCAGGCAATATTCAGATCTGTGAATGAGAATAATAATTCTTGTTTTAAGCCATTGTATTGTTGTGATTTGTTAGTGACATTATTGTGGTAATAACTGACAAGTACAGCAAACAGATGAACTATAAGTCAAGTGCAGTGATAGAAATATGCATGTATACTCTGAAGCAAAAAGAGATTTCCAATGTCTTGTCTTATTCAAGAACAGTTGAGAACAGAAGAAACTTCCTTTTTTTTAAAGGCATGATATTTGAACAGGGAAAAGAGCTTACGGAAAGTTATGGAAGGTGTTAAATGGCGAGCAAACCTTAGAGAACAAATGGAACATAAAAATAATTAGTTAGAATTTATATTACTTATTAAAGTCTAAATATTTTACACAGATTTATCCATTCATGTATCAGATATGTATTGAGTATTCCATGGTGAACACTTTATTAGGCTCTGAGAATACAGCAGTCAATGAGGTCAACAGAATGGAAGGAAATTTAAAAAGGCAAATTAATAAATAAGATAATTTACTCTAGGGGGTATATAGTAATAAAAATTATAAAAATTGGTGTTTGGTAAAGATTGCTCTAATTAAATTACCATCTAATTTAATTGTGGCTTCAAATGCCAGCAATGTTATCTTATGATTCTATTGGGTGACTGGGCTCCCCTGGGCAATTCTGGTGCATCTGGCATCAGCTTGGGTTTGTAGTGATCTGGGAGTTTGGTGAGGCTGGGGAGGCTCATTTATAAGTGGCTCACTGATGAAGGAGAATGGCTTACCCATAAACCTGTTGTCCTGGCAGAGACAGGTGAGAGATTAAGATTGGCTGGGCCACAGGCTCACTGGGCCTTGCTCTCTGTCATGTAGTTCAGGGTCTTCCCTACTCTATATAGGCTGCTCCAGCAATTCTAACATAGAGGCACAGAGCCCCCAAAAGTTCAAAAATAGAAGCCATCATATCTTCCTAGCATTTGTGTCCACATTCTATTGGTCAAAGGGAGTCAGAGAGCCAGTCCAGATTTAATGTGAGAGAGAATTCCACAAGGGCATGAACATCGGGAGGTATGCTTCATTAGAGATTATATTTGGGGAGTAGCTCCCACAATTGGGGTGCAAATATCTTATACTGAGTGGTCAGCATCTCTCTAGTGAGGTAGCATCTGACTTAAAGTTGAATGAGGGAGAAAGGAGCCAGTTTTATGACAATCAGAGGAAACAGCACTGGAGCCAGCTTTCCCTAAGCAGTGCTATGTTTTAAGATGCAGAGATGGAAAGACTTCCGTGTGTCTGAAGCCAGACTAAAACCACAAAAGGCTTCTCTGGCTTTGGAAAAGATTAGGAATTTATTGTAAAAAGAATGAAAAGTTGGGTGGCACCTGTGGCTCAGTGGGTAGGGCGCTGGCCCCATATACCGAGGGTGACGGGTTTGAACCCGACCCCGGCCAGCTAAAACAGCAGTGGGAACTGCAACAAAAATAGCCGGGCATTGTGGCGAATGCCTGTAGTCCCAGGTACTCGGAAGGCTGAGGCAAGAGAATCACCCTAGCCCAAGAGCTGGAGGTTACTGTGATCTGTGACACCACAGCACTCTACTGAGGGCGGGGGGAAAAAAAAAAAAGAATGGGAGGCAGAACAAGATGGCAGCCGAGTAACAGCTTCCTTGCATCTGGGCACCGTGAGTCTGGGGAGATAGGACTCCAGGCATCTCTGGCTGGTGGGAACTGCCTATCATCACTCCTATGAGGATACAGGGAGTCAGTGAGAGACTTCTGGACCCCAAGAGGAGGACTAAAACAGTGGAAAACCAGCAAGTGGTCGCGTGCGTTCAATCCGTCTAAACCCGCCCACAACTGTAAGTTCAGTAGCAGCGAGACTGCAAAACAGAAAGGCCTTACCTGTGAACTGTTTTGATGTCCTTGGACTTGGAACTGAGTTGAACTGCCTTGGGGAAGGCCTGAGTGGGAGTGCGGAGAACTTTGGCCGTTGTCTAGGGCCCCAGTCTGAGCCGCTGAGCCAGATGGAGCTAATACTGTTTGGCGGTGGGTCACACGGAACCATTGTCAGTGATCTGCCCCGGCAAGCTCCGCCCTCAGGGTCGCAGAGCTAGAAACGGGTGGGAGCTGGTAACCCAGCAACCAAGTAGCCTAAGGGTGGGGTCTGAGCCGCCTTGCAGCCCTAACCCTCAGGGGCAGAGTGAGACCGGTTTTGGCACACTGGGTAAGTGGATAGCCACTTCAGCAGTGATTCCAGCGAGAAAGCAGGGAAAGCTTCTGCTCAGCAAGTTTACAAGTTCAAAGTGCCTTTTAAGTGGGCTGAAGAGAGATTTAGGGTGTCTACCTGCTGGGGTTTGAGAAATAAGCAGCCTCCAGCTGTATCAGAACTGTGACTAACATCTCATACCCCAGAAGACCACGTGTTGCCCAGACAATATTCAATAAGATATACAAACTGCTTTGTTTTTGGTTGTGTATTTTTTTCTTTTTTTTCGTTTGGTTGGGTTTTTTTTTGTTTGTTTATTTTTTTTTTCTTTTTTTTTTCCCATTTTTTTTTTTTATTGTTGGGGATTCATTGAGGGTACAATAAGCCAGTTACACTGATTACAATTGTTAGGTAAAGTCCCTCTTGCAATCATGTCTTGTCCCCATAAAGTGTGACACACACTAAGGCCCCACCCCCACCAACCCAGGAATGGATTGTTTGTTTATTTTGACATTGATGTTCTTTTGTTTTTTAATTTCAATCTTTTCCATACAGATCCCTTTTTCTTTCTCAATTTTTCTAGTTTAATTATAATTTCCCATTGCTGCCTTTTTTAATAACTACAACTTCATTTTTGCTAGTGTTTCTACCGCTATCATTTGGTTTTTCACCCAATTTTATCCCTGTAAAGTTTTCTGTTTGCTTGTTTTGGTTTGATTTATAGCATTTTTGTCTTTCCTCTCTACTTGGTGGAGGTGGGGTACTGTGTCTGATCAGGTTAGCAAAGAGCTGCTGACCTCAAGGGAACCACCCAACTGGGCACCCCCAGAAGGTGGGGTTTTTTAAGGTTGTGTCAAAGAACCCTACTGTACACCTATATTGCCCTGTCTCCCTCTTTCTGTGCCTCTCTTCTTTTTGTCAATATTCCTTATACCCACCCCCTCTCCTTTCTCTATCTTTCTTTTTTTTCTTATCACTCGGTCCTCCTTTCTTTCATCCCTTTTTTGCTCTTCAAACTTCTCACCCTTCTGGTCCTGTAAACCTTAGTCCACAGGCACAAGAACTTAAAGAGCAAGAGGAAGTGAAAGGAAAATTAGGGCAAGGAAACAGATAAAAGAAATCACTCATGAGGAAGAATCAGCAGAAAACTCCAGGCAACATAAAGAACCCGTCCAGAACAACCCCGCCAAGGGACCATGAGGTAGCTACTGCAGAGGATTCCACCTATACAGAAATGTTAGGAATGACAGAAAGGGAATTTAGAATACACATGTTGAAAACAATGAAAGAAATGATGGAAACAATGAAGGAAACTGCTAATAAAGTGGAAAATAACCAAAAGGAAATCAAAAAACAGAATCAAATCAGAGATGAACGATATGAAGAATATAAAAAGGATATAGCAGAGCTGAAGGAAATGAAACAGTCAATCAGGGAACTTAAAGATGCAATGGAAAGTATCAGCAACAGGTTAGACCATGCAGAAGAAAGAATTTCAGAGGTAGAAGACAAAGTTTTTGAGATAACTCAGATAGTAAAAGAGGCAGAAAAGAAGAGAGAGAAAGCAGAACGTTCACTGTCAGAATTATGGGACTTTATGAAGCGTTCCAACATACGAGTTATAGGAATTCCAGAAGGGGAAGAAGAATGCCCCAGAGGAATGGAAGCCATACTAGAGAATATTATAAAAGAAAATTTCCCAAACATCACCAAAGATTCTGACACACTGCTTTCAGAGGGATATCGGACCCCAGGTCGCCTCAACTCTAACCGAGCTTCTCCAAGACACATTGTGATGAAGCTGTCCAAAGTCAAGACAAAAGAAAAGATTCTGCAAGCTGCCAGGAGTAAGCACCAGTTGACCTACAGGGGCAAATCCATCAGAGTGACCGCAGACTTCTCTAATGAAACTTTCCAAGCAAGAAGACAATGGTCATCTACCTTTAATCTACTTAAACAGAACAATTTTCAGCCCAGAATTCTGTACCCTGCTAAGCTAAACTTAAAAATTGATGGAGAAATCAAATCATTTACGAATATACAAACATTGAGGATATTCGCCACAAAAAGACTAGCTCTACAGGAAATACTTCAACCTGTTCTGCACACTGACCATCACAATGGATCAGCAGCAAAGTAAGAACTCAGAAATCAAAGGACAGAACCTAACCTCCACACTGATTCAAAAGACAAAACTAAGCAATGGACTCTCACCAAATAAGACGAATAGAATACTACCACACTTATCAATTATCTCCATAAATGTTAATGGCTTGAATTCCCCACTGAAGAGACATAGATTGGTTGACTGGATTAAAAAACACAAGCCATCCATTTGCTGTCTGCAAGAAACACACCTGGCTTCAAAAGACAAATTAAAGCTCCGAGTCAAGGGTTGGAAGACAATTTTTCAGGCAAATGGAATTCAGAAGAAAAGAGGAGTTGCAATCTTATTTTCAGATACATGTGGATTTAAAGCAACTAAAGTCAAAAAAGACAAAGATGGTCACTTTATATTGGTCAAGGGAAAACTACAACAAGAAGACATTTCAATTCTAAATATTTATGCACCCAATTTAAATGCTCCCAGATTCTTGAAACAGACCTTACTCAGTCTGAGCAATATGATATCTGATAATACCATCATAACAGGGGACTTTAACACTCCTCTTACAGAGCTGGACAGATCCTCTAAACAGAAATTAAACAAAGATATAAGAGATTTAAATGAGACCCTAGAACAACTATGCTTGATAGATGCATATAGAACACTCCACCCCAAAGATAAAGAATATACATTCTTCTCATCACCCCATGGAACATTCTCCAAAATTGATCATATCCTGGGACACAAAACAAATATCGACAGAATCAAAAGAGTTGAAATTTTACCTTGTATCTTTTCAGACCATAAGGCACTAAAGGTGGAACTCAACTCTAACAAAAATGCTCAAGCCCACCCAAAGGCATGGAAACTAAACAATCTTCGGTTGAATAACAGATGGGTGCAGGAAGAAATAAAACAGGAAATCATTAACTTCCTTGAGCATAACAACAATGAAGACACAAGCTACCAAACCTGCAAAAGCAGTTTTGAGAGGAAAATTCATCGCTTTAGATGCCTACATTCGAAAAACAGAAAAAGAGCACATCAACAATCTCACAAGAGATCTTATGGAATTGGAAAAAGAAGAACAATCTAAGCCTAAACTCAGTAGAAGAAAAGAAATATCCAAAATCAAATCAGAGATCAATGAAATTGAAAACAAAAGAATCATTCAGAAAATTAATGAAACAAGGAGTTGGTTTTTTGAAAAAATAAATAAAATAGATAAACCATTGGCCAGACTTACTAGAAATAGAAAAGTAAAATCTCTAGTAACCTCAATCAGAAACGATAAAGGGGAAATAACAACTGATCCCACAGAGATACAAGAGATCTCTGAATACTACCAGAAACTCTATGCCCAGAAATTTGACAATGTGAAGGAAATGGATGAATATTTGGAATCACACCCTCTCCCTAGACTTAGCCAGGAAGAAATAGACCTTCTGAACAGACCAATTTCAAGCACTGAGATCAAAGAAACAATAAAAAATCTTCCAACTAAAAAATGCCCTGGTCCAGATGGCTTCACTCCAGAATTCTATCAAACCTTCAAGGAAGAGCTTATTCCTGTACTGCAGAAATTATTCCAAAAAACTGTGGAAGCAGGAATTCCCCAACACATTCTATGAAGCAAACATCACCGTGATACCAAAACCAGGAAAAGACCCAAACAAAAAGGAGAATTTCAGACCAATCTCACTCATGAACATAGACGCAAAAATTCTCAACAAAATCCTAGCCAATAGATTACAGCTTATCATCAAAAAAGTCATTCATCATGATCAAGTAGGCTTCATCCCAGGGATGCAAGGCTGGTTTAATATACACAAGTCCATAAACGTTATCCACCCTATTAACAGAGGCAAAAATAAAGATCACATGATCCTCTCAATAGATGCAGAAAAAGCATTTGATAAAATCCAGCATCCTTTTCTAATTAGAACACTGAAGAGTATAGGCATAGGTGGCACATTTCTAAAACTGATTGAAGCTATCTATGACAAACCCACAGCCAATATTTTACTGAATGGAGTTAAACTGAAAGCTTTTCCTCTTAGAACTGGAACCAGACAAGGTTGTCCTCTGTCACCTTTACTATTCAACATAGTGCTGGAAGTTCTAGCCAATACAATTAGGCAAGACAAGGAAATAAAGGGAATCCAAATGGGAGCAGAGGAGGTCAAACTCTCCCTCTTTGCTGACGACATGATCTTATACTTAGAGAACCCCAAAGACTCAACCACAAGACTCCTAGAAGTCATCAAAAAATACAGTAATGTTTCAGGATATAAAATCAATGTCCACAAGTCAGTAGCCTTTGTATACACCAATAACAGTCAAGATGAGAAGCTAATTAAGGACACAACTCCCTTTACCATAGTTTCAAAGAAAATGAAATACCTAGGAATATACCTAACGAAGGAGGTGAAGGACCTCTATAAAGAAAACTATGACCTCCTCAGAAAGGAAATAGGAGAGGATATTAACAAATGGAAGAACATACCATGCTCATGGATGGGAAGAATCAACATTGTTAAAATGTCTATACTTCCCAAAGCAATCTACGTATTCAACGCCATTCCTATCAAAGTATCTACATCGTACTTTCAAGATTTGGAAAAAATGATTCTGCGTTTTGTATGGAACCGCAAAAAACCCTGTATAGCTAAGGCAGTTCTTAGTAACAAAAATAAAGCTGGGGGCATCAGCATACCAGATTTTAGTCTGTACTACAAAGCCATAGTGCTCAAGACAGCATGGTACTGGCACAAAAACAGAGACATAGACACTTGGAATCGAATTGAACACCAAGAAATGAAACTAACATCTTACAACCACCTAATCTTCGATAAAGCAAACAAGAACTTACCTTGGGGGAAAGACTCCCTATTCAATCAATGGTGTTGGGAGAATTGGATGTCTACATGTAAAAGACTGAAACTGGACCCACACCTTTCCCCACTCACAAAAATTGATTCAAGATGGATAAAGGACTTAAACTTAAGGCATGAAACAATAAAAATCCTCTAAGAAAGCATAGGAAAAACACTGGCAGATATTGGCCTGGGGGAAGACTTCATGAAGAAGACTGCCATGGCAATTGCAACAACAACAAAAATAAACACATGGGACTTCATTAAACTGAAAAGCTTCTGTACAGCTAAGGAGACAATAAACAAAGCAAAGAGACAACCTACACAATGGGAAAGGATATTTGCATATTTTCAATCAGACAAAAGCTTGATAACCAGGATCTATAGAGAACTCAAATTAATCCACATGAAAAAGCCAACAATCCCTTATATCAATGGGCAAGAGACATGAACAGAACTTTCTCTAAAGACGACAGTTGAATGGCTAACAAACACATGAAAAAATGTTCATCATCTCTATATATTAGAGAAATGCAAATCAAAACATCCCTGAGATATCATCTAACCCAGTGAGAATGGCCCACATCACAAAATCTCAAAACTGCAGATGCTGGCGTGGATGTGGAGAGAAGAGAACACTTTTACACTGCTGGTGGGACTGCAAACTAGTACAACCTTTCTGGAAGGAAGTATGGAGAAACCTCAAAGCACTCAACCTAGACCTCCCATTCGATCCTGCAGTCCCATTGCTGGGCATCTACCCAGAAGGAAAGAAATCCTTTTATCATAAGGACACTTGTACTAGACTGTTTATTGCAGCTCAATTTACAATCGCCAAAATGTGGAAACAGCCTAAATGCCCAGCAACCCAGGAATGGATTAACAAGCTGTGGTATATGTATACCATGGAATACTATTCAGCCATTACAAAAAATGGAGACTTCACATCCTTCATATTAACCTGGATGGAAGTGGAAGACATTATTCTTAGTAAAGCATCACAAGAATGGAGAAGCATGAATCCTATGTACTCAATCTTGATATGAGGATAATTAATGACAAGGTTATGGGGGGGGGAAGCAGAAAGAGGGATGGAAGGAGGGGGTGGGGTCTTAGTGTGTGTCACACTTTATGGGGGCAAGACATGATTGCAAGAGGGACTTTACCTAACAATTGCAATCAGTGTAACTGGCTTATTGTACCCTCAATGAATCCCCAACAATAAAAAAAAAAAGAGAGAGAAAAAAAAAAAGGAGAATGAAAAGTTAATACAAATTTTGGTTTGGGTTTTATTAAAAAGTTAATCTACCGTCTATATAGTATTCTCTAAGAAAACTAACAAAAATAAGGAGACATGTTGGGAGGCAGGAAATTTTAATGGCTTGACTGTTGATCATAGCAATGATGATCAAGAAAAGGAGAGAAATCCAAGAAATACGTTACTGAGTTAAAGCCAAAAGCACTTGTTGGTGGGCTGATATTAGAAGTGGAAGATTAGAAAAAGATCATGGCATACAACTTGGTTTTTATCAATGTGTGCTACTAAATGAGTTGGGAATCCCTAGAGAGCTGCATTTGACATTTGCAAGCCCAGCATTTTAACCCTTTTCTAAAATTGAATAGTATCCCACCTTAAAAAAAAAAAAGGAAATATTTATCCTTCAATTGCAGCAAAATGTACAAAACGTTTACTTTCCCAACCTCTGTCCCAGATGGTGTAGTAGGCAAACGTCCTAACATGTATGTGTCTTGGGTTCTTATGTGGATTTAGTGATTTAAAGAAACTATGCAACATCCACCTGTCCTACAGACCATGGTTAAAACCTCAGCCACTATATCCAGGTGACGAGGAAGCAATTCTGGGAGCAGAAGCATGCAGTGTTTAATATGATGGCCTCTGTAAGTCACAGAGTCTGTCTCTAGCAGTTACCGCATAGAAGTTTTCAATAGATCATTGTTTTCTGTGACAAGATTTCAGACACTGGAGCTGCGTAAGCTCCACATTATGTGCTCTGGACTTTCCTTAGAGGAACGAGAGATAATTGGGTAAAACATACTCATAAAAAGGGTAAAAGACAAATCCTGTGAATATGTCAGGCTCTTCAATAAAGTTTCCAAGAGCTCAGTGATCTTGATGCATTATAACATAAACTGCAAAGAGAAGGACAAATTGCCACACTTTGTTCTATCTACAACTAATAAAAAGCCATATGCTTTTTTGATTTTGGAAAGTAATTTATACATAAAGCATGCTATTTAAATCTTTCCCCAAGTGAGCAAAAACCTTTGAATTTTTGAGAGGAATAGAGAGTAAAAAGAAGGCTCTTTGGCCCAGGTATATAGTCAAACAACTGTATTACTCAGCCATTTTCATTTTAGACAGCAAAATAGTCTGAGGCATCTGGTTGCATGTGGAAACCATGCCAATCCACAATTTAATAACATGTGAGTTATATAGGGTCTTGATTGTCTATTTTTAGTGGAGTTATCTTGATAATGAAACCTGAATATCAATAACAAACATAGGGCATGTTCTAGCCATCTAAGCTGAGTGCTATATGATCCACAAACCTATAAAATTGAATGTATTTTCCCTACTAATTGGAAGTTTACATATAGGACAATGCAAAACAATTATTAAAGATGCAGGTAAATAAGCAGACGGCTCATAATTACTCTTGTCTACTTCTTCCATTCTGCCACCTTTCCTTTATTCCCATAGCTTTAATGAAAATTCTAACAAGTTCATAAATTAAAAAAAAAAATCCTTGCAAATGCTACTGTATAATATACTTTTACCCTAGCAAGGTAGAATTTTATGTGCAATTTTATCTTTTCTAAATGGAGCAAAGAAATGTCTTCAGAAGAGAGAACATTTGGTAGTACATTAAGATGTCTCATTTGCTTGGAATGGGAGATTGATCGAGAACAGGAAATACACAGATGGAAGGGCTGTGGCTAAATATGGCTTGACAGGGCCGTAAGAAGAGCAATATTAGGAAATTGTTCATGAGGAGGTTTGGAGGAGGCTTCTATTATGAGTAGAACTATGTCCCCAAATAATATGGGCTATTGGAAGATGATATGAAGTTTGACCTTCAGTATCTGTGAGCATAACCGTATTTGAAAATAAAGTCTTTGCAAATGGACAAGTTAGGATCAGGGTATTGAGATGGGCTCAAATCCAATATGACTGATGTCCTTATAAAAAGGGCAAATTTGAACACAGAGAAAGACACAAGAGAATATTGTGTGAAGCTGAAGATAGAGAGTGGGGAAGTCTATATATAAGCCAAGGGACGCTAAAGATTGCCAACCCACCACTAGAAACTAGAATGAGACATTGAGACAGATTCTTTCTCACAGCCCTAAGAACTTTGTCAACACTTTGGATCTTAAACTTCCAGCCTACCACATCATAGGACAATACATTCCTGTAGTGTAAGCCATTTAGTCTGTGTGACTTTGCTATCGCAGCCCTATGAAGCTAATAAAAGCTGTGTGGATATACCTCACAGGAATAAGCCCATGGTGTGTGTGCTGATGCCCATTTAAATGTTCATCAAAAGATCAACATTGTGGAGAAGGTTACAATCAATCATGAAGATAACTGATGTGCTTTGTGGCTGTTGGTCATTTTTTTATTCTCCTTTCAGCTCCAGTATCCAATCAGTGTTGTCATGAAGAGAGTGTTCAGATAGTTCATGGACTTTTCCTTCACCAAAACTGACTAGGAAAATGCCAAGTGCCCTGTATGGCAGCAAAGAACAAGAGCCCCATGATGGCCTCATAATTTAGACACAAACTAGTCACTTGGCATTAGGTTTATTACATTTAATTCTCTTCTGTCATGGGTGTAAGAAACATTTTATTGTCATACAAATTCTATTTTTTTAATTAAATCATAGCTGTGTACATTAATGCAATCATGGGGCACCATGCACTGGTTTCATAGACCGTTTGACACATTTTCATCGCACTGGTTAACATAGCCTTCCTGGCATTTCCTTAGTTGTTGTGTTAAGACAATTCTACATTTAGCAAGTTTCACATGTACCCGTGTCAGATGCACCGTAGGTGTGGTCCCCCCCATCACCCTCCTTCCGCCCATGTCATACAAATTCTTATTCTGTCAAAAGTTTACTTTCTTTGCCAGTTGTGCATCTGCAGCAGCCCTTCTGTGGACTTCTGACTGCTGTCATCATCATCATAAAACCCAGCGTGGCATTAGGGTAGGACAGAAAAGGTAAAGGGCTGAGGCTTATAGGGATCTCTGGTGTTCTCATTATGCCCTGTTACCAGAAACAGTAGATGGTAAAAAGTCTTATTGACACTTGAAGACTCATTGTCAGGGTCAGTGGGGAATCAACTCGTATGATCGGATGGCACAGCCTCTGATCCCCACCTCCATTACTGGGAGCATGCTCCTCTTTACGAGGCCAATGTCCTTCCAAATGTCCCTGTAGTGTGGTCATGGACATATGACCTTGGATCTACCAGTGAGAGGTATGCACTTTTGTTTTTGTCCCAAAATCTGTTAATTTGAGTAAGTAAAATAAAATCAAAACTCTTATGACAAGGATGAAGCAATAGTAGTTTCCAAAGACAGTACTGGGCATGAATTTAGTACGGGGCCTGGGGCTCTATAGTTCTTCCATGGCAAGTGCACCCCTCTCCTGAGGATGCTTGGGAAAGAAAATACTGACTTGTTAATATTATGCATTCTTTGTCCCTTTCTTTATCTTATCAGATATTTCGTATTTAGGAATGCTAAGAACTGAATTTGTGTTTTCAGAAAAATTCATTTGTTGAAAACTTTGGTTAGAAAGTGGTGTTAGAAGGTGGAGCCTCTGGGGAGTTAAATAGGATTAAATGAGATCATTAGGGTAAAGCTCCCATAATAGGATTAGCTGTCTCTTTCCCTACCATGTGAGGATGCCACAAGATTATATCTGCAAACTAGGAATGTGGTCCTCAGAAGGACATGATTTGGCCAGCTTCTTGGTCTTGGACTTCTGAGCCTCTACAACTTTGAGAAATAAATTTCTGTTAAGACACCCAATCTAGGGTAGGCATGGTGGCTCACGTCTGTAATCCCAGCACTCTGGGAGGCCGAGGTGGGTGGATTGCCTGAGGTCTCAGGTTGAGACCAGTCTGAGCAAGAGCAAGACTCCACCTCTAAAAATAGCTGGGCATTGTGGCGAGCACCTGTAGTCTCAGCTATCAGGAGGCTGAGGCAAGAGAATTCTTTGAGTCCAAGAGTTTGAGGTTGCTGTGAGCAGTGATATCACAGCACTCTACAAAGAATGACAAAGTGAGACTCTGTCTCCAAAAAAAAAAGAGAGAGAGAGACCCAACTTCTGGTTATTTTGTTACAGTGGCTTAATCTGACTCAAGGAAGGAGATACCTTGAGAGATGACACTATGCTTCCTATTCCAAAAATTTTGTCTTGTAGCTTTTAACCTTCACTAAGCCTTGCTTGTGTTGACCATTGCTACCCTACTGGATATAGTGTGTTAGTTTATCAACAATAAAATGATTTTAATCTGATGTTGATAAGGACATTAATAAGGAATTTTAACAGAAGACTAGAAATCAATGAGTTCCTCAATTTTACTAACATGAGAAGTAGTGGAATATATAAGGAAGACTTGGTTCTGGAGCCAGAGAGCTTGGTTTCAAGTCTCATATCCACTTAATTATTGTGTTATCTTTGTCGAATTCCTTTTGCTTCAATGCCCCCATCCCCCAAAGGAGAGTGTAAATTATATTTACATTTCCATGATGATAATAGTATTGAATGCAAAAATCCCTCTTACCTTCTTAAGAAATACCTAGTGCATAAGCAAACTTTATTATCTACTTACACTAATGATTTCACAAATAAATACACTAAAGTGTCTCTAAGAGAGTATCATAAAATCATATCCTAAATCCTGAAAAGTCAACTATTCCAGCTAAACAGTTTTGAGTAGCATAAATTGAATCACTTAATTTGAATAATAAAAGAGTATAAGGACCAATTTTTACTTTATAATGGAAGAAAGGTATCAGTTTGAGCCAAGTTCAAATTATTAGCTAGGACGGACTCCTTTGCTCCACTATCAATAAAAAAGACAAATAGAAAAATCCCATCTGCCTGTATGACAAGTCCAAAACCAGACACCTGTGTGGCAAATATGCGTAGCAGTGAGTACCACAGATGCTCTAAATTTAGTACAAACCATATGCTCAATGATTTACTCAAATTGGATTGGGATGATGATCCACTATAGAAAAAGTCCACAGAGCAATTAAGAAACAACATGTTTTGCTGCTCCCATTTCATCTTCCCTCCTTTAGTCCCAGATGTTACAACCACTACAGAGACATTAGTCAATTTGTTAATTTATTGTCAGATTGTTAAAGGTTTATGAAGATTTTGACCCACTTTGCTACAGTTGTTTTGGCAGCAAGATTAATTTAATTATAACTGTCTTGGGGACACCAGGAACACGGTAGGATGTCAGATGTTACATTCAAATGGCTTAGTACTTTCACCAGACAATCCAGACGTGTGCTTTCCAAGTGTATCATTGCCCTGGAGGAAAGAAGGGAATAGGGAGCTAAAATCTATGGACATTTCCTTCCCGACATCACTTGGTTCCTTAACCCGTGTATTTCTCAAAGGAAGCTCATAAATTTCCTGGATTTTCACGAGCTTTATATTTTAAGAGTTTTACATATGTACTTTACTACTTAATAAAAAAGTTGTCACTTAATAGTCTAAAAGTTTAAGAACAGGAATAAAGTATTAACTCAAGCTATCAATGAGTCTTCCCAATAAGATGTGATTTACTTTTTAAAATTTATTGGAAAGAAAATCTCATACATTTTTCTCTAATTTTGTTCTAAGAGGTACCTCAAACATGTTGACCTGGTGATGTTGTTTAAATGTGAACTGTGTTTTCCTCACTGTTAATGAGGATACTTTATGACTATGCTAGGTGACAGTGTTGTTGTGTAGATCAAGCAGAATAATTTGTATAAGAGTGTTTTAAATATTATAAAGGGCAAGATTCCATTGGGATTACTATTTTTTTTTCTAATTTGACTCCTTTCTACAAGGTTAGAGAATATGAAACAGACACTAATATGGTCTCACTACAGATACTTCTAATAAGAGATTTGGAACCTAATAAGCATTCATTAGATAAATATTAAATTGATTTTCGTATAATTGAATGCTTTCATGTAAATGAAGTTGGTCAGGTACAAAATACAAAGTGCAAAGGAAATTGTGACCAATTTCAAATAATTGGAAAGAAAATATATAAATACTCGAAGCCAGCGCTGCTCAAAATGTCTTCTCCAGGCCAGTTGCATCAGAGTCATCTGGGAACTTGTTAGGAAACCTGCAAATCTTTGGATTCCGGCTCTGACCTAGTGAATCAGAAACTCCAAGAGCAGAACCAAACAGTGTATAGTTTAACAAGCCTTCCAGCTGATACTGATTTATGCTAAAGTGTGAGCTCTGCTACACTAAACAATTATGATGTGTTGAACATAATTGTTTTTGTAATGATGTAGACAATCCTTTAAGAGTTTGAAGGTAGGAGGGCTAATGTCATTCAATTATAACAAATATTTAATTACTTTACTTCAATGGAGAAACTATACTAGCGTCCACATGAAAATACGGAAAAGACAGTCTTAATCCTCTAGTGCGGCACTGTCCACTGTCTGGGAGAACTTCCTGCATTCATGAAATAGTCTACATTTCTGTAGTCAGGTCGAAATGTGGCTAGTGTGATGAAGAAACTGAATTTTTAATTTTATTTACTTTTAAATATCGATTCAGATAGCAGCGTGTGGCTAAATGTTACCATATTAAGATAGCTCTGGTGGCTCTTTGTCCAACAGAGGCTATTAGATATTGCATGAAGACCTTTAGCATTATATAAAAAGAGATAATTTCTCCAATAGTGGGAGATTCAATGAGAGAGTGGCAGGGGCTGGGCCTTGGTGGATGGTTTTGAATTTCAAAAGACAGCAATGGGAAAGATTATATCAATATATAGAGATTATGACCTACTAGAAATATGGGCAGGCATGCGAGGCGTAGAAATTGCCTAAATTGGTTTGAGCCCGAAGTGCATGTCATGAACGCATAGACAATAGGGAGAAAATGTCACTCCATCCAGAACATGAAAGGTTGCACTTTATTCTTTTAAAAAGAAGAATTATTTTAGGCAAAGGAATCACAGAATCTGGAAGATGCTTCATGGTGAAGGGTGTGTTAAGTGATGGAAAGAGGAAGTGTGGGAGACCCAATAAAACGTCACTTGCAAGCCATGAGAGCACTCATTTAGACACTTTTCATTATCATTAGATGGTGATTGGAGTCCAGAATTTGTTACTATAACAATTATCAATATTCATAAAGGTACGTTATACTTTAGAAACACAGGAGGTACTAGTTAGGCCAATTCCTAGATATCCCATCAAATTCAATCAGCATCTGCAAGTGTGAAATCCAAGAATCTATAAAATATTTAGCCATTTCAATGGTGACTTTTTAGAGTATAAACATTTTAGAAATGTTTGGCAAGTGATAAATAAGAACCTGAATTTAGATGTATTCCATATATAATTAGGTCACTATGTAATGATTTGAGTATAATGTTTGTTGTCCTTGTGGCTTGAAATGATTTTAACATCTTTATTTCTCTGTTGTACCATTGTCATAAAACAAATGTTATGAGAACCAGCTCTGTGAGTTTTTTCATTGCAGGGATCATACAAAATAGCAAGTCAGAGTTAATCAATGATCTCTATCATTTTGCCTCAAATCATTTCCGCCTGAAGTAGCCAGATCATTTAGGAAGTGGAGTTGGGTGCTAAACTGTTTTAGCATCAGCTTGAAACATTACTCCCTGAGCAGATGCACCTTTCACGAGTATTTCTTGCATATTCACAGTGTACACTTTGCAGGAGTCATTCTCTTATGCTCCTCTTGTGATTGGGAGTCTCCTCCTTTAATAGCAGATGACATGTGTAGCCTACTCATCTCGATTCTTCCCTATGGGAGAAAGGCCCAAGCAGTCACACGAATGCATTTTCATGTCTACCTGACTCTACAGTTAGTTGAGAACATATATTAACAAGGAATATTTTAGTAGGGTCTTGTATCTTCACACCTATACTCCTGGCGCTCTGGGAGGCTAAGGTGGGACGGTAACTTGAGGTCAGGTGTTCAAGGCCAGCCTCAGCAAAGGGAGAACCCATGTCTGTACTAAAAATAAAAAAATAAAAAAAAAAAAATTAGCCAGGTGTGGTAGCATGCACCTGTAGTTCCAGCTACTTGGGAGGCTAAGGCAGGAGGATCAAATTCCTTGATCCTAGGGGTTTGAGGTTTCTGGGACCTAGGCTGAGGCCACAGCACTCTAGCCCAAGTGACAAAGACTCTGTCTCAAAAATAAATAAATAAATAAATAAATAAATAGAAAGAAAGAAAGAAATATTTTCCTCTATTAGTATACATTGCATTCTATTAGCTTGTTAAGAATTTCTAATAAAGTGCTTTCTTTATATTCCCTGTAGCCTTTTTTGGCTCCAAGAAATTGGGCATGCCATTACCTCAGTGAGTAAGAAGGAGTGGGAAGAAAAATTCTAAAGGAGAAGCAATCTGTTGTGTCAGTGGTGAAAATAAACAAAATGAAAAGAGCCGCCTCTTTCTCCGTAGCCACGCTGCCATAACTGCCTGTGTTCACAACCTTCATTTGCAAGGTAAGTGATGGAATTTTGCAACATGAACATTCTCCCAACTTTATTTTCCCAGCAATGAATTCTATTTCCTGCATGCTGAAGTAACTTGTGTTAACAGATTGTTTTTGATACACAAAACGAGGGCAATGGACACACTTTATAAAAAGGATATACATTCCTATTTGGCTTACAAAATGCAGTTGCTCTTACCTACTGCAATTGATTAAGAGTAAAATATCAGTATTCATTAAGGAATTCTAAGCACTGTACATTTCTCTGGTCCCATGGTGTGTTAGAGATTTTTCTCCCTATAATTTAAGTCTGTTTACTAACTGCTTGAATTTTGCTTATGCATCCTGGATCTGAAAAATTGTATATCTACAGTCAAAAATGATAATAATACATACAATAAACATTTACATTCCCCAGGTTAAATATTTATCTTAAAGACTACTATGAGCTTCTCCCATTTTTAATTATAATCACGAAAGTGAAAACTGTTCACTTATTCTCTGAAGAGATACTTTCCTATGCCCTGAAATGGGCTTTAAAAAATAATGCTAGGCAATTGTTATCATCTCCTGATGTAACGGTATAGCTTCTCTATGCAATTTTATAGCTCAGCTATAATGGTCAGGGCAAAATACTTAATTCACATTATAATAGCAATAGAGTTATGCAGAAAAGTCCATATAAACCTAGTAAATAATAAAACAGCAAGTTGACTATGTTCTAATGAACTTTTTAAAATGACGTACTGTTATTTTCCAAGTATTATTTTTTTTCCAGTGGATAAAATTGCTAAGCCCCATGAAAAAGAAAAATGCTCTACTTTTCCACTAGTCTAGCATAAAACTAGATGTACAAACAGGAATTTTATAGCGCGAGGGCTTCTCATACAGCCACCTTCCCACCTACCTACTTCTTGAATGCTGGAGCACATATTGTGTCTTAAAATGAAGCTAACATTCCACAATAACAATGGCTCATTCATTAGCTGTGAACTCCTGATTATTTTATACAAGTAGCTGGGTGAGCTTAGCTTTGATTACAAATAAAATTTACTAAATAAATCTGACATATGAAGTGAGTTATAATTCTACTCTTTGCACAGCAATAGGGCATACCAGGTAAGAATTGTTCGTTTGGTTTTTTTAAATTTATCATTATGAAACTGCTTTTACATGTGAAATAATTTGTATATATCCTAATCTTTTTTCTTCAGTCTGTAAAATATGCAGCAAAAATTGCACAGCTTAGGCACCCTGCCATATTCTGAGTTTGTTCTCTTAGGGCCCTCCACACAGCCTCTCAACAAAATTGTTGACCTCCTTTCTGTTTTTTCTTATTTTTACATAACTTACTTTGGAAGAAATATCTCATGCAGCTGAGTTTTCAATATTTGGTGTATATGAGTGCTGGAGGACTAGATCCAGCAAATTCTGCACCCCAAGTTCTGCCCAGCAACTGATGAGGTCATCTTGATGCGCCACAGGGCAGGGTAGATTGGTATGCTTTAAGGAGAATTTAAGGGAGCAAGGCCACCATGCCATTTTGTACCCACCAATGGATGGTAAAGGTTTGAGATCAAAAAGGCCTCACACATTCTTAAACTAAGTATGAGAAAAGGTACCAGTTACAGAAAGAATATAAACATATATTTTAAAGCCTGCTAAGTGACAAAGTAGGGTTGGGGGGAGGAATACATTGAAAACTTCACTGAATGAAAGGAAACAATTTGGTTCAAAGTTCTCCAGAAGATTTCACCAAATGGTCTTGATGCCAGAGTGGAATTTGAATATTCTGTGGGGAGGGTAGTCTCATCATGGACACCTGTCCCTGTTAGATGCTTGTACATGGACATATCTATTTGCTAGATTAATCTTTTTTTTTTTTGCAGTTTTTTAGCAGGGCCGGGTTTGAACCCGCCACCTGCAGTATATGGGGCTGGCGCCTTGCTCCTTTGAGCCACAGGTACCGCCCAGCTAGATTAATTTTTTAGCATTAGCATGTCAAGGGTTAATGACTACTACCCCTTTTTGTGAAAATCTGATAGTGCCATCCAGGGCACAGCCCATGAGAAATGGAAACTGATCCCTCAGGAAACTGAAATCATTATTTTAAACATGTAATTAAAAAAAAATATGTGTCCATTAGGGATACATTTCTTTTAGGGAGTTTTTAAACAATTTAGTGAGGCAAATGGGAAATTCAGAGCAAAGAAACACTGTATATTTGCTTTAGAATTTTAGGTTTCTATCTACCAGAATTTACTTCTCTGGGAAAATTTTTAGATGCATTGCCCAGTCCTACTTACCTTGTGCTGTTTCTGTTGCTGCTTTAACCCAAATATATTTCATAAGTACTTCAAAAGAAATCCAGAGCAACTGAAAGCATCCTTTCTTTTCAACATACAGGCTCTACTCTTGATTACTGGAATTATATTTTATATCTGGTTTGGACCTCAGTTCTTGAGAGCCGAACATAATCATCCTTAATCCTTTGGCTGCTTATTTATTACTTTGAAGAGAAGGGAGAAAGGTGCCTCTTTTGAGTTTGCTCTACAATCCGTGCTTCTTTAAAGAGTGGAGGTGAATCATCTATATTTCAAAGAAAGATGACCTTTACTTGATTTAATGGAATCTTTCAATATCTGAAATGAGAAAGTGATTAAAGCTTTAGTTGATAGGCAAGATGTATTTTAAGAATAGATAAGCATAAAGGTCAGACACTGTCAGTAAGAATTTTGAGTTTCTTTAATATATAAGTACTCCTATGAATCATGGTTTATGAATTCATAGTATATATTTAAGTTTTATTAAAATCGTGCATGTTTTATACAATTCAGAATTGATCTCTAACACAAAGTAAAGATATTGGGCAAAGCAGGTGTATTTTGTTGGGGTTTTCATACAGACTTTATCTATTCTGTTCACAAATGATTGTATGAGAAGATAATGGTCCTTTCACATACTGTTTTAGAGAATTTAAACTTTTTTTTATATATGTTACTGAATTATAATTCATCTGAATTTCAGTATGCATGTTTTGGCTGTCACTTATATTCAAGAATTTTTTTCTCGACAAAATGAAAGGAAAAGAAATGTAACATTTATTGAGGACTCACTAGCTATCAAATGTTTTTCTAGGTGATTTTCAAGTATCTGTTTAATCTTATCCTAGACCAGTATTTAAGCCAAAAGAAAGACTCATTGAAAGAATGAACAATCTATATTGCAAAGCAGATTTGTTTATTGTCCCTGTTTCACAGATGGAAACTCTGTGGCAGAGAGAAGTTAAATAGTTTTCCCTTTGCCCAAGATCATAAAGCAAATAAATAGTAGAGCTAAGTTTCAACACGGGTGAGCCACAGTTCTCACCATGATGCTTTGCCATGAGTTCTTAATACTAATAAAAAGATATAACTTATATCTACACAGAATTGTGTACAAAAATTTCTGCTCACTTTTAATTTATTCCTAAAACAGTAAGATATGTATCTTACTCCCTTTTTAAAAATGTTTTCATCTATACTGGCTACCATTTTCCATATTTTATAGGTAAGTGCTTGGATGATTACCTAATTGGCTATTGTATATGGTAGAATATATACAAAGTGACAGAATTATGTTTAATACAACAATTAGGTGATTAATAAAAAGAGGCAGTAGTCTATTTCTAGATCAAGATTTATTTAATTGAAGAAGAGGAATTTGTGATGACCACTCCAGGATTTTTTTGTCCATTAAAAATATAGCAGAGAGAATACCAGAGTAAGACAAAAAAGCAGGTTATTACAGTGATGTTATAAAACACTCTCTGGAAGTCAGCTTCCACTATAATCATAATATTCTCTAGGTTTTTCTACGTAAGAAACAACAGGAACTTCCCTGAGATATTCTCAGGATTGCTGATGGAGCCCAAAGTGTGACACCACTTGCTTCCTTTATCAAGACTTTACTCTGGCCCTTGTAAAATCCAGGATGTTAAGATAATTCACAAATAACCAGGAGTAAACCTGAGTGATATCCTTGGTCTAACGTGTTTGTGGTGCGATGTTGACAAAATAATTAGCTCCATTGAATCTATTTTCTCCTTTGTAAAATGGAGACAACTGTTAATGTTACTGCCTGGAAAAAGTTTTTGTGAAACTGAAGTAAGAGCTGTGTACATTACAACGGCTGCACATTATAGACTACAACATGTTATACATCTGTATCACATAAACTGTCACCCCCACGCAAAGCATTTCTTCTATTTTATCTTTTCCTCTACCTGTTTAAGTGCTTTTTTTGTCACTGCAGATGCAATAAGATCCTTTCTATGAATACTCTAAATAATATATGATGACAAGATAGATTGAGAATTTTTTTAAAAATAGGGCTTATGTTTTTCTTTTGCTTTTTTCCAAGATGGCAGATCACAGGTTTGCTTAGTGTACCTCACCCACTTAGAAATACTAAAATAGTGCTTAGAGATTCACACTGTGAACTTTCATACAAGAAGGATCCGAGACCGAAGCTTAAAATAAAAGTGGAAAAAATTCCAGATGCTGAAAGTTGTGGTAGGCTACAGCTTGTGTTGTGGGTCTGGTGAAAAACCATGAGTATCCAGAGTGTGGGAGGGGAGAGTCTGTCCTGGTGGTATCTATTCTCCTACTAGGGAGCTAGCTAAGGCAGGTCTTGGGGGAGATTCTTGACCCTACCAGGTCCGGGATCTGATTTTGAATGGTGGGGGGGTCTGAGAAAGATACTGGAAAGTGCATTGTGTGTGTTCCCTGACCCTGGCACTAACAGAAGGTGGCCATTCCTTATGCTGACTCATGGGAGGCTCTGTGTAAATCTCCCAGCTGTTGCTGTAGTTATCACAAATTGGGAGTGGCTGTAAGCCAAGAGATTTGCAATCTAATCTTGAGCGGGAGAGAACCACCATGACCACAGTTGAGAGGTGGGATAAGTGTGGCACAGGCCTCTGCCAAAATATGGGGAGTCAGGCAACCCTTGTTTTGAAAGATAGGATTGGGAGGGGTATGGCCTGAAAACTGTGTTTTTTATCCCAGGCAGGGAGTTGGGACAATTTTATGATTTGAGCACAGACTGCTTGTGACATCTCTGGCTGTTTAAGTTTATTGCCAGCAGTAGGCTTAGAGAGATTTTCTGGATTGAGGGCGTGGGAGCTAGGGGTCACTACTACCTGCTAGGCTATGGCGCCTGAGCTGTCCCTCATGCAGGCTGTTTGGTGCAGCAAAGGTGGACTCTATGGCGTGGGCCTTTGTAGCAGCAGAGGAGGCCCAACTCCCCTCCTTGCATGCTCTTTGTTGCCACAGAGACAGCTCTGCTTCTCCCTGGAATGTTTCCCCAGGAACCTGAGAACTTCCCTCTGACCCCCATCTGGGCCTGTGCTTGCACCAACCATGGAGGAGCCTGAACATGGGCTTACCTGACTTAGCCCCTCCCAATTTTTCATAAACCTCCCCTCAATCCCCACTCCCACCCCCATGGCAGAAAACAGAACAGGAACAACTGTGAGTTCGATGGACCACCTGGGATATCCAGATACTTCTGGTTAACAAAGGCCAAGAATAAATTCCACAGCCACCATAGCACTTGGCTGTCTTTTGCAAGCACAACCTACTGCCTGGGAGGTCAACATGCACAAGCCCATTACCAGATTTGCCAACATAATTGCACAGTACTTGGAAAGGAAACAATGCTTTTGAGACCTCAGCTATGGCCCTTGCCCACACCACCCTGCCTATGCAGAAGGCTGTTAGCCTATTCACTTACGTGATACATTACCACTACAACCGGCAGTTGAGAAAAACATCAAACTAAGGAAACCCTACTGAGTCAGCACCCTTCCCCCACCACCTCCATCTAGGTTACCTGAAAAATGCTTAGAACACTTACATTATCTTAAAGCTGGGAAAAATCACTGAACACAAAGCCTATTTTATGATAAAGTGTCAAAATATCTCATTTAAATTATGACTACTCTACTGAAAATGTAAAATAGAATGATTGTGTGCATACTTGTAATATAGATAGAATGGAATATGTATCACTTTTGTACCATCATAAAGTGGGAAAGTTGTAAGTCAAACCATTGTAAGTTGGGGACCACTTGCATTTACTTTCAATAAAGACTCATATATTCTTACTTTATTTGATGACATATAATTTGTAATCATCTTTATATATATATATAATTTTTATTTCCTTGCTTATTTTTTATTTTTATTTCTTTGCTTTTTTTTTTTTCTTTTTATGGAGACAGAGTCCCACTCTATGCCCCGAGCAGAGTGCGATGGCGTCGTAGCTCACTACAACCTCAGACTCAGGCTGTGGGCGTCCACTGCCTCAGTCTCCTGAAGCCACTGGAATTACAGGCGGCTATGATGCCATTGCACTCTGCTCAGGGCATAGGGTGGAACTCTGTCTCAATAACAACAACAAAAAGCAAAGAAATAAAAATAAAAAATAAGGAAATAAATAAAAATATATATATATTTAAGATGATTATGAATTGGAGCACCTTTATATTGGTTGCTTTGTTCTTTTGACACAACCCACCATTATTTTTTCTCACTTTCCAGCTCATGAAACAAGATATTTCTCATTTTGTAGCTTCTCCGTTCCCAACCTGGAAGTGGGAGGTTACTGGGGGGTTTTTAGTGGTTAATGATATTTAGAAACCATATTAGAAATCATTTTTTCCCCTAAAAATTCACTCCAAAACTTGTGTTTTAAAATGGTAACAAATGTTTGTTATCTTTCATGGTTTTTGTGGGTAGGAATTCAAGCGTGTTTGTTTGGGCAGCACTGGCTTCTGTTTCTTGTGAAGTTTCTTTGATGTCTACTAGAGCTATACTAATCACAAGGACATGGGTGGAAGGGCACAGTTATTTGGAAAATGCGAATTAAGAATAACACTTCTCTGACTGAAACCTTTTGTGTAATTATATTTTGAATAAGTAAAATAACCATTGAATATGGAGATTTGAAAAGAATAAAAAAAGTTATTAACTTTCGATAAATTAATTTGACTATATGCTTTCAGACTAAAGAAAAATAGAATGACCAACAAATCTTGAACTTTCCTCAGCAATGAGGAGCATAGACGCTTTAAAACCACTTAATGCCCATTGAAGAATGTATTAAATGAATAAACTCATACAAAATAATTATTTCACAATTTCAAGTACACACATATTTGTGTGTATGTATACATACTATAAACGTGACCAGAATGAAAATGGAATTTCTGTTTAAAAAATGTGTGCCAACCCAAAATGTATAACCTGAACCTAATTGTGAGGAAGTATCAGAAAAATCTAAATGGAGGGATAGTCTATAAAATAACAAGCTTGTATTCTTCAAGAAATGTTAATATCAAAAAGGCATAAAGAAAATCCAGAAAAGGCTGAAAATCACACCAGATTAAAGAAAATGAAAGAGATATGTAAATTTCATTCATTATAGGATCTGAGATGGACCCTGTACTGAAATTAGTCCTATACTGGACACCCTTGATACCTTTGAATAAATTGCCATAAGGACTGCATATTAGAATAAAGTATTCTATTATAATTGACTTTTCTGAAATTATTAATTTATTATAGCTATTTAAGAAAAAATTCTTGTTCTCAGCAAGTACAATTGAAAATTTTACAGGGTTAAAGTACACTCATGCCTAAAATGTGGTCACATGTGATAAAAAAAATGCATATTACACACATCCTGTATACACACACGCAGGGGAGGGAGACAGATACCATAAAGGAGATGAACTAGTAATTAGTTTAACTGTTTAAGGGAGATTTTATTCTTATCTATCCAAAGTTTAAAATTATTTCAAAATAAAATGTTAAATAATTACAAGCTAGTTTCCCATTGTGTTAAAACAAACTTTTCATTCGTTAAACATTTTATTTCAGATCAATGTCCTTGTTTACAGAGAAAATGGTGGAGTTGAAAAGTAATTTTTTTCCCTCCTGGCTAGAGATGTTGAGCATTTAATTTCATGTGGGGTGAGGATAAAGTTTGGCAAATAAAGGAAAGAAGCAAATCCAAAGAGCTGGACATGCCACTCTTAGAACCCTGGAACACTGGGGAATTCTAAGTGGATGTTGGAGTCAGGGGACAGAGGATAGTCAGTGGCAGGAGATGAGGCTGAATGACTCAACATGAACCCAACTGACTTGCATGTTCTTAGTTCATGCTAAGAAATTTAGACCTTTGCCTAAGGGCAAAAGTAAACAGATGAAAAGTAAAAGGCTAGAAATCTGAAATGTTCCCAGCAAATGCCTGCTTATCAAGAGCACTCACTCGATTCATTGCTACTGGATGAATGTGGGTCCTTGGGCCTTAAATCACTTCTATAAACTTGGAAATCTGATGATTCTTTTATTTCTTCTGAGGAAAATGTTGGTATTCTGCATGTAGTTCCATATTGATGGCAGAAGTGGAGACCATGTATCCCTCCAGGGACCCTCACAGTGACTGTGACTTGCACTCAGGTCCCCAGAGTCTAGACTCTTGGAATGGCACCTGGCTCACTCTGTGGTGGGCTCAGATGCCTGTGCAATTCCACATGGGGCACCTTTCTGCAGTTACAATTTACAATTCTATGCACCCTCCAAGCAGATGCTTATGCCAAGTCCAAGACCTGTGTGGGTCAGGGGTTCTCTTGTAGCCAAGAACAGAAAAGCTCGCCTCAGAGAGCAGAGTTGGTCGGGACTTTTCTCTTACGGTTTCTCCATATCTAGGAGAATCTCTGCTTTTAATCAGACCCTGGCCAGGCAATTTGTCCTGAACCCACTCCTTACCCACCTGCAGAAGCTCCTATGGCTTCTTGGGTAACTTCCAGCATTCTCTCCTAGGAAAGCTATTCACAATGTGAAAACTCACTATTCTGGTTTCTTTTTTGTGGAAGAAGTGTATACTTTCTGTGTCCAGTTGGCCATCTTAATTCCATCTCCCCTTAGTTGTTGTATTTTTGGTATTTTATGGGCTCATGCTCAACTCTTAATAATTTCCACTGAGAAATATCATTTCCTGGTGAATTTATCTAGGTAATATTATTTGTGTGCATGTGTTTACATTATGAGAAAAGTAATTACAATTTTCTGGTGATAAATCCAGTCTTTTATAATAGGATTCAGTACCAGGCTAAAAGTGTATCCAAGTCACCAAATTGTTTTATTATTTTCACACAAAATTTAATAATCAGAATATTACCATTCTTCAACTATATAAATGACATATACGTTAAAAGTAAGGTATCTCCCCCAAGATATTTTCTCCATTTCTTCCTTCATGTTGTGAGTTTACCATGCTATTTTGAAAACTTTGTTTACATTAAACATGGTTTGATTCAAAACCGAAACTGAATATATAGCACAAATCTGATTATTACTCCCATGTCTCTGAGGCCATTGACTGTAGGCAGTGAGCTCCAGCCATTTAGTGTAGCTCCACCCCTGTGTGTCCAAATATTTCACCCTTTTCCTCTTAATTTCTTTAGAGACATCTGCATGCCGTGTACCTCATCTTTGTGTTCATATTATGTTTGTTAAGTAGAATGGTTTTGGTCCCCACCAACCCCCCTTCTATTTTTCAGCCTGGCAAGCTCCTCTTGTAATTTTCTTCCTCTGTAAAGTTTTCTTTGTGCTCAGGTACAACTTTCTTATAAATCAACTCTTAAATATCCCACTGTAACGTAAATGTATGCCTGTTTTATGAAAAAGTGTATATGTAATTCCTCGTATGTTGGTAATTCATAACTGTTTTTTGAATTAATAGAGATGTAAAAGAGTTGGAATTTTTTAAAAAAGTAATTTAGTTATTGTCAGTGAGAAAAAATAGAGAGGCCGACTTCCGTATAATAAACATTTGTGAAAATAAAGGCAAAATCATGAACATCGTAGGAGCAAAAAGAAGCTGAGAAAAAATCTATAATGAAGAAATTTATCATAGAATACAAAGGATGAGAGGAGGGATTCAAAATTTAAGGAGTCAGTGATAAGCAAGTCATTTTGTCTTTTTTCTATATTCTTTTTGATTCTCTTCTAAAGTTGGAAATTATGCTAGTGCTGTGAATTTCACCTAATCGTGCATTGAAAACTATAATTATATTTTTCTAACCAAATCTCTTTGCATAGCTCAATTATCAATTTCATTATTTAAATCCAATTCAAAGTATCCCAGTAGAGTTGCTTCATTTTCACCTTTTTTTTCTTTTTCACTTAGTTGCGATCCAACCACATGAGGTAAAGCATGAGGAAATGATAGGAATTATGTAGATGAAATTGAAAGGGGGTCTCTGATGCTCCCTCATCAGTCTTGCTCTAGAGAAGCCTTTTCCCCTTAACTCTTCAGGCGTGATTCCCATACTCCCCCCTGCAGACTTGCCCCTGTCACCCTTTTGTTCCACCAACCATGCACGGCATTGATATTTCTTCATGAGTGTAGGCCAGTTATTTGATGCAGTCTCCACCAAGTCACTGAGCTTCCTATTTCTTTTCATCAGACTTAAGGACACTCTAAAGTCTAATGCCAGTGGCTTACTCTTACCCTACCTTGATTTATTTTTGGACATGTGACATTTTATAATAATATGTTACACCCCAAAGGGTTACCAGAGGTTGAAGGAAAAAGTATCTTAGAGACTGTGAACAGGCAGGGTTTTCATTCATTGTACCTCTCCTTTGTTGAAGTTCTAGGGGAGAGTGGGAGCCTTTAACTATGATGCCGCGGTCTTCTTTGTTTTTTCCTTTTTTATGTAATCTTTTCAAGGATCTGTCTGGATTATTTCTTTTTGGTTGAATACCTTTTCTTTTATATTCAACATATCTCTCCCCCATCCCCAACATACTGGTTCTGTTTTGTTTTGTTGTTTGTTTGTTTTTAGCGTAAACCACCCTGTGACTCAACTATATCCTCATCCTTTTGGATTTATAACAAGAAACCCATTTCATTCTCAAATCTTACTCTTAAAAATCTGAAGTCATCTGATGTCAGCTGTCTGTCCCTGCTTTTTGAACTTGATATAATCTATTCAGATATTCAGTGACTTTCAATGACTTCTTTTTCTCTGTGCTTCATTCCCCTTTATTGAATATGGTCTTTCTTTCCTAGAGAAAATAGAATCGCTTTACCCATTGGTGTGGTGAGGTTTGGGGATAAATGTATCAGATACAGCACCTGTGAAACTACTTCAGTATTGTCAAAAGTTTTATATCCTTTCTCAACTTACAATATAGTTTCTATTTATTTCATCAATGTGTTCATGTACTCTTATTTTATACCAGACACAATCCAAGGCAAATTTGGATGGATAAGCCATAGTTTCTGTCCTCCTTGGTATCTATAATAAATACAGAGGACTGTGTGTTCCCAGTAGCTCAAAGAATAGATCTTAATCACAGTTGGGGAGTTCTGTTAGGGGTCATTTTATAAATGGCTTCTGGAGGAAATCTGATACTCTGGACTTCAAGCGAGACTGTGCTGGAGCAACCTTGCACCTTAGGCAGGGCTTGTGTGTTCTGGAATTTTCTTACAATCCATAAGATATAAAGCTTCTGAGTTTGTTTCATCAACCTACCTTTGAGCACTGAACAGCAGTAATAGAAGCACAACCACTAGAAATACAGTCCTTTAAAATAACTGATCTAGTCACATTGAGACAATATTGAACCTAGCACAGCTCTGCTGAGCTGCACGTGTGCGGGAAATAGAAGACAGCAGGATACCCAACTGCTGTTGTAAAGTGAGCTGAAATGGGGGTAATCACAAGCAGAGAGGACAGCAAAACCTGTTAGGGATTCATAGAAGCACAGCCTCAAGCAATGTAGTATAACTGAATCTCTGAGAAGGGACATGCTGCTGAAGGAATGAAAGAAGAAACTTGCTCTTTAAAAAAAATCTATCTCTGGGTGATGCCTGTGGCTCAAAAGAGTAGGGCTCTGGCCCCATATACAGGAGGTGGTGGGTTCAAACCAGGCCCTGGCCAAAAAAAAAAAAAATCTATCTCTGATGACACTGGAACTAGTACTTTGCAACTGTATTTAATTCTATTCTATTATTTTCTAGTTTTAAATAACAGATTTGTATGAAAGTCAAACCCTGTCAACAAGCACAGGGGCATTTGAGTTGTATTGTAGTTATTTTTACTTATCATTTCCCCAGCTCAATTAACAGAATATTTTCAGGACAAATAAAAAACACAAAGCTGTGAATTCCTTAAAAGCTCTTGAAAGTTAATGTGGAGGGGCAAGTTTATATCTACACACGCAGACACGTGCACATACTCTAGACCTTGAAATATTTTAGCAAAAATAAGGGAAGAATCGAAAAAAGGCAAGAACAGGGATGAAAGCGAACTTTCAAGCATATTATCACGGCACCACTGAAAAGTAACAAACCTGCTTTAACAGGGTGGTGCATGAGAATCTCCACCCTGTTAAAGCAGGTTTGTTACTTTTAGGCATGTATATTCATTCATTCGGTACATTCAAGAAGTATTTGCCCAGTGTGGTATGCATATTCTATGCTACTCACACCTGGAGCCAAGTGATGCAGACAGAATATTGGTATGCATCATAGAAGCATTTGCTTTTCTTCCAGATTATAACTCTAGGTAAGTAAAGGGACTACACTTATTTCCATGCAGGCAGGATTGCTCACTCCATATAATAATAAGTACTTAGCTCCCAGAGACTAAAATTCTGGCAAACATTGTGAACCTTCGAGCATCACAATGACTTTAGATATAGAATCAACAGTAAATCATTATGATGAACATTTCCTTTTTATTTTTTTCTCTACCTGTAGAAAATTTTGTGACAAAGGTGAGCTAAAAGGTTGGAAATGAACGAAAATGTAAGGGAATTAAACAGCAAGTAAATAATTAGACGTGATCATTTAATTTAAAAGAATTACAATGGCACACAGAAGCTTTTCAAGGTCAATTCTTTAGATAGCTCAATTTCAATGTATTTTCTTAACTGATTCGATTGAGGTCATTTAAAATTTTGCAAATCGGCATTTTTTATTCTTTAAAGAATTAATGAGGTACAGTTTAATTGAACTACCTGGAAAGTTAGTGAGTTTGATTATAAGTGCACGCAGACAATTACTCCGTTTATGTTAGCTGAACAACGTTCACTTCAGTGGTGATTTTATACACATTCTGGGTTCCTTATTAAGCTGTGCAGTCATTGACTCAGTCAAAATATTTACCAGTTTCTACTGAAGAATGAATTTATTGTTAAAAAAGAAGAAAACAAGTGAAAGAGTGGTTTCCTCCTATCTGCCTGGAGCCTAGGGACTTTCTTTGGAGCTGCTTTGAATTAGCTGCAAAGCATAAAACGTCCACATTCTTTTTAAATAAATGGAATTATTTTCATTTCCTAAAAATATTCCTTTCCATCTCAGTCCGGGATGAACTTTTCAGATTCTGTAAAAATCAAAGGTCAAGACAGTAAATCATTAATTTTTTTTTCCAAGGTACATTTCTATATTTTTTTTTTTTTTTTTTTGGTGTGTGTGTGTGTGTTTTTGTTCAGCCTACAGCAGACAGGTTTCATTGCTTAATGGAACTAAAGGAATAGAATTTTTAAAAACATAAAATGCTAATGGGGAAAACATCACTGTTTAAACTGTACTGAATTATTACTTGCATGCCTTTTCTGTTAATTACTTATTTATTTATGCATAAAGAAATAATGTTTCTGATTTTATTCCACAAATCTATATAGAAATATTCTATTTGGAAAAGTAATACTTAGAGAGCTAAAACCACTATTCACTTATTCTATTCACTAAACACTTATTCTTGGGGTTCATATTTATGTCACTTGAAAGAGATTAACGTCCTCGAGTGAATGAGACAATGAGTCAGAAGCCGACAGCCTGATTCAATTTGGCTGCTATCTTTGCTCCATTGCTGAATGCTTCCAGTTTGAAATCAACTCCAAGAGAATGAGGATTATTCTTAAGGTGATTGAAACAATAAACTTTTGTGCTGGCAAGTGTTACCCTGTGGGGGTCCATTCATTTAGTGAAAACCAAATCCAGGATTACAAATTTGAAGAAAATGTTTGCATATAAGAAGATTATGTTTGTAGTATTTATTGTTCTGCCCCAATCAGTAAGATTTATTCCTTAATCAATCTTTTAGTATTTTAAAAGTGCACAAAATTGGACTGTTAAAATTTCATATTCTACCCTTTTAGAGAATATATATACTAAAAAAATAGTAAAATATTATCATTATCACTTTATCTTACAAGCGCATTTCACATGGAGTGGTGTTAACACTCAAAATTCTGAAAACTTTGGAAACTAATCAGGATACCAGATATTATCAAGATGATGGTAGTGAATGTTGAGTCCTATCAGATTCATAAAACAACACCTTCATTGTTTTTGATATCCTATTCATGATCCATCCTATTTATTTCATACTCAAGTGAAATAATATATTCCAAAATGCAGGGTAAATAGCTTTCACTTCTATCAGACCTTAATTAATGATGTCATTTGATTTAACTTCGCCTCAAGTTCTTAATTTTCAACCAGATAATCATTTATTTTGACTTCTTCTTCATGTGTTCCAATTTTTATAAATGTTTCTTCCTCTAACTGATGAAGGAACATAATATTCATAAAATTCTCTGTACAATTCTGAACAAAATGTGAGGCTTTCTCAGAAAATTCATCCTATCTTCCTTTTTATATGCATTCCTGGAAAATGTTAATCTTTAATTGAAATGGGCTCAATTCATTTGCTTTTTATTATGCCAGGCCAGGTCATCATTATCCATTACCTTTGACTCTGGAAACAATTCCATAAAGTGCTACCTGCCCCTCACCTCCATCACTCACAACCCCCTCTCGTATGCTTTTTATCCAGTGGGACTGCCAGCGCTCAGTCTTCTCCATGACTGCCAAAATCAGAGGGGGGCTTCAGCTTGACAGTCAATGCTGACCACGACCTCTGCCAGATGTCTTTTTTACCTCACTTTTCTGTTCTTTTCTTTACTATTATGCATAAAATAAATCATATCATACATTGTTTTGCAAGAACATCAGTCCTTTAAGTATAGTATTTTTTTCTTGACTAGGAAATCACTATTATACCTAGCACTCTGGAAGGCCACGGCGGGTAGATTGCTTGAGCTCATGAGTTTGAGATTAGCCTGAGCAAAAGACCCTATCCCTACTAAAAATAGAAAAACTGAGGCAAGAGGATCACTTGAGCCCGAGTTGGAGGTTGGAGGTTGCAGTGAACTATGATGCCACAGCACTGTACCCAGGGAAACAGGTTAAGACTTTATCTCAAATATATAAAAAAAAAAAAAGAAATCACTATTATATTATTCATGTCAGTATGATGGAATTATTACAGTTCTACCAGGCCTTGCACAAATACAATCTATATGCTGATATTTCCCCCAAGCAGAAATTCTGTCTCTGACTTTTCAAGTCCAATATTTTGTGTGTGATATATAAGATTTAGAAGATTGTATTTTGGTAAATTAAATATAAACTATAATGCTTTATCACAACCGAAAGTTTTCAGGTATAGATAATGATATTTGCTTCATGTTAAGGTTTCCATTTGTAGTTTGTGACTAGTACTTTTAAAAATAGTATTTTTTAAATAATTATTAAGCCTAATAAATTATCTAATTAATTTACTATGCAGGTATTACTGAAGTATCTATTAAATTAATATGAAACATAACTATAAGTTAACAATAACTATACTATGAAGTTATGTATATTAATAGCTTAAACACATTAGAGCTCTCGGTCTCTCCCCTCCTCTCTCTGCATCTCTCGTCTCTCTCTCTCTCTCTGCATCTCTTGGTCTCTCTCTCTCTCTCCCCCTTTCCCCCCCTCGCTTTCCTCTCTCTCTCTTTTCTCCCCTCTCTCTCTCTTCTTTTCTCTCCTCCTTGGTGCTGCTCTGCAGCATCCCTCTCTTGCCAATAAAAACCTTTCATACAAAAAATAAATAAATAAATGAAAAATAAATACGTTTGAACTGTTACTCTGTCAGAAAGTGTTTTAGTGCTTTGTATGTGTTAAGCCATGCTTATCCTCAAAAAAAAAAAAAAATTGACATAAGTCATACTAGCCCTGTTTTGCAGATAAGACATCAAGTGACTCTTTGAAGGGGAACCAAGCTAATATTTAGGAAGGAGATTGTTTGAACTTATCTCGATTTGAAGTCAAAGATGGTGCCCTTATTTGTGATCTATGAATCAAATGAGTCCTACACAGCCTCTTAAAAATTTATTTAATGGGCAAGGCTATATTAAATCACAGTTAAATAATATTAACAAGTAATTGTTCAAGTGAATGCATGAAGGTCCGAAGGTGAAAAATCAATGCAAATTGATATGATAAAAGTATTCATGGAATATATGGGCATTTAGATGGGCTTAGAAAAGTGAGTTCTAAATACGGATAAGAATATGATAACTGGAAACATTAAGGAAGATACTTTCAGTGTCATCGATTGCATAAGTGGAGTCACAGATCACTAAACGTTAAACACGTCCACGAACAATGACAGATTCAGTTATAATGATTTATGATTAGTTCAGCATGAATATGGAAATATTCATGAAATATTCGTGAAATCATGACGATAGTGCACCCACATTCATTGTAATTATGATCTAACCATCCACAATTCAAATTAAGTTTTAGTTTTGCCCATAGGAAGATTTGACAATAATTATTCTGAACCCAAATTGATAAATCCTGTTATGAGTCTGTTTGGGCTTTCAAAACGAAAGACTGGATGGCTTAAAGAACAGAAATTTATTTTTGCAATTTTTGCATATTTCTGGAGGCCAGAAGTCCAAGATCAAGGTGCTGGCTGGTTAGTTTCTGGTGAGGACTCTTTCCTTAGTTTATACATGTAAATAGCCACCAGGGAGTTCTAGAGTCTCTTACTCTTCTTATAATGACACCATTCATATAGAATCAGAGCCTTACCTTATGAACTTAATTAATTTGAATTACCTCCTCAGTGGCCCTATTTCTAGATTGGAGTTTAGGTTTTTAACATGAATTTAGGTTAACACAAATTAATCTATGTAAATCTAGTCTTCAGATACTTACTTTGTGGAGATACTACAACTTGGAAGAAAAATCATCTCTAACAATATTCATTTGTGCATATTCTCCATACCTAGGAAGGATGGCCAGAAAAATTCCATACCCAAACAATAACAGTTATTCTGATTTGAGTCTATAGTTGTTCAACAATAGTGCATTAATGGAAGTCTCACAGAAAATTGTTAGAATATGAAAGTCAAAATTAAGCAATGATTTACTGTTTTATTTCAAATATTTTTAAAAAACTCTTTCCATTCCTTTTATAGTAAAAAATCAAGAATTAAAGCCTATGGTATATTAATTAATATTAATAAGTTACAAGAATATTTCAAAAGTCCATTATTTGCACAAGAGTACTTATATTATTTTCTTTTTTACTAAATGTTAAAAATTCTATGATGTTAAAAATTTTAGAATTACATTAGCAATTCTAATTAGTTATGGTGCTTGTATAATTATTACTTATTGACATCCTAAAAACTTTACAAAATAAGATAATCTCCAAATAATCATAAAATGTGGAAACATCTGTTGCCTTATAATTTGAGGCACAATTGCCATTTTTTTTTCTTTTCCTCTCCATATAACAATAGTGATTTACTGAATTAAAAAAATTTCAGATAAAATTGTACATCTCAGTACTAAGGCTATTTAATTCCATTCATTTCATCATTTCAAAAAATGAAAATGTACTTGAACAAAAAAATAAAATGTATTTCACTTACCCATGTACTGCAAAATTAATCTATCCTCACTCTGATGTTCCTTTCTATTTTAAGAAACAAAGCTTAATGATGTTTCCAATGTGAACGGACTTAATAAGGAATCAAGTGTTCAGATAAGCTGCTTAGTTTTCTTTCTCAGTCTAATGTCTGATTTAATCTTATTTCACTGCATCAAAACAAAAGATAAAAAGGGTATAACATTGTGAAGACTTTAATTTGATGCTGATTTGTAGTGACATTTTATCAATACATTTTTCTTTCTCTCTCTCTTATTAAGTCATTATTTCTAGCTGTGTTCTTTGTTTCAAGATTAATTATAATCACCAGTTCTAAGGATGCTTCTATGCTAACCAAAACAAAATAAGAGTAAAGGGTGGCGCCTGTGGCTCAGTGGGTAGGGCGCCGGTCCCATATGCTGGAGGTTGTGGGTTCAAACCCAGCCCCGGCCAAATTGAAAAAAAAAAAAAAAAAGAGTAAAACCATAAAATTTTAAAGTCTTACCAATCTTGTGTTCAACATAAATTAGGTAGTGTCTGAAGGGAATTTCACCTTAGCTTAACAAATGCTATATTAAAAATATATAATTATAGGGCGGCGCCTGTGGCTCAGTCAGTAAGGCGCCGGCCCCATATGCCGAGGGTGATGGGTTCAAGCCCGGCCCCGGCCAAAACTGCAACCAAAAAATAGCCGGGCGTTGTGGCGGGCGCCTGTAGTCCCAGCTGCTCGGGAGGCTGAGGCAAGAGAATCACTTAAGCCCAGGAGTTGGAGGTTGCTGTGAGCTGTGTGAGGCCACGGCACTCTACCAAGGGCCATAAAGTGAGACTCTGTCTCTACAAAAAAAATATATATATATATATATAATTATAAACACAATAAAAGGATAACATGTTTTAGCTTCCCAAAAGAACAAACTACTTTTAAACATATTGAAACAGTAGCTAGCTCTTTCTTCCCTTCCCAATTTGTACAATGTATAGAAAGTGTTCAATCTGGGTGTGAGAGTGTGTATGTGTCTATCTATATAAACCAAACAAAACTCACATATATGCATTTTCATATATAAATAAGTGATACATTTATGAATTTATGTATTATGTAGGTAAATATATATCAAATGTATATATACATGGCAAAGTAAAAATTCTGCTTTTTTTTTTTTACTATTTATTCATTAAATTTAAACCCCCCCAAAATCTAAATAAAGAAAAATGGGTAAGTTGGGGTTTACTGTTTAATAAATTTTATTTATCAAAAGATTCCATTAAGATACCTAAGTTACAACATGAAAAAGAAGTAAGTCATAGGTGAAGCTGACAAAGGACTTATATATATAGATTATGAAAAGAACTTCTTCAAAACAAGGGAAAGACAATTAAGTTTTAATATAATTAAATTCCAAATTTGCACCATGCACATGAAACTCCAAAATATTCAGAATACATGAGGTGTGATCGACATCTTTAGTCATCAGAGAATATAAACTAAAACCTTTATTTAGTAAATAATATTTAATAAGTTATCAAATGATTAATAGACATAAGAATGATTGAAATTAAAACACTGAAAATACTGATTTTGAGCAAATATATTGGATAGTTGTAAATCTTCTAGTATTTGTGGCAATGCAAATTGATGTAATCCTTTTGAGAAAAAAATTGGCATTATTATTAAGTAAAATCAATCACATATATATGATAAAGACGAGCAGTTCAGCTCCTTGTGTGGCTTAAAAGAGATGAATACCTAGGTATGCTAGAAATACGTACAAAAATACTCAGATCAAATTGGAAACAAATTGGTACTTTTTATCAAGTAGATAAAAACTAAGCAAACTGGTTTATTCATGCAACGAAAAACAGCAATGAAAAAAAAGTGCAGCTGATACGTTCAAGAAAATGTATGAATCCCACAGATGTGGTATTGAGGAAAAGAAGCCGATATAAAGAATTAGAACCTGAATGATTGCCCCCCTCTTTTTTTATTGTTTGGGGTTCATTGAGGGTCCAAAGAATTAGGTTACACTGCTTGCATTTGTTAGGTAAAGTCCCCCTTATAGTTTGTCTTGCCCCCAATCATACCTGCATAATTTTTTTTTTTGTATTTGGTTTTAAAATAGACAAAAATAGTCTATGACATGGAGAATGCTAGCTAATTTGGGGGAAAAACATTAATTGGGGTGACCATGAGTGAGCATTGTGTAATGCAGGAAATAGTCTCCATCTTGATGTAGGTAGAGTTGTCATGGAATATGCACAGCTCATCTGGCTGTACATTGATTTGGAGACTAAAGATTTCTGTATATGGCTTTATGTCATTTAAAATTCAATTTTAAAATATAAATTAATAAAGAATCCTAAAATCTTTTTGTCAGAACATGAAATAATCTAAATACTGAAATGAAAACACACGTGTGTGCATAAATATGCATTTATTCCTCATTTTCTCTTATTTATCTTTTTTTTTTCCATTTTTTGGAAAGGTTGGGCATTTTTCCCAGCTTTTCTAAATTTATTATCTATTAAGAAATTACAGTTTTTTTTCCTGGTTTCTGTACTCAAAGAGTTGTTGTGGTATTGAGAGAAAATACTAAGACAACATTAGCATTTGTTGAGTTTCACTTACGTCCCAGGCACTGTGTGTGGTGTGACCTATCTACAGTCATGTGCCCCATAACAATATTTCTATCAATGACAGACCAAAGATACAGTGGTGGTACTATAAGATTAGAATACTTTTTTTTTTTAACCATTTCTTTTCTATATCTAGGTACATAAGTACTTCCCAGGTTGTTGCAATTTCCTACCATCTTTAGCACAGTAGCGTCCCAGATAGCCTAGATCTGTGGCAGGCTAACCATCTAGGCTTTTAAAAGTACTTTCTATGCTGCTCACACCATGACAAGATCACCAAAGGTGCTTTTCAGAATGTTTCTGTTGTCAACAATATTCATAAAAGCAAAATAATCCACTTCAGGTTCATGTATTCATTTAGTTATTCTGTCTCTTTAATCTCCTTCAGTCATGAACAGTTTTATGACCTTGACACTTTTGAATGGGTTATTTTGAAGAATATTCTTCAATTTGGGCTTATCTGAACTTTCCTCATAATTATAAATTCAGGTTAGGTATTTTTAGAAGAAATACCACGAAAGTTGATATCCAAGTATAGGATGACATTTATTAAAATATTGCCAACCTTTCTTCCCCCCTACTTTTTTCAACAATTTAGTTCACTTTGTTCCCCTGGCTTGTATCCTAAGAAGCCCCTATCCAAATGTAAAGGAACTTTTGGGGTTTGAGAAACAGATATGGGAGTAAAGAAGAGGCTGAGTGGAGTTAAGTGGAAAAGACATGTGGGAGAAGATTGAGAAACAATTTTGAAGAATGACCTTCAAAGTATAAGAAAAGTTTTCCGAAAAGTAAAGAGAGAAATTAAATGATCTGCGCTGTGGTCTTTGTATATCATTAATAGTGACTGGGAACTGCAAAGAAAAAAACTTGGTTACATGAAATTTACTAAATTGTTGCTGAACTATCTTCTTTTGTTTATAACACTTGTTTAAAATTAAAGCCTATCAGATGATCATCATACCCACAGCAAAACTTCAAGGAAATTATTTATATTGCCATTTCTCTGACAAGGCAATTGAGACTTTGAATGTTTTAATAATGCTTCTGAAGTTACTCGGCTATTACAAGGCATTTCAACACAGGCATATATATCTCTAATACCATTTTCCTTGAGTGCATGATGGCTTTTGTTTAAATAATTTCATAAATTGCAAAGTGTATACAATACATTTTTCCTCTAGGAAACAATTATAAGCACAAAAATTAAATAGGTGTTTTAATAAATAAATAAATTTTAATAGCAAGTTAAAATTTTTTAAAATACTCTTTATGATTATTATAATTAAAATAGTTCTTATCAATTTAAAATGGTAGATAAAATGGTGCTCCCGGAAGTGAACTGTGCGTTCTTAAAAAATACAGGGGTCAATGACCCTTTCCTCATGTTCTTTTGCCTGCCAAGAGCATGAGGCAAGAATCTCAGCTAGAGATTATTACAGCAATTTAAAAGCCTGTACTGCTAAGTTAGGTAAGGGGGAAATAAGTTTAGTTCTTAAAAAAGGTAGTGCAAGGGGTGGTGCCTGTGGCTCAAAGGAGTAGGGCACCGACCCCATATACCAGAGGTGGCGGGTTCAAACGCAGCCCTGGCCAAAAAAAGAAAAAAAAAAAAAAGAAAGAAAAAAAAGTAGTGCAAGTGTGTGCAGTGTTGTCATTAGAAATAATTTTAGCTGGGAGTGGCAGAAAATCCAAAGCTAAACAGACTTTTAAAAAGACAATGTGTGAAGATGCATTATTGCCACAATTATGCTGTGAAAAAACCTTCCAGGCAGGGCGGCGCCTGTGGCTCAAAGGAGTAGGACACCGGCCCCAAAGGCTGAAGGTGGTGGATTCAAACCCAACCCCGGCCAAAAACTGCAAAAAAAGAAAAAAACTTTCTAGGCATTCAGTGTCCTCAAACAGCACATCATTTGTTCACAAACACATATTTGCAAATTGGTGGAGATCAATTGCTCCTCTGCAGACTTTGTTCCTTTTGAAAGATGGGGGCTGGCACACATTTCATTCTTCTTAAAACACATGCTATCTAGTGACACTATAAAGATACCAAGTCTACTTACTCTGACAAGCGCATTTGCAGAGACCCTGCTTGAATCCAGTCTGCCCGATTCACATCGCCCAGAACATCAGTCAGAACACAGTCATGTGACTATTCTTGGTAATAAACTGAGGCTGAAAAGCCACCTGGGGAAGAAACTTGGTGTCGTCAAGTTCCTGGCTAAATATTTCTGGCTCTTTCAGTGAGAAAGAGCAGGACCGATGGGGAAGAGGAGCCATCAGGTCCTCATCACAGAGTCACGTACAAATGCACGCCCAAATCATACAATTATGGCAAAATCAGGTGATGTCAAAAGAATAATAATATTGACCCATAAATGACCTCCTTTTTTACTTATTAGAGGAAAGCATATTTTGATCTTAGAATTGAAGACTCAGAAAGTACAAGTTCTTCGTATTGAATGTTTTAAAATGTTCCATAGGAAGATTATGTTTTTGAAAGGTTGGGTGGAATATTGACTTACACTCTAAAAGTGGGGTCTGTGTGTCTGTGTGCATGTGCTCATGTACATGTTTACATGTGTGGGGTGTGCACGTCTGTGCTCATGTACATGTATACATGTGTGAGGGGTGCGTCTGTGTGCACGTGCTCATGTACATGTTTACATGTTGAGGGTGTGTGCGTCTGTGTGCACATGCTCATGTACATGTTTACATGTATGTATGTGTGTCTGCTCATGTACATGTATACATTTATGGGGAGTGTGCGTCTGTGTACGTGTTCATGTACATGTATACATGTATGTATGTGTGTGTGCTCATGTACATGTATATGTGTGTGGTGTGTGCATCTGTGCTCATGTACATGTATACATTTGTGGAGGGTGTGCGTCTGTGTGCATGTGCTCATGTACATGTATACATGTGTGGGGTGTGTGCGTCTGTGCTCATGTACATGTATACATGTGGGGGGTGTCTGTGTGCACGTGCTCATGTACATGTTTACATGTATGTATGTGTGCACGTGCTCATGTACATGTATACATGTGTGGGGTGTGTGCGTCTGTGCTCATGTACATGTATACAGGTTGGGGGTGTGCGTCTGTGCACGTGCTCATGTACATGTATACGTGTATGTATGTGTGCACGTGCTCATGTACATGTATACATGTGTGGGGGGTGTGCGTCTGTGTGCACATGCTCATGTACATGTATACATGTGTGGGGGTGTGCGTCTGTGTGCACGTGCTCATGTACATGTATACATGTATGTATGTGTGCACGTGCTCATGTACATGTATACATGTGGGGGGTGTGCGTCTGTGCACATGCTCATGTACATGTATACATGCGTGGGGGTGTGCGTCTTGTGCACGTGCTCATGTACATGTATACATGTATGTATGTGTTTCTGTGCTCATGTACATGTATACATGTGTGGGGGGTGTGCGTCTGTGTGCACGTGCTCATGTACATGTATACATGTATGTATGTGTGCACGTGCTCATGTACTTGTATACGTGTGGGGGTGTGCGTCTGTGTGCACATGCTCATGTACATGTATACATGTGTGGGGGTGTGCGTCTTGTGCACGTGCTCATGTACATGTATACATGTATGTATGTGTGTCTGTCCTCATGTACATGTATACATGTTGGGGGGGGTGTCTGTGTGCACGTGCTCATGTACTTGTATACATGTGTGGGGGGTGTGCGTCTGTGTGCACATGCTCATGTACATGTATACATGCATGTGTGTGTGTTCCAGGTTATAATATTTCCCTTTATGCTCTGCATCTGTTCGACATCTTTCTGTTCATTTACTTATCAAAGTGCCTGAATAGCCTCTTAATTGGCAGCATTAATTATCGCCACAATAAGAGTTCAAAGTTTGCCTCGCAAAACTCAGGTGTACCAAATACTTAGTTCTGCTGTGGGCTTGCTGTCCATACATCATAGAAAGCCTGACAGAACTGTGCAGCACTGAGATCCTGAAAGCACAGCATCAAATTCTTACGAACACTGTTGGAGAAATAACGCCAATTCAAGATTTTGAGAGTAATCTGTAGGTCATTGATTCTGAACGTTACCCCTGCATTACACCAGGTTACAAAAGACAACATTGTTTTGCCTCAAAGTATAGTTGGTTGTTTCTTGTATTTACTTTATTGTTATAGTGTCAGTATATGTTGAGAGAAGTAAGGTTCTCCATAAAAAGTGCGACAGAGATACCAGGTTATTGCTTCATGAGATCTGGGTTTCCCTAATCGAAATGCAGGACTTAGCATCTTTTCTCATTCCCAAGAACAATTTTACACAACACGCTGTATATAGTTTCTTTGGGAGATGGTAGAGGTTCACCCTACCACAACCACTCTGGAACTAGTATATATGTTTCTATTATGATGCTTTCCCACATATCCTTTCTCACCAGTACTTGTAAAGGAGAATTCTCCGCCTTTGCCCTTCCCTCCAAGGTGTTGTGCTTCACTTGTATAAAGTAAAGAAGTGAGGAGGAAATCCAGGTGGGCCCTACACTTATTCAGCGCCTCCCAATACTCTAGCCGTGAAGACTTGTGTTTTGGAGAAGGCAGAGTTGAGCTATAAGTATTAAATTTGGTGGTTTTTTTTTACTGCTATTCTTCTTGTGTATTTTATTGTACAAGTGCTACTGAAAATTTTACGTACTCAATGGAGACATTTCTTTTCAAAAAAATTTTCCAGAAAACCTTTTCTCTGGTCTCATCCATGGAGTCCCTTTACTGGACCGCTGCTAGTTTTAATCCAATAACGCGACTCTTTTACGTGTCTGCGTTTCCTCTTTACTCAGACGTCTAGAATAGACGAATAGAAAAACAAAAACATTGTCCATCCCTAGAATAGATATTAGTCATTTTCTTCCCAGAGAATAACATTAGGTAAGCCAAAAAATGAATCTTATAAGGTATCCCAAATATTATTTCCTTTTTTTTTTTTCAAGGTACGTTTGACATGTATTTATTGAGGTTAGTATGCTAACCCTTTGGGTGTCACTAGGTACAACATAGATTCTTGGAATTTGGATTATGGAAAGTAGTTGATGAACAAGTACATAAGAAAACAAGGTAAGTTCGGAGTGAGAAATGCTAAGACTTTGATAATTATACCATGACCTGCAGGAATAAAATGTCCATCCCTCATTCCTTCACAGCATGTTCAGGGATAATCCCTAGGTGTTTGAGGGCTTTGGTGCATTTTCTGTTTAATAGTCAGCAAAAAGACATGGCATGAACAGGATCAATATCATCCCCCTTTAAAAATTCTCTAATCATTACAAGAGGGAATTTGCTTAACAACCACAATCAATGTAACCTAATTCTTTGTACCCTCAATGAATCCCAAACAATAAAAAAAGTGAAAAATAAAATAATAGAATCCTATAATCATGTACTCTAACTTCTGGTGTTCTCTTATAGGGAGAAGGCAGGTGCGCCATGAATCTGAGTATAGAGACAGAGGTTAGAAGCCAGGGATGCTGGCAACGACCAGAAGCTAAGAAAGAAGACAGAACAGATTCTGTCATCTTCTTTTCTATTTTTTACCTTGTTTCCATTTTCTTTCTCCCTCTCTCTCTCTTTTTCCCTTTCCTCCATCTCTCCTCCTCCCCTCTCCCCCCACTATCTTAAGCTTATTGCTAATTTTTTAGGAAAACAAAAGTAATTAAGATGCTTAATAGTAATAGCTCATACATTAAGCATATTGCTAAATGCTTTATTAAGACGGCATTATTATTTCCGAGACCTAGTGAGGAACAATCTATAATTTACTTCGACATTATTGGTACATATATGTCTCAGAGATGTTAAATAACTTGCCCGCAGTTACAAAGTTTGCATAAAGTAGAAATGAATCTGTTGCCTTGGATCACGTACAAACAAGCACACACTCTTAACCATTTCTTCTGCCTTGTCTGTTGGTACTTTGATTGGCAAAGCTCATGTATCTAAAATAAATCTGATATTAGTTTACTGATTTGTAAAGTAGGGGGAAGAGAAATGACTGCCCGTAAATGCTGGTGATGGAAACGAGTCTTGTTACCCTTGGATGGGATAAAAGGCACGCGAGGGTCTCTCTCTTCTATGGCACACAGTCAATGCCCTTTAACCAGTATATGAAATTATTATTTCATGTAAGATTCACAACATATGTATATAAAACATTTTATTTTGGGCTTAAATGAGGACAATGTTCTAATGGAAAAATCTATTAAAAAGTTAAATTTTTTCTGTCATTTAATAATTTTTAAGGACATTATAAACCTTTTTTCTTTCTTTTTTTTTTTTTTTTTTTTAAGATAGAGCCTCAAGCTGTCACCCTGGGTAGAGTGCTGTGGCATCACAGCTCACAGCAACCTCCAACTCCTGGGCTCAAGCTATTCTCCCGCCTCCGCTTCCCAAGTAGCTGGGATTACAGGCACCCGCCACAACACCCGGCTATTTTTTGGTTGCAGCCGTCATTGTTGTTTGACAGGCCAGGGCTGGATTTGAACCCACCACCTCCGGTGTATGTGGCTGGCGCCTTAGCCGCTTGAGCCACAGGTGCAGAGCCAGGACATTATAAATCTTTAATCAGAAGGAAGATGGATAACTTGAAGTGAAGGAGAACTTTTCATACCTCTCATTTCAGGAAAAAAATTCTAACACTGTGTAATATTTACTATATATAATCTGTCAAATAATAAATAAAAACATAGTTACTATAGCCATATAATTCCTGCCATTCCCAAAAAGCATTGTATTAGTACTAAATGCTATATTCAAGAGACAAAATATCACTGAGATAAGAAAGAAAAGGTTTATGGATACAGCACAGGGAGCAAGGTGTTTCCCAGCCCAGGTTGAGAATGAAATGCTCACCGGTGTGTAGGGAAATAAGGAAAAGAAGAACAAAGCACTGAATCCCTGGGGCAGACGTTGCCACCCGCACTCCAGATGCCCGTCTCCTCTTTCTCCTTGCTAACCGAATCTTCATTCTGTTTTCATTATGGCAGTGTACTATTAAAACTTTTATAATACCATCCCAGGGTTTTGAAGACAGAGTTGATCAGGCGATGCATCACTTTTCCTGAGTCAGGAGCCAAAGTGCATGGGCTAAGGCTGGGGATTCTGAGAAGCAGAGTTAGCATAAGTCTCACCCATTTCCCTTCTACTGCATTTAAAATGTAGAGGTAATACCTGGTGATGGACCGACCATATTAAAATAATGAGAACTATGGGTGGCGCCTGTGGCTCAGTGGGTAGGGCACTGGCCCCATATACCGAGGGTGGGGGTTTGAACCTGGCCCTGGCCAAAATGCAACAAAAAAATAGCCAGGCATTGTGGCGGGTGTCTTTAGTTCTACCTACTCGGGAGGCTGAGGCAAGAGAATCGCCTAAGCCCAGAAGTTGGAGGTTGCTGTGATCTGTGATGCCACAGTACTCTACCTAGGGTGATAAAGTAAAATAATAATAATAATAATAATAAATAATGAGAACTAAATTTTGGTAGAGAATGAAGCTAAAAATAAAATTGAGTTCTTAAAGAGTTCTCTTGAGTAACTGCCTTCTGCCTGAGCTGTATCAACCGGATATTGCTTCTATGAGAAAAAAAAAAATAAATAAATAAATTCTTTCATTAGCTCCCCTAATTGGTATCTCCACAGCTACCAAAGGTTACTCCTGATATAGTTAACTAAGCCAAATGCAGTCTATGCAAGGTAGGGCTTTCATTTTGGGAGTACATTTTGAACATTGTTATATGAAAATATTTACTTTTTTTAAGAAACAGCAGTGAGAATAGATAAGAGGTTTTGATTGTTTACTTTTACTGCTCTAATATGAAAACTATGACATTAAAAAGATGGAAATTCTCAAATTTTAAATCTATTTCATTGAAATAGATAACCCTAGAATCGCTAGAATAAGTTTCCAAATTTTCTAATTATTGTCTAAGTCTTCTCCAGCGCATCCACTGACTTCAATCTCCAATAGTAAAACATATACAATGTGTATGTAGGTAACTCACAGAATTACTGTGAGGATCAAGTAAGGCAAAAGATTTTCTAATCTGTAAGGCACTGAGAAATTTTCATGCTTACTGCCAATAGAATATGTCACAGCAATCATATTGCATCCTAAATCCGTGCACGAGTGAAATCAATTCCATAAACATCAACGAATGTGTGTCCAGAATATCCCAGGGTCGTACTGCAATTATATGCCCCATTTATGGTTCTGTAGTAGAACTTTCATTGTGAATGTAACCAGTCCAATGTGTCCCTTTGCATTGTCGTAATAGTCATGATTCTAATGAAGGCAAAAGGACATCTGTTCACATAAATTCCATAATGTTCCGGCATGTGGCTCAAGTCAAAATGTGTTGGAAACCATGTTGTATCTCCTTGTAATATTCACAGTTAAATGGCTGGGGAGTGGTAACCTGGTACATTTGAATATCTCAGAAGTCTCTTGGGGGACATGGGGAAAATAATAGAACTGGCCACCTGATGGGAAATCTTTCATGGAAAAGACGTTTAGACATATATGTAATGTTAACATGGATGGAAATGCTAAATAGGACCTAGGACCTTACACTATAAAAATAAAAAGAAGGAGGAAATTGCACACAGTTCCCCTCAGGAGATTTTCTTATATGAAAAGTGCATTTATACAGAGATTGGCTGGCCTGGGCACCTCACATAACACTATGGTTAAGAAGTCTCTGCCCCAAAAATTCTCTACACATTTTAAGGGAAAGAAGGGAAGATGATATCTAGACAACTATTTTGAAAAAAAAAAAACTTTCTTTTCAAAGGCATTTTCTAAATAGAAAGTAGATTTTTCTAAAGTGCAAGCTGTTGGAGTAAGGACTGGCAGACCTAACCCGCCAGTTCCTTGCTGTGTTGAAAGTGTTTAGCCTCTGGGAACAACCATATTTGCCTCTCCTCACATGCCATGCTGAACATGGTTTGGGAATTTTTAAGCTTGAGTGCTCAGTTTCTGAATTGTTAGCAACATTTTCTTGTATATCTAGAAGAATTTTCGTATTAATATCAATCCCATTAAAGATTTAAGAAAATATTGCCCCTCCCTTCTGGGACAGCAGTTCTTCAATGTTAGTGTGTAAGAGCCTCATGTGAAAATCTTTTTCAGAACTGCCAAGCTTTCCTTGGGGACAGGAAATTATCACAGGTTGAATCTAGGGAGCCTAAAGAAGACACTTGGCAAAAAAATAAAAAAGTAAAATAAATAAATACATATATATATATGCAAGGTACATAGAGATGATAAATAAAAGAGCAACCGATCAATTAACAGAAACATGATTTCACACAAACATTACCCTTCTAGTTAATTTCCTTAACAACTGTACACTTAACTGTGGGACTATAATTCTAAGCTTCCAAAATTTTTTTTATCAGAAATTCTCTTACAATTTTGGTATTCTCCATAGGATGAAAACCATTATCCTTTTAATTTTTTTTTCCAATGGTCTACATCATTTTTTCAGGAATATGTGTAAATATTTGAGAGACAACGAGTAAATACCTTTTTATAGGAGTTTAAATATGTGTATGAGATAACAGAATTATATAGATTCAAAAAGATTTCACGGCATTTCTTAATAAACTTTGATTATTGAATCACATGATGTCTGGTTTGCTTTTCCATTGGACAGAGTTATACTTAAAATTGAACACATACTGCTCAGATTCAGAACCAAAAAAAAAAAAATAATAATAATAATCTACCAGAAAACCAAAAGCAAAAATATTAAGCAACCATACAACTCTTTAAACCAGCCAATCTTTATTCTCTAATGGTTAAGTTTAGACTATGTAGCTGAATAGTGGTTTAAATACCTATTCTGACACCATTTGGCCTTGCAGCCTTGGGCAGATTGTTAATCTCTTTTTACCTCTTTTTTTTGAAGTCCGTGGATGAATGTAAATATTACATGATTTAATTTATATAAACACCCAATATCATACCCAGTATAGTTTGCACTTAGTTGTCATATCTTCTGCTATAGTCATTATTATTTTTAAGTATTTTAACTTGTATTTCTCTGAACAAAAATTAATTTTAATTTTTTAATTTTTTTAATTTCAAAATATTAAAGGTGCACACATGGTTTTGTACATGGATGTGCTGTATAATGTTATCAGATTAGTGTGCCCATCACCAGGACATTATTCATTGTACCCAATAGGTAAATGTTTTCCTCACACCCATAGACCCTCCCCCTTCTTAGTTTTCAATGTCCTTGATGTTGTTTTGCGCCCATGTGTACCTATTGTTTAGCTCCCACTTATGCATGAGAACATCACTGTTTGTTTTTCAATCCTGAGATACTGCACTTAGAGTAATTGTCTCCATTTCCATCCAAGGTCTCTGTGAAAGTCATTAATTATTTCATTCATTTTTATGAATGAGTCGTACTCCATCATATATATAACTACACACACACATACACACATTCAACACATTTTCTGTATCTACTAACAAATTGATGGGTACTTCATCCATCAAAGTTGACTCTAGAAGACTTTATATGTTACCTCCTTAGATGCCCCAGTTTGCAAGTATAGAAAAAATCAATGGAAAAGGAATCTAAAAGTAAAACATAAAGATTTATCTTATTCTAAACACTCACTTTGTAGGAGTCCAGATAACAGACCCCTTAGAAAGTGATGGAAGGAATATTTTTGCTTTTCTCTCAAGTTTCACACAAGAAAAACAAAGAAAAACAAAAAAAGTGACATGCAATTGGCCCGTCTGTTAGTATTTTAATAATCAATTCTCAGTATTGGTTATGAACAGATATAACTCATGTGGCTCAAATCGTATCAGAATCGCATTTGGTATAGCTGTGAAATGGGAAGAGACTATTTAGAGCCTTCTGTTCATCTTTCCTTTAAAAAGAACAAAGTTGAAATATTTTATTCTTCCTTCAAGTAATTATCTCCCATAGTGTGTGATCTTACATGAATATTTCCGCTTTTGTGAAAGGCTAACTAATAATGGGCTTGAAAATGACCATGCATTCTTCCTTCCCTTATGAAAAATAATACTGTGTAGATCAAGCATAGAAAATAAAACATGGAAAAAATAGTGAAAAATTAAGATTAGAATTGAATATCAAAATATCATAATAAAAAAAGAGTTATACTCTTAATTCAAATGGTGTGCTGGATGGTGCCAAACCATAAAAACATAAAAAGCAAGATGTTCTCAAAAAAAAAAAAAAAAAGCAAAGGACTATGACAGATTTCTTCTGGAAAACAATCACAAGTATTATTCAATTATTTATTAAACTACTATGCCTCAAGTTCATTATCACACTAACTCCATAGGATCAATTTGTAACCTGAAATATGGTTTATTATTGTTCTTTGCACAATTTTCCTTTATTTGCTCTTTTTTTCCTTTAATAGTTTTTTTTTTTTTTTTTTTGAAACAGAGTTTCACTCTCTTGCTCTGGGTAGGGTGCCACAGTGTCACTGTAGCTCAGAGAAACCTCAAACTCTTGGGCTCAAGAGCTGCTCTTGCCCCAGCCATCTCAGTAGCTGGGACTATGGGCATCCGCCGCCACATCTGGCTAGTTCTTCTATTTTTGGTAGAGATGGGGTCTCCCTCTTGTTCAGGCTAGTCTGGAACTCCTGAACTCAAGAAATCCACATACCTCAGCCTCCCATTAATGCATATTTTGAATCACAAATTGTAATTTCCTATACCCATCCAGATTATAGGTTCAAAACAATTTAAATAATATTTTAAGGAAACTTACTATAAATAATAGTGTACAATATGTACATATGAACCATTATAACAGTTCATATATCTGGGTATTTTCCTCATTCATTTATGATTTTTAGTCATAGAGATGTTAAAACAATCTACTCAAAGACTAGGTACTATGGCAAAGTAAAAAAAGAAGTAAATAAAAATGATCACAAGCCTCCACTCAGAAATATGAGTTATACCTAGGAAGCTATATAATTTGTTAAACTTTATAGGGGCACTTTGGGAGTAGAAGAGTTGCTATAAAATTACTTCCTGATAACAGTATACAAGCAAACTCTCCTGGGTAATCTGGGTTGAATACTCATCCTAGTCATAATTTTCTTTCCCATCTAACCTGATGATTTTCACCATTCATTCAACTTCTTGGCTTCAATTTTTACGTTTGGAACAAATGCAATGCGGAACAAATAAATATACATGTTGATAAATGCTTTTTATATACCTAATATATAAGTGGCATAGTTATTTACATGTTAGGATATTACTTAAGTAATAAATAATTCATGAAGTATCATTCAAGAAGACTGTGCTTTGTAAAAGAGGGCAAACCATGGACGCATTTGGGTTCATAGATGGTAGAGTGGCGAGTGCCATTCTAGAACTTGGATAATCTTTACTCTCTTCTGAATATCTACTATAAAAATCCAGGGTGACTCTGAAATCACATCTTAAAGTTCCATTATTTCTACTGCTTCAGCAATCTGTCCTCAAGGACCATGTTTCAGACTTTGTCAATACCTGAATCATAACACTTAAAACTTAAAATTCCAACATTCCAAGAGCCTGGTTAACAATAATCTCATAGCATTGCTAAGAATTGTTGAAACAAGGAAAGGGTGGTACAGTAGGATTCTATTTTCACATTAGGATCTGCAGCAAAATGCTAATAGTCATTAGGAGAGATTAGTAGATTCTAAAAATAGAATGAATAAAAAGAATTAGCCAATCATATCAACTATCTAGTGAAGATGAGTTGTGAGACATGGTCTTACTCCTCTAAATGTAGGCAGCGCTCTTCAAAGAAAAACCAGATGGAAATCTACATGGAGGAACAGAATTCTGGTACAATGTTTCAAAAGGAGAGAGTTTGTTTAAATCAAATGTCCTAATAAAGGTGAAATTAATATATAATGGACCATTTCTAAGAAACAGTTTTTTTAATTTTATAAAACATTTTTAATTGATTAGAACTTGTTTACCTCTAATACTAACAACATAGATCTCATAACTTCAATATAAAAATAATTACCATGCTTCCTTTCAGAATGCTTCCCGAATTTTTGTTTCCAAAACTAGTTATTATAGTTGTTAATTTATGCAGAGTGTTGCTGTTATCAACAAGATTGACTGAATGACAACTGAAGGGACGCTGAGAGGGCTATGAAGTATGTTCTCCTAGTGGACTGGTATTAAACATTTGTGGATTTATTGTAGATATGAAACTGAGTTGAGTAATAATGTTATATTTGTTGTGAGATCTGCTTCGATGTAAACATGGAAAAATATGATGTCTCTGAGATGGGACATAAGCCATTCTCTGATTCTGCAATGAATTCAGCAACACCAGAGCACCCTGAGAACTAGAAGCTCTGAATGCCTCTGTAGTGACCCCTCTTGTCATGGACGATGTCTTTCTCATGGCAGGTAAATACAGGAAGGAGGGGTTCCAAGTGATAAGTGGACAATGGTGCAGAAACGAGAAAAGAGGGAATGTTTTATGAGACACGACTATGAGGACTTCAAGGTATACGGATATTTTGAAGAGGCCTAATTTCTTTTTTCTTTTTTTTTTTTTTATTGTTGAGGATTCATTGAGGGTACAATAAGCCAGTTACACTGATTGCAATTGTTAGGTAAAGTCCCTCTTGCAATCATGTCTTGCCCCCATAAAGTGTGACACACACTAAGTAGGTGGTAGTTTATGCCATGATAGCTTGATTTTTGAAAATGAGAAATTTTCTAAGTGGACAACATATTCTGATGAAGACTTTTAAAAGATTACTTTTTAAAGAAATAATCTTCATTAACTTTCAATTTCCTAAGTTGAAATCAAGAAACAGTGTTGCACCAACAAAGAGTGAATCAAGACTAAAACAAAATAAGAATGTTGTTTGGACTATAGATAACTTTTTAACCACTCAAGTTCAGATTTCCTCAAACACCATAATTAATTGCGTTGATATAGTGTGTACATATATGCAATTTTACAGTTCTGTTTGGGAGTGTAAACCCATTTATATACAATTTCTAAAATAGTATTTTTATTCCTGAGAGCAAAGGAAAAGACAGACAGCCTTGACTTGGAAATGTTAACTGTAACTTCATAATCTGGGTGAGAAAACAAGACACATCAATTTGATTTTTGCATTTTAGTTTATAACCTTACAATTCAGACTCTCAATATTCCTGACATCATAAGTTTAAAACCTCATGATAGATAAAAATATAGACATTATTCACACTTTACTTTTTCATCACTATTCCTTTTCCAACAGTTTTTAATTTTCTATGCTTGTGTCTCTCCTGAGGAAAAGAGGATGTTCTAATCATAGTATTATAAATGTGGAAACAAATATAAAGAGATAAGAATTGTTCAAGGTCATTGACAGAGGTGGGATTAAATGACAGCAACCATAGGATAGAGAACATTATATAAATATTAAAATTATAAAGAATATGAACAGTTGAAAAATAAAAAAAGGGTATAGGTGACTTCAAAAAAGTAATTGTACCTTAATGAGAAAACAGAAGCCTTTAGGAATGTGAAGTTTGTAAAGTTGTATAAATACTGGGTGGCCATAAAGTTTGTGTGCAATTTCACTGTATAAGAAGTGAGAGAAACCTGTAGCTGCCCCCTAATTTTTATTAAAATGCCTCGTTGAAACTGAGTCAGTTGTAGAAAGTCATGGTATAAGGCAGGCTGTTTCTTCTCAGATGTGAAGTATGAGTATCTCAGGCTATGTTCCTGCAAATTTGGAAGCAAAGAGATATGGCCCCTGACAGAATGACAGTCAAGCCAAGAGTAAAATCAAAGACTTAATACCATTAAAAATACTACAAAGAAAATAAAACATCTAGGAATATACAGTGGAACCTCTGTAAGTTGACCACTCAAGGAACTGTAACAAACTGGTAAACGAAAAGACATGATCATCGTGAGGAAAGTCCATTGAGTAGATGTGGTGTATGTCCAGTCTAAGAAAATTAGGCTAACTTGAGGAAGTGGCCAACTAAGGGAGGTGGGCCAACTATGAAGGTTCTATCTACTTAACCAAGGAGGTGAAAGATCTCTACAGGGAGCAGTACAAAATGCTGAGGAAAGAAATCTCCAATGATGCAAACAAATGGAAAAGTCTATCACGCTTGTGGATAGATAGGATCAATATTGTTAAAATGTTCGTACTACGAAGTGTTCTGCAAATTCAACTCAATAGTCATCAAGTTACCAAAGGTTCTTCAAAGACCTAGAAAAAAGTAATTATATGTTTTGTTTGGAATCAGAAAAGAACCCAAATAGCCAAAAACAATCGTAAGGGAAAATAACAACACTGGAGGCATTGCATTCTCAAACTTTGTACTATATGGTTATTGTAACTAAAACAGTATGCTACTGGTACAAATATAGAGACATGGACTGTGAAGCAGAACAGAGAATCCAGACATAAAACTATCTATCTACAAACAACTGGTCTTTGACAAAGCAGAGAACAGCATATACTAGAGAAAAGAACCCTTATTCAATAAATGGTGCTGCAGAAAATTGAATTTCCATGTGGAGAAGAATGAAACAGGAGCCCTACTCTCACTGCTTAAAAAAATTAATTCAAGATGAAGAAAACTTTAGATCTAGGATATGAAACCATAAGTGTTCTGTAGGAAAATGTCGTGAAAACTCTTCTAGATATTGACCTAGGCAAATAATTTATGAGAAAGTTCCCCATGGCAATCATGACAACAATAAATGGAATTCCATTAATAAATATCTTCTGCACAGCAAAAGAAACAATCAACTGAGCAAATAAAAACCTACAAAATAGGAGAAAATATTCCCAAGCTACACATCCAATAAAGAGCTTATAACCAGAATTTACAAAGAACTCAAGCAAATCAAGAAAAAACAAATAAACAAACAAAACTCTATTACAAAGTGGGCAAAAGACATGAACAGACACTTCTCACAAAAAGACAAATTGCCAGGAAACATGAAAAAATACTCAATGTCATAAATTATCAGGGAAAATGCAACTTAAAACCACAATTCGAGATACCACCTTATCCTTACCCTGTTAGAACGGCTTTTATTAAAGGTCCATAATCTCTAGATGCTGATGTGGATGCCTAGAGTAAGAAACACATATAAACTGTTGGCAACTAAAATTAGATCTAGCAATTCCACTACTGGGTATTTACCCAAAGTAAAAGAAGTCACTTAATCAAAACAAACAAACAAAAAATCCGCACTCAAATATTTATTGCAGAATTATTCACAATTGCAAACATATGGAATTAAATGCCCATCAGTTCATAGATCACTCAATAAAATGCGGTATATATACAATGTGAAGTACTAATCAGCCATTTACAAAAAGATGAATTATTACCTTTTCAACAATCTGGATCAAGCTGGAGTCCATTATTTTAAGTCAAATATTGAAAGAATGGAAAAAACAACACATGTTCTCACTATTAAATTGGAACTAACTGCTGAGCACACAGGTATACAGAGGGAAGTGGGAGGAGCGAGGCGGATACATAAACCTAATTGTCACTTTGAACACTATTAGGGTGATGGGCACATCTATAGCCAGAACTAAATTATTATAAGAATGATCCATATAACCTGAAATATTTGTACTCCCCTAATATTTTTAAATGAAACCTTAAAAACCAACATATGCAAATGGTGTTTCTACTACATACATTATGATCTAGGTAACATAAATAAATGTAAGTAGATTATTAATAGATATAATTGCAAATAAATACGTCTTCAAAATTCAATGAGACCTGAAAATGTTAGTGCCATATTTTTCAGAGCTCTTTGTGACGTTAAGGAAAAAGAAATTCAGTTAATTTTTTAACCCATCTGTGATATTATTATTTCATTTGGTGTCATGAAAGGCCTGGGAAATGATTATTTTCCCCTCTATAAAAGAGAAGAAATCACAGAACTTCCAGGGCACGTATTCAGGACCGAAATATGTATTTGTCATTCTCTTTCCATCCACTCCGACTGCAGATTTCTCTGAAATGTCATTGTCCATCATGAATGAAAGGGAGGGAGATGGAGAAGAAGAAAGAGAAAGATGAAACGAAACAGAATTCTCAATAAAAATGTGCCTCCTATACTCTTCAGTGTCCTATAAGAATTCACATGCTTCCTCTCAGTCTGAATCAGCACCAGGAAAATAATATGGCACCAGGGGCCATTATTTTGCAGAACTTGCATGCACGTTGCAACTGCTAATATAACAGTCCCATGGGGGAGGGGTTCAGAATGACGACTGTTTTTAGCCTGTGCCAAATGCTAACAACCCACTTCAAATGGAGTAGCATTTATTTCCTTTTTATTTCATTCTCCCTCAATACTGCTTTGAATATTAGATTTTTTTGTGATAAGGGTCCAAGTTAATGATCAAAGTGCACTTCATGAACCAGAATGATTTTAACTCAGCTTTCAGAGTGACTCGTCCTAAAATGTTCCCCTGGGATTCAAATTTTCCTGACTCAAGATATTTCTATTCAATGTCTAAAACCACTTTTAATGGTAACAGCTAAGTAAACACTATTATATTTTGGATGATTGAATCTGCATGAATTATTTTTCATTAAATGGCAAAATCTAATTCTAGGGGAGCAATCTGGTTAATTGTTTTCATAAAGATGTGCCCCAGGGCAGCAGCATTTAGTTTTCCACTAACCATGGGTTTCAGAAAGCTTTTCAATTCTGCTAAATCATTGCTTGCTTATATTATTCATTGAAAATATAAAATGTAAAAAATGACCTTTTATGATGAGTATTTATTAAATACACTTTTCCTTCTAGCTAAAATCTTCTTTCTAGCATGAATATTTACTCATATTCTGTAAATAGAAACCCATGAAAAGCAAGTGGATTCACATTGACAGAACATTTGCCAGTCCCTGATTGACAGTTTTGAGTTCTCATCTTACTGTTGGGAAAGGTGGGCAACCTCATCTTACTGTTGGGAAAGGTGGGCATCCTGCACTGCCTGTTCAGTTTCCCTAATTCTAAAGGGAAAGAAATGATTTGGCCTGGAGAAAAACACAATATTCTCTGGAGACCGAATGTTCTAATCACAACATATACTTCGTATTCATTCATATACAATGACATACAGAAGAATCATGTATTATATGGAGGAAGCAATGAACCATCGTCTGCTGAAATCAAGTGGGATTATTATTCATGACTACAGATCTAGGGTAAAGATTCAAAGCAAACTGGTCACTCCAATTCTGTAATCTCAAGGAGATATTTTGACCACATATGCACAGTCACACACTCTACAAGGTAAGTAGGTAAAATAATGTTTGTGACATTTTAATTTCAGTGTTTTCTCTTGACTAAACCAGATTTTTGTAGGGTGCCATCCATTTTATAAACCACTTTTATTTTTACTATGTTCTAGAAGTTTCCTATTGCACAGGGACCAATCTTCAGTTTTCAAAATTACTCCAAAATGATCATGATTCCTTCAATATTTCTACTTAAAAATGTCACTAAAGCTCTCAATGACCGGGGTAGAATGTACTTCTCCTGAGGTGCATATTACTCGTGTGCCTTATTTTTTCTGTTCCTAATTGAGAAAAATTGTCAGTGGTTGACCTGAGTGCTTCTACCAATAACAGTTCAACTTGAGATTCAAGTGACTTTACTTATTTTAAAATTGTCCTTCAAAAATTAGAGCAAAAAATCTTAAGTTTCAATAAAGGTTCAGTCAAGTGATTGCTTCTGAATTCTAGGGTTAACAACAGAAGACTAAGATATAAATTGTGCACTACTTAAAAAAAAAAATAGCGCATTCCGATACCATGTGAGTGATGCCATCACAGTCTACAAACACATTTAATGGCACGGAGGTTTTAACTAAATGCAAAAACTATAGACTTTCAAAATAAACTTATTCTGTACATGAAAGAATTTTTTTTCATTTATTTTCTTTTTCATAACTAGAGTTGAATTCCTTTCATGATATTTGCCTTATTTCTGAGTGAAAAACACAATATGTATGGGGCGTATATAGGGTACACCTACAGGTGCATTTTCATTTTTCAATCCAGATCCCACATTCCTTAAAGGAAAAGAAACCGTAGAGTTATGTTAGAGTAATATAATTGCAGACATCAAAAAAATGCCACTTTATCTTTTAGTGAAAAGTTAGCAATATTTAGTTCAAGACACCTTGATTTAAAAGAAATTCACTGTTTGGTCCTAGATATTACATCGACACAGTGTTCTTAAGTCTTTTACACAATTTTAAATTTTCTGAGGCTCAGAATTTTCATCAATAAAATGAACATTTTAAGAATTCAATGACAATTTATTAATAGCCTGTTCCATTGATGTGCTAATGAATATCATGTGTTGGTAAGACACAGAACATAACTTTGATAGTTAGTTAGAAATTATGACAATTATCCATTAATAGGAAACTTTTAAATACTTTTAAATACTGAGTGGCAGGCCAATACATAGATTATTTTCCACATACATGTGACTTTACAAGTAATAATGGTATCCTTTTTAAAAAGTATATTAAAAAGCTAAGAATATTAAACTATAAGTAAATGGAAATAGGAAATCTAAACTCTGACCTGTTTTGTTCACTCCAAAACACACGTGTTTCTCTGTATACCATAGTAATAAAAAATAAATATTTCAATCTAGTTAAAGAATCTGTTTTAGTTCTGGGGGAAAAAAAAGTGGAATTGAGTATCAGGAAAACTGAGTGTAGGTATTGAAATTTAACCAAATTAAAACATTGAAAGAATAAATGAAGTTTAATGTGATAGATTACCTGTACAGCAAGGTTAGGAATGAAGAAATCAAAGGAAAAGGGATATGTGTGTGGCAGAGAGACGCCCATAAAGGCATCACTTTTGTAAAACTCTTAATTTTGAAAACATGCTAATGCCTCACAAACTGAAAAAGAGGAAAATTGAAAGCAAAAAGTTTGTGAGAAAACTCTACAATTAAATAAATATGAAAAAAAAAATGCAGGCAAAACTGTGTTTTGAATAAATAGCATAAACTCCCAAAAGTGTGAGTAGGAAAAAGAATTAGCCCCAACATACTTTGACCATATTATTTGGACTATATGAGCTAAGGTAAAATAATCATGAATAATAATAATAGTAATAGTAAAAACTCTAGTCAGTAGATTTCTTTTTTTTTTTTTTTTTTGACCAGGGCTGGGTTTGAACCCACGACCTCCGGCATATGGGACTGGTGCCCTACTCACTGAGCCACAGGCGCCGCCCTCTAGTCAGGAGATTTCTTTTCACAGATGCAGGTTAGCAATTTGGAAAGCACTTTGTTTATATATTCTAACACTAAGCAAGTGGATATATTGTGGTTATTGAGATCCAGCTTTGTCACTGTCAAACAAGGGAGTTATCATAAGGAGAAAATATAAAAAAAGTGGCATTAAATTAAATTAGGGTTATCATTGTAATTCTCAATATAGTTTGTTATTTATATACTATATCTTATACACATATCTTTTGTAGTTGAAGAAGTCAAATATGACTTCTCCAACTTTAATACAGCTTTATTTTTTCCTTTTTTAAAAAGTGTAAACATTTTCTGGCCTCCTCTGTATATGAATGTTCAGATTCAGATGTAGAAACTGATACGTGTGTCTGTGGCTGTCCAACTTCCCAGCTCTCTCAGCTAAGAGACCACAGAAACAATGAAGCCATCAAGCCCAGATCTTGGTTTCTACAAGATATCCTCCACAGTAAGAAAACTGAAGAAATGCCTGCATCCAGAGAGAGGGCTGAAAAATAAGAAGATAATCCTGGAATATCCTAGTATGTGAGAAAAATTTTAAAAAGTTAAAAAAAACAATGTAGACAAGTCAAAAAAAAAAAAAGAGTCAGCTTGAAGAGGTCTACACTGGGGAGAGCTAGGACAATGTGAGATTCAAATAGCAGTAAGAATTGTAATATATTCAATAAAATAATTCAAGGATCCCCACTGATGAATGATAGAGAAAATTCTTTCTTTTGACAGAAAACCATGAGGGTATTTCCAGAAGATGTTCATACTCGAATTAGCAGGCAGGGGTCCTCCACGGGCCACATGAGGCAGTGTGATTGTATTTGTTCCCATTTTGTTTTTTTTTTTTACATCAAAATAAGGTATGTGCAGTGTGCATAGGAATTTGTTCATAGTTTTTTTCTTTTTTAAAAAACTATAGTCCGGCCCTCCAATGGTCTGAAGGACAGTGAATTGGCCCCTGTTTAAAAAGTTTGAGGACCGCTAAACCAGTGGGCGCAGGTGTCACCAATCCACTGAGGACTCAAATGAGGAAGGAGAACAAAGTCACTATCTTCTTGAGCTGAGGCATCTATCTTTTCCTGCCCTTAGACATTAGACCTCCTGGTTCCCCGGCCTTTGAGCTCTAGGATTTTTCACCACTGGCCCCTAGTTCTCAGGTTTTCAGACAGAGCCTGAATTGAACCCCCAAATTTCCTGATTCTTTTGCTTGCACCTAGTATTCTTCTTTACTTCCCTATTTGTGTGAGCCAATTCCTATTATAAACCTCCTCTCCATATCTGTACATATCCAGTTGGTTCTGCTTTTCTGGAGAATCCTGACTGATGGAGTTAATATCGTACATGTATACATGTTTTTAAATTTTGCAGCAATGAGATTCAGATTTTTCATCCTGCACATTTCTGGTGATCCCAAAGATTGTAGGCTTATGTATCATGCCCTAATTCAATAAAACAATGAGCCTTTTTGGTAGCAAAATTCATATGAATGATTCTTACAACTGAATTCGAAAATTATCTTTATGCACAATGTAGGAGTGGATGGCACACCTTTTGGGTACAGGACACAACTACAAAAAGGACTCTACATAACAAATTCAAATATTGTGATGTAGTTGTTTGTACACTCATATTAACCTGAAATTTAAAAAAAAATATCTTTATGCCAAACTAACTTTAACAAAGCAAGATCTTGGAATTTAGGAAACTCACTTTTCATGATAATAAGATACAAGCTATGCCTGAATGTCATTAGATAAAATATGTTCATTTACTGATTTGTGTTTAACATTCCCTTGAAATTAATGAAATTAATTCAGTGTAACCTGGTCTTTTTCATTTTTTTCAATTCTTAAATATTGTAATATTTAGAATAGGAATCATCATTAGTTTTTTTTTAAAAAAGTAGGTAAAACCTTTACCTGCCCACAGTCTATTTTTGCTTTCAATTTATCTTCACAGCCTTTGCATAGATTTATGTGCAAGGCTGCTTTCTTATATACTGTTTTCAGATTCTCTTCATGAATTTAGGTTTTTGAAATGCTTAGAAGACAGCATTCATAATTCTGTTAATATGTCTGCTCAAGCTGGCTTGACTTTATGTAAAAATACAATTGTTGACATTAATTAGTATTTTTAAAGAAAAAAAGTAACTAGACAGCTTCTACCCCTAGAGGGGAAATTGGATAAATGAAAACATCACTATGGAATAATTGATATACATTTGACAGTTTTTAATTTGCTAGTACAGAATTAATGTAACATTAAAATAGTAAACAACAAATTAATAGATGTCATTGCCTGATGTTTCCTTATGACCGTATGACATTTATTTGTTTACCTTCCATTATGGGCATTTAGAGCTTAAAATTGACTGTTTGGGGAACTGGGGATTAAATTTTATTCTTGATACTTTGAAAAACAAAATATATGCATATTTCAAATGGTGAAACTTGTTTAATGCCTTATGCTCTATTTCAACTGTTTACTTTTATTTGTGTTATTTTTTTTACAAAGAGTAAATTAATGATATGAGACTTCCACAGTCGGATATTTTCTCATAAAAAATGAAAATGACAAAAAAATAAAACTTCAGGATATGGATTGAGAAAGCAAACAAATTTAGAGAATATAATTTCTCTATTTGAGGGTAAAATAAATGCACATTTCTCTCTACAAAGTATCTACTACTTTCACGGTGCATTTTGATTCATTTCAGAGACAATAATAAAATTATTTTGCATGGTACATTTGTCTTAAAACTCTACATTTTATAAAGTCCTTTGGAAGCAATAATCCCCCAGTATCTTGGTTACTATCCAATGGGCTGAAAAATAGAGGATAATTCTGAAGCATTGGAGATGCAGGTGAGGAGAAAAGGAAGACGGAGGATGGTAGAAACCTGGGGAGATTAGCACGCAGGTCAAAACTGGAAAGGGTCCGAGGCAAGTCGGCGTTGCATTGCTGTTTCCTTCCTTCCTTCCTTTCTTGATGTCATTGCACCAGTTTCAGTTTCCTCTGAACAAAGAACCTTTCCTTTAACATTAAACCATTTTCTCTACCTTAGTGCTTTGTTCAGTTAGCACACATAAGAAGCTGCCTTAAAATTTGTATGAAGAATGGAGCATGCCTGGTAACCCCTAACACTGTATTTGTCAGCAGGGTATTACGTAATATCTTTCTAATCAAATTTCATTGCTTAATATGTCTTCTGGTCTACAAAACTAGACCAATTTCTTTTTTTTTTAAATTAATTTATTGTTTTATTATTAAATCATAGCTGTGTACATTAATGTGATCATGGGACTATGTTAACCAGTATGATGAAAATGTGTCAAACGGTCTATGAAACTAGTGTATGGTGCCCCATGACCAATTTCTTTTAATAAGGGTTGTATTAGTAAAATTCTCTAAAAAAAAAAAAATGAACCAATCGACCAAAACATTGTATATATGTAAAACCTTGAAGAACAGAGTTTGAATTGCAAGGGTCAACACATACATACACGGATTTTCTTCTGTCTCTGCCATTCTTGAGATTAATTTATTGTAGGAATACAGTATATATGTATGTATATATTATATATGTATGTGCATAAGTTGTATGTGTGTATGTATATATGTTACATGTGTGTGTATATATTATACATGTGTATATGCTGTGTACTAGGGACTATGGAAATTCTAGAGATGTGGCTGTGAGCTGATTTAGAAATGATGTAGTGATTTATTAAAGTCATTATAGACCAAGATTGAGGGTTAATCATGAAAGGACTCAGAGAAGCCTGGATTAGAGTTTGGTCACGAAGAGAATCTCTGTCAGTGGCCTATCAATTATCTTTGATAGAATTAAGGGTAGTGCCAAATCACCATTGATGTTTTTAATTTATATGTCAGCCTATGTCAACTAGTCTAGGCTATGGTGACCAGATGTTTGGTCAAACATTAGTCTAAAAGTCACTCTGGAAGTATTTTTGTACCTGTGATTAATATTTACAATCAGTCAACTTGAAGTATGTTCTGTTGACACTTGAACAATAAAGGTTAGGTATGCTGACTCCTCCCCACATAGTCAAAAACCTTTATATAAATTTTGACTTTCCAAAAATGTAACTGCTAAAGATAGTACACCATTGACTGGAATTCTTACCAGTAAGAGAAATGGTTAATTAACACATGTTTTGTAGGATATATCTATAAAATGGCAATAGAAAGGGAAAAAAAATATATGTATTGATACGTATGTATAATATATGTATTATATATGTGTAATATATGTACATAGCATATACACATATATAACATATGTGCATGCATGTATACATACGTATAAAATATGTACATACATATATAACCTATATTCTGTATTCTTACAATAAAGTAATCTCAGAAATGGCAGAGACAGAAGAAAATTGATGTACATATATGTTGACTCTTGTAATTCAAACTCTATTGTTCAAGGTTTTACATATATACAATGGGTTTCTCAGGGGTTTCAAAAGAATTTATTGGTTGTTTCACCCAACACCTGATGATATGATCCTTGTCTTATGGTCTTTATGGGAGGGAAGGAATCTAAAGTTAATAGAGCCAGTGAAACCCAGATAGGTTTCACATGCACCAATCCTACCTTCCTCCTCTTGTAATCTTTAGTTCTCTAACTCTACTGAGCCTCTGATCACCTTCCTCATTCTCTATCCACTGATGCCAGCACCTAGGCCCCTTAAAAACAGTTTTGGAACTCTTTCCCTGGAATGATCTTCAGAGCTGTCCTGATGATGCCCTGAATGTCATCAAAACGTCTTCCTTTCAATATTTCCTTTATCTTTTGGCAAAGAAAAAAGTAATTGGGGTGAGATCAGGTGAGCAGAGGAATGTTCCAATACAGTTATTTGTTTACTGGCTAAAAACACTCCTACAGACAGTGCCATGAGAGCTGGTGCATTGCTGTTACGTAAGAGCTGTGAGTTGTTGGCCAAGATTTTCTGTTAAGATTTTCCTAGCTGATCCTTTATTAATGTTTATTTGGTCTACCATGCTTCTCATAATCAGCCATTGATTTTGTTGTACGATTTGATGAATTTTTGTCATGTTTTTGTTAGTTCTACTCATTGCTCACCACCCTGACCTCTCTTCATCAGTGACACTTTCTCTCCCTTTAGAACAGTGTTGAATCCACTTGTCCACTGCCTTTTCATTCATAGCATTATCCCCATAAACTTGGATAACATGTCCCTGATTTAACTTCCAGTCTTGCCAAGTTTATCAAAAAAATGATGAATGTTTGTACATTATTCCAAAAGTCTTGTGACAGCACAGAAAAGCACACAACAATAACGAACACCAGTCACCATACATTGACATGAACACAGCTATGCGATACTGATATACCTTACTGAGCTATTTGTACAATGATTCCAATGCAAGCACATGGTGGCAAGTTTGCCAACTTTATTGTCAGTCCTTGTGAGTGTATATGCATGTTTATATTTAATTTCTGCTAATAAGAATTGCACGTCTAGTCACTGAGGGGTTATTACTACCTGCATATGTTGGGAGGAATCAAAGAAAGGAAGTAGAGAAATCCTGAAAGACTGAACAGGATTCAAAGATAGAATTGAAAAAAATAATACTATTTTAAACTGAAAGGTTTAAATAAATGACTTTATAATCCTGAAAAAAATAATGCTATTTTAAACTGAAAGGTTTAAATAAATGCCTTTATAATCCTGTAAGTCACCTTTGCCTTCTATAAACTGGAATGGGAATAGTAGAATAATATCAGGTAATATCAGCTCTTTGAAATAAAGAAATGTTTTTAAAGCATGAGTTGTCAGGAATACATTTTATCTCTTCCATAGGAGGATATCAAGCTCTTTAGATCTACAATCTCAAAATATTCTTGAATACCATCTAATTTACCTGATACCTAATTTCCCATCCCATCCTCCCCCGAGGAAACTCATTTTAATGTATTTGAAATAATTAAAACATCTTAATTATCATCAAAATCCATTTGGCTAGAGTGATTCATGAATAGAAGTATCTAAGTAAAAGAAAGCTAACATCCTTGTCATGTCTTGATGTATGATGTAGACAAGAAGGTTCTGTTGTAAAACATTTTTGCTTTTGTTCAGTTAAATTTGGCTTTCTCTTCACTTGCAAAAATTCTATTCTTTTGAGTGAAAAGATAGGGGAAAGAATCAGATATAAGTATTCTGCCTATTAAATAATCAAAAAGAAAAGGACAGCCTCAGCCCATGCTACTGGTTTTGTACACATATAACTTAAGTATATGTGTGTGTGTATATATATATATATATATATATAAAACAGAAGACTTTCACAAGTTTCCTCTCATTTCTGTAATTATTATTTGAAAGGTTGTCAACCGGTTATTTTCAAGATAACTGAATTTCTTGTACTATAGAGAAGGGTGGAAAATATAGTATAATTATTCTTTGATTAGGAATAGAAAGGGCTATTGGAAAGTAGGAGGAAAGACAGGCCTCCTAGATTAGAAAGTTAAAAAGGGCCCTTCAGGAAAGGGTTTCTGGAAAGCTGTGACTCAGTTTGATTGAGTATGACCTGTTCTCTACAAAATGCAATTTCTAGCTTGTGACACAAAGTGGAGTCACGGTCACAGTTACAGAACAGTGCACACAGAAAATGTCACAAGCATCACATGACTAACAGTCACCACCATACGATTGTCAGGAAATTAACAGGTAACAATTGTTAAAAAGAGAAGTCAAATGGGCACAAGTGGAGACTGAGGTCATCTGTGACCAATAAGTAGACAAGACTAGTTAAGGACCTTGGGGAACAACTAAAAGCTTTATTGATAATTATAGGAGGAACTAAGATAAGACGCTGGTGCCCCGCATTTGTATGGCCTTTCCTCTTATTTATGGGGTCAGGGGCTTTGCCAGTTTCTCTGGAAATGTCTATGCTTATCTATGATCGACTTTAACTAAAATGTACTCCATTTTAAGTCATCTCTACTCTTTTCCTACTGTCTTGGAGTCCCACTGCATTATCCCACCTCCCCTAACCCTCACTTTCACTTCTGTTCACCTTTCTTTGCTGGTTCTGCCAAGTGAATTGGACCAGGTCTACTGAACAGCTCCAGGGATTTGGAGACCCCTAACACTATTAAATGTCTCACTCAACATATAGGCATTTGAAGTGTATGTTAAGGGAAAGATTTAGATTGAGAAGCCAAGATTATATTTTCCAAAGTGAACATTAAGTTTTTAGTTTGTTCCGCCCCGTGCAGTATTTCTTCCTCTGTATTAGAAGGAGCTTAGATGATCAAACCTCTGCAGTTTTCAATAACTTAAAACATGTTGACTTTCAAACTCTTTCAAACAAATTATTTAGGTATGAAACTTATTTATTGGTTCTAAAATGTAAGAAACAACAAAATAAAACCCAGTTTATCTAAAATGGTTGTCTTTTCTCTGTACCTCACTGATAACTTCAGCTGCTTCCTGAAGGGACCAATTTGAAGCTACAGCAACACCTGTGATATGCAATTACATAGTGGGGCCAAAAATATGTATGAGAAAACAAAAAGTAAACAGCAAACTTAAATATAATAGAGAACTTTAGGCATATAAAGAATGCTATAAAAGTGCCTTGTTTGTTTTAGAGGTTTATAAGTTTGACCATAGGAAATAATAAAAATATCTAATTCATCTTATAGACACTTTTTTTGAAATAAAATGAGGGGATTTACTTAATGCTTTTTGTTAGAAGGGGATCAAGAATATAGCTTTGTTTCCTGTTTTCCTACATTTTCTCAGTAACATAATATTTCGTGAATCATTTTCAAATTAAAAGTAATTTCATATGTAAATTAATTTAGAAACAGCCATTAACATAGATTCACGTGAGAAAGAGTTGGTTCAGCATTCATGAATATGGTTTTTTAGGTAAGATCTTTGAGGCACAGACATTGTTTAGGGACAAATCAGATCATAAGGTCATTTTTAGTATGGCCTCTGGGTCCATTCTTCACTCTTCAAGTAAGAGAATAGTTATCAACAGATAAAACATTTTCTTATCTTTTGGTAAGACAAATGAAGAAAGCATGATTTATTTCTCTGAACAACACAGCATAATACTTATTAAAAGATTAAAATTATTTTCCTCATGACTTTGAAGAAATTTAATATATTAAACCAGAGTCATAGTATAAAAAAGCTCATGGAATAAAAACTGTGTTCATTTGCTGAATCTCAGGTGCAAAAATATAATTCTTATAGAGGCGCCAAAGATGATAAATGAAGTTTAGTTCCAGGATCTTAAGAAATCATTCAATATGAATTGTTATACTCTTGAGAAGTTAGTGTCCTAAAGGTTTCTAAGTGCTAATGATCATCCTTAAAGAGCTGATTTTGATAAGTTGACATTCCAAAGACATATTGATTCAGACCATAGATAGAGGAGCTAGGTTCTCAGTTTGTAAGTGAAAGTATTTTAGTGGTAATTTTACCTTCTGTTCAAAAAACTGTATTTGGATATTCTCTATTTTCTGTAGTAAACATAGCATTTCTATAATCTTTAAGAAAATAATTTAGGTTCTTCTGCTTTTGTGTTGTAAGCAATAAAAGAATTACAGTTGTTAAATTAGTGATTTACTTCTAAGCAGGAAACTCCAGGTATATATATTGTCCCTCAATTCCTTAGCAATTATTTTCCAGACTCTTCTACACATATGGGTATTCCCTTCCTGACAGTGCCAGGCAGTCTGGATTCTTAGCATCTTTTTTTTAATTATTATTAATTATGGGCCAAATCAAGCAGCAGATCCTGAAACACAGATAGATTTCTTGCTGGAGATGGGGCCAGGGCTTAATTCTGGAACACATTTCTTCTTAATGTGGAAAAGTCTGTAAAAATGTGAAGATTTTTGTATTTGCTACAGTGGACCTAGCCTAACCTCTCAGAAATTATACTGATAAAATGCTGATTAATAAGGTGATCAATGGCTTTACTGATTTTACAAATAATTACTGAACGTGTACTCTGTGATACTGGTGATGAATATGGAGATGAATGCAGTGGGCGAAATTCAGAGCTCATTAAATCTACACCGTTGCTAACATGAGAATTGCAAAAGAAAGGAGGACAAAGCACTTTTCTTGTTAAAAAAGTGGCTTATTAAAAAAAAGAGAAGATAAGAATTTGCTGATAAAAAAGAGAACAAATAATTAGGAAACAGGTAATTAAAGAAGACAAGCAGTTGAGTGGCGCCTGTGGCTCAACGGGATAGGGGGCTGGCCCCATATGCTGGAGGTGGTAGGTTCAAACCCAGCCCCTGCCAAAAAAAAAAAAACTGCAAAAAAAGTAAAAATAAAAATAAGACAAGCAGTTGTAAAGGGCATAGCTATGAAAACAGAAGCTCAGAGAAAAACAGACCAATGTGTCCAATAGATTGGGGAAGGAAATAGTATGACACATGTTGAGACTGACTTTAAACAAAGAATGAATTGGCAAAAACATATCCCTATAAGGAAGAATCTAAGAATCTGGAGGCCTGAACTCTAGGCCTCCATAGTTCAGTGGCCTTGGGTTCCAAAGAAGCTTTATTGCCACACCACACATATGGATTCCCTCTGAGAGGTCAGTTTTCTGCCTTTCTGCACATACACAACTCAAATGCAGTCACTCTCCTGACTCCTTAGGTCTCTCAAGCAAAATAGTCAGCTTACCCTCAAGGTCAGGGAACAATTTTCCCTACGAAGCAGAAGGAGAATTAATTTCTCACAAATAAGTGTTGGTAGTGTTGCACCAGGCTGTGACAATTGTTCATGTCTATTTAAAGGTTTGAATATGTAACAGGGACTAACACTGGGTAATTGGTTTCTTTACATTTAAAAGCCAATTCAATAATCACTTGCTAATAAATAACTTATAATGTACTATTTTTTTGTACACAAGTAACTTTTTGGTCTTGATTTTATTTATGATGGCTTATTTTCTTTTATAAGATTGTATTTGTTATAGCAAAGTGATTTACTAAATTTATTTTACATCTATGGATTTAATTCTCCCATATTTTGGCATGTGGTCCATAACGTATTATCAATATAAAAATGAACAGAGTTTATAGCTGAGGATAGGAGAATGGAGGAAAGCACAGTGGCCTAGTTAAAGAGCCATGTCAATGTGGAAGTTACTTTTCTGAGTGAACGCCTGAGAAACTGTCCATAGAATTAAATTTGTACTTTGAAAGAAATATGTGTAAGATGCTATAATTCAGTTAGAAAATCAGATCATCGTAGAAACAGACTAGAATCAGGCACCAAGTACAGGTTAGTGAATTACAGGAGTAATATACAATTATTATTCATGCCATATGTTAATCTCCAGATGGTCAAGTGCTTTGGAACGTCTATATGTACCATGTCAATGAAACAGTTTAACTTTGTCTAGGATACAGCTTTCTTTGTTACATAAATTGAAAATATTTAGGAAAAAAAGGGTCTTTCCTTTTAAGACAACAGAGAAGAAACTATCATGAGTAAATTAAATTAACATCACTAAAGGCATGAAAATAAATTGCTATTATTAAATGAAGTTCAGAATTACTTTGAGAAAAAAGTCAGTCCAGAATAGCAAAATTTTAATGAAACTAGTTGTTGTTTCCATTTTGTCCCCTAAAGAGGAAGAACAGAGTTTGATGCTCATAGTGATTCTAAATAATCACTATTTAGTGATTATGGGAAAAATCACTAATGGGAAAAAATATAGAAAGAGTGTCTAGTCTGTGTTAATAGAATGATGTATAATTGGCATATGTCAAATTCCTATGAGATTGTCCAAGCCATAATAGGAACTAAATAAGTGGTAATCAAGTTATAACTATTTTATGTGATGTTGGTTGCACAATATTCTTTAAAATGTGTGTGCATATATATATGTATATGTATACACACATATATATTGCACAAATTATTTTACATATTTGGTAATGATTGGATGATTTATGAATGGATTTATATTCGGGTTGAATATAATATTGCAATTATAAATGAGAAAAACACTGAGCGCATTGATTATACTGGGGTGAGGTATACAAATTACATATGTAAAGCGCTGTCCAAAGTACATATGCTGTCATACATATTAGCTAATAAATTAACAAACTAATGTGTTATTGATTACTGGGCAATTATTTTTAAAAGAATATATATCATAAAACATCAAGTAATTACTAATTATACTAACATTCATTTATGAAAGTCACCCCATGATAGATATTGTAATAGTCCAGACTCGTTTCGTATTAGCACTGTAAAACAATTATATTGCAAACTAATTACCTTAAGTTTCTGAAGGTCAAAATTCAAAATGAGTTTTACCGCAATAAAGCTGGGGTGTGGGTAAAGCTGGTTTCCTCTGGAGACCACAAGGGAACCTTCATTCCTCATCTTCTGCAGCTTGGAGATGTCAGCTGGTTTTCTTCGATCACAGCCCCTTCTTCCATCTTCAAAACCCGTCCCTCCAAACTTTGCATCTTGGTCACATTTCCTTTTTCTCTGTGTTGACCTACTTGCCTCCCTCCCTTTTATAATGACTTGTGATTATTTCATAGAGGACAGTGACATAATTGAAACTCATCTCTGCATCATAACTTATTCATTCAACATTTATAACTTATTCCCATCTGAACATTCCCTTTTGCCATATAAGGTAGCATGTGCACTGATTCCAGGGATTAGAATGCAGACATCTTTGAAAGGTTATCATTCTGTTGCATGAAAAAACTCAGGAAATTTCCTCCCGAAATATGACAGCTTTGTATAAAAAGTATTTTGAATTAAAACCTATCAGAGATCAAAAATCACTGGAAGGGGACTTTCCTTGTATCTTTGTATGTTGACTTACCCCATAAAAATATTAAAGGCAGTATTGACTGTCCTTCCTCTTCCTGTTATCTCAATATATTGCAGAATATAACCAGACTTGGCACAAATCATTTAAAATATAATACTTGTCTCTCAGGCTAATTTATATGTTAACCTGTTCCCTCCATCCATTAGTCTTCCCTATCACCATTTGTTTCCCCTAAGCAGAGTTACCTATATTGTTCATTTTCCCCCTACCCTGTAACAGGCATCTATAAAAATGTCTGAACTTAATTGGGATATTGAGTCATCACTTTTGTGATTCTTTCACTTGTTGCTCTGCCTTTTAATTGTGAGCTGATCTTTCAGCAAACCTTTGGGGGAAAGGGCACATTTCTCCTCAACCCTACACTACCACAATCTTTGAAAAATACTTTCTAATTATATAGTCAGAACAGCACAATGAAGTAGAATTTAGTCTCTCTATTTTGAAAATGGACAGTGGTGGACAGATATCTATTCCATCTGTCTTCAACTTTATCTTTCACCTGAAAATTTTACGTACGTTAAGTAGGACTTCATCCAAGAAACTGTAACCAACTGGTCAACATACAGAGATGGTCATAAGAAGGAACCAGACTTACTGTGCTGATGTGTACATGTGGTGCACATCCAGTCTATGAAAATTAAGCCAACATAAAGAGGTGGTCAATTGTGGAGGTTCTATTATATTCTGATCTTTTCTATGGAGAAATAATTTACCCTTCATGAGGAATACAATGGAAGGTCTCACATTTCAACCTTCTCATTGGTTTCCTAGGGTGTATATTAGGACCATGGACATGAATGACCAGCTCTACCCTCAGAATGCCCATTTCTCCCATTGCCCCGACTACAGCATTTCCGGGTTTTGACAATATATCTGGGGAAGCACTTGGGCAGAGGCCACTCTCAACGCAGCCACTTTCAGAAAGTTAGCACTTTCAGAAGCTAACATTCACTTCCTTCAGTAGTAACTTCCTAGTAACTGCTCTTGATGGCATATTTTGAAGGCCTCTTGTGTTGCTCCTCTTCCTAGACCCTTCTGTGTGAAAACACTTTCAAGTGCCTGTTTCAGTAACTACTGTAGAGTGTTGTTCAAAGAACAATTCTTGCTGTGCCATTTGGTGGTGACCACGGGGCAACACACCCTTTTCAAAAAACCACATTCAGTGCTGCCTAGATTACAGAGCATCTGAAACCGTATCTCAAGTCAACCCTTGGCCCTATGACTGTAACATTAAATGAAACATAACTTATAAAAGACTTTAGGGACTTGGAGGAAGCTTTAAAATTTTTCTCCCATTACCTTCTCTTGCCATATAGTGTAACGTATAATGATGAAAACAAGTCCAAGTTTGACTAGGCTATTTCATTATTCCCTAAAATCAATATGTTGATTAAATTCTAAGAGTAATACAAAGTTTCTGTGTGTGGAATATATTATAAATACACACATGTATACAAATGCATAGCCATGCATGTGTGTTTGGCACATACATGTATATGCCACTTACATAAGTATATTGGCACTTATGCATATGAATATGTCATTTATATACATATACACATACATATTAAGAAATAGGTTCTGGCTTAATATCATTAACACCAGAGGAGGCAAATCCAGCTTCATCTTTGGCAGTGTCCCCTCCTGGAACATTTTCCTGAGTTCTTCCCTCAAGGCTACAGAACTGCCCTATATATAGCTCCATCATTGCACTTGCTTAAAATTGCCTGCTTTAGTCAGTCTGCCTGACTTAAATTACACTATAAGCAACTTGAGGGGACAGATCATACATTATTCATCTGTATAATTCCTGAAACATGATAGAAGTTAAAAATAATTGGCTGACTTAAACAGGCATTCAGTCATACTGTAGTTACCCGAGGTCAGGGCTGGCTGTGAAGTGCACAGGATAATCCAGTAAGCCATCGGGGCTTACTCTGGGACCTCACACCTTGCCTGGTGGCAGGCCTGTCACACGAGGAGTGAGTGTCCAGATTCCTACATCCCGGCATACTTGCATCCATCCCTACTTCCCATTTCCCATTCTTCTTCTGCATTACGTTTACATTGCTTACGACAGTCTAGGGCTGTTCAGATTTGGGAATAGAGATGAAAGGAAATTTTAGGGAATAATCTCAGTAGAAACTACAAAAGCAATCCAGAAAATATGTTAAGCAAACGTATATGGGATATGACGATTAAGTTCTCAAACTTGTCCTAGAGAACATGCTATATCCTCATTGCTGAATATCATCATAATCACTTTTGAAGTCCTCCCCTTAGGAAGCTTTACACCAACACCATTGCTTATTCCACCGTTTAAAGCAATTTTGGAACTCTTTTTAGAGAAGGGCAATCAAATCTGTCATTGTATGAGAGCTGACGATTAAGTTCATGAACTTGCCAGTGTGTGCTTATCCCGGTATCACTGTACAAAACATTCAGGAAGGTTTCCTAACCTTGTTTTATCGGTGACTCTCAGCTGTGTTTGTGCCGCGATGTGGGGGTGTCTTGCTGCGTGGTGTTCATTATTGTCGCACGTTTCCGTGTGCTATTCAACAACAGGCCTGACGGATATTCCAGAAAAAGAGTTCCCAAATTTTACTGAAGGATGTTCTAGTCACTGGCATCAGTGCACAGCTTCCTGAGGGGAGGACTTTGAAGGTGACCATCGTGATGTTCAACAATGAGGTATGTAGTTTCTAGGTCTGAATTTAATTGTCAGACCTCACATACATTTTTTCCCAGCCCATGTAAAAGATTTCAAAAGGGAAAAACAAACAAAAACGGTAAAATGAATGCCAACTGTTACAGAAGCAAGGAAGCAACAAACAATTCCTGATTCTGTATTTCTAATTTGGAGAAGTTACAACATAAAAATCATGCTGGCCAGTGAGGCCTCACAGATTGCCTTGTGTAAGTTCACTGGGGACTTGGCACCAGTTCTCTCAAGGCACCATAATCTTGGCCATGGGGTTAGTTTGATTGATAAGTCAGGTCTTTTTTTTTTTTTTTTTTAATAATACCTCTAGGGGTTGTGGCTTTGGGCAAGGAGAGAGCTAATTCCAGCTTAATTGTCACATAAAATTTTCCCTAAAGCACAGAAGCCACTGACCTTTTGCTGCTTCCTAGGACATACTCTGAGGTGTCCCTCCTGAGGGTAATAACATACCTGGCATTACTGTTTAACAGCTCGAGCCCACTGTGGATGGTCCTGTCACTACTGTCATTTCACCTTTTTTGCAAGGAGAAAAAAATCGGTGCCTATCCCTTAGACCTCTGCACCTGCTTTTCTTTTTGCTGAAGCAACCTCCGGTGGTTGTCCTTTGTCCTTCACAGACTGGAGATTCTTAGCCCAGAGCAATTAAAACACTGTCTTCTTCCATGTACACTTCAAAGTGGCCTTGCCCTAGCACAGTCCCTCTTCCCTCCAAACTACCAAGTATTTCCACGTGTATACTTTCTCACGCACCACATTCATTTTTCCCATCTCCACAAGTTCCATAAAAATAAGAACTATATGTTACACCTCTCCTATTTGCTACAGCATAATTTAACATATACATCAACTGCTTCCCTATTTACCTATCAAGGCCATGGTTCCCTCATTTGCTCTAAGAATACATAATGCCTTCATGGGACAATATATGGCTCTCACTACTACAATATTTGGTAAGTCCAGTAAAATCACACTTTATTTTCAGCAGTAACTTTACATTTTTGAAGAACCTCAGAAGAAGGAGCAATATATTTGTAAAAAAAGATTTCTTTTTTCTACTAGAGAAAAGCAGTATAAAATTCCCAAAGGTCTGACCTTATCCACATTGGTTTTTATTCCCTGACAAAATCTAGAATGGATTGGCTACCTCTGGCTTTGATTGGTTTTCCAGAAAAGCATTTTATCTAAAGGCTCTTTCTGATCAGGCATGGGCAAGGTAGCCAGTGTTCTTCCAAAGAAAGAAGAAGGCGTTGATGTTTTTCCACAGGTAATTCTTTTATAATGCATGCCAGAAATTTATTACTAGTGATTCATCATCTTAGATATTTTGTCATATTCAACTTAAATTGGGATAAGAGAGAATTGTGCTAAACAACAGAAAGCTATATTTCAAAGAAATGTTGGGTTATATTTTAAGCATTAAATAATATACAATACTTCATATCGTTTGTACACAAATTAAAAAACATATATGTTAAATAAGGGGCCAAGTTAGAATGTGTAACAAAATTCTACCTTCCCATTTCCTATTATAATTCTTTTCAAATAAAATAGGAAATTATTTATAATTCAACCTTATTTGAGAGGTATTCTTTGCATAGACAGATTGTAAAATCTGACATTACTTAAATGGGTGGGAAAGGAAGATAACAATAAACTTCATTTATTTCATAGTCCAATAAAGTCTAGCCCTGAGTTAAATCTGTACTTGTGTTTGGCCATCTTCTAAATATAAAATAAATCTAATTTCACCTCTCATTTCACACATCCCTTCTTTGCTTTAAAATTTTACAACAAACCTTCTTAGCTGGAGCACCTCCTCCCCTCCTGTCTTTTGTTACACTGGCTGTTATGATTTGGAACAATTTTTTGGAAAACATACAGAGTGTCACGTGCTGCACTATGGAGACCTTATATACTATCTACTTCTTAGCACAAATTAGGAAACTACAGCCTTGATATGTCTCGGTTCTGATTCTTATTCAAGATCTATAAGGCGTGTTGTGCCTCAGATTCTCACCATTAAAAATAGCCCATTATAATGGGTGAACAAGATAATGGCTTGCAGTGCAGAACTGAGTCTATCATAGCCTTGTTTCTAATGCCGGCCTACCTGCAAACAATGATGTTCACTCTGCTTCAGCAATAGTCAGATTGCACTTCAGTCATGGCTCTGCATGCCAGCAAAATTCAAAGCAGCCTCCATTTCCAACCGTATATTCCTAGAAAAGTTGTATTTTTCCCACTGGTAAGATAACTTCCTCTTGTAGCTTCCCTTTCTGGGGTGGGAAAGAGAATAAAATGTGGAGAGGGAATTTAAAAAATTCAACATCCAAAGTCAGCAGGGCTCTGCTCCAAGTGCAGAAGGGGACATGGATATGAGGGTATTAGAGGTTTGTACACCTCACTTTACAAAGATTTGCTTCAGAGATATTTAAACAGAACAAAATTACGTAGGCGGGCTGAAAACTGTGTTCAGGTAAACTATCCAACACCAATTACAGATCTTAATTCTTTAACTTAATAAGGCACCAACTTCTTCCCACATGATGAAGCTTTGAATGTTCAAGTGCATAGGAAAAATTTATATGAATTGTTGTTTCTGTGAGAGTTCCAATTTTATTCCATAAACACTCTCTAAAAGCTATTACATTTTATTGAATTATTTATTAAGCAATTGAGCTCAATGATTTTATGCCACATCTTACATTCTAAGGGCATATTATATTGTCACAAGAATCACATATTTTATCTAATTATATGGACAGCTTATTATATTTATAGATTGACATTTGAATATCTGATCAATTACAAATCATCAGCACACAATGTAATATGATGCCTTAGTTAATTCAATTTCACTTTCAATGGATTTCATCTCGAAATATTAATTTAGGTAAATGTGAGTGCACAAAAGTAAAATTACTTCAAGCAAGAACAAATTTAATCTATTTTTAAAACTATAGAAGTAAAATATATATGTGTACTTTGCAACTATGAAAAATATATTGAAAGTTGTCATGTACTCAACACCAATTTTGTGCACCTCCAACTTGCTTCACCAAGAAGCAGATTATGAAGGTCTTAAATAAGTTTTTATAGACACATTTGGTTACTTTCCAAACAATAAATACATAATAAAGCCTTTTCCTGAGATTATTTATGGTACAAGTTGAAAACTGCCTGCAAAAGTCATCAGGAGCTGGTCTCTGGATGTGCTTGTTTTATCTCAACTCACAGCATGGGGATTTTATTAGGCAATTTTTCTTAAAAATCAAAATCAGAGATCGTGTACCACCCAGGGAGTCTAACTCCCTGTCAATGAGCCAGGGAGACATGGCTGTTTGCTGCAGCTCCACCGCGTTTCCTAGTATGTGTGGATCCTTCTGAAAACGTTGAGATACTCAAAAATCAAGAAACATAAAATCCTCATGGACAGAAACAAAGGAAGCCCGCTCAGTATTACCAATAAGCCCAGCAAGTTGAAAATCGCATGGGTGACTCAGTATTACCAATAAGCCCAGCAAGTTGAAAATCGCATGGGTGACTCCAAAAGGACACTGTCAACTATGTTTCTTGGAAATGAATAGCGGGCCATAACACAATTTCTCTCAAAACGTTTGTAGGAACCCACATAAAGCTTGTACAGAGAATATGTTCCCTACTTGATTTCGGAAGAAGTCGTGTTTGCTGTTCTTCACCTATGATACTCGTATTGTGGAAGAACAAAATGCAGTATCTTTGAGGCAGCAGAATTTGCATAAGTACTAGTTAGGATGCAGTTTTGGAAACATACGTAATAGAGAAACTCTTCTGGAAGTGTCCCTCAGTAGCATTTTCTGTTTACAAAATAGGAAGTCCCGTGTTGTTCTTCAACAGGCTTCACTGTTTCTTATTTCCCTTCTCCACTGTTCCTGGCATTCCTTCTTCAACTCGGGTTAACACAGAACATTTCATTAAAAATATTAATATAGTCTCATTTATCAAATAAATATAGCCTATATTAATATATAGTCTCATCTATTATTTTCTACCTCTAGAAAACTGAAGTAGGAAAGTGAACAGGAAACAGGAGGTATTAAGGCAACAATGTTTGATTTTCCTGAATTATTGTTTTAGTGTTTCCCGCAACTAAACACATATTAAAGTGATTTGGGAATATCTTATTCATGTTGTATTTTTTAAATAAATAGTTATGAGACTGTAAGTCAGTTGCATAACCTCTCTGAGAGTCACATTCCTTTCTGTTGAGCAGGTGTCTGGCACAGGGAGAGCCCAGAGGGAGGAGTCAGACTCCCTGGGTTAAGACACTGATTGTCATTCATTTTGAAACATGGTGCAGGCATCTAATGTGTCTGGGTCTTAGCACCTGTACCTATTTACTGAAGATAATAACAACAGCATTTCCTTAGAGGGTTAATTTGCAGATTAAATGAACTAATATTACAAAGCACTCAAAATAGTAGCTGTCCTATAATAATATTATAAAATTTTATTAACAACAAATAAAACTGCCAATATATACTAGATTATGTCTAAATTAATCACCAGCTTTAAATTCTATTTTGATTTCAAATTCTGTGATATCAGTATATTAATTAAGATATCTCTTTACATATGTGCTATTAAAGAGGTTACCACTATTATTCTGATTTTAAATTTTAGAAAAGATTATTGCCAAATATTTTTAGATGAACATATATACAATTTTTAATAGTGAAAATAAAAAGATTGAAGTTTAAATATGGAAATCCATCATTGAAGGTCACCTTTGTTCCTTAGAATGCAGTTAAGCTTCAGTTATATTTTAAAAACGTGAACTTAATATCTATATATAATTTCCTATATAACATACATAGGTTAAAAAAATTGGGATATTTTATGACACACATTTATATTGGGAATATATGTTGATAATCAAGAATCAAAATCTCTCCTTGAGTAACTCTTCTGACTGTTTCCAACATAGTTCTATCAACTTTTATCTATATTTTAAAAAATTACTAATTCTGTTGTGTTCTACCTGAAGATCCCGACTTAAAGAGAGGGCTACTTCTTTAAATCTGTTCTGACATTTTTTTGTACTTACTATGATTTTGATATCCTTGCCTATTAAAAGTATCCATTCCAGAGAGTTTTAATTTGCAGCTTAATTCCAAGGTGATGAAATGTACAAAAATGTTGAAATGTCTTACTAAAACTAGTGACCTAATTCCATATGAAAGTGAAAATTTAAACCAGTGTAGTTCTATGCTAGAATATTTTTCCTGTTTTAAATACAAATCTATTTTAGACTATACTCCATGAGTTATTGAGAAGTATTGCCAAATGGGATTTAATTCAAAAAGATATATAAATATATAAAAAAATACATACACATATATATGTCTGTGCGTTTTACATATATACATATATAAATATATATTAAAATATATATTAATATAGTATATATTATAATAATATAATAGTATATATGTATATATACATACACATATGTGTGTGTTTTACATATATACATACATATAAATATATATGTATTAAATAATATATATATATAGAGAGAGAGGCATACAATGATGGAACAGGAAGGAAATACAGTGTCTGGTACAATGCCATTTTATAAAGCAGAAGAAATTTTAAAAGCAGACAGGTTAAGTTGTCAAAAGTTTACCTAATAGGGAGTGTAACAGGCAAAAATGGATACACAACAGGTAAAAATGGATACACATTATTCTACTTAATGCCCATTTTGTCCTAAGCAGTATTTAATATGGTCTGGAATGTTAAACGATTCTCTAATTAAGATATGTAGACACTAAGTGTATTAATTTTTTTATCATCACTTGTTTTGAAATGCTGAAACTCATCAATATCGATGATCATTCATTAGATATTATCAAATGGTTATTGATAAATTACAGAATTGTATAGAAGCCGTAAGTTCAAGGTGTTTGCTTCTTTGCCTACGTGCCCTGGCAATGGAAGCCCGGCCACTGTCGGTGGTAAATGCATCCTGCTTTTTAGCTTTCTTAGTCTGTAAACCTATCTTTTTCTTCCTCAATAAACTTTGTTTCATGCCTGAATTGAAAAAAAATTTGTTTTCTGCAGGTATTTAATACCAAATATTTTACACTAAGATATCTCCGCAAATAAATCTCAAATTAATTTAGAAATGTGGGCTATTTGCATTCTTTCAAAGTTAGTATTATGAGTAGCAATTATCTCATTCAATGCATAAATTATTAATATATTCATATCTTCTCTCATATATCAGGATTTTTGAAATGATTACAAACCCACAAACACACAGGTGAGCACAATTTGTTTCTTAAATTACATGTATAGTCCTGAGAACTCAGAGACAACATGAAGGAAATAGAAGCAGTTAGGTATTTTTCTGTGGTTAATAAACATTGTTGCAAAATAATAGAAAAATGTAAAATATAGAAGAATGTAAAGGCATGAACTCATGCTCTACCCCCCTGCTGATAGCCCTGTAGACATTCTGGTACATTTTTTCAGACTCCTTAGTCTCCATATGTGTTTCTGGGTATGTCTTTGTGCAATGCATGCTGAGACAGGAGAATGTGGTCAAATCTAACTATACAATAGTGGATTTCCTTAGTTCACAAGTGGTATATGTACTTTAAGACCAAAAATATTGTACAAGACCAGATATATTGTCCTACAACTTTGAGGGTTAATTTATACTTATGTCTCTTCTTCATTTATACATTTCATTATACGTTGAAAATTTTGTAATATTCTATTTTAATGGAATTTATGTCTATGAATTTATTTCTAAATGCAATTGGCCACATTATATTTATTTTGATTCAGAGAACCTTAATGAAAAATTTTAAGTATTTGATTGCTATAATTTTGTCCTAATAATTCACAAATTAAACATCAAAGACAGTTCTCTGGGTGGCCTTGAACTAATCCAGTTCTCCCCCTTTTCATGTTTGCAACTCTCAAAACTAATGGTAAAATGTGCGGAGAAAAAGACATCTGGGAACTAACTGGACCCCTTAGAAATAGAACATCTGTCAGCACTTTAGATCAGCAAGATGTATTACCCCAGAATAAAAAGCCCAGAGTGAATTGTTTTTTGGGTCCTTCAGCTGTAGTACCAGTGAGGCCTGGGAGGAGCCTCTATCTGTCCCAGGTATATTTCCTTAGCCTTGGGGGGGAAAGGTGGGTAGTGGGCAAGCTTGCAATGCATCCCAGACTTCTACTGCCTATTTGGAAGTAATAAATCCAGTTCAAGTGAATTATTTAAGTGTGGATGTTTTCTGTTTCTGTACAACTTGGTAGCCAGTACTTAGTGAACCTGCTTCTTAATAAGAGGAAACTAATTTTTACTCATGCATTCAATAAATATTTTGTGTTCATGGCATACAAGAGTCATTCTCTTAGATGATGATAAAGAACAAGAAACAAATATCACCAAAGTAACGATAAAGCCCTGTCCTAACAGAATGTACATTCTGATAGTTAAATGCATATGGTAAATAATTAGATAATGTAAAATGTGATAAAGTGGCAAAGAATCATGGATAGTATGAATAAAAATAAAGTAGGAGAAAATAATAAAAGCTACCAGAAAACATTGTTTTAGATGGGGTAGTTTCATAATGTCTTTTTAAGAAGATACATTTTGAGGAGGGACTTGAATAAAGGGAATTAGCAATGCATCTACCATGAATTCTACAGCAACGTAGGAAGCCAGCAATCAGATGAGTGGGGAAGCGTGTCTTTTCTCAGCCAAGTATCCAGATGAGATCCTAGCCCTGGCTGACAACCTTAATTATCACTTCATGAGATCTTAATCAAAAGACCAAAGAATGCCCAGATTCCTCTGAGTGTTCTTTTATACTGCTACATTTGTGATTATTTGTTATACGGCAATTTAAAACTGATACAGATTTTAGTACCTGGAAATGAGATGCTGCTATAACAAATACCGATAGTGGCAGTCAAATTGGGCAATGGGCTGGAATGAGTCTGGAAAGATGTTCAAGAGTATTACAGGGTAAACTTAAAGTCCTTACAGCAAACTATTACAAGTGTGGACTTTGAGGATGCTGTTGCTGAGGGCTCAAAAATCAAGTTAAAAATCCTTGCCATACAGGGACAGAAGGCTTAGCATAATTGTCCCCTGAAGTTATGTGGATGGCAAAACTTGCAAGCGATGAACTTGTTTGATTGAATAAACAAACTCAACAAACTTGTTTGATTGAACTTTGATGAACTTGATTTCTAAGGATTTTTTTTTTTTTTTTTTTTTACTTTCTGAATATGATAAAATGTGAAAGGAGAGAGAGAAACTGAGAGAATCACTTGGAAAAGAAAAAAAAAAAGCCAGATCTTGACGGTTTTGAAAATACTGATTCTTCCTAGATTTCAAAGACTGGTAAAATTCATAAGTGTCTTTCTAAAGTATAACCTAGGCAAAATAAAAGGATGTCACTATACAAATCATGGCTATCTCTTCAGAAATACCAAAAGGTCAGAAATTCAGTGACACAAAGGGTCCTCAGAGAGATTAATAATATGCCTGAGAGGTCCTTTCAATCAGCCTTAAAAATGAGGATTTTGTCCTTCAGCCCCCTGAATAGGAGATACAGAGTGATTACCTAAGTAACGTCTGTAGGTGAGACGTTTGTCTAATGAACTGACCCCCATTAAAATACACAAGAGATCCATAAGGTTTTTTTTTTTTTGTAGAGACAGAGTCTCACTTTATGGCCCTGGGTAGAGTGCCATGGCCTCACACAGCTCACAGCAACCTCCAACTCCTGGGCTTACGCGATTCTCTTGCCTCAGCCTCCCGAGTAGCTGGGACTACAGGCGCCCGCCGCCACAACGCCCGGCCATTTTTTTGTTATTGCAGTTTTGGCCGGGGATGGGTTTGAACCCGCCACCCTCGGCATATGGGGCCGGCGCCCTACTCACTGAGCCACAGGCGCCGCCCCGATCCATAAGGTTTTTAAGAAAATGAATTCAGCAGAAATACTGCCAGCTCAAACCTCCAAGGACATAATAACTACAAAAGAAAAGGCTATTGTTCAAGTCCCCAAAATTCTACTGGCAGGAAGCTGACTGATAAACAAACTCAAATACAAACACATGTGACATTTTACAAATGGGAACGATAACTCAGAAGGTGAAATGAAGATGGAATGGAGAGCCACGAGAAATTATTCTTAAAATGTGAAACCTAATAGAGAATTTCCAACATTAATGGGGACTCATTTTTGCCGCCTTACTAAAATGTTTGTAATCCATTTCTCATGTGTTGCCTGCCATCATGTCACACCAGGATAACTTGTCTCTTTTCTTTCATATGCCCATAAATGGAAAATAATTTTGTCTCAGAAACCCTACTTATGTAATTACACTCTAGAACTGCGTCTACCCCAGGATCTTGTTTAGAAGATAAGATTTTGGATTTGATCTGAGGTATACCGGGGTGAGATTTGGGGGACCATGGGAGGCAGTGGATATGTTTTGCATGCAAGGAGGAGCACAGATAAATCTGTCAATGGAATACATCTCTGGATCTGGGTCCTTGTCCATACAGCCTCCCTCCTTCCTTCCTTCCTTCCTCCCTTCCTTCTTTTCCCTTCCCTCCCGCCCTTCCTTCCTTCTTTTCTTTTTTTGACACAGAGTCTCAAGCTGTCGCCCTGGCTAGGGTGCCATGTCATCATAGCTCACAGCAACTTCCAACTCTTGGGTTCAAGCAATCCTCTTGCCTCAGTTTTTCTACTTTTGGTGGAGACAGGGTCTTGCTTTTGCTCAGGCTGGTCTCGAACTCATTAGCTCAAGCTGCCCACCCGCCTAGGCCTCCCAGAGTGCTAGGATTACAGGCATGAGCTATGGTACATGGCAATAGTTTAAACTTCATTAGAACAGATTATTTTCAACTCCTTTCATTTCTAAAAGTTACTTTTTTTTTTCCATAGAGGTGAACAGGTATTTAATTTCAAAAAACCTATTTATTAAAGTAATATGAACATAGCTTGTGTCCTTATCAAAAGTACTAAATTTGATGTCTAACTGTTCTAGCATAAACATTTGTTAAAGTTTTTAAACTTTCAAAACCCAAATGTTTAAACATTTAAAGATAAAATATCTTAGAGAATGCTTAGTTCAAAGAAGGACCGGGTGCAATAAATAGATGTATAATACTTGCTGGGTAATATCATTATCAAATTATCTGTTATGTTTCACAAACTACATATTCTGGAAATAGAGTAGAGTCATCTTAGTGTAAAAAATAAACACACGATCTGACTGATATCAAGACCAAGCTGTGCAGAACATATGACCTCATTGCAATAATTCATGTCTTTGAAAAATCGCCCACCTTATGTGATACTTTATTCCTAAGGAATATAATATTATACTCTCTATTTATTATTTTTCCAACCTGCGTGGCCCTGTACCAAATTCTCCTCCTTCCTAGTGACCTTTCTTGGCCATTGTAGCAACACTGTATGAAATTAACTCTGAACTTACTGCACTATTTCCCTGTGTCAGGGCATTTATTACTTGCTATAATGTAATTGACTCATCATGCTGATTTTTTTTCCCTCCTAATGCCCATGAACTTATAAGAACAAGGGTCTATTTTGATTCATCTTTATCCTACTCTTTGTACTTAGCATGAGATTTTGCAAAAAAGATAGGTGCACAGATGTTCAAGTTGTTCTACATCCTGCCACAATGGAATAAGCTCACAGATTTTCTGTGTGTTGCTGCAAATAATAATTTTTAATAGTCAGAATATGCAGTTTCTATCCTTTGATCTCTCTCCTTTCTACATCACAAAATACAGTAGCTGTGAAAAAGGATGATTTAACCTTTCTGAAATTCCCTTGTGTCTTGGGTAAACTGATATAATGTCTTAACTTTTAGAATAAGAAGAGTCTAAACTAAAAGGTCTGCTCTGGTTCCTTGCACATCTTAGATGTTTGATATGTGAGACCTTTCTGAACTTCACCTAGAATATATGTCTCCTGAAGTAGCAAGCAATTCTTTTGTATTGCTCACAAGAGAATTATAAAGACGTATGGAAAGCGTAAGTGACCTTGCTTTACATTCTAAGATTCCCAGATGTCTTTGTTGTAGAGAGAAGTATTTACCAAAAAAAAAAAAAGTGTTTGCTTGAAATAACAAAGCAAAAATAAGAAATAAATGCTTAAAGTAAATAAGATGGGGGTGAGTTGAGGTAAAAAGCCAGGCATCATGCATATAACCACAGTGAATCAAGCCCAAATCATGGAATACTTAGGGAAAAAAAAATCAATAAATATCTCCAAGTATAGATCTCAAAATTATTCTCAAGTATGTATAGGACACACTCTGTCACATGTGGCTTTTCACTGGCTCCTTAATTTTTTTTTTTTTTTTTTTTTTGCAGTTTTTGGCCAGGGCTGGGTTTGAACCCACCATCTCCAGCTTATGGGGCCAGAGCCCTACTCCTTTAAGCCACAGGCACTGCCCTGGCTCCTTAATTTTTATGTGAGTGTTTAGGATTTGGTTACATGAGCAGGGCTTGGAAATTTTTGACTTATGAAGACTTTTGCATTGTTACAGTGAAGAGGAATATGAAGAGGGAGGATTTAGAGGAATTCATTACTTATCAATGTATTAGTGTTAACCCTCTTTTCTCTGCATTCTCTATTCCTCATCTGGCATCAGTCAGAGAAGATTCTCTGCCTTTATTTTTATTTTTTTGTTGTAGTAAGAGCAATGTACTCAATTTTGATATGAGGACAATTAACGACGTTTAAGGTCACGGTGGGGTGGGGGAAGGGGAGAGCAGAGAGAGAAAGAAGGAGGGAAGGGTGGGGAAAGGAAGAGCAGAGAGAGGGAAGGAGGGAGGGGAGGGGCCTTGGTGTGTGCCACACCTTCTGGGGGCAAGACAGGATTGCAAGGGGGACTTTACCTAACAAATGCAATCAGTGTAACCTGGCTTATTGTACCCTCAATGAACCCCAACAATAAAAAAAGAAACAAACAAACAAAAAAAAACATGAAAAGACTATCTTTTCTAGGGGTGTTTTCCATTGCCAAGAATGGGGTCTTCGGTCCTCATTCTCCCTGCATCAGTCCAGCACAGTGCCCTCCTCCACCGCTCCTTTCCCTGATTGCAGAGCCTGCCCAGCAGCTCCCACAAGATCCCGGATCCTACTGAACCAGAATCCCACAGTGCCCAGTGAGCTCAGGCCACAGCACATGGGGCCCGAGGAGGTCTACTGGGACTCTCCTGCTCTTGAGCAGTACTACCCATGTATTTTTGTGTATTCTTATTTTTCCCTTCAAAATTTTGGACAAACATGTATCCGTTATGCATGGAAAATAGGTAATATTTTTCTAAGCTTAATATAGTCAAACACATTGCTGTCTCCTGCCTTGATACTCGATCACTCATTACTTTTCTTGGTATCTGTCAAACACTATGTGACACTCCATTTATTGTTTTCAGTTAATTTGAAGCACCACATAAATGAAACCAAATGAGGCAGGAGTTTAATACTCACTTGGCTTGCTTTTTAAGTTGAATACGAAAGAAATATTCTGGAAAAATGATGGCTTTGAAAATTATGGAACTAATTCTATTATTTTTATTAATAAAATATATGCAATCTATATTTTATTTTTTAATACATGCTATGTCTGTCTTATAATAAGGTGTTTCTTTAGCCTTACACTGTGTAAGGTCTGGGTGGAAGAAGCTCTGATCTACTAGTAGATCAAGTAGATAGACATTGTTTTTAATTATAAATTTACTGCTAGCTAGACATGTGACTTTATACCAGTTATTTAATATTTCTGGAAATCTTTTTCTCACTTAGAAAAAAGAGGCAAACGAACTGAGCTCTCAAAATTTCCCAATATTTCTTAGGATAGACAAGATTGCATTAGCATAGTAAGGGTGGGAATCAAAATATCATTGGAACTTTCTTTTTTTAAGCGCACACAAATCTTTCTAAAAATCCAAGCTGTTCTCTAACTCCATAGGGCTATCATCCTCATGCTGTTGCTTGGCAGCTGAATGTGAAGTTTCCTGATTATATCACCTAGAATATGAGGCTTTCCTGGATAATGCAGCAGGGAAAAGAAATGTGGGTGGATCTTCAATAATGAAGGATGTTCTTTGGAGTAGAAGTGATAGATGATTCTTTCCCATACATTCTGTGGTCATAGCTGGTCACAAAGTCACACTTATTCAAGGAAGACTGGGAGAAAGGGGAGGAGTTCTTTATGAGCACTGCTTACACATAACATATGCCCTTGTAGCTGTAACCTGTCTTGGTTCCCTTACGTTTTTGTCCTTTCCCAGCTAAAATATATAGGACTATGACAATTATACCAAAAATTAAAGCCTGAGATTTTCAGAATTTTAAATATATATATATATACACACAATATATATATACACGTATGTGTGTATATTTACATTTTTTAATGTTTATTCACAAAGAAACTCATAGTAAGTTATGATGGGTATCATTCCTCTATAACAATAACAAATGGAAGCACAGAGTGATGAAATGAAATGATTAAATTTCATCTAAAACTTACATCCATCTGATTAGAGGCAAAGCATACAATATAATCTGAATCCTAATCAAACATTCTTCTCCACAAGACAACGTCCACAGTGAATGCAAATAACTGGATAGAAATAAGAGAATGCATTGTGGATGGCAAATCAGCTTGATTTTTAAGTATTTGAAATCAAGTATTTGTATGTTCAAGTATTTTAATGAAAGCAAGTAGTTTTACTTATTTTTATTAGGAATCAGCATTTTATTTTATTAGTGTTCTTTTTTTTAATTCAAAATCAGCATTTTCTAAAGGAGAAGTTTTATTTCATTTCTTGTTAGCCTTCTTCATGAAGTTCAAGACAGGGCCAGCTGTTTTTATTCAGCTGTCTTCGTGTGTCCCTCTTCAAAATGTTTTTCTCCTAGATTGTACTCAAACTCGGATGTCAGTTTGTGATAATGTTTAAGCCCAGCTAGAAAATATAACATAAATTTGTAGAACAAGCAGGCCTGTAGACAAGTAGCCTAAAACTCTTCTTTGCAGATGCCACATCTAAGACTCAAGGTCAATTTGTTTTCCCATTACTACTATACCCATCAATATTGAAATTGTAACAGATCTGCCCTGAACCTAAGCCTTAATCTGTTAACATATGTGCCATATTAAGTACAACTAAAGAGGGTAAAGAGATCTATTTTTAGAGTTGGTCTTAAAATCTTCCCAATATTAAAACCATATAGGTGGATTTTAAGTAGTAAACTCTTTGGCACTCATTTTCTCCCACTCTGGAACATGTTCATATTTCTCCCAATTGTCACAAAATGACAAATATAATCATATGGCTCCCTTTCCAGAAGAAGTCAGAAAGCCTCTGATTATCAGAGAAGCACACAAGTTCTGCAGCATGGCCTACTTAATTTTTCAGTCTGGTTTCCACTTGCTTTTCCAGACTCTTCGACAATCTTGGGTGCCCATGCCACAATCACACAGATCTAACTGTCCTCTGCACATCTGGTGGTATTTCAAAACTCTGTGCCTTTATGATTGCTACTGGCTATTCCCTGCCCTCCCAGTCCATCCTCGACCTATCATGATCCACCCCTTTATTTAGAATGACACCTGTCATTGACGCTTTTCTGTCTCCTTAAGGGTAAATCTGTGCACTCCTACGGCACATTGTTTATGTCACTATTAAAGTTTCATCAGACGACACTGCAACTATCTTCTGTTTCACCCAACAGAACCCTCGAGGGGAGGCAGCCCATTTCATGCATCGTCTTTTCCAGACATGAAAATATCTGGCACCTACTAGCTGCTCAATACATTTTGTAGGACAGCAAAACCACGAGTAACTTAACTCCTCGCATTAACACACGTTACCAATCACAAAACATCTTTCCTTTCGTATCGTGTCAGTCTTTTACCACCGAGTGTCAATGTGTTTATAACTCTTCTACCTAAAGTAGGCCAGGGAGCAGGGCTAGGTGTCCCGACCAGCGGGACAGCAGCGGGGGGCCGGGGGGCACAGGAACCACCTAAAGGAGAAAAACAAACAAGGGGCGCGAGAAAGGGAGACAAGACAGTTTTCTGATCAAGTCTCCAACTTTATTGAAAAAACTTGTGCCTTATAAGCATTACAGGGAAGGTGGGTGGGTCTTGTTGGGAGGTTCAGAGGAGTTGTTAACTGGGGATTGGCTAGAGTAAGTAAGATGGGGCATAAGGTGATTGGTTGGCTAGTTGCCAGGAAATGTTACCGGGAAAAGGTAAAACTGTTTTTTACTTGAAGAGGAAGTAAGGCCGAGCTGTACCTTATACGGCTTCCGACAGCTAGGGATGGTTTGGGGTTTCGTTTCTAAAGAGTCCCAGGACTGAAGAAAACTTGGTAATTGGGAAATGGGTAACATTTAACTTAGTCTCAACACGTCTGTGCCTCCCAGTGGCTTACCCAGTTTTGTCCCTCTATCCTTCTGGCTGGCTTGACCACAGCTACACAGCACTAATATAAACTAGCAGTTAGACACTTTGAAAAAAAAAAAAAATAGAAAAAACTGTAGGAAATGAGGATTTCCAGTCTGCACACCAATTTCCCTCTGTCAGGCGTTTCACTCATCATGTGCACTGACCTTATTTCTACCGTGTTAGTTTATATTGCTCTTGCATGAGGAGTTTAATGAGTGTATGAATTCCACCGGGTATTCTGATTACAATATTCCTGCAAATGTGTGCCTTTTGATGAGAAAACAGATTACAATGGACTAAAAAAAAATTGTTTCTAGGGTCTTCCATCTGCATTTTATAGTTTTTCTACAATTATCGTTTTCTCAACCCAAATTATAATATTTGTGACAAATAACCTGGTGTGTCAAGAATAAATTCACATTTTCTATTTCAGCCCAGCTAGAAGTGAAAAGAACATGAGATTTTGAGTGAAGCAACTAGTTCCACCTCCACGACTTATTATTATTATTTTTTTTTGACATTGGGAATGTCTCTAACTACACTTAGCCTCCAGTTCTTCTGCTAAATGTGGATACTAATTAGATACGGATTCTGGCAGAATCAAGAGAGAGGATAGATGTAAATGTGCCTCTTTATATTCAAGGATGTGTATGAATTTCACAGCGCAAAATTACATATGCACATTGTCATTGGTCCTTGCTAAATCTTATCCAGGTATTGACCTGATGCCTCTGAATACAGTCACAGAATACAATTAGCAGAGCTGACATCTAGTTGGAGATGTTTAGTCAGGAGCTTTAAGGGGTGACATTGGGCAGTTCCTAGTAACATCAACCAAACCTGTCTCCTGTCTTTAGAATGAGGAAACTCTGAGAACCATCTCTGTTTCAGAGTTTCTGAGTATGATTACATCACTACCTGTCGACTTAATTATTTTTCTTTTGTATTCTGTCTCCTTCCACAGCTCTAATATCAACACAACTTTTGACTCTATCTCAGATCTATTCCTCAGGGGAAAAAAAAAGTGACAATGTCATGTATGACATTTTTCATTTTCTGAAGAATCTGTTGATGCCCCTGTTATATGTCTGTCAATAGGAAAAAATTGCAAAGAGGCTGACCCAATTCTAAATTCAGAAACCAAGAAACCTAAATTCTGAGGATTAGCGTTTATGTATTGGAAATTTTTTAATTTGTAGCATCTATCCAAAATGTGTTCAAGAGCTGAATTATCCAACTTCCCACCAGACATTACAACTTTAAGGTACATATGCACCTCAGAGGCTTCTTTTCCAAGACAAACTCATCTTTCTCCAGACTTTCCATTCTACCATATTTCATATCTCAGTGAATGGCATTATGATTTAATTAGTTGCCAAGCCATAAACGTAGTCATCCTTGACCCTTCTCACACTTCCATCACATACTGGATGTGAGGGAGTCATGCAGAGGATGTGTTCTATCTCCATAATTCTTTTGTATCTCTTAATCAAGTCTGCTCCCACCAGTAGCCCAGGACTTCTCACTTATTTTGTACATGGCTGCCCTGCTTCTTTACACTCTTCCTAACTCTCCTTGACTCTGATCATTCTTTTTCCTAGTCATAGAAATTATTTTTCAAATACACAAGTCTGCTAATGTCACTCTCCTCCTTGAAAATCTTCTATGGCTGTTCATAGCTTTTAAGTTATACACCCAGGGTTCTTTCTGATCTGACTTCTGTCTTTATCTCCACCACTTTCCCATTAGCTTCTTCTCCATCAAACTCTCTCTCCCATCCTTGATTTGAGAATAGCTCTTTTCTTGGAGGGTATTCTATCTCTATGCATATTCTTCCAAAACCCTACTCTTTCCTCAACCTTTGAAATTATTCCTATTTCTTGGAAGCTTTCTGTATTCAACTTCCTTCCTCATCCCATCCCATTCAAAAATATATTTGTACTCTATTTGTGTAGAGTATATATATATTTATACACAATTTGTGTAGTATATTAGAGTATATATTGAAATTATTTTTATTTATTTATTTTTTTGTAGAGACAGAGTCTCACTTTATGGCCCGCGGTAGAATGCCGTGGCCTCACACAGCTCACAGCAACCTCCAACTCCTGGGCTTAAGCGATTCTCTTGCCTCAGCCTCCCGAGTAGCTGGGACTACAGGCACCCGCCACAACGCCCAGCTATTTTTTGGTTGCAGTTCAGCCGAGGCCGGGTCTGAACCCGCCACCCTCGGTATATGGGGCCGGTGCCTTACCGACTGAGCCACAGGCGCCGCCCTATTGAAATTATTTTTAAACTATTCACTCACTTAAAAATGAGTGAAGAATATATGATAAGCATTGCTTTAGGTATGGGTGACATGGGCTTTAAACCAGAAAATAACATTTTACCTTCTGGGGGCTACTATTCCACCTAGAAAGACAATAAACAATAAATGCAGGCTATATTATTCACTGTCAGATGTACTTGCCATAAATTCAAATGGAGTATGGAAAAAAGGGAAAACATGGGTCATAGGGTCAAAAGTCTAGAAAGAGCTCTCTAGAGAGATGACACTTGGCATCCTGGGGACTAACATTACTGACAAGAGCCTGAAAACTTCAAGAACCAAAGTAGGAGCATGATTAGGGTTTTTTGAAGAAAATCAGAGGCCACTGTGATTGCATGGGAAAACGACGATGATAGTGGCAGGAAATAAATTCAGAAAGATGTGTACAAGCCTTTATTTCCTGTATTAGGAACAATTATTTTTTTTCTTACAAAAGTCTCATAGTCTGAGGATGATAAATACTATCAGATTGTGCATCAACTTCAAGCACAGTCAGTCAATTACCCCACTTGAGTATCTATAAAAATCATCATGGAGTATGGGAAAATCAATAGCCAAGATATTTTAAGATAAAATATTTCAGAAAATCTACATGTATGCTCCAAAATTTGGGGGACAAAAAGAAATATATTTGATTCATGCTTGAAAAACCCCAAAAGGAATAAGCTATTCTTCCATGGGTGACAGTGTAAATGTGGGCATTTGCCACGTTGTCAGTTATGAAGCTTTTGACTGCTGCCTAATATGGAAAATATGGAAATATGGAAAAAGTCGCTGCCTAAGAGCATTTCTTTCAAGGTAGGAGGAAGTCTCATTGCAAAGTCCCCCCCCCTTTTTTCTTTTTGTTTGTTTGTACTGACACAGAGTCTCACTCTATTGTCCTGCGTAGAGTACCGTGATTATAGCTGACAGCAAGCTTAAACTCCTAGGCTCAACTGATTCTTCTGCCTCAGACTCCCATGATGCCTGGAATTTTTTTTTTTTTTTTTTTTTTTGTAAACACAGCATCTCACTCCTGCATCCAGGAGGTCTTGAACTGCTGAGCTCAAGCAAACCTTCAGTCTTAGTCTCCCAGAGTTCTAGGACTATAAGGAAGAGCCACCTTGCCCAGAGAAAGCTCATTAGAAAGAGCCTGAAGGTGCCTCATCATTTGTATAATAGGTATATGTCATTGGTGTAGTAAAGAGAAAATCAGGGCATTGAAACCATAAATAAGAGAGCCTCATGGCCAGGTGTAGTGGCTCACACTTGTAATCCTAGCACTCTGGGAGGCCAAGGAGGGTGGATTACTTGAGCTTAGGAGTTTGAGACCAGGCAGTGCTACAGCAAGAAATTGAAAGAATTATCAATAATAGGTATTTGAACGGGGAATTAAATAATGAAAGTGGTGAATTATCAAAATGGCTTAGTGTTTGAACACAGAACATATTCAATGAGATGAAGACAAATAATTACAAACCCGTTTCTCTAAATCAGACCTACAGTGGTGGAACCACCCGAAGTTTATGAACGTGGATGTGACATTGAATGTTGTTAGCTAAGAGATAGTATGGAACTGGTTGCCCTGCATTTCACAACAATATAGTGAATGTAAGCAATAAAGGAAAAAGAACAACATGAAGTTATCCTCCTAAGGACTCTAATACTAACAGATATGTGGAATTAAGAAGTACACTCACCTAGAAAGGGATTAAAATAAGTATTAGTATTAAGATTTTGATACATTGTGGCATTTAAGTATAACTATTTTTTTTCCAGATTTGGAAATGTAAAAGTAGAGGGTTCCTTGAATTAAAAAAAAATCAACCTGTTGAGTTATCATCAAAAGGTGATAGTTGCTCTGTGAAATTAGAATAATTAGAAGAAATGCAAATGTACATAAATGTTCTACATTATGTATAGTCCATTTCAAAAGCAGGGAGAATCAACACAAACTCTGAATTTTGATCAGACTTATCAAATGGAAATAATAAAAAGTATGAAACATGAAGTATGAGGCAGCTGAAGGACGGACCTGGTTTAAGGAGGATGAGGAAGGAGCCTAAGATCACGCAGTTAATAGATGTGATCAAATGAAAGATCCGGGCCTCATCCACATGCTGTCTCAAAACCTCCCTTCATGCACCAATTAAGACAAAGGTAACCCAGCAGGAAGGAAGGTAAATCAGTTTTAATGGAGATGAGTGTCTGAAACATGAATTATCAAAACTATAGGTGGACATGGGGGAAAAAGTTGAGGATGGTGAAAATAATGTGATAAAAAAAAAACAAGCTGCCTAAACTCGCCTTGAATGACCATGGTGGGAAACCAACATCACGCTTCTTTCAGGCCATCATTAAGTAGCACGTCTGTAATCCGTATTTTTCCTAATGACTAAAATTCTTAGGTTTTATAAACAGCCTTCCCTGAAAGTGCTTCTAGCAAATTTGTCTGGAAAGATTCCTGTAGCCCTGCACATTTAAGGTCTCATGTAACTGACAAGATAATGACAGGGGCAATTTTAAACTGTTAAAAGACTTTGCTGCATTTCATCTTTCCCAGTGCTGATTTCAGCAAAAGAGGGGGAAATGTTCATTATATCAAAAAGAATGGAAAACACAAAATATGATGCCAGTTTTTAAGACTTTTCCATCCAAATGTTCTCCTGCCAAATGACAGAAATATGTCAAAAGGATAGTCGGAGAATAGGAAGTAAATGTTAGTTGATCTCAAACTAAGAAAGTAGTTACTATCAACAATCTTTGCAATTTCACCCATCTCCGTTTCTGCGTAACAGTACATGATTTTATATTAGCCAGAAGAGATGACAAGGGAAGGAATAATATTCCCTGTAACAAAAATCATGTTTGCTTATATGAGGTAGGTTTTATTCTTTGATTTTAAATTTGACTCAATGGTCAACTAAATGCAAATGCTCAGAAAATAAGACACATTTCCATTGCATAATCATTTATGATTTTGTTGGACTAGTAGTGAATAACTTGTTTTTCATAAATGTGTTTGTTTAGTTTTCCAATATTAAACTGTTCGTGGTACTCATAACAAAGGACAAATTAATTTAAAACAGAATTAAGGAAAAGAAAAGTTCATCAACGGAAATACAAGGTTTAGTCAAAATGGACATTTGGGAGCAAATGGCAAGAAATAAAACACACGAATTGAAAACCAGACAGGACATTTTTTTATTTCCTTGTTTTTTTAATGCACTGATTAAAAACTAGTTAATTAGCACACGTTGCCAGATCTACTCCTCACTGGGAGTTTAACCTTGTAAATTTTGTCATTTTTCAGAGAGGCAGGGTGTTCAATGAAAGCACCATTAAGTTATAACGCATAATGATGTGTTCTGTCAATAGATGAGACTACTCAAAACCATCCTTTGTAAATTTTGCATATTCCCAGCATTTATCTACCACTTCATGTTTACTAAGTGCTTTATTCTTGTTCAAAAATCTATTTTTCAGAAACATGGAAATATTTTTGCTCGAAGGCTATTAGAACACACAATGATGATGTTTTTACTTAACAGTTTATATCATTTATATTATTTAACCACAATTACACTGAATTATAGAGGACAGTGCTGCAGTGTTCCTCTAGGGCTTACTCTCTGATTCAACAATTATTTAGAGATTGCCTACTATGGGAAGCGTGAATAGAGATGAGGGTCCTTCACTTTTCAATTGGAGGAACAAGGCAATTGGAACTTAGATGCTTAGAGCCACATTGATACAGGATTTCTTCGGGCAGGCCCTCCAGCATTCACTACCACCTGCAAAATACCTTCTTAACAATTTTTTTTTTTATTAAACCATAACTGTATTCATTAATGCATTTATGGGATACAATGTGCTGATTTTATATACAATTTGCAATGCTTACATCAAACTGGTTCACATAGCCTTCACCTCACTTACTTACTGTATTAAGACATTTATACTCTACTCTTAATAGATTTGACATGTACCCTTGCACCATAGGTGAGGTCCCACCGGTGAGGTCCCACGGATTACCTTCCCTCCATCTGGCTTCCCTGCCCCCTGCAAAATACCCTCAATTCTTAGTTATCCAGTGCAGGCAAAACTGAATTCCAATGAGTTATCATAATAAAAGGCAGCATTGGTAGAGTGTATATTCGGCATCAGGCACTGTGCTAAGCGTGCTTAGGAAGTATTCAGACTTTTACTTCATAATAACTCCATAAAGTAGACTTTATAATTACTTCTTGATTCCAAAGGGGAAATCTGAATTTTAAAGAGTCTAGATAATTTGCCAAACATGTTATAACCCAGATGAAACGAAGCTGGGATTCACACTCATGTAGACTGATTTTTAGACTCTTGGCTTTTACCTAGTGAAATATATTTTCCTGTCATCACATTGGGAGCTTGTAACACCTCTACTTAAAAAAGTCTTGCTTTAGTTTAGCTGTCTCCTGCCACCCTTATTGCTATAGAGCAGACAAGCAGAGCCAGCATTGTTCTATCAGGTGGAAAGAATAATTTATCACGTACTCCTGTCCACAGGAATTTGTCTCACACCTTTTGGCTTATGAGGCACCTGAGCCAATGAAAAATAAAATGCCATGATCTAAGCAGAACTATTTAAGCTTGTCTTAATTTTTCTGGATAGTCAGGAGGGCAGCTGTTTCTATGGTGGCCAGACTCTCTGGGGAGGCCTTGGCTATGACAACCCATACGATTATGATTGCAGATTTCAGTCTGGGAAATAAAAAACATATTCTGATTATGGGAAATGAAGGAGATAGGGTTATGCATCCAGAATATTGGAGAACTTTAAAATTTCAGAGTTGGAAGGGTGTCTGACCCAGTACAAAACCATTATGAATTTCTTCACAGCAGAAAGAGGAATAAGATTTTGTTAAGTGAGATGTTCAGAATATTCCAATTATTATCTTAACTGAAAAATACGATAGTTCTTTGAGGTCTAATTTCTATATCTTACAAGAGGTTAGGTAAAGTTTCATTAAGTTGCTTAAAAATATATGTACAGAGCTGGATGATACCACTAACTCAGAAATAAAATCTGTGTTCAGAATCTTGCTCCAAATTCTTTCTCTTGCTTCAAATTCTGATGCATTTGTTCCTCTGAACTAGTCCAATTTGGCTACCTAGCCAATGCTAACAAATTCAGCAGCGTTTTTTTTTTTTTTTTTTTTGAGCTCCACAGAACTATTTCAAGCCTCATTATCACTCTATCATAGTGGTGCACTTCACAGATACCTACAAGCTAACAAAGTTGTAGTTTGCACCCTTATTTTGTTTTTGCCAAGTTCCACTCCCTTGCTAGTGATTCATCCCTTGCCATTTTTATTTGTTCTTTCAAATGGGGTGTCTGTCCAGGTTTCCCTAGGCTTTATGAGTTTTCCACAATAAGTGTGAGTCTTGCCTTAACCCTCATGCATTTGATGAGGACACCCACCAGAAGACTTCTGCTAGAAGATGAACTTTTATTTTCCTATTTCAAATTCATTTTTAATTGATACTGAATTAACTTAGATAAACCCATCACACTATCACCCGTCTTACCTCATTTATAGTAATTACTGCTTCAACCATATCCATGTTTGAAATACTTGAGCACTTAGAGGGCAAACCAGACCAAAGTGAACAACAATCAATTCCCCTTTATGACCTGGTGTAATGCTCACTCTTTTTTTTTTTTGAGTAAGAGTCTCATTATGTCATCCTCAATAGAGTGCTGTGAAGTCGTAGCTCACAGCAACCTCAAACTCTTGGGCTTAAGCAATTCTCTTGCCTCAGTCTCCCAAGTACTGGGACAACAGGTGCCCGCCACAATGCCTGGCTATTTTTTTGTTGCAGTTCTCATTGCTTTAGCTGGCCTGGGCCGGTTTCAAACCCGCCACTCTCGGTGTATGTGGCTGGTGCCTTCACCGCTGTACTACAGGCACTGAGCCTGTTCACTCATTTTTGAGGCTCTCTATGATGGCAGATTATTTTCTTAGATCTATTTCTACATTCTTTCCCGCCGTCATTTGTTATTTGTTATTTGCTGTTCTTCAAAACAGATAGGAGCTAAATTTTTATTGTTCTTCCTTATAAAAAATAATTAGTTTTTCAGATCCTCCTGGATATAAAATGTGGACTCAGTCTCACAAAAGTTTCAAAATTATGTCATACCATAACTCTTTCATTTGAAATATAAGTGCTGGGAAAATTGGGTAGCCACTTACACAAGAATGAAACAGGACCCATATCTCTCACCACTCACAAAAATTAATTCAAGATGGAAAAAAGACTTAAATGTAAAGCAGGGAATTGTAGAATTCTGGAAAAAAAGGTGAAAAAACACTTCTAGATATTGGCCTAGGCAAATAATTCATGAAGAAGGCCCCAAAGACAATCATAGCAAAACCAAAAAATATGTAAATGTCTTAATTAAATCAAAAAGTTTCTGTACAGGTAATAAGTAAATAATCAATAGAGCAAATATACAATTTAGAGAATGGTAAAAAAAATATTCATAAACTCTATATCTGATCTAGAGCTAATAACCAGAAACTACAAATAACTCAAGAAAATCAGCAAGGAAGAAAATAAAACGCCCATTATAAAGAAGGCAAAATGCATGAACAGTAAGTTTTCAAAAGAAGATGGACAAGTGGCCAATAAACAGATGGAAAAATTCCTAACATCGTTTGTCATCAGGGGAATACAAATTAAAACTCCAATGAAGTATCACCTTACCCCAGTTAGAATGGTTTTTATTAAAAAGACCAAAAGTAAAATAGCCGGGCGATGTGGCGGGCGCCTGTAGTCCCAGCTACTCGGGAGGCTGAGGCAAGAGAATCGCTTAAGCCCAGGAGTTGGAGGTTGCTGTGAGCCGTGTGGCGCCACGGCACTCTACTGAGGGCCATAAAGTGAGACTCTGTCTCTACAAAAAAAAAAAAAGACCAAAAGTAATAGATTGCTGATCACCATCCAAGTGCTGAAGTATTTCAAACATGGATATGGTTGAAGCAATAATTATTGTGATAATAGATGTTTGCGTGGGTACAGAGAGAACAGAACACTCACACTCTATTGATGGGACTGCAAGTTAGTGCTACCTGTACGGAAAACAGTGTGAAGATTCCTAAAAGAACTAAAGTAGAACTACCATTGGATCCAGCAATTCTACTGGATATTTACTCCCAAGGAAACAAAGTCCTCTTATGAAAGGGATGCCTACATTTGAATATTTATTGCAGCATGATTCACAATTGAAAAGCTGTGGAATTAACTCAAGTGTCCATCGACTCATGAGCAGATTAACAAAATGTGGTATATGTCTACCATGGAATACTACTCAGACATGAAAAAGGATGAATTAATGTCATATGCAATAATTTGGATGGAACTGGAGACCATTCTCCTAAGTGAATGGAAAAAATAATCACCACATGTACTCACTGAGGAATGGAAAAAATAATCACCACATGTACTCACTGTTCAATAGGAAGTAATCAGTGAGCACCCAAATACACAGAGGGGGCATATCTCCGGGGGAAATCAAGCAGGGGTGAGGGGGGAAGAAGGGATGGGAAAAAATATACCTAATGGGTACAATGAATACTCTGTGCATGACAAGTATTCCTCCAACCCTGACTTAAGCATAACAAAAGAAATCCATGTAACCAAACACATTTATACCCTGGTAATATTAAGAAATAAAGTATCCAGTGTACTCAGCCATACCCTGAAACTAACTTATAGCTTTCATATGAAAGCTATAACCCAATTATAACCTAAGAATATGGGGAATGGGGAAAGGGAGGGGAGGGGATGGGGGAGAATGGGCAAAGGGAGGGTGTATTGGTGGGACCACACCCACGGAGCATCTTACAAGGGTACGTGTGAAACTTAGTAAATGTAGAATATAAATGTCTTAACACAATAACTAAGAAAATTCCAGGAAGGCTATGTTAACCAGTGTGATGAAACTATGTCAAATGATATATAAAACTAGTGTATGGTGCCCCATGATTGCATTGGTATACACAGCTATGATTTAATAAAAAAATAAATAAATAAAAACATTTAAAGAAGAAATGAGTTAAGTAACAGAAAAATGTAGAACAATAAAATGTCAAAATGAAATAATGGAAACAAATCAAATAAAAATATTTTCAATATATGGAATCATCTTCTTTTTATCATAAAGAAAATCCTTAATCTCATCGGCTAAAGGGATATAATAGATGGCTTTTATGCCCCTGTTATTATCCAGAAAATCATCTCTATAGGAATAAAAGTGGCTTTAGGAAAGTGGTTGAAGAGGCTTTGCCTAGACTTTCTGTAGTACATCCGTCTTTGTACACTTAAGTAAATGAACTGCCTTTAAAGAGTCTAATGGCTCTTAGAAGCACTCTAATAATAACACCACTTCCTTTCAGTTATTTGATGCACTAAGTGTTTTGCTGCTCCAGTAGTTTCATGCTAAGTGTTACCCTTCTCCCAAATTGTTTTTATATTTGCATGTATATTTTTATAGCTATAGATATACAGGATATTTTGTATATTAAAGAAAAAGTAATTTACAGGAAGAAAGTTCAAATTTAAGAAGTATAGTTTTCAGCAACCCTTTCATGTTTTCCCAAACTGTTTCTCTAATGCAAGATTTCTATTTACACCAAATGTAAATAGAAATTTATTTTTATTTTATTTTCTGCCTTTATATGAATTAGTTTCAGAAGCTCATTCAAATGCATGCCACTAATCATTCAATATTAAATTATTTATTTAAATATTAAATTAATATTATTAATATTAAATATTAATATTGAATGATTAGTGGCTGACACTATTCTAAGTATTTGCATATGTGAATATATTTAATTCTGTACTCCCAACAGTCCTTTATTTTATTTATTTATTTATTTATTTATTTATTGCAGTTTTTGGCCAGGGCCAGGTTTGAAGCCACCACCTCCAGTATATGGGTCCAGTGCCCTACTCCTTGAGCCACAGGTGCCACCCGACCCAACAGTCCTTTAAAGGAGGTGGTATTATCATCCTCATTTGACACGAGAAAATTCAAGAAAAATTAAATAACTTGTACTGTGAAGAATATTGTGAATACTGAGAATACTAGGTCACAGGGATCATACAAGTGATAGAGGCAGGGATCTTATCCAGCTCTCAAGTCAGAGCTTATATGTTATCCTCTGCTTTCTCCTATTTGAGCTGAAGTTCAGAGAATCCAAATAACTCACTCAAGGTCATGTAAGTGGTGTTTGCTAAAATTAGAATTTCAATGAAAGTCTTCTAACTTCAACTCCAGCACAGTGTCTATTTTACTCCAGTAAAACCATTTATAATAAAGTGATTATTATAAATGCTATCAAAAATGATATCGCTCTGTGGTATGGTCATAACACTTGAGGTTTTTTAAATACTTTATTCAAGAAGTATCTTAAGTTACCCTTTTCTAGCACTTCCCTCATAGCCAATAGTTTGCCTAAAGAAAGAAAGCATTTCTGTAGATATCTCTAATTGGAGAAATTCACTGGAGAACATTTTGTCTTCATAGAATCTTTTTGAAAGATAAATATGTCTAAATGGGGCAAAGGGCAACAAACTCATTTCTCTTCTTGGCTGGGGTATTGTGTACTGGCCTTTCTCATTCACCCTCTGTCCCATTTAACCGGCCTTCCTCTTCATCTGATTAGAAAACTCCAGTTGCTCAGTTGAAAAAAAAAAAAAATCCCCTAAGTGGTCTACGTAACTTTGCACTTATTTCTATCTCACTTATTACACTCTGACATATTAAGCACATGTTTAATACTATTCTAAGCATACTGCATAGGTTATGAATTTAATACAAATATCAACTCTACCAGGTGGGGACCATAAAAATCCTCATCTGAAACATGGGAACAGAGTGACATAAAAAGTGACTACCCCTGATTTACAGCTAGTAAGTGGCAGAGCTGAAATTCAGAGTCTAACTTGAGATCCAGTTCTCTTAAATACTATGTTGTGCTGTTATGAGAAGGTGACATGGAGTATACGACCCTATAGTCGGTGCTATGCACAGTTACCATGGAGACCCACAGGAACAGACCCTAAGGAAGGAAGATGTCAGCTCAAAGTGTAGGAATTGGCAACTGGGCATTCCAAAGGATGTGTTTATGCTTGAAGGATGTAGTGGTATTAGAACAAGGGTAGTGCCTGTGGCTCAGTGAGTAGGGCGCTGGCCCCATATACTGAGGGTGGTGAGTTCAAACCCAACCCCGGCCAAACTGCAACAATAAAAAAATTTGAAAAAAAAAATAAATAAATACATGAATAAACAAGCAAACAAGAGATATGGAGCAGAATAAAGACGGAAAGTTTTTATTGAAGTTACAGTGCTATTAATACTTAAGCATAAAATGCCAAATCATGAAGTGCCAAGGATGCTGCCCACATGTCAGATATTACAGCAACACTGAGGAGTTGGAAGCAGGTTGTTGTTAGTTGAACCTCCCTGGGCTCACCTTGAGAAAGGCATTCATGTGGACGGTAGGGAGTAAAGTGGGAATGGACAGAAAGAGAGCAACAGGGAGTGGGCATCAAGCTCCAAGGGGGTTGAACTTGGCCAACTCTCACAGGACAGTTCAGAGCAGTGAAAGCCATGCCTCCTAACTTTTGGCATCAGGAGCCGGGGACCTGAGCATTCACAGCTCTGCCCATCCTCACTGGGTAAGGACTGACCCCTGGATTGCTCACAGCCAGACACTGCAGGCTCTAAGGCCCAGACAAGCAGATGAAGGAGCTTGAGGGCAGGCAGTGCCTTTAGGAAGAAGCACATGCACAGAAATAAAAGCTGGGAACAGATGACCGTAAAAATAGTGAAGGGGCACAGGTGGGCCTCTGACAATGTGCGCAGACCCAGGCATGGCGAAGGTCTAACTGATCTCCAATTCCATTTACGTTTGTGTACAGCACAACAAACTGGCCAGAAACATCCTGTCTTCTAGTTGTTTAATGATCACTTTCACTGTAATTTCATTGATTGAATGAAAATAACCATTATTTTCATTGAACTTCCATAATCACCAAAGTGTAAGGTTGGGACTTCTATCCACTTCATCAAATATCCTTTGGAAATATATTATGTAGAAGAGAACCACTCTGGCTTTAGAGTAGCTATAATTAAGGATTTCATAACATTTTGCACATTGGAAGTGGTAGGAAAAAAAAATCAATTAACCAAAGCAATGCTACAATAGATGAACCAACTGTTTTCTGGGTGTTTTTATAAGAATTATTTGTACAAAATAAGTACTGTCTTCCTTCATTTTAACAAGAAGAAACTTAAGCTTCAAAATGGGATTTAGCAACTTTCCCTAAGGTTGAGTCTTGCAGCTCAGCCTCCTGACCTCACAGCTCCTGTTTCTGCTGCTGTGGTCTCACCATCTCCCTCATTATTGAAAATCCAGAAAGGGAGGCCACATCTCTTGGGTCCAGTAAAAGGTTTTTGTCTACTCTTTCTGTTCACTATCAGTCTAAAAGAATAAGAAAAAGAAGGAATTGTGCATAATTGGCTTTAAATTAAAAGAAAAAATACAAAAGCAATAGATTAACCTATAGAATGTCTTGGGAAAACTTTATTAAACTAGAAGTGTGTTTCTAAATACGCATGAAGGGGCGGTGCCTGTGGCTCAAAGGAGTAGGGCGCCGGCCCCATATACCAGAGGTGGCGGGTCAAACCTGCTAAACCTGCGGCCAAAAACTGCTAACAAAAAACAATAATAATAATACACATGGACTGTGTGGACACTAGCATGTTTGACTGTCATCTAAAAAAGGGGGAAAGCCTCATGCGTGAGGAAATGCTTTCCTTCTTACAGCCACACATGACCAAGCACATGTGTCACACCTGACTAAGCAAGTCCTCCATATCTGGCTAATGTGTAGTGAGCATAAAAGATGATGAATAAGCTTAAGTAATAAGTCAACAAAAATTAGCCAAGGTGCTGAAGAGGGAGATTTCCTTTAGTGCCTAAGAATCGGAGAGATATAATTTGGTAATAAAAAGACTATTGTGACACATTTAACAATTTACAAATGATTCCTTATCAGTAAAGTAGGGTAATATCTGCCCTGACAGTTCATAATATTGTGATGATCAGAGGGTAGAAAGGATATGAAGTACCTTAAAATTATAAAGTTCAAGGCTTGATATACATACATGTGTTTGAGATTTCTGGTTCAGGCAATCCATAAGAGCTAGAGATTCCTACTGCAGACATAACATATCTTCATATTTGCCCAGTATACACACACACACATATATACATGTATTATGGGTTTGTATGTGTGGACACAAGGTTTTTCTTTCCTTTTATCTATAATGGTAAAAAGAATAAATGCTAAAAAAGTCGTTATCTTAATCCCTATAACCTGTAAATATATTATGTTAAATGGCAAGCAGGAATTCCAGATACAAATGGAATTAAGGTTGTTGCACAGCAGACATTAAGATGGGGAGATTATGTTGTATTATCTGGGTGCTTTAAATGCAATCACAATGATCATGTAAATTAGGGAGAAGAAACAGAAGAGCAAATACGATGGTGATGCACTATACCAAAAACTCCACCTGGTCATTCCTGGCTTTGCACATAGGAAGGTATCGCAAAAAGAAATGCAGGCGGCCTCCATTAACAGGAAACAAAGGAATGGGCTCTCTCCTACAGCTACAGAGGGAACACTGCTCTGTCAACACCTTCATTTTAGCCCAGGGAGACTGATTTTATTTATGCAAGCTCCAAAACATTCGCAAAATAACTTTGTGTTAAGGCACAGAGTTTGTGTTATTCGATGCATCTCTAATACAAAACTAAGACAAGGAGATTGGTACAAATCTCCTGTATGTAGAATTTTGCATCGAAGAATATAACATTATTCTTTAGGAAAATGAATTTTTGACAATGTCTTACTATGGAAAGTAATATGAAATATTTTTATAACCATTTCCCCAACTTAAATAAAGGCAGAGGAGTTTAACAACCACAGAGGCAATGAAGCATTGAAATAAAACTGAAGTGAGAGAGTCAATACAAGTAGAATTTGCAAGCGCTTATATACAAATTTTAGGATATTTTGTTGTTGTTACTATTATTCTTCTTTTGGAGGAGGAAGAATGTTTGGGAAAGGAAATATATATATAGTATTGAGTAAAAAGTACCTGCTTTACTTTTTAATGAAAGCCCTACAAAAGGAAAAAAGTGTAGCAGTTGTGAGAAAAACACAAATAAACATTTATTCTTAATTATTGTGATGGATGCTAAACTGTAATTACTGGTGAGTAAAGAGAATTCAGTGCATATTGGGACAAACAGCAATAGTCAATGTTCAAAGACCACATCTTTTTTTGTTTTTTGGCTGTTCTCAAGCCAATAAAATACCCAACTGTGATGAGTTTGGATGCTGCTAACATAATGAAGAAGGAAAATTAACATTTCCAAGCGTGATGACTTTGTCCTAAGTGGGGAGGTGGGGAGGGGAGGAGAGGAAGGAGAGGACGAGAGAGACTGAAAGAGACAATGAGATCTGGCACCATCTGTCAGGGAGCTCAGAGTTGCTTCCATAGCAGCAGCAGCAGCAGCAGGTTTAAGTCAAGAAAATCAAGCATTTGGGTGATTCGCCATTGCATCAGCTGTTAGCATTTGCATTTTACTTTTGCTCATCATCTTTATTAGGTAAAGGCATTGAAAATCATACTGTTCACGCAAAGCAATTATTGAGTAAGGGAAAAATATCTAATTCTGTGCATAATATTTTAGAGACCCACAAATGACAATGACAAAAATATGCTAAAATAATTTTGTTGGGTATATTTGGAATTAAAATTTGGGAAGAATGAGCTTAGGAGACTTAACGCAAAACTGTAATTGTTATAGCAATTGGCTGCCCATCATCTATCTAATATGAATTATGCTTGGAAATGATCAAAGTCAAATTTTTAGAGTGTGTTATCAGCTCATCTACCCTCCACGTACTCTGTCTTTACATAATATGACCTTTCCATTCTAACAAGGATGGGGCGGTAAATGCTGCAGGCCAGGCTTGTTTCTCTGCCTTTCTGAAGCGTCCATATCTAAGATCATCAAAATTTTAAATCCAGGCTTCCTTTAAGAATCTACTCAAGAATGGAAGAAAAAGAAAAAGAATGGAAGAAAAGTACATTTACTCAATGTACTCACCCTTATTATGAAACTAATGTAGGACCTTCACGTAAAAGCTATAACCCAGCTACAACCTAAGAATAGGGAGAAGGGGGAAAGGGAGGGGAAGGAGGGGGGAGGTAGGTGGAGGGAGGGGGATTAATGGGATCACACCTGCGGTGCATCTTACAAGGGTATATGTGAATCCTAGTAAATGTGGAATGTAAAGGTCTCAGCAAAATAACTAAGAAAATGCTACAAAAGCTATGTTAACTAGTATGAGGAAAATGTGTCAAACGGTCTATGAACCAAGTGTATGGTGCCCCATGATCATACTAATGTACACAGCTATGATTTCATAAAAAATTAATAAAAAAAAATTCAGAATACAAAAAAAAAGAATCTATTTAAAGATTATTTCATCTGTGAAATTATTAAATACATTGACAGGAGAGATCAGTAGGTGTTGAATAATAGGTTGTGGAGGAAAGAGAAGTATTGCTAAACGATGAAACTGACACAGATGGAATGTGAGGGTGAGAATGGGGAGAGCAAGAAACCACCAAGTGGACGGATGATATAGTGTGCGTTTCTTAATGTTATCAGTTAAATCAGATTAATTAGCAGAAAAATACATATATGCCTTTGACCAAACTTCTGTTTCCTTCTATATAAATCTTCTCAGACTCTTAAAAAATAGATCAAATGTATGTCTAAATTTGGTAATATATTCTTAATTACCTTATTTCACCCCAGGTAAATGGTGTTCCTCATCTCCATAATCCCATTTCTAACATTTTCTCAGTACAAGATACACCTACACTTCCCTCCAGATGATTCTTGGAACTTAAATGTATACCAACACATTTAATAAAAATGACTAAACTATAAGCATCTTGTCACAATGGTATATGGCAGACACAACACAGTCATTGAATTAGTTAATGATAGGTTGAAAGAATGAAAGTTTAAGTTTTGACTCTTTGGATATTATTATACTCCTTTAATTAACAAGGGAGAAGAATTGGGTAGATGGACTTTAAAAGGTCCAGATTATAGACTAAGTTATGAGTGATTATGAACAATCATAGCAATTTCTAGCGACATATAGGGATATACATTACCTAGGCTTATGGATGGATTCTTATAAATATTTGAAGTATGCAAAAAAATGTATCCTTTGTGGCCTTGACTCTAATTTTGAAAAGGTGATCGAGTCATGTAGTACTAGAGTGCACACCTTTATGGAAAGTAGCCAAAAAATGCATGCATGTTTCAATTTTTGTCCCTACAGTATAAATGAATATATTCATACTAGGGAGTCAACTGTTTTCAAAAATAATGAAATTCATTTTATAACAGGAAAATATATATTCTAACGTTATTTATCTTCAAGTAGACATGGCAATCTAGTCTTCAATGCTCTTCTGGAATAGGTATCCAAAACAGCTAAGGTGGTGAGCTAATAAATTTTCACGTATTGTTTCTACTTTTAAATGAATACATTCAAAAACACCAAACAAGACGAAGTAGTTAATGAATAAAATAGTCACTTGACTGTATGAATTAATGAACTACAGTTTTACCAACATTTTTCCCCATATTGTATGTTTTGCTGTAAACTGTCCCGTGAAACAGTGAGAAATGAGGCCATGTAAATGACACTTTTTAATTCAAAGTAAACATGTTTGAGATGTATTTCAATGCATGTACTTGTACGTGTACATGCCACACATACATTCTTATGCACACAAATATATACAAGTATATATACATATATTACACACATACATACATTATACATACACACAAGAGAGATAAAAAGTAGATAAAGTCTTCATAAGGGTAATGACTGTAGACATTGATTGCAAGACTATTTCCTTCTCAGGAAACACAATATAAATGTCTAAGGGATGCCCAATCACTGTTGCACTTCATAGTACTTTTTTCATACTTTTACTTTCTATTTTGCTGACACTATCATGATTTAAAAAAATAAAAAAAAAGCGCTACACAATTTTATCTCCTGTAAGCAACCAGAATGCTGTTTCCTATAACAACTAGTGTGCTACCCTGAGGCCAAAATATAAACCTTCCATTTGCAAAAATGAAGCAAAGCAGGCCATAGTTTTTCAAAACAAGGAAGATAAATCATTGGTATAATGGCAAAAGATACAACCATGTCAATTATTATAACACCTGTAGTATTGGACTTTATGTAGTCTATATTGTATTAGACTACAGCATCTCTTGGATACCAAGATGAGCAAAAGTCCAGCCATGCAATGGGCCTTTTGACACATGGCCCTGAATAAGGTTCTCAAATCTATGTCATCGCATTCTCCCTTTCACCTGGCTTACAGGTTCCACAGATCTTACTTTGGAGTCCACTCGAGTAATATGACTAAGTTTCAGCATTGTTTTTTGTGTGAGGTAGGCTGAATCACCTAGTATTATTTAGTGAAGTCTACTGTATCATAAATTCACTTCATATATTTTCTTATTTCTTTCTTGCAGCAAATTTTCCAGATGGTTGTAAAGCTCTCTTGTAAAGATAAACAATAATTGGTCTTTGAAATATTAAATAAGGTGTTAAGTTCTCACGGTTAATAAGTTGCAAACTTAGGATTCAAAAGTGTATCAGTGCTGTTCCAAAATCAAGCTAGACAAGGGCTTCCCTCCTGCCTTCTGCAGCTTCGGAGTACTTTGGAGAATGTCTCTTTCTGGGACCTGGAACCTGCAGGAGTCAAGGGTACCCTATGTGTGAATAGCAGTACTGTTTCTTTCCTTTAGGGGGCATTCAAATCCACTCCTCCCATCATGCCTCTCCCCCTTATGTGGGGTTACCTAGATACCTGAAGAACTCCAATACGAACCAGTGAAATCCTGGTTCCAACAGCATGGCCTCAAAACAAGATAACTCTCATTGCCCAGTATGTTCTTTCTTTCATAGGATCACTTGAAATTGGACCAATAGGGTAGTGCTGACACTTTGACTTTGGAACATTTTAAGTCTTTTTAGACATGCATTACCCACCATGATTATTGGCTTGAAGTGACTATTTTGAAGTGACTATTCTGCTTCATTGGTGAAAACTAAAATGCAAATCCTGCCTAAAATTTGTGTGAATAATTTTCTTTTTCTGGTGATGTTAAATTAACTGTTCAGAATTTCTTATTTATAGAAAGAACAACACACAGAACAGAACTCTGAACTATAATCCATCAGTTACCTTGGACTGAAGGTTCTTGCCTTTTCCCCATCTTGAGTTCTGACTTTGTTGATCCTTCAGTCTACAGGGTTTATAATATAAGAGACCACAGCATCCTTGATCTTGTGAGTCTGCAATACTCGTGCACAAGGTAGTCAATTTACTGAGTTTATAGAATGAATGCCACATGTCAGTAGTCACTGGAATCCATCATTCCTATCACTTCTTACAGCTTTCAAAATCTTTGCTCCTCAGTGCCCTGGACCCTTGTGATTGATGCCCTCTCTTGATTCTGATTCATGTGGACAGCTCGTGCTATACCAGGTCTTAAGACACACCAATGAGGGAAGGATATTCTTTTCATGAAAGGGAGTATTATGTGGAAGGCAAGGACAGGACAACATCCAAAGAGATTACACTCTGGTATTCAGAGTGTACTGTCTAAAGAATTCAAAAGATGACATGGTTAGAAGATATTTGTGTTGTTCTTTCTATAAATAAGAAATTCTGAACAGTTAATTTAACATCACCAGAAAAAGAAAATTATTCACACAAATTTTAGGCAGGATTTGCATTTTAGTTTTCTTTTTTGTGTGTGTGTGTAGAGACAGAGTCTCACTGTACCGCCCTCGGGTAGAGTGCCGTGGCGTCACACGGCTCACAGCAACCTCCAGCTGTTGGGCTTAAGCGATTCTCCTGCCTCAGCCTCCCAAGCAGCTGGGACTACAGGCGCCCGCTACAACGCCCGGCTATTTTTGGTTGCAGTTTGGCCGGGGCCGGGTTTGAACTGGCCACCCTCGGCATGTGGAGCCGGCGCCCTACTCACTGAGCCACAGGTGCCGCCCTGCATTTTAGTTTTCACCAATGAAGCAGAATAGTCACTTCAAGCCAATAATCATGGTGGGTAATGCATTATTACACATCATCATGGGAACAATGGTGTAACCAGGAAGAAATAAACCACAGAGGCAAGAAGATCTATTTCATTTCAGTATAAGCTGATATGAAAGAACTATGAACTTGTGATTAATAATAGTGTTGCTGGCGGTGCCCATGGCTCATTCTATGAGGTGACAGCCACATACACCCAGGGTAGCAGGTTTGAACCTGGCCCAGCCCTGCTAAACAATAAGGACAACTGCAACCAAAAAAAATAGCCAGGCATTGTAGCAGGTGCCTGTAGTCCCAGCTACTTGGGAGGCTGTGGCAAGAGAATCACTGCTCCAAGAGTTTGAAGTTGCTGTGAGCTGTGACGCCACAGCACTCTACCAAGGGTGACATAGTGAGACTCTGTCTCAAAATAAATAAATAAATAAATAAAATAATAGTGTTGCCATTTCTCCTTATAATGGCAGATATGGAATTAGTCAGAAATTGTGACATTGAAAATAAAGAACAGGAAGAATTGCCTACTGCTTCTAGGCCTTTGGGCTAAGATCAAGTGTAGGAAAAATTGCCTCTTGGGCCCAGGAATACTATAAGTTGGTTACAGAAGCATTATACTGATTGGACTAAGACAATTATCTTGTTTCTATTCATTATTCAAAATCTTCACTGGCAAACCATTATTATAAACTCTGTAGACTGGAGGATGACCAAAGTCAGAACTCAAGACAGGGAAAAGGCAAGAACCTTAAATCTAAGGTAACTGATGGATTATATTTGCCTGAAGTCTCAGATGCCCCACTGAGGGGGCCTTGTTCTCAAGACACTGCCTTACATAGCCTTGTCATTCAAACCGCCCATCTGTTCCCCCCTTGATGCTATGTCTGACTTGCAGCTACTCACCAATCAACTCCCTCATTTACACTATGCTCTATGGTTCACAAAATACTCAGAATTTTTTAAATTACAAATCATTTTAAAGGTACTTTAATGAATCAGCGTCCTTTTAATAGTTGTTCTCACACTATGTTTCATGTTTGTAAGTTGGTTCAGAAAACAAAAATCTAGGCAGCACATCTATTATCTCTACCTGAGATCTTAATCAATGAAAGGACAAAATAGAATACAGATGGAGATATTATCTGTATTACTGGCAACTACTAAATTTAAAGTTGCTAATTCCAATCTTAGAATTTGGAAAAATTATGGATGTCATCTCAGACAGTCTTCCAACATGGATGACAATCTTGTAAAATATCGTAAGAAGTGCTTGTTAAAATAGAAAATGAGGCAAAGCTGAGAGGCAGGCGCTCAGCCCCCTGACTTACTCAACTTGCCTGTCAGGAATTTCATATATGCTGTCTTGATGAAGGCCAGTGAAGGTAAGGAGAGCCAGAGGGATTACGGCTTGATGTTTCTCTGAGTGATTTCAGAATTTATACCCATAAAGGTGAATACAGAGATTTCTTTCACTACAGGAAAAGGGTAAAGTAATTCAACAGTGTTTGAAGTTCCCTTTTGCATCATAACTTTAATCTGCAAGAAAGTAAAATCTTTACCACCTACATTAAAGGAGTTGTGAAATTAGTTTAATGCATGCTAAAATATTTTCTAAAAATAATGTGAGTAGAATTGTAATCAGAAAACAGACGTTATCCATCAGAAAAATTTGGGGGAAAAAGTTCATTTCCCATATTTCATATGAAGATGTGGCTATAAAATAAACAATTAAATGGATCAAACAAGACCGAAAAAGGGGAAGGAGAGAAAGAAAGGAAGAAAGAAAAGAGCTTGAATTATAGAAACCAGATCCAATTTAAAAAATCCACCACCACCACCCCTGCACTGATTTGGCCAGCATAATTCTACAAATTTTCCACCAAAGCTAGTGCTTGGAATCCACAGAGCTCTATGAATAAGTAATCAATTAACCAAAGGAGACATTACAACAGAAAACTTGGAAACATATCTATGGCTGGTGCCACACAATTAAATCTTCCAAATATCCCTAAAATATAAGCATAAAATGTATCTACTATGATCAAATCTGCAAAGAGGCAAGAAAGAAATTAGTCAAAATTACGCCTTTCTCTGCACCTAGACGCACCTTCTGTCAACAGCATGCTAGTGAAAAGAATCATCAACATTGCCATTGTGGTTCAACAAAGAATAATTACCTAGAAAATACATTAAATGGTTTTGTTCTCCTGAAAACGCTTTCCTTTTCAAAGCAAGCTATTTTTTCATCGTGATTGAGAATTTTAGTGATTGTCTTTGAAAGCTTTACAATCCTAATAATTGTGCCATTGGAATAAAGCACTGTAGATCTGGGTATGATCTGTGGCTTCTTATCTAATAATCCTAAATATCATATTCAAATGGTAATTATGGGATAGTTAAGTCTAAAAGAACACACTGCGCAATGCTGTCATCAAATGCAACACAACATGCTGGAGCATGAATTATTGATAATGAGCTGGTCCTTCATTTTTTTCACCAGGTCCACTTACACGTAATGAAAAACATGAGACAATTCATCAGAGGTGAGAGAGGAAATACAACAGCTGGGAATTCTTACATAGAAACATTTTCAAATACATCTTCAATTAAAAGGATTTGCTGTCTAATATTTTTATAGCATCCTTTTACAAATGAAGAGTTTACTTGGCTAAAATCTCCAATAGAATTTACATAGTGATGTATTGTGACAATGACCCTTGTCACTATATGATCTGGTCTCTACAATTGAAGCTCTTTTTTCTATTTTTTAAAAAAGTTATCCCAGGCAGAAAGAGTAGTATAGTTGTACTATAATATAGCTTTTTTATATTTCCCATGTGTGGACACCTAATGGATATTTAAAAATATCCTGAAATCTAGTCATTAGATAACTACATGTACAATGAAATACAAATTAGGACATGATAATGTTGTCAACAGAAGATATTGTATACAACACCTCTAATTGTGTTTTATTTGTAAATCCTCAATCATGTATATATAAGTAAGTTTTCTTTGAAAGAACAAACACAGAATAAAGAAAACTTGCTTTTGTGCAGAAGATCTGGATATCAAATATAATGACAGGTGTTTCTGCAACCAACACAGAATTACAAAATTCTCAAGAGATATAGGCAATAGTTTCATTTTGTTATAGTACTGATTGAAACAAATGTTACTAATTTAAGATGTTAAGTAAAATCTACTATTAAATATTTGGAAAATTATACTTTATTATAAAGGGCTTTTAAGTACATTGAAAAACTATACAGATATTGTTTTTTTGTTTTGTTTTGTTTTGTTTTAGTTTTCAGGCTTATACCACACATTTGACTTCATTTCAAAGAATTAAAGTTGATTTATAAAAAGAAAAATGTAGCGTCACCCCATTTTGTGAAAGCTTTTTTACTTATGAAAGCTTATTCTAACAGGAAGCTTGCACAGAACCCTTTTGACTCATTTCCCCAGGTTCACAACCTTGTATCTCTACCTTTAGGAGCTGAGCAGAAACAATAGATCTTAAATAGGAAGGGAAGAATAATGGACATAGGAGATCCATTTCACCACTTACTCTTTCTTGTCCTTATGAGAAAAAGGAGGGTGATTGGTTGGAAAATAAAAAAATCACCTAGTTCCTCTCCAAGTTTAGCAGCAAAGGCAAAATCTACTGACCACAAGGAGACTGGATCACCTGCCTCCATCCCACCCCTCTTACACCTAACTCTTCCCAGCTCCTGTTCTCCTAACTCCACATTACTGCCTGTGCTAGGCTGAATTCTCAGCTAAACCTGGGTGTATGGTAAGGAATCTGGGGACATATCCCTGTGGTAGGGGAGTAGGCTTTCATTTTGTTTAATTTCAGGAAAGAGGGCTCCAGCTATACCTCTGTGCTTCTGGGTTTTTTTTCTAATCCTTAAAAAAAGTGAGTTCTTCATTTGCCCACTCTGTAATCCATCCCTTGCTTGGAGCTGCTTAAACAGCCCAAGAAGCTGAATGGCATGGCACAAAATTCCAGGGAAGAGGACCTCATGCAACTGATAAATCAGTCTGTCCTGCTGCCAAAATTGAGTTCACTACCGACTTCCTCCAGAGCAAGGGATATACTTGGCAAGGGGCACTTGAGCATCTGGTGCTACCTGTTACTAGAGAAACCGCTCCCCCCAGGCTTAGTATATACAGACATCCAAACTGCCAAGGATTCAACCGCCTTGCCTTCCCCATTGCAAAGCCAGGGCTTCTACACATGCAGGCGTTTCCCTTAATTCCCCTTTTTGCATCTGCTCCAGGAGTGACCACAAGAAGTGCGTCTCTGTGCCTGCAGCCGTCTTTGGCAATGGTGGCAGCACAAGGCCTGATGAAAACTAGCCAGACCTCTTTATTGGGGTCCAATGGTTAGTTATGCTAAAGGAGCAAGACTAGACATTACTATAGCTATCTTGAACCAAGAAACCAGAACCAATCTGAAAATAGTTGAAAAGAGAAAAGAGAAACTGGGTCCTTCAACTATTCCTTCATTGAATACACGGTATCCTAAAGGCCACTATACTTAGGGGAAAATAGGAAATCACAGCTAAATTGACCTTTATTTACAAAATCTTTATTATAAAATTTTACAAACAGGTAGCCAGTATTTTGTGATTTTGCAAATAAAGGTCCATTTATCTAGCAATATCTAAAGGCATTCTTCTCTGGGTTTTTTATTTATGTCAAGCAGTAAGTTATACTTTGCCTTTGAATTTGGATTTTCCGTGACATTAAAATAAAAGACACTGATGTGATGGCCACTGCTCACAGACACAGTCTCATGTGTGATACAGCATAATGTGTTGTGTCTCAAACTGCAAGTCAGTTGCGTCTGAGAAAACAAAAAACAAGAGACATGAAAATATTCATTTGATTTCATGTCACCCATCAAGACTGGAATCAACAATAATATGTAAAAACAGAAAGAGTTTATGTTAGATCAAAAGCTTTGAAAGGAAGCATTTCTTTTCTTTTATCATAGATTGATATAACCTTGAAATATGTATACTGATGTAGTGGAAATAGTGTTTTACGTGTTTATGCAAAGCTTTGCCAGTTGCCCTTTATGGATTCAAGACCAGGCTCAGAAACTTACCAACAGATAAGAAATCAGCCCATTAATAACATTAGCAGATAATAAGACCAGCTCCCACCAAACAAGCAAACAACAACAACAACTACTACAAAAACACTTGGTAATTCAAGTAGGAATTTTTACTTTAAGTGTTTTCTTTATGATAAAGTTTTCTTTCATAAATGGACTATTATCAACATTTGTTAGCCTCATCCAAAATTAACTTCTAAAATTCTGAGTTGGAGTACATATTGTTTTTCTAGTTACAAATGCAAAGCGCTTAATATAGAATCTAACATGCATTTAGTGCACAGAAAACATCTTTAAAATGGGTGAATAAATTGACTCTAGGATAAGGGAAAAGTAAATTTCCGCTGATTATAATGCAAAATAAATATTTGTGTGAATGTGAATACATTTACTCTAGGATCAGGGAAGAGTCAGGTTCCACTGACTATAACGCAAAATAAATATTGGCATGAAGAATGTACTTATGAACGGCACTAATTGGTGAAACTTCTTACGTTGCAGGTGAATAACACACAGAAATTTAGGGAAAGTTTTTAGGTTTGGAAATGGCGAAAAGTAAATTAGGAAACTATAACTTAACAAAGGAAGGAAAGAAATTCTCTGCAAGAATTATGTGCATATACAAAATAGTTCAATTTCAGCCAGGCACAGTAGCTCAGGCCTGTAATCCTAGCACTCTGGCAGGCCAAGGCAGGTGAATTACTAGAGCTCAGGAGTTCTAGACCAGCCTGAGCAAGAACCAGAGCTCATCTGTCTCTGCTAAAAATAGAAAAACTAGCCGGGATTATATCAGGGGCCTGTGGTCCCAGCTACTTCAGAGGCTGAGTCAAGAGAATTGCTCAAGCTCAAGAGTTTGAGGCTGCTGTGAGCTATGAAGCCATTGCACTCTGCCCAGGGCCATAGAGTGAGAGACTGTCTCCAACCACCCCCAACCCCCAAAAAACAGTGCAATCTCAAACTGCTCTTAAAGTTTGATGTAGGAAAGGAATTTTTTAATTGTTACTGGATCTACATGGAGAGTATCTACTATTTCTTGGATTATTTTTACACCATATACATTCATTTGTGTAATTAATGCCTGGCATATAAGAGAATAGTGAATTGAAGGGAGTAATACTCTGTTAGGTGGATGGCAAAGATGTAAAGAAGCTTAATTTGAACTGAAATCCAAATGTATAAGAGAGTAGAATGTGTAAATATCTAAGTGAAGAAATCAAGGCCAAGAGTAATGAGTGGTGGAAGAATGAGAGATATTTGCCTCACCTCAAGAAGGCTGATGTGACCATAGCAGAGCAGGGAAAAGAATGCCAGGAAACCAAGTCACAGTGGGCCCGCAGGCCCAAATCAGGTGGCGCCCTCCTTCTCTGCTGTGATGATGCTTGCCCACTCCTCCCCTGGTCATCTGGGCCCTGCCTACAGAGGAGCTGGTGATTATTATTGTTAGGTGGGAAGCTGTGCAGTGTCTTTGGGTACAAACTCTGCTGAGTGATTGACAGGCAGTGCAAAGGCCCTGTCAATCAGTGGTCCCACCTGACAGCAGGAAAAATAACAAGATCCTGACCTGTCTTTCCTATAATCATGAATGCTCGTGGTGAAGGGTGTTTTTGTGTCTTAACCCTGTGCAGAGACCTTGTTTTTTAATCTTTCCGGCTTTGTGGACTCTTTAATTTAGTCTGGTGTTAAGAAAATTCAGATCAAGTAGAACGATTTTGAAGTATTTCTTCTTTTCCTATTGTCTATAAGATTTGGCATGATTTGTTTTTTGAAACTATCTTTTAATTTTATTTATAAATATTAGTTGTCTGTTTTTTGAGACTTAAAGAAAAATAAGAACAGGTTAACTGATGACACCATACTGAATCTCAGAGTCAAAGCATTCTATAATAGACATACTCTTATTTGACAATGTGAATGTTACTTTCTTTGCATTATTATTATTATTGCTTAATGTTTCGATGCAGCAATTCTCCGATTTGTTTTCTGAATGTATTTATGTTCATTCATTCTTTTTTTTTTTTTTTTTGTAGAGACATAGTCTCACTTTAAGGCCCTTGGTAGAGTGCCGTGGCATCACACAGCTCACAGCAACTTCCAGCTCCTGGGCTTAAGCGATTCTCTTGCCTCAGCCTCCCGAGCAGCTGGGACTACAGGTGCTCGCCACAGCACCCGGCTATTTTTTTGTTGCAGTTTGGCCGGGGCTGGGTTTGAACCCGCCACCCTCGGCATATGGGGCCAGCGCCCTACTCACTGAGCCACAGGCGCCGCCCTATGTTCATTCATTCTTTATGAGGTTTTTTCTTTCTAGTCCTTATCTTAAACATTGTTATTGTTACTAAATTTTAAGCCTCTTTAATTTTGTGAGGGCAAAAAATGGAAACCTAATAAACACATGTATATGTAAAAAAAAATAAATAAAAAAAAATATATCCTACATATGTCAACGAACCCAAACTGAAAATACTAGAAAAATATTTGTTTTATGGTACTAGAATTTGTGTTCACTTATTTATAAATTTAAATGGAATTTTTTTTCTTTTTTTTTTTTATAGAGACAGAGTCTCACTTTATGGCCCCCGGTAGAGTGCCGTGGCCTCACACAGCTCACAGCAACCTCCAACTCCTGGGCTTAAGCGATTCTCTTGCCTCAGCCTCCCAAGCAGCTGGGACTACAGGCACCCACCACAACGCCCGGCTATTTTTTGGTTGCAGTTTGGCCGGGGCAGGGTTTGAACCCGCCACCCTCAGTATATGGGGCCGGTGCCTTACCGACTGAGCCAGAGGCACCGCCCGAAATGGAATTTCTTTAAAAAAATAAAGTCTGTGGGAAATAACAACAACAACAAAAAAAAGAAAATTAAATATGCAAGTAACTAGTGGTTTTCTAACTGTAGTAAGTATCAATCTGTTGTCCTGATACCATCCTCTTTATTCCCCTCCCCCAAATCAATGAAGAAGTGAGTCTAATGCCTAAGTTGAGCAAGTAAGATTTAGAGAAAGGACTGTGATATATACAGAAAATTAGGCAGGAAATTTAAGTGCAGGGCACTGTTCTTACTATGAATGATCTCTTAACATGTATTTTCACAAATTTTCTCAAGGAGTACATGAGAAATGATTGATGAAAGTTATCCCTAGCTGGTTTTGCAAAGGTACAGATAGACTTTTCATTTTATGCCCATTTTATGTTTTATAATTTAAAAAATAATTTCCATGTATAAATTTAATAACAAAAATGTTTAAATTTAAAAGTGCTGATTAAATCGAATGCTGAAGATTAAATTGAAAATGAAACCATTCTATAGAGTTAGTGATAAGGGCAACAAATATGTGTGTTTTACTATATCACATCACTTGTGATGCGATAATTTTATAAATTTAAGACAGAGATATCAGTACTTCTAAACAGATTAACTAGAAATCAGTACCAAAGGGAACAGCAATTCCTAACATTGTACAGTAATATTTAGTAGATAATTTTGCAATGTACATCAGGTGAAATTACTCAAGATGGGCCACATCAATTTTTGTAATTACATCATGAGAAAGTACACATTTTCTTCCTTCCTTTTCACCTTTCTTTATCAATCTGATGCCTTCAAAAGTATTATACACATCATGATTTCTATAATATTTTAATATAACACCTTTAATTAAGAGTGTTACTTTTAAAGTTAAATAACACACAATTTCTGTAAGTTCCTATGAGAATTTTTTTTGAGTAGAAAAAATCAAAATGAACTTGTTACGTTTTATTATACAAAACTGACTGATAAATGCCTATGTTACCCACCATAAAGCAATGAATTCAAGATGTACATATTTTATAATAATACTACCATATCCACTTCTGTTTGAAATTTAGTCACCCTTCACCTCTTAAGGGTTTTTGTCCTTGTCTCTTTTTTTGTATGTTCATTCTTCTCTTTTGAATCCTTTCCATTAGAATATAACACACCCCCTTCTCTAATAGAGCCCTCTTTTTGCCACATTTACCTACAAGCACACCCAATTTTCCTGTCTTCTTTAGAGAAAATATTCTTAAAACAGTTGAGGAAAAGACTTCTTCTTTGCACTCTTTTCCTCCCTTTCATCCGTACTTTCTGATACTCTGTTTCTCCTCTTGAAAGTTTCCTGTCCTTGGCTCTGGTAATACACACTCACCTCTTTTTTCTCCATTGAAAATGTTTCTCCTGCTGGTTCCCCTTTGTTAGCTCAGGCTTCTTTGTTCAATTTCTAAACATGTGAAAGGTTAGTCTTGAACCAGCGTCTTTCGGGTCCCACCTCTTTCTTGAGGAAATGCAACCCCTTCTCATTAAGCCAGATCCCATCCAGAAGATCAATTTTATGCTAATTGTCCCCTCAAGTGCAGGCTGTGCATGTGCATTACCACGTTACCTCTGATGGTCATCTCAAACTGAACCACAATCAAACATCTAACCTTCCTCCAGCCTGTTTCTCTTCCGGCACATGGGGCCACCCTCTGCTCTGTGGCTCTCCCAAGGACCACTTTGACCTCTTCATTCCTCTAACTCCCCCCTCCACACAGTCCCTCCAAAGGCAAGATAGTTTTACCAACAAAAAACAACCAGCCTCATCACCATACCCTAGGAAGACATCCAGCTGTTACATACCCATGATAATTAAAAATTAAAGAACAGTTTAGGTTTTCTATGTTCTCCATCCCTGCTACTCATTCAAGACACCTTCACCTCTCTAGTCCTAGATGTTTGTCCTCAATTAGTTTCCCATGTAACAAGCATAGGGAACTTTCAAACATTTCTCTACTTAACACCCTTTAAGTTGCCTTGTGTATCATTAGATTGAATCCAAATTTCTTGTCTTGGCCTACAATGTTCTAAAGGATCTGCCACTGGCTTCTTTGTAGGTCTCACTGTGCAGCTCCCCTCATCAACTAACGTCCATTATGATTCTTTATGATTCGAAAGTGTGATGAGTTCATTTCTTCCTTGTGTTTCTTTCTCCCACCATTCTCTGCCTAGAAAGCTCTTTCACTGATGTTTGCGTGACTGGTTCTCTCTTTTCATTCACTCCAAAGCTTCTCAAAAATGACTTTGCCTTACAAAGCACTTTAAACCAGCTCCCTTCAAAACACACATGCCACCACGCACACACAAATTCATACTCTTTTTGTAAACAACATTGAAAATCTATAATGAAAATTAGAAAGTTAATTTTTCACAACCTTAAAGACCTTGGGTCTTTAACCATTGATATGACGCCAGCTTTCTTTTTTGCTCCTCTTTAAAAAAATCTTAATAGTATCCTCACCTTAAGGTAGACAAAAATCTCTGTTTTTCTTTCGAGAATGACACCATATTCACGAGAAATTATATCTTGCCTTTCTCAAACTATAAAGAAATGACCTGAGTAAATTCTGAGCACACAGCAGGCATCTAATGATAAACTCTGATTGGGCATTCATGTCAAATTAGCTCTGCTCCTCTTCATCTCATCATACTCCAGCATCGTAGGAAGCAACAAAAGGGAGCACCTTAAGCGATGCTATGATTTAAGTGACTTCAGGTCATGTTATGAATAAACACATTTTAATTTGACCTTCTGCACCTAGTTTAGGAAACCAGGTCATTTGCAAAGAGCATACTTTCTACGGAAGTTGACATTGGATTTTTGGCGTTATATTAATACATTGTTCTCTAAGTTTGATAGGAGAATCAGAATTTGCATTTTTACTGCCCCCCTCAGGTAACACATAGGACCACACGTATAAAAATAAATACATTAGAGTTAAAACAGAACGGTCATACTAACCAGGGTTCTGTTAACCTGTTTTTAAGAGTGTGCTTTAGCGATTTAAAAACAGTATTGTGAATGGAACATTTTAAAGGATGTATGTCATTCTTAACACCCCCGGTCCCTGCACATATAGCACTGGTGGTATTGTCAGTCATAATGTCTTCTTGTTCTCTGGTTGCAGGGGCGGCTCTGTGGTACAGGGCCGGTCACAATGGCAGACACACTACTTTATTTCTATCAGTCATTCATCCAAACTATGAATAAGAGACGCCGGCAAATTCATCCCATGTATAAGATGCACATACACGTTTGAAGGGGTGTTATTTGTGTCTTTATATAGCTTGCATACATGCACATACACATAAACATTCTAGCAGAGAGAAGGAACTAGCAAAAGTAGCAAACAATAGGAACCACATGTCTCTGGAAATGTTGGTGCCATGTTGGCACCAGGTGGAGTTAAGTCCACTGAAAAATAAAGTCAGCACAGAAGCCAAACAGTGCTAGGAAACAGAAAGAGCTGTGAGAACAGATCGCAATTTTGAAACACCAGATTCACCTATGTGTGTGTAAAGTAAAACTACCCTCTAGAATGTCACAGGCAAGAGTCACGGACCTGCCCTTTAAAAGAGTCTTTCCTAATTGATTTTATGTGTGCACGCCTTCTCCTATTGACATCCTCTAATTAAATTGTCTTGAAATTTGTTTCTTCTGATATTTAAAATTGAATTCTCATATCTATACAAGGCAACTTACCTGGGTTGATAATATTCTATGTCCGACCTAGCTAGGTACTTTGTAGAATAGTCTTGTATGATCCTCATGTAGCCATGTTGCTGTTGTCATCTCTCTTTTATAAATTATATAGCTGGAGCTTAGGGAGTTAAAGACATTTGCCCACGATCAGACAACTTGTCCATACGAATGCTCAAGTCCATGCTTTTCCATACTGTTAGACTGTCTCTTCGCAACACATAAAAAACATATTTGTACTATGCAGGAGAGATAATTACATATACCCCCACTTACCCAAAATATTTATAGTTAAATAGATCTGATCTAAAAGCCTTCTAGAATAAATATCCTAAAATAGATACATGAAGGATTCAAATATAAAACCTGCTACAAATGAAAAGAAGACCAATTTGTAAACTACTTTTCAAAGGTAAAAACATTCTTCTTAATATAGAGAATATTAAAATTTAAAGCTCTCATTAAATATTTAAACATCATGAAGTTAAAAGAATTTCTTAACTCTTAGTAAACTGAACTGTATCAGAGGTAATTGGAGGAAGGAAACAAGAAGTTAGGAAGGGGTAACGGATTCATGAAAAAACTACATTTTTAAACTGCACATTTTAATAATGCATACATTTTAATGAATAGTGTGTACTTTTAAAGCACATAAAATTCATTATAACAAGAATACAAAAATTATACTATCTATCACAAGAAAAACTTGTGAAATTAGAGATGTACATGCATAATGGAAATTATTTAATTTTGTCATTTGTGAGATGGGATTACACTGCAATAAGATACTTTTATTAGATGCATCAGCTATAACTTTATTTCACTACAGGCAGCTAACGTTATGCAGTCACTCTTAGAAATTGACTATATTGCTTCTAAATACGACTATTGTATAATAAAAGGTGGTCAATGTTATAGAAACAGATAGCAATTAGGAAATGTGGTGGATTATTTCAGTTCTCAACACACATCTGTCTATTCAAGAAATCAAGATAAGAATATTAGTTTCTTATAGAATCCCATGATAAGTAATATTAATTTAAACACCACTCCCTGATATAAAGTTATGACTCCTTTTTCTTAACAAAAATATAACAAGCATAGTAAAAGCAAATTGCATTTATGTGGAAAAGGGGCTAAAGTTATGTATACTAGGATAAACCACCATAGCCTAAGAGCCCTACTTGAAAACTTTCTCTACAACTTCACATCAGTGCCATCGTGGGCAAGCTACTTCCCATCTCTGTGACTCAGTTTTCTCTTTTATCAAATAGAGATGGTAAAAATGTTTACTTAAAAGAACACTGTGGACATAAAATGACAAATGCTAAGCTTTTAGCAGATCCCCTAGAACATTGTTCTTATTCAGCAAATATTAGGTCTGGTGCTCATTAAAATATAATCGAGTGAATATGAACATGGACTAGAGAGTTAGTAAAAATGAATGATAACTACAAACAACATTAAAACTTTTTCAAACATTCAGAAGTATATACTTCTGACATATAAAATGCTATTTTGTGACTTTTTTCATCTTCAAGTAATAAATCTCCCCCCGTTTGGAGTGGCTGTTTGTATACACGGAACAGACAATTGTGACTTGTTGGCCCTGATTCTAGACTATACTATAAGGCAAATATCAGTATTTGTATCGTATACAAATATGGTATTCTAGACTATACTAATACAAATACAGAATTTTTTAAATCCTCGCTCCTCAGACTTATTTAATACTTCTAGTAACATATAATGTGATAGGCAGTGTACTTAGGCAGTGTACTGAGATAACCATTGTGGTATGATTTATTTTTCAAAAAATCTTGCTGTTCCTCTCTGGAATTAAAGCTGGACATATGGCTGGCTTTGACCATGTAATATGCTACTTGTGAGCAGAAACTTTAGAGCAAGCACGTTGTTTGTGAAGTCCTCTTATTTCTCTGCCATGAGAAACAAGTTCCAGCTGAGGTTGCTTTCTTAGACTGTCTCCAGGAGCATAGATGATATGGAACAAAATTAAAGCTTTCTCCATGTGGAATACATAGAAATAAACTCTTGCAAGCCTCTACTATTTGCCCAGGAGGCACATTGCAGAATAATCTAGCTAATGCTTACTGAAATAGTTATAATAAAAATTTAATTTTCCTTTTTTCCTAAACATCACTCTTCATTAGCTGTTCATGATTTTGCATCCATCTTGTAGCTTGTAGAAGGAAGGAGAAGAGAAATGACCAAAAGGAAGAAGCTCCACATATTAAGAGAAGTCCCAGGATGGAGGGAATCCTAAAAGCCAAAGGAGATTCAAATGATTGAAGTGTCCAGTACACACAGATTTTTTCAGATGGGCCAATCCAGTTCCATACTGTCAAGATGCACACTGTGGTCAAGGTGGGGTTAAGTAGTGGAATAGCACAGTCCTCATGTTAAATGTTCTCTCTGTCTAAGGAGAAGGCCAATATTTAAAAATAAATGATTCTATTCTAAAGAGGGAGCTAAGAGTTAGCAAAAGTACAATGAAGAAGTAGTTGACCCTGGCCCAGTGTGGTGGTTCGCGCCTGCAATGCTGGCATTCTGGGAGGCCAAGGCAGGTGGATTGCTTGAGCTCTGGAGTTTAAGACCAGCCTCAGCAAAATTGAGATGCCAATCTCTACTAAAAACAGAAAACAACAACAACAAACTAGCCAGGCACTGTAGCAGGTACCTGTAGTCCCAGCTTCTCAGGAGACTGAGGCAAGAGAATTGCTTGAGCCCAAGAGTTTGAGGTTGCTGTGAGCTATGATGCCACAGATCATTACCCAGGGTGAGAGAAGTGGTCAATTCTATGAAGAAGTCATCTAAAGTAGATAATGTTAGAATAAATCATGGTACTAAGTGCAGAAGATGTGCTCTAACCAGATGGGAAATTAAATCATTGCATTTGGCAATTAGTGGATACCAAGACCAGTAATTTGTGTGCCTGTGTGTGTGTGTGTATGTGTGTGAGAGACATTTAAAAAAAAAAGCATTATGCTGACTATAGGCAGATGCCAGTTTTGGGAAAATGAAATGGTTATTTTTTATTCTCTTGAAAAATAAGAAGAAAAGGTATATAATTGATGGATCATGGCTACCAGATAAGAAACCAAATGACGGCCTTGAGAGTGCAGTCTTGATCAGTAGAAGCTCATTTTCTGAGATTAGTAGCAAGAAAATACCAATAACTGAAGATGGAAGTAATGAAGAGTTTGATTTCTAGAGATATTATGCTTAATGGCCAATTATTTTCTCCTGAAAAACTGATGCAGTTTCATCTACAATTTGAAGAGATGACAGAGATTAGAAAGGCCTGAAGTGAATGATAAAGATTTAGAATGACTTATGTGTAGAATAGGAGAGAAAATAAATAATGAAAGTAATTGGTAAATCCACATCTGGACATTTGAAATGTTAATTTCCTCTTAACTCTGCAATTCAATCGCAGAAATGTATTCTAAAGAAATAAAACAAAACACACAAAAAGATCTGAACAAATTTGTAAGTCACAATTATTTCTAGAAAAACTAGAAAGGATGTTAATCTAAAAGATATGGAGATAGTTATAAATTTTATGTTACTTCCTACAGTGAACTATGATGTAACCATTATAACTTCTTAGATTTTATGGTGATATGGAAACAACTTTGTGGTACATCAAAGAACACATATTTAACACATTTGAAGAAGACAGATACCACATATTTATCTCTTAAATATTAGTGGCAGAAGACTTAGATCAAAACTCTTTTGCTCATGGGAATTATTTATACTTACAACTGTATGTGTATTTTTATATATAATTATCATGTAATTTATATATTAATGCTTCCTGCTTTATTTGTTTTCTATATTTTCTATGGATCAAATATTTTCATAAGATAAACTTTATGTTGAATCATAAATTAGGATATGAATTAGGAAAACTTAAATTTAGGGAAATAGGGCAAAAAGGTCCACATGTGTGTAGTAATTCGCTACTGAGAGTGATATCTCACATATAACAAAGTCTCAACATTTCTCAATTAAGAAAGATTGAAAAAGAAACTCAAGTGGACCAAGGGGCTCACGTAGGTGACTAAAGTAATTGGGGTAATTAACCATACCTCAGACATAGTGAAAATAGTAACCTGAATCTCTAGACTAGTAAAGCCAGTATAGTAATTTTTTTCTTTCTCCTTTTAATTTTTATTGATAAAATAAATATATTATCATTAAATGATTGCCAATATAATGAATATGCTATCTAGGAAGAGAGAAAAATAATTTAATTCTATCCCATTAGCCCTAGACATAGGTTTAATTAGATTAGTGGAATAACTCAAAATACCCGGAGGGATACTGAGGGGATTAGTTACACACAGAGGTAGATTTACCATAAAGCCAGTGAAACTTAAACTTCAAGGACACTCGATTGTATAGCCCTTTACAAGGACCTGGTCAAAGGGATGTGTTGCATAAGGTAATATGTTTAGGTGAAATTTTCAAAAAAAGGTAATATAATAAAATCAGTTAAGGCTGTTGAATTTTGTTGATCCAGACTTTACTTCTGCCTCACTTTCCTTTGTATCGCGTGGTAGAAAACCATTTCTGGTATCCAGCTTAAAGGGCACATGAATTGGAGGTACATTTAGTTAGGGTTTGGTAGAATACAGTTGTGGTTCTAGTCCATCATGCTACTCTAACAAAATACCTGAGTTTAGGTATTCTATGTGAAACACATTGATTTCTTCATAGCTCTGTGTACCAGGAAGTCCAAGATTGAAGTGCTGACAGTTTAGTGTCTGGGAAGAGCCTCAGTCTTTGCTTCCAGGATAGCACCTTAAATGCTGTGTCTTCCCTCATGTGGCAGAAGAACAGAAGGGCAAAGAGGGGCCAAAGCCAGTTCCCTTCATCTATTGTTTTTTATTTTACTTTCTTTTATTTCTTTTGTTTATTTCATTATTTCATTTTTGAGACATAGTTTTATTCTGTTGCCCAGACTAGAGTGCTGTAGCATCATAACTCACAGCAACCTCAAACTCCTTGGCTCAAGTGATCCACCTACTCCAGTCTCCCAAGTAACTTGGACTTCAAGGGCCCCTCATCACATCAGGCTAGATTTTTTATTTTTAGTAGAGATGGGGGTCTCCTTCTTACTCAGGCTGGTCTTGAACTCCTAATGTCAAGTAATCCACCACCTGGGCTTCCCAGAGTGCTAGGATCATAGGTGTGAGCCACAGTGCTCATCTGCCCCCATCCCTTTTCCCAGGCACCAATCCTTCATGAAGGCAAACCCTTAGTGACTTAATCGCTTCCTCAAAGTCCTCTTCTCTGAATACTGCCACAATGAGGATTAGGTTTCAAGGCAAATTTGGAGTGAGGAAAATTCAAATCATATCAATAAATGAGATTATTTGTTTTTTTCAAAAGGTGATCTTCTCAGTAACTCTGTCTTTGGGAACACAAGTTAAAATAGCAGACACCTGAGCTGAATTCAGAACTACTAAATTAAAATAGTAGGGTCTAGGGTGGTGCCTGTGGCTCAAGGGGTAGGGCGCCGGTCCCATATGCTGGAGGTGGCGGGTTCAAACCCAGCCCCTGCAAAAAAAAAAAAAAAAAAAAAAAAAAATTAAAAAAAGAAAAAATAGTAGGGTCTAGAAGTATATGTTTTGAATAGGCAACCCTGGTGTTTCTTAAAAAGATAATTTTTGGAAACCATTGACTTAACCATGGTGCATATAAAGTCAGAGTCACAGTCATCTCATAGACAAAAAATTCTTCATGAGATGCTATCAGCCATTTTTGACATTGATTAAACCTATAATGAATTTCTTTTTTAGAGAATGAATGGATTAATGAATTAATAGTAGTATTTCATAGAAAATAGAGGGTAGGTAGAAGCAATCAAGGCTACTAGAGAGGAAGGAAACTAAAATTTAAACATAGATAAAGAGAAAAACTTCAATTTTTGCAATAATACCATTCTAAGTACATTTATTCATCAATAAATGCAAAATTAGTGTATATGCTATTTAAATATGAATACTATATACATATGTATGTACTGTGTATGTGTATACATATAGGGAAACTTCTCCACTTTGGAACACAGTAAATCAACAGCATGCCTGATTCCAGAAGACTAACTGCTGGTCTAATGGCATAGATTTTGCCTGCTGCTTTTGTGCCCAAAATTTGCATTAGTTTTGCATCCAACTTTCCTTAATAAAATCGGTAGTCCATTTGGAGTAGATTTGAACAGGCTTTGGAACTCTAATCTGCCCAGACTGTATAGGTCAAAGGCATCTGGGAATTGCACCAGTTTAAGAAATTTGAAAATGCTCTTTCATTCAAATAGCTGTGTTCACGCACGGGGCATGCTGGGATCTGCCATTCTGGCTGCCATCGCGATTACCCCCATCAGTGCCTGTGCACAGATGCTGAATGTGGGTAACTGTTCCTGGCAGGTTACACTGGCGACTCATACAAATGAATAATCATTGGCTTATGATCACCTCTACTCCCTGGATCACTGGAATGGCCCAGCTGGGCTAAGTTGGAAATTTAGCTAACAAGAGAGTTGGGTTTTTTTTGTTTGTTTCCCTCTAGCTGTGCTGCATTAATATACAGGATTTCATAAAGCTATCTTTTTAAAAGTTTTCACTAAGCTTTTAAAATTTATTTAAATGTTTTCATTCTTCTTAAGGGGAAGGCAATGGTATCACGCATATGGAGTATGAAAATGATAGCCATTTCAGTGAATGGCTTGAAGATATAGGTCGAAAACAGGTGAAAGGAATGACTTGAAGATATAGGTTGAAATCAGTATGTTAAAGATTGTAATAGTATGATCAGAAATTATCTGGGAAAAGTGTATGAAGTAAGGGCGGTGCCTGTGGCTCAAAGGATTTAAGATTTCAGCGAAGGATTTAAGATTTCCATATTTAAATGGAACATTACTTTTTCCTATGATACGTTATGCAATTGCTAATGAATAGCATCAGTCCAGCTGCTACTGTGAAATTGCCACCCTTGCACCAAGCCTACAACAAAATAAAAAACACAAAGACTGTTATTAAAGCTAAACAGAAAATGCTATTTTTAAATGATCCAATCTAATAGCAGCTAAGTATCAAAGTAAACATCATTAGAGAGCTTTTCAGGCTGTATTTACATATCACTACCTTTCTCCTACCCTATTTCACAAAGTTTCTGAAAGTACAGCTCATTCTTAAGTTTAAATTGTCAATCTACAATTTACTGGGCCATTGGCATAAAAAAAAGATAAGTGCACTAGATTTGGTAACTTCTATTTCACTCTAAAGAACCAAGTGGGAAGGAATAAGGAAAAGAATCATTCTGTCTTCATTAGAAAAGATGATGGTACACTATTCCTACATCCGTAACAGTGAGTCATCTTTAGGAATAAGAAACATGTAGCTAAAACATGGTAAAACAAGTTCCCCAACCTCCTTCAACATCTGCCTATTAATCTATTGTTCTTCATTCATGGAAAGGTAGTAAACATTTTAATATAGAGATAGTATGAGAATATAACATGGGACCTTTCTTAAAATTTTTTATTTTGAACTTCTGAATAAAATTTAAAAGGAGGTTATAATTAAATGTCATTGTGAGTTTTTCTTGAAATTACTTTTTTTCCTAACAGAGGAGTACTGCCCTTCTTTCATGGCTAATGTAGCTGCCACCGTATAATCTATGGTTTTAGATCTTTATTAGTTTTTAAGATATAGTTGTTTAGATCCCAAGAATCAGCAGTATGTTGTTTTTTATTTCTACCTTCCCAGTATTGATTTGGCATTTTTCTTCACCTGTACCTTAAATTTTGGAGTCTTTTCTATCTGAAACTCTCTTCTCATTACTTCACACACTTTTTTTTTTTCAGTTTTTAGCCGGGGCTGGGTTTGAACCCGCCACCTCTAGCATATGGGGCTGGCGCCCCACTCCTTTGAGCCACAGGCGCCGCCCTTACTTCATACACTTTTCCCAGATAATTTCTGATCATACTATTACAATCTTTAACATACTGATTTCAACCTATATCTTCAAGTCATTCCTTTCCCAGTTCTAAATAACGAAATGACAATCCAGACTGAAATTTGAATAAACACTAGCATTCACCTCCATTATTCTGTCCCCACACCTCTTTCTTTTCTGGTCTTTTCTTTCATTTAGCTGCATCACTAAGAACCCAGGTCAGTTAAAAAAAAAATCCCTTGGTCATACCCCTTATTCCTGCTACTTGCTCATTCTACATATTAAATGAACCACCAAGTCAATATGACTCTTCCATGACTCTGTTTCAGAGCTCCAGTTCCCATTATCCTAGTGAAACACCAGCAACTATTTTGGGCTTAACAGCGGTGTAACATTTAAGTTGCTTGCCTTGGTTTTAACACCCTCTGATTTATTCACCTCCATGCATCAAAAATCATCCTGTTACTGTGATTTTACTATTCTGCTGTAGTAACTCAATAGTGGTATCTTTCAATTTCTTCGGGACAAAATCCAAATGTCTTCTTATGGGTTTCAGGGTCCTCCTGATCAGCTTTCTAACCTATTGCTAATTCCGTTCTTAGGCTACACTCCGTAGATATAAACAGCCATTCTCAGTTTCTCAGGGATCAGTTCTTCTCTTCAGCTTAGCCATCCTTATGCTGTTATGTTTTCCTGCAACATTTTTGGTTTCTTTCTTTCACTGTCCTTTATTTTATAAGACCTTTAGGTGTGAGGAGACTTCTCACAAGTCCACAGTACCCTAACATGACGAGTACCTGTCTCATCTATTTTTCTTCCCATAGTTTCTAAATTTCAACTACTAGAATATTCATCACAATGTGTTGAAATTCCCTTGTTAGTAGGTCATCCCAGGGTGTTGATTTCAATGATGGAAAGTCTGTGTCTAAACTGATGTATCCAGCACCTCAATCCCTCTATATTGATGTTTCTCACACCTGGAATCCTGTATGTAGTTCTATATCTCTCTGCCTGTCAATCTATCAATCCATCTATCATTTATCTACAGTACCTGATGTAAACAATGAATATTTGTTTAATATTTATACTACTATATGTTTTGAATTTTCTCCTGTGAAATATCTTTTTATCTAGTAGAATTTTATTTTTCTGTCCTGGAGCCTTGAGACACTATCTTTAAGAGGAAAAGAGTTAGCCTATTTGACCTTACAACCTTGACTCTCTCTGGTCAGCAATTTAAAAGAAATATATAAGTGCCTTGAAAATGTACACGGTTCCTCAACCTTCATGAGAGAGGAAGAAAGGACAGCAATGAAACTCAGATTCGAGGAAGGGAGAAATTTCGAGAGAACCAGATATTTTGATCATTTCAAAGCAAACACCTGTAAAACATAAAATATATAATAAAACTGACAAATTTTGTTCCATTAAAGTGTTGAATCAATAAAATATTATTATCTTTGAATACCTCAGGAGTCTTACAGATAGGCTACTCTATTTATATTCAATTTGATGTGCTTTTATCAATCGTAACATTATTTTATTTAGTATCCAGAATATTAACATGGGAAAGAATGTTATTAGGCCTATTATATAAATGACAAGATTGAAATTCAGAATGAATCATAAAGTCAGTAAATGCAGAGTTAAGATACTCAGATCCACAGTTCTTAACTCCATCCTAGATCACGACAGATCCATCAGCATATGGTGAGTTAGAATGGACTGTATTTCTATCTAGCCCTAGACAGCAGATTAAACAATCATTCAGTTTTTTCCATTGATCTTTCATACATCAAAGTCCACAGTTTTATTATATGAATAAAATACCCAGAAATTTTTTATTAAATACAGAATATTAGATTGCTTGAAATTCAAAGACAATCAACTCTCATAATTAAGTCTTTGTCATGCAGGTACGAGATAAAAGCCAGAGTAGTCATGGAAGAAAGTGAACTTGTGGGATTCTTTAGCAACTAAATGATGTCTACATTGTTCCAAGGAGATAGCTCTATAATAAGCATTGCCCTCCTCCAATCCATTTTCACTGCTGTAATTGAAGGCATTTTTCTAAAGTGTAAATATGATTATGCACTCAATAGTTGGAAAATGTATAATAAATGATGTGTTGCAGCTATGATAGCCACTTTGATTACTTATTATATATGCATTTTTCTCCTCCTTTTACACCAAAAGTTTTTGCACCATAGAGGACATTCGGCCATGTTAAGGAGACATATTTGATTTTCATAACTAGGGGCAATGATGCAAATGTTCCTTGGTGAGTATAAGATAGGGTTATGGCTAAATATGCTCAATGCACAGCATAATCCATCACCACAAAGATTTATCTGCCCCAGAATGTCAACAGTGGCAAGGTAGTAAAATGCTCTTGTATGCTAACACGTTAGCCATCCCTTTATATCAGTAATGTGCTTACTCATGAGATAAAATCATCAAAATCAGCATGCAAAATTGTTCATGTTTAATCCCTGCTGACATCTCAACATTAATTCTTGTTACTCCACTTCCTTGTTCTGAATTATTTCCTGTGTATAAAAACCACGTATGTATCTTCCAGGGTAAATTAAGGTGTGGCACCTTCACAACCACCTCTAAAATACCAGGGATGTAAGTCCACAAGTTTATTTCTTGTGCTACTCAAAGTATGTTAGGAAGACTATTTTCATCATTGTACTCACAACAGACTCACACAGATGAAGCCTCTATCTTCTTAAGAAGATTTCAAGCTAATATGTGAGATCTGACTGTGCCAAGAGAAGAAAACATGGAACAATGCATACTGGTCCTTAGTTATCCCTGCCCTCTACCTGTAATGAAACATGTCACCTCCACTCACATTGGCCAAATAGGTCACATGGTCCTGCTTAACTTCAAAACAACATTTTTTTCGGGAAAAAAAGTAAAACTGAAATGACTTGCAAGAACTAGTAATACCCATACTTTTTTTTTTAATCTTTATTTCAAGGGCTAACACATACTTAATATTTAAATGTAATATAGAGCATTACTTTTTAGATAAAGTCATCTTGATTCATTCTCTTCTTACATTTAGTTAACCGCTTCTCCTTGCTGCCCGTATCATACCTTGGACATAGATCTCAAAAGATTTAGCACTTCTTTTTTTTTTTTTGTGAAAATCTACTCACTAGCTTGCCACTTCCAAATCATTAGCTCTTGAGAGCACAGATGTCTCATTTATTGTTGTAGTGACATATTTATTATGTATGATAGCATACATGACTTATATAATTAAATATTTCTTTTCACAAACAAAATACCCATTACCAAATTGTACAATGGAATTAAATCACTTATGTTTCTGTAAATCAAGAGCTTCTACCTCTCCAGGTACCTAATGCTTCCTTGACTTAAAGTCTTGTCTATATTTCCTCTGTATTCCAATAAGAAGAAATAGGTTTCTCATCTTCATAGCATCATAAAACATAGTATGAAAGTATTATAAAACTCATTTTATATAAATTATATCAACTTTAGGGTAGCCAAGGCTTCATTTTTTTCTTTAAAAATGCCATTATTAAGATAAGAGAAATTATTGAAGATAGTCAAATTCTTGTTCAACCCAGATTGCCTTCCAGCAATTCAAGAGTCTTTATTTTTAAACACCAACAGCTTTTAGCACCCCCTGAAGAAAAAAAACAATCAGGAAAAACTGTGGTGAATCTAATGGGTCCCAAAGAAACCTAGGACTGGTTGAGGGAGACTGAATTCTCTTCCTCCTGAAGACAAAGTTTGTTTGTATGTTTTTTTCCATATTACTATGAAAAATATTTACTTCATCACTGTTGTAGAAGTAGATTGACTTTGTTAATAGATTGTAATTCTCCACTGAGTAAAACTAACTGTGTAATTCAATTCAAGGGAAGGGTCACTGAACTAAGACTCAGGAGACTCAAGTTCTTTTCTAAATCTTGCCAGGCTTAGTCAGGTTATTCTGATTATATAACTTAGACTTTTCTGAGCCTTAGAATTTTTTTAACCACAATAGTAGATCTGATAACAGTTGTTCTGTCACTTTCCTCACCAGCAAAAAACAGTTATCTGAATAGTTTTATATAATATATAATGCAAAAGAAGAAAAAATGGACAAAAACTATCTAAATCAGTGTTATCATTGATATAGTATAGCAGAACAGACTTAGATTCCTGTTGGTACAATTTACTTAACCACCAAAATCATTTAAACATTGAAACAGATATAAGAAGAGCAATGAACAAATTTTTAGAAAAATTAAATTAATATTCATAATGGATCATTTTATATATTCAATAATAGTAGATATTTTAAAGTTTGATTCTTTGAAAGTACAATTTAACCATAAAGTTTCAAATAAAATTGTAGTATAGTTTTTAGTGCTAAATAAATTTAAGCACTGTTAGTGTTTCCCATGAGCTAAATAATAAAGGCAGATAATTTGCGTTCATATGTGGAAACTCAGAATATTGTCTCTAGAGACAAGATAGGAAGCTTTCTTTTGCTCTAAAATAATATTATTCCACCATTCAAAAAATCTAAGGTAAAAATGAATTTAATTATAAAAGAATGCAAGAATATAAGAATTGTACAATAATGATACACTTCAATAGCTACTTAACCAGAAGGTTGGAAGGTACTACTAGGAAAAAAAGAAATGAAACAAAATAATAGCAACAAAGAGAAACAGCACTAATGACATAGGAATCTGAAAATTTGAAGCCATGATTTTTACTCTACACAAAAATTGTTGCTAATGAACAACTTTCTGTTCTCTAGAACAGAAATGAGTTTCAATGAATGTTGTATATCATATGATGAGAAGCAATATTTTATGACGTTTTTCAGAGTAGGAGCTCTGAAACCAAGCTGTACAACCAAACAGCTAAATTCAAAATGGGAACTCAACAAATAATAGCTAATATTGAGATTTTTTTGAGTGTTATAATTTTTAAAATCCTGACTAATCTACAAAAAAAAAAAAAAAAGAAATCTCTGCTGTTTACTCTCAAACCCTTGGTTTCCATTCTTAGGAATAACAGAGGATGTCAAAGGAGATAGAAATCTGAACAGATCTGCTTGTTTCCAAAGCTTGATGGATCTGGCAAAGGGCCTGAAGCAGGAAGCAAAGTTTGCTGTAGGATTTCAAAATCTTTTCATTAAATACAGTACTTGTTCCAAAGTATCCCAGGTCTCCTGTGATTATAACTACTCAGTAAATGTTAAACAATCAATATACTGTGAACTTCTTCTTTTCTTTCTCCACCCTAAGGACAAAATGCAGGTATTCCTTGAATCCTTCTCTCAGAAACTCACTGTCTTGAGCCCTCTCTTCATTTTGTAAGAATTAATTAACTGGGATGTGTCAAAAAGCTGAAGAACCTGCAGAGAAACAAGGGTCTAAATCCAGGCTCACTTACTGTGGCCCTGGGACTTCTCTGAGTTAGCTCTTTTTTACCCCTGGTGTTCAATAAACACGAACACTTAACATTTACCATCTCATGCAATTTTTATTAATTTAATTGTGTTGTTACAGAACCTACAAGGGCGAAAATAGGACAGCAGATTATTTTTTAGTTTGTCATTTGGCATAAAACCATAATTGATATTTGTCCTTTTTTTAACATTCCATATTAATTTCAAAGTCAAATTTGGTGATTTATACCTTGAGGCAGATTTTATATTTTATTATTTTGCTATAGTTACCATTTTTTGTTCTTTTGAAAAAAATAAAATAGAACAGGTCTGGGAAAGTTTTTTCTGTAGTACCAAAGAGTAAACATTATATGCTTCATGGGCCGCATGTAATCTTTGTCATATATAGGGTGTCCGTAAAGTTCATGTGCAATTTAAGCCAATTTCACTTAATCTTTGTTTTGCTTTGCTTTGTTTATTTCATAATCCTTAAAAATGTAACAAACATTCTTAATAAGCAGGCCTTACAGAACCAGGCTGCTTTTAAATGGGGCCCTAGGGCTGTACTTTGTTGACTTTCAAATCAAGTGCTAACTGTACCTTAAAATAAGCATGAAGGTAAGTATTAGGGTGAGGATCCACAGAATTCGGACTTATGAAACAGGTGAATTTTCTTTCTTTTCTTTTTTTTTTTTGTCTTGTGATGTTAACAATAGTCAGATAAGGAAGATATTTATGGCCTGACATTTTCTGCTACTGAAAATGTTTACTAAACGGTGCTGAAATCTATACACCTAAGGGTGGGCAGACTCGAAGATGGCCCTCAGTTACTCCTGAGTCCTGTCATTTGAGTTCTCGGCTGGTCCCCTCCTTTGGGACACAGATCTGATTTGCTGATTTACTTCCAATGAATGGAGTAACACAGACGAGATGGGATATCCATTCCAAAATTAGATTACAAAAAGGTGTGGCTTCTATTATGGATCTTCTCTTGTTTTCTTTCCCAAATCCCTTGATCTGAAAGCACAAGTTGCCACATCATGAACAGACCCTTAGAGAAGCCTCTGTGGTGAGCAATTGTGTCTCCAGCTAGCATTTAATGAGAGTTTGACTTGACAAAATACACCTCTGTGAGTTTTGTGATAAAGGTTTTCTCAATCAGGCCTTGAGAGGACTGTCCAGGTTAATTTCATGTGTCCACTTGACTGGGCGAGGTCATTGCTTAGGTTTATGGTACATTATTCTGGATGTTTCTGTGATGGTTTTTTGAGGTGATAATCTTAATATTTATGTCAATGGTGATTGAGGTTAGCAGATGATCCTCTGTAATGTGGGATGGCCTCATCCAAGCAGTTCAAGGCTTTAACAGAACTAAGCCTAAAACCTCAAACCAAAAGAATTCAGCCAGCAAAATGCCTTTGAACTTAAGCTGCAACTCCTCTCTGAGACTGCCTGTTTACCCTCAATTTGAAATTGACCAATTTCTACAATTGTGTTAGCCAATTTCTTAGAATCTCTCTTTTCCTCCTCAACCCCACATGTATGTATATCCATGTACATGTACACACACACACACACAGCCTGTTTTGTTTTTCTTTCCTCCCCTTCTGGAGAACCCTAATAGAAGGCCCATCTAACAGCTTGACTACAGCCTAGTAAACACATGAGCTACAGGCACCCAGCCAAGTTGCACCTGTATTCTTGATCCACAGCAAATGTGAGATCATGAATTTTTTCTGTTTTGTCTGCTAAATTCTGTGATAATTTGTTACATAGCAACAGATCACTAACACACATATGCTTATATGAGTATGTAGACCTTGCTTATTTTTTTTCACATGTTATTTTTCTTTTGTTAGGTAAGTATAGTCTCAGAATATACTTTCCCCTAGTGTCTAAAACATGTATTAAGATCAGTAAATACAAAAACCAATTTAATTGTTTGTATCAGTCAATTTACATTTGGAAATTTAGTCAGGTTTTTCTGTGAAGTTTAATCCAAAATATTTCTATTTTAACTTCTACATTTTTTCAATCTGTTAAAATGCTCATATCTGGAGCATTTTGCCTTCATATAAAATATAACCAAGAGATTTTTATGATGTTTAGGACAGACTAGATGACCATTTTATCAAATTCCTCTTGAAAAGGAAAAGAACACCTTGAAGTAGGGGTGAAATCAAGTGACAGTGTCTGTCTGATCAGGCATGGTCTGATGTCTTCTGTCATGACAGTGTTCTGAGTCATAGTAGTATGGATTGAAATATTTACTTTGTATATGCAATATTATCAGCCTCAAATAAAATGACTTAAGACAGTCAACCACATAACAAAAGACCTGTATCACCTCTTACTTGGTTACCATTTGAAGGAAATCAAAACATTTTACCCTATAATATATTTCTTTGACAAATTTTGAGATAAACTTTCAGAGAGCCAGCAAACAGAAGTAGCCCTGCAAAGCTTTGTGTGTGTGTGTGTTGAGTGGGAGGAGATATCTCTGGATAATCTTGACTAATGCAGCCTCAACTTTCCTTATCCAGATCTAGGAAAGACTAACTCAGTGAGTCTGACACCATGAAAGGTCTGAAAAAAGCATTATCATCGATGCCAGATTAGGTGGCTCAGGTCTGTAATCCTACCACTGTGGGAGGCCAAGGCAGATGGATCCCCCGAGCTCAGGAGTTCAAGACCAGCCTGAGCAAGAGTGAGACCCTACTTCTAGTTAAAGAAAGAAAAATTAGCTGGGCATTATGACAGGTGCCTATAGTCTTAACTACTCAGTCTCATCCTGAGGCAGGATGATTGCTTGAACCCAAGAGTTTGAGGTTGCTGTGAGCTACACTGAAGTCATGGCACCCTAGCCTGGGCAACAGAGTGACATTCTGTCTCAAAAAAGAAAGAGAAAGAATAGAAAAGAAAAAAAAAAAAGCAACATTATCATCTATTACCTCTGTGAGCTGCTGCCACTGAGTTTTTAACTACATAACAAGACTACCTTTCTTAGTGAAGCCTCCTCTTCTCTTCCATGATTTGTCTTACCACTGTAACCTGATTTACTATCATGACCTGTTTTGTAGCCATATTTTGACTCTCCCATTCTTTTTGTAACTTCAAGATTATATATAAATTTCTACATCCCATGGTGGAAGGGCGTAATCACTCTGTGACTTTTCCCACATACATGTATGCATAAATTTGTATGAATTTCTTTTATTACTCTGCATTTTGTGAGTTGATTTTTCATTGAAGTTTCAAAAGGAAAAAGAGAGGAATTTCCCTTGGCCCCTACACATTCATTCACCTAATATGCATTGGATACCTTCTATAAATGTCAGGCATTGGGTGGGACTTCTAAGTTAAATAGAACATACTCTTGCAAGTAAGTTCTCACATTGCAGTAGGGGATTCAGATACAGAAAATAGTGTATTGAGTAGAACTTTTCTTGTTGCCTTGGAATCGCAGAGTTGGGTCTCAAAAATAAAAGCTGTTTGGAGCCTTATATTCTAAAATATCTGCCAACAATGGAGTGTACACCCTGCCTTGAGGCTTCCTGGGAAACAGCGTAGCTACTTTCCTGTCCCCAATTATCACTCACATTAACCTTCCAGTCTATTTATAAAAATAAACTTTTGAAAAGAAAGAAAGAGAAACCTGTTGGAATCTTGGTACACTGGCCTCCTAACAATAAGTCTCCATGCTGACCTTCACCAAAGGAATTAACTAGGTTAAAAGACACCAACAGAACCTTTTGAAGAGATGAGAGAATCTCAAGAAAAGCATTCAGTACATACCTCTTCACTCCCAGATGGATGCTAAGAAATGGTCAAACCTGATTCTGTGCTAAAGCAGAATAAGTATGGTGAGAGAGTCTTTGAGCAATTTTGAGAAATGAGTCAGGAATTTGAAATACCTAAATACACACACACACACTCTCTGTCACACACACACGTACATAAACATATATACATGTGCGTATAAACTATGTAGATCGGCATCCGACTCTCCTATAGAAGAGGGTGGAGCACTCAGGACACCATCTCAGTGCTGCCCACCTCAATCCTGTCCTGAGCACTTGCTCGCACCTGGGGAGGAGGAAACACCCTACTAATCTACCAATCATAACTTTGTGTGCCAACTGCAACAGAACTCATGGACCATGGACCAAGCAGCAAAGGTACCATAAATCTGGAAGGTGACCTAGAACAACCTTAAGGCTAATTCATGTCATGAGCTTAAATCTATATTGTGGTCCACACTCCCTAATGAGCTTTCAGAGAGGCTTATGGGAGGTCTGCATGTGCAGTAAGATTTTGTGGTTCCAAGGTGACCTCTGAACCACGAGATGGACCCAATGAGAACAGTTTAAAACGGAAACCCTAGTCATGACCAAGACCTTTTTTTGCTATAACAAGGGGGCCCATCACTGTCTATGACAAACCTATTACTCTGCTCTTAATTTGAAAACCTATTTTTGCCTTCCTCAATAAACTTTTTTTATTCTGGCCTTGCTTTGGTGGGTCTGGTCTTTCTTTGCTCAAGAGCACACTAAGAACTGAGGACATAGACAGTTACCTGAAATCTGACAACACAGATATATACGTGTGTCTCTGAATATATATACACAGTTGTTTGTCAATCAGTGAAGATTTATAAAGGTGGGAGACTTGCTAGAGCTATCCATAGGGTAATGTTTAAGGTAAACAAAATGAAGTGACTCCCACATAAGTTTCTCACAGCTTTCCTCAACTATAAAAAGCCAAATTGTTCATTTGGCTTCATGTAAAAAACCATGCAGGGAAGCATAACCAAGAGCCAAGAAGCTGATGAAATAGCTCCCAGCTGGTATATCTATGGTTCTTTCCAACAGGACATTAGGGAGATAGACGCTTAGTATGAGATAATGGGTAGAACTGAGAGCATCCTTGGCAAAAGATATAACCAACATAGAAACAACCCAGGAGAACTACGTACGCCATTGACACATCTCCAAGATCGATCCCCCAAAGGTGAAACCAAATAGAAATAGCTTGTGCAAACAAAGAATGATGTAGGTTCTCCTAACAAAGTGTTAACAGACATGTAAAATAATACATGCCAGGATTCCTGTCCCTTCTCCATCCACTCAGTGCAGACAGTGAGATAAGCAGACACATCCCGGAACCCAGACTATACAACTTAATTTCTTTTTTTTTTTTTTGTAGAGACAGAGTCTCACTTTATGGCCCTCGGTAGAGTGCTATGGCATCACGCAGCTCACAGCAACCTCCAACTCCTGGGCTTAAGTGATTCTCTTGCCTCAGCCTCCCTGAGTAGCTGGGACTACAGGCGCCCGCCACAACGCCCAGCTATTTTTTGGTTGCAGTTCAGCCGGGGCCGGATTTAGAACCCGCCACCCTCGGTATATGGGGCTGGCGCCTTACCGACTGAGCCACAGGCGCCGCCCAACTTAATTTCTTTTTTGAGACAGAGTCTCACTTAGTCACCCTTCGTAGAGTGCTGTGGAGTCACAGCTCACAGCAACCTCAAACTCTAGGGCTCAAGTGATCCTCTTGCCTCAGCCTCCCAAGTAGCTGGGACCACAATGCTCCTTTTAGCAATGGGGTCTCATTGTTGCTCAGGCTGGTTGTGAACTCCAGAGCTCAAGTAATCCACCTGCCTCACCCTCCCAGAGTTTTGGGTTTACAGGCATGAGCCACCAGGCCTGGCATACAGAACTTAATTTCTAATGTGTTAGAGTGGAGGAGGAAACCAGAAGGGAGATGAATTAGCCAAACTGAAAGCTCTGAGCTACTTATGTCTAAGAGTTATTGTCTTCAACTGGAATTAAACCTGTCTCAAAAGTAGGAGACTCCAAAGGAACCTTATTTCTTTTTTTTTTTTTGGGGGGGGAGACTAATCATATTTATTTTGGGCAATGATTATTATTATTTTTTTATTATTTCTTATAGAACAGTCTTAAATGTCTTTTTTTTTTTTTATTGTTGGGGATTCATTGAGGGTACAATAAGCCAGGTTGCACTGATTGCAATTGTTAGGTAAAGTCCCTCTTGCAATCATGTCTTGCCCCCATAAAGTGTGACACACACCAAGGCCCCACGCCCCTCCCTCCTTCCCTCTTTCTGCTTCCCCCGCCCCAAGAGATTATAGTGGGATTCCCCTGTTCTTGAAGGGAAACTGGAAATAGCAAAAATTGAACATTATCTCTAGCTAAAGCTTATTTAAAAGTGTATACCTCAGAAAGTAGAGAAAAATTAACTCCATTTTTTGAGTGGACCATGAACCAACCTTCCCCGCTGTTTAGGGACTATAGCTATGATATCTTCAATAATACAATAGTGACAGGAGTTTGAGCCATCAAAATGAGAGTTGGATATGGACTGGGGTCTATGTGGGATCAAAAGAGGCAAACACAATTTTTAAAGAACTAAACAAAAGAAGAATAGATCGAAGAAAATTACAAAGTCTTTCCCTTGAGATGAGCTTGAGTAGAGCAATTTCAAACCCCACGACAAAAAACAAAGTTTAGAAGGAACTAGTATTATGTGAATTACTTTGCTCCATATGAAAAGGAAAATAAAAGAAAACCTGCTAAAATGGTACCATAAAAACATAAAGAAATTTTTTAAAAAGCACATTTACAAGAAAAAAAACAAGAATTTAAAAAGAAAATAGAGGCAGAAATAATATCTGTATAGGTGGCTATGAAAAATAATTCAAAATTCTTGAAATAAAAAATATAGATAATAGTTGTCTTAATCCACGTCTTGCTGCTATAACAGAATGCCATCGACTGAGTAATTTATTAAAAGTATACCTGGGCGGCGCCTGTGGCTCAAAGGGGTAGGGCGTTGGCCCCATATTCCGGACGTGGCGGGTTCAAACCCAGCCCCAGCCAAAACTGCAAAAAAAAAAAAAAAAAGTAAACCCAAGATTTATTTGAGTCATAGTTCCGAAGACTAGAAGTTCAAGGTCATGACACCATATCTGATTAGCCATCTGGTAACGGTCCTCCTGTTTCATCTTCCTATGGCAGAAAGCAGAAAGACAATTGAGAACAGTAGACAGAGAGAAAATGGGGACCAAATCTACCTGTTTATCAAAGAGCCACTCCTCTGACTACCAACACACACAGTGATAATGGAATTAAACTGTTCATAAGAGCTAACCCCTTCTCACCTGGTCACCACTTAAAGGTCTCACCTCCTAACACAGTTACTTATGATGGCAATTAAACTTCAACATGAGTTTTGTAGGAGGCCTTCAAATGGTCTATAAAATTGAACAGCTCTTTTAAACGCCAAATGAAAGAACTGCTGAATGAAAATATAGTTCTTAGGAGTGCTTCTAAATGCAACACAGAAAACCAAGGATATACATAGACAGATACATAGATAGACAGATGAAAGTACAGATGAGAAAGTACAATGTATTTGAGAAAAAGATCCTCATTTTTTATGGTTTTTCCATGTTTCTGAATCTCCACAGACTGTTACTTTTAGGTTCTTCATTCACTTTTTCATTCTTCTCTAGGAAATGTTTGTAGATACTGTATGATTGATACACTTGGAAAAAATCACTTTCTGATGCTTCACTGAGCTCTGCTCCCTGTCTCTGGAGGCAGGAATGCAGATGGAGATACAGTATTAGATGTTTCAAAGAGCCAGGAAATCTCCCTTGCTTTTCCAAAAGGCTAACTTACCTTCTCCCATATGGAGAAGCCTGCCCCAAGGTCAGCCCTTTCAGGTCCAGATGGGGAAGTGTGATTAATTCTGCAGTTCATTATTACCAAATCCATGTCGTTAACAAACATGGTCATGTCCTCCAGCCTGGCCTCTATCAGTAATAGAGGAGGTCTCTGGTCTCCATATGTCATCCTTACGTTTTTTTGTCTCCAATGCTTTAAAACTCAACCTTGGGAAAAGGGTGGAATTTAAGAGGAACTTGTCAGAAGTACCATTACTTGCTTGGAGGCTGTTTGCATAAATGTGTATGTCATTTGTGTTTCTTGCCTTGTTCCTGCCTCCACTGTGTGTTTCACTTCCTTAGTAAGCTTTGCTGAGGACCAAGCCTGCTGCTGCTTTGGTGGGATTGGACTAGCGTATGTTAGAACACATCTAGCAGCTGTGTCCATTTTTCCTGGGAACCCTGAGGATTAGATTTGCCATTAGTTTGATCATTGTTCCTATTTGACAAGTACGACATAGAGGATATGGCAAAGTTTGGGGGTACTGTGGGATCATCACTATTTGTAATGTATAAACTCGACCACCTTCTGTTACAAAGGATTCAACAGTCTTCTTTACTTCCCGGTGTTTAACAAATGGAATTTTCTCTGAAAGCTACCTAGATTTTTTATGGTATCTGGGCATTATTCTCCTGATGTGTTAAAACAAATTCTGAGTGAGCAATGGGTATTCAAGCAAGAGAAACTCTGAACACAGCAGGGATGCCACAAAGCCAGCACCCCTTGGAGTGTGCTCTGAGATTCTGTATTCATATCCCATAAGTGGAGCAGAATGGATGAGCCAGGGCCCATACTGCCAACCTGACAATGGCTCTGTATCTTTAATATATCTTCACACATCTATAGCACCAAACCAAAAACGTTTTGTGTAACTAGGCCCATAAGGAATTAATTTATAGTGTGATCATAGATATATCAACTTTTGACATGTACCTTTTTTCTACATAATGTTCTCTGTACTGTGACAAGGATTCATTAGTGTCCCTCACTTCTCTGGGCCAGCCTGCTCACCTCACCCAGGCCAAGCACACACCTACAGCCCAATTCAATGCACCTACAGCTTTGAAATCACTGTTTGACCATAGTTAACCACTGGATCTATTAAAGCTGCATCAGTAAACCTCAAACTTTAGCTTTCTCTTCACGTTGTAGCAGACAAACTGATTCTGTGCTAGTTCTGTTCCACAGTTTTCACTCTAATCATATATATCCCTGGGCCAAAGATAGTCATGGCAGACGAGAAAACTGATAATCTGCTCAAATCACAGAAAGCTGTTGAGCTCACTCCGGAATGTATGCTACGATGAAGGCAAAGCCTCACTGCATAAACCAATAAATATGATGGTTGTGGGAATTGACATAAGGTCACCTACAGACACAGACATGAAGTTTTGGTTTTCATTGTCTTTTTCTTCAGTGAGCACAACTGGTTGAACTCAGAAAACTAGGTGCAAAGTTTTATCATATGCTTTCCCTTTTGGCTTTGCAGAAAAAACAATGGAGAGAAAGGAGAAAAGCCTGGGGAGGACAGGCAAGGAGAAAGTCTAGGTGAGGACAACTTCAACCATGAAAGAAAGGAAAAATGAACTCTAAAATTTGATTCAAACAACCCAGACATACAACTTTTGATAAAATTATGCACATCTTTAGTCTAAGGAAAAGTTAAGAAGAATCATTGACCACAATTGATTATGATTTTCCTTGTATTTCTATATTTAATATGGACTCATTTTTCTGGGCAAGGGTGAAGCTAACAAATTTCATTCTTTTATTCATCCAGTAAGGCATTCTTCATGTATTTTTCTATTCAAATTTCTCTTTTATGAGAACACCAGCCATACTGGATTTAGAGACCACTCTAACTCTCTCTGGTCTTTCTTAACTTGATTACATCTACAAAGACCTAATTTTTATATAATGTCATATTCACAGGTTCTGAGTGCACAAGAATTTTTGACTATTCTTGCTGGGTCTTCCAATGCCATTTTGAACAGATGAGGCAACAGTGGGCACACTTGTCTTATTCTATTTCTTAGAGGGAATACCTGCAAATTTTCCCCATTTGGTATGATGTTGGTGATGTATTTGTTTGCATCAATAACTTTTCTTATTTTTAGGCACGTATGTCTTTCTATGCCTAGTTTGTTGAGGGGTTTTATCATAAAATGTTGTTCAGTTTTATTAAATACATTTTCAGGAGTTCTCTGACGATCTACAAAGCTCTTTCCAAGAGGGTCCATCCTAGGTAGGCTTCTGTTTGCTCATTTAGATTCACTTCTAGAGAGCAGTGGGAGAGGGGATACTTCTAGTCTACCACCTTGACCCCTTGAAGAGCAATATTGTATCATTTTTATAAACTACTAAGATGAAGACAGAAAAAAAATGTATAATATTTTTAAAAGATTTCCAAAACAATAGCTGTATGTTTTGTTAAGTCTCATGTAAGTTCCACAAAAGAATAGATTTAGGGGTTTGCCTGTGAGAATAGCATTTATGAATTTTTAAGCCCTGCATCTTAGTTTACCTGTCATAAACTATCTAAAAAATAAAACAAATAAGAAAATCTTCAAAAACATGTGCAAGTATAAAATTAGAATAAAAAACATTAGAAATTATTTTTGACCAATTTTGTTTCCTTCTGTGACAAGATAAATGTCATGTTGATCAAGAAAAAAAGTAATGTACGCCAGTTAACCTGAGCATATTTGTATTTGCATGTGCATTATTCCGGGCTGGAGGTACATTTCTGAAATTTACCAACATGTTGGTGTTACTCTAAATCAAGAAACAATAATCAGTCATCTATTTGAGGAGCACCTTCAGTCAGTAAATATTTGCTCGGAAGTATTTTTTTTTTTTGCTTTTGATTAATGCCTTCATGGAAAAAGTAAGTAAAATATGGAAGCATTACATATTCTTTAGAAGAATTGAAGGAACTATATGAGGGTCTACATTTTATGGAATGGATATATTACTTGCATAAGAGAAAGGAATTACTGATTTTAGCTTTGTTCAGGATAAACCTTCATGACACAAACACTAAACAAAAACTTAACATACACCATGCTGTATACTGGACTAACTCACACACTTACCATAAAATATAATAACAACAAAAGAAATGTAATAGGGATTTTCCTATGAAGAATATATGTAAATTTTTGTCATAAGACTATGAACTGTCATATTTAAATTTTATCAGACCTAATAGTCTCAAAAATGCCTTTCAAAATAGATTAGCATTTTATGTTAACTCCCTTTGGATATATTTAACAGAAAGGGCTAAATCATTGATGTGAGAGCTTTAAAACTATTCTTCACACTTTATTATGTATCTTATTTCTTGCTCTGCTAAACTGGTAACAAATAGCTATGATACTCATTTCAAGTTAACTTTAAAAACCAGTTGTTTCAGGCTCTCTGTAAACTTATCTTTCTTTTCCTCAGCAAACTTTGTTTCATGTTTGCCTTACTTTGGGATGCTGGCCAGTTTTCAAGCAAGGGCACTCTAAGAACTAAGAACCCAGGCAAAGCTGCCTGAAATCTTGACATTTTAGGACATAGGCAGCTGCCTTAAAAACCCACTCTTTGGGTGACATGAGTTGGATAAAACTGATTTGGATTATTCTTGCCTACATAAGCCAGTCTCTCCTTTTCCATAAAGAGTCTCGACTCAGATTACTAGGTAAGTCAGATTGCTCTTTCTTTGAATTTTCCTGCCCTATGAGGGCTTCATTACTTCCTTTCACTTTTCCGCCTCTGCCATTTCCCAAACTGCAAGTTTGAATTCTAACAAGCAAATTCTTTGAAACAGTAAGTGGTTAAGTCAAATCTTTTAGTTGACCTTTGAAAGAGAATTGCCTCACTTAGTTGAGACTTGGTTTTTCTATTTTATTTATGTATTTTTTTCAGAATATTACAATAATATACCGTTTTTGGTTATTCGTTTTCTTTTATACGATTTAACTCAAAGCATGCACTTCACCCAGAAAATGTGCATTGTACTGGTTAGGTGTTAATGCCCCAACCGCTTCTCTCATCTTGAATCTACTTGATTTCTGTCGAGTTTTACTTCCATATATGCACATAAGAGCTAATAAACTAGTTTCAAGTTAAAAAAAAAAAAAAGAAGAAGAAAACAGTTGTTTCCTTGATGTATCTACTTGAATACACACCAGAGCTTAGAAAATACGTTTTACTAGTCAGAACAATCTCTTTTGTTAAATTTTGATTGGAGGGATAGCGAAAACTCTTTCCACCAATTAATAAGAGTGCATAAAAGATGTATTTATGTTTACTACATCTTTATTTATTATGTATTATGTCACATTCTTATTAATATTTTTTATAGATGCACAAAGTCTGACAATTAAGTATGCAAGCTTGCCATCATGTGCTTATGTTGGCAGCACTGCAAAAGGACATGGTAAGGTTTCATAACCTTGGTATGTCAGTGTCTCATAGCTGTGTTCATGTTGATGTGGTGGCAATGTCTTTTCGAATAGTGTTCATTATTGTTACTGTGCTTTTCTATGTTCTGTCGTGAGAATGTCAGAGCTTGAATTTGAGCAACAAAAAACATTAAATTTCTTGTTAAAGTTGACAGGAGTGGAAGTAAAATCAGGGCAATGTTAGTCCAAGTTTATGAGGATAATGTCATGAAGAAAATGGCAGTATACAAATGGATTAAATGTTTTCCTGAGAAAGTGTCTCTGATGAAGAGAGATCAGGGTGGTTAATAATGAGCAGAACTGATAAAAACATGGCAAAATGTGTTGCATTGTGTGTCAACATTTTTGGATGACTCTGAGAAGCATTACAGACCAAGTAAACATCGACAGACAAACAGGAAAATGTTAACTGAAAATCTTTGCATGAAAAAGATGTGCACAAAAATGGTCCCAAAGAAGCTTACCTAAGAACAAAAGCAAGGTCAAAGTTTACCAAGACTATTTGCAGAGACAAGCAATGTTTTGGGCCATCTTATCACTGATGTTGAAACATGGGTGTACCAACAAATATGACCCTGAAACAAAGCATCGAAGTCACAATGTAAGTTAGCCAATTATCCACAACCAAGATCTTCCTCAGTCCAAATCAAGAGTCAAAACAATATTGCTAGTTGTTTTTTTTTTAGTATCAGAGGGATTGTTCATTATTAATTTGTACCCACTGGACAGTTAATCAAGTTTACCATTTGGAAATGCTGAAAAAGCTGCATGAAAAGTTATATAAAAATGACTTGAACTTTTTGCGAATAACTCATGGCTTTTGCATCACAGCAATGCACCAGCTCACACAACACTTTCTGTGAGGGAGTTTGTAGCCAGTATACAAATAACTGTACTGGAACATCATCCCTACTCACTTGTTCTGACCCCAATAGCATTTTTCTTTACCTGAAAATAAAGAAAATATTGAAAGGAAAATATTTTGATGACATTCAGGACATCAAGAGTAATACAATGACAGCTTTGATAGCCATTTCAGAAAAAGAGTTCCAAAATTGCTTTAAAGTGTGGATGAGGAACTGGTGTCAGTGCATAACGTCACAAAGGGGGTACTTCAGAGATGACCATGGAGATATTTTTTAGCAATATGGTACTTTTTCTAGATTAAGTTCATGAGCTTAATTATCTGTCCTCATATATGTATATACACACATACACATAAAGAGAGAGAGAGATTTATTTGACAGAATTGGCTCACACAATTGTTGTGGTTATAGGTTAAGTCTGAAATTTATTGATCAGTCCAGCAGGCTATATGGTTCCGGGGAAGAGATATGTTATATTCTCAAGCCTGTAGGTAAATTGGGGGCAGGTCTCTTTTTTCTCAGGGGATCTTTGTCTTTTGTGGTTCTCAGTTGATTTGATGAGTTCCACCCAAATGATGGAGGGTAAACTACTCAAATCCTAATGACTTAAATGTTAATTATATTAAAAAAAATACCTTCATGGCAATATCTAGATTGATGTTTGACCAAAAATTAGATACAATGGCTTAGTCAAATTGATACATAAAATTAACCACCACAATTATTATGGAAAGCTCCTCCATCATTCATATTTCTAGTGAAGGCAGCATCTTTCTCTATATTTCTTAGTGCAGCAGAGTAGAAATAGCCCTGACTTACCAAGCTATCTCCATAAATGACAGTTGAAGGTTCTTTCCAACTCTTCCATTTCATGCTGATTTGGAAGATGATGTGTTCACAGAATTATAAGATGTCTTTACAATCATGTTCTTCCCAGCTACAATCTGGATTCAGAGGAAACAATATAATAGTAGTAATCATCCCTGACCCAGCTCTGACCTGAGGTGTGCCCATAGTGTTATTCAGGACTGCCTGACTGCTACAAAAGAAGGATTGGGGAAGATAAATTTGGTTAGAGGGAAGGAGAAAAACATGAGAATTTAGGATATATTTAACCGAGTCTCCATAGACTAGACGTCTTTGGGAAGAGAATGGAATTTGGGATGAAGACTGTTGCGATGAACATTTGAAAGACATTTAATACAGAAATTATCTCCTTGGGGACTTGAGAACTAACATAATAGAGATTATTCCAAAAGTTGGGAAAACCAGGTCTCTACAATCAAGTACAGTGTGACTTTGAGAGATATCCAAAGAAAATGGTAACAGGGGGCAGAAACCTTGGAAATGATTTGGCTGATTTCATCAGAAGGGATTTCTTCCAAGGGATCAGTAGCATTTGTGAAATCTGATACCCTGCATATTAGTAACAAAAATATAGAGAAAATTTAAATGTTTCTCAAGACAAGCAAAAGACAGAGCTTGTGAAAAGAATGTGTGCTCTATCTGAAGTTTGGGGCGACACTCTCGTTTCTCAAGTGTTAGGATACTAGGCAGGTATCGGGGCTGAGTTAGCACAGCTGCTCTTGAAGTCCTCCCAAACAGTAAAGGTAACCTATGTGCCAGCAAATCCATCCAGGACTGAAGGGGGAGGTGGAGCTTATCTTAGTATTGACTGTGAGTACCTGAAGATATGATCATTACTCATTTCAGATAACTAGAATTTAATATCCAGTAACATGTAGTAGGATAGGAGGAATTGACAGTGTGTAAGCACGAGAAGAGACAGCTTATTACGGTTAATATTATCCCATTTTTAAAAATACCACAACTTTGTTGTCTGAGAAAATGTGGATTAAATAGATTTTTTTTTTTTTTTATGTAGAGACAGAGTCTCACTGTACCGCCCTCGGGTAGAGTGCCGTGGCGTCACACGGCTCACAGCAACCTCTAACTCTTGGGCTTACACGATTCTCTTGCCTCAGCCTCCCGAGCAGCTGGGACTACAGGCGCCCTCCACAACGCCCGGCTATTTTTTGGTTGCAGTTTGGCCGGGGCTGGGTTTGAACCAGCCACCCTCGGCATATGGGGCCGGCGCCCTACTCACTGAGCCACAGGCGCCGCCCGATTAAATAGATTTTTTTAAAAATAAATAAATCTATTAATGTGAGACTTCATTTATACCAATTGATCATATGCATACAGCAGATTCTCCTAATGACTCTTTTTCCCTCCCAGGTGTTTGTTGGCACAGGTGCATCCTTCACCACTCTCCCGGCTTACTTCCGTGATAGCAGAATATAAACAAGGATGATTTTTTTGTTGGAAAAATCATTAAGGAAATGAGTCAAGTCGCCAAATAGAAATGTTACTAGATTTAGGATTATGGAAAAGCATTTAAGCATGAGAAAGTGCCTATTCAAATCTCAGCTATTTTAGAGGTCTCTCCTGTTTTCTTCTGGGGCTTACTAGGATATCTGATGCCAGTGAGATGGTAGCTTATTTATGCAAATTTAAGTGTTGGTTTCCCCATCTGTAAAACATGCCTAAGGTTATTTATATCAGCAGTGGGCACCTGTCGTTATCACTTACTCATGACACCTGTACTTTTTTTCTGGTCCCAAACTCCTCTTTCCTCTGGGAAATGTATATAATTCTACCTAGAAACACGTTAACCTTAACGGGCTTATGAACATTACCCCATCTTCCTGGAAAAGTGGTCAGTTCATGCATGCACACAGTATGCAAACTGGTCCAAATGAAGTCTCAAAGGAGACTTTTCTCCTAACCCTTAAGGAAATTCCCTTTTCATGGCTCTCTGGTACTATTACAATGGCAGGATGAAAGTCATTGACCACTGTCAGGTCCACCACAGAAGACAGTCTAAGTTAGAGATTGAAAAAAAAAAAAAAGGAAGCAGCTTTAAGATACCACTTTACCCTTGGATCCAGCAACTTCTGAAGCCAAAATAGCGTAGACTTTTTAATCACTGGAACCAACAAATCTATTTCTGTACTAAAGCCCTTATGAGCTGTAATGCTAAATGAGAAGCACTAAGCAGTACAATGTCATATCTTGTTGTACTGACAAATGTCATATAGATAGAAAAAAAACTAAGAAAATATTAGTTTCCTCATACTGAATACAGTTTTGAAAGTGATGTTTATATTTTTAATTCCTTTATTTATGTCTGTTAGAGTACTTAGGCTAGTAATTTGAACATAATGCACTCTGTACAAAGTTTGTGTTTTGTTTTTTCTTGACAGTTTCATTCTGTCACCCTGGAGTTGAGTGCCTTGGTGTCATCACAGCTCACCGCAACCTCAAACTCATGAGCTCAAGTGATTCTCTTGCCTCAGCTTCCAGAGTAGCTAGGACTACAGACGCCCACCACAACATCCAGCTACTTTTTCTATTTTAGTCGAGACAGATGTCACTCTTGCTTGGGTTGGTCTAGAGCTCCTGAGCTCAGGAGATCCACCCACTTTGGCCTCCCAGAGTGCTGGGATTACAGGTGTGAGCCCCTGTGCCTGGCCTCTGTGCAAACATTTAGAATTTCTGACATGAAGGAAATGGCAGCAAAGGGAAGGTTGGGAAATAATTCACATGTGGTTAGAGAGGTTAAATGTGAAAATATAAATTTTGACAACAATGTGTATAGAAAACTTACTGAAGATGAGACTTTACACCATGAAAAAGTGACAAGTGGACATAAATGAGGAAAGCCAAACAGTAATATTGGCAGTGGGGGAGTAAAGTGGCTATAGGACCACACATATATCAAGAAAGGTCAGACGTATTTGCAATTCAAGAAATTACAAGATTGTGTGACGACACTGAGTCTAAAGTGCACGTACTTAAAGCATCATGTCTTGATTTTTCTCCTTTCCTAAAAAGTTTAATATTAGGCTCACAATGAAAAATGTACTTTTTAAATGTTCAGAACAGCACGATATGTGTTATCTATACGGACCATATGAATTTCATCTGAAGGCTGTGATGGCCAGGACGGATGTGATAGTTGCTGTGTTCGTAGTTGAAGAAAAACAGATTGTATGGAGCAGTGTCTGGCCTATAGCCTCTTATGTCACATACTTGTGAATAAGGTATATTCACAAGCCACAAAGAGGGTTCATTAGGCTGTGAAGCATGTCCCATCAGTGGTTTAGCAGGAGGGAGAATATTTTTTGGAGTCCTAGTATAGGTGAGAGAGATGAATGTCTATATCAGAGAGGCCTTGAAAAGGTTAGGGGGGGGGAAAAGGAAAAATTAGAATTAAACTAAAGCCCTACACTTGCCTTTTTTTTTTTTCTTGCTTTTGACAAAGAAGATGGGAACACGATGCACTTTTTAAGTGCTGTGTTTCTTAAAATACATCAAAGAGTTTGAGAAAAAGCAGAAAACTCCCAGTAGACTTCAAGGGAGGCTTTTTTTTTTTTTTCCTATTAAAAGCATTGGCATATAAAAATAAAATAGAAAAACTACATTAGACCTAAATCATCTCAGAAAGGTGTCAAAAGAACTGACAGATAAATGAACAGTCTATCATTACATTATTTTATTATTCTCTTTTTATAAAACAAAAGAAAGGAAATGGCCAACTTTAAACCCATTCTAGGAGAACCACAAAATTATAGCCTCCTGTTGCTTATCATGTAGAGAGGATATCTCTTATGGGATCAATTTTGCAGGTGCAAATCAATACCATATAATTCCATTCAAATAACATTCACTGAGGACCTATGCATTCCAGACACTGGGAGAGGCTGTGTATGGAAAGTAAATTTAGCCCCCAGTGTCAGGGAGCTCAAAAATAAATGAATCTATGTAATCAATGACAAGGAAATAATTATTCAGGGGTGGCGCCTGTGGCTCAAAGGAGTAGGGCGCCAGCCCCATATGCCGGAGGTGGTGGGTTCAAACCCAGCCCCAGCCAAAAACTGCAAAAAAAATAAAAATAAAAATAATAAGAAGAAAATAATTATTCAAGAAGCTTGCTCCATCCCAGATGGGCATGTTCAGTATTGTTTATTTAGTTTATACCATAGCGGGCTAAACTAACCAACTACAAGATTAGTAAATATTTAGCCTTCCAAATATATTCATTATTTTAACCAGACAATAGATCTGGAAAGTAATTTAGTAGCTCAGATATATTTGAAATATTTTATGGAATCCTGCTCTTTGTGCTACAGGAGCTAAAAGTATACAAGAAAGAAAGCACTTTCTGAAATCTGCTGCTGAACTCTAAATATACTCTGCCCACAAGAAAGGTTAAAAAAATTGATTACTGACCTGTTATTTTTTTTAATAACCGATTCATAAGTAGGTCATAGTATTATAAAGAAGAATTTAAGAGGATGCTCATTGTCTAGTATGGGTACTTGTTGCACTGAGAGTCATCACCGGCATTTACCCCAGCACCAGAAGGGTGAGATGCATATGCACCTTAATATGAGATGCTCTCAGAGATTTTCTGAAGCAATTGGTTCTTCCTTCTTACCTACAAAACACACCAGGATAAGAAGCCTATTTTTCTACCTATGAATGATGATAAAATACACAGGTAGTGTGAAGTTTTTCTCTTACCCCAATGACTATCAGAATTTTATGACCAGTACTTTATTTTCTAGCACTGTTCAAAACATATGGCCTTATCAATCACATATTATAGTTACATTCTCTTTATTTTATTCCCTGGACACAAGGTGCAAGTTGTTTGATAGCAAGTACTCTGGCTATTGCTCAACACAACAAAAATTATTAGCAATCGACAGGTGAAGGAAAGAACTTCTGGGATCACCTTTTCTTAAATATCCCTTATTAGATAGAGAGGAAGAGGGAGCAATCTATTTGTTATCTTACAGTCAGATTAGAAAGATATGTGCATCAAGTTAGATATAATTGGTTAATGGAAAATTTCAAACAGTCCATATTCCTCTATGTACAATTTTTGTAAAGATTTCAAACTTTATGTATGGAAAAATGCTCATATCTAGGTGAAAATTACAAACTCCCTTTCATCTGTTTAGTGATTATATATGAATATAATACCAATAACGCTAGGGTTCAGTCTTATCTGAAATATAATTTTATTCAATAATATATATGGGTATGTACATGTATGTATTTAATTGTATGCATGTGTATATAGGCAAAAAATGTGTTAGGTCCACTGTAGTCCCTCAATCCATTCTCTGAAAATAAACATTAGGCATACAGTTTACTGTACTTTTTTGTGTATGTTGCATATTTTTTTTGCCCACATTTCTGAGGGAAAAATAAGGTTGCCTATTTCTATTAATTCTACTAATTATTTATTTATGCTTATGCATTAAAAGCATAACTCTAGAAGGCAAAAACAATGTTAATATGCAAAATAATACCCTGGAATATGGTAATCCATTTTGTTGAATTTAAGATGAACTTGCAATGAAAGCATTTTTGGCTAACAAAAAGCAATGAATTTCTCTTCAAAAACTTTAGACTAGAGTTAGCACTTTAGGTGATATTTTTGCAAAAATTGTTGTAAAATTTCCTGGAAAATATCAAAATGTTCTTCTACACTGAAACCTTTGAGTTATTGGGGATTAAATATGCTAAAGAATACAGCAATTTTTTCCTTGTGGGCAAGGAAAAAAAAAAGAAAATAGTGACTAATTCGCACATAAATAATGTACTTTGAGCAAAGTACATTATTTAAATATTAATCTTTAATTCAACTTGTTAATATGTTGTTTAGGATATTGCATCCTTATTTATAAGTGAAATATGTTTGTAATTTCCCCTTTATAATAATATATTTTCTCCAATTTTAATATCAGGTGTATCCAGATTAAGTACAATGATTTTGAAGTATTTCTTCTTTTTCTATTGTCTATAATATTTGGCATGATCTGATTTTTGAAATTATTTTTTAATTTTATTTATAAATATTTTTTGAGACTTTGGGGAAAAAAATAAGAAGTTAACTGATGACTCCATACTGAACCTCAGAGTCAAAGCATTCTATAATAGACATACTCTTATCTGACAATGTGAATGTTACTTTCTTTGCAATATTATTGCTTAATATTTCGATGCAGTAATCGTCTGATTGCTGTTATGAATGTATTTACTGTCATTCATTCTTTACGAGGCTTTTGTTTCTAGTCCTTATCTTAAACATTGTTGCTGTTATTAAATTTTAAGTCTTTTTAATTATGTAAAGGCAAAAAAAAATAAACACATATATATGTAAAATAAATAAATAAGAATACAGCAACAGAGCTGCCAAGAGATACTTTTGGGCTTCTTCCCACAGAGATGGTCATCAGACTGTGGAGGCAACAGGAAGAAAAGCTTCTTAGATTAACAAGACAGAAGAAGGCCATGTGAGAGAACCCTGCATAGTGGCCCGAGGTGGGGCGGGAGGTGAGGAGTCAAACTGAGATCTCTCTTTTGACCCAAATGATACAAAAAGAGGGCAGACAGATTGCATAAGGAAAAATCATTAATGATTTCTTCAGGACACCTAAATGGTGCATTAACCTTACGAAGAGAAAAGGTTTGAGTATGAGGACAAGAACAAAACTCACCCCCAAATTTCCAGCAGCCTGTAAGAATCAAGTTTTGGAATTTTATTTCTCTGTTAATAATCTTCAAAAGACTTACAACTTTGAGCTGTCCCAAATTGCCAGTATGGATGAGGTCCCACTCAGATCTGATGTGCCATCCAACAGAGCTGTGGATGTCCAAGGAGCAAAGACTGTGGTTGTTAAAACTAATGGACAGGACAAAGCACCTCTCATTGTTCTAGTTTGTTGTGCAGACAGGACAAAGCTACCACCACCTATAAAAGAAAAACACATCTGAGAGATTAAGATTCCAAGTGAAGTTATTGTCCACATGCATGAAAAAAGGATGAATGAATGAAGAAGGTTTAACAAGGTCTGCTCAAGAAGGCTTGGAGGATTACTTGGAAAAAAAAAAAAAGAGTACTTCGCTTGTTTTTGATCACTTCAAAGTCAACGCCCAAATTACAGAAAGTGCAAAAACAATTGCACTGACTTGAAAACCTAACTAGCTGTGATGCCTGGTTGGCTAACCAGTCAATGGCAACCTCTTGATGTATCAATAAATAAACCCTTTAAGGCCCTCATGGAGAAAGAATGTACATCACGGATGCTGTCGGCTGAGAATGATTTAACACCTATAAGCAGAATCAAGAAAGCATCTCATCATCTAAGTGTGTGATTAGATCCTAAGATTGTAGAATAGCACCAAGAAGGAAATAGTTATAAAATTATTTGAAAAACGTTGCCTCAGCAACGCTATGAATGGAACTGAGGACAGTGAAATTTACTGGCATGAGGAACGTGATTCTTCAGAAGACACTGGTGAGGTAGAAATTGAAGGAGAGACTTCTGATACTGACATTGATGAAGAGATTTTGGACTTCTATAATACATAAACATCATAAATTTGTTCCAGTACATACAATTTCTTGTAGTTTGTATCTGTTTTTGTGTTTTGTAATTATTTGTTACATAAAATTTCTTATATTATGTTAAAAATTCTAAAATTACTTTCAAATACAAAAAACAATTAACTAAATATAAACAGATAAAATTTGAATTCAAAACTAAAACAAAAGATTTTTTTTGCTGAAAATTTGGGCAAAAAACATAGATTGCAGTATACACAGAAGGACATTATACACAGTCGAATACAGGATAGGATCAGTTTCTAACTGAAACAGACCAATCTGAGTCTCTCACCTGGAAATTGAAAAAGAGATACTATGATAACAGTTAGTCATTCTTTCACATTTGAAATGGGAAACTCACAGGCCTATTATCATTTGTCCACATCCAGGTGGAAAAGACAGTTCACCTGTCTATAAGGAATGTGCATGGTCAAGTTCATCAACATTGAAAAAGCAGTTGTTTGATTTTAAGAAAGGTTTCTGGTGCTTGATTCTGGACCCTCCTAAAGCCTAGCTTCTTTCAACCCTTGGGTCTCCTGAACACCATCTAACCTGACAATAATAAATATGTGCTTTTTTAGCTAATGTGACTTGTATTTTATGGTTGCACTGGTCTGATGGCAATCTTGCAAATTCATTTCAGTAATTTCATAGATGGTGATTGAGGACATGCTCTGTATTCTGTCCTGTGAGAAAGTCTAGGTATGGATTTAGGAACCCTGCATTCAAGGAATTTATTTTATAGTGGAAAAAGTACACATTCAAATAGATAAATTAAATATATGTGTTATTTTATCATACATAATGACTTCCGTAGGCAAGTAGCAAAGTACTTCTTCAAGACAAGCTACAGAAGGAAATGAATGGCATTTCAAAGCATAGATATGACACGAGTTGAGAATGGAACAAAAGCTAATCGGGTGAGAGTAATTCAGGCGTAGAGATGAGCAGGAATAGGGACATGGAGACATAAAGTTTTACACTCACTTATTCATTTAACAAGATTTATAGAGCACACACAATGGGCCAGCCATTATTCCAAATGCTTTGGGAGTTGTGGTGAAAAAAAAATAATTCTAAAAATCCCTCTTTTATGAGATCTACACTTTCGAGGAAGGAGACATGATAAAAAATATATTATAAGCATAAATATACCACATATGATAAAATATACTGCAACAAAATACAGCAGAAAATAAATAAAAGACACGGTACAGGGTTCTTAAACGTTAGCATGCATCAAAGTCACCTGGAAGGCTTGTAACACATACATGGCTGACCCGTATTGCTTGTGTTTTTTATTTAGGATGCATAGACTGAGGGCTGATAACTTTTTATTTCTAAGCAGTTTGCAGGTAAGGATGTTGCCACTAGTCTGGCTATTCTATTTCGAGAACCTCATCTAGTCAATTAGACAGCAATGAGTATTATGGAGACGTAGAAGTCTAGGGGCTTAGAGAGGTTTGTAGTGTTCAATTACATCATTAGGCAGAGTTTTTCTGAGAAGACCTGAAGGAAGAAGGGACCCATCTACGTTGGTCTATGAAAGGTCGCTCTAGGCACTACCTCACTGTGAGGTGGGAACTCATCACTGGGTTTGAGCAGAGATGAGACACGGTCTGCTCATCCTAATTGCTTCTCCTTAAACAGTTACCATAGCATTTCCTTATGAGAACAAATAGAAGCCAATGAAGACTGAGAAATGATACCAGTAAGAAGGCTATTTATTGTATTAATCATATTAGGAAGAATGATAAAAGTTTAGACAAGAGTGATAGCTGTAATACTGAGAAAAGTAAGACAAACTAGCGGTGGCAAGATTTATTGTGAAGATAGAAACAACAGATTAAATAATGGACTGGATTTGGAATACAAAAGAAAAAGAACACTCAAAAATGATTCCTACAATTTGGGTCTTAGTGCAGGGAAATATGTATAGATGTGCCGTGAACTGAGATTCGGAAGATTGTGAATAGCCTGGAGTTAGGGAAGAAGATCAGGAGCTCAGCTTTAGTAATTTTGAGACACCTATTAAAATTTCAGGTAGAGGGCGGCACCTGTGGCTCAAAGGAGTAGGGTGCCGGCTCCATATGCTGGAGGTGGCAGGTTCAAACCCACCCCCAGCCAAAAAAAAAAAAAAAAAACCTGCAACAACAACAAAAAAAATTCAGGTAGAAAGCTTAAGTATCTGTAGTTCAGTAAAAACCTGAGCTCAAGTAAAAAAAAAAAAAAAAAAAAAGAAACAGAAGCATTTGACACATAAAGGTATAGCAGCTAAATATTTTTGATAGTATACTACTACCACTAAAAAATTCTGAGTATCAATCACTGAAACATTTTTCTAACTGAAATAAAACAGAATTAAAAAAATAAATGTACATAAAATTCTAAGAAAAAAAAAAACAACCCAAGTTTCTCTTAGTCAGAAAATAAATGTCTCATGCTTATACTTCAAAAAAAAACCTGAGCTCGAGAAATAAACTGAAGAGTCTAAATTAGTGTGTATACTTGTCAATTGACAGAAAAGAGATGTAATCTAAGGGCTAAGCCCCAGGGTGATGGGGAGAAAAAGGAAACAGAGGAAAACAAAATAAAGAGAAAGAGAAGTAACAGCCAGTGATGTAGGCAGAACCCAGGAGCAGAGTCTGAACCAGAAGCCGAAGGAAGAAAGTGTTTCAAAGCAGAGAGAGCGAACAGCAGAAATGGGCAGATATGCAGAGTTTAAGTAAAATTAAAAACAAAATGGTTGTGATTGGCAGAATGTGGTCTGGAATTGACATGGGAAAAAGAGGAAGAAAACCTTCTGTTTCATCTTTTTCAAACACAAGTCATCCTGGGCTTTACCTCCCGAAGAGAAAATAGTCATTGCTTTAGAGATGAAACCAAAAATTGCCGCACATTTCCCTTTAGAAACCATCTGTCTGTTCTGATGAGACTGAAACTCTTTAGCTCTGTGAATATAATTTATTTAATGCCTGGGAAGAACATAATGCTTTGAATTCAGGTGCTAAACACAACTGAAGGAAATAGCTCATTTTCTGAGATAAGTAGAATAATTATAGGCATTTTTTATATCTAAAAAACCAGTTCCGTCAACGATTCTTGAAAACAATGTAGTTAGCCTTTAAAAGATGAAAATAATGAAGTACTTTGAAGCAGGCCTCAAAATTATCTGCCTTAATAGAAAGTCAGTCTGCATCTCACATAACGTGAGAGCAAGGACTGACTGACATTTCCAACTGGGAAAAGTTAAATAGTATCCTACCAACTGGCAAATAATAGCAAGTGATTCTTGGTGATGAAAATAATTACAACCTATTATCTATAAGGTGTGCATCTTTGAGAAAAGGTGATTTACGTGGGATCTGTAACAAGAGAAGAACATTTGGGGATGCAAATAGTTCTCTTCAAGACGACTGTTTATTTGGGAATAGTAAGTTCCCATTTCTGGTAAACGGGAAAGCAGATGGCTAAAGAAAAATATTTTCACGTTTGTAACATAAACTACCTAGTTGCAGGAAAAACATCTTTCTTGTCATTGGAAGGAGTAAAGTGTGAGAAATAAACATAAATACACTGATTTTTCCAGGGTGGAATTTCCCTTTGGGTTTCAAGCACCTATTAATTTAAATATCTCTCCACAGCTAACCAATTAGTCAATCACACACGCAGCCAGTAGACATTTATTGAGCTTCTACTGTGTTCCAGCAATATTTTTGTTACTGTGAGGCTACAGAAAGCAATCAGACGTAAATTCTGATTTCCAGACTCCAATTATTTCTTAGTAAAATTAAAGCATGTACTTAATTCATTCAACAACACCAAGTATTTATGAATTGCTTACTCTGTTTGCTGGAAGTACCAACATGAATAACACATGAAGTTATAAAATGAATTAGATACTTCTAGATTAATATGTATATGGTGGTTAATATTAATTTTTCATGGTGGTTTCTGCTGTTGAATGAAATGGTGGGGCAATATGAAATGCATTGCTTTTAACTTTACACACTTCCGTATTGTTTGATGTTTTAACAAAATCATTTATAATGACAATGACTGTTATTTGTTCTGTGCTTTGTATAGGCCAGTCTATATAGGCATTGTGTCATTTGGTTGTCAAAACAGTTTGTGATAAAAGGACTTACAATAAATCTAATTTACCAATATGGCAACTGAGGCATCAGAAAGCTACCTTGCCAGAGATCACCTCCAGTGACAAGATCAAATTTTAACTCTAGGTTAAGGACTCTGCTTTATCCTCTACTACAAACATGCATAAAAATAAACACGTGAATAGGGAGCAAATGTAAGGTTTTTGGAAGAGGTAGCATTTCTGTGGGATTATCTTCAACTGTAGATAATCATTTCAATAGGAAATCTTAGGAAACATACAAGGCACAAAGAAGTTTGATTGAATGAGAGTTTTTGCATGAGTTTTTTATGGAACTGTAATGAAAACCCATTCAAGATGTTGATCATGAAAAGCCTCAAAAACGGTAGCGAAAACTCTTTCAATTATATTTGGGAGTGAGGAGTTATGTCTGGATTGATGTGACAGCGTTCTGTGCAACCTATGAGGGAAGCTGGAAATCGGATGAAGAACAGCAAAAGGTCTCTTGCCATGTTATGGCTCAGTGTTCATCAAACTTGAAGGTGCATATCCTAGGGGAAATTGTTGCAACTCATATTCCGATGCAGTGAATCAGAATGTAGCTTTACGATCTCAATTTATAACAAGCACCCAGGTGATCCCTTTCCTGCTGGCCCAGAACACACTAGGGTATAAGTGCATTAAAACAGTGTTTTTCAGTATAAGGCATTTTTCCCTCCAGAGGACATTTGGTACTGTCTGGAGACATTTTTGATTGTCACACTGGGGACATGGGGTGGAGGTTGTTACTGATCCGGCGTGTATAAGCAAACGATGCTGCTAGAGGCCAGGGTTGGTGAGAATTTCTATAATTTGCAGAATATCCCTGCACAACAGAGAATTATTCAACCAAAACCTTGATAGTAAGGAGGCTAGGAAATCTTGCACTGAAATCATAACATTTACAGAAAATCAATACCATATCATTTTCAGGGAAATGCTTGAAATGTTTACAGAATGAAGGAATCCATTGTTCTTTCACGTGGATGCAAAGGCGGTCACAGAGCTCAAAGTGGCACAAAGAGTTGTCCAATTGGTATGGGTGCAACTGCCGAAGAAAATCTAATGGCCTTGAGCTGGATGATCTCAGGATCACATTAAGAATTGGGCGGCGCCTGTGGCTCAAGGAGTAGGGCGCCGGTCCCATATGCCAGAGGTGGCAGGTTCAAACCTAGCCCTGGCCACAAACCAAAAAAAAAAAAGAATTAAGTTGTTCACATTTTTCTCAAACACAAGGTTCTCCCCCCATGATTTTTCTTTATTGATATTTTTTGGATCACTGCAATTCCCTTTACAGTATTTTAAATTGAGGAGAGGACGACGTGTATTATCTCAAAACTTATCTTGCTCTACCTTCCTGCATCGAATTAGAGATTCAGTTCTTTTTCTACCCATCATTATTCTCTCCTTTGTTCTTGCTAACCTATGCTTAATTCTGGGGCAAGCCTGGAACAATGAAAACAGTGTCCGTCTACATTCCAGTCTGATCAACATCACTTAATTTTGATTCTACTGGAAAGTTATTGCATCCCATGATTCAAAGGGCAGGGGTGCAGATCTGACTGTTCCCTTCTTTTTGCCATTCTAGCTATCATGTATGAAAGACTTTGGTCCTCCCATTGCTAAGCTACTGAACACAGAGAGACTGTAATCACCTACTTTAACAATTCTATGTAAGGAAAATAAATCTATTTGCTTAACCCATTGTAGAGATGTCTTCTATTTTGGTGCAGCAAAAAAATAAAATAAATAAATAACTGATGTACCTTTACTTTCTACCTCCTCTGAATCTGTGATCCATTAGTTTTCACCTAACTCTACACAATTTTCAAGTAGAGAGATTCCTCTTTAATCTCACTTTTCCACACCTGTAAACATGTTTCACTTTCCCCCAATAGCAAACCCAGATACATGTATATATAAATCTCTCTCTAAGGTAGTAGATGGACTTACTTTCTTCCCAGTATTACTTAAAGTTTATAGCAGAATTTGGTATTTGCTACAGTTTTACAGATAATGAATGGAAGGATAAGTGCTTAAAACTGTGTTTACATTATGTTTTTCCTCTTTTCTTTTTGGACTGAAGATAGGTTTATCCAGATTTCTATATCCTCAACTCTTCAATTTAAAATTCTGCATAGTCACAGACTAACCATTTATAAGACAAGAATGGAACATGAAATACGTCATTCTTTTTCTCATTAAAAAGTTATTTCAAAAACTACCTGTACTTTCCACAGTATATTTTCAAATGCCTTATGTGGAGTTAACCACGTATCTCCTTTTATGAATATCAACAAAACTTGTGGCACCGTGAACAACAACAAAAAAGATTTGAACTCCTCTGATTTGAATTCTATCGTCAAATCTACTTGTCTAAAATCTATCTTGTCGACAGGTTTTCAGCACATCTTAAAATTACACGACAATGCTGAGGTGATTGGTAAGGCATTTTCAGAACAACACCACAGGTAGATTTGAAACATCCTCTCAGATTCGAAGTAGAATAACAAGCCTAGCTCCCCCTAAATCCCCCCTTTGAGAAGCTTACTAATTCAAGAATTTTATAAACTGTCACAGATGCTGATGTTCCCACAGGGCACCGAGCTAGTGCTGCTACCTTTTTACTTGTGACACATCACAAATTAAGAAAATTACGATTATGCTCCTTTCTCTAAGACAGGGAGCAAAAACTATCCTTGGATTCTTTCCAAAGATAAATGGGCAATAAATCTTTCCAAGCTTTTTTTTTTTTTTTTCCTGGTTAGAAAGAACATGGCAAAAAAAAAAAACAAAAAACAGGCATTACATTTATTTTTAGTTTTGGTGAGCGAACAAACTGTCGGGAAAGGGAAAAGTTTAGTTTAATTTACGCCTGGGTGCCTCTGAAGCTCTCTCATTTATAATGATATGATAATGACTTTATTAACATAGGCTATTTAAAATATATATCAAGGTGGTCTACAAAGACGGGAAGTTGGACTGAAGGTGAAAGGATATTCCTAGAAGATGTAACATATTATGTCTCTGGATAGTATCTTTCATTTCTAAAAATCGGGAAAAGCAGAGTCCAAGTATTAAAGGCACCAACTCCTCCGCAGAACGACCCAGATCCAGTGTTCCTATCTGGTTGACTGATTTTATTCTCTTTCTTATACTAGGTTGACCTTCACTTTGTTGTGTCAGAGCAATTATACTAAATGCCAAGTATTCTTAGTATCTATGCCTGCAATTTCTCATTGCTTTTAAGTGCTCAGTCTCACTCAACTATATTTCCATAGCTAGGTATATATTTTTTGTCCCCACAAGTCCACAACTTAAGACATTTCTCTCTTTTCTGACACACTAACCAGAACATGTGGTGCACGTTTACTTCTAATGGCACCTTCTGGATCCATTTGAACCTCGTGCATAAAACAGCGGGTGTGTGGAGCTGCTAAAAGTTCTTCTGATTGTCTTTTAGAGAAAGAGCACAGCTCCATGTCGCGGAGCTCTTGAAAAGGGGACAGATTCAACAAAACTCTGTTCACCACTAGTATGCCTCCATCCTAATAGAGACATAATTAATAAATAATAGTTTTCTTTTATCCTATTTTAAGGTAAATTTACAAGATAAAAAGAAATGGTACTTTCTTTTAGAGTTATAAGATTATTTAATTCAATACAACATTCCATAAAATACCAAACACCTAATAGAAATACTCAGAATCAGTTTATATATAAATACATACATATATACACACATATAAACACACACACACACATATATAAATAATCCACAAGTAGATAGACCTTTACATTATGTGGACCATGTAATTAAATCTGATGAAATTGTGAGCGGCTCATGAAGAATACGACATTCATAAGCCAACAATTACTGCGTGGACCAGAATTAACCTTATAAAAAGCTGAACTTACTGTTTGCCAGATGAAATCTGCTAACACAGATGTTAAAGTTAGTAGCCCTGGAAGGAGAGACAAAGCTAGAAGTATTCTCTGTTATTAGCAAGTGAAAATCTAGAACAGAAATTCAAATGCAGCATTAGCGAATTAAAGGTAATGAATGTAATAGAGCATAGGACATGACTACTGAGTCATGTTTGAAGTCATGTTTGAAGTAGTGGGGGTGATATTTACACTAACAAGAGTGGACATTTGAATTAATAGTAGTGGAAAGGTAGGAGCTTCATTTAATAGCAGCTGCCTCTTTCTGAGAAATGGAAAGAGCACACGTACCTTGGGGGAACCTACAGTCATGTCAGGAAATGATCTTACGTGGAACTGACAACCCTGTCATATGCAAAAGGATGTTAGCAAATGGGATCTCATGTTTCATAAAGGTAAGATCACTTGTTTCCTTTTACGTAATAGTGTTACAAAGACTATGTTAAAACCTTTACCATATTTCTCTGGCTTATGGGGCTTATCTTCACTTTTTGTAAGTACACCAGAGTTTTTGCATTTTCTAGATGAAATAAATGAAAGGAATTTCTTTTTAAAGCAATTGAAATTGCAGTTCTTGGGCAGGGCTGGGTTTGAACCTGCCACCTCTGGCATATGGGGCCAGCACCCTGCTCCTTTGAGCCACAAGTGCCACCTTTTAAATATTTTAGGTAGGGTAGGAACGGGAGAGTGTTACTTTGATGTAGCTGATGTATCAGCAAGTGTTTCTAGCTGACTGCCTGAGACAATTGTGCTCGGGTTTAGCCCCCTGGAGCCATCGTGTTCACCAGCTCCTCCCTTCTGCCGGGTCCCAGAAGGAGGTGGTTTCAGCAGAGGTTACTCAACACCCCACATGGAGGGCCTTATGCTCAAAGTGGAGTGGCCTGTGCTTGTTCCTTGTTTGGAGTTCCTCCAAACAACCTGTCAATATTTAGATTCCTACTGAAATCTGCTTAAATAAATATGTTCTTATGGAAGAAAAGACGGAGAAGTTTATATTCCTTATACCTTTACTTTTCCCTAACCTCAAGGCTTTGTTTCTCTTTACTATTCTAATTTTAAAATTGAAATTCAGTGAAAAAGTTCTAGGCGCCCCAGTGTATGGTCCTTCCACATATTCTTGGTACGTGCCTGATGTCCTAGACATTATGTTAGTAGGAAACGAGGTGCATCAAACCTCGTGCTTCATAGGTCATACCGACTGTTGAAGAAAACAAGTGAACAAATCAAAAATCACAACAAATGGTGAAAAAGAAGGGAAACAAAGAAGGAAAATAGTGACGATGTGAGGTGAGTCCAGTAAAGAAAGATGAGGGCACCACAGAAATGATGGAGGAGAAACGGGAGTGGAGGTAGAAGCTGCTTCACTTACTCACGGAGGAGAAGGTCATTTCGCCGGGAATGTTAAGATTGAGGCAACCACAGTCATGTCAAAGAGAATAGAAAATAACATGTCTAGGAAGAGACAGGGGCTTATCTAAAGACCTCAAATATCTTCAGACTTTGAAAAAAAAGGCTTCAGGGAGTTTGTATGCTGAGGAATTCAATGACGTAAGTGGAATCTGTTTACAGAGGGAATAAATGATGTTACTTCTTGCACAGATATTCCAGATGAATTTTGCTAGATGCCACTCTGGTGAGATTTCCTTACTGGCTCCAGGTGTTCTGTATAGGAAAAGAAATATGTTATGCCTCCTTACCGAAATAGTGTGGTCAAAAAAAAAAAAAAAAAACATAAAAGAGACAAGCTGGAAATTGTTCACTGGTCCAAATGTAGTGAAAGGCATTCCTTTCACAAAGTGCTGTTAGGTGACAGTTTGTATTTCTTGAGACGTTTCCTCCATGCCACATTTCAGTCTAAATGTGTTACAGGATTGCTCAATTTAATTCTCAGGTTTATACTATTAAATAGATACTATTATGATCTCTAATTTATAAATGAAAAAGCTGAAGTTTATGCAGGTCTAAAACTGTGTCTAGTATCACATTGAGCCATTGTAAGCTATAATGAGATTAAGATCTTGTATAGTTTGGAACTATTATTTGTGGTGTTAAATACTAAGCTTTCAAATTAATATCTGAGTCCAAAGAAACAATAATACAAATTTACTGACACTGAGATGCTGAAATCTATTTGATCTAAACTAAAAGATAAACATCAAGTAAGGTAGAATAGAAATAGAAATTATACAAGGTGATAACAACAACAACAAAAAAAAACAGAATAAAAGAAGTAAATAATGATGTAAAGCTTGTTTTTTCATTGAATAGGAATCTATAACATTTAGATTTCACCTGCTTCTGACTTGAAGTTTTCTGTGTAAGTAGTATCATTTGATTATTATTGGATAAATTTATGAAAATTCTCTATTGTAAACTTGCCAGGTGTCTTCAAATATAAACAACAAAAACAAATCAACAATACAACCTAAATAGATTATCCAGTGATTAATGAGAAAGATGTAGCTCATCAAACAGAAATGTACAGAAAATTTGATTTTCTTCATCTGTTATCAAAGCAGAGCCAATGCTAAAATATTTGGTGATTCATGTAGAATAATTCATAATAAATTGTGGATTCCTAATAATCACCAAAGAACATTAATTGAATACATATTTTATTTATTTGTTCGTTTTTGAGACAGAGTCTCACATTCTTGCCCCAATTGAGTGCCATGGCGTCATAGCTTATAGCAACCTTAAACTCTTGTGCTCAAGTGATCCTCTTGCCTCAGCCTCCCAAGTAGCTGGGACTATAGGCACCTGCCACAACCCTGGCTGTTTTTAGAGAGGAGGTCTCACTCTTTCTCAGGCTGGTCTTGAACTCCTGAGCTCAAGCAATCCACCAGCCTCAGCTTGCAATAGTGTTAGGACTCCAGCCGTGAGCTACCATGCCCAGCTAATTCAACACATATTGTAAAAACTGTATATTACCAGCTATTAATTACATAATTACTTATATAGTAAGCATACAGAAAGGAGATAAAATTTCAGTATGTAGTAATAAATACATAGTGTGTCCCATTGGGTTATATATATTTAATTCAATACAGTAAAATTATATATGCATGTTTGCATAGACACATCTACATACACATATCATTCATTGATAATTTCAGTTTAAAATTTCAGCATAACATATTACAAATATGGATTTTGTATGAAAGAGTGCATACAAAAGTGCAAAATCAGAACATTAAGAACATTTAGATGCAACATTTATTATTTAGATAAATTATACAAAAATATCACAAAATGGATAATCTCCTCCAAGGATATATTAGGACCAAAAAAAAAATAAGATGAATATTTCTTGGTGAAAGTGACTGTTTGAACCTAAAACAAAAATTAAAGGATTAGACTTTCTGAAATCGAGTTCTTTTTGACTTTTTGCTCTGTGAAATAAATGAAGACCAACCCAACGAGAAAAGCGAGGGCTGTTTATTGAGAGCTTGCTATAGTAAATTGGGAAGCCCCATCATTTGTGTTTTGAACCCTTTCCAGTGGGACAAAGGGAAGGCTTCAGATGTGCCCTGATTAAAGGTTGTGGGCAAGATGTGGGTGGCTCACTAGAATCAGAACATCCTATACAGTTGATACAGAGTGCATATTGGATTCTGTCTGATTATTCCTAAGTTAGAAGCAGGGACCAAAAAAAAAAAAAAAAAAAATAGAGAAAATGTCACTTGTTAACCATGTCCTGTCTGTTTGGGGCTGATTATTACACATGTTATTGATTAGCTTTCTGAATGGTTACTAGAGCGATCTGTCTAGCGTCCTATAAGAATGATATAGTCATCTGGCTTCCTGTGTTGTTTATTTCAGACAAAGGAGTTGTTTTCCTGGGTAGATTGCTGCAGGTTGGGAGTCAAAATTCTATTGTTATAGACGGCTCCATTGTATTTATGTACAGTCTCTCAGCTCCTTGGTAGATTTTCTTTCTTTCCAATTAAAAACGAAAAGAGTGTAAGAGATTGTAAATGGTCCTGCTTAAAACTCAAAGGTAGCTTTTTATTTCTGTTGTTTATGTATAGTTGTATCTATAAAACATCCTGGTAATGTTGACAAGTTTTCTCTTTTCAGACCAGAAATTACTATCTTTTCAGATATAAACACAGGGAACTTGTGCCAAAAGAAAAGCTTATGATGGTAGGGTAATGTTGTGGACCGTGTTTCTTCTGATAATAGAACAGTTTGAGTCTTTCTTTTTTTAGGTTTCATTTTTCTACATTTGCAGATTGTAAGCGTGTAAAAGGAGAGGCTGCCAAAAGAAGTAAGAAAGTATGCTTGGATTTAACTCATCCACAGAATTGGAAGATACTCTATTGCCAAAGGATCTTTGACAAGTTAGAAAATTCCAGGCTTTATGAGTCTTGATTGTGATAACTAACACACGTGAAGGCTTTCAGGTGACTCTAGGAGCAGGTGTATCTGCTGAAAATGGCCTTCAAGCAGCTTTCAAATAAAAGAAATTCTGCTACCTAGACCAGTGGTTCTCAACCTTCCTAATGCGGCAACCCTTTAATATAGTTCCTCATGTTGTGGTAACCCCTAACCATAAAATTATTTTTGTTGCTACTTCATAATTATAATTTTGCTACTGTTATGAATCGTAAAGTAAATATCTGATATGCAGGATGTATTTTCATTGTTACAAAGGGATCGCGACCCACAGGTTGAGAACCTCTGACCGAGACTGTAGCTCAAGAATGCCCAAATTAGTATGAAATAGGTAACCCAATCCTATTTCTTTATGTAATGTATATACTTACCTGTGATAAGACAGGAATCATACGATCTCTAGAAGATCTATTTCATTTCTACTCCGAGGAAAACAGAGAAATCTATAGAGATGATTCAAAAATTGGCCTTAATAGAAATATGAAAGAAAATGCATCTTTCATCAGGAATTTGCTACCACTTTCCAAGAAGTTCACAATTTGGAATTTATTTATTTATTCATTTGGTTTTATTTTATTTATTGATTGATTTATTTTTTAGAGACAGAATCTTACCTTTGTTGCCCTCACAACAAAGGTGTGGCATCACAGCTCACAGCAACCTCATAGGCTTGGGCTTAATAAATTCTTATCTCAGCCTCCTAAGTAGCTGGGACTATAGGCTCCCACCACAGGCCCGCTATTTTTAGAGACAAGGTCCCACTCTGCCTCAGGTTGTTCACAAACCCATGAGCTCAGGCAGTCCACTCGCTTTAGCCTCCCAGAATGCTGAGATTACAGGCGTGAGCCACCATGCCTAGCCTAGATCTTTTTTATTCATATGGGGAACTTATTTTATAAGAGAAAGTGGGATGTACAAGGAATAATAGTATACTGACTTAGGTTGAGTTTTAATGGTCCTCCTGGCAGCATTTGGATAATCTGCATTCTCTCATCTGTAAATAAAACAATTATTTGACAATTCTAAATATCCTTAAAGATTTCTGGAGACTTATATTTTTAAAGAAATTATTAATCTTCAAGACTTAATTTTTATATTATAAAAATTCTTTCTACTAGCATAATTATTCCATGGTCTCTATTCTATTACCTTTCTTTCTTAACTATATTGATAATACTAAATGGACCAATTAGAAATACAATTAATACAAAAGATTAAATTCTGTTTATATAAAAAAATACTGTAGTTATAAATATAAACAGAACTATAGTCATGATAAAATCATATTTCAAACTCTATAAAAATATGTTCAGAAAGGAAACAAAATCCATTAGCATCCAAACAAAAATCTATATTTTTCTACAAGAAATAAAGTAATAGGAATGTGGAATACAAGTAATTCCTTGAATTTAGTGTATATTTGAACTCTAAAGGCTTTTGAAGAGAATTTCAGTTCTTAACAAATTATCAAAGTTTTAACTGCTAGACATTTTCTTTCATTGCTGAGTAGCATTTCACATATTCCATTGTATGGATGTACAAAATTTGTTTACTCATTCTGTGGTTGAACATTCTTTTTGTTTCTAGTATCACATTAGTAAGGATAAAGTCATTGTACATTATTATCAACACATTCATTATAGATATTTTTATAAAGTTGCCTGAGGTTTACAATATGCATCTTAAATTAACATTTCCCTTTAAGTACCATCACATTACTTCACATGTAGTTCAGAATTTTGTAACAATGTATTTCAACTCCTCCTTTCCATTTTGTTTTGCTATTTACTTTTGTATAAGTTAAATACAAATCATATTGCTATTTTTTTTTTTTTAGACAGAGTTTTATTTTCGTGCCCCAGTAGAGTGCCCTGGTATTATAGCTCACAGGAACACCAAACTCTTTGGCTCAAGAGAGCCTCTTGCTTCAACCTCCTAAGTAGCTGGGACTACAGCCACATGCCAACACACCTGGCTAATATGCAAATTTTTTCTGTAGAGATGGAGTCTCCTAGTGGAGTGTGGTGGCTCATGCCTATAATCCTAGCACTCTGGGAGGCTGAGGCAAGGTGACCCCTGAGCTCAGAAGTTTAGGACTAGCCTGAGCAAGAGTGAGACCTCATCTCTAATAAAAATAGAAAAATTAGCCTGGCATTCTGGTAGGTGCCTGTAGTCCCAGCTACTCGGGAGACTGCTTGTACCTGGCAGTTTGAGGTTGTTGAGAGCTAGGCTGATATCACGGAACTCTAGCCTGGGCAACAGAGTTAAATTCTGTCTCAAAAAGGAAAAAGAGAGAGAGACAGAGAGAGAGAGGAAAAAGAAAAAGAAAAGAGACAGATGGAGTCTCCCTATTTTGCCCAAGGGTCTTTCAAACACCTGGCCTCAACCTCCAGCAATCCTTCTGCCTGGGCATCCCTAAATGCTGGCATCACGGGCAGGAGCCACTATTCCCAGACTACTTTAACATTTTTAATTCCCTGAGGTTTTATTTATTTGAGAAAGTTTTTCATTTGTGAACGATATTTTTGCTTAGCAGAGAATTGTATACTGACAGATTACATTTGTGTCCTCTCTCTCAGAGTTTCAAAGATATTATTCTATTGCCTTCTCTATTGTGTGATTTCTGAGACAATGTCAGCTATAATTCTTATCCTTGATCCTTTATATGTAAAGTTTTTCCCTCTCACTGTCTTCATTTAATGTTTTAGGGGATATTTTGTTTGGTTGGTTTTTCTTATTTGTTCTCAGCAGTTTAAAGATGTCTGGGGGTTTTGTTTGTATAGTTGGTTTGTTGTAATTTTGTAGTACTTATTGGACTGGATGACCTCTGAGCTTGATGTCTACTGTTAACTTTGGACATCTTTATTTGTTTGACTATTTCTTCGGCATTGTTATCCTCTTCTTCTCTTTGAGGGATTCAATTACACACGTTTTGGAAAGTTTGAAATAGTTTCACCGGTATCAAATCTTCTGGGGTATTTTTGTTTTCTTTTTAACCCTTTGTTTTTCTACTGGCCTATCTTTAAGATCACTGATTCTTTCCTTAGCTCTATCAAGTTTTCTACTGAGCTATTGAAGGCATTCTTCATTTATGTTTCAGTAATTTTATTTTCAATTTCTCCTCAGATAGTTCTCACATATGTGCCCTGCTTAAATCCAGTCCTGATGATCTTTTATAATAGGTTTTCACCTATGGGTAACAATAATGGTTACGTACCTCTTCCATCTCACACATTAAGGCCTTTAAAAAATGACCATAGAGCTACAAATAAAGTAAAATACCTAGGAATGAACTTAACCAAAGAAACGTAAGACCTCTACAATGAAAACTATAAAATATTGATGAAAGAAATTGAAGAGGACACACACACATGGATGGAAAGATATTTGCCATGCTAATGAATTGGACAAATCAACATGTTCACAATGTCCATACTACCCTAAGCCATCTACAGATTCAATGCAATCCCTATTAAAATTTTAAGGAATTCATTATAGCAATAGCGGAAGAGTTCAAAAATTTTTATGGAACCACAAAAGGCACAGAATACTCAAAAACATTCTAATCAAAAAGAACAAAACTGGAGGATTCACATTATTTGACTTCACATTATGCTACAGAGATGTAGTAAGCAAAGCAGCATGGTATTGGCCTTAAAACAGATTCATAGATTGATGGACTAGAAGAGAGAATCTAAAAATAAACTCACACAGTTTTAGGGAAGTCATTTTTGACAAAAGTGCCAAAACATACAGGGGAGAAAGAGCAATACTTTAATAAATATCCCCGTGCAGAATAAAGAAACTAGTCCCTTATCTCTTGCCAGGTACAAAAACCAATCAAAAGATTTAAATATAGGACATGAAACTATTAAACTACTAAAATACTATATTGAAGAAATGCTCCAGGACATTGGTCTGGACAATGATTTCTTGAGTAATACCTCAAAAGCACACAGGCAATTGAGACAAAAATGGAAAAATAAAGAGTTGACATTAAGCTGCTATTAAGCTTTATACTGTTCTCCATGGAGGCTGGAGAACCATGTAAAGCAGAAAGAGAGAGGGTAGATTGATAGTTACCAGATGCTGGGAAGGATAGCAAAGAACAGAGAGAAAAGTTGGGATGGTTAATGGGCAAAAAAATAGAGAAAATGAATAGTATCTAATATTTGATAGTCCAACAGAATGATTGTATTCAATAATAAATTATTACGTATTTGGGAATAACTAAAAGAGTGGAATTAGAATTTCACACAAATAAATGACAAATGCTTGAGATGATGGATATCTTAATTATCCTGATTTGATTATTACACATTGTATGCTTCTATCAAAGCATCACATGTACCCAATAAATATATACAACCAATAATAATAATTATTAAAAAAGAGAAAGAAAAAAAGTTGAATTTAGAGAAAGTTCTTGCCCTTTCCAACTGGCCTCTGCTATGGCCCTCTCTGAGGAGTTGCCCCACAAAACAAATTTCTCAGGACTTTTTCCAATCTTCTCTATGATCATATAGTGAAACTGGTGAAGAAATAGCCTGAAAGGCATAGGTCACTTTAATTTTAGTAGCACCCACAATTTCAAAGCATCTCCTAAACTTCATTGACATTCATAAAATTGTCAACTCCTCTAGTCAAAATATTTTTATTTGTGCCTAGTTGTGTTACCTCAAGCTAGCTGATGCTTGGTGTCTTTTCCTGAAGTCAATGTGTCTTGGGGCAAATTTTCTCCAACATCTGCCCTCTCTTGTGTGTGTGTGTAAAACTTATGAATTTGATGTTGGTCGTTTTAAGTATGGAAGTGATACATGCTTCAGATGACTGTAGGTTTGTTTCTAAAAGATGGGTAGGAAGCCAGGTTTCCATGATTTTCAATGTAAAATGAGTTAGCAACAACGCCAATAATAACAAAAAGAATACTAAAGCCAATGATTATTATGAAAATAACAATAAAGATCTGCGGGTACAAGGTGAGTGCTGTTGTAAGTTTTGTCTGCCTATATTGTGTCTTACATCATCATAATAATATAAAAATATAAACTCAGAGTTTTATTTCTATTTTACAAAGTAAAGGGTAAACACAGAGGGTATTTCATTTACTCAAATTGCTGCATGGAAAGGAAGAATTCGACCCTAGTCCTGACCCTACAGTCCATACTAGTAAGCATTAAACCTTTTTAGTTTCTCTCACACGAGGGATCATGGGAAAGCATCTGACAAAACGTAGGGTTACACTCAGCAAACACAGTCTTCCTTTCTCTGTTATTCTTTGTTTCAAGTTCTCCCTGACATTTATTGCCATATCAAGAATGCCAAAGTCCATCTAAAGCAATTCTGATTCTTTTTGAGAGCCTTTGCCATAAGTTTTTCTTTTCTTTACACTGTCATATTGTTTGTGACACATTTTATTCAGAAGCTTGAGCAGTTTTGTTCACAAATAGAATCTCAGCCATTATTGATTTCTTTTCCACTTTCGTAGGTGGAAATAAACCTTCCAACCTGCGTTTATTTTTAAAGGTTACTAATCAGAGTGAGTGATTAGTGGGGATGCTTGCTTCTTGTGGTTACTATGCACAGAGCTCAAGCTTCCATCTATTTAGGAAGGCATTCAGTGTGTGTGTGTGGGGGTGCTATTTCCCCTCTTTCTCCTTCTGAGGGTAAGAAATGAGTATACCAGCAAAACAGAAATAAACAATCTGAGAGTATTTATAGGAGTTATACTATGCAATTTTGACCTGAGATATTACCCAGAGCAGCAGCTCAATCGTGCACTGATGATTTATAAATGCTTAGATTGGCCTCTTGAAACCACAAATCTGTGGCACTGATATCTTTAATTTCCTTTGTTCTGTCCTATGCTAACCCTATCACTGCTGAGCACCAACTGGTCACAGCGCTGGAAATCCAGGTGGGAGCATTCAGTTTACCCTGAAGCTATTTTCAGAGGCCTCTCTTGATCTAATCAGAATTCCAGACATTTTCTTTTAGAACAAAGCTTTGTCTTCTCATCTTGTCAAGGGAAAGGACTCTCAAAATTCTAATTAGAACGCCGTTCAATTTTAACCTTTTGAGACACAATGGACTTTGATTAATTAATAAGCTAATGGACTCCAAACATTTTTTTTCTATTGATTTTGACAATCAGTACATGAGCTTCCAGTTTTGATTTGAATGGCTTTTCTCATAAAAATGCCAATCTCGGTAGTTACATTTTTTTTCTTTTTTGTGTTTTGGGACAGTCTCGTTTTAATCATTTTCTTTAGAAATAACACATTTTTAAAAAAGGTTTAGAATGATTTATATAAAATTTTATTCTCAGAAGCAACAATTCCTTACCTAAATGTCATTTATTTAAAAGTATACAACAATGTTGGTGGCACCTGTGGCTCAAAAGAGTAGGGCGCTGGCCCCATATGCCAGAGGTGGCGGGTTCAAACCCAGCCCTGGCCAAAAACTGAAAAAAATAAAATAAAATAAAAGGAACGATAATGTAATATACACTCTATTTGATTAAAGTAAAAGGACAATTTAATATTTTGAGGAATACTTAACTGGAAGGCAGAATTCCAAAATGATCCCAAATGATACCCACCCTTATAAAATTGTTTCCTCCTGTGTGAATGGAATCTATGAATGTAGTAAGATGTCATTCCTGTGACATGTTATTTCTGTAGACTGGGATTTTGTCCTCCCCAAATTCATACCTTGAGATTCTAAATGTAGAGCATTTGGGAAGTGACTAGGCCATGGGGGCCACTAATGAACTAAGAAACAGGACTTCACCTGACTGCTGATTTGCTGGAGCTTTGGTTTTGAAATTCCCCAGGTGAAAAATGATGAGAAATTAATTTCTTTGGTTTATAAACATGAACTAAGACAGTTATTTTCCATGGCAAAAGGGTCCTGAAACTGTAATTAATGCCTCAAATTGATTGGCCTTAAGACAGGGAGATTGTCTGGTTGGGCCTGATGTAATCACATGAGCCTTTTAAATGTAGGTATCAAGGTCAGAGATGGAGGAATTCGCAGATTCAAAGCAAAAGAAGGAAGTTCTGTTTCATTACAGGTGTAAAGATTGACGGTGGCCCATGAGGGGTAAGGCAGAGGCAGCCTCTAGGAAGTGGTGCCCTCTGGCAAGCAAGCAGCAAGGAAATGGGGACTACAAGCTCTCAGACTTCAAGGAATTCAATTTTTCCAACATGAATACATTTTGATTCAGAAAATTTCCCAAGGCCTTCAGATAAGAGCTCAACCTAACTTTTATCTTTATTTCAGCCTGGCAACACCATGAGTAGAAAATCCACTGACACCACGTTGTACTTCTGGACCTGCCAAATCTTGAGCTAACGAATAATTGTTTTAAGTTGCTAAATTTTTGAGAAATTGTCATGTAGCAATAGAAAACTAATACATTGTTATTCTATTTGTGTTATACTGAATATTCATTTGCCTCTTTCTTTTCCTACAACTAATGACATCCATGTCCTTATTACCTAGAAATTTAATTCTTAAAACAGAACTCCTTTCATTGATGTAAGTCAAATGGCTGTCACATAAGTCATATATTTACTTCATAAAATAATCAACTCAGTGCCTAAAGACTTCTATTTTGTCTATATTTTAATAAATATGTTTATCTTATACATCCTATTTTGCAAGAATCAAAGGTAGATTGTAAGGAGAGTAAACTGAGAAGTAACAACTAAAAAGCTCATTGAAAAAATGTAGAATTTATAAAGCAAATGAAAGAATAAGAAACGATTGCAGTTTGAAGTCTCTAACTCATAATTATGTTCATTTTAAGAAGTGAAATGGCTAAGAATAGCCTCAGCCATGTTTTTTTTTTCTAGTTCCATACAAAACAAAATATTATTTTTTCCAGTTCTTTAAAATATGATATTGTTATTTTAATGGGGATTACATTGAATCTAAAGATTGCTTTGGGTAGAATAGACATTTTGACAATGTTGATTCTTCCCAGCCAAGAGCATGGTATGTTCTTCCATTTGTTAGTGTCTTCTCCAATTTCTTTTCTTAGAGTTTCCTAATTCACTTTGAAAAGATCTTTCACCTCTTTTGTTAGGTATATTCCTAAGTATTTCATTTTCTTTTTCTTTTCTTTTTTTTTAAAACAGAGTCTCACTTTATCGCCTTTGGTAGAGTGCCGTGGCATCACAGCTCATAGAAATCTCCAACTCCTGGGCTTAGGCTATATATTCTCTTGCCTCAGCCTCCCAAGTAGCTGGGACTACAAGTGCCCACCACCAAACCCGGCTATTTTTTTTTATTGCAGTTTGGCCAGGGCTGGGTTTCAACCCACCACCCTAGGTATATGGGGCTGGTGCCCTACCCACTAAGCCATAGGCACCACCCAGTATTTCATTTTCTTTAAAGCTACTGTGAAGGGAATTGTGTCCTGGATTTACTTCTCAACTTGGCTGTTATTGGTGTATGCAAAGGCTGCTGATTTATGGACATTGATTAAATACCTTGAGATGTTACCATATTTCCTGATGACTTCCATGAGTTTTGGGATTCAGTCTCTAGGTTTTTTTTTTTTTTAACCATAAGATCATATATCATCAGCAAAGAGGCAGAGTTTGACTTCCTCTGCCTCCCTTTGGGTGCCCTTTATAGCCTTCCCTTGTCTGATTTCATGAGCTAGAACTTCCAGAATTATATTGAATAACAGCAGTGATATTTGACATTTTTGTCTGGTTCTAGTTCTAAGTGGAAAAGCTTTCAGTTTTATACCATTCAGTATGATGTTAGCTGTTAGATGGCTTCAATCAGTTTAAGAAAAGTGTCACCTATGTCTGTTTTCTTAAGTGTTCTTGTTAGAAAAGGATGCTGAATTTTTCAAATGCTTTTTCTGCATCTATTGATAGGATTGTATGGTCTTTGCTTTTGCTTCTGTTGCTATGGTGTATGATATTTATGGATTTGCATTTGTTAGACTAACCTTGCATCCCTGTGATGAAGCCTACTTGATCATGATGTATAGTTTTTTAAATGAGTAGCTGCAAGCTCAAGCTATTAGCTAAGATTTTGTTGAGTATTTTTAAATATATATTCATTAGTGAAATTAGGTGATGTTTGCTTCATAGAATGTGTTGGGGGAGATTCCTTCTCAATGCTTTGGAATAGGTTCTGCAGTATAGATACCAGCTCATCTTTTAAGATGTGATAGACTTCTGATGTGAAGCCATATGGTCCTGGGCTTTTTTTTTGGGGGGGGGGGGTTGGAAGCTTTTTAATTGTTTCTTTGATCTCAGTGCTTGATATTAGTCTGTTCAAGAGATATATTTCTTCCAGGTTAAGTCTAAGAAGAGTGTGTAACTCCAGGTATTGGTCCCTTTCCTCTACATCATCAAATTCCCGGGCATAAAGTTTTTGGTAGTAGTCAGAAATAATCTCTTGTATCTCTGTGGTGTCAGTTGTTATTTCCCTCTTTTCATTTCTGACTGACATTATTAAAGATTTTAGTTTTGTATTTCTGGTTAATCTCACAAATGGTTTATTGATTTTATTTATCTTTTCAAAGAACCAACTTTTTATTTCATTAATGTTCTGACTGTTTCTTTTATTTTTAGTTTCATTCATTTATGATTTAATTTTGGTTATTTCTTTTCTTCTTCTCAGTTTGAGATCGGATTGTTCTTCCTTTTCCATTTCTTTAAGATGATTCAGTAGGTTATTGATGTGCTTTCTTTCTGTTTTTCGGATGTAGGCATCTAATGTGATACGTCACCCTCTCAGGACCACTTTTGCAATGTTCCACAGGTTTTGGTAGCTTGTGTCTTGATTGTTGTTATCCTCAAGGAAGCTAATGATTTCCTTTTCTATCTCTTCTTTAACCAGAATGTCCTTCAGCATAAAGTTTTTTAATTTCCATGCCTTTGTGTGTGGATAACAATTTTTGTTGGAGTTGAGTTCCACATTTATTGCCTTGTGGTCTGAGAAGATACAAGTAAAAATTTCAATACTTTTGATTTTGTTCAGGTTTGATGTGTGTTCTAGACTATGATTTATTTTGGAGAATGTTCCAAGGACTCATGAGAAGAATGTATAAGCTTTCTCTTTAGGATGGAGTGTTCTATATATGTCTATCAAGCACAGTTGTTCTAGCGTCACATTTAAGCCCCTTGTATCTTTGTTTAGTTTCTTTCTAGAGGATCTATCTAGCTCTGTAAGAGAAGAGTTAAAGGCCCCTGCTATTATGGTATTGTGGGATATCATATTGTTCCAACCAATTAAGGTCTGTTTCAAGAATCTGGGTGCATTAAAATAATTGAGAACCTCTGTTTGAGTTGAGATGACCTGGGGTCTGACATCCCTCTAAAAGGGCTGTGTCAGAATCTTCAGTGATATGTGTGAAATTTTCATTTCTGATGTCCTCCAGTAGGGCTTCCATTCCTCCAGGGCATTCTTCCCCTTCTGGAATACCTATAACTCACATGTTTGAATGCTTCCTGATGTCTCATAATTGTGTCAATGAATGTTCTGCTTTCTCTCTCTTTTTTTTTCTGTTTCTTTAACTGCCTGAGTTAGCTCAAGAGCTTTATCCTCTACTTCTGAGATTCCTTCTTCTGCATGGTCTAATCTGTTATTGATACTTTCTACTGCATCTTTATGTTCCCTGGTGGACTGCTTCAACTCCTTAAGCTCTGCTGTATCTTTTCTATATTCTGCATATTGGTCATCTCTTTTGGGGATCTGTTTTTGGGTTTCCTTTTTGTTATTTACCACTTTCTTGGCAATTTCTTTCATTGTTTTACCATCCATATTTTAAATTCTGCTTATGTCATTTCTAAATTTTCTTTATAGGTGGAATCCTCTGCAGTACCTACCTCATGTTCCCTTCACAGTGTTGCTCTGTTTTGGTTTTTCCTGTTGCCAGGATTTGTCTTCTGTAGAAATATAATGCAGGCAGACATTCCAGAGGACTGGCATTAGAACAGCCAAGGCCTTCATCCCCTGCTGCTTAGCAGCTTACGGTAGCAAGGGTGTTCAGAAGCTTTTCCAGAATAGACATAAAACTAGTTTGGAGACACATGAGTAAAATTCAGCAGCATAACAGATACAGCTCAGCAGAATTAGAGGGTGATTAAAAATTACCCTTAAGCACAGACAACTTAGCCTGAAGGCTGTAATGACAACTATTCCTCTCCCATCCTCTAAGGCAACTTTTTCTATTATCTACTTAGTTCTGACCTTGAAAATTGTTCTATGATTTAGTTCCTCCACCCTGATGATCTTTTTTATAATCAGAAGACCACAGACATGATTGATTCATGAGACTATTAACTCTTTACTTCTTCATTCTGTAAACACGCCCCCTAAAACCTTAATAAAACCTCCTTAGATTTTTGCATCAGGGTAGCACCAATCTGCCTCACTCCAGGCTGATGCAATATCCAATGTCTGTCTCTCCAGGTCTCAGCAGAGTTTTTCACAAAAATTCTGCAAGTCAATTTCTTAAACCATTTCTCCCTTTGTCTCCAGATGGGGAAGTTGAGAAGGTGGATTTTCTCATTCTACTTTTCTTAGTCTGCATTGTTGCAGCTCCTTTCCATGCCATAGCACACTAGCCTTCTCACTGTGGGTAAAATTAATGCACAGTCAGACAATCCAAAGGATGGGAATTAGAACAGTTTGAACATCTTGCTATCCCTTTAACATAACCTAAATATGCTCTCTCTCTTTTAGATATTTTTATTTGCCAAATCCTCTATCTGATATATATTCCACTCACCTTTACCTTGCTTGGAAACTCAGCAGTGAATCTTACATCTATAAATAGCAACTCCTCCCACTTCCAGAACTCCCTATAGGATTTCCTCTGTTAATTTTCTTTTAGGGTACTTATGCAACTTGAAATCGTATTTATTTTTTGCTATTTTTATTTTTCTTTTCCTCACCAGAATGTAATCCCTATCAGAATAGGGCAATGGTTGGCACATAGTACATGCCTGATACATATTTGGTGAATGAATGGTGAAAATAATTCTTTGATATTATTAACTGCAGGAATGGAAAATAAATTTGATTTCAAAGGTCATCTATTATCTGTTCCTTGTGCTTATCTAAGGCTTTGTGCAGTGGCTACAGAGAATATATCCTGGTTTAGTGGATTGTGTGTCATGATAACTTAGCAATGTCTTCCATGACATCAGGAGAGGTAGATGTTTACTAGCCTCTAAAATGTCTCATATTGAAAAATATATAATTCTGACATTAAAATTGAATGCTGGTGTCTAATCAGGTATTTTAAGAGCCTTGTCACTCATAGTGATGGTGGTGGCAATGGTGGCAGAAGGGATATTGATTACTGACTTGATGACCTTAAGATATACCAAAGTCATAGTAGTGATCCTGTGTCTGCTTCCCTCACACATGCAACCTCTTTCTTTCTCTTTTTATGCCTTCCTCTCCTTTTATTGTTTTGTCCTATTTTTTTTTTTTTTTTTTTTTTAGCCATCAGTCTATATTTTCATTTTTCTTATGAAGTAATTTTGGTCACATTCTCAGATACTATTTAGGCTCACTGACAATAACATCCTTTAACGATATTCTTCTTTCTGTCCTCTTTAAGTCATGAATGATCCAATTGCCACTCTTCATCAATAAATTAATTTATAAAAGATGTAATTTTCTCAAACTTATATAGTATACCCTTCTGGCCTAAAATAGGCATCAAGATCATCTAATGAAATTAATGAAATTCTAAGATTGTCTTTTATGTGTGTACTATACAGGGCTATGCACATAAAATGGTGAACATTTTTTTGAATAAGAATTTTAAACAAATTTGTGACCACCTGCTCTATCTCAATATTTTTCTGAGTTGCAACACATTTTTGCTTAAACTGTGTCAAGATATTAGATCTAATGACATTATGGTTCAAGGTCTGTACATACTTGATTTAAACACACTGCCTTTTTATTTGAGCTTTCCCTTAATATCAGGTAGTCTGTTATCTTAAACTAGATGACCAAATAGAAAAATTTTATAATGTATATAAATCCTATCAAGCATTAACATGAAAGGCAGATATCAAGTGAAGATTATTAAGAGTCATGCTTTCTAAAACTAAAAATGTAATTTGCTGTTTTCATAATAATTTTTAATTTTCTATAAAGAATAATTTCTGGAAGATGGGAAAATAGTTTTACTTTGTATATCTCAAAGAAAAGAAAGCAATAAAAAATCCTTATAAATGTAAAATATTGTCACTATTTTGTATCAGCATTCCATAATTAGTTTATGTTTCCACTAAAGTGTACATCAATTCTTTACTTCTTTAAACCAAGTTAAACCCTACCAGTGTCAGGTTTATAGAAATGCAAGAAAAAAATATTGGTAAGACAAGGACTTGACTCTTAAGAAATCTACAGTCTGGCAAAGGTTAAAAACAGGTAAACCAATATGTCTAATAAAAAATTGTGATGTTCTAGGAGTTGACAGGAACCAATTTTAGAAAAAAAACAACTTTATTAAGCCAAAAATTGTTTAATTTAAATTTCATTCCATTCAGAACTCCAATTTCAATATTTAATTTAACCTAATACTTTATATATGACTTTGTCCCAGCATATTTTACGTTGTTTCTCTGTAGCCACTCAGAGGTATGTCTTTTTTCTTACTACATTTTGGCATATATAAAGTAAGACATATTTTAAGAATATTTCAAAAAAGAAAGAAACTAATTCTTTTGCCTTCCACAACAAAGCTGTACCTAATCAATTAATCTTTATTACTCTTGTAATTCTATTTTCTAAAGTTGAGCAAAGTTTTCCAGTACTTATGAAATTGTCTTGTAATTTAGATACTTAAGTGCAATTATGAAAGAGCATCAGTTTAACCAACCGCCTAAATTGACTTTGAACCCGAACAAAGCATAGTTTGAAAATGGGAGAATATCAAAAAGGTAAGAAATACAAAAACCCCAAAAGTTTGAATTTAAGGAAATATCATTTTGTCCTTCATAGGGAATATAAAGTAAATTGTGGTATATGTACACCATGGAATATTATGCAGCCTTAAAGAAAGATGGAGACTTTACCTCTTTCATGTTTACATGGATGGAGCTGGAACATATTCTTCTTAGTAAGGTATCTCGAGAATGGAAGAAAAAGTATCCAATGTAAACTCTCATAAGGAAGAAAGTATAATATAGACATATCCCATCCTTATTTTACCGAGGATAGAATTTTTGCAAGCTTGTACAAGTTGAATTGGGTACAGCTATTCCCTAATAAACTGAATTATAGCCCCAGCACTGAAATCCAAAGACCTGGGTTCACTTTACCAAATTTTCTGCTAGCCATCTTATGCTGAGAAAGGTATTTAATATCTGAAAATATTGATTCTCTTGCTTTTGAGTAGGAACAATTCATTTATGACAGATCTGTTTTATAGCTATATGAAGTCATGTATATAAAATTATTATATTTTTAATCATTTTTAATCCCACAGTTTTTAAAATATAAGGAGGAATTTTTCCCTCTTTTTCAAAATCAGAATAAGATAAATTTTATATTCTACTTCTGTACTTTTTCATTGTGTTATTCAATGTTCTGTGTATTTTTCTGTCTCCATAGTATTCCACATTATGGTTGCGTCACCCTGCCTTTATTCCATTATTGTTAGATATGGATATTGTTTCTATTTGTATGTGCAATGCTCTTCTGAGCATTGTCCATAAACCTTCGTACATGCTTGATACTATTCTCCTTCCAAAAAGTTCCTAGAAGAATTATAAAATGAAGAAATTATTTTTAAGTGTTTTGATACAGAATGACAAATTGCTCTCAGATTTATAGAAAATAATAGAAGGGCCTATATATATACTTAACTCTAAAACTCATGTCCTTTTCCTAACATAAAGATGTGTGTGGGTGTGGGTGTATGATATACATTTAATGTACTCTAACTTAGGGGGGAGGGACTTTGAGTGAAGACTAATAGTCATAGACTTAAAAATATTACAAATAAAACAGAATTTGGTTTATATATCTTCCTTCTAAGCAGTCATTCACAAGTCAAGTACATAATCTGAAAGTGTGTTTTAGTGAAGGTAGTTGCCATGGAAATGCAATAATTTTAACCAACTATGTGTACCTCTTGTGGTTGACCTTGAAAGGGGAACAGAACTTGAACTCAGTTAACTTAGAAGAGTAAGTGAATTGCATGCCCTTTAAACTAGTTTGCCGAAGTTTTAGGAATAGAATAGCAGATAGCCTATGTTATATTCTCTGGTGAGTGACTGAGGAATGTTACTTTGTATTGCTAAAATGTTTTACATGTATATAGATGGAACAACTGCTTGTTCAGAACAGGCACTCAATAAATATTTGATATGTACAGAATAAACAAAAGAAGATGCAGACATTTTGGAAAACAGACATATGAGAGGTGTGATTGTGAAAATTTGAAAGCCTGATGAGAGTAATTGGCTGATGAAAGATCATCTCACCATTGTGTCAGGGAGTTTGCATACCATCTGTAGGCAAAGCACACACTTTTTGGACACACGTATACATGAAATTCAAAACTGAATTCCTATAAACTTTGGACAATGATAAAGACAGACTTGGCGTTGTGCCCTGCTCACAAACTGAACTTAACCTTAGAGCGGAGTTACAAGATGTGTTGTAATAGCATCATCTCGCCTAGTAGTAAAATCATGGACTTCTAAGCCAGACTATCTGGCTCCAAATATTTCACTAACCCTTAGCCACTGTATAATCTTGGACGAGTTATTTCAGTTTTCCTTTCTATAACAAGGGAAGGTTGTGAGAATTATGTAAGATCATATATAAGAAGCATTCAGAAGTGTTTAGACATCATGGTTTAGGTAATATATGCATTCGTTACTCTTATCAGCTTTTGATATCATTAAATGTGCTTCTAAACCACGGGCACATATTATCTGACAAGAGTAATACCTTAAAAAACTTTACGAACTGAATCATTCATAGCAGCAAGCCAAAGATAAATTGGAATATTCTTCAAAAGAAATGTATGTGAAATACATTATGAAAGTTAAAACTGCCTCAATATTTTTGTCCAAAAATATTTTCAGAGACTTAGCCCTGTGCCCAACTCCAACCCAGGTAATTGAGTAAAGCAGGGACCATGACCAGATACAAGTTCTTGCTCTTATGATTCTTACATTTTGGTTCAGGGAAACATAAAATTTATATATATATATATATATATATATATATATATATATATATACATACATATATATACATATATGTATATGTATGTATTTAAAAATAGAGATAGGTATATATTAATCAGAGTTCTCTAGAAAAATGGAGCTAATATAAAGTAGACATGCATAGAATAAGATTTATTATAAGGAATTGGTTCGTGTGGTTATGGAGGCAAAGTTCCATGACTTGGAATTGGTGAGCTGGAAATCCACAGGAATCAATGGCACAGTTCTGACCTGAAGGTCAGTAGACTTGAGACCCTGCAAAAAACTGATGTTTTAGTTATAGTGCAAAGACAGGAAAAACAAACTGTGTCCCACCTTAAATATAGTCCATCAGGAAAAATCCACCCTCAATTGGTGGAAAATCATCCTTTTTATTCTAAATAGGCCTTCAAATGATTGGATGAAACCCACCCAGAATTAGGAGATGAAGTGCAATTTTAAGTGATCATCTCTTAAAAAATGACATCAGGGAAGGACACAGTTATAAGAGGGACTTGACCTAACAAATGCAATCAGTGTAATCTGGTTCTTTATACTCTTAATGAATCCCCAGCAATAAAAAAAGAAAAAATAGATATTCAGATTAACTTGGGGAATAGTTCATGAGCAACACACCGTGAGCACGATACAAATGGGCATAAGGACCATGAACTCCCTCCATACCCCCAAGGGGTGGTAGATAAGTTGTCTCCCCAAGAGACAAAGGGTTTGTTAAAAGAGAAGGCATGGTAAGATTCTTACTGGGGCAAATAGTGTGTAAGGTAAGGTATCATGTATATTGTAGTAGACTTGTGCTATTACGTTGTCCTCAGAAATGACATATTATTTTCCTACTGTATTTAAAGGTATCTTCCCCCCCTTTTTTGTGAGTTTCCTTTTCACTTGGGAGTTGAGAGGAAATGTTCTCATTGAGATCTGAAACTCTCACATAATAAATTTTAGTTATTTTTCTCTTCAGAGGGAATAAAATAAAAAAGATACTCAGTGAGACCTGAAGGGGTTAAGTGCATACATCATGAAAATATGGAGGGAAAAACATTCCAGGCAAAGGATATTGCTAATAAATGAGGTTCTGGGGAGTTCATATGTCATGTTTGGGCAACAACAATAGGCCGGTGTGGCTGCAATAGAATGAACCAAATAAAGAAGTCAAAGAGATTAAGTGAGTGAGATCATGAGGGGAGAGGCAAGTTGGTGGACAGACCATGCTGCACCTTGCCGCCCCTAAGGACTTGGGTTTTACTTGAGTGAATGCAGAACCATTGTGTAGTTTTGGTAGAAGGGCATCTTGCTCTGATTCATGTTGTGAACACAAATTGTAGGGTAGCTGGGTAGGCAAGGAAGAATGCCAGTTAGAGGTGTAATTTATAAAAGAGATAGATACTTGTCCAGGGTGACAACAATATAGCTGGCAAAAATAAATCTGATGTATGGCATATTTTTTTTATTGTTTGGGATTCATTGAGGGTACAAAGAATTAGGTTATACTGATTATTTGTTAGGTAAAGTCCCTCTTATAATGGTGCCCCACACCTAAAAAGTGTGCTGTACACCATAAACCCCCAGCCTCCTCCCTCCTCTCCCAGCTCCCTCATTTCCCTGCCCCCCACCTTGAATTGATGTGAGTTTTTCTCTTATGTGGGTGTGTATTAGATCATCTACTGCCTTCATATGAGAATTGGGTACATTGAATTCCTGCTTCTCCATTCTTGTAATACTCTACTGAAAAGAATGTGTTCCAATCCATCCAGGTTAATACAAAAGATGTAAAGTCTCTATTTTTTAATAGCTGAATAGTATTCCCTGGTATATGTATACCACAGCTTGTTAATCCATTCCTAGGTTGGTGGGCATTTCGGTTGTTTCCACATTTTAGCAATTGTAAATGGAGCTGCGATAAATAGTCTAGCGCAAACGTCCTTATGATAAAATGTATTTTTTCTTTTGGGTGGATGGATGGCACATTTTGAAGAAAGAAAATAAAGTATTTACGGAGAGAATACATGTGGCAGAAAAAGTGAGTTAAAGACTACATATGAGTAACTGAAAGGATGAATTTATCACGAGCTAAGCTGGGCATGCTGTATGGGAGGCCGGTTTTGAAGCATGACTCTGAGTGATTTTGAGGTGCCTATGAAACATCCAAACAGAGATGTCTAGGAGACTGGAGAATGTGGAGAAGAAGTGGATGATTAGGGGGCTGGAGGTAAGAGTTTACCTTTAAGATCCAGGAAAACTAAGCTTCCATCTGTGTTATGAACGTGGTAAAGGGGCATGAATTCCCATTTAACAAAGAAAATATTCCAGAAAAAAATCTAGAAAATAATACATATTTTTAAACATTTCATGGATGTAGAAAGAAAAAATTATTAAATAAACTAAATCCTAGAGAAAAGTTTCTGACCAGGAGAAAAGTTCATCCCTGGTTCATGTCAAAAAAGCCACAGAAGCCTGCATATTCAGAAGTAAATAGAAAGCAGGTGAAGTTTTAGCATATATTAACAGACACACGAGTTGTTGAGAGGAATTAGAATTCTAAAAGCCCAAGATGTACGTACAGTGGTGACATTCTGTCCACAAATTCTTTCCTAGAAGTGTCTGCAGAGGGCATAGTGGCAGTGTGCCAACCGCTGAGGTAGACCCATGAGTCCCTCTGGTCATTTGTGAGTCCAGGAAAGAGTCTGAAAAATGTTGAATGTGGAGCAACAAGGTGAGATCTCCCAAACGCTGTAATATGCAGAATATCGGAGGTTGTAAAATCCTTGATGGCTCATAAAGCTGGCAGCTAGGCTACAGAGGAGAGGTGGAGAAGTGAAAAGCGGAAGGCAGGTAGAGTGTTTGCATCTCAGTCCAGCTCAGCTTTCAAGCCCTGCTGAAGAGAGTCTCCTGACATTACACTCACGGCTTACCAGTTTTTTAAAGCAATGATACAAACTTCACGAAAGCTTCAACAAATCCTAAACCAGCTCCTCCAGACATTCGATTGAATTTGTTCCCATTTTAGGGGATGACAGAAGAACAGTATGTCTTTGTTGGTGATAAATATTTACTTTGTTTTCTATTATCTTTAAATACACCATAGCTGACATGCGATCAACAATTGTGAAACAAGTGAAATAGGAAAACATGATCTATAATCAAGGAAAAAGATGTAAATAAAAGGATAAAGTTAATGTAAGCAGAGCCGGGCATGAACCAAATGAATGCAGATATTAACAATTGTAATAAAGCGCCTCTGTCAGGTTTCCTAAAGAGCTCCACCTCCTGTGTTTACTCTTGTATGTAATCACCTCTTTTTGACTATGGGCTGGACTTAGTGTCTTACTTCTAATGGACAGATCATTTCAAAGGTATGTCATATTTAACATTATGTTACAATAAAGAATGTAGAGTCTGTCTTAGGTCTTCCTCCCTCACTCCCTCTGTCTCTCTTTTTCTCCCACATATACTCTCTCTCAGCCACTGCTGTACATGAGCTGCCCCATGCAAAGTTCCCCGGAGCAAGGAGCTGAAGGGGACCTCTGATCTCAACAGTCCACCAAGAACTAAATTCTGCCATTAACCAAATGAGTAAATCTGGAGGCAGAGCTCCGCCTAGTGGAGTGTCAGATAAGACCGTAGCCCTAGCTGACGCCCTGATTGCAGTCTTGTGGAACAGCTGCAAGGTAGCCATAGCTTGTATTCCTGATGCACACCAACGGTGAGGTAATAATAATTTGCTATTTTAACATGGTAAACTTCAGGGTCATTTGTAATGCAATAATAGATTCAAATACAGCATAGAAGAGCTTTAAAATAATAAGCATATATATATTAAATAATCTCCTGGTGAAAGTGGGAAATGTGGCAACAGGCTTGACATTTTAGTTGGCTAACAAAAATAGTAAAAATAAATTAAATTGAATTCTAAACATTTTGTTTTGATTTTTTATAAGGTCTTCTCTTTTATACTAGATCTTTCCAATGCTTTGAAAGCAAATGAATTTTTCAAACAAGCTTCCAACTCTTTCATGTAATTGATTTCATTCACCACATACAAATAATGAAATAAATCAAGAAAATGATGATAAATGAAATTTGTCTTTTGAAGTGAGAAACTCAGAGAACATATCCTTCTTTGGTAAAACTATCGTGTGTGTCTACCTACCTATCCGCCTTCCCACATACATACATGATTTCTATCATTATTTTTCTACCTGATAATGTTTTAATAATAAGAAAAACATAGCATCTATACTACATTTCTTGACTTTGAAATGGATTATATGTTTTTTCATATACTACATGTTTGTATATTGAATTATATTGTCAAAGAATCACCAAATGATAAATAACAAGAATCCTCAAATCATGAGGTTCTATGATTATTTAATCAACAATAAAATGTCTGCATTAGTTATTATTTAGTCCATATCATCTATGGAATTATACATTAAAATGAAACAATAATTTTCAGTTTTGGATAGGGCTGGGTTTGAACCCACCACCTCCGGTTTCTGGGGCCAGCGCCCTACTCCTTTGAGCCAAGGCACCACCCAGTAATTTTCAATAAGATGTTTTCTTCGTCTCTTGGGAAAAGAGCTAAACCCTTAATACTCTAAGTGGCCCAGAGAAGAGAAAACAGAGGTCTCTAAGTCCATCCAGGATGTTACATTCCATATGCTAGGAACTATTTCATTTTTAATCATTCACTTAAATTCAGCTGTTTTATACTAGGCAAAATTACTTCTTACCTTTTCAAAGTTCAAAGTCCTCTGAAGAGAAGACAATAGAAATTAGCAAGCTGTATTCTATTTGAAAAAAAAGACAAAAACGGGAAAAAAATTTATAAAAGCATATCTGAACAGGCTATCTGGGGACATTTTATGTGAAATTAATTTACTGAAATGTATATCTTTTTTTTTTTTAGCAGTTTTTGGCCAGGGCTGGGTTTGAACCCACCACTCCAGCATATGGGGCTGGCACCCTACTCCTTTGAGCCACAGGTGCTGCCCCTGAAATATATATCTTAATTAATACTAAAGTCTTTTACATTTTCATTTAAAATAAAGTATTCATATTACTTCTTTAAAAGATGTATTATTTTATCTGGACAAAACGAAAACAAGAAAAAAACTGTATACTAAAGCTTATTTCCAGTAAATCCTCAACTACTTAGACATGCATACTTAAAAAAGAATACAGTACTTTTTCACTAGTATATCTTCTAGTCTTCACTAGGTTTTTCATCTATACGCCCAATTACATTAGGGTTTTTTTCTTTTTTTCTTTTTTACCACTATTTGTCCAACATGAAAAATCCTCAAAATAGCTCATTAACCCATTTTAATTCCTCACTACCTAATCAAATTAAATAACTGAATATAATAATTATTATTAATGTTGTATTTCTATTACTGACTGTTAATAGCTCCAAACATTAATGAAAGAAAAAATAATCAACTACTTAGCAAATTTACTCTATATCAATATCTATCTGTTTTCTAGAGGATAAAGAAATTATATGATTATAAGAACATTTATTCTAGCAGGAGGCCATAATTCTGAACATTTGAACATTTTATTTCATATTGAACCAATGACATAATGATATAACTAAGGCAAAATATTTTTAGAGTAATATACGTGTCTTTGTGAACTGTACAGATAGAACAAACTCCTAGAAATCTTTAATAATTCTGATTAAATATATTCTATTATGATCTAATTTATGTATTCAAGAAAGGATCTGGTCAAAAGAAGTAAGTTGGAAATTTTAAATGGCATTTCTCTTATAATGTTAATGAACCATCATAGTTTAAGAGGAAGATGTTTTAATGTGCAGTGCAGTTACCCAATTTAATCTTGTCAATAACTGAAATCACAGTACAATCCCTACCTCAAATGAAGAAACCAATTTTGACATAAGCAAACTAAATTTTCACTTACTTAAGTAAGGAAGATGACAAGAGAAATAATTCTGAAATGGTGTCAGAATCATTGAGTGACTGTACGGGTTTATTGCTGTGTGTTGATGGCAGAAGTTCTTAGCATGGAATGTCAAAAGCAGAGAGTCTTTGCATTAGCTTATGTCTTAAAGACTGATAGAAAATCTTCAGTGGTAAAGTCCCATTTTCCTGGGACAAAGAGCATAATATTAGTGACTACTACTCACGCAAACACTAAGATGAGAGCAATGATTATATTTGCTGGGATGCTCAGGCTGGTCTTGAACTTCTGAGTTCAAATGATCCTTCTGCTTTGGCCTTACAGGGTGCTGGGATTATAGGTGTGAGTCACCTCACTTGACCTAAGGTGTTATTTTTAGGTTCTCTATTCTGTTCCATGGATCTGCATGTCTACTTTTATGCCAGCGCCATGCTGTTTTGATTATTATAGCCTTTGTACTACATAGTACTCTTTTAAGTTGGGTAATGTGTTATCTCTAGATTTGTACTTTCCCCATGGGAATGTGCCCTTTTAATAGAAGGAATTGTGTGAGAGGTCCTTGTCTCCAGACCAGTTGCTGGTACTTATAGTTGGTGGCAGTTAAGAATCAGCCAAGGGTAATATAAGCTATGACATATGATAAATCCCAAATGTCAGGACCTCATTGTTTACGTAGCTTTTGTACTTATATTTTTCAGAGGAAAAAATACTACTGTAAATTGTAAATAGTCAATACATAACTGTATTGTATGCAAATCTGTGGCTGTTGGCAATGTCATCTCGAAGGAACAGATAAATAAAGCTTATTTACTATATATATATGAATCAGCCAAGGCGTTTAAATGAATCAGGAAATGAGGAACAGGCTGTATATACTCACCTCCCTGACAGTATGCAGTACTCGCATGAGAAAAGTAGATGTTGCGGAGTGTGTTAATTTTTTTTTTTTATTGTGTTAAGACATTTATAGTCTACATTTACTAAGTTTCACATGTATCCTTGTAAGATGCACCGCAGGTGTAATCCCACCAATCACCCTCCCTCCGCCCATCCTCCCCTCTCCCCTCCCCTCCCTCTTCCCTTCCCCATATTCTTAGGTTACAACTGGGTTATAGCTTTCATGTGAAAGCCCTAAATTAGTTTCATAGTAGGGCTGAGTACATTGGATACATTTTCTTCCATTCTTGAGATACTTTACTAAGAAGAATATGTTCCAGCTCCATCCATGTAAGCATGAAAGAGGTAAAGTTTCCATCTTTCTTTAAGGCTGCAAATATTCCATGGTGTACCTATACCACAATTTATTATGCAGAAGAAGCCCTCAGATATCCTAGGTCCTGTGTTGGACCCTTAAAATACCTGGGTCCACTCTGTGTGATCTTCCAGCAGTGAGGCTGATGTAAGGTGCAGATCTGGGTGTAGCTGAATTGACTAAGTCTGCATGTAGTCTCCTGTTTGGCTGGCAGAAGCACCGTCACAAGGGGGGGTCAAAAGTAGCTCACAGGATACCAGAGAAAGCCTCAGTGGGTGCAGATCCCACTGAGAACCTGCTGATGGAAGCAGGGAAGTCCAGAATCTATAGTCCAGCAGGTGGAAGTAGGGTTCAGGTCACTTCCCCTCCCTGGTTTCTAGCCAAACTAACTAGGCCAGTCTCTAAGCAACTCAGCAGACACAGGACAAGATTGTGAGCTTCCATATTTAGGACAGAAAGAGCAGCTGCCATTTCCAAGGGAGGGGAGTGTCCGATGAGTGCACCCCCATGTAAAGGCATTCTGCCTTCCTTTCTCTTCTCAGTTCCGTGTGTGTGGGCTTGATGTGCGTTGACGTCAGTCTACAAATCTCCCCGCCCTGCCCCTGAACAATGCATTCAAGTCCTAGGAGTGTAGAAGCAGGATCTCAGGCCCATTCCTGGGCCCCCAAGTGCAAGTCCAGACCCTGGTGAGGAAAGGCAAGCTGGTTCCAAGCAGCCAAGGGTAAACTCAAACCAGCTGCTTGCAGTTCATTACAGGCAGATGGGGGGATGGAGGAGAGAAAGGACTCCACTTTCCCTAGAAGAAACCCGGCCAGCAGCTTCACAAAAAGATGGCAATCACAGAGCTCCTGGTTCAAAACCACCTTGGTTCCACCTTATCCCACAGCCACAGCAGGGAATTGTGCCCCTGTGTTAGAATGGTAAGGTTCTCGTCTCCCTCCCTAGCCCAGTAACCAAGCAGCAGAGGCTCAGAGTATTGAGGAAAGGTTCACAATTAGTTCTGGGCTCTGATATTTGTGGTTTAGAAGTCTCAAAAGACACCTTCTAAGCTCCCCACAGCATTCTGGCAGCCTGTAGGCGTCAAAGAGATCCTCTGTAGTCAAAAGTGGCAAGGTTCCAGGCAGAAGTACAGGGCCCCAAATGCCTGCTTACCCCTTCCCGGGGTCCTGGTCAGGAGGCTGCTCAAGGTAGTCAATGAAAACTTGTGGTCTGTCCTCCAGCTTCACCCTCAAGTTTCCTGCTGCCTCTCTGTTATCTTCACTGTCTCTCTCTCTGACCTTCAATTTGTAATATTGGTTCTTGATGGATATCCAGGTTGCTCTTGGTAAAGCAATCACATACCTCCTTCCTCTCGTGGACCATCTCGCACTCCCATAAATTTTTTTCATGTTATTTTTAATGTCACAAAATTGATTTTGGTTTGAGTGTTTCTTTGATGGTGTATAGTTAATTTTTAATTTTATTGTAATTTTGTTTAGAGAATTATATCTGTTCTATTTTTAAAATTTGGAATCCATTGAAGTATTTTTACAGCCTTATGAGCAATCACCATGAGTGGTACATTGGTCTGCTAAGAAGAATATTTGTATTTTGTTATTTTGGTGAGCAGTTCAAGGTATGACTTTGTTATAATTTTCTTTAATCTTGGCTGTTCCTTTGTTTATCTTTTCTGTCAAATGGGACAGTGAGGATAAAGTCTTCACTCTCTCTATATATAGCTTCCTACGTTTTCTCCCATCCAAATCTATAATTCATGCTTGGATTGTCTACATCCCTCACTCCACATCTCTAGGCATTTATTAAATTTGGTTAATTCTTTTAAATTTTCCTTTTCATGATGCATTTCTTCTTTACCATTTTCAATGCTGGTGTATTTATGCAATTAGTTATTAAAGTTGATCCTTCTCTTTTAAGACATTTTTCCAATCTATACTCCATACTTTTATCAAATCAGTTCCTTTAAAGATATAATTGAGTTATTCCATTTATGTAAACTATGAAAGACATGATGGAATAAGTAAATATGAACTCATAGAAAGGAGGTCCATGATATGTTAAATTTCCACTACTTTGAAAGAATGTATATAAGTTATTTTTAAATGATCTGTAGGAAACACAATTTGCTACTAGTATCCAGATTAAGAAGTTATCAAATCAATAATCTAAAATTTTAATTAATTCCTTTATTTTTTAAATATGCATCATAATAAAGTCTGTGTGGCTCTTAATCATGTGTAGCCATAATGAAGGTGCTGATAAGCACAGCTGTACCTTATTAGGTCAGGTAAATTAATAACTTAAAAAATTGAATGGTGAAAATGGGTTAAAATTTTAAAGAAAAAGATACATATACATCGTACACTTTGAGACAGATGCTTTCTGAAACATACCATTTTTACATGTAGATCTTACTTGATCTACAATTTAATGGTAGAGTCTTTCAACTGGGATCATTTCCAAGTGGCCAGGTCTCCAAGCTTTGAAATACAGCACAATTGAAAGAATGAAGTAATCACTATTAGAAAAGAAGTCAACATTTAGGGAAAATGATCACTTCCTAAAGCATATGAACAATAATAGCAATAGTGAAAACAGAGATTACATTCAAAACAGGAGCTAACAATCTCATCCTCTAATAAACTTTACTTTTCATATGTGCATTTCTCAAAGGAGATTAATACAAACAGTTTCAAGAAGAACAAATGAACATCTAGTTATTAGAAGAAATGGAATAAGGAGTAGAAGTGGGAAAAGTAGCAACTTCAATGTTCATGTCTTTTGAAGCGGGAGAATTGGAGTAGAAAGAGAAATGGAGTGAATATACTGTCAGACCAGTACAACAGTTCTTCAGTGATTATTTTTCTAAATACAAGGTAAAGGGATGTGTAATGGAGCCAGGTGAGGAGGAAATACTAGATGATTTAAAAACCAATCAAAATAATTTTTTATTGCTATTGTAATTTTTTCTTCTTCCTCTATCCCGAATGTAGCTAGATAATACCTTTCAGTTAGAAGCACTTAAGGAGGAGATATATGAATAATTTGGTGACTAGAGAGCTCATGACTATATTGTTTTATTGGACTTAAAGTCTAAACTCCATTGTATTACTAATGCAGCCCAGTTCCATTCTTTTTTTTTTTTTTTTTTTTTTGTAGAGACAGAGTCTCACTTTACTGCCCTCGGTAGAGTGCCGTGGCATCACACAGCTCACAGCAACCTCCAGCTCTTGGGCTTACGTGATTCTCTTGCCTCAGCCTCCCGAGTAGCTGGGACTACAGGCGCCCGCCACAACGCCCGGCTATTTTTTTGTTGCAGTTTGGCCGGGGCTGGGCTTGAACCCGCCACCCTCGGCATATGGGGCCGGCGCCCTACTCATTGAGCCACAGGCGCCTCCCCAGTTCCATTCTTAAATAGTTATTTCTTCTTAGCTATTCATCAGATAGCATAGCCTTGTAAAAGACTAGAAAGAAAACAGGTTTTGTGAGATTGGTTCCATATTCCTGAAATGCTTCCATCAGTTATTCCTGTTTCACGCTGTATTTTATATAATAAAGATGCTCATTTGTCTCATTTTCTGCATATTGGTATCAGTACTGTCCCAATTTTCCCCAAATAATACTCATGTTCTTTTGCTCTCTCTGCATTCCCTCTTCTTTTCCTGATAGTTGCTGTTATTTCTATTTTAATTTTTTTAGGATAAACTACTTTCATTGCCATTGACAATGTAGAAGTACTAAAATTCTATCATATGTTAGCACTCAATTAACAGTGAAGTTTCAGCAAACTCTATTTGCCTTCACATTCTATTTTATATACAAGCTTAAAATTGTGATTCATTCCTGACACCACGCATACAATTGAAACCTGGAAAAGGCAAGGAAAGAAGGCAGAAATGAACAATTCAAATGTAAAAATAAATATTTTTACCTACAGGAAGCCATCCTATTTCTTGCTTGAGGGAATTGAATACACCATAACATAACGTAATCTTTAAAAACATAATGGCACCAAGACATCTGTGAATACAGGGCACCAGTTCTGACATTGACAAATTGTCCAAGGGTCGATGGAATATAAATAGGGCTGACAAACTTTCCGATTCCAGTGACATTTAGATACTTTAAAAATCAAAGAGCTCAAATCATTTTAATGCTAGCACTGGTGCAAGATTTTTAAAGACTGTTTTTTGAAGAAGTCTGAAGGCACGTGATTGCATTATGTTATAATTTAACCTTCCAAGGATAGACTCTAATATAAATCCAAGCTTATAAAAATCACACTTTTTAAGAGAACAGAAATGTTGATTTAGCAAGGAAAATAACAACCATATCTTCTATCGCACCAAGGAGGAAGTAGCCATCAGCTAAGAAGTTCCTCGAGTTTCTGCAGCAATGCCTGTGAATTTTTGTATAAATGTTACTGTCTTTTTATTCTGTTTCTGGCCCTTTAAGAGGACTGTTCACTAAAGCAGGTGCTTTACCCGCCTACCTTTCACAGCATCTTGCCTAATATTGTCTGACCAATTATCATGTCTGCTCTTCTGCATGTCCACTGCTTTCTTTCTTTTCATTAAAATTTAAATTTGTTTTATTCATACTGTTCTTCCAAGTGCCTCCTTCTTCTCCAAAGAAACAATTTTCCTCTCTGCAATTTTTCCTCTAAATTCTGTTTATTCTATTACACTCTCCCTGTTTTGTCCTTACCCCACCTCGAACATAACAGGAAGTCTCAGGGTTATCTTTATTTGCAAAATTTTTTTGATAATGGAAATGTTTAAGGATTCTACCAAAATTTATAGGTATTTATGCAACTATGAAGTACCTGAGTAATGTAAAAAATATTTAAAATCATGAATCATAATGTATTATAATGAGGTGTAACTTTTAAATCCTCCACAATTAAAAAAAAAGAAGGATGTGTGTATTTGTGTATGTGGTAATAAAGGTAATAATATTTTCAGTAAACGTGTATTTTTAATGAGAAAGGAAATGACACACTTGTATAAATAAAAATATATATTTCTGAAAGGAAAAGCTCAGTTATGAAGATGTCAATTATTCATAATTAAATTTATGGCTTTAATACACATAAAGTCAATATTCCAACAAATATGTTTTTAAACTTGTCAACAAACTTTCAAGGTTTATTTTTAAGCAAAAAATAACTGAAAATACAAAAGGAAGTTCAGGGATATAACTGAAAAAAGAATTCCTACTTCTTCTTATAAACTATAATTGAAAATGTATTTTAGACTTAAAAGAATACAAGGAATTTGATAATCATAGTAGGATGAATTGACCAGTACACCAGAACTGCAAAGCCAAGAATAGATTCTTTTTGGTGCCTAGGAAGCTCCTTAGAATCAATGTGTCAAAATGCATCATTTTCCCCACAAAGTAGCTTTTCCTCTGATGTTCTCTATCAAAGCTAACATCACCATAATTCTTCAACTTGCTAAAACCAGATAATATTGATGTTTGACCAGAACAGTTTCTTCATATACTTGTATTTTCCTTTTCTACATATGTAATACAGTTCAAAAATTGAGATGATCAAGGTATTTTTGATTGACAGTAGAAATAATGTTTTCCGATTATACTTAAAAAATGTTTAGGCCACTGTCATCTCTACACTCCTTAGTAGATTTAAAATTGTCCACAGAAATTTATAAAGATGCTAAGATATTTTCTGGGGCAATTTCACCTGCTAATATTAGAGTTGATCGTATCCTAATCCACTATTCCCTGTTGAAAAATTTTCTTCTATAAACATGATTGCATTCAGCCTATTTTATGAATATTTGCTTCAAGAAATCTAGCTCATATACACACACAAAATTAATATCCTTGTGAACAGTTTTGAGTATCTATACTTTCTATTTTCTTCAATAAGATTAAAATTTAAGGATATTTCAATATCACCATTTTATCTCTAACATAGACTAAGAGTTTTTGAAAATCTCAGTTTTGAAGTATAAAAAAATTAAAAATATTGAATGTCAATTAGACTCTGATGTATTTCATATTTAAACTTCATAATAGTGTTATAAAGTACAAGTTATTATTATTATATTTACATATATTTATCTGATGTAACTTGCTAAATGTGAATTAGATTATTCAGTTTAATGGTTTTGTTTTCTATTTTATAAGATGATAAAGAACAATGAAAGATATGCCTTAAATAATGATAACTAAAGTTTAACCAAGTTTAAATATTTCTCATTTTTCAAACATGAATATTGTGATATAAGGGAAGAAATATATCACCAAAATTTTAACTCAAGAATTATGAATATATAGTGAATGTAAATAACATAAGTGAGATGATAGAAGCTGTGATAAATGTTGAAATTTCAGTGTTGAAAGAAAGGTGAGGTGTTTCAGTGTTGAAATAAAAAAAAAAATCAACAAAATTTCAGTGTTGAAATAAAACCTCACTAGATGTTTCAGCAGTTAATATCCTAGGTGATAAATTTCTATAAATGTAATTAAACAATATTATGAATGAATTATGAATGTAATTAGACAGTGCTATGGAATTGTTATCATTTTAGTATGGTAGAATTTAGTAAGTTAGAATTTGATCAGACTCATACTCAGGAAAATGAAAGTAACATAAACATTTTGTTGGTATTGTAGCTATTTGGCTACCTTACAACAATTAAAATTTTAGGAAGAAAGACAGCTCAAAAGTTGCATTGGGAAGGTTTTTTGAAGTGTTTTTTTTTTTTTTCATGAAAAAATTAATTGGTAAGAGAAGACATATATGATTAAATACATAATAAAGACCAAAGCAGAGTTGGGAGTAGAGAAGGAAACTTACTAAGTATTTACTTTGTATTAGGCAATATTGGCATTTTAAAAATCTAATTTCTCATTTGATACAATGAGCAATGTTAGATCAATATTTGGAAACCGAAAACAAAAAGAATGCTCAAATCAGAAGCTCCATTTGGGTTTTTACTTTTCTGTGAATTTTTCCATCTTCTTTTTCTAAATACAACTGAGGTCTTAGTAGCTATCCCTTTGCAAGTGGAAGCCACTCCTCCTTCCACACCTCAGGTATCTCCAGGACCTGCCGGTAAGTAGGAATCTTCTTTGTTTCCTACTATCCTTTCCACTGAATGTCACTTTTCTCCTCCTTTAAAATCTTGAGGATTCGTGAAATACGTGTAGTCAGATTTCATACACTCTTACCCTCTATTTGCAATCCTCTAAAGCTCTCCCAGTTGTGTATTATAATTGCAACATCTTCATTCTTTTTGTTGTCTTTTTGGTCAAATTTAAGACACAATAGAGTATCTCTCTGACATTTTGTCTTCTTACAGTTTTGATCACGCTATAGAACATTTGAAGGTAATTTCTTCTATCCCTTTGCATGTAGACTTACGATCTGTCTCTGTCATAACAAGTACATCCTCTATTCATTCTCAAGCAGTGTTTTTGTTCTCTGTTCTTGGCCTCCTAAAATTCTTTATTATTCAATATGGTACTCTACTCCACTATGTGAAATAATACAATTCTGCTATTTATTACAACATAAATAAACTTGGAGGATATTATGCTAAGTGTAATTATCTAAACCAGTGGTTCTCAACCTTCTTAATGCCTCCTAATGCCGCGACCCTTTAATACAGTTCCTCATGTTGCAGTGACCCCCAACCATAAAATTATTTTCATTGCTACTTCATAACTATAATTTTGCTACTGTTATGAATTGTAATGTAAATATCTGATACACAGGATGTATTTTCATTGTTACAAAGGGGTCACGACCCACAGGTTGAGAACCACTGATTTAGACACAAAAAGACAGATAACTACATTTTTTCACTATCCAAGGAATCTAATATAGTCCAACTCATAGAAACAATGAGTAGAATGGTTGTTTCCAGGAGTTGTGGGAAGGTCGAAATGGGGAAGTATTGATCAAAGCATACAAAGTTTTAGTTATGCAAGATGAGTAAGTCCTAGAGATCTTCTGTACAGCATTATTCTTATGGTTATTCTGTATTGTATAGTTGAAAGTTTTCTAGGAGAAAAGACCCAACGTTAAGTGATCTTCTCACAAAAACTAATAACAATTAAAGATGGTGGGAGAAAACTTTCTATGGCATTGATTGTAGTGATGCTTTCATGGGTAAATACTTACCTCAAAACTCATCAAGTTGTAGAGATTAAATGTGTATAGACTTATTATATGTGAGTCATACCTCAGCAAAGTTGTGCTTTATGGAAAGAATTGCTATGAGGGGTCATGTGAGTTTTCAGTTTAATCTTGTCTCATTTCTGATGTAAGATCTTAATCAATATTCTACCTACTGACTCATGAATTATGAGGTTTTCCAGTCTTGCTGGAATTTCCAATCCTTTGCAAGCACTGAACACGGTTACCTCTCTTCTTTTCTGCGGTTATTTACTGGGCGTTGGGTAGTTTCCTCACATGTATTCAACCAGTGATTACCTACCCAAATTCTCGAAGGATACTTCCTAAAGACCTCTAGAGTTTATGTTCTGTTCAGCTCCTTTTCCTCTAGTACCTCGTCCTGCAAACATCTGGTCTCCCCAGACTCTCTGTTGGGTAGCTGCAAATTGGACAGTCCTCTGGAATATGCCAGGATTTGCCCTCTCTGTGCCTCTCTCTCAAGAAACAAAGTAGTAACAATCATAAAGTTCACCCAGTTCATGTCTCATCGCATACGAGTCACTGTCTTTTGGGGTCTAAAAACTGGCATCTAACAAATCTTATTTTTTTGTTCCTGTTGCTTAACTATTAATTTGGTTCTTTCAGGCAGAGCACTACAATGTTTATCAATTAAATAAATGTCTCATCTCTTTCCTAAGTCTTTCAGACTGTATGATCTGGTGGCTCACTATCTCTTTAACCACCTTGACCACCACTATCTTCTTAGTAATTGCCCACACATTTGGCCTCCTTACCATTGGTTAAACACGCCACGCACACTCTAACTTCAGGAGATTTATGCTTGTTCTTTTAGTACATGTTATTTCCACCAGATTTAAGGCCCTATTCATTCGGGCAGAATCGGCACTCTTCTTGAGAAAGATAAAATGATCTCTAAATTTTTCGTAATTTTTTAATGTCCTTATATACCACTTAAATAGAAACTTGTTTTATTTTAAATTCATCTGAACACTCAACTAAATTTATATCATATGCCTCATTTTTGCTGGTCCTGCTTTACCAAGAGGCTATAGTTTCTTCCATAGTCATGATCTATCTTATTAACATGTTCTAATTTCTTCACAAAATATATAGAATAATACTTTATTTGAGGTTAGGATTTTGTACTTGTGATCATAGCTACCACTGATCCCCCTCCCATAGAAAATAAGCTATTTAAGGGCAAAAATGTAACCAGTCTTATTCTCTTCTGTATCAAAAGAGTCTACAATTTGCTTGTAACATAAAAAATAAATAAATAAATAAATACTGGATTAAAAATGGACAAATGCCACTCACGCCTTTAATTATTAATACAGACTTTATTATGAGTTATTAAATATAATATTTTCAACAGAGAAAGACTGAGATAAAATGTAACACATGTTATAAAATAAACTCTAAGACTAAAGTGCAGTTGTTTTTTTTTTGTAGAGACAGAGTGTCACTTTATGCCCTTCGGGTAGAGTGCCATGGCATCACACAGCTCACAGCAACTTAAAGTGCAGTTTTTTTAATAAAAAGATGTAGATAGAAAAATAACCAAGATGATTGATATTTTTTCTAACGATGGGTTAGCAAAAATGAGATGCCATAAATGATGGCCTTATGTCAAAAGGATTTTCAGTCAACACTATGCATGATGAAGAGGCAGGGGTAAGGGAGAGTTAGAAGGTAATGCTATAAAGAAAAATATAAAGGGTGCATTATAGCAAGAAAAAAAATAAATTAGTAAGAAAACATAGGTGCCAAAGGACTTGGATGAGAGAGTTGGTGCACGCACACACAGGCAAACCCACCAAAAAACAAACAAAAAATACATTAAAACTCTTTTACACACACCCTTCCAACACTGAGGCACTTTTGTTTTTGTCCTAAGTATGACAACCTCTATGGGATTGTAAATTGTCATATTTGCTCATCTCTTAAAATAAGTTTTTTTTGTGGAAATTAATATTAATCTAAATTTTCTTCTTCCCCATGTCAATGAATAAAGAATAGAAACTGTCACACAATGTTCAAGAAAGCATTGCTCTGTAACCTGAAGTAGGAGTAAGTGATAGATATGGCCCATCTCCAGTATAGCACCGTTCATAATTCATTTTCCACACACCTCTTGGTGCTACAGCAGCTTTAATAGACTCTCCAGTGTATACTCCGCAGTATGTTCTGTACTGAAACACACACAGGAATAATGTTGAGAAGGAAAACAGTACAACTCAGCCCGTGGTGAATGAGTCAAAGAGCAACTGAGTCATTTTTCTTTCTAAATGTTTTGTTTCTACTGTTCCTCATTTTTTATTTTGTAAGTAAGGCTTGAATTTTCTTTAGAAGAGTTTGTCTTGTTCTGGCAAATGCTGATTGAAAGTTTAGAGAGAAGCAGAGTAGAAGATGTAGTAATTTCGTAGAGGAAATAAATACCTTAAAACTTAGTTTCATTCAGCCAATATCTGATCCCTAAGGATCATTCTAACACTTTGGTCCTGCTGAAAAACCCATAGCCTTCATACATCTTTCCTATTATGAGAGACTGTTACATGTCTACCATGCTTAACTGAGCTGTTAAATTATTTCTCATCACTTCTTATCCCTTAGAGATGAGAATTGTATTGAGTTAGTAGACTTACACAAGTGATTTTATTGTCCTTTAGGTCAGATCACAATAACTTTTGTTTCTACTCTATCTTTCCAGTGCTCTTGCATTTCCTCTTTTGTTCTTTTTTTGGGTTTCATATTGTCTGAATTTCAAATACTGACTTTTCAACTCTTTATAATCTCATATTCTGAAGGACAACCACATACCATAAAGTATCAGAAACTATTAAAGGTTCATAAGTCAAATTCAGAATAAAGAAAATGAGCCCTTGAGAGGGAGATGAAATGGAAATTAGATATGGAGAGTGGAGGATTGAACATTTATAGATATTAACAGGGCAGAAAGAAGAGAAAGAAAGAAATTAATAAAAAAATTAAAAAGAAGGAAAGAATAAGAACAAGAAGGTAAGTGATGAAAAGTTATTCTAGTATAAGGCAAATGGGGAATGGAAGAAAGTCACAAGTAAAGGTTATAAAATTGTGAAAAGTTTGTGGTAAATATAAACATTAGTATCCCTTTCTCAAGAAATATACAAATTGTGCTCTTTGCTTTCTTTGAGAAGAAAAGTAAAGGCAAGAAGAAAATTTTGGTAAGAAAATAGTTGTCAATTTTCTGAGGAAAGTTGTCTAAATCAGGTTCAATAATTTTTGGGGAGATTTTCTATCAAGCTATAAAATATGAGTCTTTACACTCAAGTGGACAAGAATAACTGGGCACTCACCATTTTATTCATGCATTAATTCATTCAACAAATACATATTTTTAATAGGCATTACATAAAGTGTGAGTGTATAGAGATCAATGTATCCCCAGGCAAATGACTGATGATGGCGAGTTAGATTGGGGTTGGATGGGAGAGATGTGTTGTTGGTTAAACGATCAGTAATTATGGGTGTATTTTGAAAACAGGACCCATATTCTTTCCTGGTGTTCTCATACATACATGTAAAACCTGTATTTTGACAGCGAAAGTCAAAAGTAGGCAGGGCATTTTGTGCCAACCAGCCATTAGAAATAATAAAACATTAACCAAGTCCTTTCAAAGTGAATACTCCTGTAATATAAAATGAGAATGAGCTTTTAACCTTGTGAATATTTCAGATTTCATTGTACTCTTCAAAGGAACAATGTGGCTGTCCAGGTAGAGATCAAAGATAGCCTGAAGGAGTGGCATAGCTGAATAATTTAAAACGTGCAGTTACCTCCTATCTTTGGAAGAACATTTTTTTTCATTAAGTGTCAGTTGAGCATCTTTTTTTCTTTTGCTATGTAAAGATAAAGTAAGGAAGTGTATATTGACTAGGGATTCATATTTTATTACCTGCTTTGTTCAAAGTCTCCAATAAGCTTAGGATATAAAGCCTACCGGTAAGTGAGAAACCTTTGCATAAGGGGCCTAAGATCCTATATGCTTACTGAATTTAAATTCAAAGGGATAGGACAGCATGGCAGGAGTTTGCCCTATTCCAAATTTCATGCCAGGAAAGAGAAAATAGAATACAATGACCCTGAGAAAAAGAAAAATCTGGTTTGCTAACATCTTGGTAAGTGCTGATGTCACCAGAATGTACCTGCACACTGTGAAAGGTCTTCAGGACCCCTACATTGTTTTATAGTGTGATGTAGGGTGATCCAATAAAGCTGTAACTTTGTGGTCTGAGTGTGTCAACAAGCTCAGGGGTGGCAATGCACATAAATGGGCTTGGCCCGATTGCTGCATGGATTAGCATCCCTGGGATTCTCTAAGGATGGGATAGACACGTAATCCCTGGAACTGATCACTCCTGTAAGGAAATCATTCTACTTTAGATCACCAGTCTTCCCTCCACCCACACACACTGGGGTAAATATGAGCAGATCATATTTACAGTTCAAGAGCAGGTTTTGAAGAGAATAAACACATTATTAAAAGTAGATGACTTTCTGGACACAGTGGTGCGTGCTTGTAGTCCCAGCTACTTGGGAGGCAGAGACAGGAGGATTGCTTGAGTCCAGGAGTTCTGGGCTGTAGTGCGCTATGCCGATCGGGTGTGTGCACTAAATTCAGTATCAATATGGTGACCTCCTGGGGGCCACCAGGTTGCCTAAGGAGCGGTGAACCAGCCCACATTGGAAACAAAGCAGATCAAAACTCCCATGCTGATCAGTAGTGGATTGCACCTGTGAATAGCCACTGTACTCCAGCCTGAGAAACATAGCAAGACCCTGTCTCTTAAAAAAAAAAAAAAAAATACATGACTATGTTCTATATAGATTTTATAGGGCAGTTCACATTTTTCACATATATGTCTTTAAAAATAACGAATTTATTTTATTATCATTTATGCTTACTTATGTATGTGTGTTATTCTTACACTTGAAGAGCGTTCATTGTTTATTCAACTTTCAATCCTTAATACCTAACACAGTGACAAACACCTAGAAGGTCATTAATTAAGTTTTTTTAATGGGCTCAAAGGTCATATCTCCTTTGATTTTCATTTACACTCAGCCACTGACATCTAGACATTACCACCTTTAGAGAGAATTAAGATATTTACACAAGTAACCACATGCTGAGTTAGAATCTGTCTTTCTGAGCAATTAACTCATAATTGAATTCATATATTTTTAATAAATAAATGAAAATTTTAAGTTTATAAAAGCAGAAATAAACACTTTTTTTTGTTATAACCTATAACTTTAAGTTAAAAACAATTAATAGATGAAAAGATGCATGCCTGGCAGGCAACTGAGATATATTTTATTAGAAATTTTATTAGTATACTGCTTCAGAAATTTTTCTGGTATTTTTTTAAATTACATGGATGATTAAAGTTTATGACAAAGTAATGGGAGTTATGTCTATCAAACTGAATGAAAAAACTCTTAAAAATCAACAGTAAGGAAAGAACTCAGTCATACAACAGGCAAAAGTTATTAGCAGACGGAAGCTGTGCAGATGGCGAATAAGTATCTGAAAAGATGCTCAGCATCCTGTGTCATGGCAGCATTTCAAATTAAACAACAACGAGATGCCCTCTCTACTAAAATAGCTAAAATCCAAAATCCTGGGGATGTATAAGACCGGTGAGGGTGTAGAACAACTTAAACTCTCATTCATTGCTGGTGTCTGCACAAAAACATGCCTATAGTGTTGTTGGTATCAGCTTTGTTCATGATTGCCAAAAGCCAGAAGCAACTAAGATGTTCTTCAAGAGCTGAATGAATCAACAGTTAATACATCCAAGCAGTGGACTATTACTGAGCACAAAAGAAATGAGATATCAAGTTATGAAAAGATAAAAAAAAAAAAAACTTAATGGCCTATTGCTAGGTGAACAGAGTCAAACTGAAAAGTCTACAAACTGTAAGAATCCAACTTATGGTCATTTGGAAAAGGCAAAACTATGGAGATCCTGAAAAGATCAGTAGTTGTCAGGGTTTAGGGTGAGGAGAAGTAGGAGGTACGAATAGGGAGAACAAGGGGGATTTCGAGAGCATAGAAATTATTCTGTGAGAAACTGCAATGGTGAATAACGTCATAGCACATTTGTAAAAACCCAACCCATCCAACGTACAAGACAAAGCAGGAACAGTAATGTACACTGGGACATTTAGCTAATAATAATGTATCAGTCTTGTTTTCTAGGTCTTTTCAAATGTACCGCACTAAGGCAGGAAGTTAATAAGAGGGAGGAGTATGTGGCGACTCTGTGTAATTTACAATAAATACTTCTGTAAAATTAAAATTGTTTCCAAAAATAAAGGTCAATTTGAAATGAAATAATAAAGTCACTTTCTGCTGTTTAAAATTAGCATTGGTTCTGTTCAACGTAGACTTCATGGCATTTTTCTTAGTTACTGAATGTAAGCATTTGTATTCTGCATTTAGTACATTTTGCCTGTGCCCATTCTAAGATGCACCGTAGATGAAGGCTACGTTGAACAGTTTGATGAGAATATTTCAGATTGTATATGAAACCCGCACATTGTACCCCTTGACTGCACTAATGTACACAGCTATGATTTAACAATAAAAATAAATAAATTAAAAAAAATTAGCATGGGTTCTTACAGTGAATGGAGAATTGTTACTTTGTACGTGGGCAATTTTTATTGCAATCCGTACAGACATATCAGGAGACTATGCTGTTTTCATTTGCAATTGTTTATAAGGGTTAAAACTGATAAGTAGAAAATTAAAAAAAAAAAAAGGATGAATAGGTTCTTGGTAATAGTCAATAGGCCTTTGTCTAAATTACCCTGGTGATACTAGTATTTTACCTCAGATTCACTTTGCACGTCTAGGATTCCGTGGCTGTCACCGCTGTCTGTGGGTATGACGCAGACCAAGGAGTTATGCCCAAAGAGGAAACATTTTGCAAGTAATATCAGTAACACAGCAGAACAACATTTTAGAAATATAGCTTAAAATACAGGTCATTGAGGGAGAAGAAAAGAAAGATAAGAAAGTGTGGCTAAGTTAATAATATTTGGTTCTGAAGAACTGAAAGATTAACCTCAAGGAATAGGAAGCTCAGGGCTGCCTTCCATTTATCTTCAGAGAACTGGATCTGCTCTTAGAGAGAAGCTCGCTTGGAAGGAGGCTCCTAAGGAGCAAGGGTTGCTCCAGCCCCTGACACGGGTGAGGCCAATCCCTTGGGGGACTGCAAACTGTAAACATCTGTGATGTCACACATCAGTTAGACAGCACTGCTTTTGCGACCAAGTCCTAACTTCATGGTCAGGTATTCAAGCGTTCCTCAATCTTTTGCTTATTTTGATAAGATAAATTATAGATGTAACACAAATATAATGCAGAAGACTATTTTATATTACATACATTATGAAAATATAAATGACTGTCTGTGTATATGTGTGTGTGTGTGTGTGTGTCTTTCCTATATTATAAACTCCACACTTATTGCAGGCTTATAATCTTTTTTTCTCACTGGGATGGTATTTAATGGAGAAAACTCTAGTTTTACTTGCTAATGCCCTACCATCCTCAAGGGCGAGCTATAAACAGTTAATTTGTAAACATAATTATGTATGTAACAATTATTAGTCACTTTTTTTAACATCCTACAATTTGATACCTCATTCAAAGATTCTGTCTTCCGACATTTATAGTTAGAGATTTTATGATTTGTTTCATAGAGGCCGTTAGTTGTTGTAGGGAAAGGAGATCTTGTAGAGGTCCCAACAATTCTGGAATTGTTCACCTGAATATCATTAAATTTTGCAGACCTTAGGGCAGGAACTATAAATCAGCCCTTCTCTATGCTTCGCTTTTGCAGTTAGCTACCTCAAATATTCTTTGAGGTAGGTAAGTCTACACTATAAATTCATGAAGACAGAAGTAAATTATAACACAACATTTTATTAAACTTACTGGACAAAATATAAAACTTTCCAACCACTTTTTTTTGGGTAAATTATAAAAGTGTCTAATTTTATCGTGGACTTAAATAAGATCCACCTTTTAATAGATGATATCTAAATTCTGTGAATAGGATGATCACTCTCTTTTTTTTTTTTTTGCAGTTTTTGGCTGGGGCTGGGCTTGAACCCACCAACTCCGACATATGGGGCCAGCACCCCACTCTTTTGAGCCACAGGCGCCACCCAATGATCACACATTTTTAGCTTTATACAATATCCTCCACATTGATTCTCATCCTGTTTTATTTGTATTAGTTCAAGAAAGTTTTGCTAACTTCCAGGATTTCAGTAGCATATATTTTACTTTAAAATATGATGAAATTTAAGTTTACCTTGTAAATGGTGAGGAAAGTATGGATGTAGTTGTATAAATTCATATATACAATCTATTTATCAAGTCAGAATCCTGCTGTAAAAAGATCATTAATGTCTAAAAATATTTTTCCTGTCTAAATATAACTACTAAAAATTCTGTGAATCACATTAACTCTATTCCTGGTAAAACACTGCTCATCTTGTTTGATAACAGTGCCATCTCCAACAATCTCCAGAGCATCCTCTGATTACCATGATCATCAATCACATCTGGCAAATATCGACGATTATGTTTCAGGAACATGCGTGCATACCTCCTGCTTCCTGACACACTCTTTATAACTTTAACAGAAACGTAAGACAATATCTTAGGTGTCTATGACAAAAAGGCAATCAGTTTAGAGATAGTTCAGTAACATTTTTCTCTGAAACAATGCATTCTTCTCTAAGAAAAAAAGAAAAACAGCATTAGGCTATTTCCACTTTCTAAATTGTTACCCTACAGACAAAACAATAGCAAAAAATGTTTTCTGAATTCATTGGTGCAGAAGTTACAGAGAAATTCTAGGGGGTGTGTGAGTTAGTCTCTAGATGTTACCCTGAGAACTAATAATGTTAAATGAAGGGAAAAATGAGAGATATTTAGTAAGTAGTTTATAAGCAATTCAGCCTACAATTTTACTTATGTTGACAAAGCCAGAATAAAAATCTACCTTTTCCTAAAATTCTAAAATGTAGAGAATAAGTTTTAATGAATTTCTAGAAATGGCATGGAGGGGTATATTTATTAAAAAAAAAAAAAAAAAACTCACATGAAAATAAAATTCATTGATGGGCGGCACCTGTGGCTCAAAGGAGTAGGGCGCCGGCCCCCTATGCCAGAAGGTGGTGGGTTCAAACCCAGCTCCAGCTAAAAACTGCAAAAAAAAAAAAAAAAAAATTCATTGATTTGTGGGTTTCGATTGGTCACTTGAAGGAGGAGTATATTTTAAAAACTCACATGAAAATAAAATTCATTTATTTGGGGGATTTTGAGTCAGTACTTGATATCATCCCTGGAATTATACCTCCAATGTGGAAAAATCCTCTTGCAGAGTATTATACCTCCACTCAATTGTTAGGCCCCGAAGATGATACCTGTCTTGTTGGGGGATGGGGGGTGGTGGCAAAAATACATACACCCATGTTCATTTTTCCCATCTCTGCTTTTTATGTAACTATTTATTCATAAATGTTTTTGAGGTACAGTCTATGTGACAGGCATTGTTTTAGAGCCTGAGTATACTGTATGTATCACCACAGAATAAAGATAAAATCCGTTTAATTTTTTTTTTTTTGGCAGTTTTGCCTGGGGCTGGGTTTGAACCTGCCACCCCTGGGATATGGGGCCAGTGCCCTACTTCGTGAGCCGCAGGTGCCTCCCCCATTTAATTTTTCAAAATGTTTCTAGGCCTGGAATAATCTCTCTAGGTAGATCTTTGAAATTCTCCTACTTTAGATTGTCCTTATTTACTTTACTTTGCTAAACATTTTACAAAGACCAGGACAACATGATAAAGTTTTATGTGCTGTGATTCTGAGCATAACAAAGGCAAACATAAACTTCACAGTTGGGTAGAGACACAAGATAACTGGTTACTAATATCATAGACTAGGGGTTGGAAACATTTGTTTTTAAAAGTCCAGATAACAGGTGTTTAGGATTTTTGATCCATATTTTTACTGTCACAACTATTTAACTCCACTGTCGTAAAAGCAACTATGGACGATATAAAAAAAATGAGCACTGTGTTCCAGTAAAACTTTATGAACACTGAAATTTGAATTTCACATAATTTTTATGAGTGACAAAATATCAGTCTCCTTTTCATTCATTTTCAACTACTTAAAATGCAAACACTATTCTCAGCTTGCGAGCTATATAAAACAAATGATGGGCTTGATTTGATCCCCAAGCTGTAGTTTGCTAACAACACAGACACATTATATATATATATATTATAAAAATATAAAAAATGGTTTATATGATTCAAGTGTGCATGAGATGGTAGTACAAAATACAGAAAAATTGAGTCTTTATTTGGGTTCAGGAATGGATTCTCGGAGAAAGTGAGACTATGACACTCGAAGTCTGTAAATAGGACAGGATGAGAAATTGGAAGGCAAAAAAGTTCTTAAGTAAAGGTTCAAAATGAGAGATGAATGCTGTTTATCTTGCTGATTTGAAACTTATCACTGTTTGATTTGAATTTTGACATTGCTTACCCACAATCCCTTTCGTCCGATAGTCTACACATTTCTGTCTTTCTACATGTCTCATAGTAAGTCTTAAAACACCCATTTTAATAATTTAACATTGAAAAATGACTTTCAATATTTGATATCAAAACACTCAACTTCAGAAAAATATCTAATACATTTTCATTTTTTTATTAAATCTGGACATTTCATTTGTAGAAATAAGTATAGCTCTGTTTTCTTCATCATTATTTGATCTCATCAAACACTTTCTATTTATTTCTAAAATAAAAAATAAATATTTAAATAAAACTTGCAAGTGAGCAGTAAAAATGTAGTACCTCTTTCAGGTGGAATTTTGGGACAATCTTCACCTGGCATCGACATCAGTAAAACTACCTTTTAGGATTTCACTTTCTTTCTCTCTCTTTTTTTTTTCTTTCTTTTTTTTTTTTTTTTTAAATAAAGGGTGTGGCTGGCTCTTGTTGCCTATGCTAGAGTGCAGTGGCATGGTCATAACTCACTGAAATATCAAGCTTCTGGGGTTAAGAAATCCTCCCAGCTCAGTCTCCGGAATCCCTTGTAACACCGCCATACTGGTGGGCACTACCACATCCAGCTTGCATTTCTGTTATAACTTTAAAATGTCAGCAAGATGAATTTAAAAAACAGAATTCCCTTTTTTTTTTCAGGTTTTGGCCAGGGCCGGGTTCGAACCCGCCACCTCCAGTATATGGGGCCGGCGCCCTACTCCTTTGAGCCACAGGCACTGCCCAGAAATCCCATTCTTAATATAACCGTCCTTCATAAAAGCTGTGTCTTTATGTCTTCAAACCAAGAAAAGATCATCGCAGTTATGTGGCCCCCATGAAATTAATTAACCATTGAAGAGAAGTGTTACCTTTATAAAAATTGACCATAGCACCATGTGAACCAGTCAGTCACCTTAAAATACCAGCATTTATGTTTGTACATTTCAGGTCATCATGATGAAAAGATTTAATTCTCAAGTTTGAAATTTCAATTTTCACAGCATAGGTTGTAGAAAATATTTTGTCAAAACTTAATAGCAACAGTAGCTTCAATGTTATAAGGAAGTGTTTGGTACAATCATATTTTAACAAATGTCTTCAGTATATTGAAAGTGGAAATGTACCAAATTATTTGTATTTGGAAAATACTACGGTTTGAATATTTCTCTCCCTTCTAACATTTATGTTCAGTCTTAATACCCAATATAACAGTTTTAGAAGATAGAAATTGTAAGAGATGATTAGATGATGAGGGTTCCCTTTTTGTGAGTACGATTAAGGTCCGTAGAAAAGAGGCTTCATGCAGCTCTCAGATCTCTTATCCCTCCACTGTTCACCTTATGTTGACACAAAGCTCCTTCCCTCCAGGGGATGCAACTCTCCGCAGACAACTGAACCTGCCAACTCCCATTGATCTCAGACTTCCCAGCCCTCAGAACCATGAGTAAATATTTTTTTTTTTCTTTATAGATTACCCAGTCTCAGGTATTTTTAAAAAAGCAGCACAAAAATGGAATAAGACAGAAATGCAACTTTAAAAATGTGATATTGTGTAGAATTCTTGGCTTCAAAAACACATTTCATTTTAGTGAAGGCTGTACATGAGGTATTAAATTGTCAAGCCAAACTTACAACTGATGCACCCTGATCTAAGAGTCCACTGTTACACCACACTGTGGTGCAAAACATTTGTTCCTCAGGAGGTAAGTTATACCAAATAGTTCATATTCTGTTGATTTTCCTACTGAAATATGTGCCTAGCAGATATTGTAGGATTTGCTGTAAATCGTATTTAATCTGGCGAATTTTTCTTGCATTGACATTTTAGATTTTAATTTCATTGAGGTAGAAATATTTTGAAGTCTAAATAATATGCTACCAATGTTACATTTGAAGAATTGTCTTAGTTGAAAGAGTAAATAATAATATGTTGAGCAATGAAAGAGAAACCATAATCTTGGCAGAATATTTTCTAAGCACCTAGGTATTTTTCTAGGACATGAGAACATTCAAAATTCCATGGCGACATAGTTCTCTTGCTGGTATAAGAAATCTCTCTTTATAACATCCCTCTGTCTATTTTCTAGTACTGAGGCTTCTGTGTCACAGGGTTACTGAAATATTATCCATTGATGCTAATGGGCTTATAAAACTATTACTGGCTGGTAGCAGGTAGCAATGCTCAACATACTTACTGTGTCACAAAAATACATTTGTCTTGAAACAAAGAATATATACAATTTTATATTTTTGGTTTTTTACTGCTAATGTAGCTATCAATGGCCTGGCTTGAACCATTCATATTATTTTTTCTTATAAACATATACTGATTTCTCAGGAGTATTGTAAATACCCTAAAAATCATTTTATTTTGACAACAGTATCGTCATATAGTAAATATTACATAATAGATGTGTAATATTGTAAATAGCTGTAAACACGTATTATACAATAGTAAATATTGTATAGTAAATATTATATATGTTTCCTAGTGATGTATATGGACATGTATGAATAAATTTAAATTAAAAAACATGTTCTCTATCATCATGACAAATAATTCCAAACCATTCTGGAATTCTTTTTCAAGTTTTCTAGGGTTTCAGGGATGTATCTACATTTTAGATGAGTCCTGTTACTTTATAGTCACTGGCACATATTCTCCTTATAATGTCTTCAATGTTTGCTTTTCTCAATATATTATATACTAATACATACAGGCACCTATAATTATTATGTTATATAATTATATGTTTACATAAAATGCATATTACATAGGATCATATGTAAGATGATTGCTTATCTACAGTTTTGCTTTAAGTACATTTCAGAAAGTTTTTCAGCAGTACAATCTCTCCCCAAAATAAGCTAAATAAGGAATTGCCAGTGAGTGCTCTGAAGAGACTTCTTGAAAGTGCCCAATTGAGTGCCAAGTGGGCATGAACTGGATCCAATTGGTCCTTATAGCATTTAGTGTATTGTTAATGCTCAAAGCATCTTTAAATGCTGACAATCATAACAATGTCCCCTGGCCACCAATGGAGTGTTCCCTCCCTTGCTATTTTTTTTTTTTTTTTTCCCTGCTGGAACATTTCAACACCCAGTGTCTCAGTCTAAATTGCCTGGATCATGACTGTGTCTACACTTTGGCTTCTCTTTCCCACGGTATGTATTGGTATTTTGACATTACTTCTGCTCAGGAGAATTGGGAATTTGCTTGGCTCTATTCCATCCTTAGCCTCTGAAGAATATTTCATAGCAAGCCCATCAGAAGTCTTTAATTTCTATTATTATGATCAGGAACTCTATAGTTGGAAGGAAAAAAATATAAGATTTCCTTTTCTCAAAGCAGGGGGAAAAAACAAAAACCACCAAATGAAACCTGGAGGTTTTATTCAGCTCCAATGTTTCAAGATGTTATGCAATTTCTAAGCCTAGTATTATAAATCACAGAGACATTTATCTTTCTATTCTAATAGATCAGCAGAAAGCTGAAGGGGAGCTTTTACATTATTGCAAATTCCCAATAGTTTCACCAATAATAAACCTTTGCCCATGAAAAATCTCTATTGCGTTTCACCACAATTTAACATGGTTGTATTACTTAATTCAAGTAATGGCTCTCGAGTTTTGACAATAGCACTAATTATTTTAGTTTATTACTTAAGGATTACATAGTAGCTAGTATTCATAGAAAGCTGATTTGAATTATATTTTAAGGTTAAAATACTTTTATATTTCAGTTAAAAAGACTTAATAAATATACCTTTTGGAAAACATAAAATTCACACACACACAGACATACCAAGTAACACATGTACATAATCCTCCACGTTATGTGACATTATGCTAAGTCTTCTAATATTTCACACTGATATGTGATTCATATTTTTAATCCTAAGAGAATGGAAACCTATTTCACGAAATCAACTTGTAGGTTTCATGTGTATGACAAGTTCTGTATGTCTGTATGGATTAGGAAAAACGAGGTCTGATCATATTTAGTGTAAATTATTGAATAATGTATTTCATACTATTCAAAGTATTGTTGGAATTATTGGTATTTAGTTCAGTCCCAGGACACAAATCTTCTCCTGATTCAGATTTCTGCCATCCTTTTAAGTAGTGAAAAATCTGAACATGAAATGTTCAGATGTAAAATGAAACTATTATTGCTGGCAGTTACCTGACTGCTAAAATAATAATAATAATAATCCTCTGATAATATAGAATAAAGCTGGTGGAAAATGATCTTAGATTAATTGCAGTAAGAATAATGTGTATTCGATGTGTTTCAGATGTAGTACTAAGTACTAAGGCATTTCATATCTTATTTCATTTTCATAGTAGCAAAAAGAAGTGTTACTAGAAGGACTATTTCAGAGGTAGGAAAACTAAACTAGAGAGATTAGTTGACTTGTTCAAGATTATTTTGCATAGGTAACAAAATCCGATTTGTAATTTAGATAGTCAGATTCAATGGTCAGACACGTGATGTATGTAGTCTTTAACATCTAAAAAGTTTCATGGTTTCCTTTACTTATTCTTCAGTAAGTCCATATAAGTGTTACAGCCCTTCCTGTCTTACCCCCCAATGGCAAGGTCAGTCCCAGGTAACCCATTCAGACTTGCATTGAGCTAAAGGCCTCTTGCTGTCATAAAAGAGAACTGAGTCTCATTTTGCTATGGTTCTTTCTACCAAGTCTTAGTGTTCAAACATTCCCTTCTTTGCAGTTGACATTCTCTTGTATGTATTCTTATATGGATATAGAGTTAGAAAAGAGGATTCTAAATGATGAGCGGGGTTGGGGGGGGGATGATGAGTGGTCCTATGCTGCTCCAGTTGGTCAGTAACTATCATAAATACCATATATGGAACCACTGGTTGATTGAGTTAATGGATATTTACCAAGTTTGAAAAAGCAAGTGAACCTGGAGTCAACACCATGGCAGACAAGTAAGAAAACCATGGGAGGAAATAATCAAGCAAAAGTAGTTTTTATGTTACACAGTGGTATCTGGCACATTAACTTTATCACACATTACTTTTTGAGATATTAAAATACGAAAAAAAAAATCTAAGTAAGCCACTCTAAATTCTGATTCCTCAGAGCAACAGAAACCCCTGTGAATTCTTTTCCTTCGATTCCTGTTATTGTTATCTATGATTATTAACCCTGTATTTAATCATAAGAAGTAGATATGTGTATGGTTTAAAAAATATCGGGGTGATTTGGTTTATTTATTTAGTTACAAAGCTTCTTGTCTCTCTCCACAAATACATCACACTGTCTTCTTTCCCAGATATTTCATTTGAATAACATAAAAAGGAATAAATGAAGTCTGGGAAGACTCCAGTTCAGTGTAAGTTCCCAGATATTTCTTCTGGCAGTGACCCAATAGTAAGCCTGATAGAAAAAGAGAAAATTAGAGGTAGTAATAAAAACCAAAGAATAGAAGAAAAATAGGTAAGTCAATTCTGACTAATGAAAATCAGAATCTAATTTGGGAAATGGGAAAAAAATACAAAACACATTACTTTTTTTTTTTTTGGAGGCATCAGGCTTACAATGTACTGGTCCCCTCAATTTCTGCTCTTGTACCATTATGTTACTTTTATATAGCTGGCTGTCTGAGGTATGAGGCTGAAGGGAAATTTCTTGATATGTGATATTATTTTAATATTTTCCCTGCAGAAGTGAAGTCAGAAACCACAATGCAGGGAATGATGGTTATGATACTTGTATCCCTTAGACTGGATCCATTATCTCTATCTAAACACACTTGTCAAGGCTTACCAGTGTTTGGCATTAAATAAGAAGATTTGAGAGACAGTTTGGAAATAACAGATAAAACAGTGTTAGATTGGGAAACTTCATTACCTGGTAGGCTTCCCTGGCATTCATGCTGGTAATGTGAGAACAGAATCGAGACCTCATATCTGTGAATGGGTCTCAGGAAAGGTATATTTTATATCAAATCCTTCACTGATGAGACATTAAAAAATAAGGTGCTGAAATTCTTATCATAGATGAAGGCCCAGAAATTTAATTTGTGGGCTCAAATTAAAGAGAGAAACCCTTAATAGTATTTAAAGATGGTGAGAAATATGTGCATTGAATAAAAGGGTTAAATATAACCATACAAAATTTTCCCATTGAAAATCCAGGTAATTAGCCTTAACATCATTGTTTATACTAAGGGAATGGTGGATTCATTAGGGTGTAAAATACAGAGACCTGGGAGTACAGAGGTGTGTACTTGAGCACTGAGCTCATAACAGAGGAATTCAGTAAAATATGTAAATCAGTCATCATGTGAAATTTGGTAGGTGGGATATAAACCCAATTCAACAGGGTTCTTCAATGACATTGTCCTCAAAGGATGAAGTACATATGAGGACAGGAAATGTCTCAAAGCACTTTACAATGTCAATAGTTCATATATTGTTTTAATGTAATTATTTACATGAAGATGTATGCCATGTTAAAAATTTACTATTTTTGACAAAAAGTGACAAAATTAGACCAATTGTTAGTGGTCGTTTGATTTAAATGACTTGAATTTGGGAAGAAAACTTGAAAGCTACTTCTACTGACAAATGTTTGTTTAATTTCTATAATATGTATAGGCAGCAAAAAATGACAAAATATACCTTCTACTTATTCTTAAATTCCACAACAGGAAGTAGCTCTGAATGTTCATTACATGACCTTTCAAGGTTTCTGCAGAATATGTAACAGTCTGTTTAACCACTAGGAACATAGAAGGTAAAAGCACATATTTTTCATTGTGTGAAGGGATTAATCAACTCACATGTTAAATTACGTACTTTCTGGGAGGAGATGAATCTCCACACAAAGATTAATGAAAATATCATAAAGCTATTTCTTTACTCATGTATTTTCTCATCTCTCAACCTATCTTTTATTGTGCAAAGTCGGTTTTTATTTATTTAAAAAATGTATAACATTTTAGTATTACCCATGGTTCTATCTAAAGCTAATTGTTAAATATATTTTGGTGATGAACTTGGAGGCTAGACAGCTCTAGGTTTGATTCTCTCTTTGCTGACACTAACGTATAATTTTGTCAAGGAGATGAGACCTCCCTAACTCTCAGTTTTCTTATATGTTAAATGTGTATGATAATAAGAATAATTATGTATATAGCTCATAAATTTGTTATATTAAATAAAATAACACATCCAAATATGAGGTAATGATGCTAGTATATAATACACATCCAAAGATGTTTATTTATTACTGCAATAGGTTCATTTTAATAACTTTTCTTTCATTCAATATAATATAGTGTCAGTAAAAAATTTGGATAACACAAATTCCATGTCACTGTGTATATTTTTACAGCTCTGTGCAGTTTGTTTGGTTGAACAATAGTCCAAACATACATGTATTGAAGAATAATTAGATTTCTTTCTTTCTTTTTTTTTTTTTTTTTTTGTAGAGACAGAGTCTCACTTTACTGCCCTCGGGTAGAGTGCCGTGATGTCACACGGCTCACAGCCAACTCCAGCTCTTGGGCTTATGTGATTCTCTTGCCTCAGCCTCCCAAGCATCTGGGACTACAGGCACCCGCCACAACACCTGGCTGTTTTTCTTGTTGCAGTTTGGCAGGGGCTGGGTTTGAACCTGCCACCCTAGGTATTTGGGGCCGGCGCCCTACTCACTGAGCCACCGGCGCCGCCCAGATTTATTTATTTTTGTTGTAATTATGAACACCATCATTGAGGTAAAAATGTGTAGCAAAATACTTACACATTTTCAAGAGTATTTGCCTAATATAGAATTTCAGAAATCACATGGCTGGGGAAAGTGCAACAGAAGTTTGCTAAATGCTTTCAAATTTATTTTCATAAAGTTGTTATTTATGCTTTCAACTCGTGGTACTTAACTCCCTGGATTCCTCATGATCATTTTACATAGCCCCATTTACTAGATGAGAAATTACATCTTTTTTTTTTTTTTTTGAGGCAAAATATCACTATGTCACCCTCAGTAGAGTGCTGTAGTATTACAGCTCACAGCAACCTGAAACTATTGGGCTTAAGCGATTCTTTTACCTAAGCCTCCCAAGTAGCTGGAACTACAGGCTCCTGCCACTGTTGTTGTTTTTGTTGTTGTTGCAGTTGCCATTGTTGTTTTTTTAGTTGGCCTTGGCAAGGTTTGAACCCCACCAGCCTCAGTATATGTGACCAGTGCCCTACCCACTGAGCTACAGGCGCCACCAGAAATTGCATCATATTTAAATTGTTGTTGACTTTACTGATTGATTCAGTTGAACATTTGCACATATGATCATTGGCCATTTGTCATTTTGTCTTTTAGTTTTCTGTAATTGGTAAAATTTAATGGACTCTAGGACCTACAAAATCGCACCTTTTCTTTCAATGTTTATACAAAATTCTTAAACTTCGCAGTTTTACTCCAGCCACTGTCTTCAATACAATGATGTCCATCCAGTAAGTACTTTTTAATTGAATGAATTTTTTTTTTTTTGAGATGAGATCTCACTTTATCACAGAGGCTGAAGTGCAGTGGTGCTATCACAGCTTACTGCAACCTTTTAACTCCTAGATTCAAGTGGTCCTCTGACTCAGCCTCCCAGATAGCTAAGACTATAGGGGTAGCTAATGTTTAAATATTTTTGTAGCTAAGGGATCTCTCTATGTTGCCCAGGCTGATCTTGAACTCCTGGCCTCAAGTGATCCTCCTTCCTTGGCCTCTCAAAGTGATGGGATTACAGGCATGAGCTATCATGCCTATCCTGTATTAAATATTTTTTACATTTTTTTAATTTAATTTTTAATATATATATTTTTTTGTTTAATAGGCCCAGGCTGGGTTCAGACCTGGCACCCCTGCTACATGGGGCTGGCACTCTAACCACTGAGGTGTGATGCCCCCTGTATTAAATATCTTTGATATATGCACTTAAGATAGTAGGTACTATTGGATAGAGTCTTGAGAGAAATATTTATCCTTTGGAAAATGAAGAGTTATTTTTTTTCATTGCTGTTATATGATTGTGCATGTGAATCTAATATGCACTTACCTCATTATATCTTTCTAAGATGTATTTGTCTATTACACATCTGTATTCAGTTTCTGTGGCATACCTGGGATTAGATTCTAAGTCATTAGGTTCCAGAGTCCTCAGCCTTCACTCAAGTTTATATTGTTTCCCACTGAATGTTGGATAGAATCACCCCACTGAAGCCATCTATTATTTCTACCATAAATATTTGGTAGAAATATTTATAATTATATAATCATTTTTACTGATATAAGATTCTTCAGAATTTCTATTCCTACCCATGTTTATTTTAGAATATTATATTTATCAAATAATTTGTTAATTCTAATTTTATTAGCGTATAATTATTCTGTGTATCCTATCTTTTCTATTGTTCTCTCAGAACTTAGAATCTATAATAATGTTCATTTCAGAGATTCTTGATATTATTATTATTTTCTCTAATTTTTCTTGTTAAATTGTGAGATTATCAGTTCCATTAATCTCTATAGAGATCCAGCTTTTCACTATTTTTGTTTCCATTGATTTCTGCTTATGTCTGATTTATTTTCTTTACCAATTTCCTCTGGATCAGTGGTTCTCAACCTTCCTAATGCCACGACCATTTAATACAGTTCCTGTGGGTCGCAACCCACACGTTGAGAACGGCAACCCTGGATGAATTTGCTTTCCTTTCTTCATTGTCTTAAGGTTGAAGCTTGTATCTTGCACTCTCCATGTTTTTTCACCTTAAAGAGATTCTTTTCTCCAAGAACTGCTTTAGCATCATTGAATTCATAGGGATTATTTAATATTAACTTGATTCTATTATTGTATTATTTTCCACTATGAAGTGTTCAGTCTTATTCTGAAATGAAATTAAAGTTCTTCACTCCTGTTACATCTTGGTTTTGTGTTCATTAAAGTGGGTCAATTTTAGTGTTTACCTTTATTCCCAACTTAATTCTAGGCTTTAATTCTAGGCAACGTTCATACTGCAAATATAAGACTTCTACAAAGTGCCACTAAAAACAAACGGAAAAATAAAAACAGCATTTTCACCAAGATCTTCCTCTTTCTGACTCAGATTAGATATTTTCTGTTATGTGATCTCCGAAATTTTGTTCATCTGAAAGTTCTGAAAAGAGTTTGGCGACCATAGCTCAGTGGTTAGGGCGCCGGCCATATATATCCAAGTTGGCAGGTTCGAACCCCACCCAAGCCTGCTAAACAACAATAACAACAACAACAAACATTAGCCAGGCGTTGTGGCTGGTGCCTGTAGTCCTAGCTACTCAGGAGGCTGAAGCAAGAGAATCACTTAAACCCAGGAGTTTGAGGTTGATGTGAGCTATGACACCACAGTACTCTACACAGGGTGACATAGTGAGGAAAAAAAAAAGTTCTGAAACAAATGTTCTTTGCTGTACTTTCTGGATTCTTGCCTTGCTTATGCTAAGTTTAGGATTTGGCCAATACATAAGGAAAAACTCTGTGTAGCATAATTCTAAGTTTTCCTAGAATTTGAATAATTTTTTTAGCTTTTTTGCTGAAATGATATGATAAAAGTCAATAATATTTACATTTATATAAAATTAACATCCACTTGTAAAAATATATTAAAAGAGGAATATAATAATGTTGTAAACAATATAAACCAATTTTAGTTTCTGCCAATAAAACACAAGGTTTTTAAGAATATAGTAAAGATAAAAAATGATTAAAGAAGATAAAAACAATAATGTATTCATATTCATTGATGATCAAAATTAAAAAATCACTAAAGTTGAAATTATTTTCATTTTGTTTCAATAACATTTTTAATCAAATGTCATATTTTTAATATTATAAGAAACAAATTTGTGATTTCAATTTCAGAATAAATGTATTATAATACCACATCAGTGTGATGTAAAATGCATCTTTTGTACTGATGAATATGTTAGCTAACATTTTTTATCTCATGAGAGTAGATGGAATAAAAAATAGGTCTTAGGTGTTGAGGAGTTCTTCAAATTGCCCCGTAGCAAAGCAAGAGGAAAAATGTGTTGTATAAAATAAAATACCAGGTAAGAAATTTAGGTTTTTGTCTCATTCTCAGAATGGCAGACATTAAAGATACAGATTTGCCTATACAGATTTTTTTTTTCCCCTAAAGAATGAAATTGCTCGGTAAGAGGATTGAGGTGGGAATAAAGAATGAAGTTGTGTTTAAGGAATATAGGAAGATTCTTCCTTTTTTCTTTTTGAATGAGTTCTTTTGTATTTTTTAGGCAGCAAGACAGTGTATTTTACTAAAAAGACTGTGAAGAACTAATGAGAATTTTATAAAAATATATCTATTTTGATTCATTTTTGTACCATTATCTCACTATTTTCAATTATCTGTTTGATCTTTTTAAAAAAGTATTTTATTCTAGTTGTTTAGAAGGTGAGAAGGGACACTAAGAAAGGGACTTGGGGGTGGGAGGTGGAAGAAAACCCAGAGGCTGAACCAGAAAGTCTGGAGGGCCCCTAAGAATGTAGGTGTGAAATAACCTAGGTAACCAATGACCAAGAGAAAGAGACAAAGAAAAGGGTAAAACTGCCTGGAGGTGCAGAGGGCCAGCAAAAGACTTCCATCGACTTTCCAGGGAGAGGACATTTAGACCCCTGCAGGCCTTGGGTCTGGTCTCTCTCCTCTTTCATGAGAGGAATTATAGCAGGGGTCCTCAAACTACAGCCTGTGAGCCACATGCGGCCCACCAAGGACATTTATCCATCCTGCTGGGTGTTTTTACCACAGCTGCCTGTCCTGCTTAGTAGCCAACTTGTCCCGGGCCACAGTGCTTATGTGTGGAATGTGTGCCAACTCTCTGACTCCACTCCTTCCCTCTGTCTCTCCTTGCCGGGTCTTACTGCTGTCCTGCTTAGCAACCCACTGTCCAGGCTGCAGTGTCCATGTGTGGAATGTGCCCCACACTCTCCAATTCCCCTCCTACTCTCTGACTCTGCTCCTTCTCTCTGTCTCTCCCCACCTCTCCTTCTCTCTGTCTCTTGGCTCCTCATCTCAGTCTCTGGTGTAATCTGAGGAGTTACCAGGTTGCAGAGCCTGCTGCTGCCTAAGGACCAAGGTAAGAACAAGTTAGGATTTTTTTTTTTTTTAAGTTAGGAGGTTTTTTTGGTTTTTGTTTTGTTTTTTTTCTTTTTTTCTTTTCTTTTTTTTTTTTTTGCAGTTATTAGGGCCTTTTTTTTGTGGTTAAGGGGGGCCTTTTTTTTCTGAAGTTAGGAGGTCTATTTTTTTGGCAGATGGGGCACTTTTTTGAAGTTAGAAGAGCCTTTTTTGAAGTTAGGAAAGCTTTTTTTTTTAAGTTGGTTGGTTGGGGGTAGTTTCTAGGAGGGTTGCATCACAGTGATAATGCAAATAGTCAGCGCTTAGTGCTAATGCAAATTGTCAGTGCTCAGAGGTAATGCAAATAGTCAGTGCTCAGTGATTATGATAATTGTAAGTGCTCAGTGTTAATGCAAATTGTCAGCAGTCAGTGTTATCGCAAATTGTCAGTGCTCAGTGTTAGTGGAAATAGTCAGTGGTCAGTGTTAATGCAAATGGTCAGTGCTCAGTGTTATCGCATGGGGGCCACAAACTGGTAATCTGCCTAGGGCCCCATGGGAACTTAATCTGGCTCTGCAGACAGCCGAGGAGTAGGAAACCCAATTTAATTGCCAGTAAGTGCATTTATATTCTGATTGCTATTCAGTTAGTGTATGATGTTGTATGTTGTGTGCTGTGTAAGCCCTGGTTCACACTGTTGCGATCTCTGAGCAGTGCGAGTTCAGCCATATGCTTGTACGGCTGAACTCGCATTAGATTCAGAAGAAAAAAGGCATACGTGCCTTCTTTTTTCCTGCAGTGGAATCTGATCGCATGGGTCTTCTCACCCATACGATCAGATTCCTGTGCGAGTTCATAGATCGCAGTGTGGTTCGCACAGAGTAATGTGAATTGGAAAGGTGGTGGAGGAACTGGCTCTGTAATCGTGCCTGTTCCCACACCACACCAGTGTGAGCCTGAGGTAAAAGCGGAGTTCCACCATATGGACACTGGCGAGGCTGAAATGATGTGGACTGGCAAGGCTGCATTGATGGACACTGATCAGACTGCATTGATGGACAGTGCAGTGTGTATGTCTCTGTGTGGGCAAAGTTATTGCTGGTATATTATTTTTGGAGTGCTGTATATATATATATATACTATATATATATATATATATATATTGGTATTTTACTAACAGCAATTTGGAATCCCTAGGAAACAATGATATCAAAAAAGAGAAAAATTGACTCAGAGTGTAGTATATTCAAAGACCAGTGGGCTTATAATTATTTTTTCATGCAGTACATGGAAAGAGCAGTGTGTTTGATATGCCAGAATATAGCATGTATGTTCAAAGAATACAATTTGCGTCGACATTATCAAACTCAACATAAAGATAAATATGAAAGTTTGGTCGGAGAAGTGAAAAAAATAAAATATTAAAACTGAAATATACATTGACAACTCAGCAAAATACTTTTGTGAAGCAGAAATAGCTAAATACTTCATCACTGTGAGCAAGTTTTCAAGTTGCCAAGATAATAGCGTGCACTGGCAGACCATTCATGGAGGGAGAATTTGTTAAAGAATGCCTTCTTTGTGTTGCCAAAGAGATGTGTCTAGAGAAGGCTGATTTATTCAGTACAGTGAGTCTTTCAGGACCCTCAATTACACGAAGGATTGAAGAAATGGGAGACAATTTGCATTGGCATTTGCAAAACTCCGCAAAAAACCTTTACTATTTTTCCTTGACACTTGATGAAAGTAATGATGTTTGTGATTCTGCGCAATTTCTAATTTTTATTCGTGGTACGAATGACTATTTTGAAGTCACAGAAGAGATTGCTGCACTGCAAAGCATCAAAGGAACAACTACAGGAGAGGATATTTATGAAAAGGTTTGCCAAACTGTGAATGGTTTGGAGCTGGACTGGGCTGAACTAGCCTGTGTGACAACTGATGGTGCTCCTAGCATGGTGGGGTCTAAGAAAGGAGTAACTGCTCGCATAAACCAAGAGATGGACAAACATAACCATTCTCATCCAATAGCCATACACTGCCTCATCCGCCAACAAGCGTTGTGTAGTAAATCACTAAAGTGGGACTCTGTTATGAAAACTGTGGTATCTTGTGTTAACTTCATTAGAGGTAATATGCTAAACTGTAAACAATTTCAGGAATGTCTGTCTGAGCTAAATGTTGCCTGTGAAGATGTTCTGTACCACACAGAAGTCCATTGGCTGAGTCGAGGGAGAATTTTGAAACATTTCTATGACCTATTTCCACAGATTACAGCTTTTCTGCTTTCAAAAAACAAGTACCAGAGCTCAATGATGCAGAATGGAAATGCACCTTGCCTTTCTGACAGATGTAACAGAGCTACTCCAGTTTCAATGTGCAACTTCAAGGAAAAGGGAAGCTCATCTGTGATATGCAATCACATGTGAAAGCACTTGAAGTAAAATTAGGCCTCCTCATCAAACAAGTGAAGGAGGAAAATTTCTGCCATCTCCCCACAACTCAAAATCTGTTAGTGGAAAATCCATTGGTTGCATTCCCAATTAAAACATGTGTGAATTCGAGGCGGAGCAAGATGGCAGCCGAGTAACAGCTTCCTTGCATCTGGGCACCGTGAGTCTGGGGAGATAGGACTCCAGGCGTCTCTGGCTGGTGAGAACTGCCTATCATCACTCCTATGAGGATACAGGGAGTCAGCGAGAGACTTCTGGACCCCAAGAGGAGGACTAAATCCGTGGAAAACCGGCAAGTGGTCGCGTGTGTTCAATCCGTCTAAACCCGCCCACAACTGTAAGTTCAGTAGCAGCGAGACTGCAAACCAGAAAGGCCTTACCTGTGAACTGTTTTGATGTCCTTGGACTTGGCACTGAGTTGAACTGCCTTGGGGAAGGCCTGAGCGGGAGTGCGAGAACTTTGGCTGTTGTCTAGGGCCCCAGTCTGAGCCGCTGAGCCAGACGGAGCTAATAGTGTTTGGCGGTGGGTCACACGGATCCATTGCCAGCGATCTGCCCCGGCAAGCTCCGCCCTCAGGGTCGCAGAGCTAGAAACGGGTGGGAGCTGGTAACCCAGCAACCAAGTAGCCTAAGGGTGGGGTCTGAGACGCCTTGCAGCCCTAACCCTCAGGGGCAGAGTGAGACCGGTTTTGGCACACTGAGTAAGTGGATAGCCACTTCAGCAGCAATTCCAGCAAGAAAGCTGGGAAAGCTTCTGCTCAACAAGTTTACAAGTTCGAAGTGCCTTTTAAGTAGGCTGAAGAGAGATTCAGGGTGTCTACCTGCTGGGGTTTGAGTAATCAGCAGCCTCCAGTCGTATCTGAACTGTGACTAACATCTCATACCCCAGAAGACCACGTGTTGCCCAGACAATATTCAATAACATATACAAACTGCTTTGTTTTTGGTTGTGTATTTTTTTCTTTCTTTTTTTGCTTGGTTGTTTTTTTTGTTTGTTTATTTTGACGTTGCTGATATTCTTTTGTTTTTTTAATTTCAATCTTTTCCACACAGATCCCTTTTTCTTTCTCAATTTTCCTAGTTTAATTATAATTTCCCATTGCTGCTTTTTTTAATAACTTCAACTTCATTTTTGCTAGTGTTTCTACCGATATAATTTGGTTTTTCACCCAATTTTATCCCTGTAAATTTTTCTGTTTGCTTCTTTTGGTTTGATTTATAGCATTTTTGTCTTTCCTCTCTACTTGGTGGAGGTGGGGTACTGTGTCTGATCAGGTTAGCAAAGAGCTGCTGACCTCAAGGGAACCACGCAACTGGGCACCCCCAGAAGGTGGGGTTTTTTAAGGTTGTGTCAAAGTACCCTACTGTACACCTATATTGCCCTGTCTCCCTCTTTCTGTGCCTCTCTTCTTTTTGTCAATATTCCTTATACCCACCCCCTCCTTTCTCTATCTTTCTTTTTTTCTTATCACTCGGTCCTCCTTTCTTTCATCCCCTTTTTTTTTGCTCTTCAACCTTCTCACCCTTCTGGTCCTGTAACCCTTAGTCCACAGGCACAAGAACTTAAAGAGCAAGAGGAAGTGAAAGGAAAATTAGGGCAAGGAAACAGATAAAAGAAATCACTCATGAGGAAGAATCAGCAGAAAACTCCAGGCAACATGAAGAACCAGTCTAGAACAACCCCACCAAGGGACCATGAGGTAGCTACTGCAGATGATTCCACCAGTATAGAAATGTTAGGAATGACAGAAAGGGAATTTAGAATACACATGTTGAAAACAATGAAAGAAATGATGGAAACAATGAAGGAAATTGCTAATAAAGTGGAAAATAACCAAAAGGAAATCCAAAAACAGAATCAAATAAGAGATGAACGATATGAAGAATATAAAAAGGATATAGCAGACCTGAAGGAACTGAAACAGTCAATTAGGGAACTTAAAGATGCAATGGAAAGTATCAGCAACAGGTTAGACCATGCAGAAGAAAGAATTTCAGAGGTAGAAGACAAAGTTCTTGAGATAACTCAGACAGTAAAAGAGGCAGAAAAGAAGAGAGAGAAAGCAGAACGTTCACTGTCAGAATTATGGGACTTTATGAAGCGTTCCAACATTCGAGATATAGGAATTCCAGAAGGGGAAGAAGAATGCCCCAGAGGAATGGAAGCCATACTAGAGAATATTATAAAAGAAAATTTCCCAAACATCACCAAAGATTCTGACACACTGCTTTCAGAGGGATATCGGACCCCGGGTCGCCTCAACTCTAACCGAGCTTCTCCAAGACACATTGTGATGAACCTGTCCAAAGTCAAGACAAAAGAAAAGATTCTGCAAGCTGCCAGGAGTAAGCGCCAGTTGACCTACAGGGGCAAATCCATCAGAGTTACCACAGACTTCTCTAATGAAACTTTCCAAGCAAGAAGACAATGGTCATCTACCTTTAATCTACTTAAACAGAACAATTTTCAGCCCAGAATTCTGTACCCTGCTAAGCTAAGCTTCAAAATTGACGGAGAAATCAAATCATTTACGGATATACAAACATTGAGGAAATTCGCCACAACAAGACCAGCTCTACAGGAAATACTTCAACCTGTTCTGCACACTGACCACCACAATGGATCAGCAGCAAAGTAAGAACTCAGAAATCAAAGGACAGAACCTAACCTCCACACTGATGCAAAAGATAAAACTAAGCAATGGACTCTCACAAAATAAGACGAATAGAATACTACCACACTTATCCATTATCTCAATAAATGTTAATGGCTTGAATTCCCCACTGAAGAGACATAGATTGGCTGACTGGATTAAAAAACACAAGCCATCCATTTGCTGTCTGCAAGAAACACACCTGGCTTCAAAAGACAAATTAAAGCTCCGAGTCAAGGGTTGGAAGACAATTTTTCAGGCAAATGGAATTCAGAAGAAAAGAGGAGTTGCAATCTTATTTTCAGATACATGTGGATTTAAAGCAACTAAAGTCAAAAAAGACAAAGATGGTCACTTTATATTGGTCAAGGGAAAACTACAACAAGAAGACATTTCAATTCTAAATATTTATGCACCCAATTTAAATGCTCCCAGATTCTTGAAGCAGACCTTACTCAGTCTGAGCAATATGATATCTGATAATACCATCATAACAGGGGACTTTAACACACCTCTTACAGAGCTGGACAGATCCTCTAAACAGAAATTAAACAAAGATGTAAGAGATTTAAATGAGACCCTAGACCAACTATGCTTGATAGACGTATATAGAACACTCCACCCCAAAGATAAAGAATATACATTCTTCTCATCACCCCATGGAACATTCTCCAAAATTGATCATATCCTGGGACACAAAACAAATATCAACAGAATCAAAAGAATTGAAATTTTACCTTGTAGCTTTTCAGACCATAAGGCACTAAAGATGGAACTCAACTCTAACAAAAATGCTCAACCCCACCCAAAGGCATGGAAATTAAACAATCTTCTGTTGAATAACAGATGGGTGAAGGAAGAAATAAAACAGGAAATCATTAACTTCCTTGAGCATAACAACAATGAAGACACAAGCTACCAAAACCTCTGGGATACTGCAAAAGCAGTTTTGAGAGGAAAATTCATCGCTTTAGATGCCTACATTCAAAAAACAGAAAGAGAGCACATCAACAATCTCACAAGAGATCTTATGGAATTGGAAAAAGAAGAACAATCTAAGCCTAAACCCAGTAGAAGAAAAGAAATATCCAAAATCAAATCAGAGATCAATGAAATTGAAAACAAAAGGATCATTCAGAAAATTAATGAAATAAGGAGTTGGTTTTTTGAAAAAATAAATAAAATAGATAAACCATTGGCCAGACTAACTAGAAATAGAAAAGTAAAATCTCTAATAACCTCAATCAGAAACGATAAAGGGGAAATAACAACTGATCCCACAGAGATACAAGAGATCATCTCTGAATACTACCAGAAACTCTATGCCCAGAAATTTGACAATGTGAAGGAAATGGATCAATATTTGGAATCACACCCTCTACCTAGACTTAGCCAGGAAGAAATAGACCTCCTGAACAGACCAATTTCAAGCACTGAGATCAAAGAAACAATAAAAAAGCTTCCAACTAAAAAATGCCCTGGTCCAGATGGCTTCACTCCAGAATTCTATCAAACCTTCAAGGAAGAGCTTATTCCTGTACTGCAGAAATTATTCCAAAAAATTGAGGAAGAAGGAATCTTCCCCAACACATTCTATGAAGCAAACATCACCCTGATACCAAAACCAGGAAAAGACCCAAGCAAAAAGGAGAATTTCAGACCAATCTCACTCATGAATATAGATGGAAAAATTCTCAACAAAATCCTAGCCAATAGATTACAGCTTATCATCAAAAAAGTCATTCATCATGATCAAGTAGGCTTCATCCCAGGCATGCAAGGCTGGTTTAACATACGCAAGTCCATAAACGTTATCCACCATATTAACAGAGGCAAAAATAAAGATCACATGATCCTCTCAATAGATGCAGAAAAAGCATTTGATAAAATCCAGTATCCTTTTCTAATTAGAACACTGAAGAGTATAGGCATAGGTGGCACATTTCTAAAACTGATTGAAGCTATCTATGACAAACCCACAGCCAATATTTTACTGAATGGAGTAAAACTGAAAGCTTTTCCTCTTAGAACTGGAACCAGACAAGGTTGTCCTCTGTCACCTTTACTATTCAACATAGTGCTGGAAGTTCTAGCCAATACAATTAGGCAAGACAAGGAAATAAAGGGAATCCAAATGGGAGCAGAGGAGGTCAAACTCTCCCTCTTTGCAGACGACATGATCTTATACTTAGAGAACCCCAAAGAGTCAACCACAAGACTCCTAGAAGTCATCAGAAAATACAGTAATGTTTCAGGATATAAAATCAATGTCCACAAGTCAGTAGCCTTTGTATACACCAATAACAGTCAAGATGAGAAGCTAATTAAGGACACAACTCCCTTCACCATAGTTTCAAAGAAAATGAAATACCTAGGAATATACCTAACGAAGGAGGTGAAGGACCTCTATAAAGAAAACTATGAAATCCTCAGAAAGGAAATAGCAGAGGATATTAACAAATGGAAGAACATACCATGCTCATGGATGGGAAGAATCAACATTGTTCAAAATGTCTATACTTCCCAAAGCAATCTACCTATTCAATGCCATTCCTATCAAAGTACCTACATCGTACTTTCAAGATTTGGAAAAAATGATTCTGCGTTTTGTATGGAACCGGAAAAAACCCCGTATAGCTAAGGCAGTTCTTAGTAACAAAAATAAAGCTGGGGGCATCAGCATACCAGATTTTAGTCTGTACTACAAAGCCATAGTGCTCAAGACAGCATGGTACTGGCACAAAAACAGAGACATAGACACTTGGAATCGAATTGAACACCAAGAAATGAAACTAACATCTTACAACCACCTAATCTTTGATAAACCAAACAAGAACTTACCTTGGGGGAAAGACTCCCTATTCAATAAATGGTGTTGGGAGAACTGGATGTCTACATGTAAAAGACTGAAACTGGACCCACACCTTTCCCCACTCACAAAAATTGATTCAAGATGGATAAAGGACTTAAATTTAAGGCATGAAATAATAAAAATCCTCAAAGAAAGCATAGGAAAAACACTGGAAGATATTGGCCTGGGGGAAGACTTCATGAAGAAGACTGCCATGGCAATGGCAACAACAACAAAAATAAACAAATGGGACTTCATTAAACTGAAAAGCTTCTGTACAGCTAAGGAGACAATAACCAAAGCAAAGAGACAACCTACACAATGGGAAAGGATATTTGCATATTTTCAATCAGACAAAAGCTTGATAACCAGGATCTATAGAGAACTCAAATTAATCCACATGATAAAAGCCAACAATCCCTTATATCAATGGGCAAGAGACATGAATAGAACTTTCTCTAAAGACGACAGACGAATGGCTAACAAACACATGAAAAAATGTTCCTCATCTCTATATATTAGAGAAATGCAAATCAAAACAACCCTGAGATATCATCTAACCCCAGTGAGAATGGCCCACATCACAAAATCTCAAAACCGCAGATGCTGGCGTGGATGTGGAGAGAAGGGAACACTTTTACACTGCTGGTGGGACTGCAAACTAGTACAACCTTTCTGGAAGGAAGTATGGAGAAACCTCAAAGCACTCAACCTAGACCTCCCATTCGATCCTGCAATCCCATTACTGGGCATCTACCCAGAAGGAAAAAAATCCTTTTATCATAAAGACACTTGTACTAGACTGTTTATGGCAGCTCAATTTACCATTGCCAAAATGTGGAAACAGCCTAAATGCCCACCAACCCAGGAATGGATTAACAAGCTGTGGTATATGTATACCATGGAATACTATTCAGCCATTAAAAAAAATGGAGACTTTACATCCTTCGTATTAACCTGGATGGACGTGGAAGACATTATTCTTAGTAAAGCATCACAAGAATGGAGAAGCATGACTCCTATGTACTCAATCTTGATATGAGGACAATTAATGACAATTAAGGTTATGGGGGGGAAGCAGAAAGAGGGATGGAGGGAGGAGGGTGGGGCCTTAGTGTGTGTCACATTTTATGGGGGCAAGACATGATTGCAAGAGGGACTTTACCTAACAATTGCAATCAGTGTAACCTGGCTTATTGTACCCTCAATGAATCCCCAACAATAAAAAAAAAAAAAAAAAAAAAAAAAAAAACATGTGTGAATTCACTGGAAAAGTTGCAAAAAGAGTTCCAATTTAGATTTAAAGAGCTTCATCTCCATGAACAGGACATGCAGCTTTTCTGTAACCCATTTTCTATTGACATTGAAAATGTGGATACTATTTACCAAATGGAACTGGCTGAACTGCAGAATTGTGACTCTCTGAAAGACGCATTCAAGTCAAGCAGCCTTCCTAATTTCTATGCATCTCTCCCCCCTGAGACATATCCTAATCTCAGGAACCATGCACTCAAAATGGCAACCATCTTTGGTAGCACTTATGTCTCTGAACAGACTTTTTCCATAATGAAACATCTGAAATCTCCAACCAGATCTAGACTAACGGATGCACACTTGCATCACTTGTTACGACTAGTAGTGACAAATATGGAACCTAGCATTGACCATCTCATTAGCCAAAAGCAGGCCCATAGTTCCCATTGAAATACTGGTAAGTTTGTTGTTTTAACTTTACTTGTTCTTCATTTTAAATATTGTATTTGTTCCCATTTTGTTTTTTTACTTCAAAATAAGATATGTGCAGTGTGCATAGGAATTTGTTCATATTTTTTTTTTAAACTATAGTCCGGCCCTCCAACATTCTGAGGGACAGTGAACTGGCCCCCTGTTTAAAAAATTTGAGGACCCCTAGACTATAGCCTCAAGGTAAGTTTAAGTGCCATTGACTTATGTTTAAAGAAGCTTTCTTAGAGTCCATATGAAGGGATGTTCCTTTAAGGCCCTCCAAGCTAATTAGCAAACTAGTGAAAAAGGAGGCAAACTCTGCAGAGTCTGGCTGTCTGTGGAATGTCCTGGAAGGGACCTTGGAAGTGGAAAACAAGATAAGTTGGTGAGCATTTCAGTTACATGATGAACCTGTTTTCTCAGACAAACGGTTGAATAAGTTTTTTGTGGTCTCTCTGCATGGCTTCTTTGTACTCTGATCACATAAACCATTGGCTGCCAGTTAGTATTATTATTAGAATGTGCAGAACTGTTGTTAAGAGTATATAAGCTTGTAAAAAATAAACTGAGGTCGCTGTATGCTGGAGCAAGCTGCAGCCCTCTGCTTCTCTATAGAATTCTGACTGGTGATCTATATCTCTGCGACCCCCGCCAGGACCATTTCAAACAACAAGGGGCGCCCTTCTAAATCTCTTTGGAAATGCTCTAAACGTTCTCTTTGTTTTTCCTAATTAAATTTCTCTTTGTTACTTAAACTTGTGCAAGGTATTTTTGCTCTGTCCTGCTCCAATTTTATTCTCAGTTTCCATTCATTTTTACTTTCCATTACCGCCATGCCTCAGTTGAACTTTCTAGCTCAGCAGAGTCATCTAACCAGGTGGTTTCAGAGAATTGGGACCCGCCCAACCCACAACAAAAAGAATCTCTTCTTTTCCAAGTAGATTAACAACAAGGAGGCTAATAGGTTTGTGTAGAAGCAAAATATATTAACTTTAGTATCTTATAATTCATGGTGCCGCAAAGTATTACATAGACCTAAATAAAGAATAAGTCTTTATGACTTGTTTCAATTGAATGCTTCAAGCTGGCAAAAATGAAGAATCATTTTGTGCACTGATGAAAGCGTACTTTTAAGCTGCAGTTTTGCTTAATTCCTGTCACCTTACTCATGACAGCTATAACAAATCAAGAAACTGAGGATGGATTCATAGGGATAATTAAGCAACGTTGATCTTAGGACAGTTGTCTTTTCAATGAAACACTGATTGCATTGTTCATAACAAAACTATCTCTGCATGACAGAACTAATTAGTGACCATCTGAACTTACTTAGCCAAACAGAAAAAGCAATTAAAAACGCAGTCATCACTGCATCTAGCACTGAACAGCTGGTTATATTGATAAGCAATCCAGCAAGTTAAAGCTACTTTAGAACACAATGGAACATAATCTGCTTCCTGAGTAGTAATTAGAGAGAAGTAAGAGACTATGAGATTATTGTTGAGAAACCGTAATTGTGATGCAAACAACTTTTAAAATACATTTTTCCTCCCGAATTGGCATGAGAATAATGGATAAAAACATTTTATATTCTCTGAAACATTTTATATTCCTATGGGATGTACAGATGATATTGTAGGATTTATCAACCATTAACCCTCTTTCTGAGACAGGATAAATCTGTATGGCATTGCAGTTGATTTACTAAAGCAAGTAAAAATGGCCTTACAAAAGAGGAAGGAAGTTTACATGACATTGAGTTAAATGCCCAGAGGACAGAAGTTAAAATGTAACAGACAAAGTTCTGAAATATGTGTTGGGCTCTGTGTGTGTGAGTCACTGTGTGTGTGTGTATTTATGGGTACATGTGTGTTTGCCCATGAGGTTTTTATGTTGATATTTCTAACCATATCTGTTTACCTGTCACCTTCCACATATGGGGCCAGCGCCCTACTCCTTTGAGCAATAGGTGCCGCCCCACCCTATATGTTTTTAAGTGTTCCCTAAATGAGTGGTTTGGTACCCATAGCTCAGTGAGTAGGGCGCCAACCCATACACCAAAGGTGATGGGTTGAAGCCCAGCCCGGGCTTGTTCAACAACATTGACAACTGCAACCAACAAATAGCCAGCATTGTGGCAGGTACCTATAGTGCCAGTTACTGGGGAGGCTGAGGCAAGTGAATCACTTAACTCCAGGAATTTGAGGTTGCTCTGAGCTGTGATGCCACAGCACTTTACCGAGAGTGACAAAGTGAGACTTTGTCTCAAAAAAAAAAAAAAAATCACTAAATTAGTTGATTTTTTTTTTTTAAACTTTTGGGAAAGTTAGGAATAAGATCAAATTCTTGTCAATCATACTAAAAACATTGTTAATATCTCAAACTCAGCTAACCATGGGAAGTGATTTACTGTCTATTTGAAATTCCACATGTAATACTTTGTTACTGATTTATGTTATGTTTATATAGTTGGGTAATTAAAATAAATATTTATCTCAGAATAGGTACGTACAATGTTCCAGCATAAGATTTTTGGAAATAGACAAAACATCAATCATGGATGTGCTATTATTAGTTGTTACCTTTGACATATGGGTTATACATCTGAAAAGTGGGTGAGAGGGGATACTCACCACTTTGTTGAAGTAAATGATATGCAAATGTGCAAACGCCCTTGATAAGGAATAATAGGGGGTGACAGGGAAGGAGGGGAAAAGTCTGGCCTTCTAGAGCAGGAAGTTGAAAAAGGGCCCAGCAGCCAACAGTGAGTTTTGGGAATCTTGTGGCTGAGTTGATGAAGGATGACCAATCTTTCCCAAATGCAGTTTCTAGCTTGTGACACCAAGTGGAGTTTAATAGTCACAGTTACAGAAGGTGCACACAGTAAAGGTCATAAACATCACAAGACATGTCACCACACACCATGCCTGAAAAGTAGCCAGTCGCAGTTATTGTTAAAGGATAATAAAGGAAAATGGACACATGTGGTCACTAAGGTGACATGAAACCAATAAGAAATAAACAAGGCTGCTAAGGACTTCGGGGAACCAATTAAAAACTCCGGTAGATAATTACAGGGGAGCCAGGATAAAATACTTACACTAGTGTACTGTCTCTGGGTAAGGGTCTCCTCTCACTCACGTGGGGGACCCTTTTCTATTTTATTTTATTTTTTATTTTTTATTTATTTATTTTTTTTGTTTTTGGCTGGGGCTGGGTTTGAACCCACCACCTCCGGCATATGGGACCGGTGCCCTACTCCTTGAGCCACAGGCGCCACCCGGGGGGACCCTTTTCTAATCTCTCTTGGAAAGTCTATGCTTCTCTATGCTTTCCTTAAGTAAACTTTGCTTCTTTTCTGCTGTATGGGAGTCCTGGCTGATTCATCTCTACCACCAACCCCTGTTATCATTTTACCTCAGCTGAGCTTTGCTAGTTCTGCTGAGTGAATCAGACCAGGTCTACCGAACAGCTCCAGGGACTCAGAGACCCCTGACAACATTCGAGGTGGAATAATGGTCACTCAAAGATATAAAAATATCAGACACGTTTCCATGGAAACAGAAAGGTATAAATGTTAATTTATAAAATAAAAGGTTCTTTGAAGTGTGATTAAGAATCTTGAGATAAATTATCCTGGAATGATAGATGTAAACACACAAGTCCTCATAACAGAGAGAGAGAGGAGATTAAACATAAGAAGGCAGAGGCTGCAGTGATATGGCCACAAGCCAAGAAATGCTGGCAGGCAAAAGAAGCTGGGAGAAAGGAGCAGTGAACTTTCTGGAGGTTCCCAGGACCTCCCAAGGCAGTGTGATTCTGCCTACAACTTCATCTTGCCCCAGTCACGCTGATTTAGGCTTTAAGCCTCCAGAGCCATCAAACAATAACCGCTGTTGTCCTAAGCCACCTAATTGATTGCAGAATGTTATAGTAGTCACAGGAAAACGTTTATACAAATATGTGTGTGTATATGTATGAATATATATTATATTTATATATATCTGTGTGTGTGCCCATATATATCCTGAGTGGTACACATCAGATACCTAAGAAAGGTTGGTTATAATTAATTTCAAACAATTCCTTTTACTGTTTCTTTAGGTAATAACTTTATTTGCTTCTCTGGCTTTTTTCATTGATCTTTATTTTTCATCTTTGTACACTTCTGTCTGTTTAATAGTGTTTTATTTACCTCATGACAAATGCATTTTGAAAACAGGACTTGTGAACCAACTACAAGGAAAAAAGGATAGCTGACAAAGAAGGTCTTAAACTTGAAAATGCTACTTTTCTCTGAATCAGAAATGCAAGGACATCATATCCTGTTTTCACCAGTGCCTTATTATAAGCAGTAAAATTCTCTACCAAGGCAGATAACACATATTAGTACCATCTTGTGGCAGGTACTAATCTAAGCACTTTATATATCAATTCATTTTGTGTTCAGATTAAATATATCAGGTTATTTTGTCATTCCCATGTCACAATGAAGTAATAGAAGTTAAAAAAGAGTAACGAATGCATCAGAGAGGCAGAACCGTAGGGTCGGTTGATAAATAGGCTGCACCTAGATATGGAAGAGGGTTTTATTAGGGACATTGGCTTATGGGATTATGGGGACTGAGACATCCCACAATCGGTCACATACACACTAAAGAACAAGGAAAACAGGCAGCATCGCTTGGTGCAAGTTCAAAGGCCCCAGAACCAAGGTTGCTGATGATGTGAAAGCCTGTGAACTTGGTGTGTGTGTGTTGGAGAGAAGGGAGGGAGGGGACAGCTGCAAGTCTTGGAGTTCAGAAATCAAAGAATCTGGAGATCTGATGTCCAAGAGAGAAGGGTAGAAGGGTTTCCCAGTAATGAGAGAAGGAAGGAGTGTGGCAGGTTGGGAGGGAGGAGAGAGAGTGTGAATTCACCTTTCCTCTACCTTTTCGTTCTGTTGGGCCCTCAGACAATTGGATGGTAGCTGCTCACACTGAGGGTGGATCTTCCATCTCCGGTCTACCATTTCAAATATCAATCTCTTCTAAAAGATCCCTCATAGAACTACCACAAAATGATAGTTTACCAGCCAACTTCATATCCCTAATGCACTCAAGTTGATAGTTAAATTTAACTATCACAAGTAACGTATCCGAGGTCAAAAAGCAGTTAAATGCTGCAGCTGAGATTCTAAAGTTATCTCTCTTGAGCATTAAGGCAGAAGAGTTGCTCATTTACCCCATTCAATACATATATATTGAGCTCTTATCATGTGCCAGGAATATATTAGGCAACAGGAACATAGTAGTCAAAAATACAGACAAATTTCTGCTCTTACTAAGTTTTACTCATTTTTTTTTTTTTTTTTTTTTTTTTAGTACAGAGCAGGGATTGGCAAACTTCTGTAGCAAAATCCTTTATTTCTGTAGAAATATTTTAGGCTTTGCAAGCAACGTGGCCCCTGTCATAATTACTCACCTCTGCCATTAGAATGTAGAAGCAGCCAGAGATGATTCATAAATGAATGTGTTTGCTGCAATCCAACAAAAATATACAAAAAAAGATGGAAGGCCAGATTGGGCCTGTGGGCCATAGTTTTCCCACCACTGGTATAAACAAATAATAAACCAGATAAATAAGTACTGACAAAATGTAAATCATATTAGCACGTAAGGGTGGCGGAGAAAAATAAAGCCAGAAGGGAAAGAAGGAACACGGGGTAGAGGGAGTTTACAGTATTAAATGGAGTGGTCGGGAAAGATGGCTTTGTGGAAGGGGTAGTTGAGTCCAGGCCTAAGAAAAGAGAGGAAACTACTTATGTGGCTATCTGGGGAGAGAAGGACATTTAAAACAATCCCTGAGATAAAATCCTGGTGGGTCTGACTGAGGAATAGTGAGAAGCGGGGGCAAGTCAGTGACATCTGCGGTGCTGGAGGAGTTCTCAGGGTGAGGGGGGCCAAATCACAAAGACTGGCCGTCGGCTGCACAGCAGAGGCCTGGCTCTGAGCCAGGTGGGACATACTGAAGAGTATGATGCTTCAAGACAGTGATGATGTGCCCTGTTTCAGGTTTTAGTAGGATTGCTCTAGGTGCTAGGTCCAACAATATTTTGAAGGTGGCTTTGGGAGAAGCAGACCAGTTAGATCTCTTTGGATTTCTTAGAGACATTTTATTTTATCACAACTTTTTGGATGTAAAAATCTCTGATTCATCATCCAGCGAAATGAATATAACACAACAGTCTTTCATTATGCCGGGAACAGTGCTGCGTACCACCGTCATGGCCAAATATGAGGGTATTGTTTTTCTCTCTGTGTCCGTTTCGGCTAGTAAGCATCTGTTTATTTATTTATTAATGTCTTTATTTATTTATTTATTTATTTATTTATTTATTTATTTATTTATTTATTTAAAATAAGGTCTCACTATGTTTCAAGGGCTGCTCTCAAATGCCTGAACTCAAATGATCCTCCTACCTTAGCCAGCCTTCAAAGTAGCTGGGACTGCAGGCACAAGCCGCTGTACCTGGGTTGACTACTGTATAGCTGATCATCCGCCTTGCTAAGTAATAGTTCCCATTTTTTTTCTGGAATGCTTAAAACACAAATAATTTCAATGATTTATTCCTTGAAGAAGGATTTGCTGTTCTTTAGGAGCAAAGGGAAACAAGGCAGCAGAATGCACCATCAGAATATCTCATCCTCTGAAGGCTTCACTGTCTTCTTTGCCAAGAACTGTGCATCTGTTGCTGGTGCAGTATGTGTCAATCAAAAAGGAAATTAAAGAGTCTAGAAAACAGTACTCCCTGGTGATGTGTGAGAAAAGCATCTGACTCTCAGCAAATTCAACCATGTCTATGTTTGGGTGGCTCTCTGGTTTCAGCTGAACTCTGAGACTCTCTTAAATGAAGGTCCTGCCTTTCTGGTTAGCACAAGCGTGAGATACTACTTAAAAGCTGCTGCTGTTGCTATCAAGCCAAAAGGAGTCAGCAAGATCAGCTTTTGGCTGAATGTCAGACAGCTCCTCTCTATCCTTGGTTGATGTTACCAGCTGATCAAGAGACGATGGTTTCAAGCTGCCAAGAAACAGAGCATTTAGGGGAGAAATACAGAACTGTGCTTTAATTTGTTTCCCAAGACATTTTCTCAGTATCTATTTGGATTAAAAACCAGGGCTATTTCCTTTACAAATTGAGGATGATTAGGTCATCTAAGGAAATTAGATAAAAAGGCTAAGGTTTGGTAGGGATTTGAAGTCAGTCCTTGTGAAGTGATTCAGTCTCTATGCATTTAGTGTCCAAAAATAATATTTTTCATTTAGTATATACACTATGACATCACATTAGCATTTAGTTTTTACTATGGTATTTGAACTTTATTACAAATGGAAACAAGTCTTTGTTTTCCTATAAAGTAATATGCTTACTCATCCATAAAATGTTATTGTCTTAACCTAATAAGGCTTTAACATAAAATATATTCAAATTAGAAAGTATAATAATATGTGATGCTTTTAAAAATATAATGAACACACAATGAACTCATTGAATAAATATTAAATAGCTTAAAATAGACTGGTCATTGAACTCTAATGTGATTCAAACTTGTAAAGTGTTTTACCTGATTTATATACACTTGATTTTATTTTTCACCTAAGAGTTCGTGATTCCCTTTTATATTATAATCATTTTTCATGACTCCTGGGTAGTATACATTATTACCACAATATTGTAGGTTATTGAATCTAAATCTTAGGAATGAAAAAACTTTGTGTCAAAATATCAACTGACCAAATGTATTATTTAGAAGTATATTCTTTTTTTCTTTTTTCTTTCTTTTTTTTGTTTTTTTGTTTTGAGACAGAGTTTTACTATGTCACCCTGGGAAGAGTGCCGTGGCGTCACATCTCACTGCAACCTCAAACCCTTGAGCTTAAACGATTCTCTTGCCTCTGCTTGTGAACTGATTAGCTGGGCCTTTAGGCGCCCATCACAATGCCTGGCTATTTTTTTGTTGCAGTTGTCATGGTTGTTTATCAGGCCTAGGCTGGGTTGGAACCCACCAGCCTCAGGGTATGTGGCCAGTGCCCTAACCACTGTGCTACGGGTGCTGAGCCTAGTAGTATATTCTTGATTCTGAATTTTAATAAGGGCAAATATTTGAACTTCTTTAAGTTGTTTCTAATTAAATGTGTTTAACTTTTCATATTTATAGAAATTAAATGGCATCATTTTAAGCTATTCTTTTCACTGTTTGGCATTTACATCAGAACTTCTCATTCAAATGCTTGTGTGTGTGTGTTTGTGTGTACCTCCAGTGTACACTCATGCATAGTAACTCTCTGCTGTTATTGTGTTACTGTATTTTGCTCCCAGTGAGTGGAATAAATTTCTACTGTTTCAACACTGGCAACTCACTCTTTCTTACTCTTTTGTTATAACACTTTGCTATATCTGTCCTGTCTTTCTAGTATATTCCACATGCAGAAAACTACAAGATTCTCTAGGGATTCCAGAAAGGCTTATCAGAATAAAACAAACCAGCCAAAAAAACCCATCAATAGAACATGTAGTAAATTGGCTCAAATTTCATGTACAACTTGTAAAGAAAAATGTTTTAAGCTGCCTATTTGGGTCCAACATGTGAAGAGCTTGGAAATTATCATTTCCATGCACACAACAAGAAAAAAGCTAAACAAACTTAAAATCAATAATTTTTCTTAAATCTGTGAAGAAATGTGATCACAGGGCAAATCATTGCCCCCAACATTGAGCTAGAGAGGCAAGCAGGCAAATATCCAGAGCCACCAACTGCCTGACCAAAATTTTATGAGCAGAAGCCCCTATGGGAACCCACATCAAGGTCGGAAAGCCTACCTGGTAATTGAAAAATTGCTAGAGGCTCAGTATGGGTGATTCTGAGAGTTAAAAACTCCAGGAGTGCTAGGACGTAGAGGGCCCTGTAAACTTTGGTGACTATTACATTCAGGAGCTTTACCACATCTGACAGTGAAGGCAGCAGAAACATCTTCCTGTGTTCCTGCCGGGGGAGGTGCTAAATAGCCATTTTGAAACAAGCCTAAAATATCTTATTCTTGCTAACAAGGCCTGGCCTCAGATAAACTGTTTCATCAATCTTTTACAAACCAGAGTAACATAGCTTGGGTAGGAAAACACTCAACTTCACCACCTTCCAGCCTTCTGTCTCTCCTAAAATGGGGGTGGGGGGACAAAACCCAAACAAAACAAAATCTGAAAAGCACTAGAGAAGGTTAAAATCTAGAATCACCAGCTCACTACAGACTAAGATATAGTAATAGGATTAGAGAATATTTCCCCTCATGTCATACCTTAAACAACAGAAGGTGTCCTATATAATAACAGCGAAATACAACCAGAACAACTGTACATCTGGACCTCATTTAAGCAGAAATCTCCAGGAAACACAAAAGACAACAGGCAAGAAAAAAAAAAAAAACAAGATCACCAGAATGAATTTTTGCCACCAACACTTATAGCCACAGCAGTTTGTTAATAGCAGTACAACATCTCTTCAGAAAGAGTAAAATGTTGGAAAAACCTAGAATTCTGTAGCCAGGCATTGTGGTGGGCGCCTGTAGTCCCAGCTATTCGGGAGGCTGAGGCAAGAGAATCGCTTAAGCCCAGGAGTTGGAGGTTGCTGTGAGCTGTGTGAGGCCACGGCACTCTACCAAGGGCCATAAAGTGAGACCCTGTCTCTACAAAAAAAGAAAAAGAAAAAGAAAAAAACCTAGAATTCTGTATATACCCTGTTTTCCCGAAAATAAGACAGTGTCTTATTTTAAGGTGTGCTCCCAAAGATGTGCTAGGTCTTATTTTCAGGGGACATCTTATCTTTCCTGTAAGTAGGTCTTATTTTCGGAGGATGTCTTATTTTTGGGAAACGGGGTAGATAAATTATCCATCAGAAATACAGAAGAAATAAAGACTTTTGCAATCAAACAAAAACTGTGAGCATTTATCACTAGTAGACTTACCTGACAGGGGTCCTCAAACTACAGCCCAAGGGCCACATGCAGTGGTGTGATTGGTGTGATTGTATTTGTTCCTGTTTTGTTTTTTTATTTCAAAATAAGATATGTGCAGTGTGCATAGGAATTTGTTCATAGGGTTTTTTTTTTTAAACTATAGTCTGGCCCTCCAATGATCTGAGGGATAGTGAACTGGCCCCCTGTTTAAAAAGTTTGAGGACCCCTGTAAGAGAAATTCTTTAGGAAAAATTAATACAGGTAAGAAATTTGACTCTATATAAGAATATTAGAGGAAGAATAAATAAAGGTGAAATAAAATATTGATATTTTTAATTGATTTACACAGATAACAGTTTGTTCAAAATAATGCAACAATTCTTCGGTGACTTTAGCTTATGGATAAGTGAAATGAATGAATGCATTAGGAATAGGAAAGAAGGATTGGGAATACTTTGTTATAAGGTAATTGCACTACCCACGAGGCGGCACAGCCTTACATTGAAGATGATTTGGATGGGTTGAAAATATGTAGAAACTGTTAAAAGAAATGGAGGATTAGTACAGGGACTTTGAGGGACGGACGAATAGGTGGAACAGAAGGGACTTTTAGGGCAGTGACACTGTTCTGTGTGATACTATAATGTTACTATAATACTAAAGTTAATGTAACTATTATAGTAACTAATGTTACTATAATAACTAATGTTAATGCTATAATACTAATGTTACTGGAATAATACTCAGCATATAAACTCTATTTATTTTTTTTAAAGTTTCACTTATTAATTTACAGTTGAAGAGTGTCTAAAGAATAACAACCTTTTTTTTCCCCCTTCTAATTCCCCTCTATTCTGAGTTTCGAGATTTTTTGACTCCAGGGGTTGATTAAAACAAATTTGGGGGGAGCAGAGCATTGTCAATTCCCTCTGAGCTAGAGGAAGTGAAATTCAGATCTTTGAGTTGAGGAGATGAAATTTTTTCAACACAAGAAAGGAAAGGTTTGCTGAAGGAAGAAAGCTGTCTGCAAGTTAGAAAACACATGTACAATGGCATGAATTAGAGCGTATTTAATAATACTTGGCATTTTCCCATTCTGAACCACTCTCATCTTGTTTTGCATCTACTACACTCATGAATGTGCTGATGAGACCGTATCAATCCAAGCACACAAAATGGGCTTCTCTAAATCTCTTTGCTTTGCTAAAGCAATACCAAAGCTGGGCAGTTAGTAAAAAAAAAAGGTTTTGTGGGTCAAATACCTGAACTACAGCAGAGGGCATTTTCAAAATAAATCCAAGGAGCCATCTCAATGGCTAGTAAACTTCAAACCTATCAGATGATTTATGTTTTACTTTAATTTGCCAATATAATGTTGGGAATTCTTCTTTTTAGAACTTTCTATTTCTTTGTTTTTCTATTATTCTACATCATGAAAGAGAGGGAATGATTAGAATTTGAGTTACTCTACCTGATGTTTCAAAGGAAACATCCTATATAAACATGTTTTTTACTTTCCTCTTCTTGAACAGTGTATGTTCTATGAGAAAAGTAATTAGCAGTGACTAAGTCACTCTGAAGAAGTTTTATAATTTTTTATAGCTAAATGACACTGATGAATAATTATTTTATGATATATGAATGCAAATTGAATATTAATAATGTGTTTCAATCTCAGATCCTACAGGAAGGTTTTCTCCCCCCTCATCTAATATCTCCACTGTTTTGTCTCCACAGTGATTTCAGTTTGGCTTATGCATTGGTATTTGCTTAATTCCCATTTTGTACTTTATATTACTCTGGATCTTTTTTTTTTTTAAATTTTAAGTCCAAATTTCATATCCTAAGTAGATTTTTTGTTACATGTGTGAACGTTGTATTCATCTCCCGTGTCAGTTAAGGAGATTGATAGTGTAGAAAATGCCCCATTGGTGTAAAAAAAGCATTAATGTTAGTGACTATCTTACCAACCTTTAAATATGAATGTTTTCATATTGCACCAGCTTGCAATACTTCACATTTAATTGTGTGAACTTGGGAAAATCACTTTGTAAAATGACACAGATATCAAATTCATTTGCTCCTTGAGAGAAATAAATGAGCTAAAATATGCAAAGTGATTGGCAGATAGTATACACGAGGTTTTTGTGTTGCTTTGGTTTTTTCTTTAGCATAAATCTAGTATTTAATATTTTATCAATGCTGTATTTTGTGTACTGACATTTCATATCATCTGTAATGAATACATATTATATACAAAGATGTGGTTTATCTTATTGAGCGTGTTTTGCTTCCTTATAACAAAGAAAAGAAAATACAAAATGATTTTAAGAATAATCATTCTAAAATTTTTATTTAGAATGGAATTTTCTGTAACCATTTGAACAACCTCCCACTGAATATTCTTCATGATACTTTATAACCAGGAACTCTTGATTTTTCAAAGCATCCCATCCCACTGTTGGACAATTCTAATTGTTAGAATTTTCTCATATTTGGAACTAAAGAAAGTTTTTCCTCCCTTTATTTTTAGATACTAGCTTATGATTCTGTTTTTTAAAGCTTATACAGTAAATCTATGTCCAATTCCAAATAAAAGACTTGTACAGAATTGCAGGAGACTGTCATGTCATGTCAACTATATTTGGACCACATCGTTCAACTAAGTAAGAATAAATCATCAACCCATGTATCTTAAGATATTTGGTAGATAATATGATGGTTTGTGAAATGATTTAGCAAAGGTAAACATACATCAAATACATTGTGAAAACCAAATGCTTTCTCAGAAATTAGAAATAAATATTTATAGCATTACCATAATCTTCTGGCTAATAATACTATTACAAATCAAAAGGAGGTTTGTTTAGTTCATTTATTTTTAGCAAATGCATGCTAGATTCTCATATTTTTCCAATAATTATTGTTTCTCCATTGTATTTCAAAGAGTTTTAATTACAGTTCTGGGGTTGCATTGTAAAATTGTGGCAATACAATAGATGATTTCTTTACCTATTTTCAGCTGCCATTTGCCTTCTTCAACATTCTTTCTTTCCTTCCTTCCTTCCTTCTTTCTTTCTTTCTTTCTGAGTGTTTGTTGCTGTTGGTAGAGTGCTGTTGCATCACAACTCACAGCAATCTCAAACTCTTGGGCTCCAGTGATTCTTTTGTCTCACCCTCCTGAGTAGCTGATACTACAGGAACCTGCCACAACACCCAGCTATTTCTTATAGATGGGGCCTTGCCCTTGTACTGGCACTTGCTCAGGCTGGTCTTGAACCTGTGAGCTCAGGCAATCCACCCATCTTGGCCTAGAGTGCTAGGATTACAGGCATGAGCTTCAATATACTTTTCCATCTGTTTTTCCCTTAGTTTTTATTTCTCAATTCTAGTTGAAAAGCTAACATTTGGTAATGAAGAGTGCAGTAAATCTACTGTCCTTATTGGAAATGAAAATATTTTGTTTGGTAGAGATAAAAGTCTACCTTCACTCTCATCACTAGAAGTTTCTCACTAGAAGAGGAAAAGCCAGATTTGGGGATGAAGATTTGGATAGCCCTGAAAGAAGGGTAAAAATGGATACTCTTATTTGCTAGACCAAGATGGCTAAGGGAAGATAAGCAATTCATTCAAAAAGGTACATGAAAATTATAAAATAAAAAAATTCAAAAATTTTATGCAGCAATAAGACTTAGTTTTAATATATTCTGATCTGGGAATTTTTATTTTGTGCAAATTGAGACTTTTATATACTTATAATTTATGTTTCTTTTATTGATTATTACTTAATTCTAGGTTTTAGAGTTTGAATTGACAAGACTATTGACTCATATATTCTTAATATGTTTAACAGAATCATCCAGAATGTGTGTATTTGTTGCTTGTTATTTTGTAGTTATTTTTAGTTTGAAGTAAGAATGTAATGAATGGGCACTATTTACCAAAATTTTTGCTTAATATTATTTTTTACTCTAGCTATAAAGTCAAATTTAATTTTTTAATTGAGATAAATATTTTTACTGTTTTCTCACCTTGTGTCAAATAAGAAAGAACTATTAATTTATAGGGAATAGGGGTCAGAATGAAAACATTTCTAAAATATTTTTCTTTATTCTCTCTGAGTTATCACCACACTTTCATTACTTCACATTATGTTGCATTAACCAGATTCCTAATATCTCCTAAAATGCAGATATATTTCACCATCCTGGTGCCTGTGGCAAGATTATTGCTTTGATCTGATACTTGATGTAAAGTGCTCTATAGGTACTTCAGCATTTGGAAAATTTAATTATTTTATAATGTTCTTAAAATGTTAAAAAGGCAACTTTACTCAATTCAGCCACCTTTCCCGAACTCTTACTCTCTGTGTGAGACTGCGTTAGACATTATGGGGATATTTACCTTATTAAGACATGGTTTATGCTCAGAGATTTTTCTATCACCAGGGTAAATATGGGGGTTGGCTACCTTATTCTCAATTCCTGATGTGTGCTTGGCCAAAGTAAGCCAAGCAGGAGGTGAAATTTATTGGGGTGGAGTTAAGATAAGATTATAGATCAAGACACAGGTTTACAAAACAAAGTACATAGGCCACAGGTGATGGCCAAGCCCCTTATAGCAGCAAAAGGGAAAGACTTGGTTATGGTCAGGATCCTGTTACGGTGTTTGGAATGGGCCCTCCTCGTGGTTCGTACATCATTGTTACCATGGAACCACTTCGATGGACAGTTCATGCCATGAGAATTATCCTTGGGTTGTCCTAAGTCACCCTCCAGATTCTATTGTACCTATGATGCTTGGCCCATGAGTTAGAGCCCTCTGCCTTCTTTGGCAGCTGAGATGCTAAGTTCTGACAGGTAGCTTGGTAGTGAGTTCCCTCTTCCTTATGGAGGGCAGTTGCCTGGATTAAGTTGAGTAAGTGCCACAACGGAGACCACCCTTGTCCTTCCTCCCAGGTGGGGCAATTGCTCAAGGCAGAGGAAAGGTGGAACAGCACCAAGTTGGGGTGCCACCCTTTGTCCCCTAGGAGAGACAGAGATCCTAAGTACCTAATACAAAGATTTTTGTTAGGCATCTACACTGACAGTCGGCCCTCGTACATAGATAAGAGCATGTATAGATATTTTGGAACGGTGGTTTTTCATCAGTCTAGGCTTACTTATGTGCTGAGGTTTCTTTCTGAAATACTTTTCCCCAAGCCCACTACATTTGCCTAAAATTCTACTCTTTCTACCTATGGAACTATTGATGTCTCTCCCTCAGGGAAGCCATATGATCCTTCTGTAACTGGGTTAATGTCTCTTAATGTTTATTTTTATAGCACTCTCTAGTCACTGTGATTTTGTCAATTTAGTCATTTGTGTTTGTTAAGGTCATCTTCCTTGTTAGTATGCATGCCACCAGAGGGCAGGGCCTTTTCTTTTTTTTTTTATTAAATCATAGCTGTGTACATTGATATGATCATGGGGCATCATTCACTAGCTTTGCAGACCGTTTTCTTACCTAAATTTTTCCTTACCTCCCCGGTCTACAGGAATGTCTTACCCAGTGATAATTGATTGAACAAAAGAAGGATTGGATAAGGTCTATGACTAATACTATTTTTGTGAACTTCTTATTTTGAGATAACTGAAAGGTAAAGCTACAATATATCCTTTCCCTAAATTTACCAATTGTTAACACTCCACCACGTTCGATTTCCGTCTCTATTCTTCTTCCCCACTCTTTGATACCTGTACCTCCAGCTTGTATCCCCAGGAAAAGGCTTCCTCCTATATACCCATGATACCAGGATCTCTTCAAGGAATTCAATGCTGATGAAAAACATTACATTTCTATACTCCATATTCAAACTTTCAAGACTTTTTTCTATAGTCCTGCTTTTTCATTCAAGACTTAATCATGAATTACAGATGCTTTCAATTGTCAGGCTATACTTACTCTAATTATTATTACTTAATAGAACAATAATTTTATTTTGCTCCTTTGAAACATAAGGCTTATGTAAATGTACTTTTACTTTGAAAAATATGACTTTACCTGAAATTTTTAAACTATTTTAGGTTCTCTAGTATGTATATTACCAAATGAATGAGAAGCCTGAGGGCAAATTTACATATGTCTTTATTTATCTTAACTGAGTAGGAATATTTTATATGAGGGCTTTTAAAAAGTCATTGCTAATGGTACAGCATGTCGATATTAAAACATGATTTCAACAAACAGGATTTCAGTGCTGCCTGCGTATTTACATAGTTCTGAACAACAGATTAAAAGTTTTTAGTCTTTAATTTTTCTCCTTGAATTACCTTCTTGAATCTAAGTTTACCCTCAGGGCCTTGTAGAAAATAGAAAAAAGAAAAGAGAGATTGAGAGAGGGAGAGAGAAAAGAAACAGTAAGAAAAAAACCTACACTAGCTTCTGAAAAACATATTTTTAAATTTTTTAAATTTTTTAACAATAAGATAGTGCTTTCTAAGAGAAATCAATGTAGAAAAGAGATAGGACAGTAGCTGTCCAAAGAACTGGTATTTCAACTCAGCACCATCTTTTTAAAAACTGCAAGAATAAACATTGTTACATTGAAGTAGTATTTGCAATAAGTGAGAATGGATGTTTCCATATGGGTCCATTTCACATTCACTGTGAACAGTTGGATATTATTGAACAGGCTTTGCCCTTTGCTAGTAAATCCTACAGCTAATCTTAATAAGAACCAGGGGAAAGGGAAGTTATATAGAAATCAGACGTCAGCTCCACAGTAGATAGTTCAAAGAGGTTTTCGTTTTTGCTAAATGCTTTTCCTGTGCTTGTATGTGGATGTTATCTCATTGAATTAATTATATTCCAAACATTTAAAAATGTGATTGCACTGGTTACACACTACAGTTTCCCCACGGGAACACATTCAGAGATTTAGTTTTGTCACACACAGAGCAGTTTGCCTGGAACGTGCTTTAGATATTATTAAGGCACTTTAAAAATTCTTTGAAGAACATGGACCGTTTCCTTAAAATAATTTCCCTATTCTTTTCTATAACTGATGCAGGAGGAATGAGAATTGAGTGTATAGACTTTAAATAAGGTTCAGAGTTCCTTAAACTAGTACAGACATGCCACTGTAGTTTTGTTACTGGGTAAGCTAACAATTGTTGACTGTTGGAAAAAACAGATTATAGAAGATGTTTTGTTTATGCTTCTGTTGTGAGTCATCTTTGTGACTTCACCACATTAAGTACTTAATCTTTCCTACATTTGGTTATATGTTAAGGATCGGCTTTGATGATTCTGGAAAATCTTAAGATTAGATCAAGTCCTTTTTTGCTCTTGACTCTTCAAAGTTTCCCCATTTCACTCAAAAGAAGATGTTCTTAAAACATCTTTCAGGGCCTCTTGTGATCTGTCTTTTTTTTTTTTTTTCTGTTTCTGGCCGGGGCTGGGTTTGAACCCGCCACCTCCGGCATATGGGGCCGGCTCCCTACTCCTTTGAGCCACAGGCGCCACCCATGACCTGTCTTTATTTGTCTAAATGTATCTCTGTCTACTACCCCACTTCAGCTAGTGTCACTCCTGTGTTTTTATCCTTCTGTGCTTTTCTCAATTCTTTCCTTAAATGCTCCATGTTCCCTGAGGCCCATCTACGCTGGCATTCTTCTTTAAAGCTGTGGTTGCTGCCATCTGCTCTGTATTTTTTCCCATAGTATTCATTGTGTACATAAGACCAAGAGTAAAGTAAGGCAAATGTGAGTAGCTTACATGCTTAGTTACCATAATAATCATTTTTATTGTCTTATTTTTTAATACACCACTTATTTAAGAAAGTTGGTAAACCAGACATTTGACTGTCAGTGATACTGAACTGAGAAAAAGTTATCACTGGATGAGGAGGTACATTGGAAAATTTTGTATGGCATAGAAAACTGTGTACATGTACAACACGCACATAGACACACATGCAAAAGCATAATTATCACAAGAATGGAGAAGCAAGAATCCAATGTACTCAATTCTGATATGAAGGCAGTAGATGATCTAATACAAGATGAGGGGTAGGGGAATGAGGGATCCAGAAAGGGGAGGACAGAGGTGATGTGGTTCATGGTGTCTGCCACACCTCTTAGGGGTGGGACACAATTACAAGAGGGATTTTGCCTACCAAATGTAATCAGTGTAACCTAATTCTTTGTACCCTCAGTGAATCCCAAACAATAAAAAAAAAAGAAAAATTTCATTAAGATCTAACATTAGATTGGTGGTTGGATTTATTTGCATAAAAGTTGCTGAATGCATATGCATGTAACTAAAAAGCTACTCAGATTAACTTGGGGGAAATTTCCTCAGGAAATTGTACATGATGTCTTAAAATAAACACAAAGTCTTACTCAGCATTTAGATGAACTACCCTCCTTAGTTAAAAGCAGTTATTCACATTTAAAGGTTCTAATAATTCCCTTGGCAAACTAATCTATGGGATAAATGGACTTGCAGATGAATTATTTAAATGACAGCTATAAAAATAAAGCTGAGCTATCAAAAAAAGGATTTTGTTGGTATTGCAGATTGGTCCCTGGGGACGATTAGGATTAAGGAGAAAAAGTACTAGTGTAGTGGTAGATATAATTATTAAAGCTCTAAAACTAAAATTAGAAGCATGATTTAAATTTATTTGGAAACATAGATTATTAGTTTCTAAATATACAGTGTTCTACAAATGAAAATATATCAAAATTATTATAGTTTCGAGAGGTGAAGTCTACCTTTTCTCATTATCATTTTTGGAGAAAATAAAGTATAATGAATTTGTAAACATATGAATATTATGAACGCTAATGGAAGAGGTAAAAGATTAAAAAGTTAAATTGTTCTTTTTGGACAAATCCAGAAATGCCAGCACTTAAGTACAGGTAAGTACAAATTAAAAGAAATATGGCTTCTTTTACTTTTAATTTCTACAATGTTTATAAATGAAAGATTAATAAGTATTAAGTAAAAGGAGCATTGTAGGAAGATTTGTGTGGATGTGTGCAAGTATATGTGTATAAAATTGAATTGGGGAGAGTGGATTTAACAGCAGAGTTATGATTTTCTAAAAGATTTATGCTTTGTTTTATAAGCCTATTTAAATTAAGCCTACAAATAAAGTGAAGTCTCAAAATGAAAGATATAAATAGGTTAAGAAGCATTATAATGTGCTAAATAGCAAAAAAGTCTCCCCAGACTACTTTTCAGGTATGTAGTTGATATGGAAACTACCATTTTATTCTCCACTTGTGAACCTAAAATAAACACATTGTAAGTTATTTATAAGGATTGGTTAGATTGAAGGCTGCTCACAGAATTTAAGTTTCAGCTCCCTTAACACTCAGTACAATTACAAGTTCAATTAGCTGCACACGGAAATACCTATTTCCTTGACATTAATATTTTATGAGATGAATTATATGGTTACATTATTCATTATAATGAATTGTTTGTTATAATTATTTATTATTATATGTTGCCATAATTAGGAAAAAGACAAGCTGTCACATTTTGGCTTTAATACTAAGCTTTAAGCTGTTTCTATGTGAAGTTAGTTCTTCAATTAAGAAAAACTTTTTTTTCTCCTTTCTCCAACCTTCTTTTTCTACTCACCTTCCCTTTCCTGAGCCCTGTGCATATATAGACGAAGACACACACACATTCATACTCATATTTGAAAGAAATATGCTCCCTCCTACTAAATATTTTACTTAAAAGTAATAGTTCCAGAAATGGGAAAACCTAGGTCTGACAATTGGACTAAGAAGAGTTATGTACATATTCTTTATTTTTTTTCTTTTCCAAATGTGATTACAAGTATCCATTTAAGCCTTTTCGTATGTGGCAAATGGTATCTAATTTTATTTATTCTTTGCAACAACAAAGTTTTGCTTTTAAAATCAGGTTTCTAGTTGGAAAATGAACACAAGAAACACACAGAGATAAGGCAGCCTCAGTGACTTTCAAAAATAACAAAAACAGTATAACACAGAGTTTTTCCAAGGTTCAAAGATGTGAACGGGTGCCTTGTATCGCTGCATTTATGCTGGGTATGTGTTATTAGACGGTGTTAAAATCCGGACCACAGGTGGAAAGAACACCATGAAACAATCTTATGAATTAGAAAGAAGATAGTACAAGAGAAGAATTAAACTTTAAAGCTGGAAAAGAACTTGCATATTTGCCAGCCTTGCCTTTAATTTTGAAGAGGAAAAATGAGACAATTAGAAGTGAATTATGTTGGCCCATACAATGCAGAGACAAGCAGGACTTTCATTCCTCTGACTTAGTTATAATAAATACACTTTTGTATGCCACATGGAATCAAATCTATTAGTTTATAGAAAAATAAAACGTGTATCATATTACATTCTAAAACCTTCTGAACACTACAGAGAGATGACAGATGAATCTGGGTGGAATTTTATTTTATTTTATTTTTATTATCTCTAGGTGGATTTTAAAGGTTTTATTTCAAAAGTGAAACATTAAATAACAGTCTCAAAAATTATTTTGTTTGATTGCTTTCCAATGCTTCTATTTGGTTGGACAATATTCTTGGGTTCTTAAAGTTATACTATATATTTAAATTTTGCTACCATAAAGATAGCATTTTATTGTCCAGAGAATTAAATTAAATACGAAGTGTCAATTGCTTATATACCAATATCTTTTAATCTTCTAAGATCATTTACTTGATTTTAAAAATTTTCAACTGAGTTTTCTGTTTAAATATGTATCCTTTCTGGTACCTTATGAGGAGGATATTTTTTATTACAAAAAGGGAATCCAGAAAATTTTTGTAAAAATGTCACGCCTCTGTCAGGTTCTGTTTTTATTCCCTAGCATTTAAGGTTAACTTTATTATTCTCACTTTTTTGCTTGATAAACAAGCAACAGCCAAATGGCAATAATAAAGCCTGGGTATAAATACTGTGTTAGCCCATAATCAAACGGGTTTCTTTTTGCAAGAATCCTTTACCAAATCTTGGCTAAAGTAGCATCTAGATAAAAGATATAGCTTCAGCCTAATTAATTATTTTAGAGGACATGGGCTAATCATTTTAAATGATTAATATTTTATTCCACTTTTATCATTTGGAGAACAAGTCCTTTGACCCAATTGGCCAGAAACATTAATCTTTCTAGAGAGTGTAGGAGATTATGATTGATTATGAAAGGAATTATAAAAAGCGTCCTATTCAGTTTTTGACATATATAAATTGATGCTACAAGATAATAGATGTGAGAATTAAGCAATGTTGGACAAATAAAAATTTTTCAAAATTTTCTTGACCTTCTCATCTGCTCAATATCCTTTATATCCATGAAGTTGAGATACTGAGGCTGTGTTATTCCACAGAACAGAGTTTTAACATAAATTTAATAGGAAAATATACAGCATTTTTAAAAGTACACATCTTTTCATAAGAATTAGTGGAAAGAAAGAAATAGATAGAGTAAAACAGGTAGAAAATGGTTAACCATTTTTTTCCTAAAGATGTGATCTGGCAGGAAGAAGATATGTATTACCTAACGGAGGGAGAGAAAAGGCCAGAGAGAACAATGACGAATCAATTAACTCTTGAGTCATGTATGAAATAGAGCAAAAATAACCTGATAATATTCTGTGGACTTGAGGTGACTTTCCCCAAGTTTTTCTCAATCTTCTTTGGACTTGGATGCTAAATTGACAGGAAATTTCTCTTCATTGGGTACATTTTCAGGGAATATTCAAAAGCTCGTAGAAGACTACCCAAGAGGAATAAATGGAGGACTGTGAGATAACACCCCATCTGAGTTACTGGGTGCCAAAGTGGGGTAGAATCAGCCAGGGAGAGCTGTAGAGTTCTGTCTGAGACACAAGGCATGTCTGCTGCAGAGCTCAGCCAAGACGGCAGGTGGACAAAGGGATCCAGATCACTTCGGTAGTGCATCACGGTACATCCCCTTTGCTGATTTACTTCATGCAGGAAGTTAAGGAAGAGAAAAGAGAAGGTGAACTGACTTTTTAAAATTCACACAACACATCCCTCATGAAGAAATACAGCACTGCCTATCTAAACTTAGGGTTTCTGCACTTTTCACTACATTACAGGTATTTATAAAAATCTGTGTATGTCTGATCAGACTGGATTATTGCTATAGGTTAGGTCAGTTCTAAATTCTGTAGAATATTTTAGTTAAATTTGTTGAGGATGAAATGGTATGGTAGACATAACTCTTGTCCTTTTAAGTTTATAGCTTATTTAGGAAAAAATGCAAAAAGACATGTGAAAGGCCAGGCCCAGTGGCTCACGCCTGTTAACCCAACAATTTTGGAGGCCAAGGTGAGTGGATTGCCTGAGCTCAGGAGCTGAAGGCCAGCCTGCGCTAGAGCTAGACCCCATTTCTAAAAATAGCTGGGCATTGTGGCGGGCACCTGTAGTCCCAGCTACTCTGGAGGCTGAGGCAAGAGGATTGTTTGAGCCCAGGAGTTTAAGGTTGCTGTGAGCTATAATGCCATGACATGCTACCCAGGGTGACAAATTTTGAGACTCTGTCTCAAAAAAAAAAGGCATGTAAAATTAAATACGAAGGTGAAGTTAAATATCAACAGGAAATTATATTTAACAGAAAACATGGAAAAATGGGCATTAAAATTTTGACATAGAAACAATTTATTAATATTTGAAATACTATCTAAGGCATGTTGAGATAATAGTGTTATGACACACTTTTACATACAGGCAGTCTCCAAGTTACAAACGTCCAATTTACATATAATTCGCACTTACAAATGGAAGATATTACAGAAAGTCCCCAAGTTACCAACGTCCAACTTACATATGACTTTCATTTATGAACATAGGCTTTTATAGGTAACAAGTAAATATACCTGTTTTAACTTATATCCAAATCAACTTAAGAACAAACCCACAGAATCTATCTGGTTCATAACCAGGGGGCTGCCTGTGTATGTTCATTTATACAACTCAATAGTGTATGCTAGAAAATTTGTTTAGTACAATCGTATGCCATACAGGTTTCAGTGGAGATTCAGAAACATATATAACAAAAGGAATATCCTATCCTCAAGAATCTTATAGTCTAAGCTTAAGAGAGAATAAATCCAATAAATAAGTCAAATACAAAATAAATAGGTTTACTGTGCTTGAGAAGTGTTCCTTGTAAAACAAAAAATATATCATGAGCCTGATGCAGACATGTGTCTCTTAACAATGGGGATATGTTCTGAGATAAGCATGCTTAGGTGCTTTTGCCATTATGTGAACATCTTATATCGTTCTTACACAAACCTAGATGGGACAGCCAACTACATCCCTACACTGTATGGTATAGACTACTGCTCCCTGGCTACAAACCTGGATGGCATCTGATTGTACTGAAATTATAACACAATGAGAAGTATTTGTGTACCTAAACATATCAAAGCATAGAAAAGGTACAATGAAACTACAGGGTACTTACCATGAATGGAGCTTGCAGGACTAAAGTTGCAAGTAAGTGAGTGAGGGGTGAATGAATGTGAAGACCTATGACACAGTAAATTTCTGTAGACTTCATAAATACATTAAACTTAGGCTACACTAAATTTATAATAAACTATTTTTCTTTCTTTAGTGAGAAATTAATCTTAGCTTATTATAACGTTTTTACCTTTTAAAATTTTAAATTTTTGTTAGCGGTTTCACTCTTTTTTAATAACACCACTTAAAACACAAATACATTATAAAGCTATATAAAAATATTTTCTTTCTTTCTATCTTTTTTATAAGCTTTTTTCAATTTTTAAAAGTTTATTTTTTTAAGATTTTTTTATGTTAAAAACTAGGACACAAACATACTCATTAGCCTTGGCCTACGTGAGGTTGAGATTATCAAGATCTCCATCTTCCATTTCCACATCTTGTCCCTTGGAAAGTTTTCAGGGGCAAAAACACATGTGGTACCATCGTCTCCTATGATAACAATGACTTCTTCTGGAATCCCTCCTAAAGGACCTGCCTATGCTTTTTTACAATTAATTCTTTTTATATATATACAGAGAGTACTAAAAATGTATATACATTTTAAGAAAGGAAAAAAACTGCAGTAAAATTGTAATATTCAAATTCTGATATCATTTGTTATGTGGTACGTTGTATCTTGTATCTATGGTAATTGGAAAAGTCAAATGTGACTTGAGTATTACAATTGTACTACACTTTTTTCTTTCTTAAAATGAGTATATATATTTTGGCACCTCTGTATGTAAGTAAAATGAGCACACTCTAAAATAATAGTAAAAAGTATGGCATAGTAAGTATATAAGCCATGACATAGCCATGTTAATTATCAAGTATTATGTAATGCACATAATTGTATGTGACATAATTTTATGTGACTGACAGCTTATCAGATTTGTCTATATCAGCATCATCACAAACACATAAGTAATGCATAGCTATGATGTCATAGGCAATAGGAATTTTTTTTATCTCCATTACAAATGTACAGGGTCAGAGTTGTATACGCTGACTATCACTGACACAAATGTTCTTATGTGGCGTGTGATGATACTTATTTATAAATAAAGCTGCCATCCAGGGGGACTAATGTTATTACTGAAAACAACAACAACAACAACAAGTTTTTGAAGGAGAAAACAGTAGGAGATTAAACTGCAAATACTGACAGTAGCCAGATGTTTCAGTGTGTGGATGATTGGACTCTGCAGGTCAGATACCATGTAATAGGTAGTGTGGAACCACATAAAGTTACAAATGAGTGACATATTTCAAACTTTTCTTAGGAAGAAAAATTTTGCCAGGTCCAACAAAGAAAGGGTAAAAACCTATACAAATTACTGGAGCCCAGATAAATGTGTACGGCAATGCAAGGGTTAGATAAGGATTTTTTGCTCCTATGCATTACTAGAAGTCCTCTGAAAAGTTGTCACAAAAGAGCAACTTGCTTTCAATGGTCCCAAATCTTTTTTTTTTTTTTTTTTTTTTTTTTGTGGTTTTTGGCCGGGGCTAGGTTTGAACCCGCCACCTCTGGCATATGGGACCGGCACCCTACTCCTTGAGCCACAGGCGCCGCCCAATGGTCCCAAATCTTAAAAGAAATGTCTGCAGAATGGGTAGAAGCATTAAATCAAGAACATAAAAAACCTAATTAGTCTCCTAGTTATTTCTTCCTCTCATTGACTCATTCATTTATGAATTTATAAGGTCCTTTCTGAGTTCCTGTAATATACCAGGAATATAGTGAATAACAGGGATCTGTGATTAATAAAAACTGATGTCTCTTTTGGGAGACTTGAAATTGACATAACATCCCTTCAGTATTATAAAGAAAAGGTAGACATATGTAAAGAATTAATAGAGGCAGAGAGAAGAGATGATTCACTGTGTCTCCCAGAGGATAAGGAGACCAAGTGATGATTGAGTCAGGTCTTTTCAAAATTGTAAATGACGGGAAGAAATGGAGGATAAAATGTCCACTGGGGAAAAGGGGTAAAATGAGTAAAATGAGAAGAATACAGGAAAGGGCGTTACAGATGTAACATGGAGGAGCGATGGCTTGTAACTCAAATCTGAACCAATAATGGGTTTGTCTAAAAAGAAAAGTTTTCCAGAGAAGTATTAATGATAATTAATAATTCCTCCCTAGCTCAACTAATATGGTGAAATTTAACTTCTGTTATTCTAAGTGAAGAGTTTCAACCTACAGTTAAAGTATAATAATTGGATCGTGAAAGAGAATCAAGAACGGAGATTTAAATGTTGGATTGAATCATACAGGGGAGGAACATAAGGAAGACTATGTTTAGAGTTAAGTGTTGTTAAATTATTTTATTCCTCTTACTGTCAAAAGCATTGGAATTAAATTAAGTGAAACTTCGAACTAGCCTTGGCAATGGGGTTAAATGAGCTGTACCTCATTTTTCATTATTATGTTTTTTCACTCACAGAAAAAAATAGAGGTCATTTAACTTTTATTCTAATTCTGCCAAGTTTGTTCAAATTACACTGCTATTTTTAGATTATCAATTTACTAGCTTTAAAATCAATATTTCAGAATATCTCATGATATTAACTAGCCAGGAGTGAGATTTTATTTTCCCTAGATAATTTTAGGTTAAAAATATATTATGAAAGTCATTATTTTCCTTGGAAATGATCCTTACAGTGAATTAAATTGTAAAATTATAAAATAAGAAATAACATACTAAAGGAGACCCTTTATAGATGTTTATGCTAGAATAAAAAGTTAGGTAGTTTCTAGCTTAAATTCCTTATATTATAATTGCCCAAAGAGCATTCTATGAATTAGAGCTGCTCAAGGGATAAATTTGGCTTCTTCAGGAGATAATGAATTCCTCATTAGGGAGGAATAGGATGGATTTAAAACATATGGTAACATTTAGGATTGTAGAACTTTAAGTGAAATTATTTGCTCAAAATTACTCAAGTGATTTGAACATACATCTTTTACCTACTCGAACTCTATATTTTATATCTAAAATCTTTAACATTCATCAAAGTTATATTGTAATTTTTCATTAATTAATGATTAGTAAGCAAAGCAAATTCCAGCCCCTATGCAAATTATAGGATGTCCTGAAAGGAAATTGTAGCTGAATGTACCTTTATTTACAAAATATTCATTACAAAGTTTTACAAAGAGGTGGCTAAAATGTAAATAATATTTTGTGAAACTCTGCAATGAATATTTTGTAAATAGGCTACATTGAGCTACAATCCCATTTTCCTTTGTATGGTGACCTTTAGGGCACCCTATAATAATCTTTCTCTTGCAAGGATCACATGAAGCGTGGGATATAGCACAATTAATATCTTACCTTTCCTTTTTCTTTGGGCTAGAAACTGTTTTGGGGTTAGATGTCACATTCTTTTAATCAAAATAATCAGTCCAAATCTAGACTATGCTCTTAAAGAAGAATTCTGAGTGGCTGTAGTTATTCTTTCAGAAGTTAATACCGTGAAGGAGAAATTTCTTCAGCTGCTGTTTAGAGATGTCCTTGGGCTGACTTAAACCTCCTGAGATTAATGTATTGGGAAAAGATCTGCCTCAGAACTGCTGAAAGATTCTCTTCCACCTGTTCAATTTTACTGGGCAACTGCTAACCTGTGAGTAGGGTGACTTATGGAACAGATGCTTAGAAATACTTTATGTACTGTAATGTAGTAAAGCAGTGCAGTGTTGAAGCATGCTAGGTCCCTGCTGACCCTGGAAATATTAATGTTAGAATGTGTTTATAGTAATTTTTTTCTTTTCAGTTTCTTCAATCAACACATACTAATATGTACTCTCCAGGACCTAGGAATATACTGGTGAAATGTTTCATTCTGATAAAGAAAAAAAAAACCCAAAACATAGAAATAAGAACTGACTTTTCAGAGCAGTTAAAATTCTCTTTATGTTACTATAATGACAGATCCATGTCATTATACATTTTTCCAAATCCATAAAAGATGCGTAAGCAAGAGTGATCTCCTATGTTAATGATGAACATTGGGTTATTATCATGTGTCCATGAAGGTTCATCAGTTTTACCAACTGTGCCACTTTGGACAGGGGTGTTCATTCTAGGGGAGGCTGTGTCTATGTGGGGGCAGAAGTGTCTGCTCAAATTCTGCTTTGACCCTTACAACTGTGCTGAAAAACAGTCTGGGTATGACATGTGAATTGTGTAAAAAATAATTGATGTGATGGAGAATGTGTGAAAACTTCTTACATGGAAAGATTTATTGATATTTGAGTTGAGAGAAGAGCATTGAGAAGAAGGCAGCTGTGCAAAGACCTACGGAGGTTTCCAAGTAGACACATAAAGTACAAGATTTGAACACAAAAATACACTTGGTCATTTTTAGAGACAGGAAAAGGCTAGTGGAGCCACAGAGAGAATTGAAGACTGGCCAGTTGGAATGCCTTCTACAATAGGATAATTTCAATTCTATGCATCTTATAATGAACCATTTGATTTCTTATATTTGAGCAATGAGATATACATCAGGTTTATATAGCTTTGAGGAACAAGGTAGGATTCAAGAGGTTCAATATAAAGCTATGGCAACAAGTTGTGCAGGTAAGACCTAATGGTAGCCTGGATCGGTTTGGAACTAAAGAAAGTAGGGACTCTGATTCAGAATTTATTTTGAACATTGAGCCAGAAGAACTTACATGTGGATAAAGGATGTAAAGGGAAACATTGAAGCAGAGTTATTCCCAGATCCTTGCCCTGAATAATTAGGTGGAGCTAATCTAATGGGTAAAATATGAGCATTTACTTGTTGATCAGTCTTCCTGCTTTGTATTCTTTACTCATAAAAATAATCTAAAACCTGTATTTTTTTTTTTAATGTTTCTTAGCCTTCCACCTAAACATTACTTGGTTTTCTTCCATAGGCTATTTCCCATGATTGGCAGATTTAATAATAATGCCACTCACTTCATCCTACTTACCTAGTTGTTAGGTCATTCCTTTGTAGTCTTTAAAGTGGTGAATTCATTCATTTCTCCATAACAATTTACTGGTTACTTGCAAAAAAAAAATAATAATTCCCTGATATATATATATATATATTTTTTTTTTTTTTTGAGACAGAGTTGCACTTTATCACCCTCGGTAGAGTGCTGTCCCATCACAGTTCACAGCAACCTCCAACTCCTGGGCTTAGGCAATTCTCTTGCCTCAGCCTCCAGAGTATCTGGGACTACAGGCACCCGCCACAATGCCCAGCTATTTTTTGTTACAGTTCGGCCGAGTTGGGTTCGAACCTGCCATCCTCTGTATATGGGGCTGGCGCCCAACTCACTGAGCCACAGGCACCGCCCTAATTCTCTGATTTTAATACAAACATAAATAAAATGTAGTTTCTTCTCTTAAGTAAGGTAGCAAGTAAGAAAAGCCAAAGATCTTAAGACTAAGTCCTCTTAGAGGCATTTTTATTACTTAAACTTTAATATAGTAGGTCATGAATAATACAGAGAAATTTATTGATTGTTGTTGAACAGTATGGAGTCAGTGGTATGCATTTAGAAAATATCAAGCTCTTTATAAAGTGGTAGAAATAATAATAATTATGTACAGTTTTAGAAAAAACCTTATGGAAAGAAAATTACGTATTTCCTTATTAGTCCAGATTATCAGAAACTGTAATATTTGACAAATAAATGCAATTAAGATGACTCATTTCTGTTATTTATCTTGTCCTATTACTTAAAAATGAATCCTCTTACTGATGCTATTATTCTTCACAAAAGCAGAAAAGTCAAATCCCTGAATCCTAGCCACAGAACCGATCCTTTTGGGAAAGATAACAGATCAAAATATTATATTTTATCAGCATTTGTTGTTTAACAAATGCCTTAAAGCCCAGAAGTGAGTTATTGAATCATTTCAATCCTTATGCTTATGGAAGGATGATAAGATGATATGTGATAACTTTAAAATTATATATTTCCTATCTGATTGCTGTGTGTTTGGGTGTGGCCATCGGTGTTGCTAATAGCAATCTTTGCTGTAAGTGGTCATTGTGCAAGTTAAGGAAAGCGAATCTGCTTATTCAACGGTCATGCAATGAAACTTCTCAGCGGTACAAAACCTAGCAAATTTTGAAAGTATCAGCTATCATTCCAAAAGAAAAGATTCTTTTCAATAAATCATGCGGTTTAGAATTTTTAATAACATCTGTTCAGGAGCATCTAAATATACCAATTATAATAAGATTTATCATCTACTAAGAAATATAACAGTAAATAGATGGGGCAGGATCAAATAAAAAAAGAGCTTGGAGTGTATAAGAAGAGCAAATTGCCCCTAATTATCTTCATTATTTTAAGGTTGAAATTAATCATCTTGTCATACTTTCTCTTTATATAATTCGTACCACACAGTCAGTAGAATATCTAGAATAATATACCCAAAATAATTATGGCTAAGAATGTATCGGAAACCCTTCCTGTAGGACACCCTGGTGCTTATGCTGTGTCACAACCCTTTCTTCATGGATAATTATATTTTTCTACTTAAGTTTTGAAATTTATGTTAATGAATATTTTACATGTATGATTTAAGATTAAAATTAAGTGATACTATTATTTATATGAAAATATTGTGTAGGATAATGTGTAACCAGTGATATAGGCTATCAATACACTTTATATTTTAAATATTATGCATTAAATATTACATATTTATTCCTACTTTGGTGTATTATGGGCTTTCACTCTGAAGATTAATGTTTATGACTTTAGAGTTTGTTGCATTTTATGAATTGGTTCATATTCTTAATCACAGTAAAAATGCCTGATTTCTGAGCCTTGAAGGCTTGTTCCAGTTTACAGAACAAAGCTGTTTTCATGCCTCTAGAACACTGTATTATTTTGCATTTTTATGCAATGTTTAGAATTTTACTCAAAACTTTAGAGGATGATGATTTAAAAGTGTTTTGCCACATAGTTATTTCTAAATGACATAACTAGCCAAATGAATGCTCAAGTTTAGGTTCTTAAAAATTAGACAATTACTACTGAACATATTACAAATAAAATACAGTTAGTATTGATTACAAAGGCAAGAAAAATATAAAAGAGGGACAAGATTTTTCAGACCAGACAACAATCTAACATTTCTGTGTATTTCCACTAACTATGACTATGGTGAATTTTAATTTATTTAAAATTTGAAATCATGCTGTGTGAAATATTATCTGTTTCATTTAACATTATCTATTTCCTCATTATATTATTTTAACATCTAATCACTTTCATGATTAGAAAAATACCAAACATATGGTCAAAAACAGTTAAAATATTTTCTCCTGTTGGGCATTTAACGTATTGTCTCCAATTTTTAATGGTTCCATTAACTCTTCCATTTCTGTATAAATGTTTCTCCAGATTATTTAAATATGCTTTAATCATAAGACTAAAAATATACAATTTCAACTAAAAGAAATAAACTCACATACATAAATTAATATCAATCAACTTTCTTCTATTTTTGAACCATTTCATTACTGAGTTTTAAATAAATATAGAATACAATAATAAAAGCATGCTGTATTTTCCATTTATTTATATCATCTGCAATTTCTGTCCTCAGTGATTTATAGTTTTCACTTTAGAGTGTTTTTTTTAACCTCCTTCATTAAATACATTCCTAGGTATTTTATTTTCTTTGTTGCTAATGTAAAAGGTATTGAGTCTTTGATTTAATTCTCAGCTTGACTGTTGTTCATGTATAGGGAAGCTATTGATTTGTGTACACTGATTTTTGTATCCCAACACTCTGCTAAATTTATTTATCAATTCCAGAAGTGCCTTGGCAGAATATTTGGAGTTTCTCGATACAAGGCCATGTCATAAGCAAAGAGTGATAGTTTGACCCTTTCTGTCCCTATTGGAATACTCTTAGTTTTTCTTCTCTTGTCTAATTACTCTGGCGAGGACTTCCAGTACTTTGTTGAATAGAAATGGTAACAGTGGGCAATCTTGTCTAGTTCCAGATCTAAGTGGGGTAATTTTCAATTTTTCCACATTGAGTATGATATTGACTGTGGGTTTGCTATGTGTGGCTTTTATAATTTTGGGGTTCATTCCATATATGCCTATTTTGTTAATAGTTATTACCATAGAAGGTGTTGAATTTTGTCATGTGCTTTTTTCTGCATCTATTGATATGGTCATATTATCTTTGTTTTTTCCTCTGTTTATGTGGTTAATCACATTTATAGATGCCTGTATGTAGAACCATCCTTGCATTGCTGGGATGAAGCCCACTTTCTCATAGTGGATTATTTTTGAATGTGCAGCTGAATTTGGTTTGCTAAAATTTTATTGAAAACTTTTGCATCTATATTCATAAGGAATTTTTATCTATAACTATTTTTTAGTTTGTGTTTTTTTCTGGCTTTAGTATCAAGGTGACCCTGGTTTTGTAGAATGAATTGGGAAGGATGCCTTCCTTCTCAATATGAAATAACTACTTCAATATAGGTACCAGTTCCCCTTTGTAGGTCTGGTAAAATTTGGCTCTGAAACCATTGGGTCCTATTTTTTATTTTATTGGAAGTTTTTTTTTTTTTTTTTTTTTTAAATGTTGCTTTCATTTCAATACTCAATGTTGGTTAGTTTAGGAATTCTTGTTCTTTCTGATTGAGCCTAGTAAGGTCGTATGCTTCCCAAAATGTGTCCTTTTCCTTAATGTTTTCCAGTTTATGTGAATAGAAGTTTTATATTATTTAGAGATTTTTTTTTTTTAATTTTTGTCGTATCACTTGAAATATTTCTTTTTCATTTGTGATTGGTTTTATTCGGGGCTTTCTTTTCTGTTTTTGGGTTAATCTAGCAAGATGACTGTTGATTTTATCTTTGCAAAGAACCAAATATTTGTTTCCTTAATATTCTGTATAATTATTTTATTATCAATTTCACTTAGTTCTGCACTGCCCGTAGTTTTTTTTTTTTTTTTTTTCTTTTTTTCCTGCTGGGTTTGTGATTGTTTTCTTCTTCCTTTTCTAAATCTGAGAGACAATTTGTTAAATTGTTGATTTGCAATCTTCTTGTTTTTGGATGTAGACATTTAAGGCTATTAATTTTCTTCTGAGGACTATATTTGCTGATTCCAACAGATTTTGATAACTTGTATCTACTTTGTCATTTAGTTCAAATAATCTTATGATTTCCGTCTTAATATCCTCCTTGACCCAATAATCATGCAGCACTAGGTTGTTTAATGTTCATTACCTTGTGTAGAATTAAATGTTTCTTTTGGAATTGATTTCTAATTTTATTCTATTGTGGAGAAGATACATAGTCTATTTTCTATTTCTTTTTAATTTCTTGAGACAAGTTTTGTGGCCTAAGATGTGATTAATCTTAGAGAATGTTCCATGTGCTGATAAGAAGAATGTATATTCAGGAGTTTTGCAGAGAATATTTTGCAAATGTTAAGCCCATTATATCCAGAGTCCTGTTTATGTTCTGTGTTTCTTTGTGTATTTTTTGTATGGAGGATCTTTTTTGTATGGAGGAATATGCCAGTGGAATATTGATGTTCCTCAGCAATTGTGATGTTTATCACTTTGTTCAGGGGTAATAGGGTTTGCATTATATACTCAGCAGCCCAATAAATATCTACCAGCCTAAATCCAATCAAATTATAAATTCAGAGACTATATACCACAATGACTCAAGAGGTAAAACAAAGTAGTGAAATTCTGTTTAATAGGATGAATAGACATCCAGCCAATGTATAAGTTATTTCAATAAATGAGTATTGATTGAACTTCTCTCAAGTGGCATAGGATGCCTTAATGGATTAAAAAATGCAAGTGGCATAGGATGCCCGAATGGATTTAAAAAATGCAAAAATACATCAAATTCGCTAGGATTCATTAAGGTTCAAGGTGAAGAAATGAAAACAATATTCCATGAAATGCAAAAAAAGAAAGTTTGTTAGATGTTTTCATATCAAATAACACACATTACAAAGCAACAAAAGCAAAGAAAGACAAAGATAATCGTTATAAAGGGGAAAGGGGAAAAGTCAACAAGAAGACACAATTCTAAATATGCACCAGAGGTGCTCCCTTACTTATAAAGTAATCCCTTTGAAATATTTGAATGATAACTTGTTCTTTTCAAAAAATTTTCATCAGCCTTATCTAGAAGATACTTTATTTTTAATTTTTGGTTCAGCTTAGACTGTAGGGGTTTATTACTTACACCCTGATCTTAGAATTCTTTACCCAAATCTGCCTCATCATTTGTACTCGATAACCCTAGGTAACCCAACTTTTGTCTTAACGATGGCTTTAAAGCCCTGCAGCCCTTTGTTCACTCATTCTGCCCTTTTCTTGTATGACTCCTTTTTATTACTTTTTCCATCTTAAACTTCTAGTACCTATTCCCTCTCTTTTACTTTCATTTCTTAACTTTGTCTCCTATTTTACTCAGCAGATAGAAATAATGAATAGAAGTTGTATGTCTGTCTACTTACTTGTGCTTCTCCATGCATGTGGATTCTCTACAATCTAGGGCAATCTCTAGGCTTGGATATTGGATCAGTATGTTCTTAGATATCCTAGAACCATGTTCTAATAGTGAACTACCCTATTTCATATCATTAATTTTCTCCTTACTTGATTATTCTGGTGAATACACAAAGATTCTCTATTTTCATATTTTGCAGAAAAAGGAAATTTCGTTGGCTTCATGTATCTTGAGAGTTGGCAAACACAGTCTAAATTAGCTGCCTAAATAGCGAGGTGTTGTGTCAGGCACTGGTAGTCCCAGCTACTTGGGTGGGAGGCTGAAGCAAGAGAATTGTTTAAGACCAAGAGTTTGAAGTTACTGTGAGCTGTGATGCTACAGCATTCTACTGAGGGTAACTTAGTGAGACTCTGTCTCAAAAAGAAAAAAAAAAAAATAGCTGCCTAAGTGCTCCAAATGTAGCTGCCGATATATTCCTTAATTATGCTACTTATTATTTATTAGTACTACTTTCTTTATTCTACCTTCATCCATTTTGGTTTTAGAAACTGTAAATTTGTCATTAATTCACAATAAGGTATAACTCTTTCAACATCTCGGTATATTTTCGTGTGCTATTCCTATTACCTGGAATTTATATCATTTTTCTCAGCTCCCTGGTAATTGCACATTCATGCTTCAATACTTTTTTTAATTCTCTCTCCTCCCTGTGGACTTTCCTCTTTTCCTTGTAAATTAGCACATCTTTTGCCTGTATTATCCCAGCATTAGGACATTTTATTATAATAATCGTAATAAATCAGTTTGTTATGTGTTGAATTATTTCTCCTCAAAATGCAGATATTCAAGTTCTTGCCCCATTTTCTCAGAATATAACCTTATTTGTAAATAAGGTCACTGCAGGTATAGTCATACCTATAGTTAGCCACTATAGTTAGCCACTATGACCTCATATTAAATGAGGTGATACTGAAGTGGGGTTGGCCCCTGATCCAAAGATTGATGTCCTTATAAAAAGTGCAAATTTAAACATGCAGAAAGAATACAAAGTGAAAATGAGAAAGATATCAGACTGATGTTGTACATACTAAAGAACACCACAGATTGCTGGTAGACAACTATAAGACAGAAGAGCAGATGGAAAAACTTCTTCCTCACATACTTCAGAAAGAATCAATCCTTGATTCTTTGACTTCTGACCTACAGATTGTACCACAGTACTTTCATATTTGGTTAGGGTATATTGTATTAGAAGTCCCAGCAAACTTAACAGTTTTGTTTTCTCTTACACACGAAAAACTCTTCTTTTGTGTCTAATTGATCTCTGTATAAATCCTCCCTCCAACAACCAATTCCCCAAATCAAACGATCATTATCAATGTTAATTGATAAATAACATTGAGATAAATAAGTAAAAGAATTAATGAATGAATCATACCAGAGTATGAAAAATTTCTAACTAATTGCTGTGGCTTGAGATTATAAGCATAAGAAATATTGGAGATGGTATAAAAGATATAAACAGTGAAAAATGAGGTGGCAAGTTTTTCACTGAATATCCATAGAAACATTTAAATCTCTGTAGCCTTTTCAATACTACAAACATTCATTTATATTTTGAATTTTTGCACCTGAACCTACTCTCTTCACAGTTGTTTCAATATGACCCTTTCTGAGTTCTTACCACCTTTCCAATTCCCTATATCTAATTTCTTGTGTAAACTTCTGTGGCAAATGTCCTGACACTTCTGTCTGTTCACACTGATTAAATTTCTCTATTGTCCCTCGTCACTGTATATGAATTTTTATTTGTTAAGAGACTTGAACTGTAGGATATTGCCTTCTGGATATTTTTTTTTCCTATCTCCAATTTGGGGGGGGAACCAACCAAAGGTTTTTTTTCTGATTTTACTCTAGCTTCAACAAAAAAAGTGGAATGGTTTACAAAGAGGTCAAGAACAAAACATTGTTAAGAAATAAAATGATACCACATACTAGACTCAGGAGATTCTCAGAAGAAATAAATGGCATTAAATGGAACTTTTCTGTGCTAGATTTTTCTTCAGCCACATTTTATAACTTTTTAGATTGATGCTCTTTGTAACAACGTGTGCAAAATTATTTGCAGGGGAAGCATCGTAGTCATCAGAGTAGTAAAATGAATTAGATTTAACTTAGGTAAATCATCAAACAAGTTAATTGCTTGGGACTATCCAAAGACTGGAGAAATGGAACACTCATGCCTTATAATTCTCATTTCATCAAGTAAGACAATATGCAGGTATTTGAAATCAGATCCTTTGCTGATTATAACAAATAAATTTGCTGAGAAATCGGGCAAATATGTACTTAGTAGGATTTCTAACAACTCCAGGAAACTTATAGGGTACATGGTGTATTGAGATCAGGGACATTTTCATTTATTTCCCATCAGGGGACATTGCTAACAGATGCTATCTGAATTTAAAACTTTGATATAGATTCATTGCATTCCTCTACTGGAGGAACAGAGGTTACTAAGTTTATTTTACAATTTCTTCCTAATGAAGAGTTAGGCAACCAGTGGTAACATTATGTTTTTTTAACTTTTACCGTGTATTTCTAAGTCAAAATTTTCATTAATAATAACAAGTACATTAAATAAGTATATTTAATATTTTTAAATTGTCATATTTTTTAATTTACATTTTGAGGAAATAAAAATTTAGCAGAACTGCATTTTATGAAATACTTCTTCATATTTATGGTAACATATTGGACCCTCAGAATTATATTTTTATAGAAAACTATTCCCCAAATTAACTTACAAGCCACAAGGAAAAAATATATGAAGAGAAAATCATTAACTCTCTTTTCTTCTTCATATCAATGGTGCCAAAAAATGTATACACATGTTATGGGATGTTATCTATGTATTGTTTTTCAAAGTTGAATTGAATTATAGCAGCGGTATGTAGTATGACATTTTCCCAGAAGATGGTATTAATCAATTGAAGTTTGCATCGCCTAGGACCAGAAGGACAGTAGAAAAAAATGGCGGAAGCATGCTTGTAGATTGACGAGCACACAACTATTTTGAAGTGGTATTTGAAATTCAAGAATGTTGTGGAAGTATTGAAGCATTGCATCTGCAATAAAACTTCCAACACACTGAACAATTGTGTGTATCTATGGTAAGTTTGAGATGCATAGTACTGTGTTTGATGTTCATGACATTAAATCCAGGAGGCCTTGCCCAACAAGAAGTTCTTCTGTAGTGTTGAGACAATTTACATGCTTGTCACAGAAATCTACCAAACAATGTGCGTGATAGACAGGAGTTAGCAAAACAAGAATATAATGCATTCTTAAAACAACAACATCAAAAGTTTTTATCCCAAGATTTCATGAACAAATATGTAATTCATTCTTTACTCTTGGGCTCAGCCTCCCAAGTAGCTAGCTCCCAAACTAGCCTGGCTAGTTTTTTCTGCATTTAGCAGAGATGGGTTCTGTGGTCTCACTCTTGCTCAGGTTGGCCTCCAGCTCTTGAGCTCAAGCAGTCTTTCTGCTTCTGCCTCCCAGAGTCCTGGAATTACAAGTTTGAGCCACCGCACATGGCCATGATTCATTCTTAAAAGAGCAAAGTGGAAAGGTTTTATTCCAAGATCACATGCCCAGAAACATGAGTGCTTTCTTCAAAGAGAATTTGCCAGGAAAATGGATAGGACACGGAGGTATGGTTGAGTTTCCTCCATGTTTTCTTGACTTAACATCTCTTGACGTCTACCTACGGGGAACACCATAGGAGATGGTGTACCATAGAATACCGGCTGCACTGTGGTGCTTCAGGAAGAAATTGAAATGATATGCCCAGGGATACAACTGGACACTTCAGTCAAAGTTGCTCAAGCAGTAGTTCATTATCAGAAATGTCTAGATGCAGATGGTAACCTCTGAACACCTCTTGCATTTGCAGAAGTCAAATGTGACTTGTATTCATCTTTTGTTATTGGCGTATACTGAGCATTACAGCTTTTTAAAAAATGCGTGTACATTTTTTGACACCCTTTGTATAGATATCAACTTATGAGTATAGCATAGGAAATACTGAGTTCCCAATTTTTTTGTTGTTTTGCATTCTATATCAAAACATAATTTTATTTTATTTTTTCTTTAAAACTACATATAAGTACAAGTGCTTATTCAAAGGTGATTCTGATATGTAGCTAGATAATAGATGGAACTTTAAGCTATTGGACAGAATTTCATAAACTAATAATAATAAAAATTGCAATAATGCATGGAAACTAAATGATACTGGGATAAATGTACTCAATGCACAAGCAACCAGTCTGTTAAAAGGTAGTGCTAATGTACTGTTTGTCTACAATCTTACAAAAAGGAAATAGCATCTGTAGGAAAAAGCAAGTTTCCATGCTGTGCTATACTAAATACATCAGGCTTTCTCAAACAACAACAACAATAACAACAACAAAATAAAAAGTTACCATGTAAGATAAGGTTGTGAGAGTAAAAACGAAATAAAATAAAACAAAATTCAAACCTACTCACACAATTGAGATACATTTTTCAGAGAGGGTGGTCTAGACATAGCAAGCAGTGCAAGACTTACACAGTTACCCAATGGAACGCTTACTTGGCACCCATTTCCTGGTGGAACAGTCTCACCAACTTATAAACAGGCAACATGCCGTCCTAACAGATGGTTGTGCATATTTTCAGCCAAAGAATGAACATCAAATGTATCTGCTGAGGGCAGGAGTCCCTCTCAAAAACACCCAAACAGCTGTGTGTCCTAGGGATATAAATCAAGGGTTGAAGATAGCTTGGATTCCATTCCTAATCCATCTCTTGGTGAGATTAAGTTCTTGTTCCCAAGTTGGCTTCTTTCTTCCATAACAAACATTCTTTATACATTGTTCGGTGTGAGTTGAGCTGTGTTCAGAGTGCTGAAGTATTTTACTCATAAATTTCTTCATTTCAGTTAACGTCTTGAATGTTATATCCAAAGGAAATAGTAGATATGAACTCAGATCTGATATTGGTTGATATGTGTTGCCATCATTGTTAGAATTATTATTTATAGTCACAACTCTTTGTGTAACCATAAAATATCTATTTTTAAGGTTTCCTGTTGAATATAAATGCCTCTACACTTTTGCAATGACAGAAAGGAGAATTAATCCATTTTCATCTAGACAAATTTGTCCTCAGTTATATGAAATGCAATACTATCTGAGAATGATAATCATGATCTTATTTCTTAAAGTTGCATGTAATAAATTTCATGTTTTATAGTTATTGTATATTCCTCAGAAAATTCCTTTCAGGAACCACACAATGTCATAATGTTGTGTACCTATTTTTATTTTTATTTTTTCTGATGGATGGTTGTGCTGCCGTGGCCACCTACAGGACAATTAAAAAATATCATAACCCTTTTAAGAATCTTCTAGATATTTTATCCTACTATTTATAACTAAAAGCATTATGACAGAAATTAGGGAAGATTTCTATAGGTAAAGATAGCAAATGCACAAATATCCTGATAATATTTAAATAATCTTAACCATAGTTAGTTAAATTGTACAATATTTATTACAATAATATATTCATTACAATTTTAATTTTCTTTAAAATTATTAAATTTTTTGGCAAGGAAATTCTGGATCAATAATGTACATCATTTCTCAATAATAATACATTAGGAAGTATTAGAAGTATTCCTATCAAAAATAAGAAGGCAATGATGCTTAAAGTAAAATGCATATTATTTTTATATTTATTTATCTTTGTACATTATAATTAACAATGAGGTTACACAAATGAACAATTTTAAAACATATATGTATTATTTCATGTAAATAGCCTGATTTTATTAATTAATACTGAAGAAAATCATTTAAATGTTAGAAACAAGGAGGGTTGATCACACAATTGATGGACATATTTACAAATAAATGTAATGTATTGGACATTGGCCTAGGCAAAATTGTATTACTAAAATCCCAAAAGTAAATACAACAAAAATAAAAATAAATAAATAGGACTTAACTGAATTAAAAGGCTTCTGGACAGATTGAATAGACAACCTACAGAATGGAAGAAAATATTTGTAAACTATACATCTGATGAAGGGCTAAGAACCAGAATCTTTGAAGAACCCAACAAATTGTCAAAAAGAAAACAAACAAGCCCATTAAAAATTGGGGAAAGATATGAACAGAAGATTTTCAAAAGAAAATGGATAAATTGCCCACAGACTTGTAAAAAAAAAATGCTCAATATCACTAAACATCAGAGAAATGCAAGTTGAAACCACAATGCGATACTACCTTACCCCAGTCAGAATGACCATTATTAAAAAGTTAAAAATACGAGATGCTGGCGTGGAAGTAGAATGAGACGAACACTTATTAACTGTTGGTGAAACTGCAAATTAGTACAAACTTGAAAGAAAACAATGTTAAGAATCCTCAAAGAAATAGTTGTAGACCTATCGTTCAAATCAGCAATCACACTACTAGGGAATCTATGCAAAGGAACAGAAATCATTTTATCTAAAAGACATCTGCACTTGAAGTTTTTCCCAGCAATATTCACAATTGAAAGAGGTGGAACCCACCTAAGTGCCCATCAATTTGTGAGTGGATAAAGTAAATACACACACACACACACACACACACACACACAGAGTACTCCTATCACTCAGCCATAAAAAGGAATGAATTAATATCTTTTGCAGCAATTTGGATGGAACTGGAGATCATTATTATAAGTCAAGTACCCCCGGAAAGAAAAAACAAACACACACATGTACTCACTAATAACTGGGAGCTAAATGATGGGCATAAAGAGATGTAAAGGACATTGGCAAGCAAGAAGAGGGGAAAGTGGGAAGGTGTAAGGGATAAAAACTTGCCTATTAGGTATATGAGCACCTTTCTGGTAACGGGCTTACTAAAAGCCCTGACTTGAGCCTTATACAAGGTATAACAAAAACATTTGTACTCTATTAATACTTTGAAATTAAAAAGATAATTTAGAGCCTTTAAGAAGCTGATTTAAAGTATTCTACAAGTTTAAGGAACATCCTAAATTATTTAATTGTTATAACTTAGAAGAAACGTATATAAACATGCTGACAGATGAGCAGATAACTATGAAATGAGCAGAGATGAGAGGCGCTCAACTTTAAGATGTCAAGTCTCACTAACTAAATTTGTACATAAACAATTTTTAATTAAGATATTATCCTTATATTTCAAAAACTAAAAATGTGAAAATAGCTGGAAAAATCTGAAAAAAAAAATGAATAAATAAAAGCATAATGAGGCAAGAGCCACTCTACCAGCCATGTAAACAGGACACCAATGTTACTTAAAATGTATAATATTGGCATGGCAATTGGCTTTCTAAGGGGTGTAAATAAATAAAGCCAAGTATGTGAGGAATTGTAGCTGAGGATCAAGAAGACACCTCAAAGCCGTAAGAATATTTCATCTCTTATTTAATAAATTGAATAATAGGCTAACTACTGAAGCATTTATGAAATGAAGCAATAGAAGAGAATAAATATAGTATACAATTTTACTTCTTTTCTAAAAACACTTAAAATTTTTTCCAAAGAAATTAGCTATTTGAATGTAAAATGGGGCAGCTTAAAATATTAATTATAAGGAGAAATGTATTTCTCTTTCAGGGCAGGGAAGGTACTTTTACATATGGCATGGAAACCTTCAGGAACCATAAATGAAATGGAAGCAAATAAAACTTTAAAACCCTTTTATTAGTTGGGTTAATGCTAGCTTCTGTAAATAACAATCGTAAAGTATTCAGTGGCTTAACAGAATAAAAGTTTATTGCTAGCGTGGTGGGTAGCCTACCATGTTGTTTATTCTGGAAACTTTTCTGGGTCATCACAATCCTCAGCGTTCATCTGGGACTTGAGGGAACAGGGAGGGGTAAAGACCCACCAGCTTCTTAAATATCCAGGCCTGAAAGAGTCCCACATCAATTCTACTCACATCACCTTGCTGGAACTCATCAGAGACCCTCATTTCCATTAGCTGATTCAAAGGTATGGCAAGAACGTAATTACAACCTGGACAGCTATTTCTCATCAATTACTCTGCATAGTGTAAGGTGGAGTTCCTTTCATATAATTAGTACAAGGTAGTCATTACTACTTTAAAGAAAAAAATATATTCACACATAAAAATGTTACAAAACACAAATCAAGCATTAGAAATATCTGATCCACGTATATGACATATGAATAAAAAAGAAAAGATGAAAGTAAAGAAAGTACTAAAAATAGGCAATATAAGGAAGAATTGCAATATATACATGAAAGTATATTTAATTATACTTTAATTGCAACAATAAAATTGCAGCTCTTTGGCGAAGTACTTTTTACTGATCAGATTGGTAAAAGAACCTAAATATTAGTTACCCGTATTTAGGGAAGTCTTCATCCTTCTTCATGATAGCATAAACAACTCTCACTCTCTCTCTGTAACACCCTCACCCACACAAATCCACACATTCACACCCACACAAGAAAAAAAGATATTTTCGACAATGTTCTACAATCATCGGTAGTGATTAGCTAAAGAGTAAGAGGGACTCTACAGAGCTCATAAAGGTATTTATATTTCTGGTTTTTTTTATTTATGTGTTTGCTTTTGTAAACACATTAATATTTTCATTGATATTTAAATTCATATATTGTGCATTCAACATAAGTTAATAACACTTTATGAACTGCACAAAATTATGAAAATATGGTAGCATTTTAAACATATTATTGACCTCAACTAAGATTTAATTCAATGTTTCTTAAATTTCAGCTTGTTATCTAATAATTTCTGGGGTCTAATGAAACACAGATTGCCCAGTTTCCCTTCTAGAGTTTCTAAGCAGTATGTTCAGGGTGTAAACCATGAATATATATTATTAATGAACTCTAGATAATTCTGATGCCAGTGATCTTCTGTGGCATGCACTTAAAGAAACAGTGTATTGATGAATGTAAATGATTAAAAAAATAAACATGGAGTACATAGTAATTTTATTGTAATTATTTTCTAGTCTACATCTATCATTTTCAAAGCACACAACCTCCATGGTGAATATTTCCCCTTTATTTCACTAAGCTGTGATGTAGAGACCCTGGGCACTTTTTCAGTGTAGCATCCATGTTATATAAAAGATTCATCACCCTCTAATAACTATTTTTCTGCAGACTTGCCTCTGTGTTTTTCATAAACTGTAACTTTTGTGCAAGTATTCACAACACCATATTCATTTGCTGATGCATTCCCAATGTCTTGCATATGTTTGCTACATAATAATTCTTGAGTCTTTGGAGGATATGGTTAGTTAAAAGTACGAAAAAATAAATGAATGTATTGCATTATTATAATATATTGTTTCATTATTATATTTGCACGTTGTCTCTTCAACCAGCCTCATCATTTTGGGATAATTGTTTTCTTTATAGATAACAGTAAATATAAATGCACAGAAAACTTGCTTTAGAGATCAGAATGGATAACAATGTGCCAAATGTTCTTTTGGACACTTTATTTATTGTAACTGAAAAAAAAAAAATCCATCAGTGAAAACCTGCAAGACAACGTAGAATGGTCCTAAAGGTGGAATTTTGATTTAGACTTCAGGAGTCTGGATTCTGACCTCAGTATGCTTTGCTTTGATGACATTGGCAATGTCTCTTAGAACTCTTATGCTTTGATTTACTGATCTATAAAATAAGGTGATAATAATGTGGCTAACATGAGTAGACTCCTCCAAATTCTGAATCAATTGTGACCATGGCTGCCATATATGCACTAGATAAATAATTGCTAATAAATTCTCAGCAACATCAATGCAGGCTCTTGTATATTTATTGTCATATCTGGGTCTTGAAAGTATGACAATTTTCCAATTGGGAGTCTATAAAGTAATTGTATAAGAGACACATACCATGAAAATAATACAATTCATGATTTTAGCAGAAGAATCTCTTAGTGTTTGAATTTTCTGAAATCTTTCAACATTTATCTCTTTATTCTTCCTGAAATGTTGAGCACTTATGCACTGGGAAAATCCCTAATTTCATATAAGAAGATTTTATATATAATATAGAAGATGATACTCATGAATACCAATAGGTAGTATGAGTTGTTTCTGTAGAAATCCTTTCCTAAAATTACAAATTTATGTTTGAAATGTTTTTGTGTGTGTGTGATTATATGTATGTATCAGTTAGCTATTATAATAAAGGAAGTGCAATCGTTTGAAAGATTGAGAAAGTTTGATGCTTCTATTATGGACAAAAATAAGGTGATTTTTCTTACGTCCCCGCCTTACCTCTGGGAAGTTCTGCAATCTTATACATTTAGCGTAGATCTGTCCAGCTATAACTATTCAGACATCCCCTCTCCTCACTCACTTAAGAGCTAAAGCCCTCTCCTGAAATAGGTCGGGAAGCATGTATTTCTTTCCGGAAAAGGAGAAGAAAGAGTTGAATAATATGATCATAATCCTTGACATGTAAACAAGTTTATTTTAAACTTAAAATATAAAATACCTTCCTCTCCCTGATTATCTTTAAGGTGGTAATTGATATTTAAATATCCACAATGTCATGAAAAGATAAGAAATTTGGCAGAAAGAAACACGAGAACAACACTAAAGAGATATTTTTAAAAATTTCTGATTTTCTCATCATTATTCCTGATGACAATTTCACTTGTCCCAATGAGGACACCTAATCAAAACAAGATTCTCCTTTCAATTTTAGTTATTTTCCTTTATCTTAGAAAATTTCTATATGTTAATGATTTTTTGAAATTTAAATATTTATAATTTGAGAAGCACCTCTTAGAAGTGTGACTACCCACACAGAAATTTAAAAATGTGGTGTACAAACTGGAATTGTAGCATATCACTTCTAATATTGTTGGGTTCACTTTTTTTTTTTATTGTTGGGGATTCATTGAGGGTACAAGAAACCAGGTTACACTGATTGCATTGGTTAGGTAAAGTCCCTCTTACAATCGTGTCTTGCCCCCATTAGGTGTGGACACTTTTTTTTTTTTTAAGGGATGTCCACTTTGGAATAACTGAAGGTATTTCTGTGGAAAAACAAGAGAAAATTTAAAGTGATTTCAAAGGGAGTATATAATACTGTATTATATGATGTGATTCAGTGATTAGTTTTATTCACTTTGTTCAGTAATTAGTTACTTCATGCTTAGTAATGTATTTGCCTTGGTTGTTTGGCCAAAGTATGTTTTGTACTTTCTTGCTCAGTTATTCTGAGTAGTTTTCTATGTTTGGGGTTTTTATTTTATTTTGATATTGGGTACGTTCAGGCTGAACAGGTGCTATCTCAGTTTGAAACTATTAGGATAAATTTGCAGCCATCTCAGTCTGTCTGTTGTCAGGTTCTCAAAAAATAATTCATACGTACTTTCTTTCTCAACAAACATGCTTAGATACATAGAAATCTTATTTTTTTTTCTCATTAATTGCACAAATATGTGCAGTGCTAACATTTTCTGATGATGCACGATTCTCTTACAGAAATCCCTGGGAGGCAAATTCTTGCATTAGTATCACGGAAAGTTGTCTAGAACATGATGTCTCTTAGACTGAATGTTCCCTCAAGATTCTCCTTTGATTCCTTCTCTGTGGCAATCTGATGAGAAGCATGGTCTCCTTACTCTATTATAAAGAATATTGGCTCATCTGGGCTTTGCTTTCAACCAGAACCATGACCAGTTGGGTGTATAAGCACTGATGATTAATTACCACTCACCGTACTGTCTTTGTTCTTGCACAATCAAAGTTGTGAATAATAGGAAGAGTCTCTGAGAGTGCTAACTGGAGAAAAATTAACAGTCATAAGCCAGAGAGCAGGCAAAGCAAGAAGCCGTCAGTGAATGGCATGTGAATGAAAATAAAACTTCACTAATAATCAGTTTACCTAGTAGTAATAATCATGCATCTTCAAATGTATTTTTCTCAAACATTAGAATAAAAAGATTGCTGCATCATCATCATCACACACACACACACACACACACACACGTACAAGCCCTTACATGTATTTTTAAGTTTCAACCAACTGTTATTATTTTCTTTTTTCTTAAATAGCTTTTCTTGTGAGTTGAATGTTTACTGTGTAGGAGAATCTGTTCTCTGTGATGTGTGTGGAATAAGTAACATAGTCTCCACTTTCATGGTATAAATGTAATACTATTATTATTTTCACTTTATGCATAAGGATTGTGAGGAACAGCCTGAGCTCTCCTAGCCAGCACACAGTGAAATTAAGTTTCAAATCCACAGATCTTTGTGCTATGTTACAAAACAGTAGTCAGTACAGAAATTCCTTATAAGTTAAAGGGTTTCTATATATAAGCATTTTAATAATTCTTCATGTGCAAGATGACTAATAAACACTGATGGCTTTTCATGACAACAATTCCTAAGTAAAATGAAAGCAGGATTTCCTGGTTAGTTAATCCCCAGTTTATAAAAGCATAGCGACAGAGTAATGGATGAGGTAAGTATTATAAGTGGGTGGGGGAAAGGGATGATTTGTGCATTTAAAATGTAATTTAGGGAAGCAGAATTTATGCCTTTAAATGATGAGTAATATTTATTAAATGTTAAATATTTTAAAACATCCAATGTATATTTAATTCAAAAGGAGAAATGACTATCAAGATTAATTTCTCTAGCGAACTGGCAGCTCCTTATTACATTATTAAAGGGGTAATAATAGCACTACACTGGAATCTTTTATTCACTCGACAAATATTTATTCATTACTACAATATGTCAGTCACTAGTCAAAATTCTGTTCTTTTGCTGTGAAGAGACCAGAAAATACTTCCACACCAAAGGGTTTTAATTTTATCTAGAGAGTAAACAGGGAAAAAAAAAAAAAAAAAAAGAGGGATATTTTCAGGATGCTGTAGTAATGGCTAAGTTTTACTGGGTACTTGTCACAAGGTCAGTATCGTTCTATATTATTTACATCTAGTACTTCATTTGACGTTCATAATCGCACTGTCAAAGGTTACTATTCATATTTTTCACATGAGGAAGCTGAGAGCATATACGTGATAAAGAGTTAGTGGGGTTCACGCAGATAATGTTTAAATTAGTAAACTGTATTTGTTTTAGAATTATAGAAAATTGAGCAAGCAGTATAGAGTGACCATACTCTCTCTCCATTCCCGGTTTCCCCTGTTGTTAATATCTTGCTTTAGTGTGGTATAGTTGATACCTTTGACAAAGTATCAAGATGTTACTATCAATTATAGAGTATTAACTAAAAATCCATAGTTTACATAAGAGTTCACTCTTCACATTGTGTGGCTTTGTGACATTTGACAAATGATTAATGACATTTGTTTATAATTCCAATAGCATACAATACTTTCATTGCGTGTATGTTTGTGTGTGATTGTGTGTGTATATTTGTGTGTTTGTGTTTGTGTGCATGTGTGGTTGTGTGTGTGTGTGCGTTTCTGGTCTGTATCTTTTGCTTCACATCCTTAGCTTCAATCTACAGAGGCAGGTATTTCTGATTATGAAACCCTTGGCATGTTAACCCTTTTTACTGTAAAATGAATCCAGATAAGGAAGAATTTTCATCAAACTTTGAAAGTCTAGGTGTTGAATGGTCAAAAAGGACAATGATTTTATATAGTATGCCATTCTCTTATCCTGTAGTGTTCTCTAGGCATTTTTTTAGGTTAGCTCCTGTGATGCGTATTCCCCTTTGCAGTCTTGCATTTTAGTTCTGCCACTAAGAGCATATTTCCCCATTTGCAAATTTTGACTTGCTTTGTACAAGAGAACTTCAGCAAATGTTTCAGGCAAAGGCTTCAGAATTGCTTGTGCTGTAGGCCTTTCTCTGTTGATAATCCTGAGTGTACATTAGGTACAATGGGAACAAGCTCGCAGAGCTTGCCGTGTAATGAGTAGCACACACCCCATCATGGTGCTGACTACCAGATGGTGACACACAGATTAGTGAGACTGGCTGATACCAGGGCACAGGTAAAGGTGAAATCAAATTGCCCAATAATAGAAATGAAAATTAATAAAACATTTGCTGTTTTAATGCATCAAATTTTAGAGTGGCTTGTTCGTAGTAAAAGCTACCTAACAGATCTAGTGCTTACTTATTTTCATGTATGATGAATAATAATGCATGATGATAATATGATAGTATTGCTTTTATTCCTCTTTTAAATTGATCTCATCTGATGCATTGATATGCAAAACTAAATAGTAATTGACCATTATTAAAGAATACATGAAACATTGGATGTTGTTTATAAATAAGTTATGTTAGACAATGTATTTCTATAATATGAGATTTTTCAACTTTTTCAGTTTTCTTTTCACAACATGGCATCTTGGCATACTTAACGCTTTTTCACATAGATAATGGTGTGAAAAATTTCTATTTCTGCTTTGTTATTTACACATCATTTGGTTTCAGAAGTCATAGTCCGTTATACCAAAGTGAAAAATTAAAAAAAAAAATTAGATCGAAAATAAATTTGTTATTCCTAGCTAGAGAAATGGAAAAATGGCATGGATTTGGAATGCTTGACACATCAGTCATTCGAAGTTTTCCCAATACTGAGTGGCTGCTGGGATTTCAGTAGATAGAGCTCTGTGGACCATGTTTGTAACACTTTCCACCAAGACATAGTGTTCAACTCATTTGCTGTCAGTAAACTCCAAGGTACATTATACATTTGATGGTGTTCACTGAATATTCCAGTCAATAAGTTTCTAAGCTGAATTAATACGGGCATTACAGATGACATGTACAATTCTATTATCGTCATGGAAGACTAACACCTTTTCCCCAAAAACTTTCCTCCAAATTATACATATTGAGTAAAGACTATTGTTGATTATGCCAAACTACCAATCAATTATTTCTATAAATAGAAATAGAAGTGATTTCTTTAAGGTGAAAAAATATATAAATGTGATAAATTGGCTAGATTTCAATTATAAAATCTACTTTTTGGTAAGATACATTTATATTTCTATCACATGAATCCTCTTAATTGATTTCATTTATAATCTTTTATGCATTTATAACCTTTAATTCATCCTCCAGCATTTAATTTTAAATGGAGCATAAACATTATTTAGTGTTTATAGTCTATAAATATATAGTATGTATAACAGGAAATGAAATTTATAGATAAGTCAATAAATAAATTTGTTCTGAATCCATAAAAGTTTCAAAGGATATTACATGTATAGACTGATGAATACCTGTGCAAATTTTAAAAAGTAAGACTGTATATTAAGCTAACAGGATCAAGAAATGTCAGATTTTAAATTATAACCATGGACAAATACTATAAAAATATGACTTGAACTATTTCATCAGAAGATATTATTTCTCCTTCTCTGTATAACACTTAGGAATAGAGAGTAAATGGAACTTCAGCTAGGAGAGTTAAATTGAGTAGGATTTGGCTGAGAAATAGAACAATGATTAATGGGATACCGGAAGACTTGAGCATTAGTGACCAGAACTTCAAAGGGAAAGATAAAAACCGCAACATTTGTGAACAAAAATGTATTAGTTACAGCCAAAAAAATATGGACTGTAGAGTTGCAACCACTTTACTGTATTTAATATTCAAATATAGCTTCATAAAGATTCAATGTTTAAATCCTATCTGTTGGAGTTCAAATCTAGCCATGTGCTCCTTTTCTAATTACAGTCCCATAATTCTGTTATTATAAATAATTTATTAAACAAATGTTAACACAACTAAAGGGATGCTTTGTGGACATAGAGGCATAAGTGATATCCCCCTTTAGACTTTCCAATTTAATTTTGCCTCTGAAAACTTGATCTATGTTTCTTTTACTTAATGTTACATTTTAAGCCCGAGTGCCCATCGACTCATGAATGAATTAATAAATTGTGGTGTATGTATACCATGGAATACTATGCAGCATTTGAAAAAAATAGAGACTTTACCTCTTTTATGTTTACATGGATGGAGCTGAAAAATATTCTTCTTAGTAAAGTATCTCAGGAAAGGAAAAAAAGTATCCAATGTACTCAGTACTACAGTGAAAACAATTTCTAATCACCCACACTTGCATATGAAAAATGAAACACAACTATAGCCTAGGATGGAGGAGGGAAAGGGACAGAGAGCGGAAGGGAGGTGGGTGGGTTGATAAAGGGAGGGTTAGTAGGGGGACCACACCTATGGAGCATATTGCAAGTACAAGTTGGATCTATCAGGTGTAGAACACAAAAGTCTTAATGCTGTAATTGGGTAAATGAGGTGAAAGCTATGTTGATTAGTAGGGTGTAAGCACTCCAATTTGTACAAATAATCAACACATCAAATCCCATAATGGTATAAATGTATTTATGATCTATGTACAAATGACTTGATAATAAATAAATAAATAACAAATAAATAAAAATTTGAAATGTCTAGTTGTTAACACTACTTCATATAATTATGAAGACAACTCACAAAACACAAAACACTAATATTTTTCTTTTTTTTCATTTTTTGGCCGGGCTGGGTTTGAACTGGCCACTTCCGGCATATGGGGCCAGCGCTCTACTCCTTTGAGCTAAAGGCGCCGCCCCTCACAAAACACTGTTTTAATTTCTGAAATTTGCAAACTATGCTCTGATCAACATGATTATATGTCATGGTGGATGACCAGTATCCCTGCAAGGATTTTTATTCCAAATTCTACAGATGACAAAATCAGTATCTTGGTTTCTCAAGGCACTTACCACGCAGAGTGCCTGAGGTTGCAATCCACACTGTTTAATCAGTTCATTTCTTTTTCTTTTCTTTTTTTTTTTTTTTTTCCGTAGAGACAGAGTCTCACTTTATGGCCCTCGGTAGAGTGCCGTGGCCTCACACTGCTCACAGCAACCTCCAACTCCTGGGCTTAAGCGATTCTCTTGCCTCAGCCTCCTGAGTAGTTGGGACTACAGGCACCCGCCACAATGCCCAGCTATTTTTTGGTTGCAGTTCAGCTGGGGCCGGGTTTGAACCCGCCACCCTCCGTATATGGGCCCGGCCCCTTACCAACTGAGCCACAGGCGCCGCCCAGTTCATTTCTTTTTCTAAAGTGTTTTAAAGGAATAATATTTATCTGTTATTACCTTCAAATTTCCCATTTTAATGGACAACTGAATTTTAACGTTGAAATATGTGTTAGTATATTAACAAATGGAGAAGCCATACCAATGTTATTCTGCTGTGATTTTTGGTCAATCGTAAGCGAGCAGTGTGATGCTTCAAATGTGCTCCAGAGATAATGAGTTTTCCAATCATAAAGCAACTTCTACACAATGTGGCTTGTACTGCAGTAGGTAGACATGAATACATCATGAAACAAAACATGACAAAAGAAGTTGTGGGGCCTCGCTAATGCACAATCCAGACTAACAATTGCCTGTTAAAAAAACAGACAGGAGCCTCATAAAAAAAGAAGTATAATTAATTGATTTAGAAAAGTTCAGAATCAGTTTTAAAATCTAGAAAAAATTAATATTCAAATAATGAATTTCTTTTATATTTAATGGCTATGATGCCCTACAAATATGTAATAGCAAACTTATGGTATACAGTAATGGGAAAGAGCACCTAGGAGTAAAGAAACTCCAGGAAAACATGTACAGCTTTTGGTTTGTACAGAGTGGTATTTAATAGCTTTTTCATAGCTAACTGGTAGTATATTTCACTTTTGGACTTCTATGCCACCAAAATTCTATGATGTTCATAATGTCTATGGGAACTTATATAGCCATCACTAGAATAATAATGTATAACATACTCAATTTGCATTAATTAATTTTAAACCAAACGAACCTCAAGCCAATATTAAAAAACCATTTTGACTTCTAAGACTAGATTAAACGCAAAGATATGAAAAACTATGATGCTGAAGCTGAGAGATAGCAAAATTCTATAGTCTTTCCTGGGACTTATCAAAATCTTAAGTAGTTATTGCTTTATTATTGCCTTGGTAGTTTTTAATTAAGACAAATAATGAATTAACCAGCATATCCCAATTTTTAAAAACCTGCATGAATGCATTATGTTGTATAAAACAAGTATAAGAGACCATTTTTCCTTTGGGAATTTTCATGTAAAAGTTAATTTATTTTAATATCAAGAATTATTTAATATTACCATCAAGAGAATTACAGCCAGCCTTCCATATCTGTATGTTGTTCTTTTGTGAATTCAATCAACTGTGGATTAAAAATAGTTGGAGGAAAGAGATGACTATATTTGTAGTGCATATGTACATACTTTTTTCTTGACATCATTTTCTAAGCAGTAGAGTATAATAGCAATTTACTTGTATTAGATGTTAGAAGTTATCTGGAAATGATTTAAAGTATGTGAGAGAATGTGCATAGGTTGTGTGCAAATATTGTACATGTTTATTTTAAAGAGACTTGAACATTTGTAGATTTTGGTAGCTGAAAAGAAACCTAGAACCTGACACCAGGGGATAGTTAACTTATATTTAGATTTGAGGTATCTTTTTTTTACCAATTCAAATTATTATATCAGTCATGTTACTTACTTTTCTTGTAAACAAGAATGGGTGTGGAAACTATTGACAGGTAGTTATAACTATCATCCTAAGAATACTTTGTTTTATATGGAATCAGAAAAAACCTCGAATAGCCAAGACATTACTCAGAAATAAAAACAAAGCAGGAGAAATCACTCTACCAGACCTCAGACTATACTATAAATTGATAGTGATCAAAACAGCATGGTGCTGGCACAAAAACAGAGAGGTAAATGTATGGAACAGAATAGAGAACCAGGAGATGAACCCAGCTAGTTACCATTATTTGATTTTTGACAAGCCAATTAAAAACACTCAGTGGGGAAAAGATTCCCTATTTAACAAATGGTGCTGGGTGAACTGGCTAGTGACCTGTACAAGACTGAAACTGGACCCACACCTCTCATTTTTAACCAAGATAGACTCTGACTGGATTAAAGATTTAAACTTAAGACATGAAACTATAAAAATACTAGAAGAAAGTGCAGGGAAAACTTTTGAAGAAATCGGCCTGGGTGAATATTTTATGAGGAGGACCCCCTGTGCAATTGAAGCAGCATCAAAAATACACTACTGGGACCTGATCAAACTAAAAATCTTCTGCACAACCAAGAACATAGTAAGTAAAGCAAGCAGACAACCCTCAGAATGGGAGAAGATATTTGCAGATTATGTTTTGACAAAGTTTTAATAACCAGAATCCACAGAGAATTCAAACGTATATGCAAGAAAAGAACAAGTGATCCCATTGTAGGCTGAGCAAGGGACTTGAAGAGAAACTTCTCTGAAGAAGACAGCTGCACAGCCTACAGACATATGAAAAAATGCTCATCATCCTTAATCATCAGAGAAATGCAAATCAAAACTACTTTGAGATATTATCTAACTCCAGTAAGATCAGCCCATATCACAAAATCCCAAAACCAGAGATGTTGGCGTGGATGTGGAGAAAAGGGAACACTTCTACACTGCTGGTGGGAATGCAAAGTAATACTGTCTTTTTGGAAAGATGTTTGTAGAACACTTTGAGATCTAAAAATAGACCTGCCATTCAATCCTACAATTCCTCTAGTAGGTATATATCCAGAAGACCAAAAATCACAGTATAACAAAGATATTTGTACCAGAATGTTTATTGAAGCCCAATTCATAATTGCTAAGTCGTGGAAGAAGCCCAAGTACCTATTGACCCACGAATGGATTAATAAATTGTGGTATATGTACACCATGGAATATTATGCAGCCATAAAGAAAGATGGAGACTTTACCTCTTTCATGTTTACATGGATGGAGCTGGAACATATTCTTCTTACGAAAGTATCTCAAGAATGGAATAAAAATTATCCCATGTTCTCAGTCTTACTATGAAACCAATTTATAGCTTTCTAATGAAAACTATAACCCAATTATAGTTCAAAAATGTAGGGAAAGGGGAAAGAAAGGGGAGGGGAAGGAAGAAGATGGGGGAAGGAGAGTAATTGGTGGGACCACACCTATAGTGTATCTTACAAGAGTACATGTGAAATTTATTAGATGTAGAATATAAATGTCTTAACACAATAACTAAGAAAATGTCATTATAGGCTATGTTAACCAGTTTGATGAAAACATTTCAAATTGTATATAAAATCAGCACATTATACTCCATGATTGCATTAATGTACATAGCTATGATTTAATAAACAAATAATAATAATAATGAAAAAGACATGAGAATGGTAAAAATTTACCACTTAGACTCCCCAAAGTTATTTCCAAGATTCATATTAAGTGTCCAATTGTTATAATAAAATAATTTCTTTAACACTTTTACTTTTTAAAATAATCTAGATAAATTCAGTCCACTAAAATTTCATTTGAGCCTATTTCATTTCTTACAATTTGTTTACATTAGCAGAAGGATTTTGTTTGGGTTTGGAGGTTATGCTTGAGTGAGATTCAAGTTAATCATTCAGGTACTTAAATATTCTTAACTCGAGGATTTCTCCTGACAGTTATTTCAAGAACAACTTTTTATTCTTCAATTCATCTATTCCACAAGAAATAAGTGTGAGGAAATTTTGCTCCTCTCATATTTTTCTACTTTGTCTCCCAAATGTATTCCTTGGGGGGCAATTTTCACGTACGAAAGGCCTATGTGTTACATAGATTTAAGCACCTATATTTCTCAGCTAAAGGTCAAAGGGTGTGAATCACCATTACATAATTGTTCTCAGCCTTTATTAACAGACACCATATTAAACTGATGGAAAGCCTTGCTTAATAGGGCTTTGCTAAAATAACTCAGGGAGGTTATTAGGATGAAAGAGCAGGGAAGACAGAAATGGGCCTGAGGGAGGATATGCCTTGATGATATCTGTCTTTCTGACACCAAAACCCAGGTAGCATTGACAGATCTTTCGAAAGTGAAAGTTCAGACTTCCTAATAGATTTTTATTTTCAAGCATTTGAGTTTGATGGTTTAAATTATTGAAAATAAGTGCAAGCACAACCTGTTGCAAGATGGTTTTAGCAGGAATATTTCATTTCTTATAATTATAAGTCTCCTGTCCAATACTTGAAATGTTTAACACCATTTGGATTTATGTAGACCTCATTTTGTTGTATTAATCCCTCAAAAGCGGATATGTGAAGGAGAATAACTGTATGATAGCATCAGCTGGAATTAATAACATAGCTACGCACATCAACTCCTGGATTTATCTTGAGTTAGCACGGCCATGTTTGAACCATTTTGAATATTTATGAAATAAAAATAAAGCACTTAAGTGTTAAGTACTCTATATGAGACATAAGGTGTGTGTGTATGCATACATTTGCTATTTATCAAAAGGAGATTTTGATCAAAGAAAAAAGATGTATGTGTGCATATGTGGGAATATAGGAGAGCATTTGCATTTGTGTGTATGTGGTGAAATTGCTATATAAATTAGCATTACTCAATTCAATTAAAATTATTTTCATTGCGGTTCTGCAAAAGACAGTATGCTAAATCTTATGAGGTTATTTCAATATGATAAAACACAGTCTCCTTAGGTTTGTTGCTTTTGTAACGTATATACACAAGTAGGGTAAAAGCAGGCAGAATAGGGTGCATTATTTTAGTGATGTACAATTTTTCAGAGCTACAGAGAAATGAGTTGATACTTTTGGCAGAGGAACCATAAACTTTTACATAATTCTTCATGAAGAGAAGTAATGTTTGAGTCAAATCTTTTAAAAGTTTAAAAATCTTACTAATGGTATTGGGCAGCTCTTTTCTGTTACATGAACAGATTGCAGAAGATATTTGCTGGCAGACCTATGTAATTAGATGTTTGTGCAAGTCCTTTGTCAACCGCCAGGACGGCGAGGATGTGTAATATGTACGAAACCAAGAGAAATGCGCCAATCATGAGAAAGGTGGAATAGAGGTGGCATTTCACTGAGAAAAGAACAGGCATTCAGCAATTCAAGGGCAAGTTGTTCATCATGAGGATTCTTAGGAGACATGGAAATAGTTTGAGCCAGGGGAATGGCATAATCCTGTTTTAGTTCCCAAATAATTACTGATGCTGCAGTTATAGACTAGATTCAATGAATGGAGGTTTAAGGGAAAATTAGAAGACAGTTTGGTTGTGGTTGTAGAATTCCAATGAAAAATAAAGGTTACTTAATCTGACTAAAGTAGTGGCAATGGGAATAGACAGATACAGAGTAATGATAATGAGAAATAAGAAACGTAGAACTTGGAAAGGGACTAGAGGTCTGGGCAGAGATCTAGCAAAGGCATCATGGTGAATTATCATGTTCTATGATGTGCTGTTATTTTATATTTTATTTGGAAAGTGTTTCCTCTCTCCAACCCTACTCTTACACCTAATTTTATATTTCAAGAGTAGAAATATCATTACATATACATTAGAAAAATGTGAGACTATAAAAAGAACAAAAGAAAGTCTGCAAGATAATACTCCTGGCGCTTTGGTTTATTGGGATAGATTTTTTAATACTCTGGTCCTACCCATTAAAATCATGTGCCCTACTGACTTTGATAAGAATTCTGTAAATGGAGGTGGAAAGTAAGATTGCTAATTATCCTGATCCCCCAAATCTCTTCTCCAATTTATGTGATATCCACATCTCAGAAATTATATCACAGGTTTGCCTTTAAAGTATACTGCAATGTTAATCCATCAGGAACACAGTAATTAATTTGTCCTTGCCAATTAAGATTGTAAAAGCCAGACAGTATCTGAAACTAATATTTTTTGAAAACCCGTAAAAATTGGCTGTGAAGTTCATAGAAAAATATTCTTTGTCACAAAGTTGAAGGTGCAAGTTTTGATATGGTGTCAATGTATCAAAATAACACATTTCATGCTGTGTGATAAAATTTTCACCACTGTCAAACTCAGAAAAATAATATCTTAACAGGTTTACAAGAAAGCAAAACATGCTTCATTATTGCTTTGAATATTTCATGAGATCAAGGGAAGTGTAGTTGTTGTGTTTTTCTTTTTTTTTTTTTTCCCAAGGAAGACTGTGTTTATTACTGAGAAAAACTTGTTTAGGTTTGAAAAGGTCAATATTTCTTAGATAAATGTCATATTTTCACTTAAAAATTAAGAAGTTCAGGCGGTGTCTGTGGCTCAAAGGAGTAGGGCACCAGCCCCATGTACCAGAGGTGGTGGGTTCAAACCCTGCCCCAGCAAAAAACTGCAAAAAAAAAAAAATAATAATAAATAAAAAAGAATTTCCAAATTTTCTCCAAGTGAAAACCAACAATTTAATAGTTATAATAAAATTGTATTTGTAAATATTCCATATTGGATTGATATTTGAAGTAAGAAGCATTGCACATTCTTTAAAACATAGGCAAAAAATGATAAATAATACAACATTAATTTTAGCATCTCTGATAAGTAACACAAATCCTTTGGAATGTGATATATCTTGATTTGTATCCAAGACCTCCTCCTCTCTATGACATACTAACTTTTCTAGACCCTGTACTAATTTGTGAAGGATGTATAACAAAATTCCATGGATGGGGCAGCTCAAAGAAAAGAAATTAATTTTCTCCAATTCTGGATCCCTAAAGTCCACGAGTAGAGTGCTGGCAGGATTTGGTTTCTTCTGAAGCTTCTCTCCTTGGATTGAAGATGGACTCTTTCTCACTGTGTCCTCACATGGCCTTTTCTCTGTGTCTGCACATCCCTGGTGAGTCTCTCTCAGTTCTAATTTCCTTTTCCTATAAGAACAGCAATTAGATTTTATTAGGACCCACCTGAATAGCCTCATTTTAGCTCAATTACCTCTTAAAAGTCCCTAAGTCCAAATACAGTCACATTTTGAGATACTGAAAATCAGGGACTCAACCAGTGAAGTGTGGGGGGCTACTTATGAATACACAAAAGCCCTAAATTCTTCAGAATAAAAAAAGTTATCATTTAGAAATCATTTTGTTTCCAACTCAACTTGATGTAGAACAATATTAATTCAGGCATTAATGCAACTGTGAGGACATTTTTCTGAGATATTACTCAGCAATTATGATTTTTTGTTTCCATTTGTAGTGCTCATAAAATTATTACATAACCAACTCCAAATATATCTAAAGTCATTGATTGGAAGAGAATTTTTATTTATTTATTTATTTTTATTATTAAATCATAGCTGTGTACATTAATGCGATCATGGGGCACCATACACTGGTTTTATAGACCGTTTGACATATTTTCATGACACTGGTTAACATAGCCTTCCTGGCATTTTCTTAGTTATTGTGTTAAGACATTTATAGTCTACATTTACTAAGTTTCACATGTACCCTTGTAAGATGCACCGCAGGTGCGCAGGTGTAATCCCACCAATCACCCTCCCTCCGCACATCTTCCCCTCTTCCTCCCCTCTCTCTCCCCCTTTCCCATATTCTTAGGTTATAACTGGGTTATAGCTTTCATATGAAAGCCATAAATTAGTTTCATAGTAGGGCAGAGTACATTGGATACTTTTTCTTCCATTCTTGAGATACTTTACTAAGAAGAATATGTTCCAGCTCCATCCATGTAAACATGAAAGAGGTAAAGCCTCCATCTTTCTTTAAGGCTGCATAATATTCCATGAAATTTTTAATTAAAAAAATAAGGACAAAATTAACAAAACAAATATTTTATGTTTACCTGGACTTATCTCCACTTGTCTTTCAGTTGATTGACAGCTAGCCATTCCTCAAGTCATCGGTAATCCTAACTGCGCAAACCTCTTTAGTTAGCAATGTACGCTACCACTCTAGAGAAGATTAACGATATTTTGGTGTTTGTAATAAATAAAATTTTAATACCAGGCAAAGACCAGTTCTTTTAAGTAACTTTCATGTTATCAACTAAGAGAAAGATACTTTCATGGAATGTTGAAGGTAATCCATCTTAAACTGGTTGCTTGTGGAGTGTTAAATGGTAATTCGGTAGGAATATTTATACTGAATATTACTAGTATAATTTAAAATTATCCAGGACAAACTGATCAATGGATTAACAACAACAAAAACAATAACATCAAATAAGGTATACTTATGTAATATGTATTAGAAAATATCATATTTGAAGATGATAATGATTTTTTTAGGAAATCTATAGTAATGAGGGAAGTTGGAGGAAGGCAGCTGTACACTGTAGTTTTAAAAAATTGAAAAAATGAAATTTTATTTTGTGGGAAATAAAGATGTAAAACATATTTCAAATAATGAGTAGGATATTGTTCACATTACCTCCATTGTATTTTAAATATAAATACATGTATACATATATAACATTTAATAAATATACACATGTATTTAAATATACATATATATATAATATATAAACAAACAGAGAGAGAGAGAAGTAAAAAACATATCCTGACCAAATTTTGAGACAATACTGGATTGTTTCTGGGTGTTGAATGTTATAGAGATGACAGTTTTTCTATACATAAGTATGTAATAAAATGACAATCAAATGTAATTTTTTATTTTCCATTTGAAAATGGAGAAATCAAATAGATAAGCAAAGCTAAGAAGTTCCGAGGGAGGAGAAGGCCATTCCATCTTAGTAGAAATTGAGGGTTATATTAAGTTCCAATATTAAGCTCATTCCAATCTTGTTTCTGGAATGGAAAGCTGGTTTACAAAAGATATATCAAATTGAGAGCCTAGAATATGCATAATTAAATATCTGATGAAGAAAGTAAACAAATAACTTGAAGGAATAAAATATTTAATAAGCAATATTTGACAGGTAACTGAGAAAAATTTGCATTGCAGTGCATATACCAAATATACAATTCATTATAAGATATCAAAGTAACAAGTGAAAATAACTACTCGTCTAGGTTCTGGATGAAAAAAAGACTTTAATAGAAAAAAGACTTCCTTAGAAAAAAGTGCAATGGAAAGAAAAAGTGTAAGAATACTTTTATAGTCTCATGTTCAAACCTGGTAATCTCACTCTTTAACAAATTCTATTGATTTTACTTCCAAATCATATTACTTATCTGTCAATTTCTTTCCATCTTTCCTGCCACCACACAAAAGATAGACCTCAGCTGGAGTAACGCAGAAGTCTCCTCAAGTGTTTTCAGTGTTGGAAAGCTTACCCCATTCATCTTTTAACAACGAGGCTCTAAAACATGGTATTCGCTGAACGTTATTGAACATTGACCATGGGCCAAGTACTGTTCTGTTGTGATAATGCATTAATCTTTATATTAATGGTAAGGATGGTCCTAATTTTCAAATGAAGAAACTAAAATGTTGAATAATTTATAACTTTGTTATGAACCAATTCAACAAAAATCACACAGCTGGGGAGTGGCAAGGCAAAATTTCACCCAAGCAATTACATCTGTAGCCTGTACTCTAAACTCTGTACTCTGCACAGCCTTGGGATTTGACTAGAATTGAAGAGAATAACCTTCAGCTTCCATTCACAGTGTGGAAAGCCTTAGCTGAGCTATGACCCCTATCCGCTAATTCCCAGCACCATTCTTCTAGTTTTTCTTACCCAACACTTGTTTTTGCATTCCCCTTCCCGACATGTCCTAAATTCCATAACTCCTCAGAGATTAATTACCCTGTAATCTCTTCCCATCAACACATACATACTTCTATTACAACAGTCTGTTTATTCCTCATAGCACTCATCACTACATACATTTTTTATGTGATAATTATTTGTTAAGTTCTCACAATTAGAATGCAATCTCTGTGAGGTCAGCTTCCTTGTCCTTTGTAAAGAGTGATATAGCAACAATCATAATAATGATTATGACACAGAATATTTTTTTAGTTAATGAAGATATCAATTAATGCCAGCCTAAACATGCAAAACTCCTGTATGCTAAAAAAGTGCCGTTTGAATTCAATACATCCCTTTCAATTCTCCTGTAAATGTAAAGCTGATAAAAAATGTCTAGTAATTAAAATGTCAATAACCTTAAAAGAAAGATGTACTTTTAACATTATGGTACAAAGAATTAAAATGTTTAAATGTGAATTTTAGAATTTATTTATGTATAAAACATCAAGACTCCAATTTTAAAAATATACAAGGGACACTGAAGATTTAGATATTTGGAAATGCAAATGATAAATAAGTGTCTGAAATTAATTTCAGATTCCTTCCTTTGAGAATTTATATTATACTGGGTAGGAGGTAATAAAGATAAAAATATAAATAAATCTATTCCAAAATATAAAGGAATAACTCAGTAACAGGTTAGATAATAAAACCTGTTTGATAACCTGATAGGAACAATAATAAAACAAAGTATAGAATTCCATAGATATTTATTGAAACAATCGATAACATTTGTTAAGCATTTATGTGAGTGTATGCATTTAACTCTTTGTAAAAATATTTCATAAAATCCACATAACACCTATGAAGAAATTTCCAGCATCCTAAGATTTTACATATGAAAACAGAAATAGAGTTTGAAATACTTGGCTAAAACATAAGCTACCAAAACATGGAACCCGATTCTAAGATTGTGAATCCTACACTCTTAAAAAGTAAGTTATACCACCTCAAATGTTTTTCTATCAATAATTAATGAACAAAAGAATAAATGATTGAATATTTTCTATTTGACCAAATTCATCAGAGAATATTCAAAATTACTAAATGGTGCTCAAATTTACTTTTTTCATAAATATAAAATACAAAACATATTTTTCTGAACTAATCTTGACACCCCCCTTAGGGTCTGGGAAATAAGATTTTATCTGCCAGAGTGGACACTTAGCAAATTAGATATTTATTTTAATTTATCTAATTGTCCCTTTAAATCTCTTATGATGCTAGTTTAATGTCCTAACAGCAAAATTACCACTGAAAATATCAAATTAAGCTATTTTATTTTTTGAAAGGTCATTTATTACGTGTAAATATAGTCGAACAGGTCAGAGTCACCCAAATGACTCGCGTCCTTTGGTATTTTTTCATTTTATTCATTAGTTTACTTTGTTAGCAATTCATTAAGATAAAAATAATGCAGCATTGAAGCCACATTGTGATGAGAAAAATAGCCCATTTCTAGTTTAAATTCTTTTGCCTTCTGAATCAAAAATTTCTACATTATAATAAAAGATAACACAAAGAAAATAATAACAGTAGTTAGTAAAAAACTATAAGCGGAGGAAGAGAAGCATTTTTTTCACTTTTCTGAAATAGCTAGCTTTTTCTCAAATCATGACTTTTCTCCCCATCAGATCTAGAAACATGCATTTGATGAGACAAAATTTTAAGAAAACTTGGATTGCAGGTTTGGTCTTGTTTTTCTGAGTGAATAAATTATGTAGTTCACTGAGTACATTGCTTAAATAATAGAATGGAATAATTACACCTGTAAATGAAAACTGAAGAAATACAAATTGAATTATCTCTACTATATTCTTGTTTCTTTTATTTCAAATATTATCGTTCAGGTAAAGGCAATGTGCAGAGAAATTTATTCCAACATCAAAATTCCAAAGGCAAATATATGCATGTCAGTATATATGTATATTTATATCCATATTGGAAGATGAAGTTTTACTATGTTATATCACAATTATATCAGATTTATAATTAAAATTTTGACTAGTCCTACTTTTTGTAAAAACTGTTAATATAGCACATACACCTAGGAAAAAACTCACACATTATTTTCATTCTGATGGGTGGCAAAACTGTTAAGAAGCTGTTAACAATACGGAATTGTAATGTGGTGGTTCTCCATGCTTAGGGGCATGAGGCTGAATTTATTAAAGGAGTCAAAGATACCTATTTTCAGTTATTTTTCTATATTAACAAATAAATGCTGCTCCAGTATGTTGTTTTCCTTCTAAATATTCAGTATTCTAAATGGAACCTAATGGCAATTACTGACCTTTGTATCTTATTAAAAAAAATACTGCATTAAAATAATGAATTCAGATTTTTAATAAATGCTTTTATTTTCTAATTTTTCTCATGAAAAGAGTTGTTCATACTGAACTATAAATATAGATGACAAATTAGCAAGATGTTTTTTCTCTTCTACAGTCAAGCACTATTATTTATTATTCCATAATATCTTTCTTATCCTACCTCTGACCCAATATTTGAGGGGGATTCATGAATATTTATTTGAGTGTAATGAGGGTCAAGTTGAAGCATGGTAATGGACCAGTACTCCTTTGTCCTCTCTCCTCTCCGTGGGAGTGGATAATTTCTTAATGTGGCACTTTACATAATATGCGAAGGAAAAGGAGGCTTCCTGCCTCCCACTTGCCCTCCCCTCTAGGTGCAAAGGCAAAGTGCTGCCTTACAAAAATCATTTCTGTCTGAAAGTTCTTTTTTTCACATCTTTATAAACATAACAGATATAATCAGAAATGTGCATGATGAAACTTTTTTTATTATTATTCAGAATGTGAGATTTGGGATCATTTAGCTCCTTTTTGGTATTTGACTGTGAGACCATAGATCATTCCTCGTGGAGAAGTTTGTGGGAACAAGTTTTGTTTTGCTTGTGTGGGAAATTCTGTGAGATGGCTACCCTTCAAGGAGGGAACAAGTGTATGGTGCCCCATGATCATATTGATGTACACAGCTATGATTTAATAAAAAAAAAAAAGGAAAAAAAAATAGATCAACTGACCCATGTTCTAATAAATCCTAATAACGAAGGAAATAAAATATAAAAAAAAAATAAAAAAAAAAACCATCTTTGCAAACTTCATTTCTCAAATTACATGTTTTTGGAAGCTGAATGAACATTAAAATGACAATGACCAAAAAAAAAAAAAAAGGGAGGGAACTGAACTGATTCTGCCCAGATTCTGTTGCTAGGACATGGTTCAGCTATTCCTGATAAGTCCATGTAGGTGTTTCTGAACAAGTTCATCCTATGCGGGAGGTTATCCATCAAGGACTTTGGAACAAGTTTCAAAATGTAGCCTGCAGCAGACCATGAGCATACAACCTGTCCAGTACATCAATGAATAAATAAATTCACCTGGAAATCACTCCTTCAACAATTCACTTAAAAAAATTCTTAGTGGGGAAAAGAGTAGCTAACACAACAAAATTTCTGACTCAATCCTTTTTTCCTTTTAATGGAGAATATTAATATTCAGAGTGGGACCAATGGAATGAGCTGGTTTTTCATTTTTATTATTCAATATGATTTAAAAATATGATTAACCTTAAATCTACACAGCTTACTTTATGACTTCAAAATGCTCCTTTTGAATGGAAGATGTTTTCTTTTATAACTTGAAATTATATGACCTTATTAAAAAATCCAAAATTTGTATGCATTAGTACTTCTTAAGATAGTTTCTCAAATAAAGTTCTACTGAACGTTACAGTGTAAGCACATACGAACACCTTAAATTATCTATCATTCCAAACACTTGTCTTTTGAATGGACATAGATTAAAGGAATACATGTTTGATTTTAAAGGGGTAAAAGAGAGGGATGGTTTTCTGTGGGGGTTTTAAGAAGAAAAATATGTAAGATATGGTTCACATGGTAATAATCCTGGTATAAACTGGTAGTGATGGGGGACCGACTCTCCATTTTGCTCTCATTGATTCTGTAATGTATTAAAAGCCTGACTTTTGTGGTCATATTTATAGGCCTTAATGGAGCAATTTTTTCCGCAAAGTTAAATTTCACAGGGAAGTGTTCCCTGGCCATTACTTGTCCAAATGTGTTTGTTGCCTGCAGTTTATGTTTAAACAACTGTTTTTTTCATATGTAACTGCTTTACAAACTTTCAATACCTCAGAAAAGTATTATATGGCTATAAGAAATAAGCAGGTGTACGGGGAAATCAGCAATAGTCCTTAAGTCCTTAAAAATGTGCCCCTCACCCTAGAAAAATAAAATCCAATTATTTTAAGTATGGAAGTGTAAGTGCTCTTTTAGTTCATTGAGTCCAGCCCCATTTTATTAGTTTAGTGTCTCAGTAAGAATAGCTATCTGACTTGCAGGCAGGGGTCATGCTGCACTTTTTCATGTATTTTGGTATTGTTTGAATCTAGGGCTCCCAAGTTTACATGCAAAAAGCACATGTTTTTATGAGGCTATTAAGAGGAATTCTTAGGAATAAAGATGCATTAAATTTAAGCAAAGATCTCTCTCACATCCCATGGTGCTATCCTAACATGATAATTGAAGAGGGATCCATTTAGCTTTTTCTGTCTGCTTGAGACTTCTTCTTCTTTTTCTTTTTTTTTTAAGAGACAGAGTCTCACTTCGTTGCCCTCGGTAGAGTGCTGTGCCATCACAGCTCACAGCAACCTCCAGCTCTTGGGCTTAGGCGACTCTCTTGCCTCAGCCTCCCAAGTGGCTGGGACTACAGGCACCTGCTACAGTGCCTGGCCATTTTTTGTTGTTGTTGAAGTTTGGCCTGGGGCGGGTTTGAACCCGCCACCCTCGGTATATGGGGCCCATGCCCTACTCACTGAGCCACAGACGATGCCCTCCACTTGAGACTTCTAAGAGCTTATGTAGGAAAGTCCCATAATTCAACCTGTATGGAATATTGAGATGTTTCTGGATGTGTAGTTGTAGATGCTTTTTAGGATATTGGGACTAGGGAACAGATAAAGCTGATAATAAAAAAAATTACATACCAACCAATGCTACCACTCTGGATTGTTTACTCTAGATTTAATTTCTTGTATCAAATGTCATTTAAAAAAAAAAAAAAAACTCCTATTCTGTCCAAGACGTAGACCTTTCAATTTTTAACATTGCTAATATTTATAATTCAGAGCTAAATTAGAGAGAATTATCTCCATGAACAAGTCCTCAATACTTTAACATAAAATGATTATTTGGTATTTGATAACACCTCATATTCCTTAGGTATTGTTTTTTTAATTGTGATTATTTTGTGTGATTGTCATCTCTGCAATTACATTATAAACACCTTCTGGAGAGCAATTATCAGTGTTAGAGTGGTGCTGTATTACATGGTAGCAGCCAAAATAAATGAAGAAAACAAGTAAGGGTTTAGTAAGAAACATATTATTAAAGACTTGCCCAGCAAGCTGGGCCATGTCTTAGTGACTGCAGACACTGTGGAAAGCATAGCCTCTGGGTTTTATACACAACTTTCAGGAATATCAGCTGCTTCTTTGAGTTCTCTTAGGGTCTTAATTAAGTCTCCAAACAGTCCATCTGCAAGATCTTGAAAATAAACCACCAGCAAGGTGTTAGTAACAACCCAACAGGATCTTAAATAGCCTCATTCCCAGAACAGTCCAGGTCAGCCTGACCCAGACCAGTCCAACATATCCTAACTGCATTCACCATCCACCCTGGTCATCTCTAGCTAGCTACCTAACAACCAGTATAGATTATTTATTTTTGCTTCCCCTAAATCAATAACAATAATGTTCTAATATTAAAATGTAAGCATCTGCTAATATTTGATGAAAGAACGAATGAATAAATTTATAAATAGATTTAAATGTTATAGAAAGAAGGTTTAGAGAAGAAATGGAAGTGTGATCACATTAGTGTGCCCTGACTGGGTGTAATGTGGACCAATAGGGAATAAATACAGAAGAAAAAAAAATGAAGAGGTCATAGAGAGCAAGAATGAAGTAATGGAATTACAGTAATGAGACAGGAGGAGGATTACAGCAATAGGGCCAAGGTCACCATAGGAGCAGCAGTAACATCTAGAAGTGGTGATCGGCACAGAGAGGGGCAGGAGATAGCAGCAGAGAAGAAAAACCATTCAAAAAAACAAACGAACAAGCAGCGCCTGTAGCTCAGTGGTTATGGCACCAGCCACAAACACCGGGGCTGGAGGGTTCGGATCCAGCCCCGGCCAGCTAAAGCAACAATGACTACTGCAACAATAAAATGGCTGTGCGTTGTGGTGGGCACCTGTAGTCCCAGCTTCTTGGGAGGCTTAGACAAGGGAATTGCTTAAGCCCAAGAGTTGGAGGTTGCTGTGAGCTGTGATGCTACAACACTCTACCCAGGGAGACAGGTTGAGACTCTGTCTCAAAAAAAAAAAAATCTAAACCAAAAAAAGCCCCCCCCCCACCACCAACAAGAACAGTGGTAAGAAGCAGTACCATCCTGGGTGACACCTCAACCAAAAAAAAACTCATGTAAGGACAAACCCATTCAATATATAGTATTAGCCAAGACCTCAAAGCCTTCAGAGGACAGATGAAAAACACAGGATAACAAAGTGGAAAAGTGAGGACAGAGAGAGAGGAAATGAATGAATAGCTATTAAAGAATAAAGAGCCCCACAGGCACCGTGACTTCTGAATGCAAAAATGTTGTCTGAAAACATCCCGGTATCTGAATGATGGGTGGGAAAGACCAGGTGGTGGAGACGGCATAGTGCTGACGCTGTTACTGCTCTTTCCCTCCCTTGCTGCCTTCCTCTCTCCTTCCACCGTTCTGTTCTCACTTCTTCCCTCCCTCCCTTTCTTTCTTCTTTATGTATTCGTTTCCTCTTTCTTTTCAAATCACTTAGAGGAAAAAAAGTGCAATTCCTAACTTACTTTAGATAAAAGCACCTTTTTCTTTTTCCCTTCACATCCCCTCGTACCTCTGCCTCCTTTGCACATCTCATTAAAAGATATTCCATCCACTTTTAAATCATATTATTTATAACTTCATTTGAAAGAGTATTGACAATCGGGACTGTTAATAAATATTTTGTAAAACATATACATACATATTGTAAAATATATACATACATATTTTATTTTTCTGCTTCAGAAGGTGAATTACTTAAAAAGTGAGTACATGCCTATAATCCTAGCACTCTGGAAGCTCAGGCAGGTGGGTTGTGTTAGCTTAGGAGTTCCAGACCAGCCTGAGCAAGAGTGAGTCCTGTCTTTAAAAATAGCCAGACCTTGTGGCAGGTGCCTGGAGTCCCAGCTACTTGGGAGGTTGAAGCAAGAGAATTATTTGAGCCCAAGAGTTTGAGGTTGCTGTGAGCTATAACGCCATAGCACTCTACCTAGGACCACAAAGCAAGACTCTGTCTTAAAAAAAAAAAAAGTGGCTCAAGGAGTAGGGCGCTGACCCCATATACCAGAGGTGGTGGGTTCAAACACGGCCCTGGCCAAAAAAAAAAAAAAGAAAGAAAATATATCTTAAAAAAAAAAAGTACATAGGCTTACCTCAGTATCCTAGTCCCCAGCATAGTGCCCAAGACACTTTATCAGTGCTTATTGAACAAATCAAGTACCTGTTAGATGATAAGCAATTTAATACCCTGTTAGATGATAAGCAATTTAATACCCTGCATGTATTACAGTGAAGGACAGAGAGTGAGATGAGATTCATGTCACTCAGTCTTTAACGCCTCCAAACCTGTTAAGATAGAGTAAATCTGGAAAAACCTTAGTGACGAATTAATGTATTTATCCAACGACGTTTCTTATTACTTTAAAAAAATATTTAACAGCTACTCCACCAAAAGAAAGATAATTACATACCAAAAATGTAAAGCAGGTCACCCATTGGCATTATCAGGCTGTTTAAATAAGATAACTATTCCAAGCATATAAAAAAAAAGAAAGAAAAAGCAGAGACAACTAAGAATGAAATGAACATTGTCCATAAAGAAAATATTTTAGTGATTTTGGTTTTCTCCTAGTTTTGGCTTTTATAATATAACTTGAAGTCTTTGTTCCAGATGAAAATTCAGTACAAGTCTGAGAGATTGAAGCAACTAGTTCAGTTTTATTTTATTTCTCTAGTTTAAAGGGAGAAAATACTGTACTGTGCTTTCCATTGATGTTGCTTAGGCTATTTTGGCATCTTTCAAGTCCCAGTAGGAAACTTTTCTTCTTTTGTTGTTTGTGACTAAAATCAGTTCATGCGATTGAAGCTGTGGGCTCTTACTCCTCGGCCACCATAGTCTACCACTTGCCCAATTCCCCACTAAGTCTTGTTTTCAGAAACCCTCTCAGGCAACCTTGAATCATCTTATAAGCTATTGTAAGAACTCTGCTGACATCTGTGTTCATTAAATGACAGGGACACTATTGTCATCAATCACAGTGGAAGGTGGTACAGCCTCAGTTTTAGCGAAGACTTCATAAAACCAACACATTCCATTAGAATGTTCATCTGTGGTATTAATAACATTAAATCTTTAACTCACACAGTACCATCCAGGATCTTTTAGCCAATTGAACCCAAATTATTAAAGTTGCTTAGGAAATAATGTCAAAAAATGAGAAAAAATTTGTGGGGGATTTTTTTTTTTAATATTAAATCATAGCTGTGTACATTAATGCAATCATGGGGCACCATATACTGGTTTTATAGACCGTTTGACACATTTTCATCACACTGGTTAACATAGCCTTCCTGGCATTTTCTTAGTTATTAAAGAGGAAAACTGTTCTCTTGTGCTAGACTTGTAATAGAAACGATCATTTCTAAACCCTTTTAATTTTCTGAGTTTGAAATAGCACAAAGCAGCAAGCACTTGTTAAATCTTTCTTTTTCCCTGCTTCATAATCCTTTAAAATAATAATTATGTGACTAATTTGTGAAGCTTCTCAACATGTTGTTTCTACATTAAGTATGCCCCCATCCTGACCTATTAATAACAAGTAACCCCATTGTATTATGGGAAAAAAAAATGTAGCCACCATCCATTTCTAATACTAATGGAAACCAGTCTAGTAAAACATCCTTCCTTCCTGAGGTGGAACACATTCTTTTTAGTAAAGCATCATAGAAGGGAAAAGCAAGAGTCCAGTGTAATCAATTCTAATACGAAGGCAGAAGATCAGCTAATAACACAAGGGTGGGTAGGGGAATGAGGGATGTGAAGAGGGAAGGAGGTGAGGTTCAAGGTGTAAGGCACACCTCTTGGGGTTGGGACACAATTACAAGAGGGATTTTACCTAACAATCACAATCATTGTAACTTAATTCTTTGTACCCTCAATGAATCCCAAAGAATAAAAAAAAAAGTTTTGAAAAAAAAAATAAAATACACTTCCTTCCCCGTAAGTAACTACATAAAAATCAAAAAAACAGCAGATCAGAATTATGTGTACAAATTCATTGTTCGGATAAATGATTTCCTAAATAGCTTTTAAAATAGGTAGGTCTTTAAATGATGTATGAAATTCTAAGGAGAATTTCATGTTAAAATCTTGAAAAATATACTGGAAAACAAGTCTGTCTGTAACAGGAATGACATAGCTTGTCAAGGTCAATTCTGACTATTTCATGGGGAGGGAAGAAAGAAATAAAAGTTGGGGGCGGGGGTAGATAGGAAAGACTCTTTGTTTGATCAAGGTTCTATAATAATTTCATTACAGTAATTAAGCGCTGTTCTTTAATAGGCCATAGAATGAATTGCCTGGAAGACAGCTTTAGAGGTCTATGAGTTTCTGCTGCTATTGTCCTGAGAGTCATATTTCAGAGTATTGTAGAGTAAGGAAGGACAAGACAGTGCTTACATCAAATTATATTCACCATGACATCGCCAAGACTGTCTACACTACAATGTCATTTCTAAGTTATTTTTTGATATTACAAATAAGGCTATAATTTCTGTACCCCCTTCACTTCCTTTCATGATAGCTATATTCTGACATTAAATGTATTCATTTTATTTATTAAAATGGTACATAATATTTGAATGACACTTTAAAACATAAGTACTTTATTATTAATCTACATGCATGTTTTCCTGTTTACAATACATCTCATTTATTTTTAAATTAAATAATTCAACTTATTTAGTATGTGCTTTATCATAAGGCATATATAAAGTGAAGATGCTCCTCAGTATTCTATTTTGTTACTAATAACTAAAGAAAAGCATCACCTCTCTCTTGTATCATTATTAAAATGATTAGTTCTTGTGTAATATATATGTATGTATATTTGAGTTTATTTACATAGCTCAGTGCTTGCGATTTATCCGAAGTTTAATATTTGTTCCTTTACTGTCACTAAATAGTAAAATATTTAAGTAAGAAAACTTTATTTATCATATTTAAGTAATTCTCTTATCTTATTGAATTTATTTTGTTTGTTCTTTTGTTTGCTTAGTTAGGGTCTCTATTGATTTATATTAAGTATCCTCAGGGCAATCAACAGCCTGAGAGTGAATTTAGAGAAAGAATTTAACCTACCTTGTATAGTTACAAGTCAGCCTTGAACAAATCTCACATGATAATATTATCAAGATAATATGAATGATATTTCAAGGCTATTCTACTTCTACCAATACTCTTTGTCATGATATTTTATTTGCAAAATTCCTTTTTTTTTTTTTTTTTTGTAGAGACAGAGTCTCACTTTATGGCCCTCGGTAGAGTGCTGTGGTGTAACAGCTCACAGCAACCTCCAACTCCTGGGCTTAAGCGATTCTCTTGCCTCAGCCTCCCAAGCAGCTGGGACTACAGGTGCCCGCCACAACGCCCGGCTATTTTTTTTTTTTTTTTTGGTTGCAGTTCAGCTGGGGCTGGGTTTGAACCCGCCACCCTCTCAGTATATGGGGCTGGCCCCTTACCAACTGAGCCACAGGCGCCGCCCTTATTTGCAAAATTCTTACAGTACCTATGTATATACATGTCACTCCGTATCTTCTTTATTTATGGTAAGTGAGAAGTTAATATTAATTTTATAGTCAACATAAACCAATGAAGTGATTCAGAAATAATATATTTTAATTTTTGTGTAATATTATACAACTTAATTTGGATTTTAAAATAAGCATTTGCTGCTTAGATGATTGAAAATTACTCTCAGACATAGCTGTTAATATCGAGAGAAAGAAGAGAAAGGGAATATAAGCAAATCTCCCAAACAAATCTGATCTTCTGGGCTCTAAATTAAATGTTTTAATTATGTAAAATATAACTTTAGTAATACAAGTGTAAGCTTACATACAAGTTTGTGCAATTCATTTTTAAAAGAACATATTTTGCCTGAAAATGCTATAAATAGGAATACGAATATATTATAAACTAAGGTTAACATAAAAAGTAAATATTTATTTCAAGGTTACATTACATGCTTTAGAAAAAATATTTTTCTCAATTGGGTTTCATAACTTTTTAGAAATTAGCCTTGAAATAAAATAGTTAACATACGTCATCTTGGAACACCTGAATCCTTCGGCAGAACTGAAATCACCATGGAGCTGAGAAAAGATGTTTGAAGTGTCAATCAAGGGCCTGTTCCCAGCTCCTCCCACATCCTCCAAGTCCTGCTGTCAGGAACATACTGAAAGTTGTTAGTTCACTTGAGGTGACAGATACAGATTGTGACAAGCCTCGTGTTGGGATTCCAGCCCAAGGGGGTAACACAGAGTGGAACGCGGAATGCAAAATAAATGGGGAAAATGTCACTGGCCAATCTTTCTTTCTCACACCTTATTTTGCTTTTGACTACAGATTGCAGGATCATTCAGCAGATTTTATCTCACATCTCAGATTTGAATTTGTAAAAGATGATGCTTTCATTAAATAATTACAGGATAAAGCAAAAATTTAAAAGAACGTCAATTAATTTCAGTTTTTTCTTTAACCCTTAGGGAAAGTCAAATTTAATTAATAGTTATAAAATTAAATGAGGAAAATTTGAAAAGAAAAACTGTATGATCGATTGTAAATGTCTCTAAGTATATTGGTTCAAGCAAGAAAGTAAGTTAAATGAATCAGATGGTAAAATAAAAAACATAAATATGGTAATGTCCCTCACTAGGGAAATGTATAACTTGAAATCTTTCATTGATCACCAAGAAAGTTAATTAAGTAGAATTTATCCCTGAGGTAATAAAATTATTAATTTTTTGAAATAATAAAACTAGGGGAGGAGGTAATAAAAACAAAAGACAAAAATAAAAAGCAAACATTTAAACTACACTGTAGTTATAAAAATAAATACAGGTTCAAAGAGAAGAACAGCATCAAGATGGTGGAATATAAACTCTCCCACTCATATTCCCTATTCCACCAAGAATTTGTTGGCCATCCATGGGAAAAAGTAACTTTTGGGAACAGGAAGGGAATTGATAAACCCTAGTGAAGCCCAAGCCTGAGAAGGGTCATTTTGAGAAGACCAAGCCAGGCCTGGTGTCAACATCAATACCACATTCCAGTGACCCACCTGTACATCAGGGAACAGGTTCACCACCTCCCCAGGATATGTCATGGCCATGACACTGAAGTTTCCTGAGACTCATCTCCAGCCCCCTCAGCTGCAGCCGAGGAGCAGTTCTGATATCCAGGGATACGGTTGGAGACAATCCTGCCCATGCAGGCAGGCCCACGTGTTTGTGGATTAGAAGAATTAACATTGTCTGGATGTTCATGGCACCCAAAATAATCTACAGATTTACTGCAAGCTATATCAAAACTCCAATGTCATTGTTACAGAAATAGAAAAAAAATCCTCAAATTTGTATAAAACCACAAAAGACCTCCAAATAGCTAATTAGTTTTAAGCAGAACAGAAGCGAAAGAATCAAACTTTCTGATTCTATAAGCTACATTATATAAGCTGTATTATAAACTATAGTAATGAATTCACTATGGTACAGGCATGAAAATAGACACACAAAACGATGGAACAGAATTCAAACCTCAGAAATAAACCCAGGTATATAAATTCAACCAATCTTTCACAAGAATTCCAAAAATGTACCTTGGAAAAAGTATTGTTTATCTAATAAATGTTGGAAAAACTGATATCCCAATACAAAACAATAAATTGGACCCTTCTCCAACAATGTGTTGAATTGACTTTTGTGTTATGTTATACACAAAATTCAATCCCAAGTAGATTAACTAGCTAAACGTAAGACCCGAGACTGTAAATTTTGTGGAAGCAAGCACAGATGACAAGTTTCATGATGCTGGCCTTCACAATCATTTCTTAGCTATGACACCAAAAGCACAGGCAAAAAATTAAAAAAAATAAAAACAACAGCAAAACATAGACACGCGGGACTCCATCATACTGAAAACCTTCTATAAAGGCATCAATCAACAGGGTGAAAAAGCAACCTATGGAATGCGAAAAAATATTTGCAAAACACATGTATCTCAAAAGGGGTTAATATCTGAAAGATGTAAGGAATTCCTATATCTCAATAGCAAAGAAAGCAAAGCAAAACAAAAGCAACAAAGGCAAAATAAAATAATGCTATTAAAAAAATAAGCAAAGGGCCTGAATAGACATTTTACCATCGAAGAAGACAGATGTGTAGCTAATGGGTATATGAAAAGATACTCATAATCATCAGAGAATGCAAATCAAAATCATAACGAGATACCACCTCACACCTATTAGGATGGTTGTTATCAAAATGTCCAATGATAGCATTGGTAGGAAGGGTATGGGGAAACGGAAGTTTTTGTAGACTCTTGGTGGGACTGCAAATTGATAAAGACATTATGGATATCACTAGGGAGATTACTCAAGAAATTAAAATAGAGCTATCATGTGATTCAGGAATCCCATTTTTGGGTACATAGCTAAAGGAAATCAGTAGTTCAAAAAAATATCTGCAATTTCACGTCCATTGCAGCATTATGTACAGTAGATGAGATATGGAAGTAATCTTATTTTTATTATTCAAATATAAAGAAATATTACTCGGCTAAAAATCAGATGAATCCTTGCCAAATAAAACAACTTGAATGAACATGGAAAAAAATATTATGCTAAGCAAGACATAGAAAGAACAACACTGTTAATATCTCCCTTAAATTTGAAAGCAAAAAATGTAAAACTCTTTTTTTTTTCTTTTTTTTTTTTTATTGTTGGAGATTCATTGAGGGTACAATAAGCCAGTTACACTGATTGCAATTGTTAGGTAAAGACCCTCTTGCAAAAAAATGTAAAACTCTTAAAAGCAGAAAGTCAAATGTGGTCACCAGTGGCCAGACAGTGGGGGGGATGGGGAGATGTCAGTTAAGGTTATAAATTTTCAGTTGTACAGAGTAAATAAATTGTGGGAAGTGAATCTAGAGCACAGTGACCATAGTTAATAATACTGTACTGCATACCTGGAATTTGTCAATTTTAAGTATTCTTGCCACATACACAAAAGGTAACTATGTTGAGTGACAGACATGCTAGTGAATTTGAATGTGGTAATCACTCTACCACGCATATGTATATCAAATCATCATGTTGTACACTTTAAATATATACAATTTTATTGTTGTTGAAAAAATAAAAATTGATACCGAATTGATAAAGAATATGATAATCATATAATTCTAAAATAGCATATGCATAAAAGAATGTAAAAATAAAAGGAGAAAAGAGAACAGATATATTTTTAACATGTAAAATATGTATACTTCAAAATCTATGATAATTTGAAAACTTGAAAAAAATGGAAAAAATTTTCTTTTATAAATTAAACGTTTTTATGAATTAAGAGTCAGAAAACAATAGTAATTTGAGTGCATAGCAATTTTCAAAAGTAAATTATTCTATTGCTTCTGAAAGTTTTGGATATATTGATAAGAGGCAGATATTGAAAAAAGGTTGTATTTTGCATATGATCCAAGAAAATTATTTGCTTTTATAATGGAATTTGTTGGATATTAAAAATTAGAAAGTGTAATATTTAAGTGTAATATTTAAAAGTGTAACAAAAGCAAGTTATCCCATGTAGATCACAACCAAAAATAACCCAAACACAAAGTGCTTAAAAATGTATAAAGAAATTTAATAACCAACTGACTGGAGATTGCACTTGGGGGCAGCCATACCAAACATGATTTGGCAAATGTTATTGCAAATCATATAATCCATAAACCCATTCCGGATATATGTTAGATATGTGAGAATAACTGAAAATTTTGTGAAAATGAGCTTAATAAAAATTGTTCTTATTCAGACATTTATGAATATTAGGCATCCTCATTTTATAAAATAATATTCTCATACAAAAATGAAAAGTTAGATTACTGGAATGGAAACAAAATGAGATAAAATTAATGGTGAAAATTTACATTTTTGCATAAATATGTGCATTAAATAATGCCAGATGATTGGTTATTTTTGATATAAAATAATACTATATACAATTTCTTAAAAAAATTCAGAATGTCAGTATTTTTTAATTTTTTTTTTACTGTAGGCAGTCATTCACTGTATAACAATGTTTCAATGACTGACCACATAAACGATGGTGTTTCCACAACATTTTAATACTATATTTCTGCTGTACCTTTTCTATGTATAGCTATATAAACCATTATGTTAAAATGGCCTATGGCATTCAGTATAGTAATATCCTATACACGTCTTTACCCTAAGAGCAAAAGGCAATAACTTATAGCTTATGTGTGTAGTATGCTATACCTTCTGAATTTATATAAGTACACTCTATGAGATCCACAACAGCAAAAAATTACTTAATGATACATTTCTCAGATTGCATGCCTATCATTAAGAAAAGCATGACTGTAGTTTTCCTATAGTGAGCATGTGTGCAAAATAAAATAAATAAATAAATAAATAAATAAAATTATGTGAAAGAAATTTTTATCCTTTTTAGTCACTTTTTTAGACAAGTTTTTTTTACCCTTTATACATGTTTGTCATTAATGTATTTCTTTTGCATAGATCATTTAGCCACAGAAGAATAACATAGTATCAAATAAAAATTAAATATAAGAAAACTGTAGTGTTGACAGTGGTGTTACAGCCACAAAACTTGAGTGTCTAATTAAATTTTCTTTGAATAATAGAAGAATGTTTTGACTTTATAACTGTTGATATTCTGTTAATGAGACATGTACCAAATGCTGATTTCTCTGCTACTTTTCAGACAGCATCTGTCATTAAAATACTAATAATGATAAGAATTTTTGAGGAATGTTAGGTATGTTCATTTTTTTCAAGTTATCAAGCAAAAACATTACTAGGAAGCTACCCAGAAATGGAATTGCAGGATCAGATGGGAGGTCTAATTGAAGTTCTTAAAGTTTTAAAGTTACCTTTGGACTAATTTTTAAATGTGCAATATGTAAAAGTAATGATATTGTAATAACACATCTTCTCAAAGAAACGTGTATTTTAAAAAACATAATAGTGAATTGATTGACCAAGAATGCATAGTTACAATTAGGGGCAAGAACCCAGGGGAAAACAGTAATGAAATGGGCCTATTCTGTACTCTCTAATAGCAGGCCATTTAGAGTAAACTTGTGCTTCATTTTAGATCTTCCCCCAAATCATCCAACAGAAACTCAGATACTGTACTCAGTTCTTGTTGCCCCCCTCCTTTAGAGCCCCACCGTCCTTACCTATGGTGTGTCTTCTGTTTCTGCACGATGACTTCTAATATTGTGATTTTTGTAAGTTTCCAGTCCCAGTGGGATTTACAGTACCTTGATGCCATCTTGTAAGCCATCACTAGCTTCATTGTCTCAATTTTATCTTTAAAGGGCATAAATCTTATTTATCATTTTTATCTCAAGTTCCATTGTCTTCTTTCACTTCATTGTATTTATTTAGGAAAACAACAACAATCTTATAACTACACTTCCTTTGGCACTAGCTCTAGGTAGCTCTAGAAAAAAGAAACACAATTACAGTTCCCAAGTAAATTAATGACCAATGGCCCTAAGTAGGCTCTTAATGTTTTGGTTAATGCTACAACGTTCTATGGTTCATCACTCTCCCCTTCTTTTAGGAAATGTATGTTTGTCTAATCTCTTCTCACTTCTCCAACACTGTTTCCTCCAGCTTACTCTCAATAGATGATTTTCCTTCCCAATTCACTGATGAAACAGGAAAAAAAAAAAAAAACAAGAAGACAAATTCCAAAAACTACCATGACCACTTCTGAACACTTATGTTTCTGTCTGTCCCCTTTTGACTCCTATATTGTACTGTCTGTGGATTTCTTTCAAATGTCACTCTACAATTTACCAGATGTCATCCAGACATGACCCCAAAACACAATTCCAGTAGTTTCCCTTTTCATATCCAGTTTTATAGACTTTCTCTTCTTTACTAGATCAATCTTGTCAGCATTTGTCCAATAAAAACTAAAACGAAAATAATCAAAGCCTTTCTTAACCCATTTATTGCTCCTGCTACCACTTTCCCTACTGTACACGCCTCAAAGCCATCTCCACTGTACTCTCCTCCGTTCAATTATGAACACGACCTAGTCAGGTTTTCCCTCTGTTCTACTAGATCATCTCTATTCAAGGTTTTCATTGTTTCCATATTGCTTCTTTCTTTCTTTTCTTTTCTTTCTTTTTTTTTCGGAGACAGAGTCTCACTTTGTCGCCCTGAGTAGAGTGCCATGGTCTCATAGTTCACCGCAACCTCAAATTCCTGGGTTTAAGTGATCCTCTGGCCTCAGCATCTTGAGTAGCCAGGCTAATATTTCTAAGCTTAGTAGAATTAAGGATCTCGTTCTTGCTCAGGCTGGTTTCAAGCTCCTGAGCTCAAGCAATCCACCTGCCCCAATTTCCCAGTGTTCTAGAATTACAGGTGCAATCCACTAACCCCAGCTATGCGTGTTCTTTATTTTATTTTATTTATTTATTTATTTTGAGACAGAGTTTCATTACGTCACCCTCTGTACAGTGCCATGGCATCACAGCTCACATCAAACTCAAACTCTTGGGCTTAAGTGATTCTCTTGCCTCAGCCTCCTGAGTAGCTGAGACTACAGGCACCCACCACAACACCCGGCTATTTTTTTGGTAGCAGTTGTCATTGTTGTTTAGCAGATCTGGCCGGGCTTGAACCCTCCACCTTCAGAGTTGTGTAGCCAGCGCCCTCCTCATTGATCTATGAGCACCGCGCCAGTGTGTGTTCATTTTTTAACACAAATTTGCACCAACTAAATTGCAAAAATATATTCTGATTCCAGATTATTTAGTAACTAGATGAAAGTGAATCAAAATGATAGAATATCATTAGAATTACTTTCTACGCTTATAAATATTTGGAATAATTTTAGAGTGTTCCATTTTCCAGTTTGTCTAGGCTGACATATATATATCTTCCTTCTTACCCTACTCATAACAAAATTTGAGTTACTGTATTTCAATTGGATATTTTCTTTGACATCCAGAATTTTATTTTCCTCTTAATACTTTCATTTGATATTTTCTGTCTTTGTTCCATAGTCGCCACAAACAGTCTTAATAAATGTTTGTTTACATATAAGTCTTCTTGTAATCAATCATCAAGGTGCAATTTACTAGCAGGTGGAAAAAATAGTAAAGAAGAATTGAAATACCCTGTTTAAAATCAATGGTAAAAAGTCACTATATCCAATAAGAATTTTTGGAAACATTTATAATGTTTTCTGAATTGTAGATGGGTGTATGAATTGGTAAAGTATTTTAGAAAATAAACTAGAAATACCTATGGAACCTTAAAATACATGTGAATCTGTACTATAATTTTTACAGAAGTAAAAACACTAGGGAATGAGGATATATGAACAGCTATTGTGATTGAAACATGTATTATAGCAGCACAAAATCATAAAAACATTGAATATCTATTGATACAGGAATAGCTGAATAGACTGAAATCTATTCATAATCCAATGTATTTATCAGTTTAAAAACATGAGTCAGATCCACCTTTTTTAAGTTGGAGAGAAGTTCACATGTTGTGTAGTTGTAAGTGATCTTAGTGAGATGTAGAGTATGTGTGTAGAATAGTTTCATTGTTGTAGAAATAACAATGATACTACATTCTATTGATATAAAATCAAACTTTTTTCACATTGTACCATAATAGGCATGTACCTTAGATTAATAAGGAAGCATATTTTAAAATTTAATTTTAAAATTTTCTTTCCTAGAATTAAACTAAAAAATATATTTTTTATGATCATTATTTTTTTAATTCAATGATATATGATAACTAACATTTGTCAAATACTATATGTATACTTTCATTTTTATGATTTTCTTGCAAAGACAACAATTAAAAGACCAAGCACACATTAGTGATTTCCAGGGTTTTTGGGGGGATGGCTGACTGTTAAAGGACATGAGTGGTATTTTAAAGATGACAAAATTATCTTATGTAATGATCGTTGTGGTGGTTACACAACCATATGCATTTTTTAAGACTTGTAAGGCACTAAAACAAAATAGGTGAATTTCATTGTATGTGAACACATTTTGATTTAAAAATACACAAAGTCTTAAGTAATAAGTGTGAGATATAATGACACATCTGTCTTTTCGATGATGATGATATTGATTTAAAAAGAATTTTATGATATGCTTGCATATGATTTAAGATTTGTGTAAGCACAAGACGTGCATGTGTGTATCTACATAAAATCCTTAAAAGTGATGAGCTTTAAATGGCAGGAGGTGGGGAATGAAGAAGATTTAAAGAAAACTAGTGTGTGTGTGTGTGTGTGTGTGTGTGTGTGTGTGTGTGTGTGTGTGTGTGTGTGTAGAAAGAGAGAAAAATTGGCATGTATGTTTATTTACACTTTTCACTGAATGCCTTTAAAGATTTGTATTATTTCATAATATGCTGTCATTTCTTAGTCTGTTCAGGCTTCTGTAACAAAAATATCACAAACTGAGTAGCTTATAAACAACAGACATTTATTTCAGACAGCTCTGGAAGTTGGGAAGGCCAAGGTCAAGGCACTAGTAGATTCACTATCTGGTGAGGGCGTGCTCTCTGCTTCTACAGTTGGAGCTTTCCAGCTGTATCTTCATGTGGTAGAAAGAGCAAAGTGGAGCCCCTTCCATAAGGGCAATAACTCTATTCATGAGGGCTTTGCTTTAGAGTCTCCATTGAGAGCTTTGCTTTGGAGCCTCCATTCATGAGAGCTTTGCTTTGGAGCCTCCGTTGAGAGCTTTGCTTTGGAGCCTCCATTGAGAGCTTTGCTTTGGAGCCTCCATTCATGAGAGCTTTGCTTTGGAGCCTCCATTGAGAGCTTTGCTTTGGAGCCTCCATTGAGAGTTTTGCTTTGGAGCCTCCATTCATAAGGGCTTTGCTTTGGAGCCTCCATTCATGAGGCTCCAACCTTAGAAGCAGAGAGCATGCCCGCATGAATGGAGTTATTGCCCTTATAATAGGGGCAATAACTTGAGGGAGTCACTCCCAAAGGCACCACCTATTAGTAGTGCACCTTGGGGATTAGGTTTCAACAAATGAATGTGGGGGACACATATACACTCAGACCATTTCATACATTAATTCCCCAGCAGAACTGTTGTCTCAGTGATGACTGAGATTGTTTTCCATTTTGTTCACTGTGATTTCTAGCATAGGAATCATTCCTGATACACAGTATTCACTTACTATTTGTCAAATGGAATGATCAATTAACATAAAATTTTAAGCCTCCAGTTCACATGGGAAATTATCTACTCTCACTTATATTTTACCTCTAACGAGTCATATGACTGGTTCTTCCCAACTGGAAGGTGAATTGAAAAATTAAGTAGGATATTTTTTAATATTCTTGGTTAGGAAGAAAAACGTATTGTCTAAGAGACATGGCTTTCAGCCCTAGCTCACAACTTACTAAAACATGTCTCCAGAAATATCAGCTAAGTACTTTTCATCTCATTTTTTTTTTTTAACATAGGATTATCTGTAAAAGCAAATGTATGGCAATTACAAGAATAATTTTGTAATTTTATCAAAGTAGAGCTGAACTCCACTACCTCATATTCTATTTATATAAAAAAAATATAGGTGGTACATTTATTTTGGAGGTGGTTTATGTATAATCCCCTACCCAAGTTAAGGAAAATACATGAAATACATGAAATTTGAGATTTATTATAGTGCTATTATTTCATGCTTTTTTTTTTCCTGCTTGTCTTTTATTCTCCTTCATTCGGATTTTCTTCTTACATTTTTTTCTTTCTCTTTCTTTAATTCAGCTGTGTTATAAGTACAGTGTCAGTTGCTGGGCATATTTTATTGAACAAATGAAACCAATTCCTTATCCTTACAGACATCCTTAGAGATCCACCAGGCTTACTAATTTATCCATTCAGCAAATATTGGTCAAATGCCTGCGGTGGGCTAGACACAGTGCTGGGTACTAGACGTTTGCTTGAAAAATCAAGGAGGATTTGATTTTTGTCTGCCTTAGCCCTTTGCAGTTTTGCATGTCTATGTGATAGGGAATAAATAATAAAATACATCCATATATATTTCCTAATTGTAATAAGTAGGAATTTAATCACATAAAAGCAGGAGAAATACAAGGATGTATGCAATATTGAATACCAAGGTGTAATTTATCTTTGAGGGATTTTAGGCTGGTTAGTAAAAATGTATGACTCCTTTGACTATGCGTTCATTTTGTTTTATTAGCAATAAGGTAATAATGGTGTTGTACATATTACACACACACATCATCCTTTAAGGCAAGGAAATAGTCCATTTATTTTTCATCCTAAAACTGTCTAACATAGCATAACCACGGGCACATTAACATGCAGGGCTTCATCCTGCCTTTCCTCGCTGCTTCTGCTATCATTTACATTTCCCAACAGGGTCAAAGTTCTTATAAGACAGATGTAATGTATCAATTTTTTTTATCATCTTTTTGTTTTGCTAGGTTCAAAAAATGTACAACACATTTCCAGAAAGTGACATAAACAAAATTCAATCAAAAATGGCCCTGCGAAGTAAAATCCCATCCTATTCTGTATCAGTAGGTGATATTCTCTTACCCAGGTCACTGACGGTAACTGTAGCTAAGTACTTTTACGATATCAATAGGTCAAAGTTGAAATTTTCCTATCATTAGAGAAAATCAGAGCCAGACAATAAAAGGACAAAAGTTGATTTTATTTAGGAACTATAGCAACAGGGGAAAAGACACCTCCGTATAAAACTTGGTTCTATTTCAAATACAATGAGAACAGGTGAAGATTTATAGCTAAAACCAAGTAGAAGGGAGGAGATCAAGTGGACGGATAATTACTAAGAGACGATATCAAGAGTAGGAAGAATTCTTGCTGAGAGAAGCTAACTTTATTCCCACTGAAGGCAGCCGTGGTGTTCAGATATCATCTGAGGGATGAGAATTTAATCGGATATCAGGTATGATTAAATATTACAGGAGGGGTGTCTCTCCAAACCCTCTTAATATGATTCTTGCTAAAATCGGAAGATGCAGGCCAAGCAAGGATACACATTAGGCCCAAAGTAGAGTAGAGAAGTTGTAGGAGCTTTACTAAAGCTTGGACAAGGAGGACATTTTTATCATTATACATCATTCCTAGATTTGAGGGCATTGGTTAATAAAACGCTTCTTAAGATAGGGATGGAAAATATCATCACTTATTACACAGTTACCCAAAGAAAGGTAAACATGGCCATGTTATCCTTTTAATGAAAGTTTTAAACAAGTAATTAAATCCTGGGCCTAAGCAAGGTGTGTATATTCTGAGATTAGCTAAAGAGCTGCAATATTGTTGGGCGATCTCCTTTCCCTTCCCCAAGAAAGAAATTGTAAAGGCAAAGATTTTCCGGAAAGAGAACAGATGGGTAAGGTTTTTAGATATCAGGACTCCAAAAATCTGCTCAAAAGAATCAAAATGTTAATCCTAGAAAACAGAAGCCACGTCCTCTGGTTCATAACAGAATCTCATGAACTATTTCCTCATCTAGAGAGGAAAGAGAAAATGAATTGCTAATATCCCATGTGGACCAAAAGACCTTTAGGAAGAAAGAAGCACACAGTTATGGACCAGTGTTTTTGAGTAGCACTGATTGGAACAAACACACACAGGCTGCATTAATAACACACCTTGGGCTTTGACACATCCATGTTTATTTACTCACAACTGAGATGTTCAATTTTGGAAAATTGTAAAACTTTGCTTTCCCTGGAAGTTTTCTGCAAATTTTAAGGAAATATATATTTTTTGTTGAATGTGTTTATCTCAAAAAAAAAAATATATATATATATATATATATTTTGCGGATAGCAAATTTGATCTATGAGAGGATATTTTCTTTTATTCTAATACTATAGAATAATTACAGAACAATCCATAAGCCACACTTTGTAAATTTAATTTTTAGAAAATATTACTTTTTATATGGCTGAGAAGTTTTCTTCTTAAACAAATTAGACTATCTTATTTGAAACTCAAAGAAAAAAATTATAATCTCACAGATGTGAATAATTTATCAACTTTTGTGTTTGGTAGCCCAGTTGCATATTAAAGCAACAGAGGATGTGTGTGATACAAGTTGTACTAATACCTCAAAAGTGCAATTTACAAAATGAAATGGAGAATAAGGCGCTTTTGTTTTGGAAAAGAACCTCATTGCATAGCCATCTTGAAGTCTTCTTAAGGGATTAATTAGAAATAATGAGCTTTATGTGAAAACTTTTTTTATTGAGTCTCAAAGGGATTGTAAATAATAGAAATCTGAAGAGCTAATAAGAAATGACAAATGCATTACATTACATAGAGTACCACTAAAGAACAATTGCTTTTTTTTTCCAATTATGTACCAGTACTGAAAGAATAAAGAAGGGATTGTCACAAATTCTTTCAATTACAATAATATAAAACATAGTATTTTAGCTAGTTAATTGCTATTGTGTCCTAGTGTAAAGAGAAATTGTTTAACATAAGCCAACACGTGGTTTTTCCACAAAATAACAACAAATGTCTTGCTGAAATACTAGACCAGCTCTTATTAACTCATTTTTAAAAGTGTGATTATTAAAGACAGAGAAGTAATTTCACAAACATCAAACCCAAGGGTCATGTTTTGAATGTTCCAAGTTAGGACCTGAATGTTAAAATAATCAAAGGTGAGATAAAGTCATGTAGTCTATTTTTATGAAAGCAAATCTTCAAAGGTAGATAGATTCCTTTTTGTTTATAGGAAATAAAGGAAATATATTTCACCTGTGTCAATGGTAGTCAGGCTATTAAACCTTAGATGAGTGTAAACTCAGCCCAAACTCTGCTCTCCACCCCTACACGAACACACTTAATTCCTGTCATAAAGATGATCAGAAAAACTGAGTACAAAACACAATTTTAAATAATAAATCTTTTTTTATTTACCCATCACAATCATAATAACAGAGATGTCAAAGAATAGAGAGAAAAGATCCTTGAGTTAGCAACTCCTCAACTATATGCTTGACAGCAACACAACTTCAGGATTTTAAGAGGAAAACAAAAAGTTAAACTGTCAAAAATAATGTGGGAAAGCTGAGTTAATTAACCTAAGAAAAGTTTTTTTAGTTTTTGTCAATTTCCTTGATATGCAAAATTGTCTTAAAATTCTAGAACTCTAGTGGATGGTATTTTCCAAAGCATTTTGGTATTCCGACTTAAGCAGATGACAAAAATTAAAAATAAACAAATAAGGGCGGTGCCTGTGGCTCAGTCGGTAAGGTGCCAGCCCCACATACCGAGGGTGGTGGGTTCAAACCCGGCCCCAGCTGAACTGCAACCAAAAAATAGCTGGGCGTTGTGGTGGGCTCCTGTAGTCCCAGCTACTCGGGAGGCTGAGGCAAGAGAATCACTTAAGCCCAGGAGTTGGAGGTTGCTGTGAGCTGTGTGAGGCCATGGCACTCTACCGAGGGCCATAAAGTGAGATTCTGTCTCTACAAAAAAAAATAAATAAATAATAATAAAAAATAAGAAAACAAAAACAAATGACATCATATTTACAGAAATAATTTTTATCATTATTTAATTCACCTTGGAATATTTGAAAATGTATTTAATTGTAATATTTAGCCACATCATCCTAAAATATTCATCAAACATGCATTATCTTATTCATTCCATATACAACACAGCCCAGAGATCTTGTGTAATCGGTAAAGCCCACTGCAGACTTGCTCACTGCAATTATAGCTGTACACGAGGATTGGAGGTCCCTATCTTTAGAAAGAAAACTTTCTAGTGAGGAGGAGAAACAGGCATTAAACAAGGAAATAGTATATAAACAAGATACATTTATGTTATGAAATAAATACAAAGAATGATGAGCTAGATGGAAATTGTAAGGAGAGGGGCTATATGAATGGATGTTTGAGAAAGACCTCCATGAAGGATAAAAAGCATTTTGGTCTGAGAATTCACAGTGGAAGTCTATATCCACTTAGGTGTGCAATTACCATGTTCTTGCAATGTCAGCCACTTGTCCATTATTAATTATTTGGCAGAAATTAGATGCAAAACCAACCTAGACAACCATGTATGGGTTTTGTGATTTCAGCCCAACTGCTTCTTTAAGGGAGTCAAATTTCCTTTGCAGAATCTAATCTTTTATCAGTTAAGTGCATGTTCCTTTAAAATGCACAATTATATACCAAAATGTGGACCCCTGAGTACTTCAATGGAAACATTTAATGAGCTTTTGAAAAATACAGCTTATATGTTGGTATCCACAACTAGTCCATCAGATTTTCTGAGGGTTGAATATGAGGAGCTGGCCCCGCCTTAGTGGTATTTACGTCCACTAAATTTGAGAACCTCTGCTCAGCCAACATGTCTGCCCTTCTATTTGCTACCACAAGTTCATGGCCATCTTAGAAAATGAAATGTGTATCATTTGAGTATCTGTTCATACAAACAAGATTAACTGAACATAAAATACAAAGCACTTGCTTCCACATTTAATATGATTTTCTTTTCTGCCGTTTTTTTGGCCGGGGCTGGGTTTGAACCCACCATCTCCGGCATATGGGGCCAGCACCCTACTCCTTTGAGCCACAGGCACTGCCCTGATTTTATTTTCTTAATTTTAAAAGCTTATTTAAATAATATAAATCGAAAGTTACACACTCTCATAGATATCATAGAGTAAAAGTGGAACCATATATAAAGATGTGCAACATTTGAAGTATTGTCAATCTTCTAGCAAAACACCTGTTCTCTTTTTCCACTAAACAGAAGGTCAAATCATGGCTTTCTGCAGCACTTTCCTGTTCTCTGCAATTAACAGTCAAAGAGAAAGAAAATATCCCAAATACAATATGGGCACATAGTGCATATGATTGCCTTTGAGAATTTTACTTCACATAATTCATTTAGACCTACTCAATGCTGCCCAGGTCCACATATGTGTGCAAGTCTGTGAGCACTTTGGTCTAGTCCACCAGGAGAAGATTAGCTTGTGCCAAAAAGATAAATCAACCAATGCTTTCTTCTCCAGAAAGTCACATTATCACCCTTCCTTCTAAAAATGTCAGAGAAACTAACCAGTGTGGTGTGTTTCTTGTCAGAGTTGATTTACAGTCTGACTCAAGATTCCTATCTCCTTAGGGACCCATAACACACAGTTATGGAGCAGTGTTTTTGCCAGTGTCCCAGCATTGATTGGGACAGTAACATTTGGGCAGTGTTCACTGCACTCCTTGACACATCTGTGTTCATTGACTCAAAACTGATGTTCAATTCTGGAGAATTTTCAGCTTCAGTGTCAGTGAAAATTTCTGGAAATTTCTATTTTCTATTGAATATGTTTAATCTCACAAGAAGATTTTTTGGCAGGTAGTTAATTTTATTTTATAACATCATTGTTTAATAACCTGTTTTAATGCAAAAAGGAACTTAAAGGGGGGTAGTGAATTTATATTAAACATAAGATCATTTAATTATTGACTATGATTTTAAAAAGTGAGGTTTAGCATTTTTTCCAATGATTCTTGCTAATACATTCATAAGTTTTGTGTTTTTTTTAAATAATAAAACATATGGAATGGTTGATATGCTGAAAGGAAATCCATAGTATTAACATTATGATCTAACTAAAGGGACATTAATCATGACTGATAGACAAAATAAATTCAGTGACATTGTTAAAATAATTTAGAAGTTGACTTTTATTAATTAATTGATTTGTTGACATCTTAACACATAGCACATTCTTTAAGACTTTGTTAAACCTTAGACAATTTGAGTCTAATGCTAATTCTGCTATGTATTTGTTATTTGATCTTGAGAACAACTTATTGTAAATCCCATATTTCAATTCCTTGAAATCATAGTAAGAACTAATAGATAGTGTCCTTGGATTAAGACATGTAAAAATGTAAATTACTAACTCAAGTTTTGGTACATAGTATGTGCTTAGTAAGGTAACTCACTCTCTCTAAATGTGTGCGTATTTTACATAAATATAATCAATTTGTATATATACATACAATGATTAATTCAATCAATCCTTTGCTGAACACAGATTCTATTAAATATTACAGAAATTATGCTAGGCATTAAGATATGGTGAAAAGGACTTAATACATGTCCTCAAGAAATCCAGGAGGCATATAGTTTGTAAGTGAAATCTTGTAAAATCATTGACCTAGTAATAGTAGTATTTTTTAAAAGGAGTAGAACAATTTGATTTACTAAACTAAAAATGCCTTATAAATGGCAAGTATATTAGTGTCCTTGAAAAATGGTGCTGCCATGTGGCTGAGTTAGCATTGAAGCACACAGTAAACATGACTATCAAAGGTGTATAATTAATTAATTTATTAATATCTGGGATTTTAGAACCAAACAGAAAACCATCCTTGGGACATCCATTCAGATGCTTATTTTCCTAAGAGACAAATACGTGGCCTGCTTTCTCAGAATTTACCCCTTTTGAGGGTAAAATTATTAGTTTTACACTAGGGATTCTAGCGTAAAATTCAAGTCATGGAGAGTTGATTGTATGGATATTTGAAGTTATAGTTGTGCTGTCTCAAGTCTTCCCAGTTCTGATAGCAAAGACAATCCCCTGGAGAGAATGAGAGAGAGATAAAGTGATAGGGAGGTAGAGAGAGATAAAGAGATAGGGAGATAGAGAGAGATAGAGAAATTGAGATTTTGTAATCTCAAGTAAATAAATGAAGGGAGAACAAAGAAGAGAGATAGAGAAATTGAGATTACAAAGTAAATAATTAAAGGGAGAATAAAGGCTCCCTTCATTTCTACCTCTGTTGACTATAATATAACGAGTTTCTTATTTATGTTGCTGATTAGTAATTAAAGAAATCTGAACCAATACTCACACACCCAAAGGATGAAAATAAATGACTGCACATTAGTTTAGGTGGAGGTTTGAGGATGTAATTTATTTATAAACTAATGAATTAATTCATGAGAATCTGGATGTGGTTAGGGGATTAAGGTTCTTTACTCTGTAATCTTTGCTTGGAAAATATATAGTTTAGAGGTTTTAGCCAGCTGGCGGTTAAGACCATTCAAGGAAAGACAGTCTGGTTTCCTTCTTTATACTCAAATTACCTCTAAGCCAAATGCAAGGACTACATTCTACCTGTCAAAATCAATAGGCTTTTAAAAACAAGTATGTTTCATAGAAAATATTTTAAGCTTATTCTCACCTTCCTACTGACTTTCAGATCAAGCATTTTTTCCATAAAGCATGTAATAATGTGAATATAAATATATGATAACCAAATAAGCTCCTAAAATTACCAGTGGTGAAAATGGGATAAAATTATTAATTTTTGGATACTAATCCTGCATATACACACAAAAATCTCAGAATATAGCCGTTCATAAGAGACTGCTATTGTGAAGTTCTTCCAAAGATGCACTCTCAATAAATTTTCTTTCTGGTATTGAACATGCTGATTAAGATCAGACACGGTCAGAATCTCAGACATTTAAATTCAGAGTAGTTGTTATTCAGGCCCTATGCATATGTATGTGTATATATGTGTGTATATATATGAAGAGCAAAGCAGTTAAAGGAGGCTGAGATCTTACAGTAAGATAAAATATTTCTTCCTACATAGTTTAGTTTAGATTAGCTGATGGCTGCAGTTTCATTTCATTCCATCTCATATTCATAATCATCAGGCAGGGAAACTGTTAGAGACGGTGACTGGGACATAGGGCAGTGCTGACGGGTTCTCTCATCTTTAAGTCTAGCACGTAGAATATGGCCTTATAAATGGCATGGCTAGATACGAAAAAAGGAAATAATGTAAAGAAACCCAAGCATTCCAAAATATGTATTAAAAATCAAAGATCTGAACCTCTATATTCTAAGTTCTCCTATTAAAATGCATTGGAACCGGGCGGCGCCTGTGGCTCAAGGAGTAGGGCGCCAGACCCATATGCTGGAGGTGGTAGGTTCAAACCCAGCCCTGGCCAAAAAAAAAAAAAAAAAAATGCATTGGAACCAATAGGCAAAGTTGGCTCTCTTTCTTTGAAATTACTGAGAGCTTCACCTGCACTTTTTTAGTGACATCTTATCAAAGGTTTGTTACTGTGGATTATGTAACTCCATTGAGTTCCATTTATTCACATAATTAAGTTCCTTGGGGGACAAATTTTCATTTGTCCCATAATCCTTTTAATTTGGAAATTATTAAACACTTTCTAAATAAGTAAATAAGTACATCGGTACATTAACTAATTCCTGCAGCTGAACTACAAAACGTCTGCTGTTAAGCAGGACCCTGATACTATAACACGAATAGATATGTTTAAAGTGGAGAGAAAGTCTGGCAAGTGACTGCATGGGGGAATTTCACCTGTAGAAGTTGCAGTGATAAAGGCAGATAAAGGTTTCCAGTTGCCGGGGGAGGGGCAACGAAGGACATGAACTGCGAATGTTGGAAGGAAGAGTAGGGGAGAAGGAAAACAACGGCCAGGTCACCTTTCTTACAGTTTTTCTTAGAGTTGACTCTAAACATGGACTTCAAAAATGGCAAAAATCCTCTGCTAGATATAGTGGTTAGTATAATAAAAATTGAGTGATATTTATTATCTGAGCTGTCTTCCCTAAAATACGCACTTTGGATACAGTTTTATTTTTGGTTATGTTAGAAACCCTTGGGGTTTGTGATCATTTCTAATATCCTATGAGTTTCTCCCCTTGTCATACAGCACATATCCAGTCTGTTATGGTAGTGGTGACACAACAGCATAGTAACAAGTGTGGACTCTAGATTCAGAGTGGCCAGGCTTCCTCATTATCAGCTGAAAGGCAGGACCAACACTCACAGCAGAGGTCCTGACAATTGAGATAATACGTAGAAGAGGAAGGGTTACGGCTAGGGTGGGAGAGAGTCGGCAGCTTCCCCTAAGGCACAGGGGTGAAAGGGCAAAGGGTGGACATTGGCCCAAATGCCAAGGACTAAGGAAAATGGATGTTGGATAAGCAACTGAAGTATACATCACATTCTGCCTCTAACTTCTCAGCAGAACAGGACACTGATCAGACCAAAATTACTCACTCAGCAAAATCCCCTACCACCTGGTCTCTCATGCTTCATTTTTTTTTTTTTTTACTTCCATGAGAAATAAAAATGTATTATTTCTATCTTACTAGACTATAAAGCTCCATGAATATTCAATAACTACCTTCGTAGAAGGATAGCATTTATTTTGTTTCTCTTAATTTGCTAAATTTGTCTTAATTACTTATTACAATAGAAAAAATGACTTATTTCTTTTCCCGGTGTAGTTTGTTGTTTCATAGGAATCTTCCCATCTCCTGTCTCTTCCAATACATTAGCAAATTTTGGTAATTTCTTTTATAAGGTAGGATGGATTGTCATCTTATAAACGATCGAGTTGTTAATCATAATGATATAATGATATCCTATCTCAAATCACAATTTTGGAAACATGTCTATTAAATCGTTTTCCTTTCACAATTCATTCTTAAAACACACCATACAAGCTATATCAGGCAGACCCTGATTCACAAACATCTGACTGACATTCAACTCCACTTATGAATACAGGATATTATAGCTAATATGTAAATGTACCTGTTCCTTCTGACATACGAATTCAACTTAAGAACAAACCTACAAAGCCTATCTCCTTTGTAACCTGGGAACTGCCTATATATGTATACTTTTGTTCAATATATACTTTTGTGGAAAAGCATGTTTTCTTTTCTTTTTTCTTTTGTACAAGAGCATCTCCTATCTCCAATATTACACTGATTTTTTTTTCCAGATTTTTTAGTATAGATTAAAATCATTTGAAACTATTTTCTCAACTGCATTTGAAAATATAATTTAACTCTTACATATAAATTAAAGACTGACAACCATTGTTATAGCCCCTCCTTGTATTTTGTTGGGTACGTGTTAACTTTTTGAAAGGTCATCTTTAATGCTACTGATTCCTTGTCTCACTGAGTTAAAATATTTGACAAATTTTATCTTTATGCAGATTCACTGTACCATATATTTAGATCCATGCTGATAGAAAGAAAAATTTCTGTTTTACAACAGATTTGAAGTGATGTTTATAGCAATCACTTCTTCTAACTACTGACAATATAAGATTCAGTAGCAAGAAGTAGAATGTTGGGCGGCGCCTGTGGCTCAAGGAGTAGGGCGCCGGTCCCATATGCCGGAGGTGGCGGGTTCAAACCCAGCCCCGGCCAAAAACCACAAAAAAAAAAAAAAAAAGAAGTAGAATGTTGTGTTCCAATCAGGAATTAACTAAGAAGCACAGCAACAGCCTATGTGTATTAAAAACACTTTCATCTAAGGTTTTTTTTGTATGCCTTCTTATTTCAGTCAGTAGCTTTGTATAGCAGGTGACATATTATCCTCATTTTATGAATGAAGAAACTTAATGTATGTAGATAATATTTAACTCAAAGGATTTGTCTAACGAATGACCACCAGAGACTGGGGATGTATCTGGAGCCTGATACAGACCTGACCTTCTATTCCATTGATTATTATTATATTAAACTGCAAACACATGCTTATCTGTAAGATTAAAACAAAGTGGAGATTGCCACTCTAATTCTGGACAATGAAAATACCTACTTGAACTTTCTCAGAATAATCTCAGTAGAAAATATACTCTACATTTTTCTTTGCTTTTAAAATTGATTTCATTTTCACATGATGTAAATCTTTTCTCTTGTTCTTCTTCCTTACACTTTACATTAAACCACGTGAAATATAATCGTGAAGTTTTCTATAACTATCGCATTTAAGAAGAAAAATCAATGGGTGCAAAATAGAAAACAACTTCACTCTCTGCCATTCTTATGCATTCTGTCTGGTTTGGGGTGGGGAGACAGGTGGATGTTATTTTTCCATCATTTGAAAGTTTCCATAACTTATCAGATCACTCTGAGAATCCTCTGGTTCCTTCTAGTCAAACAGTACTATTCTAGTGATTTAAATGTCAATCCTCAGTAATAGACAGAGTGAATTTTGTTTAACATCTCTCGCTACTCTGAACACAGCCTCCTAGGGATGGGCTCTCTCTTTATAAAATACACAGTGCAGAGAAGACACAATTGGTGCCTCCTGAAGGCAGCTTATTTCCAAGAAGACCTGGAGGCATGTAGATATTTGTTTTTCTAATTCAAAATTGTGGTCATAGTAAGTCCAAACTATTTTCCATGGCTGGAATGTAGAAGAGGAATAAAGAAGACAGGGAGCATTATGGTAGCAGACCTGCTTTCACATAGAATCAGAAGCACAAGGATGGGCAGTGCCTAGAGCTCATTGGGTAGGGCACCGGCCACATAACACTGAGGCTGGCAGGTTCGAACCCAGCCTGGGCCAGCTAAATAACAATGACAACTGCAACAACAACAAAAACAATAGCCGGGCATTGTGACAGGCACCTGTGGTCCCAGCTACTTGGGAGGCTGAGGCAAGAGAATCACTTAAGCCCAAGAGTTGGAGGTTTCTGTGAGCTGAGACACCACACCACATCACTCTACTGAGGGTGACATAGTGAGATTCTCTCTTAAAACAAAACAAACAAACAAACAAAAAAAAAAAACAAAGAAAGAAAAAGGAGCACAGGGAGCAAAGAAAAACAATTCCAGTTTTAAGTTATGCAGAGTACAAAACACTCCCCACTGCAGATTTGACACTAGTCCACAGGAAATGCACATCTTTGACCAACTACGTGATCCCAGTCACTTCCCAACCATAGTTCTCTTTTCCATCATCTCAGGCCACCTACCCTCCCTCCCAACTGTTAGGCAGTGGTGTGACAGCAGTCACTCTGGCGAAATATTTCCAGCTTCCTACGTGGTCCCACAGAAACCTTTCTTGATTTTGCTTTACTATCCAAGGGAAATGGTTACCTAATGGAACAAAAAAGATCTTCAGTCTCCAGCTTTGCGATAACTACTCAGGTGTCCTAATTTCCATTTTAGAAAGTGAGAATAATTAGGACACGTTAAAAAAAAAAATCACTCCCCAAGTGATTCAAATAAATAACTGAATTAGTAACATGGCCTGGAGTCCATCCGCATAGATGTCTGAAGGCAGGAACAGATGTCCACACCCGCTTTCCTTAGAGAAAAGCTCAGAAAGCTTAAACTAACTTGCCCAAGGCCACAGAGCAAGTGAAAGGCAGATCTTGAAGCACAAACTCAATTTTCTATTGTATGCCAGTGACTACCGATCATAGGAACCTGTAAGATAAAGGCTAGACTACCCAGTAGTACCAGAAAAGGGACATTTCATATTTCACATCATCTCTTTTATTCATAGTTTTAATGCCTTGTATGTGAAACACACAATTAGATTCAATAAATACAAAGCTATATTTAACTTTCTATGTCTTTTTCTTTCCTGTTCTCTTTTGCTGGACTGCTACTTTCCCAGATGTCTGCAGGCCTCCATCCATAACCTCACTAAGTCCCTGCTGAAATGTTTCTTATCAACGAGACTCTCTAGGTCTGAAGTACCCTAATGGCAACACTCCTCAAAACAGACTTTCCCATTTCCCCTCTCCATTTCCTTTCTCTCCATAGCCCTTATCATCATTTTATGCAGTTTATATTAACTTGTCATTGTCTTCACAACCCAACTAGAATGTCAGTTGCATCAGGATATATTTTCTTTTGGGGTTTCGTTATTATGTCCCCAGAAGCTAGACCAGTGCGAGGCACAAGTGGAAGGAAACTCAATTGACATTGGTTGAGCAAACACATGAATAAATAAACAAATGGAAAGTGTAGTCTAATGCAGGGAAATAAATCAATACATAAATTAACCACAACCCAAAGCAGAAGGTTACAAATAGGAAAAGAAAAAGGTATTATTTATGGGGTGACCTTGAGGCATTAAGGCTGGTGTTTAAACCCAATTATAATACCATTTATTAAGCAAAGATAAAATACAGCACAGTGTGGGAAATCAGATGAAAGTTAACACCCAAGTTCACATTAAAGTGAATTTTTGTTTTGTCAGAAAGTAAGAAATAAGAGCATTTACTTGCAAAGCAGCAGGATGCGCAGGTTAAAAGCACAGCATTAGCAAAAGGCCTGCCCAGGATTTGGATACGACATCTTCTTTCTTTGATTAACTATGTCACTTCTCTGTATCCACAAGTTTTCTTCTGAAAAACAGGAACAATATTAATATGTGTTGCATACAGTAGTTTTAAAGATTAAATGAGAAAATCTAGGTGAAGAGTTTGGGCCATATTAAATGACCAATAAATGTTCATTTTTATTTTTGCATTTTTACATGAAATTACTTTCTCTTGACCTGGCTCTGGAAAGGCACTTATTTAGAAATGGATATTTCAACCTATTTGTCCATTATATAAGAGGCATAAAATGATAGGTCCAATTATAAAAACTCAGAAACTTGAGTTACAATGAACAAAGTGCTACTTATGTTGCAGGTGTGAACGTGAATGCTAATGAAGTCAGTGTGACATTATCTGACTGGAAGAAATATTTTATTTTTAAATAAACAGATAGCTTTCAGATAATACTTAGATATTTAAATATATAAATAAAAAGTCATGTGGTACCACATTACAACACTAATTAAACCCTGTTGTACTCATTCGTTAAAACCTTGAAATTGTTAGCACCAGTTTGTCAGCAAACTATGATTCTAGCTAATTAAAATTTGCAGAAATATTTGTATGATTGTTTTTGTAGAAATATGTTGATATTTAAAATATGAGCAGAACTGACATTCGGCTGAAATGTACTGGTGTGACCTTAACAGTTGCTCACCACTGGCTTCAGTTCTGAATGCTTTGTGTCTTTATGTGCTCTGCTTACATGTACATGTTCTGAATTCAATCAGAATGTCTAAAGCTCCACATTGATTTAAAACCAACATACACGTCACGAGTGTGAACCGTGTAACAACTTTTCTTCTCATATATCAATTTCTCATAGTCAATTCTTTCCCCAATGGTGCACTTGTTGAGAATGTTTATACATTGCTATTCTTCCCATGGAATATAACTCCTGCTAAAGTATGTTGTAATAATATTTAATGGTACCATAGTCCATTTCATTTTCACATTTAAATTTGAATTGAAAGTATTTGAGAAATTCAATCTCTTTAATTTACATTAAATGCTGAAAAAAATTATTTTATACTCGATTTCATTAGTTTTAAAATGATGTTCAATAACAACCACAGTATATTTTTAAATAGTACTGCTTAAAACCCTAGGGGGTATTGTGCACATTTTATCTCTTTTTTTTTCTTTTTTTTATTATTAAATCATAGCTGTGTACATTAATGCAGTCATGGGGTACAATGTGATGGTTTTATGTACAATTTGAAATATTTTTATCAAACTGGTTAACATAGACTTCATGGCATTTTCTTAGTTATTGTGTTAAGACATTTATATTCTACATTTACTAAGTTTCACATGTACCCTTGTAAGATGCACTGTAGGTGTGATCCCACCAATTACCCTCCCTCTGCCCATCCTCCCTCCTCACCTCCCTTCCCTTTCTTCCTTTCCCATATTCTTGGACTATAATTGGGTTATAGCATTCATATGAACACTATAAATGAGTTTCACAATAGAGCTGAGTACATTGGATACTTTTTTTTTCCATTCTTGAGATACTTTGATAAATATGTTCCAGCTCCATCCATGTAAACATGAAAGAGATAAAGTCTCCATCTTTCTTTAAGGCTGCATAGTATTCCACAGTGTACATATACCACAATTTGTTGATCCATTCATGGGTCAATGGGCACATGGGCTTTTTCCATGACTTAGCAATTATGAATTGGGCTGCAATAAACATTCTGGTACAAATATCTTTGTTAAAGTGTGATTTTTGGTCTTCTGAATATATACCTAGGAGAGGAATTGTAGGATTGAATGGCAGGTCTATTTTTATTAGTCTAAGTGTTCTCCAAACATCTTTTCAAAAGAAATGTATTAATTTGCATTCCCACCAGCAGTGTAGAAGTGTTCTCTTTTCTCCACATCCACACCAACATCTCTGGTCTTGGGATTTTGTGATTTGGGCTAATCTTACTGGAGTTAGATGGTATCTCAAGGTAGTTTTGATTTGCATTTCTCTGATGACTAAAGACGATGAGCATTTTTTCATATGTATGTAGGCTGTGCACCTGTCTTCTTCAGAGAAGTTTCTCTTCAAGTCCCTTGCCCAGCCTGAGATGGGTCACTTGTTCTTTTCTTGCTATTACGTTTGAGTTCTCTGTGGATTCTGGCTATTAAACCTTTGTCGGACATATAACCTGCAAATATATTCTCAAATTCTGATGGCTGTCTGCTTGATTTACTTACTATGTTCTTGGCTGTGCAGAAGCTTTTTAGTTTAATCAAGTCCCAGTGTATTTTTGAAGCTGCTTCAATTGCCCGGGGGTCCTCCTCATAAAATATTTACCCAGACCGATTTCTTCACGAGTTTTCCCTGCACTTTCTTCTAGTATTTTTATAGTTTCATGTCTTAAGTTTAAATCTTTAATCCAGTGACAGTCTATCTTAGTTAATGGTGAAAGGTGTGGGTCCTGTTTCAGTCTTCTACAGGTTGCCAGCCGGTTTGCCCAGCACCATTTGTTAAATAGGGAATCTTTTCCCCACTGAATGACTATTGATGCAAAAATATTCAACAAGATCCTAACGAACAGAATCCAGCAACACATCAAACAAATTATACACCATGACCAAGTGGGTTTTATCCCAGCTCCTCAAGGCTTATTCAATATACGTAAATATAATTCAGCACATAGACAATTTAAAAACCAAAGACCATATGATTCTCTCAATTGATGAAGAAAAAGCTTTTGATAATATCCAGCATCCCTTCATGATTAGAACACTTAAGAAAATTGGTATAGAAGGGACATTTCTTAAACTGATAGAGGCCATCTACAGCAAACCCACAGCCAATATCATATTGAATGGAGTTAAATTGAAGTCATTTCCACTCAGATCAGGAACCAGGCAAGGCTACCCATTGTCTCCACTGCTCTTTAACACTGTAATGGAAGTTTTAGCCATCACAATTATGGAGGAAAAGGCGATCGAGGCTATCTATATAGGGTCAGACAAGATTAAACTTTCACTTTTCACAAATGATATGATGGTTTATCTGGAAAACACCAGGGATTCTATTACAAAACTCTTAGAAGTGATCAAGGAATACAGCAGCAACTCAGGTTACAAAATCAATACTCACAAATCTCTAGCCTTTGTATATACCAACAATAGTCAAGCTGAAAAAACAGACAAGGACTCTATTCCATTCACATTAGTGCCGAAGAGGATGAAATATTTGGGAATTTACCTAACAAAGGACATGAAAGATCTCTATAAAGAGAACTATGAAACGCCAAGAAAAGAAATAGCTGAAGATGTTAACAAATGGAAAAACATACCATGCTCATGGCTGGGAAGAATCAACATTGTTAAAATGCCCATACAACCCAAAACAATATACAATTTTAATGCAATCCCTATTAAAGCTCTACTGTCATACTTTAAAGATCTCAAAAAAATAATACTTCGTTTTATATGGAATCAGAAAAAAACTTGAATAGCCAAGACATTACTTAGAAATAAAAACAAAGCAGGAGGAATCATGCTACCAGACCTGAGACTGTACTATAAATCTATAGTAATCAAAACAGCATAAACAGAGAGGTAGATGTATGGAACAGAATAGAGAACCAATAGATCAGGTGTCCTCAAACTTTTTAAACAGGGGGCCAATTCACTGTCTCTCAGACAGTTGTAGGGCCAGACTATAGTTAAAAACAAAACAAACAAAAAAAAAAAAAAACAAGAGAAAACTATGAACAAATTCCTATGCACACTGAACATATTTTATTTTGAAGTAAAAAACAAAATGGGAACAAATACAATTCACACCGCTTCATGTGGTCCATGGGCTGCAGTTTGAGGACACCTGCAATAGATGAACCCAGCTACTTACCATTATTTAATCTTTCACATTTTATCTCTTAAACAAGTGAAACCAAATCATTTCTACCACCTACTTACTTGTTGTCAAAGTTCAAAAAAAAAAATACATTTTTTTTTTTTTTTAAGAAAGGGTCCCACCCAAGCTGTAGTGCAGTGGCATCATTATAGCTCACTTCAGCCTCAGCCTCAAGCTCTGGGCTTCAGCAATCCTCCTGCCTCAGCCTCTCAAGTAGCTGGGATTCCAGGTGTGCACTATTCTTCTCAGCTAATGTTTTCTATTCTTTATAGAGATGAGATCTCATTACTCTCTAGTCTGGTCTTGAATTCCTAGCCTCAAGGAATCCTCCTGCTTTGCCCTCCCTGTGCTAGGATTATAGACATGAACCAACATGCCTAACCAATAATTTTTGTTTTATAGATGGGTTCAAATAACAATATAACTTAAACATTTAATAAAGGCCTAACAGGATTTCTCATATATTTTCCCTCTAAAATTTAATTTATCTTCAAATTTATTTTATTTTATATTGCTTTACCCTGAAAGTTATATTAAAATATATGAAAGTAATATGTTTAAAATACACAATAGGAAATGAGATATTAGTTTGTTTAAGAAATAATGATCCAAAGAAAATTCTAACAATAAGAATTTAAAAAGTTCATAATTTTGAATAATAAATATGTGCCAGACCTCATATTATACATCTACCACATTTAATTTACATATGATAATCTATCTGCTTCCTATTTACATGGAGAATACTGGGGCCCAGAAAGTATGCATTTTCTGGGGTTACCCAGTCAATCATTTATAATTGCAGCAGGTGGATACTCATTTGATAAACTGAATGTGCCATTTTTTATCTTGAAGTTGCAAGTTGGCTTACCTAATTCAAAATAAACATATGTACATTAAAAAAAAAATGAGATAGAAATACATTATTATAACCCCCCAAAATATAAAAATGAATTTACAGGAGTGATGATGTCAATTTTAACCTAAGCTATTCACAAAATCATGAAATTGAAATTCTTTAGTAGCACATGGAAATTCATTTCCAAATTAATTTTTATTACAGATCTTTTTGAAATACTCAAATCGGTTTAAGAGACACAATTTGGATCCTAGAAAACAAGAATACAGAATTGAGTTCCATAAAAACCCTTAGACAACCATTGCTTACATTAAAAACAACTTTAGCAGTCATATAGTTACTTCGCTAGGCATAGAATCTGGCACATTTTTATGGGTCATCTATGTTAGATTGTTAGGTCATAATTTTGTTCATACAGAGTCTTGAATCAACTCTGAATGGATTTGAAGGCATGGATTTTCCAGTCCTTTTGTGAGCCTTCTTTTAGATCTAGAACTTGCAATCTACTTAGGAGTTTCCTTCTTATAGCCTCCTGTAGGGGTCTGTGTGATCACATTGTACCACAGAAGACCTTCAAATCTTTATTAAAAGAAACTGACTCTTTGTCATTATGTCTTATCATGAAAAACTCTTTCGGATGGCACTTTGCTATAGGGGACCTCGTAAGAATGTGTAAATTTATTATTAATATATTAGATGACCATCGTAGTGGGTATAAGTGTTCAACTAAGGCATCTAGGAATTTATTTTACCTGATTTGACTCTCCTTAATAAAACATTTTAAAAAGATCAAATTTCCCCAAAGTAATTTATGTATTTACATTTTCTCACTGTTTCTACATCTAAGATTTTTCCTTAAACTCCTGAGATAAATGAAGAACCTGACTTATGTAATAGTTTTAGGAAGCCTCTGTTATATTGTAGAACATAGGTTTTAATTATCTATCTAAGTCAAGCACCAAAAAAAAAAAAAAAAAAAAAAAAATGGATGAATGACTGACTCAGTAGTTAATGTCAGGAATGCAACTCAGCTTGGAATAAGGAAAAATAGCTCTTGTCTCATATGGTAAAAGTATGGGAAAGGGAGGAGCAAGGCTGGGTCTTGAGACAGGATATCTTAATAACTTCTTTTCCAAGTTTTCCACACAATGGGAAACATGGCCACTTAGAGTCACTCGGCAGACATCTGCCACCAGATGGTAAGATCATCATAGAGGATGTTGATTGGCCTAGTATAGAACACGAGTGCATCCTTGAATAATGAATAAGGTGAGTATTCAACAGTCTAAGGTATTGTCTTTTACCCATCATAGATCCTAGGCAACTCATTAAATCTAACAGCCGTCTTCAAACTTTTTAAACAGGGGGCCAATTCACTGTCCCTCAGACCGTTGGAGGGCCAGACTATAGTTAAAGAAAAAAAAAAAAAAAACATGAACAAATTCCTATGCACACTGCACATATCTTATTTTGAAGTAAAAAACAAAACGGGAACAAACACAATTCACACCGCTTCATGTGGCCCGCAGGCCGCGGTTTGAGGACACCTGATCTAGAAAGCCTGGATATGGAAGAAGTTGGGAAAGCCCAATGAAATCACACAGGTAGATGTGAACAGGTGCATTTTAGAGAAGAAACAGAAATCTGCTGAGGAGGAACACAGTATTGATATGCCCTGCGCCATGAGAAAGTGAATTAGAAGCTCATGAATAACATCTTTCCTATTGGATTGAATTCTGGTCTGTGGCTTACTCCTCTTTGACGTGGATACACAGAGGACCGGCACATATGTGTGCCCAACACCTGTAACCACATTTCATAGGGTGTAAAGATGATAAGCGATTTGTTTCTGCAGTATGGTTTAAATTCTATTTGATATTGGGCACACTGGTTATACTAATGGTTTTTTAGCTCTGGATATTTGATTTAGCGTATTTTGCCATGTATGATGCACACTTTTTGGCTCAAATTTTTGAGGGGAAAATAAGGATGTGCATTATATATGGTTAGTATGGCTCAGGGGTAGTGGTGTCCAGCCGGCCTCCTGGGGCTGCCACACCCTCCTGCCTGGACCTGCTGCACACAGTGAGTCCCAATCTGGGAGGATCCGGGTCTGGTGGGAGTAGGGCAGTGAGGCTTCCCCTGGAAGCTGACTGCAATCAGAGGAGGGGGCCTGGTGAGGAGGGCTGTGCTGTGTGGGGCGAGGCCCGAAGCTCAATGCTTGGGTGACGTGGAGAGGACGGGGAGCCCCGGGCAGGCTCTAGGGACCCACCTGGCTGCCCATGGGCCTAGCAGTTTCAGTAATCCCCTTCCTTGCCTCAGAAGTTCCCACTCTACAGACCACAGGTGTGGCCTTCCTGGCCATGGCCCCTGACATGGGAGGGAGGAGAGGATTCCCGGGAGAGAGAGAGAGAAGCGGCAGGCTTTACAGAGGGGGAGGCTTCAGGGGAACCCTATGATCCCCTTGTTTACCTGGGGAGTGTCAGCTTTCTCCAGATGTGTCTCTCCTGGCTGAGAGCAGGCCACTTTCTCCAGGGGCATTTTCCTGAAAGATTGGACCCGAAAGGTGGGTATGCATTTACCCAAGAGCCTATTTGACATGGCAAAATACAGTAGGCTACGTTTCAATATGTCCTTCGTTATGAATCATCCTACTGCAACTTAGTCTACTTTATTTATCAGGATGTAATTCAACGATGAATTTATATTTCAGTTTAATTCGGTGAAAGTCTAATCTTTTTCTGGTTATAAGATTTGTCTTTTAAGAAAAAAAATAAATAAGAACAGCCTTTTTTTATACAAGCTTAATTTCTCACCTGGAAACCAGGGTTATAAACAGGGATAACTTCCAAGAGGGATTTTGGCTCCAAAAATATTCTCAGGCACATGAAATCATAAACGATGATGAGTCTTAGCTGTGGGGAAACATCACCAACACATACATGTTGTTAGCATTTCATAGTGGTTAAATATTTGCTAGAACAGTTTACGTTATGAAGTACTTAAAAACTTTCACCAAAGTGTTGTGAGATTTTTGCCGTATTAGATTCTCTTTTCAAAATTACCAAAGAAAAGATTAACATTATTATTTCCAAATAGCTTTGTTATTGCAGCATCTTTCTCTTCTAAGTCCTGGAAGAGCTTTAAAGTGTACATTACTCTTGTCACTTTTTTTTTAATTTTATGAACAAGTCAGAATTAGATCACATAGCTTGCATATCTTATAAGCTTCTTTATTTGCCTTTTTCTTTATATTCTAACATTTACTTTTCATATATACTTCATTACTAAAGTTACTTATCAAAATATACCATTAGAGTTTTGGGGGTTTTTTTGTTTTGTTTTGTTTTTGTTTTTTTTTTGAGACAGAGTCTCACTCAGACTCCCTGGGTTGAGTGCAATGGTGTCATAGCTCAGACACGCTTGAGCTCAAGCAAATCTCTTGTCTTAGCCTCCCTAGTAGCTGACACTATAGCGCCCACAACAAGGCCCAGATAATTTTTATATTTTTAGTAGAGAAGAGCCCTCACTTTCCTCAGGCTGGTCTTGAACTCATGACCTCAGATGATCCACGCACTTCAGCCTCCTGGAGTGTTAGGATCACAGATGTGACCCACTGTGCCTGGCCAGAGAATCTTATTATACACTTTGTTAGACTGGATGGACTCTCCTGTTATTACAGGTATAGAAACAGAGGATCCAAGTTATGAATTATCTTACCCAAAGTTGCACAGTGACCACAAAACAGCAAATCAGTGCCTAGAATTGGTCCATTTCACTAAGCGATCGAAACACAATTAATTTCATTGTTTATGCACCATTTGTTTTACATTCATTTATCTTAGAAAAAGCTCCATGGGAAGTGTCTACTTGAAACAGAACACGCTTTTTTTTGAGACTGATTTCTGGTGGCCATGCTGGTGTGGACATAGCTTGTGAAGCAAAATTTCTGGACAGAGGTAGCCCTCTGCATGTTATTATAGAGAGCAAAATTATCCTTCCCCTGGCATGTTTGCGAGAGGCAGCTCTTAGAAAGTAAATCTCTCTACAGGCTGTTGAAGTGGAGCTTCAGCAATTTCGTGCAAAGAACCGTGCAGCTGGTGCCGTGGGAGAAGACAGTCAGATCCTTTCTAATATAAAAATGAAGTCAGACCAAGCTTGCCTTCTTTCTTTACAAAATGTAATTATGCAAACCACAAAGCTCCATTATAGACAATGTTTATAATTAACACTATTCTCCCCTTAATTTTAAATAAAGGATGTGAGTGGGGACTGTCTTGCCAAAGTATTTTCTACAGATGCTATAAACAATGAACAATCAGAAATCCATTTGGGTTGTTTTTGTATTTATTATTTCAAATTGTGAAAACTCATAATAAATATTCACGTAATGAACAAACACCATTATATGTTGATAAACATCATACACTTTCCATTTCAGACAAAACCAATGAATATTAATCAGAATGTTGGCTCTGAAATGATGACATCAGATGGAATTTCCAATACCTATTAGGTTGCTTTCCTAGTTCAGTTCTAAAAAGACAAAAAAGTGATTTATTGTATTCATAACTCAGAAATTATCAGAAATACATTACCATCTTTATAACGTGCAAATGGAACTAAAACAGGAATTTGGTGGCGAAGTGGCTTAATTTCAAACCTCAGCTGGCCTTTAAGTAATCAACTTAATCTTTCATCATCTCATTACATGAAGTTCTGAGTTTGCTTTTGAATTTAAATAAAGTATGACTTATGGAAAGTGATGACATAATGTAATAGGGAAAGACGTAAATTATGTGAGTGTAGACTTATTTTTCAGATTCTAAATAATAGCAAACATTAGTTTGATTTTAGGAGCAGCTTCCCAGCAGGCAGGGAATCTCCATTTTCCAAACATGGCTCAAATTATGAACTAGTAAAATGCTTTGTGTCTTGGTTTTATCTCCATTGAAATGGGCACTCAGCATCCTCAACAATCACTTCTGGCCACCCCATCCATTCTCTGTGCATTGATCTACAAACAAGTAACCCTAAAAAATTGGACTATGGCTGTGTCTACTTTAGAATTTCAACTCCTTCACTTTAAATGAATTGAATTAATTTCATTTGTTATTTCATAAATAATAGGATTGCAGAGTTATGAATGATCACTATAAAATTATAAATAGGAGCATAGTTGCAAAAGCAGACAAGTTTAAGAATTTCTAGAAAATGACTAATACAAGCTTTTTAACCCACATCTAAATTCCCTTTAAAAGAAACAACTAAAGACTTTCAAACGTGGGTTTATTTGGTTGTAGTCAGTCAATTGAAAGTTGCCAAATTAAAAGATTTTTATTTTAAAATTGACCAGAATTTACATGGAGTGACTGTTTAAAAGTTTATCTGTGTATAGACACAGCTTGATTTTATATAATATGTAGATTGGAAATCTGTAAGAAGTCAACTTTGTAATTACTGTATTTTTTCCTTTTCTGCCTTGAGGCTATTTCGCTTTTGTTAGCACCTTTACTAGCAGGGGATTCTGGACAGTCAGAAGAGGTAAAAAATAAATCTGTCAATGTTGCTTCTTGGGTTAGAAGAACTGATAGAAAGGGTCTGAAACTATTTCCAGAATGAATACTTTAAACATACATGATTTGCAACGATATCAAATTACCAATATCTCTCTTTACTGTAGAACATCAAGAGCCAGATACTTTACAAGAGGACTTCCACTGGTTTCCTTGGACAGTAGAACATCAAACAGTTTCTTTTCATCTGCCCAATTCATTAAAAATTCCATATAATAATAACTCCTATACATCAAACACTTGCTCTGTAGCCTAGGTGCCGATGTGCAGTGCAATTATTGTTTGAACTCACCTTATCTCTTAAGAGTTACAAACTTCTCCATTTTCTATATATTTGCCGAGTTTCTAAATTTTTTTACTTAATAAAAATGACTGTATAGCACAGCTGCCAAAATGAGAGGTGGCTGCTCTGTGCTGAGGTTAACCAGCCACTGCCTTGTGACGCCAATGGTGAAACCCCGGCTCCGAAGCTATCGAGGGAAGTCCAGAAAAGACACAATTCAGGCTTTCTTCTTTTCAATATTTCCCTTATTCTGGCCACTTATGACTTTTGTTTTCCTTTTACCAAAATGTCCATATATGCAAATTGATTCATAGAAACTCCACCAACCTCTTCATTAGACAAGCATTAGAAAAAAGTAAATCTTAGCTTGGAATTAAGATTAGAGCATTATTACACCATAAAGCCAGGCTTAGCTATATATTTTTTGGAGGTTAGAGAAAAAGGAAAATGTCAGGGAAGTTAATCTGTTTTCTTGGCCCATTGCTCTAATGCACTGTTGACATACAATTCACAAGGGTCCTAACCTCTGCAACACGATCCTCTGGGTGCCTAGATGCCTAATAAATATGCAGTGTTTTCCCTCCGTAACCCCAAGATAAGGATGGTAGCTTGGCCTTGTCCTGAGGGTCCATTAGGCATGTGTCTGACCTGCACCCTGGCTCTTACAAAGGGCAGAGAGTGATGCCGTAATAATTCAGTCGCAGCCCTGAATACAGGGTGGGAATCATTGCAAAGTGTATGTGAGATGAGGGAGTCTGAGTGGGGCCAATGAAGCAATGTGCAAACCACAAAGCTCCACAAAGATCTGGGAAACCACAAAACTTCCAACCACAGAGGGGGAAGTGGGAGATCATAAATTCATCCCAGGGAGATTGAGGACAGCAGGAAGTAGGGTCATATGAGTAGGGTTCGAAGCTCTCAATGCACACTCCTGTCCCACCTAATTTCACTTGTAAAACACAAATTGAAAGATAAAATTAGTAAGATTTTCGAGATGAAAGCATTAAACTGAAAACGTGAAGCCCTTCTGAATGCAGCACGTTGAGTGACTATACGACCATAAATCTGGCCCTGAGAATTGAAGATGCAGAAAGTCTAAAAAATTAACTCAAGACCACCTTGAGGATAAGAGTGACAATAATATTTTTGGCTTTAAAATCTATCTCGTCCTATCCTGCCATCCTGATTATCTGACAGAAAACTTAACACCTTCCTTATTCCACCCATAGTCTTCATTGTCAGATTTATTCAATGAATGCTTTCAGCTTGAAGGGACATGACTAGAAACACTTTACTTCTATTAGTAGAGAACATTATGAGAAGCCTTGATTCTTATAGAAGGTATTGGCCTGGCATTACATGGGAAAAACAGAAGAAACTTATTCTGGAGACAAAGTAGGCATTTCTCAGAAAACAAATGGGTCTGAGGTTGAGCTATTGGATGGAGGATGGTGTAGGAGCCAGTGATTTTCATCTCTCTTTCTGCTCCTCTCCACGTGCCTGCTTGATCTGGGTCTCTTTCTAGGAGAATGTTTCTATTGCTTCCTCTCTCAAGGTAGACACGGCATTTTTCAATCCACCATTCCTGAGTTTTAATATAACTACTCCAATAATTCAAGAAAATGATTTACTAATCTTATGCCCAATTCTAAATCTAGGAGAAGAGGACTGATTGTCCTTTCCTGGGTCATAATCGCCTAACCACTACCACTCAAGAGCATCTGTTCATAAATATTAATATTTCAAGGAAGGCCGGGCACGGTGGCTCACACCCGTATTCCTAGCATACTAGGAGCCTGAGGCAGGTGAATTGCTTGACCTCAGGAGTTCGAGACCAGCCTGAGCAAAAGTGAGACCCCCATCTCTACTAAAAATGGAAAAACTGAGGCAAGACGATCGCTTGGGCAGAAGTGTTTGAGGTTGCTGAGAGCTACGACACCACAGCACTCTACCCAAGGTGACAAAGTGAGACTCTGCCTCAAAACACAAGCAAAAATAAAAACAAAAAATCAAGGAAATGACTTCCAAAGCTGCCCAGTGACTGTATCTATAATAACAACACTGCTAGAAATGAGAATCTGATGGAAGACCCCTAGGCGCCACTGTGGACGGCAAGGCTCTGTGTCTTAAGATCGTATCAGATTTATTATGAAACTTTGCTGCAGCATCTCACTCTTTGAATTCGACTGTATGGCAAATAGATTTTTGAAAAATCACAATACATGTACTCAATTTCTCAAACTTTATCCAAAAGTCTGAATGACTTTAACTAAGCTCCACAATAGACCCTATTCATATAAAAAAGCAAAACTTCTGTCATTTTTCATTTGTGGTGTATCTGTGACCTGACAGGCCTCCTTCCCTCTCAATGATACACTTTATTGAAAAAGTAAAAATGCCGGAAGGTGAAGTACAATGCAGACCATCCCATGGCTGTCAGTGTCTTTTTTGTTCCTGCTGGGATTTCCAGTTTGTCAGAAATTGCCAGAAGTCAAGAGAACTTTTTAAACTGAGTATGTATCCTATACACCAATGGGGGCCACTGGGTACCAGAAAAGCCTCTAACAGCAGTGTCAAATGTTTCCTGCTAACAATACCTCCTGCCAGAATGTTAGTGCTATCCAAGGAGAACTACCTGAAAGGCATTGTGCTCCTGGGGTCTATCTCCATGAAAACATGGCCTCTGTGAACCTGAATTTCATCTGCTTACATCAAAATTCAAATCGCACCCTTCTCTGGTTTATGTGCTCTGGCTTTGCAATAAAAGCTGAATTCTTTGAGATGGGATTTTGAAGTAGAGTGCCGATGCTTTTCACAGAAATGATGTGCCTTCAAAGTTTTGTGTCATGCATTTGTATTTTGTAGCCTTAAGTAAGTACATTCTACATTGTGTCACCTTCTCAATTTGTAAGCTTTCCTGAAAGGCAGAGTCTTCATTATATTTGATCTTGATGTTGGGAAACACTTTATTATTTTTCTGATCTAGCTGTTATTTATTCTTTTTTTTATTGTTGAGGCTTCATGGAGGGTACAGAGAACCAGGTCACGCTGATGGCATTTGTTAGGTTAAGTCCCTCTTATTGTGTGTGTGTGTCACACACCATGACCCCCCACTTCCCTCCCTCCTTCCCTCTCTCCACTCCCCCATTCCCCCCTCCCCACCATGTACTAAGTCACCAACTGTCCTCATATCAGAATTGAGTCCACTGGATTCTTTCTTCTCCATTTTTGCAATGCTTTACTAAGAAGAATGTGTTCCACCTCAATCTAGGTTAATACAAAAGATGTAAAGTCTCTATCTTTTTTAATGGCTGTATAGTATTCCATGGTATACATACACCACAGCTTGTTAATCCATTGCTGTACTGGTGGGCATTTAGGTTGTTTCCACAGTTTGGCAATTATAAATTGAGCTGCAATACACAGTCTAGTGCAAATGTCCTTATGATAAATTATTTAATGTATCATAATTTCATATTGATTCATTTCTAATCCTTAATTAACTAATTTATTACCTACTTTTGTGAGGAGAGCAAAGTTGCACTCTCGTATATCTTTGGAATGCACTGAGACTTACTAAATGTTGGTAGCATCATTACATCATGCTGAGGAAATATCCAGAATCAGATTCAGTGGATGGAACGGTCATAGATCCTACCCTCTTATTTTCACTTCACAACAGCTAAGCAATATTAAGTGAAAAAATATTGTAAAAGTCTGCATTGGGTAAATACATTTTAATTTTCAGAGCAAATCATCTGCATGATGGACTGATTTAAACACCAAAAATAAAACAATGATTCATTGTTGGATAGTCTTGGATTCAAATTCCAGGGCTTTCTAACACTTCCTGATTTTCTGCTGTTAAATAAGTTACCAGTCCTTCATATTTTTCCAATGGGATAATGCTGATCATATCCCCCCTATGTAAAGATCAAATGAGAGATTATCTGAGGGCTGATATCCAGCTTCCCCATTTCTTGTGCATTTAGATTGTATACAAACCCCTCCTTTTTCTCATTTGTGGGAGGTCCGTGCTGTGCCATTGGGGACATATTTTGAATCTATGTAAATGCCAACAGCCACAGCCTGGAACACAGGGTACCAAAAACCATCAAAACACAGCACATAGACATAACAAGTGTTATTTTACTTTATAACTGCAGAGAATGTTTTTGAGGAACCTTTGAGATAAACCCCTCATCAGGAAAGAGCTACATGCACCAACACACACATATTTTGAATGAGTAATTCTTACATTAATTTAAACACATTCAGAGTGATTTTCACATGGTTGTGTTCCTTGAATATTTTTACTCTCTCAAGCATCATTTCAGAGAGATGCTCAGGTGTTGGTGTGGTAACTATTTGGTGAAACATTCACAAAATTTTCAGTGCAAAAGTTGCAGTCATCGTGCGATGCAGCCATTTGAATCCATAATTCCCATATTTGTGTGTTTGCGTCTCACAGGATATTGTCTTCAAACACAATGAAATGCGTAATTGCTTTCTCTTCCATTAGTTAGAAGGAAGGTAGAGAGTAATAGTATTTTAGGTTAGAACCGCTGACCCTAAAATTCATTAGTTCTTAATCATGGTTAAATAATGGAATAATTTAAATCCTATTGAACCTTCACTAGATATCAAGCCCAGCCAAATATTGGCCTTATACGTTTTTTATTTAAATTTCAAATAAACTATGACACATAACATTCAAGTTCCCATTTTATAAGGAAGAACATTTATGTTTTGAAAATATACTTGACAGAGTTTTATGATTATTGGAAAGGAAATAAAATCTGAATATAGATATGAGCAACGTAAAGGAAATACTTGTTTCTGGTACTTGTTACTTTTCCTAGAGTAATAAACACAGAATTATTTCTAATGTGAAACTTGCTTTTAAAAATAGGAAATAAATTGAGTGTATCTTTTATTGTTTCTTTTAAAAGATGGATTATCTATGTATCCATTTATTAAATTATAAAAAATAATTATAGACTTTCCTATAGAACTATAAACTGGGCCAAGGCCTCTCTGGCTTCTTCAGGTGTGTTTGAATTCTATAAACTCAAAATAATGCATACAGGGAAACAGAGAACATCAGATGACAGAAGATAGCAAACAGTTTCTCTTAGTGAGAAAGTAAATGAAAAGTTTCTACTAATGGAACTCAGGATCTTTCATTTCTATGATAAGCAACTTATCTACCTTTCTAGGTGTCAGGCCCAAACCCTTGGCCGTCCTTTAACTCTTCTGTTCATCTCATACCATGCAAACAGTTTCATCCAATTCTATTTTCTCTAGCTGTTAATACATTCCAGATCCCAGCACTTCTCACGTGCTTCATCACCGTCATCTGAAATCACTTTATGATCCAATTGACTTCAAGCTGATCCCATGGCTTTCACCACACTCCTTTGCCCCTCACACCAGTTGTCCTCAACACAACAATCTGAATGATCTTGTTAAAATATTTTCCATACCACATAATTTCTCTGTTCAAAACCTTCCCATAGCACCCCATTTCTCTCAGTTTAGTAAAAATCAATATACCCTTGTCATGACCTGCAAAGTCCTTCAATGTATAGCATCTGATTAACTCTATTGCAGAATCTTCTACAAAGTAATGCTTCTATCTGCTGGTTTGTAAACAATAAAATGCTACTACAGATAGAAATGTTTTTCAAGGAATCTTCTCACTGCACGAATCTATCTCTCCCTTTCACTGCCATTACCAGTTTCTCAATGGTAATGCTATTGGCAGAGCAAGTGACAATAGGGGAAGGGCCTGGCTTAGGGTGGAAAGAAAATGAGTCTAGTTTTATACAAGAGGCAGAAATATTACACATGGACAGGCTTCTTCACTGAACAGGCTACTTAATATCCGGTAGTCCCTACTTCATTTCCTTGCATTCTATTGCTACATAGAACATAATGCATTTTAATATATTTTATATTGTATTTATTTTGTTATTTGCTTCTCCATTCTCCCAAGATGGTAAGCTCAAGAGGGGAAAGCATTTTGTGTGGCTTATTCTTTGCTCTATCTTATCACATTAAATTTATGTTAGTTCAGTAAATATTTCTGAGCATATGAGATTAATATAAAGCCATATAAATGGTATATATGTTGATACATGCATGGGCGTATATGCATCTACAGATACAGATATATGGCAAACACTGCAGTTGAGAAGGGGTTTCCATGGCTGGCAAAACCTTAAACATTCCAGATAATTAAAAATGTTTCTGGCCAGGTATGGTCGTCCCTGTATCCTAGTACTCTAGGAGGCCTAGGCGGGATGATACCTTGACTTTTGGAGTTCAAGACCAGTCTGAGCAAGAGCAAGACCTATCTCTACTAAAAGTAAAAAAATTAGAATGTGAGAACATTAGCGAGATCTCTTTTGCCTTAAATATAATCCAATTGTTAATAATTACCAATTGAATTCTGGTAATTTCTGTTCTAAATATTATACCATGTGTAATATTTCTGCCTCATGTATAAAACTAGACTCATTTTCTTTCCACCCTAAGCCAGGCCCTTCCCCTATTCACTTGCTCTGCCAATAGCATCACGATTTTTTGAGTCACTGAAAACTTCTGTGTATACTTTTCAACTTTTTGTTCTCTTCTTTTTTTTCCCAACAGAGTTATTTCTTGAGAGGGTATCTACCTACCGTAAGCCTAGAATTTCTCTGATCATGCAGAATTTTTGCTCACTAGAAATCCTCAGTTTATGCTAGAGACAAATGTGTAAAAAAAAATTACAATACAATAAACTGTATATCACATGAAAAATAAACTTTGAGTAAAAGAGTGTATGAACAGAAAAGAATAAGGATTACTTCTGTCCTTATGGGAATCTCACATATATTATCCCACTTAACAACCCAGGTGACTATCAGAGTAGATTTTTTACAATATTGTTCTTTGATCAACTACGAAAGCTATTAAACTGCATGAGATCCAGAGTAGTGCCTGTGGCTCAAAGGAGTAGGGCACTGGCCCCATATACCGGAAATGGTGGGTTCAAACTCATCCCTGGCCAAAAAATGCAAACAAAACAAAACAAAAACTACATGAGTTACACCTTGAAAGAGAGTTGAATAAATTTATATATTAGATAAACAAGACATGTCTGGTCTGTCTCTATTTTTTTCCCAGCCTTATTTCTCACTATCTCTCCATTAAAATCTATACATTACCTTTGTTGAAACATTTGCCTTTTTATTGTCGTGTTTTCCTCCATGTGTTTGCTCAGTCTATTTCATTAACTATCTCTTTATCTTTCAAGAAGCTACTAAAATCAACAAATCCCTGAAGTATTTATGCTTGTTATGATATGAAACCTTTTGTCCCTCCTCGTAAGTTATATACTAGTTTATATGCATTATTCCTAATACGTATAAACTAAGCCACATTAGCTTTTGTTGTATTTGATTATGTACCTTTTATAGCTTACAAAATAGTGTGCTCACTGAGAGTATCATTCCCTTCATCCCTTAGAATGCTGTTCTTAATGAATTTTGATCAAAATTTTCTTCCAGACTCAAACACTCTTAACACTAAGCATGATTGTATTATTCTTTCTCATATTACAGTTAATTGAAGGAAATAAATTTTGATTTTGATATTATTCTTAATTAAATCAAACCACAAGCCAGAATAAAGCCTTCTCAAAAAGATAAATTTCACAGTATGCCAACACGTGAAAAGCCTTCTCAAAAAGTAAAGTTCACAGAATTGCAACAATTGAAGTGTGCAATATCTACAAAAGTCTTGGGGGAAATCATTTCACAAAAATTTCTGTCTTTGGCTATTTCTTTTACTGTTGAAAAAGAGAGAAACCTGCTCGTTGACCCCATTTTACTCCAATGAAGCAACAAGTTTACAGTTGGGCCTCACCAAGGCCAATCGTTTTTGTCACAAAGGGAATAAAAGTGGACAGCACACTTTCCTCTGAAATGAGTACCTGATTTGGGGACAAAATCTTTAAATCTATTTCTACATAAAGAGAGAATCCCAAATAGTTATAGTACAGGAAAAAATATATATACACTTTCTATGGGGAGGAAATAAAGGGCAACTTGAATGAAATTTAATATTATTTGAGGTAGATTAAAAAGGAGGGAGAAGAATAAACCCTTTATAGTAAATCTATCAGTCTATTTTCCCTTAATTTAATAGAATAAAAATTGAGCTTATCCCTACAATGAAATTTATGTCTGAGTTTTTCAATTACCCAAACCAAACACTAACAAAGCACCTTGTATGGAAAAGGGACACATGGTAATTGTTATTGTTGGGAATTAATTTTATAATTAAAGAAAATCAAAAAATAAACTTGATTTTGGTTCTATATCTATTTATTTTACTTACTAAATTTGTAGTGATAAAATACAACTACAATTTACACAAAAGACCATGCTGAATTCTATCTCACTCTATTGCTTCTTTAATTCATGTTGACGTTTGTTTGTTTTAAAGTCAAGAATTTCTGGCATTAGAGAAATAAAGTGGCAAGTGTCAGTGCTTTTCAGAAAAAAAAAAAGAATTGATTATGTTGTGTTGTGTATACATGTCCAGGTATATCCAAACAGAATTGTCTGCCCAGTGCTCGAAAGCCAAACTCAAGAGACAAGATTCGCTGGAGGAAAAAAGGTTTAGTCAAGAGCAGGCAAGCTGAGAGGATGGTGAACTAATGTCACAAGTCACAAAGACCATCTCAAATTTCTCAGGGTGACTGAATGGAATTTGTATTGGGGAAGGAGTTTGGAAATTCCACATGTCTGAAGGTGTCTCGAATAGTGAGGCTCTGACAGTCAGCCTGGTGTAGACCACCACAACAGACTGAAAGTTGACTGATCAGAATTTTCCTCCATGGGGAATTCAGAATCTTAGTTCTATAGTTGAACTGTTCAAGGATAGTTTCTGAAATACCTAAGCAGGCACACAATTAGGCAATGTAAAATAAAGAGCACTTATGTGCTTTAAGATGGGGTGATTGCTTGATTGACACCAGGAGTCCAGGAGAGTTCATGAGAAAAACACTAAGTAATATTAAGACAAGGCAAGAAGCAAAGACACATAGATATGGAAGAAATAGTGTATAATACACATTCGATATTAAAAGAAACAGAGTCTAAGTTACAAAAAAGCTGCTTTGGTATCACCTTGACTGTAAACTTGGGTTGTTGTTCTAAGAGCCCTTACTTGTTTTGACTATTTCTTCTAACTTAATTTTCAGCATCTTCAGTCCACCTTGAACCAGAAAGATTTTTAAAGCTTCTATTTTCAAACTTCACAATCATTTTTAGATAAAAATGTATTTTCTATGGAATAAAGAGTTTTTATATAGAAGGGTTACATGACAGATTATTTTGAAATTCTCTTCTGGACCCACATGTAAGTTGTCCCATTCACCAGCTGTGCCAGGCCTTTTGAAATGCAAAGCAGTCCAATTGCCTCACTTTTGTTTAGAGTGTAGGGTGGTCTCATTATATCCTGCTTGAAAGCTACATTGAAACTAGCATTAATTTCATTATTATGAGCTATTTTTTTCAAATCAAGACCAATTATATTCATCTTGTAGGGATAATGGACAGTATGATGTTAGATTAACTATGCAAATTAAAACCACAGGAATTGGTTTGTTGTTTTACTAAAAGATAGAGATTAAAGTACTTGTAGCTCTTTAAGAGCCTTATTTAACCATGCAAACAATGACATAAATGTCCTCTACAATCTGAATAAGGATTTATGTGTGCCTACAACAGGGAGCTTTGTCTTCTGAGATGCACAGCTCTGCGTTTACCTCTATCCAAGAGGAAATCACATACTTCCCACAGTACACTCATTTAATTTATTCCTTCAGATAGTATGTACCTATTCAAAGTAAACTAAGTGAGAGAGAAAGGATCTGATATTAGTGTCTCAAAATCTCACAACAAAGATTGCTTTTTAAAGTAAATAAGTGTAATACAATGTGAAGGTTACTATAACACTGTTATACAGAGGGCCTTCCTAGAGAATAGAGGGAAATAAATTATTTTTTTGATGGTGTGCACCTGGGAAGGTGGAATAGAAAATTTTGTAGTCAAAATAAACTAAAAAGTATAAGGAGAACTTCACCTGGAAGAGAAGGGAAAAACTTTGCCCTCCAAATTTGCCCTAAAATAACTAATATTTTACTGAAAGTCTTTATTTATTTATTTATTTATTTTTGCTTACATTACATTTTGCTAAGTATTGCTAATTCTGTAGGATAGCCTTGGAACTAGCAAAAATGGGCACATGATCCATGCAAGGCCAATCTAAGCCTTTTTACTTGAAACTTGAGTACTAATCACAATAATTCCAGGTAAAAAGGGTAGAAGTTGTTCCTTCCTAAATATAACTTCCTCATTAGAACTTCCACTTGTTACTGCTAATTAGATTTACAGTAAGCCTTTTTGTTTCAGTTGTCTATGAACTCAGACTGTATTTAACTATGATTGTGAAATAACCAGTGTATTTCTTGCTTATTCATATATTAAAAAAGGAGCCAAATGGCAATACCAAGAAAGGGAGGAAGAAAATGAAAGAAAAGAAGAAGAAAATGAAACAGAAAAAGAAAAAGAGAGACTAATATCAGAGATGAAGAATTATTTTCCAAACTAATGTTTAAGCAAGAAAGAGCTCAGCTAATAATCAGTGAAGTTGAAGCTAGTTAAAATTAATTGTCAAAAGAGAAACTTAAAAAGAAAACTGAAAAAAATGTAGAGAATATGAGATATGAATAAACGTAAACTGGTATAACATGTAAGAGGTCTTCACCAATTCACGGACAGTGGATATTATGAAAAACTATGAATGGATTTCAAAATTATTTTGCCCCACAATAAACTCATACTAACCTGTTATAACATGTCTAAGAAGGATGTGGTTTGAGGCCCTAAAAATAATAAAGTATTAGTTTGAAAACAGCCTCTATCAGAGCACATGCATTCTGCTAAGATTGAAGCAAAAATAAACACCAAATTTATGGAGAATTTTTCATATAATATTGGTGAAATCACTGATGTTTTACAAAAAGTTGATGGAGACAATGTCCCGAAGTAATCATCAGTTTACAAATGGATAATTCATTTTAGGGAGGGATGAGAGGATGTTGAAGCTGAAGCCCATGGTGGCAGACCACTTATAGTATTTGGGAGCAAAAGTTTATTGTGTTCATGCCTTAATCAAAGAAGATCGACAATCATCAGCAAAAAAAAAAAAAAAAAAAGCCAACATTATTGACCTCTCAGCTGGTTTAGCTTCCACAATTGTGACTGAAAAATTGAAGTTGCTTTCTACTTGATGAGTGCCAAATTTCTTGTGCCAGATCGATGACAGATGACAACAAAATGGGAATTTTAAAAATTTGAAATCAACATCAGGAAGCATTTCTCTGAAGAATGGTAATGAGAGATGAACCACAGCTTAGCAAATATTATTGCGAAGGCAAAGCAGAATCATAACAATGGACATCAAGCGGCGGAAGTGGTGAAGTCGGAGCCCAACCATGACAGGCAAGAGCAAAGGTGATGGCAGTAGTTGTTTTTTAATGTTTTTTGGGGGAGGGGCACTACTCAGAGGCATGTTACTTATTAATGTCCTGGAGGACCAAAAAATGACAATGTCTGCTTATTATGAATTTTGAGAATGTCAACCAAAGCTTTAGCAGGAAGTTTCACCAGGGATCCTTCACCACCACACAATGTTCTTGCTCATTCATCTCACCAAACAAGGGCAATTTTGCAAGAGTTTCAATGACAAATTAATAGGCGTCCACCTTACAGTTCTGATTTAGCTCCTTTTGATTTCTTTTTGTGTCCCAATGTTTCAAAAAAGTCTCTAAAGGGCCCCCAAATAAGTTTTTAGTTAATAATGTAAAAAAGACTGCATTGACATGGTTCAATTTCCAAGACCCTCAGCTCTTTAGGGATGGACTAAATAGCTAGTATCATTACTTTAAAAAGTGTCTTGAACTTGACAGAGGTAACTTTGAGAAATAAAGTGTTGTTGTTTTTTTAATTTAGATCTTAATTCCACTTTTTCCATTAATTTTTTTGAAGTGCCCTCGCATATACAATTCCAAGTCCCAAATTTAAAAAAGAGATAAACAAGGCATAAAAAATATATAATGGCCAGTGTTTTTCTAAAATTAATTACTATCAGTAGGCATCATAATCAAGAAGCTTTGTAAACCCTAGGAAGATAAACAAAAATAAGTCAGAACAAACAGATAACAAGAAACAAACAACCAAGAATTTGAAAATACTCTGGACATCATATTTATAGAGCTGAAAAAAGAAATTGTTGAAGACATCTCAAAGGAGGGGAATACTTTATGCTAAAAAACAAAGCCAAGAACTACAGTATATTTCTTGTCAGAAAAAGTACAAAACAGAAAACAATGGAACATTGTCTTTATAGTTCTGAAGGAAAAAAATGTACGTAAGTTAAGAATTCTATAGCCGGTAAAATAGTGGTTTCTTTCCAAAAATAATAATAAAATAAAGATTTTACTTAGAGAATCAAATCTAACAGAATCTATTGCCAGCAGGCACGGACCACAAGAAATATTAAAGGAATTTCTTCAGAAATAAAACTTTTACACCAGATCAAAATTTCTATATACATAAAGAGTATGATAAAAAAAAAGGAAAAAATAAGACTAAATATCAAAGTCATTTTTTTATTGTCTAAAGCTTAAAATGTAGCAATGTTTTGAGTTTCTCAGTTTCATGCACCTGTAATCCCAGCTACTCAGGAAGCTGAGGCAGGCATCTCTTGTGGCCGCTAGTTAGATGCTACTGAGAGCTAGACTGTGCCACTACACTCCAGCCTTGGCAACAGAGCCAAACATCATCTTCCAAAAAGGAAAAAAATATAAATAAAATAAAGAAGGTAGGGGACAAAAGATATAAATAGACACTTTATCAAAGAAGATATGGCAGATAAGCCTATGCAAGAACTCTTAATATCATAAAGCATAAAGAATTGTAAATTTAAAGAGGAAATATCTCTATGCCCCTCCTGGAATGGCCCAACTCTAGATGCATTTGACAACACCAATGTCGACAAGAACATGCAACTCTCCTTCCTTACTGTTGGGGATAAAAAACAATATAGCCACATGGGAGAACAGTTTGGTAGTTTTTTTTTAAAAAACAAAAGATACTTTCACCATACAGCTCAGCAATTGTGCTTCTTGGTATTAACTCTAATAATCTGAAAACTTACATACACACCAAATGCTGCATAGAGATGTTTATAGCAACTTTAGTCATAATTAATAAACTTGGAGGCAAGATGTCCTTCAGTAGGTGAATAAATTAAAAAACAAACAATCTGTGGCACTTTCAGACAATGGAATAATATTCAGCACTAAAGGGAAATAAGCTATCAAACTATGAAAAGACATAAAGGACCCTTACTTGTCCTTGTCGAAGGCAGGACATTGCCGTAAGAAGAAGATGTCCCAGCACCCAGCTGGTCCAAGAAGAATGAGAGCTGCCTGGAATAGACCCGATCTCAGTGCACAGCCTGGATTCATGCCTGGCCAAGCCCAGTTGCCCTGCAGCTCCATGAGTTGGAAACAGCTGTAACAGGCCCTGACATTTTTTGGTCATTTGTTTCAGATCGGAATTGAGGCAGAGGGTATATGAGAACTCTGTATTTTCTGTTCAATTTTGATGTGAATTAAAAAACTCCCTTCAAAAACAAATGCTGTTGAAGGAAAAAAGAAAGGAAGTAAGAGAAGGAAGGAGGGAGTGAGGTACAGAGGGAGGGAGAGAAAGAAAGAAAGTAAGAAAGAAAGAGAGAGAAAGGGAGAAAGGGGAAGGAAGGAAGGAAGGGAGAAAGGGAGGGAGGGAACAATAAAGCAAAAAAATCATCTAGATAAGGTAGTAGACTTAAATTATTTTATTCAATTATATCAGTAATTACATTAAAACTGAAAGGCAGAGATTATCAGATTAAAAAAAAAAAAAACAGTATCAGCTATTCTACCTAAAAAATGTAATAGAAGAGGAAACAAAATTCGAATAACTGAAATTAAGGATTAAAAAGAGAATTTTTAAATTATAAGGGAAAATATTATAAACAGTATAATACAATTTATTTTAAAATGTTGGATAAAATGGACAAATTCTTTATAGGATACTAGTTATCAGAAAATAAAAATTAGTAAATGAAAACTGTGAAATTACCTGCATCCTTAAGAAAAATGAAACAATAAATTAAAACCTTCCTTAATGAAAATTCTAGCACATATGCCTTCACTAGTGAAAATATCAACTAAGAAAGAAATCCAACCAGTTTTCACTAACCCTTTCAGACAAAAGAACTAAAAGAAAATGCATCTTAAGTCATTTTTATAAATCTAGAATTTTCATCACACTGAAACTATGCAGAATATTGCAGCATCAAAGAAAAGCAATAATCCAACAAAGATAGAATAGTTAATAAAATATTAACAAATCCAGTTCCTCAAAATTATAACATTATCATAGAAAGGCACATTAAGTCTATTATTTAAAAAGAATTCAATGTGTAATTAGCCATATTAATACAATTGTCACATGGATATTTTCTCTTGATGGAATGATAGTCTCCAAGTGTACTCACAGAAGACCTCTCAGAGCTCATGGGAACTAAAGCTTTTTGGAGAAAATTAAGATGCCCAAATCACATGATTTAATAAATCAATTAAAAACACAAGGCATCAGGAATAATGAGTGAGATGATTTAAGTTGTTTTATTTCCACAGCATGCAGACCAGTACCAGGACAACCGTACCTGAGTCCTGGGATAAGTGTCTGCTTCACTTACCTTCCCCGTGGATGGTTATGAAGATTAGAATTGAGATTTGAATGAAAGGAACCAAAGACGGAAAATGCCCTGAATTGGGACACATAGCTTCTCTATGAGAAGGTGAAAGTATTTGTACTTGATAACAACTTTACCTTACAGCTTGGCCTCTGATCAACTGTGGATTTTATGATGTTTTTGAACTGAGGACAAATGGGGCCAGAATGAGTCTCAGCAAAGAAGTCAAGAAATTTAATAAATAGTAATAGAACAATCAGTTAATAAAAAAAAAGAAAAGAAAAGAAAACAAACTTCAATTCTGACCTTACAACATAAACAAAACATCAATCTAAGGTGAGCCTAACCATAAAATTTGACTTATAAAGCATTTAAATAAGAAAAAAATTATGGTATTAAATTGTCAATATGTTTTATAACAAATACAGAAATCACTGAGCACAAGGAAAATAATAAATTGATAAATCAGATATTATAAAAAATTGTAAAAATGCTCTTCAAAAGATAGGTTTAAGGAAACAAATAGACAAGTGGAAGTGGGAGAAATAGTTATTTCTAGCTCACAAAAGTTTAAATATATATGTATATATATGGAAAGACTTTAAATAATAACAAGGTAAGTAATACCCTTGGAAGAAGAGCGAAAGACTTGAATATCTATTTCATAATAGAAAATAAAGTATTTGTAAAGTGTTGAAATCCTTTGGCCACAGAGAAATTAAAGTCACTATGAGATACCTTCACATACTCAGTAGAAAAGATCATATGAAGGACTTATAATTCCAAAATACTACTGAGCATGTAGATCAAACAGGATTCTCCTCTGTCGATGGGAGAATAAAGTGGTGAAATCACTTTGGAGAGTGCTCTGGCCATTTCTAATAAGGCACCATGAGCCCACATTTACTCACCCATTGTAAATGGATTCTTTGCACCAGATACAGTGTCCACAAAAATTATTGTACATGATTATTCATAGCAGAACTATTCAGAAAAACTGTAAATTGAAAGGAGCTCTAAGTATCCAGCAGCAAAAGAGATAGATAAAATGTGGTACAAAATGGGACCTATTACCATTATACACAGCAAAATGGATAAATCCCTTCCCAAGAAAATAATGCCAATAACAGGAGCCTGGCATGTGAGGACACACTGCTTGATTTTCATGAAGTTCTGCACTGGGCAAAATTTATCTCCAGTGCTAGAAATCAGAATAATGGTTGCTGCTAATAGAAAAAAATGGTGGCAGGGAAGGGGCACCAAGAAAAGTTTCTTGGGACACAATAATGTTCTATAACTAGATACAAATATGACTTAAATAGGTCTATGTATTGGTTAAAACTCTTCAAACTAAAGGACTTAGCCCTGTATATTTCAAAGGAATAAAATCATAGGAGAATGATTATGTCAGTTATTTATAGTAAATAAAAAGCAAGTCACATGCAAAATCATTTTTAATGATTTTCTACAGTCACACGCAAAGTGTCTATACGATGTGTATATGCAGGTATCATGTGTATGAATATCGAGGCAAAACAAGCCATAGTAGAGAATGACTTCTAATGAATTCTTAGCCCCAGAAGCCCATTAGTACTTTGACAATTTCAGATTCTCTGTTGAGTTCTGCCGTTGGTGAATATTACTGCTATGTTTAATGACAACACATTGAACGCAAACGGCAGATACAGTGACAGAATTTTCTGCTACCACGTTTTCCTCAATTTTTCAATTGCACATTTAATTTAAACAATATGCACGTTAAAGTTAATATAGTATTTTTAAAAGCTGGAAATGAATCTTGAATAACTTTTCATGATGTGCAAAAACTAGGTCAGTCTACCAATGTCTCTTTTTCAGTAATATCTTTGTAAGTCTGTGACAAATACATATTTTTTGGGTGGTCTATTAGACTACTAATATTTATAGGGTGGTCTATAGACTACTAATATATATAGGGGTAGTTATTAGACTACTAATATTTATGGGGGGGATCTCTGCAGCCTTCACTAGGGTTGATCGTTCTCAATGACTTACATTTCATGTTCAACTTTGTACCCATCACATGTGTATTACTTTCAGAGTAATTTTTATTTAATATTTCCATATATATATCACATATATATACATACCCTTTTTCATCAAAACAAAGGTAGATATAAAATTCAAGCTTCTGAAATGTTAAAAATATTTAAATCTCTTACTGATGTTTTCACTTAATATTAAGTAAGTGTAACAATATAAAATACATCACAGAGAACTTAACCTGTATCAGAAACTCTTTCGCACCCTTTACATATATTACTTCGCCATATACTTTCAACAAGCACTTGAGGGAGCTTGAGGGAGAAACTAATATTATTCTCATTTAGGACTGAGCAGCCAAAAGAGGTTAACCAATTTGCCCACATTGCACAGCTATCAAGAGATGAATTAAAAATCAGACTGATGCTCTTTGACTCGAGAACCCGTGGACCATTTATTTATTTGCAAGTATCATCTTTGTGACAGATTATCTTTTAAAATATTTGAATCAATATGAGCATAATAGTGTATTTTTCAAAGAAATAAAATTAAAACACAGGTAGAGCTTCAACTAGCCTTTAGCAATAAGAGCAAAAAAAAAAATCAAGCTTGTAATCTAAAATATTAAATAGCTCATAATTGGGAAGAGAAACTTAATTTTTGTTCTCAGATCATGTCCTGGCATAGATTGTGAAATGCTATCATGGATTGTGTTTGTTTAGGAGATCAAAAATACAATCGGCAAAATTTCATTTAAAAAAATTAAAGGTAAGCAAATGTCTCGGAAGGATGACATCTGTTACATGCAAAGGAGATAAGGACTCCATGGTACAGCATTTTACAAGGTCATGGAAAGGTAGAACTTGGGCCACAGAAAAAAGCTGCCAATTCAAATCAAAATAAGTCAATGCCGTTAATGTTTATTGTTTTTCATCATTCTGCCAAACTTTAATGTCATTTGCAAATTTTCATCTTCTTAAGCTTTCAAAGTTACCTTGTATAAATTGATGTGATCTCTCTGGCCCTTTGGATAAATGAAATATCTACTTTATTTCTGTTACTACTTTTTCAAAATGTTGGCTTATTTGTGGAAAATCTAAGGATAAGACAGTGGCAGGCTGAAGAAGATGGTGACTGACAGATGGTTACATCATTTCCCATGATGCAGTTCCACAAGTCCGAGGAAACATGTACATGAATATGCCTTGCACGCTTGTATGGGTTTTGTGTAAAATATTATCTTGTATTTTATAGCAAAAGAAATATGCTCACCACCTAAATATTAGCAAGATAACAATTTTACATTTTTTTCTGACACAAGTAAACAGATTCATGGCCCTGAATAAAGAAACAATGCAAACATGGAGAAATGTTTTATTAGAATATGGATCTCTGTTTCAGTCTTGAAACATCAGAAAGAGAGGACTTTCGTTTCCTTTTCTCCCATCTCCATCTGGCTGGGGCTTCCATTTCCACCGGATCAGAGATTTCCCTTATCTCCAAATCACACAAGATTTTTTTTTTTGAGACAGAGTCTCACTACGTTGCCCTCGGTAGAGTGCTGTGGTGTCACAGCTCACAGCAACCTCCACCTCTTGGGCTTAAGTGATTCTCTTGCCTCAGCCTCTCAAGTAGCTGGGACTACAGATGCTCCCCACAATGCCCGGCATTTTTTTTTTTTTTTTGGTTTTTTTTTGGTCGTAGTTAAGTTTTTTTTTATGTGCTGAACTTATTACGTATATGATCATGGACGATGGTTGTCTTTTCATGTCAGAAATGAGAACGATGAAGATTTTAGAGCTAAGTTTGGGTAGGAAATAGAAGTTTGCGGTTTCAAATAAGAGATTGAACTTGGTAGGTTTTTTTTTTTTAATCAGCAAAGTGTCAAATCAGGCAATCATTACAAAAAAGCACCTCTGCTTTCAGAGGTCTAAGCAGTCTTGTATGTATGTTCCTGGCAACTGGAGTAGGGTAAAAGAGGATAAAAGACTCAAGAGTCTAAAAATATAAATCTTCTGGATGTTCAGACAACCAGAGGAGTGATTTGAAATAAAGCAATACAAAGAAAGTTTTTTCATAAGAAATATCTTATGGCAAAGGGAACATAGACAGAAATTTAGTTCGTTTCAGAAAAATGGAACAATTTATGTTGATGAATATTTTATGCCATCGTAAGACATGGAATATGTAGCTTTGTGTTTTAAAATGGATCCTCACTCAATAAAAAAGAGATAAATAATTACACTGGATTAAAAATCTGAATAGTTTTTTTAGATATGTCCAACCACCACTTCCCCAACTTCATTGGAAGTAAGATGCAAGAAACATTTGCTGTTGACATGTTCATATTAGATCAATTTAAATGATTGTATAAATAAATTGGATGGAAATTTTTCCACTTATTTTTAAAATATGTCATACATAGATGAATGAACTATTTTCCCCTGGCCCCCCCAAAATTGAAAAAAATATATATAAAGATTAAAGTTGTTTCCCTCATAAGTTTTCTTCAAATAGTGCCATAGTATTTGACATTTTCTAATAAGACCTAAAGGAAGATGTCATTTTTTACAAGTTTTTACACATTTCTGAAATGTATCATTATTCAATGTGATAATAAAACTTTAGAATTTATATTGAATCTGAGTGGGATAATGCTTTACTAATATATGTTACTCTAACTTGAAATAAAAAGATAAAAAGGTAAAGAAGGAAGAAAAGGAGGGGAGGGGAGGGGAAAGGAAAGAAGGGAAGGGAGAAGGGAAGGGAGGGGAAGGTTAGATTGGTTCTAAGCTTATCATCTGGCTAAAAACCATTTAAAAATAATTTAGATACTATAATTTGGAATAACGGTATTTTCAGCTTGAATGCTCAATTTAGCCTTACTAAGTTCCCCAACTGCACAATCCCCATCCCCAAGCAGCCCTACCATTTTAAAATCAAGAAGGCAAAAGGTACTGTTAAATGTGTCGACTTTCCTCTTGACTTGCAGTTACACGAATAGGGGTTAAAGTTGATCCTTACAAGAAAGCACACAGGGAAAATGCTAAACTCAATATAAAAAAAAAAAAATTGTCTTTGATCACACCTCAGTCACTCTACAAGATACCAGGACACAGAACATGTGCCAATTCACATACATTATCTTTGAAATAAAATGAAAATAGCCACTAGCTTTATCTATACAGCATGACTAGCCCTTTTAGCATGCAAAATAACCAATCGAACAAACTGTATCTGATAGCAAAAATTCCTACTAGAATCTCAATCTCTACATTAATCTCTGGGTCCATTTGCGTCTTTGTATACAAAGTCATGTATGGGCAAAGCCTGAAAATAAATGAGATGCAAATTCTATGAATTCTATTAGCTCGCTAAATAGGAAACCAGTTACGCATATAGAGGCTTAGTGCACTGAATCGAGAAGTAATGCAGAGCCTTGTCTTTATGCTGCACAGGCATTTTCCACACTTTATATTTGAATAGGAAGGTAATGTTTAGGTTGGGCTTGGAGACGAAACGATTATCTGGTGCCCTCCACCCACTCTATTCTCCTTGCATGGGTTTCTCGTTCCTTCCTTGGTAAGTTGCTGCCATTTTGATGAGTATTAAATAGTGCTGACATGCAGGGCATGTTAAACCTAAAATATAATTTTGTTACCAGTAAGCTTCTCGGTGGATCATAACTACTCAAAAGAGTGAGCAATTGGAATTATAATTTTCAATGACTAATAATCTTGGGCATATCGTGAAGTACTATATTTCCCTTTCTGTCCTTTCCACCACCCACAGGAACAAAGAGTTCCACTTATTAGATATTAGGTAATTGAGCATCTGGATTTATAAAGAAAGCATAACTCCCATTACTAGATATCGACCCAGAAGGACAAAAATCATTTTGTCAGAAGGACATTTGCACTAGACTGTTTATTGCAGCTCAATTTACACTTGTCAAAATGTGGAAACAACCTAAATGCCCACCAGCCCAGGAATGAATTAACCAGCTCTGGTATATGTATACCATGGAATACTAGTCAGCCATTAAAAGAGATGAAGACTTTACATCTTTTGTATTAACCTGGATTGAGTTGGAACACATTCTTCTTAGTAAAGTATCACAAGAATGGAGAAGCAAGAATCCAATGGACTCTATTCTAATATGAAGCCACTAGATGATCTAATACATACTACCTACATAAGAGAAAATCTCAAATCAATTCAAAGTGGGAGGCAGGGGAATGATGGAGTGGGAAGAGGAGAGGAGGGAGGAGGATAGGGGCCACGGTGTGTGGCTCACCTACTGGGGACAGGAGGCAATCATAAGAGGGATTTTACCTACCAAATGCAATCAGTGCAACCTAATTCTTTGTACACTCAGTGAACCTGAACCAAAATATAAAAATGTAAATTTAAATTTAAAAAAAGAAAGCATAAGTCAATTCTTCAGAATTCAATTATTGGTCATCTTGATCTAAAATGACATTAAGCAGACTTGTGGATGATACTGGTGTGACTACGCAAAGGCATCTGTGTAACAAATCTCATAGGTACACCGGATATTAATGACAGTATAAAGAACTGTGTTCTGTGACGTGGTTGGTCCTGTTGCTCTTTAGAAAATGTTTGTAAACTAGCAGAGCCTTTATTTTTGTACCTGCAAATGGATACCTTAACACTGGTTATAATTTACAGATTTGATATGAAGGATATTTTGTTTTTTTTTATTAAATCATAACTGTATACATTGATATGATCATGGGGCATCATACACTCACTTCATAGACCATTTGACACATTTTTATCACAGTGGTTAACATAGCCTTTCCGGCGTTATCTCAGTTACTGTGCCAAAACCTTTACATTCTACATTTACCAAGTTCGCAAATACCCCTGTAAGATGCACCACAGGTGTGATCCCACGATCCCCCTCCCTCTACACAGCCCCCCCTTCCCACTTCCCCCTATTGTTAAGTTGTAACTGGGTTATAGATTTCATGTGAGAGCCCCAAATTAGTTTCATAGTAGGGCTGAGTACACTGGGTACTTTTTCTTCCATTCTTGAGATACTTTACTAAGAAGAATATGTTCCAGCTCCATCCATGTAAACATGAAAGAGGTAAAGTCTCCATCTTTCTTTAAGGCTGCATAGTATTCCATGGTATACATATACCACAATTTATTAATCCATTCGTGGATCGATGGGCACTTGGGCTTTTTCCATGACTTAGCTATTATGAATTGGGCTGCAATAAACATTCTGGTACAAATATCTTTGTTATGTTGTGATTTTTGGTCTTCTGGGTATATGCCCAGCAGAGGAATTACAGGATTGAATGGCACATCTATTTTTAGATCTCTGAGTGTTCTCCATATATCTTTCCAAAAGGAATGTATTAGTTTGCATTCCCACCAGCAGTGCAGAAGTGTTCCCTTTTCTCCGCATCCACGCCAACATCTCTGTTATTGAGATTTTGTGATATAGGCTAGTCTCATTGGAGTTAGATGATACCTCAAAGTAGTTTTGATTTGCATTTCTCTGATGATTAAAGATGATGAGCATTTTTTCACATGTCTGAAGGCCGTGCACCTGTCTTCTTCAAAGAAGTTTCTCTTAAAATCCCTTGCCCAGCCTGCGATGGGATCCCTTGTTTTTTTCTTGCTGATGCGTTTGAGTTCTCTGTGGATTCTGGTTATTAAACCTTTGTAAGAGATATACCCTGCAAATATCTTCTCCCATTCTGAGGGCTGTCTGCTTGCTTTGTTTACTGTGTTCTTAGCTGTGCAGAAGCTTTTTAGTTTGATCAAGTCCCAGTAGTGTATTTTTGAAGCTGCTTCAATTGCCCGGGGGGTTCTCCTCATGAAATACTCACCCAGACCAATTTCTTCAAGGGTTTTCCCTGCATTCTCCTCTAGTATTTTTATAGTTTCATGTTTTAAGTTTAAATCTTTAATCCAATGAGAGTCTATCTTAGTTCATGGTGAAAGGTGTGGGTCCAATTTCAGTCTTCTGCAGGTTGCCAGCCAGTTCACCCAGCACCATTTGTTAAATAGGGAATCTTTTCCCCACTGGATGTTTTTAATTGGCTTGTCAAAAATCAAATAGCGGTAAGTAGCTGGATTCATCTCTTGGTTCTCTATTCTGTTCCAGACATCTACTTCTCTGTTTTTGTGCCAATACCATGCTGTTTTGATCACTATCGATTTGTAGTAAAGTCTGAGGTCTGGTAGTGTGATTCCTCCTGTTTTGTTTTTATTTCTGAGTAATGTCTTGGCTATTCGAGGTTTTTTCTGATTCCATATAAAATGAAGTAATGTTTTTTCAAGATCTTTAAAATATGACAGTGGAGCTTTAATAGGGAGTGCGTTCAAATTATATATTGCATTGGGTAGTATGGACATTTTGATAATGTTGATTTTTCCTAGCCATGAGCATGGTATGTTTTTCCATTTGTTAACATTTTCAGCTATTTCTTTTCTTAGAGTTTCATAGTTCTCTTTATAGAGAACTTTCACATCTTTTGTTAGGTAAATTCCCAAATATTTCATCTTCTTTGGCACTACTGTGAATGGGATAGAGTCCTTAACTGCTTTTTCAACTTGACTGTTGTTGGTGTATATAAAGGCTACCGATTTATGAATGTTGATTTTGTAACCTGAGATGCTGCTGTATTCCTTGATCACTTCTAGGAGTTTTGTAGTAGAGTCCCTAGTGTTTTCGAGATACACAATCATATCATCTGCAAAGAGCGAAAGTTTGATCTCTTCTGACTCTATATGAATACCCTTGATCGCCTTTTCTTCCCTAATTGTGGTGGCTAAAACTTCCATTACAATGTTGAAAAGCAATGGAGACAATGGGCAGCCTCGTCTGGTTCCTGATCTGAGTGGAAATGATTCCAATTTAACTCCATTCAATATGATATTGGCTGTGGGTTTGCTGTAGATGGCCTCTATCAGTTTAAGGAAAGTCCCTTCTAGACCAATTTTCTTGAGTGTTCTGATCATGAAGGGATGCTGAATATTATCAAAAGCTTTTTCTGCATCAATTGAGAGAATCATATGGTCTTTGGTTTTTAATTTGTTTATGTGCTGAATTACATTTATAGATTTACATATATTGAACCAGCCTTGACACCCTGGGATAAAACCAACTTGGTCATGATGTATAATTTGTTTGATGTGTTGCTGGATTCTGTTTGTTAGGATCTTGTTGAATATTTTTGCATCTATATTCATTAGTGATATTGGTCTATAATTTTCTTTTCTTGTTGGGTCTTTTCCTGGTTTGGGGATCAGGGTGATGTTTGCTTCATAGAACGTGTTGGGTAGTCTTCCTTCTTTTTCTACATTTTGGAACAGGTTGAGTAATATAGGCACTAATTCCTCTTTAAAGGTTTGGTAGAATTCTGACGTGAAACCATCAGGTCCCGGGCTTTTCTTTTTAGGGAGGTTTTGTATAGTTGATGCTATTTCTGAACTTGATATGGGTCTGTTCAACATTTCCACTTGATTCTGGTTAAGTCTTGGAAGGTGGCGTGCTTCCAAGTATCGGTCTATTTCCTTCAGATTTTCATATTTCTGAGAATAAAGTTTCTTGTAATATTCATTAAGGATTTTTTGGATTTCTGATGAGTCTGTTGTTATTTCGTCTTTGTTGTTTCTGATTGATGAGATTAGAGATTTTACTCTTTTTTTCCTGATTATGTTGGCCAGAGGTTTATCTATTTTATTGACCTTTTCAAAAAACCAGCTTTTTGATTTATTGATCTGCTGTATTATTCTTTTGTTTTCAATTTCATTTAATTCTGCTCTAATTTTGGTTATTTCTTTTCTTCTACTGGGTTTGGGGTTGGAATGTTCTTCCTTTTCCAGTTGCTTGAGATGTCCCATTAAGTTGTTAACTTCCTCTCTTTCCGTTCTCTTGAGGAAGGCTTGCAGTGCTATAAATTTCCCTCTTAGAACTGCCTTTGCGGTGTCCCAGAGGTTCTCATAGTTTGTGTCTTCATTGTCATTTTGTTCCAAAAAATTGGCGATTTCTTTCTTAATCTCATCTCTGACCCAGCTATCATTCAGCATAAGGTTATTTAACTTCCATGTTTTTGTATGAGTATGCAGATTCCTGTTGTTACTCAGTTCAAGTTTTATTCCATGATGGTCCGAGAAGATGCATGGAATAATTTCTATTCCTTTAAATTTACTGAGGTTAGACTTGTGACCTAAAATGTGGTCAATTTTGGAGTAAGTTCCGTGGGCTGATGAGAAGTATGTGTATTCAGTTTTGTTGGGATGAAATGTTCTGTAGATGTCTGCTAAATCTAAATATTGGATGGTTAGGTTTAAATCTAAGATTTCTTTGCTCAGCTTCTTGCTGGAGGATCAATCCAACACTGCCAAGGGAGTGTTGAAATCTCCAACGATTATGGAGCTGGAGGAAATCAAGTTACTCATGTCTGTTAGAGTTTCTCTTATAAATTGATGTGCATTCTGGTTGGGTGCATAGATATTAATAATTGAGATCTCGTCATATTGAGTATTACCCTTAACAAATATGAAGTGACCATTCTTGTCCTTCCTTACTTTTGATGGTTTAAAGCCTACTGTATCTGCAAATAAAATTGCAACACCTGCTTTTTTCTGATTACCATTTGCCTAAAATATGGATGACCATCCTTTCACCCTGAGTCTGTATTTGTCTTTTAAGTTGAGATGTGACTCTTGTATGCAACAAATATCTGGCTTGAGTTTTTGTATCCAGTCAGCTAACCTATGCCTCTTTAGAGGACAGTTTAAGCCATTCACATTGATGGAGAGTATTGATAAGTCTGGTGGAATTTTGGGTATCGAGTTTTTCAAAGGTCCAGTGGACATTTTTAATCCTTTCACCAGTGTGGAAGTTGGAGTTTGATCCGAAGTTTCTGAGTGAGTTTACTTTTGTGGTATAGGATTGGGTTGGTCATTGTGGAGGATAGGTTTGAGAATATCCTGAAGAGCTGGTTTACTTATGGCAAATTTTTTCAACATATGAATGTCATTGAAGTATTTAATTTCTCCATCATAGATGAAACTCAGTTTAGCTGGATACAAGATCCTGGTTTGAAAGTTATTTTGCTTTAGGAGATTAAAAGTTGATGACCACCCTCTTCTGGCTTGAAAAGTTTCAGCAGAGCGATCTGCAGTTATTCTAATATTCTTACCTTTGTATGTAATAGTTTTCTTTCACCGGACTGCTTTGAGAATCTTCTCTTTCATGTTAACTTTAGTGAAGCTAATTATGATATGTCTGGGGGATGACTTATTGGGGTTGAATTGTGCTGGGGTTCTGAAGCTGTCTGCTTTCTGAATTTCAGATTCTCTAGGCATGTCTGGAAAATTTTCTTTCATAATTTCATGCAGAAGGGTCTCTGTGCCCTTAGAGGCCACTTCATCGTTCTCAGAAATCCCTGTAATTCTTATATTGCTTTTGTTCGAATTATCTGAGAGCTCTCTGAGTGAGTGATCCGTTTTTGCTCTCCATTTCTCTTCCTCTTTGAGAGATTGGGAGCGTTTGAAGACTTTATCTTCAATGTCAGAAATCCTTTCTTCTGCTTGTTCCATTCTGTTGCTGAGGGACTCTACTGTATTTTTCATATCTTTGTGGGCTGTAAATTCTTGCTTCAGTGTGTCTAAGTCTTTGGTGATTTTGTCTTTAAATTCGTTAAATTCTTGAGACAACTTTTGAATTTCTCCTTGAATTCCTAATTCCATTTTATTAATCTTGTCTGCAATCCAAATTCTGAATTCGATTTCTGACATCACAGCCAGTTGTTTATGAATGGGATCTTCAATCACATCTGCCGTATCTTTTCTTGGGGGGGTTGATCTATTCTGGTTATTCATGTTACCAGAGTTTTTCCGCTGATTCCGCCCCATGGTTATTTTACTCCCTTTGGTTTTTCCCCTGGGGCTTTATCGAGGGTCCGTACAGTGTTGTGGCCTGAGAAACTGTGGCCCTGTCTGGTGTGGTGGAGCAAAGTGGTTCTGTCTTGTTTTCAGCTGGTTTCTGTTCGATCCTATTGCAACTTTTACTCTGGTTTGAAGTCTCAGCTGTGTGGAAAAATCAGCAATTAAGTCACCTCCCCGCCCACCTCTGGCCCCAGTTGGAAAAGGAGAATCAAACCTTCCTACAACCACACACCCAGGGCACCGCCTGAAAAGTCCTCAGTCTATTAGCCCAGTTCAAAAGGTCCGAATCTACTTGAGAAATCACTCAAGGATCCGAACTCCTGGGGGACTGGCCTCCAGACCTCAGTGGGCGGGAGGGGGGTATTGGGGATTCAGGGTTGCTGGCAAAGGATTTTAAAAGTTTTATTTAGTTTTATGCCCGGCAGGAGAACGCCACGGCACCCCAGTAGGGGAGGTAGGTCCAGTTTTTAGAAGGTCTCTCCCGTGGAGTGTAGTGGGAAGGCCTTTAATTTCTGCCCGCTTGTTTAATTGTGGGGCTCTTGAGCCAGTCCCATGGGGGAGGGGGACTCCCGTCCGCTTGGTGGTGGATTTTGTACCTTTTGTTTGTGTCCTTGTGATCACAGCTTGCCTCAGCGGTGTTGATGTGCGTTCTTCAACCTTCTCTCTTGGTGAGGCTCAAGTCCACCAGGATACTTACTAAATTCCTGTCCCTTAACTCTCCTTCTGGATGGGAGCCTCTGTTGAAAGCTGGGTTCAGTCCGCCATCTTGTCTCCCCCCTCATGAAGGATATTTTGGATAACATATGCAAAGATTTCTGCAATATTAATGAGACTTTATAAATATAAGTGATCATTTTTATTAATTTTCTATTGCTATTCATACTTATGAAATTTCTGGATATTGGCTTTAAGCCATTCCTCCTCTATGATAGCCTTCTATACATTTTAATAATCTTAATTATTAATAATCAACTGATCGATGTGCTATATGCTATGTATTAAGATTTAGAGATGTTCAAGTCATTCTAGTACAGTTGTAGACTTTTTTTGTTTTGTTGTTGTTAAAATCATTAGCCAAACAGTAGCTATAATATGGACCACGGACTAAAACTTTGTGATTTTGATGGTGCCTATATGAATTCAAAACAAGAACTATACATAGTTATGACATTAATTGCACAAACTCAAATTCTGTTCTTAAGGTAATGACATTAATTTACTTAATTGAAGTTATTTGTTTGTTGATCCTCTACTAAGTATAATGCATTCTACAATACATTTGGAAACTTTTAAGCCCTGGGAAAACCACTAGACTATCTTCTCTGTCCAAAAGTATCTTCCATTTCAAATTTTCTCTTATCATCGTTTCTCTTCTACTAATACTATAAAGTAGTTTTATTTCAACATTCACATTTTTTGAACATGTGCCAATCTCATGTCAAGAAAGTTTGAAGGTTGGGCGGCACCTGTGGCTCAAAGGAGTAGGGCACCAGCCCCATATACCAGAGGTGGCCGGTTCAAACCCAGCCCAGGCCAGAAACTGAAAAAAAAAAAAAAAAAAAAAAGAAAGATTGAAGGTTGTGAGATTTTAAAAACTACTTCTAAACTGAATAGTTTAGCCTTGGATGCTGATAGAAGACACAGAACATATATGTAGGAGACCAAAATTTTACTACTCACAACACCACTGCAGGGGCGTCACATTCACCATGGTCCACTTTTGCTCCATGTCCGAGGAGCCCAAGACAGAGCCCAGCTGATACAGCACATGCAGTGGTTTTGCTGTACAACTGATTAACTCCAAGTGCGGGAAACGTGAATATTTTTCTTTTCTTTCTTTCTTTTCTTGTCTTTCTTTTTTCTTTTGTAGAGACAGAATCTCACTTTATGGCCCTCAGTAGAGTGCCATGGTGTCACACAGCTCACAGCAACCTCCAATTCCTGGGCTTAGGCGATTCTCTTGCCTCAGCCTCCCGAGTAGCTGGAACTACAGGTGCCTGCCACAATGCCCAGCTATCTTTTTGCTGCAGTTTGGCCAGAGCTGGGTTTGAACCCACCACCCCCTAGTGTATGGGGCTGGCACCCTACCCTTTGTCCACCTGAATCTTTTTCAATAGGCTACTTAGCAAATCTGCCTTTTTTCCCTAAGTGAGGTACTATTTCTATCTTTAAAAGTTATTCGCTATAGCCTTGAAAAGACAGAACAAAGGTACATCAGTGCCTCTGCTCACAACACATGCAGAAGTATGAATTGTATCCTAAAGTTTTATATCTTGAATTTTGAAAAAAGAAGCATAATACTAACTGAATTTAAGTTACTTGTTAATAAATGCTGCCGTGTAAAGCAGCCCTAGAATCCTCACATAAGCTATTGTGTCCAAAATGAGTTTCTACCTTGACACGTGCTTGGGTGTCACTTACACAGGAAAAGTGGACATAGTGAGCCACATATTGGCTCTCAAAACTGCTTCTCCACACTGATGAAAGTTACTTCCATGAACATTTAATTTGCCACAGGGAGTCACAGAATCACATTTACCTTTGAATGAGATAAGAAAATACGAGTGACAGAAAGCTTGTTGGTACTAATGAAAAGCCCACATGTCTATGTAGGAAGAGAACTCTCATGTTTATAATCAGATCTGGTGATGACCGTCAGTCACTTACAATGCAGGCGTTCCCAACAGCCAATGAGAAATAGAAGGTAATTCCTTTTTGGGAAAAGAGGATTTGTTCTGCAAGAATGAGAAAATTCCCTGTAATGTTAGCACTCTGGGAGGCATAAGTGGATAGATGCTTGAGCTCAGGAGTTCCAGATCAGCCTGAGCAAGAGCGAGACCCCATCTCTAAAACCTAACTAGGTGTACTCAAGAGGCTGAGGCAAGAGGATCATTTGAACCCAAAAGTTTGAGGCTGCTGTGAGCTATGAGACTCCAGGGTACTCTACCGAGGCTGACAAAGTGAGACTTTGTCTCAAAAAAAAAAAAGAGAGAATTACTTTTTCTATCCATTGTTCTACAAGGCTGAAACTACCTGCCATAGGAAATGTAAACACCACAAAATAGCTTCTGAAAATAAATATATAATAATAGATACTCTGCTATAATTGAGATATGATAACACTTTCATTACCTCTGGCTCCACCACTCTACTCACTCCATTCCCACACCTCTGACTTTGGATCAAAAGACAACTCCAAACGGCGGCACTATTCTTAGTTCCAGCTCTTGACTTAATTCGGTTTTCAAGAGCCTTAGATAAGCAGAACTCTAGCCTTAGATTCATATGACAATATAATTAAATTTATTGAACCACTTTCTCTTACAAATATAAACAGAGATAAAATAGCATAAACATGGAGAGTTGAAAAATACAGGGATCGTTACTAAACTGATGAAAAGCTATTCCTCAGGCACATTTTAGGCAGTTGAAAAGATTTTCAAACTGAGAAATAGCTCCAGCAAAGCAGAAATTAGAGGACTAGCTGTGGTATATTGAAATATCTTGGAGGTATTCAATATGCAAATGGAAAATTGAATTTTTGTGTGTTAAATTATAGGATTTTACATATTAAAACAGTAAAACTCCGTCATTATTGCTTTGTTTAAATTTTGGAAAACTCTTGGCTTTATTTACGCAAGAAAATCATTATGCAAAATAATGCAGCGTATTTTGTAAGATAGTTCTTTTTTTTTCTTTCTGTTTTTTTAAATTTCCTGACTGCTGGAAAAATAATGAGACATCATGTTAATATGCTTTTTCACCTTTCTGGAGGTGTAATTGACAAGAAAAATTAAATATATTTACAGTGTGCAAATTGATGCTTTGATATATGCATGCCCTTTAAAATAAGCATCGGAATTGAGTTGAAATATATGTTTACTCAAGGAAGCAATAGTGGAAAACAAAAACATGTTCAGTTCTCTCTGAATATTTCAAGAAATTAGGGAACATAATCCTCAAAGAAAACAGTGGTACGTGGAAGTACTTGGAAGTCATTAAACAATAACTCCCTTAAATGAAGCTAAAACAATGTCTGTTACTCCAAGATGAGCACTGGTGGCCTTCTGTTTATTCCAGGCCTCGCTTTAGCTGTCTTTTCTCTTCATTTATATTTCTAGCCTCTTAACGATTCTCACTTACATGTCTGCCCAGCCTCCCTGCCTCCCTGCCAGCCTTACTTCCTCCTTTTCTACTTTCCTTTTTCCTTCCCTTCCTACTTTCCCTCCCTCCGTCCCTTCCTCGCTTGCTCCTTCTCTTCCCTTTTCCCCTCTTTCTTCTTCCCTTTTCCTTGCTCCAGTCTCTTCCCCTGCTCTGTTATTGCTGCAGCATTTCTAGCGGATAAGCTTTCTGTGGCTGCTGTTAAGAAACTATCATAAATTCTGCAGCGTATAATAACAAAAATATATTATCTTACCATTCTGGCGGTCCAAAGTGATGTGAATGTCATGGGTCTAAAAGCAAGACATCAGCCAGATCCCATTCCTTGTAAAACATCTGGGCGAGAATCTGTTTCCTCTCCTTGCCTTTTCCAGCTTCGTTTCCCACATTCCTTAGCAATTACATCACTGCAGCCTCCACCACCAGTTGGTGAACCTGCTTCTCTCATTCTAATTCTCCTGCCTCTGTCTTTCAGTTATATGGACCTCTGTGCATCCACTGGGCCTACTTGGGGAATACAGAATGATTATGTCAACAAAGTCCCACTTTGCAGGTTCCAGGAATTAAGATGCAGGCATCTTTGGTAGACTGTTATTCTGCCTGGCTTAGTCAGGGTTCTCCAGAGAAACAGAACAAACAGTATGTCTATATCTGTAGCTATTGCTGCCTGTGTCCAGGTCCATATTTATCTACCACAAGATTTATTTTAAAGAATTGGCTTATGGGACTGCAAAAGCTTGTTAAGCCCTGAATCTGTAGGGTAGTTATATGGGTATAAGTACAATAAAAGCTTTTATAATCTAGAAGAAGGCTGAGGATCTAGGGAAGAGTTGCAGTTTAAGCCCAACACAGTGTGCTGGCAGAATCCTTTCTAACTCAGGTGAAGCCAATCTTTGTTCTATTTGAGCCTTCCACTGCTTGGATGAAGCCACTCACTTCATAAAGGGTAATCTACATTATTCAAACTCTACTGATACTAAAGTTAGTCTTATGCAAAATAAATGATAATAAAAAATAAAAATCAAAGAAACATCCAGAATGATGTTTGATCAGATATCTGGACACCATGATTCAACCAAGTTGCCACGTACCATTAACCATCAGGGGTCCTTTCCTGAGTGGTTACTTCTGTCCACCCTCAAGGTGTGGCTCATGTATAGTCAGAGTAAGTCACCTTGGCTGTTCGGAGGCTCATCCCACTGTCATACTCTTCTGCAGCACCCCCTGCTGGCTACCCAAGAGTCACTTGGATAAACCATTGCTTTTGGATAATACCCTCTCCCATTGGATCCTGCTACAGTTGATGAGCCAAAGTCAGTGACGTGTTCCCAAGTCACTTTTAGCAATGAATCCTCACTGTGTTATCTGCTCAAGAGGGACAGATGTTTATTCTTCCATTTATAGACATGCATCAAAGTAGCTGATGCCACAGCCTCTTACAGAGTGTTAATAGAAAAGCAGCCTATTTTAGTTTTCCACTGTGCCTCTCTTTCCCTAATAGGACTCAGACCAGAGTGCATGGGTGGTTAGCCTCAGAGACAAGGATGAGTGATGAACATCATGCTGGACTCAGAATTGCTTCTCCTGGCTGATAATGAAAGCTCTTTCACTAAGCCAAGCTTGACTGCCTGGCTCTTCCTTTATGATGAGCTCTCTCCCAGGATGCTCCTCAGGGGTTTATTACAATTGACTTCTGGAACAGCTGCCAGACATATAGAGACATGTCTGAATTCCACACACAGATGGGTAGACTAAAGCTACGACACTTTCCCCTCTCTCAGGCCCCTCATGAGCTTCCCAAAACTGGTTTTTCCTTCTAAGAAAATTTCTACAATGTGAAATGAACTCTATTATATTTGAATCATAGCTTTTTAGAAAACTAAAAGAGCGATTCTGGTACTACCATTTGATAATAATGCAGAAGAGTAAATATTAATTAAGAATTGTGATGTACTCATATATTCTAAAAGCTTAAAAAGAAAAGTAAGCGGGCATCGGGTTCTTGGTCATTTAAATAAGTGAGGTAGCAACAAAAATAAGAGTCTGTTCAATCAAAAATATTCTGACCATTTAGGAATTGCTTTTAATTTCACCATGTTTGTTATCTGTTATCTTCTTGTTCTCTGTTATATTTAACATTAAATTCATAAAAATTAGAAGGATTAGAGACAGTGATTTACTTGATGTGCATTTTGAGGAAAGACAACACTCAAAGAAGTACAATAAGTGATGCAAATCAGAAAAAGAAAAGATAGTCTGAATTCCATGATCTTAAGAAAGGAGAGTGTAGAAATGTCTCTGATAGAGAAGTGGTGACTTTAGCATCAAGGGATCCAAGTGGGTTTGTCTGACATTATTTCTGTGAAGTCACAAGAGTGAAAATTACTACATGTCACTAATAATTGATTCTTTCACAATTCTAAGTATTTTATTTTATTTATTTATTTTTTAAAATACTGTGATATTTTATTGAATTCAAAAACTTTTTTTTCCAATTTATTTTTTTTATTTATTTATTTTTTTTTTATTAAACCATAGCTGTGTACATTAGTATGATCATGGGGCACCATACACTTGGTTCATATATCGTTTGACACATTTTCATCACATTAGTTAACATAGCTTTTGTAGCATTTTCTTAGTTATTTTGCCAAGACCTTTACATTCCACATTTACTAGGATTCACATATACCCTTGTAAGATGCACTTCAGGTGTAATCCCATTAGTCCCCCTTCTTCCGCCTCCCTCCTCCCTCCCTCCCCTCCCTTTCCCCTTTCTCCCTATTCTTAGGTTATAACTGGGATATAGCTTTCATGTGAAGGTCCTACATTAGTTTCATAATAAGGGTGACATGGATGGAGCTGGAACATATTCTTCTTAGTAAAGTGTCTCAAGAATGGAAGAATTCTAAGTATTTTAAATAACTGTACCCAAGAATTTGGTAAGAAAATAATGGAATATTTCTTACATAGACATCTCTCAACCTACTCAGCTGGGTTTATTAAAAACATATAAGCCAAAAAATACCCTAAAGAACAGAAATTAAGGATAGAAAACAACCACCTAAAATTGTGTGCCCATTCCTCTCCTATATGGTTTCACATAATTGATGAATTACATCATTGATAAACTGTTCCATTTTATTAATCTTGAATTGGACAAATAAGATGTGTTTGCTGCAGGGATCTTCATTTGCCATCACTTCCTCAAGGGTACATATTCCCACATCTTCTGAAAACTTAATTAACTCATTTAATATGAGCTCGTGCAGAATATAAATGGAATAAAGTACTAGTCATTGAAACTCAAATATTTCCAATTGAATAAATATTTGGTAAAATGTTAAGAGCTTTAAAAGCTATTTTATATAAGCACTTAACAACTACGAATCTCGGACCCACTTTTTGAAAAGTGAATTACCGCCATTAACCAGCTGGCTCATTACAGGTTTCACTGAAGTGTCAAGTAACAAAAATTACACAGATGACTAAACAAAGTGTACTATCTCAGGCTACCAAAGAAGGTCAAATTTAATTATGATTTGCTTAATTTTTGTGTAATGACACAAACCTTTATTTGAAAGCATAAAATAACCTGCTTTATGTTATAATTTATAAACAAAATGGAAATATACCACTGCATATATCTACGTATGTCAGAGAGGCCGACTTGTAAAGCAAATAAAATCATGACCCTAAGAATAAAACAACCAGGTTCAAAATATGCCTTGCTAGCTCCTGAATAACTGTTAACAAAATTACTTCATCTGAGAAGTTCAGTTTCCCTCATTGAAAAATTTCAGTAATAGTTGCATTCTGTTGATAGTGTTTGCATTAACCAGCACAGTCTCCCATAATAGGATGCCACAAATTGGAGGGCTGAAACAACAGACATTTATTTTTTCACACCTCTGGATATTGGATGTTCAAGATCAAGCTGCCAGCAGTGCTAGTTTCTGGTGAGGCCTCCCTTCATGGCTTAAAGAAAGCTGTCTTCTCCCCTGTTTCTGTTTTCCTGGCTCTCTTCTTCTCCGTATAAGAACACTTATCCTGTTGGATTAGGGCCCCACCCTTATGACCTTAAGTAAACTTAATTACTTCCTGAAATGTCCTACCTCCAACTACAGCTACATTAGGTGTTAGAGCTTCAACATATAAATTTTGGGAAATCCATTCAGTCACAATAGTTTTATTGTATTTATTAAATGATATAATGCATGGTTACTCAATTTTTAACTGCACAGTAAAAGTTCAAAATTATGTACTGTTATATGTGAAGGTCATTACCTGTGAGTAAATGCTCATCTCTTTGATCTGGAAGCCTTCATTACCTGATATGTTATCGGATAGTTGAACCAGCCACTATATCGTTCACCTTCTCATCTTCTCTTTATCTCAATTACTAGGGTTTATTGCCAAGGAATTGAACCAAAACACACTCTCTTTTCACAGACTGTGTTACTGTCCCTTCTCCCTAGTAGCCATACTCAGGATTTTCAAATCAATTCACCATTATTATCCAAATCTCAAGCTTTCACACAAATGAAGATTAATATTTCAAAAACAAAGACAAAAACATGAAAGAAATTATAAATAAAGAAAAGAAAGGTTTGGGCACATTGAGTGTGAAATATACACACTGCACACACAAACTCGCTCACTTATAGCTAATTGTTACAGATTTGATGAACATTATGAGAGCCAACTTTGTGTTATGAAGGTTCTTAAGATTCTATGTCTATTTTTATACAGCCTTTATATCCATCCAGCCCTCCAAATACCGCCTTTTTTTTGGCTCCTGGACTGTTTTTATTGTTCATTAAGAATACCAATTAGATGACAATTCTTGATTTTAAATCACGTTATGCAAATATTGCCTACACATGTGAGTTTATTAATAAACAATGTGTTTCATTTTCACTTGCATTAATATTTTACACCTAAAATTGCAGTTATAGCAAGTTTACTGAAAAAGCTTTAGCTAGAATGTAAATGAAAGAACAAAGAAAACTATTTAGCATATTGACTTTGGAAGACTTCAAGAACTGATTATATTTTTAGACTAGATATAGAAAATGTGAAAAATAAGTTCTATATCTGGAACAGCATATATAATCTCATTCATAATCACTTGTATAAGTTACTTCACAACTGCCTTAATAATGAGTTCTGTTTCTCAAGAAAGCAAATTCTGCACCATTCTCACAGAAATAAAATAATTGTATTTATCTAAAAATTAAAATAATGCATTCAGTACTTTGGATAAGGTAAATATTTAACTCAGTTTTTTTTTTCGTTTGTTTGTTTTGTTTGTTATTTTTAGAGACAGAGTCTCATTTTGTTGCCCTCAGTAGAGTGCTGCGGAGCACAGCTCACAGCAACCTCCAGCTCTTGGGCTTGGGCGATTCTCTTGCCTTAGCCTCCCAAGTAGTTGGGACTTTAGGTGCCACAACTTCAGGCTATTTTTTTTGTTGCAGTTTGGCCAGAGCTGAGTTTGAACCTGCCACCCTCTGTATATGGGGCCGGCACCCTACTCACTGAGCCACAGGCGTCACCTTTATTTAACTCAGTTTTAAAAAGGATATATTAAGTTTAAAAATGTGATTTTGATCTAAATCCTCCAAATAACTACTGTTGGAAATTATTATCAATTTAGAAATGGAACATACTCCTAAGTTTGCCTTGCTCTTGAATAGTTCTTCAAAAGTCTGAAATGTTTATATTTGATCTTGAATTACTGTCAAAAATGGAAATTGAATGTCTACATATAAGACAAGGCAATAAAAAATACTTTGGCTCCTAGATTTTACAGTCGGATATTTTACCTCAAATGTGACATTATATGATCTGATTTGATCTAGCCTCTCTATCTAAGATCTATTGATAGGTCACTTTAAAGCATTCTTCTTTGTATCTGTATCTCAGAGAGCAAAGTGGTTATAAAAACAATTATATAAGTTTTTGAAACTTTCAAGTCGTTTATCATAATATTTCCTCAGTGGTGCAGGATATTTGATATTTAGCTTTGATGGAAAACATCAATGAGCAGCAATTTGTAGACAAGGGGCAAACTTTTCATTGTTATCTACAGAATGGTGGACTGCAAACTAATACAGCCTTTATGGAAAGAAGTATGGAGAGTCCACGGCAATGCCTGTGGCTCAAAGGAGGAAGGCACCGGCTCCATATGCCGGAGGTGGCAGGTTCAAACCCAGCCCCAGCCAAAAACTGCAAAAAAAAAAAAAAAAAAAAATATATATATATATATATATATGGAGAGTCCTCAAAGAACTAAAAGTAGACTTTCAGTTTGATCCTGCAATCCCATCACGAAGTATCTGCCCAAAAGGAAAAAAAACCATCAATTTACTAGAGGGACATACCTACTCAAATGTTTATAGCAGCTCGATTTATAATTGCATTAGTGTGTTGCAAACAACCCAAGGGCCCTGCAACACACTAATGCATTAATAAACTATGGTGTAGGGCAGCGCCTGTGGCTCAAGGAGTAGGGCGCTGGTCCCATATGCTGGAGGTGGCGGGTTCAAACCCAGCCCCGGCCAAAAACCACAAAAAAATTAAAAAATTAAAAAAAATAAATAAACTATGGTGTATTTATACCATGGAATACTATTCAGCCATTAAAAAGATGGGGATTTTATATCCACTGTTACAATTTACATAGATTTGGAGAAATCTCTCCTAAGTAAGGTATCCAAAGAATAGAAAAACAAGCATCCCAGGTGTTCAATACTAATTTGAAATTTGTAGATTAGCAATAACATGCACCGTTTAGAGAAAAACTCAACTAAATCTAAAAATAGGGTGGGGAGGAGAGCAGGGTCAGAGGGTTACTTCCTAGCAGGACCAATGCGCATGTGTATGGCACTCTGCCTGTGGGAAGGACACAGCTATAAGTTAGACTTTACCTTACAAATCTAAGCAGTGACGATGTACCCTCATATTAATCAGAAATAAAACATCTAAATAAATAAATGACTATTTCTGTATGTGAGGCAGAACTGTAGATGCTTTACATGTCTTCTCTTTGTCTTTCTTTTTTGTTTTTGTTTTTGGAGACAGAGTCTCTGTTGCCCAGACCAGGGTGCCATGGGCACTCTGCCATCTCCATTAAGTCACCATATGAGACAAAAGAGGGAGTCTTAAACCCTGTTGTTATTTTAACGGATACTGTGATAAGTGAGAGGCAGAGACTTCAAGAGGGAGACGATAATATAATCCAAGACAAAGAGATCCTCAAAAGATTGATAAAATAAACCCTGAATGCAATACCAACGGGCTGATATGAAATGTTATGGGAAAGTATAAAAGATGGTAAAGCCAGATAAGTCTGTCAAGTTTTAATGCCACCAGGCAGCAGTTTTATTTACTTTATCACTCTATATCCTTGGTATCCGTAACAGTGTCTGGCATGCGATAAGCCTTTGAAAAATACTTACTGGTTGATGAATCATATAAATGAAATTAAGGGTGTTTTTATTTCTTCAAATGCAATAGGGTAGCTATATTTTTATTTTTCAAAAGAGGAATTTCAGAATTCATATCAAGTTTAGTGGAGTTGTCTTTTTTTGTGGGGAGCGGAGAGGGTTCCACAATTTCCTCGAACAATTAAGGCTCTTCTTTGGCATATTCCTTGTGATTCTGGTATAGTAGACATCTTGTGTTTTTTTTTTTGTTTTTTTTTTTTTGATTTTTTTTTTTCCATAATCTATCCTTTTCATTGTCTAGAGCAGAAATAAAAATGAGAAATATCAAGACAATCTGAATCTTTGGGTGAATTTATTAAACCTAATGTGAGTGATGCTCTTATTTTTTGGAATCCTTGTTATACATTTCACGTGTTCCTAAGGCTGCTGTTAAGATCTTTGCTACCATCTAGGGAAAGCCTGCCTGTGAATTAAATCAACAAAGACAAGGCAGGAAAGGGAAGTGAAAAGGAAGAGAGACTCGTGATGATAATTTTGGGTGTTTTAGATTCATGATTTCCCGAAGCAAAATTCAGCACTTGGATTTTCCTTTTACATCGATTTATAGAATTTTTAAAAATTACTTTTCGTTCTTTGAGATAGAGCTTAACTGGTTTGTGTGGATTCCTCATAACAGAATTGGAAGAGTTGCAATTAATATATGGAGTGAGGTACATGGTACAAACGGTAGGGAGAAGAATGAAATAAGTAAAAAAATAGAGACAAACGTCAATGGCCATTTGTCGTATATAGAAGAAGAGACACATGAAAGAATTAAAGATGATTCTGAAGTTTTAGTTCTGGCAAGAATAGAGACAAGATCTAACAAAAAGGAACCAAAAGAATGAGAGCAGCTTTATGGAGTGTGATGTTGTCTCTCATGGATTTAAGAAACAAATTCAACAGTAATGAGGTGGTGATTAGAAGGAAGCTCAATTTGTGATTATAATTCAAATGAGAGGATTACCATAACAATATTTATTTATACGTCATCCGTAGAATTATAAGGGAAGACATGCAAGCTGATCACTTAAGAAGAGCTTATTTCGGAAGAAGAGTATGTCCCTGAAATATGTGTCCTGAGGGGTGAGTAAAGAAAGGAAATGCACTGGTGGAGAGACGGTGGGAACTTCAGAGAGATAATAAATAAATAAATAAATAAGAAGGAAGGAAACATCATTGACTGAAGACTGAATGCAATTTGTTCACATAGTTTTCATGCCTTCTCATGTGTCCTCAGAAAGACATGACTATTGTCATTTTATATAGAATGAACTAAAACTCATCAAGGTGAAGAACATTGGCCAAGACACCACAGGCAAGAAGGGCAAAGCTGGAATTCAAACCAGTCTGTCTGACCCCAAATCCATGTTCTTTTTGCCACCCTCACCAAAGGCATGCACTGTGTTGGAGCCAGTGCAGAGTGACCTGCCCCAGGGCAAGGCCAAATGCTGGGAAAGCTTTTTTTTTTTTTTAATTAAATCATAGCTATGTACACTAATGCAATCATGGGGTACAATATGATGGTTTTATATGCAATTTGAAATATGTTCATCACACTGGTTAACATAGCCTTCAGGCATTTTCTTAGTTATTAGGTTAAGACATTTATATTCTACACCTAGTAAATTTTGCATTTACCCTTGTAAGATGGGAAAGCTTTCATAAGATAGTACTACTCATTTGAGATCAACGGCTTCTCCTATTATCTTGTAGTTGAGGAAAGTAAAGAGAGTGCCCCATAATCTCACTGTAGGCTGGTATCAGAGCCTGAGGGAGGACTTATGTGTCCTGACAGTGAGTGCCACTGTCAATCAACACATCCTACCGCCCATGTATATTTTGAATTATGATGTATTTCTATAAAGATTAGACCCCTTTAAGTAGTATTTTTTAGACACTTGAGCTAATCTTCATCACTTCTACTTTTAATTTATCTTACCTTACACCTTAAAGATTTTTTATTGAATTAAAATTATTGCGTACAATAATGAAGAATACACAGCACAAAGAAAGCATAAATTTAAATGGTGTGTTCAGATAAAATGTCCTTGACTTTGCAGTTTCTTCTCATCTCACTGGTAATAAGACTTGTTAACTGATAATAAATAAACAGCCTATCCAGTACTGCACACCATTTATTTACCCATCTAAATTTTTGTCTAATTTCTATGAGCAGTCAATTTGACCATAAGTGGTATACTGTACATATAATCACTATATGATTGGTAATAGCAAAAGGGATTAAAATAGAAAAAAGAAATTTTTGAATATAAAGAGATATATAATGCTAGGAAGGAGACGAGACAGGGATTTTTTTTTTTTAATAGAAATATCAGGGCAGGCCACTCTGAGTTCAGGGTAAGTATGGACAATAGGATCCAGCCATGTGACAAACTGAGGCATCAGGGAACAACAGAAAAGACGGAAAAAAAAAAAAAAAAAACAAGATAGAATGCTATTATCATATTTGAGAAACCGGAACATTGGCTATAAAAAAAAAAAAAAAAAAAAGATACCTTTCTTTGGGAGAGCAAGTTTACTACCTTGTTTCTGAAGAGATAGAGCTTGTGGCAGTCTTAGAGAGCTGATTCAATATATTCACATCCTGTCATCTTTTTACCTTTATCAAGATGATGGAAATGACCACTCAGTGTGTTTCCCCTGGTGACATTTTTCCAAAGAGGTATTTTAGGTCCATTACGATGCTCTCGCTTTTCAGGCTATGGCCTGCATGACCAGTGTCTTACATTTAGGAAAAGATTTTATGATCTAGGGGTGTATGACATAGAATGTTGTGCTCGCTTCGGTGGCACATGTACTAAAATTGGAATGATACAGAGAAGATTAGCATGGCCCCTGCACAAGGATGACGCGCAAATTCGTGACATAGAACGTAATTGGTTTTATTGACAGATTAAGATAGTGAAAAAAATGTGTATATTCATTCTAGAAATATCCCCTTCCAATTGTTAGGATGGTAGGTTTAAATTAGTTGGTCTCAATATTTAGTGAGAGGTAGATTCTTAGACAAAACGTATCTCTTGTCCCTAGAAGAAGTAATTTATAGCTCAGAGAGGGATCTGAGTATACTTTTACAAGCTTTCCAGGTCATTCTGCTACGTATCAATAGCTGTTAATTCCGAATTTATGGTATAAAACATGTCACCGGCCCCCTTGCAGGATGCCCACTGTATTTGCTATCTCTTATAAAATAGCCATACATCGAGCTATCCCAAATCTTAGTTGTTTAAAACAATAAGCCCTCAGGTAGCTCATGAATCTGAAGGATGGCAATTTCATCTGTGCTTGGCAGTTCTTTGGATCTCAGCTGGGCTCACTCTCTGATCTGGCAGTCAGCTGTTTTCTAGGGTAATGTGGTTGAGTGAGCCACACGTCTCTCATTTGCTAGCAAGCCAGCATGGGCAAACAGCGAAGGCCAAGAAGCAAGACACAGAACATGAATTTGTTCAAGCCTTTGTTTGCATTACATTTGCTAACATCTCACTAGCTAAAACACATCACATGGGCAAGCCAGAATATGAGATCACTTTGAGATGCCAAGATACTGGAGGGATAGGAGATGAACTGGGATCTTAGGACAGTTAAACCACCACATTACATATATCCACAACTCTAGATCTTATACTGCCCTTAACCCTTTAGCTAAGCAGGCAAAATAGCTATGCAGTTTACTACCCCAATTCTCAGTGGAGCAGATTCAGCTTGGAGTGTTTTACTGTTGTTTAGAGAGAAACTAGTGGTAAGATCAATGCGAATGAGGGAAATTATTCTTAACTACCCTTTTCTTCTCATATTCTTGGTTTCCCCAAAACTGACACTCTTGACTCTTTATCTTTCCCTAGAATCTACCTGGTCATTTAATCTCTGAATTGGCAATCTCCTCTTCAGATATAATTCAATAGTCTAGTCCTATTGAAATAACTCAAATAATCAATAGCGTTCGTTCCAGATCTTAGTGTTTAAAGCAGACACATGCTCCTTGATTTGAAGGTTGTATTTAATTGCTGAGCTTGCACAATTTCCTCGGTTTCTGGGAGACCCTCACATCACATGAATGTTGGAATAATCATGGGAAGAGCTGAGCAGACCCGTTACTCCCACTCAGCCTCTGATTATTGAGAGAAGATTGCTGATGTACAAGAGGCATTTAGATTTTAACGGGGGTGGTGTTATCATTAAGTACAGCAGTTTTTTCTCAGAGATATTGGCTTTGCCTGCTATTGAAGGGAATATTAGGATCCAGCAGAGTTTTAAAAATACATGTTGTGTTTTACCTTTCTGTAGTTTCCTAGTCAAGATTTTTGGTTTCCTGCACCTTTCTGAAATTGGTCCTGGTGAATCCCAGCCAATTCTGTGGTCAGACTGAAGTTGAAACATAGATGAAAACACTCATCGAGAGTTTAGAGTTGGAGAATTTCTAAAGTTTTAAAAACCTTTGTCTTATAAGATAATTTTTTCGTTAAGCTTATTACACCTCCAAACATTCTCAAAATAAAAAATATAAAACTTCAAGACAATTATTTCCACTGCAATCAGAATATGCTGAGTAAAACGTAACGACCATATAGATTTTTTTTTCATAAAGTGGTAGCTTATATGTTAAAGTTAAGGGGCTTGTGTGCTGGGCCGTTATAAATTATTGGCTCCCATTGTGTCTTTATAGAACAGCATGGTGATGTACTTGGGGAAGGGAAGGAGAAGCACGGTGAATGCATTGTGAGTTTTTGTTTCCCAGGCTGTCTCTACAAGCATGGTCGGTACACAGAATTCACCTTAATTTTGTAATAGAAAAACTATTTCACATTCTTAGAATGCTATGCAAGTCATTATCCCTAATGATTTAACCAGCTGCTGTGCTTAACTATATTTCTCTGTATGAAAACGTGATGATTAATGTGACTAATGTAATGATACAAGCACCACTTACCACCTTTTAAGTTAAAGGACTAAATTCTCCATTCAGATGCATTGGGATTACAATATTTTCACATTAGCGTGCTCAGTTCAGTCTTTCTATCCAGAGGATTTCTTTAGAGATCTCTGATTAAATGCTTTCTCCTCACAAAGCTTAAGCAATCTTTTTATTAGCTGTATTTTTAACAGCACCCAGGAGTGTTAGAAATTATTTTTAAAGTTAAAAATGAGTGTGTTTACACACTTTTTCAGTAGAGACCTAATTAGCTAGGTAATTTAAATAGCAGAGGTTGAGAGTTTTATAAAATACAAGAAGAGCGGCAACTTTATAATCATTTCCATGACACAAACACTCTTGAAATGGTACTTGATTTTAAGGATAAACTGTTTCAGGACATGTGGGATTTTAAAAAGGAATTTTTAATCAATCTCACTAAAATTGGGAAAAGCTAACTTTAGAGAAGAATAAAATACAAAAGACTCTGACCTTCTAATCTAGGACATAATTTTGTCAGTAATTAAAACATTTGATTTATTCCATTTGACACCTGCGAAAAGATTTCTTTCATTCTATTAATTTCCTTCATAATATATTTGATCTTATTGAAGTTAATTTCTTCTAGAGTGTAATTTGGGGGTCAGAAAGTCTCAACCCAAGGCCTCTTCTACTCAATGACTTTCATGTTATCATCAAGACAGAAATGGTGGTTCATCATGGCTATTCATATCCTGAAGGTACAGAAACTGGGTGGAACTATATAATTTCCGGGTGGTCTTTTATGCTGTAGTGAAGAACATATAAAAACATAACCAGGTTTTTAATGCTTTTCATTTGACCCATACAATTGTGCTGAGACTAAATCCTCATATACATTGAAAACTAGCCCTTCTCCCCACATTAGGAAAAGGGGGATTAAGTTCCTAAATTGTGACATTCCATGATATTTTGAATTTAGAGACTCTAAAAGAAGATTCCTTGTCTACTCACACAAATAGAAACAATTGATAAAAGCATGAAGAAGTCAGGTGGATGGAGATGTAAATATCAACTTGACCAGGGTGGGAACCTGTAGCCTTAAGGTCAAATGCGACCCTACATCCAACCTTTTGACTGAACCCAAATTTTACAGAAAAAATCCTTTCATTTTCATTTTATTTTTAAAGTGAACATATTCAAGTGTTTTCCCTACCCTTTCTTTGAGGACATTTATTATTTCATGCCTGAATTTTGGCCTTTTATCCATCTTGAATTAATTTTTTTATTTTGTTTTGCAGTTTTTGACCAGGACTGGGTTTGAACCCACCACCTCCGGTATGTGAGGCTGGTGCTCTACTCCTTGAGCCACAGGCACTGCCCTTGAATTAATTTTTGTGAGTGGAGAAAGGTGTGGTTCTTCTCCTATGTACTCAATTCTGATATGAGAACAGTTAATGACTTAGCACACGGTGGGGGTTGTGGGATGGGGAGAGCAGAGAAAGGGAAGGAGGGAAGTGTGGGGGGATCATTGCAACCTTCCCATAATAGTGGGGGGGGGGTGTTATAATTTTGGAGGCTGGAACACTATTATAGGAGGGTCTTTATCTGACATAAGCAATCAATATAACCTGGTTCTTTTAAAATAATAAACTAAAAATAAAAGTGAACATAAAATAAAAATAAATAAATAAAATAAAGTGAACATGTTTAAATTACCAAACAATAAATTAAATTTCAACAAAATAATCCTCTGAGATCAATTGCCACAATTAGGATATTAGTGAACCAGGTGAACTAAATTGACATCTCCTGATTTTGTTCTAATTTTCCCTGCCTGACTGTTGCCATTACTGCACAAGCCTGCTTCTGAGAGTTTATGGGATTGAGCAGTCTAGTCTGTTACTAGCTTTTGAAAATGGCACACTGTGTTTCTGTTAGAAGTGGAATCTATGAATAGTTGCACAGCTCAACAGTACTATTGTTTTTGGCCAGGGACTGGGTTTGAACCCGCCACCTCCAGTGTATGGGGCCGGCACCCTACTCCTTTGAGCCACATGTGCTGCCTGCTCAACAGTACTTTTTAATTTTATCTGCTTAGCACCCCATCCAGTCAAAGACAAAGAACATCAAAGGAAGAAAATATAGTAGTTTCTGCTGAAGATAAGATGATTTACTTGCTTTGTAATATCAACATTAAACAAACTCAATACTAATCAGCATAAGCACCACAAATATTTTAGATTATAAGGAGACATACAAACAGTTGTATCATAGAAATTAAAAGATGAAAAGCAAAATGAAAGACAATTCTTAAAAGCAGCAATAAGACCCGAAAATAATGCCACTGAGGCAATTTTTAAATAACTTATATACTTGTGGGAATAGGGAAGCCTTTCAGCCATATAGAAATTATGAAAAAATGCCTTGTCAAAATTGTAGCATGCTGGGCAGAGCCTGTGGCTCAGTCGGTAAGGCGCCGACCCCATATACTAAGGGTGGCGGGTTCAAACCCGGCCCCGGCCAAACTGCAACCAAAAAAATAGTCGGGCGTTGTGGCGGGCGCCTGTAGTCTCAGCTACTTGGGAGGCTGAGGCAAGAGAATCGCTTAAGCCCAGGAGTTGGAGGTTGCTGTGAGCTGTGTGAGGCCACGGCACTCTACCGAGGGCCATAAAGTGAGACTCCGTCTCTACAAAAAAAAAAAAAAATTGTAGCATGCTTAGACCCAGATAATCGTTCAAAGTACAAACAACTGTCTCATTCAAGAACCATAATGCATTGGCAGCATGAATTAGCCTTCAACTTAACAGAATAATTTCAAAAGAAAAATATATATTATTTGATCACTTTGGATGAATCAACTGCTACTACTGACTCAATGCAGGATTTACGCTTCATTTGAGTCATAACAGAATATTTTCTTTGCTATGAACAGTTACTTGTTTTGGGAATTTTTGTCAACAAAACATGGGGAATAAGAGGTCTGATAATTAAGTTTGTGAAGTAGTCCTAGGAAAGGTGCAACAGACCTGAAAGCTGAATATCACTATGGTCACCTTTGAAATACTAAAACTATTCACTGATGCTAGCATCTAGTCTACTCTTCAAAGCAATTTTGGAACTCTTCTCTTGAAATGACCATTAAAGCTGTGGTTGTAATGATCTTGCCATTTTGAGGTCATCAAAATGTGTTCCTTCAATGTTTCCTTTATCTTTCGGTAAAGAAAAAAGTAACTGGGGGCCAGATTAGGTGAGTAGGGAGGGTATTACTATATAGTTATTTGTCTACTGGCTACTAACTCCCTCATAGTGCTGTGTGGACTGGTGCATTGTTGTGACACAAGAGCCATGAGTTTTTGGTCAAGATTTTCAGTTAAGATTTTCCTAACTCTTTTTTGTGTCCCTGTTAACTTGTTCTGATATGCTTTTTACGGTCAACCAAAGACTGATGAACAATTCAGTAAATTTTTGCCATTTTTTTTTATTATTATTTTGCTTATTCCTGACCACCTTGATGGCTCTTCATCAGTGATGTTTTCTCTCCCCTCAGAAATGTATTTAATCCATTTTTCCACTGTTATTTTCTTCATAGCATTATCCTAATAAACTTGAATTAACATATCCCTGATTTCACCTCCACTCTTGCCATTTTTAGTAAGAAATTTAACGTTTATATTTTTGCTCTGATTCAAGCTCGTACATTCTCATGATGGCACTCAAAAACACATGGAAACAATAATGAATGTTACTCAGCAAGACACTGCCAAATGTGAGACATCGATAGACCAAGGTAATGAAACCTTACCAAGTTGTCTGTATAGTGCTGCCAACATATGTGCATAGTAGCAAGTTTGCAAACTTAATTGTCAAACCTTGAAGGTATTTTTGACAACTTTCAAGATAAATACCAGGCAGTTGGACTGAATTTGGTAAATTTAATGACTGTATAAACAAACAGTGCATTTCCCATGTCAAGAAAACATGAAAGATTTAGGGCACAGATTAAAAAATATGTTAACAGATCAAAATATTCCATTCATTTTTTATTGTATCTTTAATCAGTAAAATATCTGTGCTAAAGCTACTGTGTTAAATGACACTTTGCAGCAAGCTATAAATCTGGTTAACTATATTTGTGCAAAGGTAACAGAGCATCCTTAGGTTCAAAATGTGCTAAAGTTGAATGATAAGATATTTAGTGTGGATTTGCTGTATAATTCTAAAGTTGACTATCAGGGGACAGGTGTTAGTCAAAAAATTTTATACCTGGGATAATAGATAGTTAAATTTTATGAAGGGCTGAGTTAGCAATGTGGATTAGTGAAAGATTTCTCTAAGAATGCAGCCTTTCTGTGTGATATCATGTCAAATCAAAATGACTTCAATATTTCTTTATAAGTTAAAACTAAATCTGTACATGATATGTGGCAAAAAATCCAAACATTGAAAAAAAATAAAAGGCTATCTTTTTAAAACACTTTTTCAAAAGGAAATTTCAGATTAACATTTTCCCAAGTTAGCAAAGGTCATGGATGAGCAGGATGACATACGCAAATCATTTGAGATGTAGGCTGCTGTTACGTATCTATTAATTGAAGAATACAATAAAAGTTTCACTGATTGTGAAAATCATGACTTCACGCTCAAATTAGCATTTTAGACTCACCTAGTTGATATCACCCAGGCACCTAAAAACCTAGAGATGGAATTGATGACATTTTAAAGTCACTGTTTGATACTAAGGAAGATCCATTTGAAATATGGAAAAATGCAACAGAATATCCACGCCTTGGACAACAGTCCCCTAAGATGCTTCCTTGCCTTTCAGGCACTTATTGCTCTGCATCCACATTCTCTTACCTTCCCAGATCGAAATGTCCTTGAGGTCCCCAATGACCGATACCCATCTAGAGCATCAGTGGAAACTGCCACTGATGTCACAAAATATTCAAATGTTTTCCAACAAGAAGCAGACACATAAAGTCATTGAAAGGTTACTTAACTTTACATTTAACAAATAGTTTTCATTTTTTGAAGTTATTAAGTACATAGTAGTTTTTCCCAAATAATGTACATTTTTTAATATCTCAAATTAAAGTTTCTTGAATGAGGCCTTTATTTAATTATAGTAGATTGATATAGCCTTCCAACATGAAAAACTTCCCTACCCTTGGTCTTGACTGTTGATAAAGATGTACGGAGGATATGATTTAAGTACAGTCACTTTTTTCTCTCTTTTTTGCTCTTCCACTGAATTTCTCTCTCAAATCTTCCTCAAAAAGGCAGAGCTTGTTATGCCAAAATCACGACAATTTGGAAAGACAGAACAAAATTATGTCCTCTTTCTCACTTCCATGGCATAAATCATGGGCGTAGAAGGTTCTGAGCCACATCATCAAATTTAACAAATTAGTCTTACCTCCCTGGGAAGATGCAAGGGAAATAAAAGCCTCCTTCTTTTTCTAATGGAAATTCCTCCACATGGAGATAGAAAGTAGGAAAAATAACCGATACTCCCAACAAATGCTAAGGATTTGGTACATAACAGCATGTCGAACTGTATTTTTCTTTCCTTCAGTATTGTTTTATATTAATAAAATGAACCTGAAAAAAGAAAATATTACCCTTTGATTTAAATAAAAATGAAAGCACATACATACTTATTTAAATACTTATTTAAATGACCACCAACTGTCTAGCATACATTTTGCTACCTTTGATAATACACCAAGTACAGAAGAGCAAATTTAAGGGCAGGAGAGTTCTGCCACCTTAGTGCCCTTTTCATCTTTGGCCTCTAAGGAGATAGGCTGGAAAGTTATTCTTGTAATTTAAATTATAAACATGACTTTTTATGGTGTCAGCGGAGGGCATCATTTCATTTTACATAAAACGCCAAACAGCTATCAAAAGTTAATGAACTTTTCTTTATTGGTATATCAGGACCATTTAAACCAGTGATCTAGAGAAAAAGAGCTCTACATATCCAATCATAAATTTGGAGTTTCCTCATCACCTTGATTAATAGTGTCTTCAAGAGTTGGAAGAATAATACTCAAGCGTAAGTGTACACTGGAATATTTTTGACATATTTTATTACTATTTTAGGAGCAAAGCCATATAATTTTACTCAATATTCTTGTTAACATATTTTCCTTTAGGTTCTGTAGACTACATAATGCTTTTTAAAATTATATAGTTCTGTGTATTACATATTGCTTTAAAATATGGTAGAATAAATGTAAATGTATGTATTTTAATTATATAAATTATTTTCCTAAGTATATATATTAAAATGTACCTCTTTTAGGAACAAAAACTGAACAATAAATACATAAATTTACTATAGGTATAAGAACACTACTGATTTTTTTAAGATGATTTTGTATCCTGAAACTTCACTAGTTTATTTATTAGTTCTCACATTTTTCTGGGTGGAGGCTTTAGGGCTTTACTTATATGATTATATCCTCTCCAAAAAGGGACAATTGGACTTCCTTCTTTCCAATTTGGATACTCTTTATTTCTTTCTCTTGCTGAAATACTCTGGTTAGAATTTGCAATATTATGTTACATTACATAAGCCACAATCATTTACCTTTTAATTGCATCCTTAACCACGACTATTTTACGTTTTGTCCATAATTATGGTGCTTTTCTTGAAAGCTCTTGGCAAGCAATTATAGTCCGAACATGTTGTGTTCAAGGAGGTTCATGGAAAGGATGAAAGGAAACCTAACAGTCGCTCTTGAATACAGGTTTCTGATGACTTTAGTATCATATGATTTGGACTAAGGTAAGAATTACCAGAACTCTGATGAAGAGGCTGACTGGTTTATAAAACTGCTAACCCAAGCAGGACAAGAATTAATCGAATATGAAAAAATACTTTGCTAGATTTTCATGCTAAATTAGCCAGTGCTAAAATTGTTAAGATATGCAATTTGAATAAACTCCATGGCCCAAGTCAAATTATCTATGATGACCCATTTAATAAACAGTCCCGTGCACTTGAATTGGTATTTAAGAGTATATAAATTCAGTGTCAAACACAGATTCCTGGAGAAGCTGAATAACTGCCTAGTTTTTCTGGAATCCTTAAAGCTTCCATTTTTTTAGACCTCTGAATTTCACAGCTCATCATAAAAGAGATTCAAAAATTATCAACGTATATAGATGTACATATATGTACGTATGTATGCAGTGACTGTTCTAAATTGCTAAAATGACGTATTACTAATTCTTGGTTTGTCAAACTCCAAGGAAGACGATCAAGACCTTGGATACATTTTTGTTACCTGATGCACGTCTTGAATATTTAGGAAGAATTTCATTCAATTGCCATTTTAAATGCGTGTTTTCTACTTATATACAAGTTTTTCCACATGAGAAGGCTGATGCTAAAACATTAGCTAAGAAGTTATTAGGAAATATGATTCCTTAATGGGGCATTCCTGGAGAAATATCTAGTGATCCAGGTACTTGATACAGTGAAAAGTTGTTAAATAGTTCAAGAAGGTATTGTAGATACAAAGTCATTAGGCAGAGCTAACTAAATTGACTGATGACCTTGGTGAAAGAAACTGCAGTTGATTACAATTTGATTCATTTCCAATGCAAAACATAAGTTGATCCTGTATTAAATAGTCTGAAATGCCACAAGGGTTTAAAGTGCATTATGAGAAAGTGTATTTTCAATAGGGAAGGGAAACTTTTCATGATCCATTGATGAAGACAAGATCTTCATGATCTAGAATCCAAAGATAGAGTCTTCTAAAAACAAGAAAAAGATTGCCCATAATAATGTCATCCTTGGTACCCTGTGTTCACTCAAAAAATTTAGATATTTCCAGGCAGCCATCTGTAACATGCCAAATGGTCTTTCTTCAACAGTAACAACCATTTAGCCTAAAGATTTCTTCATGCAAAGTGAACTGTAATACTAATGTGTAAACAGACTGTATACTATTCTTGTAACAAATAGCTGAGTCCCAACCCATCACAGCAGCCAAGAGTTAGCCAATCGTAGACAACCAACTGTTCAAGTCTTGAACCAACTTTTCAAGACAACCAACTGTTCAAATAAGGCAAACAAGGAACTGTACCCAACCCAGCTCTTCCTCTACCTCACTTCCATTTTCTGCATGACACTTTATTTCTTCTGTCCATAAATATTATCCCATCAGCTCATAGCCCCAGAGCACACAGCATCTAGTTTGGGGGACTCCCTTATTCTTAGAACTTTCTTTGCTCAATTAAACTCTTACATTTCATTTGTCTTACATTTTTCTTTTAACACTATATTCTTAACTACAATGGTAATCGTATGGATAATGACGCCTGTCAGATTTATCTAAATTAACTAAGTTATTTTTTCCAATTTTCAATTGCTCTCAATGTGGGCTTTTAATTACTATGTTATAATATTTTAATAAAACAGTCAATTTTTTTTTGTCTCAATACTAACTCGGTGACTATGTATGGAAAGGCATAAACCATAAAACACTCCTAATAATATCCTAAACTTCCAGTCGCAAATTTTTTACTATTTTTTATGTATCCATAATTATAGAAATAATTTTTATTCTGCTCAACCATTTTGAAGGATCAACACAGGAATTGGTAAAAGGATTAAATAGACATGGTAATAAAATTTCATTATTGTTGAATGCTCAAAGATTGACCTAAAAGATCACTGCATTATTCTATTTTTTGAATAGTTAAACATATTCTATTCTATTATACATGAATGTGGGGTTAGTGGAATAATGTGGTGTGAACTATGGCACTAAATATACCTTTTATTTTATAAAACTTTCTTCTTGATAGAGTAATGGAAAAACCCAAACTTTTTCCTCCATGCAAATAAGCTTCCATTAAGTAATAGCTTAGAGTAAATAATTGTTCTTTTAAAATTTGTACATTAGGCACAAATCAATTATCTGCTCAACAACATGATGTAAGATGTACTTATAAAGGCTTCTACAAACCACATTTACTAGGTGTGTTCTCTTGCTGAGGGTTTGGACATAAATTGTGAGATATGTTAGTTAAGCACCTATTGTGTACAGAGTATTAAGCAAAATAATTGTTCTTATAAAAATATATAGATTGAAAATTATTGTGCCATTAACTGAAAGAATGGGGTCTTGTAATACATGTAAGTCCTAATCTCCAGCTCCAGATTAATAAAGAATCTGAGTAATTCTTTATTAACTCAAAATTATGATTTTAGTTCATTTCTGAAAACTGACTCAGGAGCAGAAATGGTGTTAGACAAATTTTATAAAGTTTTTAAAAACTGTTACTTCTCGGTTATTTATCTATCTTTTACTACCATATTTATGTTTTAGAAGCCTTTAAGTTCTAATTGTAGATAGAGTAGAAAGACTTAACACAGTGAGATTATAGATAGGCATTAATATAATAACAATACACTATCATCCTTAATCCCCCTAAAGTGAAAAAAGAGGTAGCTTGGTGTTTTGGCTAAGATCAAGTACAAGGTTGTCTATATCAATCAATTTAAACGTCTCTTGCCTACCTGACTTTTAGAAGAAAAACTCTTGCACTCAGAGAAGAAAATGTGAGGGTTGTTTCAGAGTGAGCCTGTATTACTGACAAGAGGCAATGCTGTCCCCACAGGAAAGGGGTGATTAGTCCCTTTATTTTTATTAACTATTTAGTCCTATATATTTATTAACTCAAGATTAAGAAATTAGGAAGAATAGGGCAGTGCCTGTGACTCAGTCGGTAGGGCGCCGGCCCCATATGCCAAGGGTAACAGGTTCAAACTCGGCCCCGGCCAAACTGCAACCAAAAAATAGCTGGGCGTTGTGGCGGGCACCTGTAGTCCCAGCTACTCGGGAGGCTGAGGCAAGAGAATCGCTTAAGCCCAGGAGTTGGAGGTTGCTGTGAGCTGTGTGAGGCCACGGCACTCTACCGAGGGCCATAAAGTAAGACTCTGTCTGTACAAAAAAAAAAAAAGAAAGAAAGAAAGAAATTAGGAAGAATAAAGCCACATAGAATGAGGGGTCAGAAAGTACTGACCTAAAAGAAACCTAGGGAAGGAAAAATAATCTGAAGTGTGGATTTTCTATTTGTACAGTGATCCTCAGGGACACTAGAAGACATCTGGAGGTAGAAAAGTTTTAGACTGGCAGTCTTCTAGCTGGAAAAGACCATCAAAATCCTGCAGCTTTTCCATTCATTTTGTATTTAAGGCTCAAAGTAACAGAGGCTGGGTTTGGACAAAAACTCAGACATTCATTCTTCTTGTCACTTCTGAAGTTTCTTTGACAAGGGCACCTCATATGTAAGTTTTAAAAAGTACTATATGTGTGCTAGGTGTTACTGATAACTAGTTTGGGGTACTTGTTATTTCTCATAGTCATAACCTTTTATTGCTAGCGTAGGGCTTGACCCATAGATAGCCTTCAGTAAATCTTTAGTGAATTCATAATTAAGGTTGAGACAATTTGCCGTACCTATTAAAAGAGAAGAGACAAATACTTAAAAATAGTGCACAGGGTAATGAATAATTATGATTCATTATGGACGCTCTAAAATTCAAACAGAAATATTATTAGTATAAGAGTAATTCAATCTCCAGGACTTGTAGAGAACTTCAAAATACGACAGTTGAATTAGAGTTTTGTTTTTTTTTTTTCAATTACTGTTAAATAGATAGTTATGTGTATAATGCATTCGAGGTAGAGAAAAGCTTTAGAGGGGTACATGTATTTAAGGAAAAAATAGCTCTTTTAGGTAATCAAGAGGCAGCTTTAATTGTGTCAGAGTTGGTGTAGAAGGAACTAATAGCTGAAGATACAAAGGCCCCTCAAAATAGCTATTAGAAAGACTGGGAGGGTTTTTTGTTTGTTTGTTTGTTTAATGGGGAAACTTTGAAGAATTTTAATTAAGCTGTTAATAGGGGTTTCCTAAATATCATATTATAAAGTTCCTTTTTCAGTTATTTTAATGCATGGGTCGATGGGCAGGGGCTTCTTCCATGACTTGGCTATTATGAATTGAGCTACAGTGAACAATCTGGTATAAATATCTTTTTTATAAAGTGATTTTTGGTCTTTTAGATATACACTTAGTAGAGGAATTGCAGGATCAAATGGCAGGTCTACTTTTAGATCCCTGAATATTCTCCGTACTTCTTTCCAAAGGGATGTATCAGCTTGCACTCCCACCAGCAGTGCAGAAGTTTTCCCTTTTCTCCACATGAACACTAACATCTGTAGTTGTGGGATATTGTTATGTTTACCAGTGTTTCGGGAGTTAGATGATATCTCAAAGTGGTTTTGATTTGCATTTTTCTGATGATTAAAAATGATGAGCAATTTTTCATGTGTCTGAAGGCCATGCACCTATCTTCTTCAGACAAGCTTCTGTTCAATGGTGCATAATTCAAGGGTATATCTCAGATCTATTAGTATAGAGTATAAATGTCTTAACACAATTACTAAGTAAACAAGATGAGGTATGTATTAACCAGTGTGACGTAAGCCTTCCTAATTCTGTATGAAATCAGCACATGGTACCCCATACATACATTAAAGTATACATGATCTAAGTGTTTATGATTTAATAAAAAAATAAATAAATAAAAATAAGTTATTTAAATCCAATTCCTTCACTTTGATACTTTTCAATAAGCTCTATTTCCTAATTGTCTCTTCTCTCCCTGGAAGTGGCCGTGGCTGGAGCGGCCATGGCCTCTTCTCCTTCTCCTTTCCCTCCATTCTCTTCTTCTTCTTCTTCTCTCCTCCTTGACATCTTCTTCCTTCTTATTAACAATTTCATAACACACTTTAGAAATTACTGGTGCTGTCTCTCATTCCAAAATATCTGTGAAGCTAATTAAAATCAAAACTCTCACACTGAATTAATAAATTTCATAGGCTGTGAAAATGTTGGTTCTTATTCTGCCCACTCTGAGTAAAATGCAAAATGTGTGGCAGGTATACTTCAGAACGACTTTGAAAGATACGTAAAAAAAAAAATGCAATGTTTTCCAAAACTTTGACCGCTTCAATTTAATTACTATTAAATGGGAAGGGAACAACAGTAATAGTATTTATTTATTTATTATATGCATGATATGAGCTAAACAATAATTTTAATTTTCCATTGCCACATAACAAATTATTATACACTTAGTGGCTTGAATGATTATCTGTATAGTAACTGACAGTTCTGAAGGTCAAAAGTCCAGGCACATGTGATGGAGTTCTACTTCTTCATCTTTTAACACCAAAATGAAATCTAGATGTCAGCCAATTATGTGTTTTCTGTAGCTTGGGGTCATCTCATGTCATCACTAGTGGAATTGAGTTCACTGCAGTTGTAGAAATAAGGCTATTTGCTGTCCCATTCTCAGTTCCTCAAGGCAACTAAAACATCCATACCACGTCATATACGCCTGAGACTTCTTGCACTTTGCACATCTCAGGTACTTGAAAGACCTCTCTGATTTTAATTTCTCACCTGATTTGTTCAGGGCCATGAAGATACATTCCTTGATTAACACAATTGATAAAAATGAGTTGAATACTAGATATCTGAATGAAAGTATTATGTATCTTTATTACATCTGGAAAATCTCTTGGCTGTATAATTCAATACGATCAAAACAGACATATGTTATATCCTATCAACAAGTCTCCCATACTCAAGGGCAGGTGATCACACAAGGGCAGGTGAGAGTCACAGAAACCATCCTTGAATTCATTCTACATACCATAAAAGCCTGGTGTTAAACAATTTTATACATTATTTTTTTTGTATCATAATATAAATTGATTGTCCTTGATTTATAGATGAGTAAAGCCAATTTTTGAGAGGATATGTGAAGAGAAAACTTGGCCTAGGTTATACTCTAAATGCAGCTGAGTTGGATCTGAAGTTCAAAAGCAAAATATTTGGTACTATGAGACAATTACCTGATAACAGAGATAACTTCTCATTTAGCAAAAGTAGTTAAATTATACCTTTTCAATAAAAATTATAGATAACTGCTGGGGAGGCTGAGGCAAGAGAATCGAATAAGCCCAAGAGTTAGAGGTTGCTGTGAGCCGTGTGACGCCACGGCACTCTACCCCAGGGCGGTACAGTGAGACTCTGTCTCTACAAAAAAAAAAAAAAAAAAAAAAAAAAAATTATAGATAAATATTTAATCTATTGTATTTTATTTTACATTATTCTGCTGACATACATACAGAATTTACATTGACATAAGAATAGGCATTAGTGATTTTTAAAATGCTGTTAGTATCTCCCAAAAGTGCATGTGTGTGCAGATGCTATGTGTATGTGAAGAGAGAAGTCTTATTTTAGTAATGCTGGTGATACAAGATTACTTTCTTCATCAAGTTCACAGGTAATTTTTGTTTCTTTGAGTTTCTTTTCTATGTGAGGTAATACAAATGGATTAAAATTAAATTCCTTTTTGTAGAAATCATGGATCCATTATGTGTTGAAGGTAGAATTCTAAGATGTCCTCCAAGATTTCTTTGTCTCTCTTATACGTGCCTTGTATAATCCCTGACATAATGCATAAAATGGATGTTACTCCCACAATTATGTTTGAGGTTTTATGGTATGGTTGACTTCAAGATAGGGAGCTTAACTGGTGGACCTTTTCCTAATCACACAGCCTTTTTTTTTTTTTTTTGCAGTTTTTGGCTGGGGCCGGGTTTGAACCCACCACCTCTGGTATATGGGGCCAGCACCCTACTCCTTTGAGCCACAGGTGCTGCCCTCACACAAGCCCTTTTTACAAGCAAAAAGGACTGAGATATTTCTGATGAGAGGGAAGCTCTCTAGTGCTGAGACAGAGGAGACCAAGTAGGAAAGTTCTGAGAGCAGCCTACAGGAGCTAAGAAGGATCCCAGGCAAGCAGCTAGAAAAATAACAGGGATTCTTATGCCTACAAGAAAAAGGGTATTCTACCAGCTCCTTGAAGGAACTTGACAAAGGGTCTTTCTCAGATGAGGTGTCAGGTGACACCTCAATTTTAGCCTGATGAGACTTTCAGCAGAAAATCTGGTTTAAATCTTAACCACACAATTATGAGATAATGAATGTATATCACTTAAAACTGTTAAATGTATGGTAATTTGTTACTCAGCAATAGAAAATTGCTATAACACATGAAAGAAAGTTCTTACTAGCAGAGATTCTGCAAACATTGGGGTGAATTTCGAAAGCTTCCCTGGCTTTTCAAAGCAAAGCATAAAGGCATGCTCAGACATGGACACTGGTTTCTTAACACACTAGATTACCTGGTCAGCTTCCAGGAGCTGTACACTTAAAACCCATCTGATCAATAGCTGCAAGGTGAGATTTCCAACTGACACCTTTGATTGCACTCGTGTAGACTAACCAAGGATTCAAAGGGAGAGTTGCTACACTTGGCTGGTTACTTAGAATTAAAGACCAGATTTGTTCCTTTTTTTTTTTTTTTTTTTTTGAGCTTCTGAATTTGTAACAAAGATTGCTTCTTTTTGAGCTCTTAAATTAAAGTCATAACATTGATATAATTATCATAATAATAAAAGAAAAGAGGAAGAAAAGTTAAGAGTGGCAGTTGAAAATGACATCATGAGGGATCCATGTTGGTGCTTGGCGGGATCAACTAAAATCACAGTGAGCACCACAACCTGGAATTACTCTGGAACCAATATTTTTTCCTTAGATATATGAATTTTCTTTCACTTATAGAGTTTTTGGACACCCCCTGTTATATTTTCTGTATATCCAGTCTTAAAAAGTGTCATAACATATGGCTTTGGCAAAGGAGAATTGCTTTCTAAAAACCTGACGTTGTTTTTGCTGAGAGAAGCCTAGTCAAAAGAGACATTTTTTTCCCCTCCTAAATAAAAGACATTTTCAACCATGGCCCTATCCCCGATATGTGCGTACTGAACTTTTCCCTCCCTATAAAATAATTGTTATGAACTATTGACATTCCCCTTATATGCTCATGCTGATGAGCACAGGTGTGTAGAAGCCATACGGTCACACTCTCTAATTCATCTTTTTCATTAAAGATACATTCAATTTTATTACAGTGCTTCAATGATGTTACTTTTTTCATGCTTGCATTATTCTGTTTCATCAATATTTCAAAAACAATGCCAAGACTATTTTCTCTTTCCTGGTAAACAGGCAATGAAATTTAAATCAATAAGCACTTAAGTCCTAACACATGCCGCTTGGGATTAGGGAGAAGTATGGAATGAATTATCATCCTCCCTTTAGATGAAAAGACTTATTTGTTAAGGAAGAAATTCATATGCTAAGACACGGTAATGTATTGCAAACACTGTAACAAGTCTAGTCACTTAGTTTTCATAGTATTGCAATGCTTAGGAAGCAGGAACAGAGAGCCAGAGAGTTGGTGTTAACAAAAGCACTTTTTAAGGAAGTAGTGAAAAATACTGATTAAACCATCGTCTACTTCTTGCTAATTATGGGCATGTAGAAAGAAACTAAGAGAAATTCAAAGGGCCAAAGAAACACTAAGATTGAAAGGTCGAATTCTTCAACGTACACAGCATTCTTAGCTAATAGGGTGCTAATATGGTATTTATTGTTTTTTTTTTTTTTTCTTATTGGTTATTCGCAGCTACACCTTAATTAAAATTTGTAAAAATAACTTTTTGATGTCCCCTATGCATCCCACAAGTGAGTGGATATGCAAAACTAGATATGAGTTAGAACAGTTGCCACATTTCTAGCCTCCCATGGTATTGAAATCTGGCCAGCAGACGATTGGATGGAATTTTCTTACATTAACAGGTACTCCTTGGTCACCATTCACTCTTTTTTTGGAGAAAATAAAAGTGCAAGAGCTTGAGGGGAAGTGACTGAATATAAACAGAAGCTAGACATAGAAATTGAGAGATATTAATCCACACAAATGTCAAATAAACTCTGAACTCCTAAAAAGACGAAAATAAAATGATCATGTGAAAGTGGGAACAATGCTTAGAAATTAGATTTTGCATGTTACTGCTTGAAATTTGGGGTCATTTAGTTTTTAGAATAGCAATAGTAAATATTCATCTGGGTCCTGTATATAGATTATTGATACCTTTTAAAGAATACTCAGGAAATTTTCAGTTTTAGGTTGTCAGCATGCACTAGAATTGCTTTACTTATGCCTCCCCCACCAGGGCTAAACAACACTTAGAAAAAAAATTAGATCCACTACCACCTACTGCATTTTCAATCTCACAGATGTTATACTTGTGATACAAAATAAATACAATTATATTTCACCTCTTCAATCTCTGCTTTGAAATTTCCTTTGAAATCACTCTAAGTGCTTTACCTAGGTAAATTCTAATTTCAAGTCAAAATACAAATTTGGTTACAGAATTTTGATAATATCTCTCCCCAGATACACTTAACATCTCTTTAATTTAATTGCTCAGGAACTCAAGGTAGGTAATGAAGCCTGAGTCTCAGCAAATTCCAAATACCCAGTCTACTTATGTGTGTGAAAGATCATGGTAAAGCTTAGAATATAGCTTTCTTATTTTAGTTTGGCGGTGAGGCTGGCCTTTATACGGTGTTTTCTCACATCCTAGTTTCTAGTTTCAGCTCTGTATTTCAGTGATGGTGAAGCTGTGGCTTTGCGTTGTGAGTAGAGATTTTGATACACACATGATGGAACACAATCCTGCTATATCAGCAAATCACTCCTCCCTGAGTTAATTTTCTTTGAGTCTTGCTATTGCTCAGAATCTGGTGGATGGCGGAACTATTGTTCCCTTACTGCTGACCCAGAAGCTTAAAGAGTGTGGTTAGCTTCAGTGTGAATTTCATTCCATGTCCTTAATGGGGAAGCAAATTATTTGGAATTATTTTGTATGGGAAATTTGTCTATTTTTACCAAGTTACTTATATATTCAATAACGTTTATCAAAATGGATCCACCAATATTTATTGTATGCCTCTGGTTAATATAACATTTCTTTATTTTGTTGTTCAAATTATTCCAACTTTGGTCATTATGAGCTCTTCCAGTTGCCCCCTGCCTTGGGCGTGCCTCCATTAATAAAGGTTGCCAACATTTTGAGGCACTTCCTTCCTTTTGACATTACCCCGTGCTCTAGATTCATCTTATATATTCCTTCTACTAGTCTTAGAATCAGCCATTTCTCTAAGGATCCAAGGCTCCCTTATTTAAAAATAGTTTCAGAAACCAAGATTTGGATGTTGGGTGTATTTGTTGTGCTAGTAAAGTGCCATTGATTCCAAGTCCTGTCAGCAGACAAAGCTTGGAAAATACGAGTGTGTACTATACTAACCTCATTTAAAGTTGTTAAGGCAAGGTCACTTTATATGGCTCAGAGTCCATCAGAATCTGTATCTCTTACAGGTGGGCAGTTCATTGATTCCAAAGTCAAGTCCAGCCGCTCTGATAAAATAATACTAAAATTGTGTGTGTGTGTTTGTGAATAATCAATTTGTATGAAAATAACAGAAATGGCCTGTCTAGTACTAAAATAGTATGGGCTAAAAAAAAACTGAATCTATCAAAAAGTCATCCACAAATAAATATATACATATGGTGTATATATGTATATATATCTTCCTAAGTCTTTGATTCAATTTCTTTATGATTAATGTTGTCCTTTATGCTAACTCATACATGAAACCACCACAGTTAGTAAGGTAATTAAAAATAAATATGAGTAAACTCCAGAGATCTGACGTATAACACTGCACTTACAGTCAACAATACTGACATGTTCATTAAAAAATATGTTAAAAAGCTGGTTCTTATGTTCAGTGTCTTATCACAATAAAATAAAATACAAATAAATAAATAATGGCATGTGTTTAGAAAATTTTTAATAATGCTCTTTTTGGGGTGGGGAATAAGATCTCAACCATGAATAAATATTTGCCTTTTTCCCCTTTTGTATATAAATCTTTATAAAACCCTCTTTACCAATTTTGTAAACTGGTGTTGTCTTTCTCAAGAACTTGAGATCCATCTCTTTGAGATGTAGCTTTCAAGGAAAATAGTACCACTATCTCTCAGTCTTTGTGGAAGTGTGGAAGGGTAGGTAGATAACTTCCATTAGCAAACAGGAGTGGGCTTATCACAGAGAAAAACATTGGGAAACTCAGGAGTGACTCCATGGGCTTCACAAATCTCACTGGTCCACCTCACTCCTTGCTCTCCCCAGCCCTTAATATATCTCTGCCTTTTGTTTTAGTGGGTGAGTTCAGAATGAGTTCTGAGCTCTCTCCTGTTGTAATCATCTTGAATAACGTCTTCATCATCTATTTAATTTTGTCCTGTGCAAATTTATCTTTGACAGTGTGATAACTGAGTAGTTACAAGATGTGACTTTGTATCATGAGAATCAGGGTTTATCTTTCAACCGTATAATGGGCATCTGGAACTTCACAGTACAAATTTTGAGAATATTGGAAACGGGGTGGATGGACTAGGGGAAAGGAAGTGTAAGTAGTAAGAAGCTTAGAATATAGTTGGGGATGGAAAATGATAACATAAAAGCTTACATATTGTGATGTGACTCAAAATAACAACAACATGAGCCTTAGCAGAATTACTTTGCCCCAAACTTTCTAATAGAGCTATTCTCAGCAGGTCATCATAAATGTGAAAACCAACTCTTTCCCAGAAGAAATCTGCTGAATCTTTCTTATTTATGTTGTTTTAGAAAATGACTTCATCAGCTTTTTCAATTGGCCACAAAGGAACTACCTTTCTTACTTGTCTAAGGACTGAGTTTATTCCATGTTCATAAAGATTTAAGGCTTTCATTGATGTTTTTGTTTGTTGTTGCCTTCCTGGTTTCCGTTCTAACTTGGTCCATTATCTCCTTCTCTATGTTGAGTTTCTTCATCTATAATTTGGAGCAAATATGATGCAGGCTTGTCAGAATTGAATGAATTAATATATGTAAAGTGCTTAGTACAAAGTCTCACATAATTAATGTTCCGTAATTATATATTATTATTGACAGTGTTAATCAGGACAGATCAGCAGGTATGATAGAATAAAAATTCTTTGCAGTTGTTTTCATCACAGCAATTCAGAAAACAACAGACACGGACATTTAACTTATTCACATTTCATTCCCTACTTTTCACCACTCTTCTATATAATTTTACAATTATAAACAATTAGAAAACAACAGACACGGAAATTTAACTTATCCCTTTTTCATTCCATACTTTTCATCACTCTTCTGTATAATTTTACTCACTTATTTAGTGATCAGCCAAGAAGCAGCCCATTTCATTTATAAAGTCAATAAAATTATTTACTCCTTATATATGACACAGAACAAAAAATTATGCACTCTTTCTATTGTCAGTGAAAGCCTAGATGAATTGCGTTTATAATACTGAAAGCAAAACACCCAGGAAGACTGTTTATATTCAAATAACAGAAAAGATGGTAAATAAATTTTGATGAATAATGATACTGAAAGATAGACTATATTTACAAAAGTGAGGCTTCATTTTATGCTTTTTTTCTTTTATTATAGCAAGTTATATGTTTGTTGTAAGCTAATGTAGTCTTTTTACTTCGTGTCTGATTCATATAGCATCTCACATTAAGTCAGAAAAACAGACAGACTTTTCTTTGATGTATTGTTATTCTATCTAAAAAAAAACTAGCAAAAATAATCTACTAAAATATAGCTTTAATTTTGATTCACTATAAACATATATTATTTCTAGAAATTTCTATGATCAAGAAAAAGGATGCTATTTTAGTTATTCAAGTGAAGTTCCTCTGGGTCTGTGATGCATTTTTGTATATCAAAAAGTAATCAATTGTTTAAACATGAACAACCTGATGTCTCCCACAGTGTCAGTAAATATATTTATTATTGAGATCATAAGAAAACTGTTTTTATAAATCCAGCATCACTGTATAAGCTATATAAACTTACGAGCCTCTGAGGAAAGGTTGCAAAACAAGACCAAAAAATGAATAAAGTTGCCTTTCAAAAATCTTAGGGGCTTTTGCCTTGCTGCACCGTTAAAGTGACAGTCACTACACGCTCTCAACACATTCTAAGATCATGACAATTCTTTCAGCTACAATTAAATTCTCAGTTCAATTTCTGACATCTTTCTTTCATGCCTTTAACATTTCTTAACTTTTCAAAAATAATGTTAAAGGGAGGATCCTTGAGAACTGTAAATTACTTTATTCCTGATTCTGAAAGAAGCAGCAGGAAATTATCATTTCAATCCAACAAAAATGATATGTGACCTGTGTGTGTGTGTGTGTGTGTGTATGTGTGTCAGCTTGCCATTATATCTCTCTTTAGGGCATGGAGCATGGAGCGTTTTGTTAGAAATATTCTGTAAAGGTATTTTAAGCAATGATCATAAGAAATCTTTAGAGATCTGCCTAAATAGACATATTACTCCATTACAATTGAAGCTTTATATTAGCAAACTGAAAATTAATACATTTATTCTCAAATTTAAACAGAAATTTCTGCTTCAATATGCATGTAAAGAAATACATCCTGCTCTTAAGTACTTTTATTTTCTTTTCTTGTTTATGTTACTGTTTGTTTGGGGGTTTTGTTTTCAGACATTTCTTTTTTTCTAATTAAGTCTTTTGTACATAGATCATAAATACATTTATGCCATTTTCAATATGTTGATTCTTTGTAAAACTGGAGTGCTTACATCATACTAATCAACATAGCTTTTACCTCATTTACCCAATTATAGCATTAGTGTTCTACACATAATAGATCCAGCTTGTACTTGCAACACATTTCTTAACAGCAGCAGTTGGGAAGAGATTGGGAATAAAAATGGGCTACAGGGAAGTGGGAGAAAAGTCTGGCCTTCTAAACAAGGAAGTTTCCTCAGTCTGGTCTCTACCTCCTGAGCTCAAGCAATCCACATGTCCTGGCCTTCCAGAGTGCTAGGATTATAGCATGCCCACCCTCTTAATTCTCTTAATGAGAAAAAAAAAAAAAAAACATATATAAAGAAAGGGGGATAAACAAACAAAATCTGGGATCTGTTTAAATCTATTTTATTTTTCATTTTTTTATTTTTTGAGATGGAGTCTCACTTTGTCACCCTTGGTAGAGTGCCATGGTGTCATAGCTCACAGCAACCTCAAAGTCTTGATTGGGCTTAAGAGATCCTCTTGCCTCAGTTCCCAAGTAGCTGGGACTATAGGCCCCGGCTACAATGCCCGGCTATTTTTTTTTTTTTTTGAGACGGGGTCTTGCACTTGCTCAGGCTGGTCTTGAACCTGTGAGGGCGATCTACCTGCCTCAACCTCTCAGAGTGCTAGGATTACAGGCATGAGCCACCGCGTCTAGCCTGTTTAAATCATTATAGTTTGGTATGTCATTTCCAATATATTACCACGTTCACCAAATAAGCTTTTTCCCCAGAATTGGATCATCAAATAATCCTCGATTGCGAGTCTCCCAGATGAGGATGTCAGTAGGCCTTCCGCACATCATCAGTCTGTTGGGAAGAGCTCAGCCTGCTCCCCTGTTGGGAGAATCTGCATTCCTAGAAATGTTTCATCTGAGCCCCTCTCCTCTGCCCTCTTTGTGACTTCTCCCTTCTTGACAACAAATAGACTTTTACTCATTTCACTGAGTTGTGCCTAATCTGTTTCCTCATCTTCTCACTAGTTGCTTTTTTCTCAGCACAGTCCTGGGCATCCCCTCTGCAGGCACGGTTCAAAGCCTGACTATAAGCATGGGCAGCTCCATGGCCTTGACTCCAGCTCATTCTCCAAACTCTTGGGACCCAAGTTTCTGATACTTTTAAACTTAATTTTCATGTCTCCCCTTCCAGCAGAAATTTCTTTCTGCTGACTGTTGTTATTTAATAACCATACTTGAATACATACTTTTTAATCTTCAACATTTTCCCACCTTTTGCCCAAAGGACTATTGTAAATACTACTCCAGCACCCTACCTGCTTCAAATCCCAGATCAGCAAGTACAGAAACTATGGAGAGAGATAGGGACCTAAAATGATCAAAACATATGTGTGCGCACACACAAATACTCGTATAAATAAAAGTACAGTTTGTTTTTTTCAAGATTTTGAAAGCTAAGAGGCAACCTTCCAGCCTATTCCATTTATCTCACAGACAAGGGACCATCATCCAGGAGAAAAAAAAATTAATTCAACATTCTGGGTGTCCATGTCAATTCTAATACCTGGGAATTAAGAATGGCTCTGGGAACGCAGAAATATGCAGTTCTTCGTATTCTCACACATCTTGTACCAAGATTGTACAATTCCATTAGGCCAGAGATGATTAAATATATCTGTTTCAAGACAAAATGCTGAAAGGAAATTACCATTTACCAGTGGAAATATTGTATGGTTACTTAAGAAAACTGCTTAATGTCTCAATACTAATTTAACCAAAATGATTTATGCCACCATTACAAAAATCAATGTCTAAGACTAACTCTCTTTTACATAAGATTAAATATTTATGACACACATCTTAAAATAGGATCCCCACAGTAAGACACTAACTTGGAATCATTCTCTTCTTTCACTTTCTCAAGGAAAGTCAATAATAAAATAAAATATTTTAGTCTTTTTCTCTTCTTTTCCATATCTTCATCTTTGGCATTTATAATTTATTTTTCTCTTGTGGAGTCTTTATTACTGACAACTTTCAGAGATTTGTCCTTATTTTTCTTGTGGGCAGAGTCCCTCATAGAAGAGACCATTTCCTCAGGAGCACTTTTTTAACCTCTTCAGTCAGCAACAGCTGACCATAAATTTGGCAGTCAGGATTCCAACAACCTATCAGACATTTGACATTTTGGTTTATATCTTACCTTTTTAGTGAAGGTGATATTTGCTTTTCTGTTTTTATAATCTGTCTCAGTGTTCACATTGGCCAAATCCTATGAGAGGACCCCCCTTCTTCTGGATTTCTGCTGTTTACCTTTGTCTTCTGGCCTTTGTTGGAGCCCAGCTCTTTGGCTCCTCCTCTCTTGAACGGTTCATTTCTGGGATTATATTTTTTTTTACCTCCAGAGTAACTTTTTTTTTTGTCCTCATTGGGATTATCTATCTACAAAAACCATTTGGGACATCAAAATTTTACCCACTCCATTTTTTAAGTGCCTCTATTAATAAACAAACATGTATGTCCATACATTTTAGAAATTATTGAGCTTTTCTAGAAATTCGAATGTAGGTGTTCATGCTAGACATTCTTTTTCAGTCTAGCTGAATCTTCTACTTACAAGAGAATCCCAAAATATACACACTTGGTGCTCTATGTTGGGCAAATCCATCGCAGCCTGTCTGCAGCCCCTTCTGCAGAGCACACAGTCGTTCAAGGTGGGAATGATAGGGGAAAAAACAATACAAACAGCAAAACCTAAAGGACTCAGAATCTCCATACACCAGGAGAGGAGAATCTACTTTCCCCCCTATTTTCTGGGCTCTCTTTCCACGTTTCCATGCCTATTAAACCAGCCAGGGGAACTCAGATATATACAGCTACATGATTTATTACTCAGCATTGACCCAGAATGAAGAAGTGAGCTATATCTGTGAAGTTTGCACAATGGGGGTTCTCTCACTTTCTTTAATAATCAGTCTCAAGTTTATTCTTTAATGGTCATGTTCATCCTACATGACCTTTAGCACAAAATTCTACTAAATCTCTCTAAGACCTCCCCCCAAGAAAAGACGAAGAGTATGGCTCTTACTTTCTATTTACTTCATTTACCTATTTTTTTTTCTTTTTAATATTTTCATCAAACTGGTTAACACAGCCTTCATGACATCCTCTTTACCTATGTTTTTATCATCATGTACATTTCCCCGAAAATAAGACATCCTCTGAAAATAAGACCTACTTACAGGAAAGATAAGACGTCCCCTGAAAATAAGACCTAGAGCATCTTTGGGAGCACACCTTAAAATAAGACACTGTCTTATTTTCAGGGAAACAGGGTACTTGCTTATGGTAGATGTTCCGTTACCAAAGAAACTAAAATGTTTAACTTGAGTTGTGATAATTTCTACTGCGATCTAGGCCATCTTCACTTGTATTTTCTTCATTAAAGAATAAAATCCATGCTTCATTTCTATATACATTTTTTTGGCTGATTATATATTTGCAAGGGTATCTTTCTCACTCTCGTCCAAGTGTGAATACATCAATGTCTCTCTTGCACATTCTAATTTACTTATGTTACATTCGTTTACCTTGATGCCTCTTGTCTTCTTCTGTATCATAGTATTTCCTCCAACCATTGCGTGCCACTTTTAAGGAACCACAGCATATCTATATTTAACTGATGTATTTAAAAAGAGCAATAAATGTGGTTGTGAAGGGTTGAACAGAAAGGAAGTAGATCCCAATAGACAGAGGGCAGGATCCAGAAAGAGGAAGGATCAATCTTGTCAAATAATGGAGATAATCAAGTAATGGACTTGCAGAGAAGAGAAATTACAGTAGAACAGTTTGACTGTTTAAATCCAGTGTTCCCTGATTTTCAAATATTTGCTTCACTTCAAATCAAACCAAATCAAACCCTCACTGTCTCTTGGGAATCCTGCTAGCTGCTTTACTTTTTCTCATGACATTTGATTATTAAGATATCAATAATTAAAAAAAAAAGATGGACAGAAAATAGAAAAGAAAAATGATAAAAAAGAAATATCACTTGGGAACCTAGGCAGGGCTGCAAACATTGTGAGGAGGCTGTCAAGTTTTGTAGACTTGTTCAGTTTTGACTGTTATTGAGAGTAGTCCTTCTTAAGTGATCAAACAATAAAAATTTCAAAGAGCTGATGAGTGTTCGACTGTGAAAGCTATTCTCCAAAAATGCCACCTTTCCAACCTGCATTTTCCTCCAGTCTTCCACTCTAGGTTTCTCACCCTTAAATAATTATTTTTCACTTTGAAACCGGCCTGTGCTGTCTAAGCAAGAGAATGTAGTGAAGTGATGATGCTTCATCTCTGAAGCTGGTGGCTAGAAGGCTGGTAGTTTCTGCCTCTGTTGCTCGAACTTTCAGTCCTAATTCACAACCTAGGACATAACCATCACGTTCGTAAAAGCCCAGACTGCGTGGCGAAATTATATACATGTTCTGTAGGTGGGAATCCCGGTTGAGCAGTCATTTGAAAAGCCACATCGGCCAAATGAGTGAGCCTCCCTGGGCTTCCAGCAGACCTGTCTCCTGAGTGATTATCACCACTTGACAGACCCTTCAAGAACCACTTAGCTATACCCAGTGGCCCACAGAATTCTAAGAGGTAATAGCACATTGCTGTTTCAAGCCACTAAGTTTGAGTACTCTGCCATGCAGCAATAGATAACCAAAATGCAGTTCTTAAGCTGAAGATGCTTTATCACACACAGAAACTTCTGTCTGGCTTCCCATTCTACACCCCATTCTGAACAAACAAACAAACAAACATCAAACCTGAAAGACAGAACTGCCCCGTGTGAGAGACACTGCAGGATTCAACTGCCGATTACTTCAAGGCAGATATAAGCTGTTGTTTTATCTCAATTAAATTTAGTCAAACTGTATTGGTTTATGTGAAAATGCCTCCAAATATTCAAGAAATCAACTAAACTATGTTGCATTTGTAGACAGTTACTTTTAAGTGTTATATTATTGTGAAAGTTCCCATGGCTTGTTCTAGAACAATATGATTTACACCTTTTAATCCTGACATTTGCTATACCATATGTCTGAATTTACTTCTGGAATTTTATGGAAGCCTTCTTTTGCGTGGTTTTGTTTTGTTAGTATATATTTTAAAAATCTACAGTGTTGAATTTTACTTTCTTTGTTCCTTTAGTTTGCATCATAAGTGACATAAATGCTCCTTCATAAAAGGCAGCATTAAAATTGAATAACAAAACTGTCCAGATTTTTTACTTCTTTGCAAAAAATACTTAAATTTGAGTGCATATGCATTAAATATTACATATTTAAATATTATGTATTTTTACAAAAATTGGTTCTGTTGACATTTTGTTGTAGATTTGCTTACATGTGCTTTTTATGCATGTTAAAAGGATGAACATGTTTTAGTGAGAATATGCTAGCTTCTATATCATAATTTTGGTGGTTTCCTGATATTCTATTTTATTAATGTATAGGAATATACTTAGAAATTCCTACATAGAATATTTTTATAATCATGAAACAGGTTATCAGTGAACATATTGCACATTTCAAAATAAATTCCTAACACAAATTTAAATAATTAGCTAGAATACTTATACTTTATGAATAATTATCGTGTGATTAATCAGCCCCCATCCTTGTCTTTAAAAAACCCAGGAAACATACCGGTTAATTTAGAAATAAATTACACTTATTCTTTTCTCTATTCTAAGAACATTCATTCTTATTGATGAATACAAGAATTACAAAGGCATGTTCTGTCTCACTTATTCAATCAAAACAGTGAAGAAATGTATTGTATTTATTCAATTGAAATAAATGGCAGAGAAGAGGAAGATAAGTGAATTGGTCTATTGCAAAGTCTTTCAGCATAAGAAATTAACATTGAATTGCATATGCATTCTACTTTTAGTGTGCAGGAGAAATACTGAATTGAAATTTATATCTCAAAGGTCTGTAGGAATAGGAATTGAGTCATTTACTAAATTATTAAATTGTACTCTAAAAGTCATTAGCTTAAAAGTTTATTATTGGATTAATCTATGCTATTACAGGATTCTTTTCATATTTAATATTCTTTTCAGATTCTTCCACACAATCTCTGAAGGTTATAAAGAGCTTAAGAATGATCTCATAAGAGAATACTTTTTTGTTTTCTTACAAGTTACTTTAGCCACTGGATAGAACTACGGCCAAGCAGGAAAAATCCCTCAATGTTACTTTATCGTGGTTCCTACTTTATAATTACTCAAAGAAATAAGGCAGTCGTAATTTTAGCTCTAAATGTACCTATGCTCTCAAGGTAAGAGGTGTTTGGTTTTTGCTCAATTTATTTTAGTTATTCATTTAAACTATCATCCACGGTCCTTTTGTTTGCAGAGTTTATCTTGACGTTACAGCAAAAAAGTCAGATTTTTAATCACTGTATTTATAGCTCTGTGTATAAAGGTCATCGACTACTAGTCATACAGAATTTTCTTTTTTTTTTTTTTTTTTTTTCATACAGAATTTTCTTTTTGAATCAGGAAGCACTGCACAGATGTTCTTGGCTATTCCATAGATACCCAATGTCAAAATAACTAAAGCTAAACTCAATATGTTTTCTAATCTTTGTCTTTCCCCTCATTTCTCATCTTGGTGAAAAACATTTCTCACTCAAGTAAAGACCTGTGGTCACCTTGGAGATGTTCACCAGCTCTTAAATTGGTTTTTCTGTTTCCAGGCTGATCATATTCTAAGGAATTCTACAGATTGTTGCATGATATTTATAAAATTAAAATCTATTCATAATATTCTCTCTCTATATATATCTTTTTTTACATTTTTTAAAAATTGGGGTCTTCCAGTGAGGACCAGAAAGCCTGCTAGACAAATTCTAAAAGAGCTGCAATACTCATATTATTCTCTTCTTGAAAAGTACTTACTAATGCCCTGATATTTAGAAGTTCAAAATCTTTCATTTAAAAGGATCTTCATCATATAATTTTGCTTAACAGTTATTTCTACTACTCTTTTTATGCAGTTCTATTAGTCAAAATTATGTTCATCTACTAGGAAAAAATATTAAAAAATAATTTTTAGTAAAGATGCGGTTTATTTTGCACACACACACACAGAGACACACAAAACTAACTACTCATGTCCCAAGATTGAGCATGGGGGAAAGAGAGTTACGCGCCTTATTACAGAGTCTTCTAGATGGCCTGAAGATTGACCTCTCCTTGCATATCCTTGACCATACCTTACTTTTGTGGGCATCACCTAAATTTAAAGAAGCATACGGTCTAGTGATTAAGAAAGAAAGAGAGAATTCATAGAAACATAAAAAGGAAATTTATATTTTACAGGCAGCAAGAGCTTCTGTCATAGCCCTTCTAATAAAGATACAGGGGTAATTTGCTTTCTGAACATAGTATGGCATCTCCTGGACATTCACCATGCTCTGTCTAGAACACTTTGGTCTGTCTTTGTACAGCTAAGCTCTACTCATTCCTTACCATCAACTGCCATCTCCAGAGACTTCCTGTGGCACCCTCGGTCTTATTCACTAGTTTAATAGTTTAATACCCTATTTATATTCATGTTATCATTACTTGCCACTCAAAATACTTTGATAAACTATTATAATTATACAAGTATGATAAAGTTTTCAAATCTTTTTGGCTTGTTTTACTAGATTTTATATTCTTCCATATTCATGCTCAAAATTAAAGCCTTATGGGAATGATTTAAATGTAAGGATATATGAAATATCAGAGAAACCTATCTTGTGGAGATTTTTCAGCTTATGTGAATCCGAGAGAAGGAAATAATTAGGATTTATCAGGCCGTAAGCAGATGGACTTGAGCAAATTCTTAAAAAATATTCTTCTACATATAAGACATTTTAAGTCTTGCCAGTTTTTATAGGACAGTGTACAAGGAAAAAAAATGAATTTTAGCCATATCTTTTGTTTTTATTTTCCCTATAAAATAAATAATAAACTCTGTTGTGTTTCATTTTGCTTTCTTTGTTGAATAATTAAGATACAAAGTTAAAACCTTCCAATGCTGTTTTCTAAACTAAAATGTGTAGAAAACATAAATACCTCTTGTCAAAGGGTGTTTATCGCCATTGAACATTTTATATGATTGCTTTATTAAGTTTCTCAAGCCCATCTGAAGAGAAATACTTGCTTATATGTGATTGCCTAGTCTGTCTTCCTGGAGAAAAAGCTATATTCCACCAACAGATACAAATGCAGTATCTGTTCTGACCCTAAAAATGAGACTCATTGATCTAGGTATATATAGCAAATAGACATATAATAAAAGGCAGGGGCTTCTAAAAGTGAGATGGGAGATGTATAGAAATAACTTTAATAGAGAGAAATAGGAATGTCATCCTGCCTCAAATTTGTTAACTCTAAACATCAGAAAGATGAAGGATGAACCAGACCCTCATGTAAGAAGGCGAAAAAGGAGAGAAATAAAGTTTCTCTCCTTTGAAATAGTCGTTTATTTCAAAGATCGCGAGAGCAAAGGAGAGAGTAGAGTTTATTTCAAAGATAAAAAGGGCATTATCACAAAAATGCTTCTTATATTTCAATATATCTAATTATATCTTAATACAAGATATAATTTTAAGAAGAGTTTTAATAATTATAAATAATTATATTTATAACATTAATTCTTGTGCTTTTCAAATAGTTAAACATGAAGAATGGATCCTGCCCAAACTATGGGTTAAACCAGCTGTACCTACACATTAGCTAGCAAGTATAATTCTCTTGCTGGAGTTGACAGTACCTTCGATATTTGAACTTTTCCCTTTTAGTTAATCATCACTTTTCTTTTTTATTCTTACTGACCTTAATAGTATCTACAATGCCTAGTTTGGAATAACATCTTTTCTGGACATTTTTATTTTTTTGCATTTTAACTAAGAGAATTGAAACTTAGTAATTACCAATGTTAATTTATATGATATGGAAGGGAAAAAATAGAGTGTGGGCAGTTCTACTGGTGACAAAGTCAAAATAAATAACATAAAAATATTTGATGCAACATAAGAAAAATAATGATGTAGGGCCGGGCACAATGGCTCACGCCTATAATCTAGCACTCTGGAGGCCAAGGTGGGTAGATTGCACAAGCTCACAGGTTCAAGGCCAGCCTGAGCAAGAGTAAGATCTCATCTCTAAAACTAGCCGAGCCTTGTGGTGGGCACTTGTAGTCCCAGATACTCGGGAGGCTAAGACAAGAGGATCCCTTGAGTCCAAGACTTTGAAGTTGCTGTGAGCTATGATGCCACAGCATTCCACCAAGGGAGACAAAGTGAGACTCAAGAGGGACTTTACCTAACAAATGCAATCAGTGTAACCTGGCTTATTGTACCCTCAATGAATCCCCAACAATAAAAAAAAAAAAAGAAAAGGAAAGAAAAATAATTACAGATTTGATGAATATGTATCAATACTATATAATCAAAACCTTCTTAGATTTCAGAAATTAAGGTTTAGTAAAAAGTAAATGGCAATAAGCCAGTTTGCAGATTAATTTAAGACTGAATTTAAGCAGAGAAATATGTTGTATAATCATAGATCAAAATTAAGTATTTCAGAGAGAATGGACCCATAGCTTTAGAGAATAAACCCTTTTTCCACAACTTCATAAACCTTTTCTATATAAATAAGACCATGAATACATGTTAATAATAGTCATTCTATTTAATAATTATTGCATTAGACTCAGGTGAATTGCAATAGACTGTCTGCACTCAAGCTCAGAATCTTCCACAAAATATGTATATGACCTAAGCAAACTTTCAACTCGATTGTTTTAACTAGAATATTTTAACTAAAGTAGCTCCAACTTATTAAAGTTATCACAGATAACTAAATACATAAATACATTTTCCAAATTTTTCCATAATTTAGTTTTTCCTTAGTCTACTTAGGAAAAGATAGTGGTTTATCTATCCTCCTCCCCTCCTCCTCACAAAAAGGCATTGATCACCAGGGCAGGTTTGAGCAAATCCACCATGTGCAAAGCTTATTCCAATTTATTCAGACTTAAATTATTTAAGGAGTAAATTCCATCAAGTTTAATAACAATGTTTCTAATTTAACTACTGTTTCCACCAGGAATAGTCTATGATTGCTGTACGGAAAATGTTCATAACATAGCTCTAAGATTTCACGAGCATCAGCAAAAACAGGGTGACTTCTAAAACTGAAATAAGTATAAATCAATGCATCTTTTAAATAAGATAAGATCTTTATCAAAGAGCACACTGTGTTTTCCCTACACATGGCCCACCCCTTTGGGAATACTTCCTTTATTGAAGCATCTTCACAATTGTCTCAGTTTGGTCACATTATTTGTTATCTGCTATGCTCCTAACTGATATAGACATAAGTACCACAAGTTGATTTATATAGCAAACCATTGAGATAGGAGTCTTGTTTGGTGTTCTCATATATTAAAGCCACCCAGGAAAAATCTCATGGATGGAGGAAATTCATTATGTCATATATTATTCTCAGCATATAATTACATCATGATTATTCTAATCACCCTTGGTATAATATAGAATAAAATGCATGAGAGGGCAAGGTGATAAAACCTTCAAACTGCTGTGACAATTAGATGTGATGGTTACAGGGTAAATACAAAGACTTGGCTTCTTCTGACATTTTTCCATATATGCTTTCCCAGAAAGCATATATGGAAAAAAGACTACTTAAAATTTATGAAGATACAAATTGCAAGCTGTGTAGAGAACCAGAACACTTCCAAGGCTGCTTTAAAGAAGTTTATATTCACCTAGAGTCACCAGGAACGTATATCTGAGACCAAAACCCTATCTTAACAGTACGCATGGAAGAGGTGTGGTTCTAGTCAAGAGCTAAATCCTGCCACATCTCTGATGGTAAGATGAGGTTGGCAAACTCTGGCTCTCGGGCTACCATCTGCTTTTTATAAATAAAGTGTTATTGAAATACTGTCACAACATTGCATGATATTTAGGGCTGCTCTTATGCTGCAACGACATTGTCAACAGAATTAAGTTGTTTCAACAAAGACCATCTAAGTCATGACATGTAAAATATTTCTTAACTTGATCTTTAAAGAAAATGCTCATCAACCATGTGCTATGGAAATGGCCTTTGTAGGGAGAAAATGGAAACTTGAGACAGAGAATGGAGTCTTTGAACAAATGTAGATGAGTCTGAGAAAAGCTAATCTCCTAAATCTGTGACCCCCTGCTTTCATATTGCAAGGGCAACAACACACCCACTTTTCAAACAAACCATCATTTCTACATAAGAAAGCATAGGTAGGAAACAATCACCTTATTCAGCACTTCCATCACCTGTCATGTTAACAACAAAGGTCTTTGCTAAAGACAAATACAAGAATACAGTGACTTGCACACTAAATGTTTTAATCATCTTTAGCAAGATTTTGAAGCACATGAGGAGTCAGAAGTAGAAATTAAGCAAAAGGAAAATATAATATATGGTCCTGTCTGAACACATTCATGGATATGGGGGCACTTATCTGGGTTTTTACTGGGACTGATGTTAATAGTCCACATTAGCTAAATGAAGCTTAGATTCAATGGTGAAGTAAGTCAAACTGTTGAACCTTTCTTGCATACTGTAGAGAAAGGGTTTTAAGACCAAAGGGCTAGCAATGTTGGAATTAATCTATTTTAAGTCACCTAATCAGCCAATTGCTAATCATAACCCCTAAGAAGACTCAGCATATACTCCATTCTCCAAGGCATTCAAAATACAGCGTGTTGAGTAGGGCATGTGCAGACAAAATCTTTTTTGAAGAACTATTGTGCTAACTATGTTCTAAAATGGCCTGGGAATTGCAGAGATTCCTGCCATTATAAAGACAAAGGGTGATTCCTACCACAGGCTTGCTCATATTCCCATTAACCTTGCTGGCTTAAGTAGTAAAATGGAGATACAGAAAAGTCAAGCCACTTGCTTAAATTTGTGCAGCTGGTTTAGAAGCAGAGGCAGGGATTTAATTCAGGCAGTTTGCAACCAGAATCCCTGTTGATAGTAAATACAATCTTGTTCTTTGAACAGCTATGAAGATTGTCAGTGAAAGTGGAAAGTGAGTGAGGACAGCATTTTAGCATCTAAAAGAGTCAAATATGCCAGCAGGGGAGGAATGATCAGCTTAAATGATAAAACATGAATAAAATGTAAAAGAGATAATTAGGAATTTAGGGCAGTTAACATAGTGTTTGGCAAGGAAAAAGAAAAGATATGGTACAATTCTAAACATTTTCCTCTTGAAAGATAGAGTGGAACATTTTTCTGGTTTTGCTAGCATATCAAGAACCCACTTTGATTACATGGATATTTTCAGTAAAATTTTGTTATGGAAAGTGCTGTTCCTTTGAATCATGGGAGTCCCCATTACAGTTACATGGTGCCTATGTAAGATTGACACTGCTGGTGACTACCAAAAATATATGAAATGAAATTATTTTAGCACAAGGAATGATTGGGACTTTAGGTATAAAGTAAGTAAGCCATCATGTTTAGGGAACTCTGTTCATAGAATTGCATATATAATGCAAAGAAGTTTGTTTATCAGTATATAACCTGGTTGTGAGGTTTGCTACTTAAGGTAGGAATAAATGCTCTAAAGTAATAAAAATTTCTGGAACTTTCTTTGATGATCCCCACAAGTAAAAGTCAGAAAGCTGTTGAAGTGAAGAACATGGTCTCCATTTTCTCTGGAGGGAGGTCAGATGAATTAAAGAAGAAACAGAGGTGCAATGACTTTCATCTCAGTCTTACAGAGAAAAGTGACATTAGGAATTTTAGACTTTTATGGGTGGGGAAGAGGATGGGCCTGAGCCAGTTTCTTGAATTAAAAAAAAAAAAAAAGTAACATTGTATTTATTTTATGTTATATAAAATATAAAGTAATTATAAGTAAGTAGGGTAGATGGACAACTTAACATCTGAAAAGTTGAACTGTATGTTAATATTTGAAAGTGATCAGAAAAGTTCTGGGTCTGCCCAAACACTCATCAAAGCAGGGCAGCATGATCTTCACCAATTTGGAACAAAAGCACAATGAAGAATTTAAAAAAGGAAGTGATTTATAACACTTCAAGTCCAGTTTCTCAGTAAAGAATAAGGGACTTGACTGGACGTAAAGCTTCAGGTCTGTGGGTGCATGCAATTTCTGTAGGAAGTTCACATTTTATGCTCAGAACAAATATCCCTCTCAAGAAATTGAGGTTCATCAAAGTTAATTTATTCTCTTTTTAATATTTTAATAATTATAATATTTCTAAAGCTTTCCACTAAAGGGCATCACAGTTCTTCAATTTATTGCAGGCATATCTTTTAAAACAAAAGGTCAGCAAGATACCATGAAACACATAGAAGAACAATTTATTTAAATAAAAAAAGAATCATATTTTAATCCAACAGACTTTTTTTCTCTTCATATCCGTACCCAATGGCGACATTTTATAGGTAATTCATGAACAAATTTTTAAAACCTGATGAAGCTACGTTTTACTCCGGAATACCGTTTTTCACCTAACATACTGGTTGTTTAACAGCAGGTACAAGTTTGCCCGGGCTCAGATGGCACAATGCTACATTGTAAGTTCACTACTGTACGGCTAGGTGGTTTCTCCTGGCCCAGCAGACTTTTGCAGCACACACTGTCCAGAGACAACCTTCTTGCCACCACTTCCTTTTTCATTATTAAATCCACAGCAGTAGAACATTCGTGTCCTTAAGATGCAAGGCCTCGCAAAAAGCCTCCCACAGATCCCCTGGACATCTCCATGTCTGCTTGATAAATTCTGTGGCTTTTTCACTTACACCGCTGATTTCAGGAGCTGCGTTATAGGCTTGGTTCTTAATCTTTCTGCTCTGTTTACATCTTTTTCAACTCTTTTGCAGTCCGTCTGCACATACCCCCAGCAGGAGAAGAAAGCCACCACCTCCTGAGGTCGCTGCAAGCTTTCCGACTTCCTGTAACAAAAATCCTGTCCCCCAGCCAGTCGCGCTCCCCGTTACAATCAGGGTAGCTCCTGAGTCGTTTGCTACCATTGGCTGGGAACCGTGGCCACGTGATTCCACCAGTAGTGTTTCCTGGCACGTCCAGTTAAATCCAACACTTTGTACAAGTCGTCATCACTTTCATAGTCTTGGGGATGGGGTTCCGGGTCCCCAGGATACAGCCCACGGCCTGTTCTGCGTGGTGCCCACCCGCCCACCTCTCCCCTGTGCCCAGGGGCGCACTAGGCCGAGGTCCAGTCTGCGGTTTCTTTTTGCTCCTGCTCCTGGGCTTGCAGGCCCTTCCCTGCCCCGCCTCTGGGGGGCGCGTCTTCCCACAGTTAATTCATTCTTCATGGATGACAGAGCTCGTCAGATAGAAAGCAAAAATTCCACGGCAGCTTTTCCTAACTCCCGAAGTCATTTCTCTTTATCTTACTTCTGCCTGCCTGACATAATGATGGTCGATATCAATGCTCGGATCCAGCTGACCCCTTGGTCACTTTAACTGTCCATGAAGGCAATGAAGGGCACCATAGCACTTCAGGGTGATTTAGACTCAACCCAAACAGTAAAAACAGTGGCAAATGGCGCAAAACTTTGCTCCTGGATTGTTTTAATCCTTGGAAACAGAGGCTATGCAGTTTGCAGCTGACCACATTACCTAGAACATGTTTGATTCTCCACATTGTAAATCATCGGCTATTTGTAAGTACATTTTTATGCAGAACTAATTGTATCAAATATGTGATCCTCAGGGAGAAAACATGTTGGGATTCTAAGAAAAAAGAAGAACGTTATTTAGAGTAGAAATTGAATCACTACGTCTATATGAACACCATGAGGATGGCTTGTAAATAGCAACTGTTGTCATATGTCAAACGTGAATCACAAAAAAAGAAAAATTCTTCTCAAAACGTGTGACTAAAGATACTCAGTTTATAGTCTGGAGCGATTCATGCCCATTAATTCATATATGTAGCATGATACAGTAAACAACCGTCTTGTTAGCTACCTTACTGCAATTTCATGTTTTGGTCAGCTTACTATATACAAAATATGCACACATTTTCTTTTTTTTTTGTAGAGACAGAGTCTCACTTTATGGCCCTTGATAGAGTGCTGTGGCCTCACACAGCTCACAGCAACCTCCAGCTCCTGGGCTTAAACGATTCTCCTGCCTCAGCCTCCCTAGTAGCTGGGACTACAGGCGCCCGCCACAACGCCCGGCTATTTTTTGGTTGCAGTTTGGTCGGGGCCAGGTTTGAACCCGCCACCCTCAGTATATGGGGCCGGCCCCCTACGACTGAGCCACAGGCGCCACCCCAATATGCACACATTTTCTTACCACTGTAACTGTGTATATCATGCTAAATCATTATTCAGAATAATGTATTGTTCATAGTATTCAATTACCTATGTGAAGAGCTTATACATCTCCTTGGGTGTGAGTTGGCAGCAAAGGTTGTTTAAAGGGAAGCCTTTTTTCTTGCTTTAAGAATTGAACCAACAGCAACGCAGTACAATGTTGTTTGGCTTTTTACATAACAATGAGAAACCATGACTGTAAACTGGTTCTCTACAAAATCTGAAGTGGAGAGAAAATGAACAAAATATCAGGGTTATTACTAAGGTATTTGCACCTCGTAGTGCAAAGTTAATATCAGGAATTTTCATGTATGGAAAATGTGGCAAGGACTGAGAGGAAATCTAAGACCAGTAACAAATTAATGAAGACTTTAAGTGCCTGAAATACTTCAGAAGGAATGTTTAATGTAAAAAGGGAAGGAGAAAGGAGAACTTAATTGTGGTAGGAGGAGTTTTACAGAGAATGTTAACAGTGAACATTGCTCGTGTACAATTTACCTCACTATGGAATTTTCAATCGAGACGTGTATATTTAGCAATTACAGATTTTAAACTGATAAAAAAATTGTTTATACCTAGTCATCTTATTTTCATGAAAATAAATTTTCCATGCAATCACTGAGGCAAATATTTGCAGAATACAGTTAGATTTTCTCCACTTATAATAATTTAGGATGGACTAGAGATAATAAGTTCATCATATTAGCCTGAATTCAAACTGGGATAAAATCTTTCCCTTAAAAAATATATATATATATTTATTAAATAAATTATATATATTAAATATATATATATATATCCTGCAGAGAGAAAAAGTGAAGAGCATAGGAGCAGATTTAACTCAGTGGGTCTCCAGAATCTCATGGCCAATTCAGTCCTGTCCATACCTTTGTATGAAACAGAAAAATGCAGCTCTTTTGGAAAATTGTACTTCAACATGAGGCCAGTGAGAAGAGCAGACAGAACACTGGATCTGAGTGATCGCTAATTTTTGGCAGACCGTAACCTGCAAAACTCTGGCACATTGTACTAGCTCCAGAACCTCACATTTTCCTCTTGATCCATGATTTTTATTCGTTATCATTTACATATGAGTATATGTTCAATGTTAATTAAGATTGAAATGCCATGAAGAAAGAAACAAGGTATGTCTGATTGCCGTCAATGATGAAAGGTCATTTTAATTACACACTAATTTGTTATTGTCAACATTAAAAATCTTCCAACAATAAAAATAAACAAATTTGCTGTAAACTATTTCAGGAAATCACAAAAAAAGGTACATCGCAGGCATCAAATTACACCATCCATAGGCAATATACATCATCGTTTCTATGTATTTGGTAACTAATCTCAAAGTCCAGTGAGGTGGTGCTGTCCCCACAAGGTTCAATTAATACTCTTGCTGAAAGAAAAATTCATGTAATAATGAAAAAAAATATAAATGTTCTTAACTGGTTTTTGAAAGTTGTTTCACTAGCAAGTAAGTTGATAACTCATTTTTGTTTATTTTTTGTATTCCAATACAATATTCAAAACAAACAGCTTTTAAATCAGTTTCACTGATTTAAATTGGCAGTGATATGTGGTTTATTTTGAAAAATGTAAAATGTTGTATTTAAAAGCTGTAATTAAATAGTTAATGTCAATGAGTACAATTTTCCAGACTGATTAAATTCATTTTGAGTCCCTTCCCCACATCAGACATTAGATTTGGCTTTTGAGGTTAGGGATTTAAAAAGTGAACAATAGTTAATCTCTGACCATAAAGAACTCACAATTGGCTCTTGACAACATAATTCTTACCAAAATGACTTCTTGGAGGAGTAAGAATGATCTTTGGCCTAATCCTTCCCTATAGCTAATTGATTCCTCAGACTGTGTCCCTAATTCCAGCAGGTACCAGGAACTAAATTACAGGTCTGTTTAAACAGTTTTCCTAGTTCATTACTAGTATAATAACACATACTCTATTTTTCCCCATCATCTATAATGGTAGTTTACATACAACAGTAGTTCATATAGTTTAAAAGGTAACAATACAAACAAACAAAAACAAATAAGCAACAAGAACAAAATTTAAAAAACTTTCTACTATTACTACTACAGAATAGAAATGTAAAATACCTAGTTGAAACAATTCCTATCATTAGGAAAAAATACATGGTAACTTGAAGCTATATATCTTTTCTCGAGCATCATACTATCAAATCAGATTAAGTGGCGATAATAGGATTTTGCAGTCCTAAAATCATGGTGTAATACACTATATATTTTTTGAAATCAGCTTAAAGTGATGACAATTCCATTAAAATGAATTTATAAAAATTGTCTCTTCAAGAAAATGATGGAGTATATAGGTCAAGAAAATATGAATGATGATTAAAGGATGATGAAGGATTCAGAAACGAGCTGTTTACCTTTTGATTCTACTCTGCAGTGCTCCTGTGAACCGTAGTATTCACAGACCTTGAGAGTATTTCAGTGGAAAAACTTCAGGGAAATCTAAACCTCATGCTGTCTTTACCCAAAACCCCAAATTCACAGCAATGACCAGGCAATGTTTCAGAAATCTAAAATTTCAATGTAATTCACAGGCTTCTGCCCTCAGAGATTGGGTAATTTTTATGTATTCGAGCCTTGAGTCTATAATCTAGTTTGGGACTACCTAAAGTTTATATAGATCCACAGTGATGTTTGATCCTGATGCCGACTTTTCCTCGAAAGAAAGATCATTAATTATTATAATTTGTAGTATATTAATTTGTTATATAATTTTACTTCTCTCTCTCTCTCTCTCTTTTTTTTTTTTTAAGAGACAGTCTCACTTTATCACTCATGGTAGAATTACTTGGTGTCACAGCTCACAGCAACCTCCAGCTCTTGGACTTAGACAATTCTCTTGCCTCAGCCTCCCGAGTAGCTGGGATCTACTTCTCTTTTCATATTCTCCTAGAGAAGAAACTCATATTCATATTTTTATCTATTTTTTCTTTATTTTATAATGTGTCAGTAAATAAAACTTTTAGTTCTTAAACTTTCTAGAAGTATAAATATTATTAGTTTTTTTATTAAATCATAAACACATAGATTGTGTATACATTAATGCATTTATGGGGTACAGTGTGCAGATTTCATATAGCATTAGGAACGCTTGAACATCAAACAATAATGGCTTACATGAAATATCTGATTTTGCCCAGTGTCTTTTATCATTCCGCCTAGAATATACCTCCTATTTGTGCAGCGCCTGTGGCTCAAGGAGTAGGGTGCTGGTCCCATATGCCGGAGGTGGCGGGTTCAAACCCAGCCCCGGCCAAAAACCACACACACAAAAAAAGAATATACCTCCTATTTCTATGAACTAAATTCATGGAAATTTCCAGGACTACAGAGTGCATAATCCTGGCAACGATTGAAGTATCTGATAAAATAGAACCATGAATACATTTCTTATCTGACTTTCTGAAGAAATAGAGTAAAAACTAATCTTCAAAACCACTTTTTTAGATAATTATGAAATAATTAGAAATTCTACTCTCCTCATAGGACTCACAAATAAGAACTCCATGAATTCACATTTAGTAATGACCTAAGGGAGGGGGAGGAAATAGACTTTTCTACGGTGTAAATGTAGAAATATTAGAATTATCTTCTCTAAAATTATATTTAAAAATTTATTTTACATCTCTTGAGAACCTGGTCTTTAATTTGGCAAATTCTAATTCGAGTCATAGGACAGATAATGCCATTTCAGTCAATAACAGACCATGTATATCAACAGTGTTCCCCCAAGATTATAATCATGGTAGAAAATTCCCACATCCTTGCTACATCCCAGCCACCTGATCATCCTAAAATAAATATCTACTCCTGCGTTTGTTGGAGTAGATACAATTGGCAAATCTATATAAACAAATCTATTGTACTGCCAATTGTATAAAAATACAGCATATAGAATTATCTACAGTTCATAATACTTGATGATAATAAAAACACTGTTCTACTGATTTATGTACTTGCTATGTGATGCTTTTGATTACTATTTTACAGTGTGATTCTTCTACTTATTAAAGAAAATGTAAAATGGTCTCAGGTAGGTTCCTTAGGAGGCATTCTGGAATAAGACCTGCTATCCCAGGCGATGACAGTTTTGTGTTATTATCCCTAATGACCTCGGGGAATAAGATGTGGAGGTGTAATACACGTGTAATGATGACCCTGACTCTGGGTAGATTAGGCTTACACACACGTGTGTGTGTGTGTTAGTTTTAACAAAAAGGTTTACAAAGTAAAAACATATTTTTAAAATAGAAAAAGGCTTACAGAATAATGATGGAAAGAAAATATTTTTATGCAGCTTTACAATATTTTAATCTGAGGGTGATTACAAGAGTCACAATTTTAAATTTTAAGTAATAAAGTAAAACAGGTATAGTAAGCTAAGATGAATTGATGACTAAAGTAAGAAAAATATTTTTCTAATGTATTTAGTATAGCCCAAGTATATAGTGCTCATGAAGTATGCAGGAGTTGGTAATGATATCCCAGGGCCTCACATTCACTTTTTTGCTCACTATGTATACCCAGAGCAATTTCCAGTTCTGAAAGCTGCATTCATGGAAAGTGCTCCATTTTATCATTTATACCAGGTTTTTGCTGTACCCTTTATGTGTTTTAATGTATTTAGATGGCACAAATACTATTGTGTTACAATGCCTACAGTATTTGGTAGAGGAATATGTTACACAGGTTTGTAGTTTAGGAGTAAAAAACCACACCATATAGCCTAGGTTTGCAGGCAGCTATACCATGTAGGTTTGAGTAAGGACACTCCTGGGTATTTGCACAATGACAAAATCACCTAAGGACACATTTCTCAGAATATATTCATGCTTCACAATACACGGCTGCACCTGTTTTATTTTCTTCTGTTAGCTCAAGCTCCTTGAATTTAATCTGTGTGAAGTTATCTATTGTAGGACACTTAATTTTCCCAAAATATTGTTGCAGAAATCAAAAGATGATTATAATCTACCTTTATCAAATATGATCTGATTTTCTACATTGACCTTCTAAATGTCTTCACTATGCATATAACTTCGATGAATCTATTAGATTTTACAATTATTTTATTACAACTTTTAACTGAAGATACAGTGACTCTGAATGGTATTTTTGCTTTTAGTTGTGAATAGAGGAAAAATGATCACACCCATGTTCCTCAAAACGATTTTTATTAAAACTTCCAGTATTCACAAAACAGCTTATTTCTTTCTGTTGCAACATTGCATCGCAGGCTTATATCTAATTTGCCTTCCATTATTATCCTGGGTCTTTTCTGTCACTGAACACAAGTTTTCCCTGCCCCTTGATTGTGCCAGGTTATTTTTCCCTTGATAGTTCACGTGGTTTGCATTTTTACAAGATGACTCCAAATTTTTATGGTCTGTTCATATTTCCACCTTATTTTGGAGCAACTATATTATTTTTGGTCTCTTCACTTTGTTAACCTGTCCAAATTTAGAATCACCTGAAAATTTATGTTTATATCCTGATCTAGCTATTCTCTAAGTCCTAATAAGTTTCAATATTTTTTTGTTGTAAAATGGAGCTTAAAATTTTAAGTAAGTGTCTGCCATGACCCAATCACAAGTATAATCTTATTCTTATGAATTAGAACTTGATTTCAAAATCACGGCTCTGCAATTATTTTGAAAGTACTTTCTTAAACATCTTAAGGTTTTTGAACATTTCACTTTGAATGACGAAACATCAAGCTGTAAGATATAGTTCTCCATACTTTCTCAGTAAATAAAAGCATTCTCTTCCTGAATTTAGAAAAATTATCAATGTCAACTTAAACAAATTTTTCTGCCCATTTTTTATAGTCTATAGTGCATAGTTTATAGATTATTTTTAATTTTTATTGCCAAACTTTTATGCTGATAATATTTTTGGTATTAATTTAAATCTATTACACACAAATTTTATATTTTGAAGCAGTTTTTAAAGCCCCATCACACTTTAACAGCAAAATTCCTCTGTGGTATCATTTGAATCATCCATATTTGGAAATCCCTCTCACGTACATACTTTTCAGCTATCCCTCTGATATTGTTTTTCATTCCTGGTGAATGAAAAAATGTATTTTAAAAAAAGCCTTATTGCCAATTCTGCGAGAAAATTAGAGTGTTCAAAATAATATGAATATTCACTTACTTGGGAAAAATTAAGTCAAGATCATAATATGGCAGTAATTAAAATGTTTTGATTCAACTTTGCAAATCATTTTTCTAAACCATTCATCTCCCAATATTCTGTGTTCCCACAAGCCTTCCCTAATGCTAAACTCTTTCAAATCTCTTCTCTACTTATCTTCTCTTCTTTTTTTGTTTGTTTGTTTGTTTCATTAGACTCCTCAAACAAAGGTGTCTGGCTCTTATAAACAGGTTTTGACTTTCCCGCAGTCTTCCATTAAAATGAAGCCAGAACAAAAAGGAGTGAACAGGAAAGTTATTACATTTCTCATCAGGCCTGTGGCTTTGCCTCGTTAGTTCTCACTCCCTCTCCTTATTTTTAGGAGCTGGGCCTGTGCTACAGTGTCTGTTTTCATGGCCACCTTGACCGCTGGGCTCATCACCTACGGATCTTGTAGGTAAAAGAAAAAGCTTGAAATAGAGGTTAATTCCTTTAGACAGTCTTCAGTTTCTGAACTCTTATTTTTAATTTTTTTTGATAAAGACTGACAATAACGAAATGAAAACAAAGAGAACTTTGCCTTGTTTTAACTCGTTTTTTGCATGTTATTCCCATGATTATCACAGATGCCCCATATGTTATAAGTCATTTTCTTCAGGAGAGCTTGCAGATGCAAAAAACTCAACATCAAATAAAAATAAAGTATTTTAAAAACTCTTAATTATGCCCTGGGTTTTATCACCTCTCGTTGAATCAAATTTAATTATCGTTTCTGTATTCCCAGCTCTCATAGAACACTTCTTGAATTACACTTCCTCCTGCCAGATTTATAAAATACAACTACCGTTACCTTTTATCAGAACATTTATCCAGGAGATTTGTAGTACTTTTTCCCATTCACATACATATTTTAAATTACAAAGAGTGAATTGTTTTCTCTCAGCATACAGGAAAAAAACAAAGCATTATTTTGAGGGACATGTCAGAGTTTCCTTCTAAAAGTTTGTTTCCTAAGACTAAGTGTCCACATAGAATCTGGAGAGGAGAACCTTGAAACCATTTTACTCCAGATTCTTCCTTTGGAACTGAACTTGGAATCCCCTTTGTATAAAATCTATGAATGTTTGAGAGTGGGATTAAAGAGGAATGCATTCCTAATCCGGTTGTATTTCTATCAGGGATAGAAATTAATTATGTTTACAAAACTAACATTCTCTCTTAGAAACTTAGAAAATTGTCTATCCAAGAAATCAACCATTTTCTTTTACCTAAATGTTTTGAGTTCAAGGTCAACAGGATACCACATTAACTAAAAAGCTTTTTTCGACTTCTTCCTTCACCTCTGCTAAGTGCTGTTGATGCAAGCTGGTCGCAATTTTCTAGAAAATTCTTTTTTTCTTTTGTTAATTTTTTTCTGTGCACAAACTCTGAGAACACCATTGCTCTCTGTGATATTTTCCTATGTAACAAGGTTTAAATTAGCAAAACAGATAACGCCAGAAAGGCTATGTTAACCACTGTGATAAAAATGTGTCAAATGGTCTATGAAGCGAGTGTATGATACCCCATGATCATATCAGTGTATACAGTTATGATTTAATAAAAAATAAATAAATAAATAAAACTGTAGGCTCCATTCTCAATGGAGTCTGAATTGGGAATTAAAAAATAAAATAAAATAAATTAGCAAAACTGATGACGCAACATGATTGTGGAAGATAGCCAACTGTGAGTAGTCTGCTCATAAATGACCTATGTGTTTTAACAGGGACTTTGGGGAGATAATTGTGCCAAATTGTATCATTCCTTGAGAACGGAATAATAAGATCACACTGAAACATTCAAATTAAAGATATTAGAACGTGGACACTTTTGAGGAGGAAAGGACTTTCTCCACAAACCATAAAAGGTTAGAGTCCAAGATATAAATCGCTCATCTTTCATCTCAAGAAGCCCTTTTCTTTCTTTTTTTTTTTTTTTTTTTTTCAGTTTTTGGCCAGGGCTGGGTTTGAAACCCCCACCTCTGGCATATGGGGCCAGCGCCCTACCCCTTTGAGCCACAGGCGCCACCCAAGAAGCCCTTTTCTTTATCAGAGTATTAATTAAGGCAATTTTTGAAAGGTCCATACTCTGATTTTTATATTCAATAGAAAGAAATTAAAAAACATGTCTGAAAGATTCCACAAGTTCAATACATTTCAAACCTAACTCACTACCACATTGCCTACACACACACACACACAAACACATTCAAAACTAAACCTATTCTTAAATTTTAAAAAAATATTTTAACTCAGTTATTTCTGATCTTGGAAAATGCCTTCAGCCCAATTTAGACTCTAAGAAAAATCTATGGATTGGCAAAATTCATACTCCATGAAACTCTCCAGGCAATTGATTACCCTCAAAAATATCTCCATTGTCTGATTTTCCTTCTCATTGCTGTTGTCACATGTTTAGCTTAGGATCCCTTTCTACTTTACACCCAGACCCTCTTTTCCATTTCTCATTACTCTAGTCCATATTTTATACTGCCTCTGTAATTAATCAGCATAAAACTATATCTGCCAGTAGCTACATTGTCCTAGGAATTTTATCAATTTTTTAGATCTGCATTAAAAAAAATACCACACATTAGGTAGCTCAAACACTAGAAATTTATTGTCTCATATACCTGGAGTTTGGAAGTATAAGATCAAGATATTATCAGTCTTTTTTTAAAATCTCTCTTCTTGGCTTATAGGTGAGTGTCGTCTTCTTTTTTTTGAGACGGAGTCTCACTTTGTCTTGTCACGCTTGGTAGAGTTCTGTAGCATCAAAGCTCACAGCAACCTCAAACACCTGGGCTTAAGTGATTCTCTTCATCAGCCTCCCAAGTAGCTAGAACTATAGACACCCACCACAGTGCCTGGTTATTTTTAGAGATGAGGTCTCAAACCTGTGAGCTCAGGTGATCCACCCACCTCAGTCTCTGAGGTGACTGCCTTCTTGTTGTCATCAAATGGTCATCCTAGGATCTGTGTGTTTCCTTGTTTTGATTTCTTCCCTATAAGGTCACCAGTCATATTGTATTAGAGACTATCTATTTGACCTCATTTTGCCTTAATTAACTCTAATTTGGTCTTTTAATCTCTCTGTAAAGAATGTCTGTTGGCCACAAGTCTGTGAGAGGACATAAGAGCTGTGATAGGGAAGCTGGGGAGTTAGATTTGGCTGTGTGGGTCAGGTGAAACACGAGCAGATAAAACTGAAAGACTTAAAATGGAAGATATATATTACTTATGGATCCAAGAGAGAAAAGGGTGCCCATGAGGGGTGACAGGACATCTAAAGGCATCAGAGAGCTCAATGAGTATGGAGGGAGAGACAAGTTGATACAGAGAAAGAAAGAATAGCCCCGTGGGACTAAGCCTTTATTATGATCCATGGAAAGTATCCTGCAGGCTTTCCTACATGGCACTGTGGATTAGCTAGCTTAAAGAAAGTACTCTGTAAAGGAGATGCTTATTTCTGTGACTCTCATGTTAATCATTATATTTGGTCATGGTTTGCAGCTGTGGTCTGTACTGAGTTTCTGGTCTATGGGATAAGGAACCAAAAACATACCTATTGCAAAAAGCAAAACAGGGAGAGGAAGATTTAACAAGGCCAAAGGTGTCAGCACACAACTGACTTACAAATACCTTATGTTAGGTCTAAATATGGATGCTAAAGAAGGAACTACCTTAAACAAATTTATGACAACTTCTGCCTCCAAATACAGTCACGTTCTGATTTATTGAAGTCAAGACTTTAACATAAGAATTTGGGGGAGACATAATTCAACTTATATTCCCAAGTATATGCGACATTCCAGTGTATCTGGTCCTAAAACATCTCCTTATGCTCATCCTTTGACAATCCATTCCACTGCACTGACTTAGACCTGGTCAAAGGTCAGTGAAATTCTATTTGTCTTCTGTTCCTCTATCATCTCTCCTCCTTAAAAAAAGAAAAAAAAAATGTATTCTTTCTGCAAGTTCTTTCTCAAATGTTGTCTCTTAACTGATAGGTAATAATCTATATGAGTGGTACCCAAACTTTTTGGACTGGTTTCATGAAAATCAGTTATTCCATGGACCAGGAGAATGGGATGGTTTTGAGATCATCCAATGTATTACATTTATTGGGCTTCAATAAATGGTGCTTTGTGAAACTTTGCTTCACAAAGATAGGACGCTTGGAATGGAAGCAGGCTTTTCAGTGCTTTTTGTGGAAATCTCAGGATATTCTGCCTTTACTTTAATCTATAATATATGAATATTTGAATTGTCTGGAACATACTTTTAAGGCCACCACCATTTGCAATCTCAAGCAGTTGATCCTCTTCTAGCACAAAGTCTATTCACTTAGCTAATTCACAACAAAAGTGCACATAACATAGCCTTATGCACAGTCCCCTGAAAAATATATTGCGCCAAAACAAGCACTGTTGCCTTGTTGCCAACACTGGTAGACTCATCAACCCAGACTGTGCACCAAGTGACTCATTAGTCCTGTCTAACAATTGTAGCTCAATATCCTTTACTATTTCATCAGTTTTTCTAGTGATGGTGATAGCTTAACAAGGAACACATGTCACCTTTCGAACTGCAGCCTCTCCTAAAAGTTCAAGATAAATGTCCTTAGCAGCAGGCAGGGTCAACTCTTCCCCACAAAGGGCTTATTACCATTAGCAACTCGGTTGGCACTGAAGATGGTATTTGCAGCGCAGACACACTTAGTGAACTGGTGGCTTTCAGTAATTGCTTCTGTTCTTCATGAAAATGTTATTTTCTTTTGAAAAACTCCAAAGGCTGTTTTTTAATGCAGGGTGCTTGGTTGCCATATGACAAAGCAGTTTTGAAGGTGTCACGATTTCTTTGGATAGCTGGTTGCCTCAGGTTATGCAAAGTGGGCTTGGGCAATATGGATCCCCTGTTGTAATGAGCCCATAGTTTAAGAAGAATTCCTGGTATTTTCCTCTAGGTGAAGCATTCATCTTACTAGCACTCTTAGTTAGACTCACCCTGTCTCATCCTTGGGTCTTTCCCCCTTTTCAAAGAAGCCCTTTAGCAAGGTTTACTTGTAACTCAGTTTGCTAGGGTTAGCTTGTGAGTTTACCAAAACTGTCACTGAGACAAGTCCACAATGCAGGAAAGAGGTACAGATGGAAGTGATAAATAGAATAGTGAGTGGTCCATGCGCGGACCAAAATAAATGTAGGATTCTGAGTTAAAGCCTGCTGCAGATGGAGCTGTACAGTCGAAGTAAGATGCTTGCTTGCCACTATACAGTCTACCCCCAGATGAAGCTTAATGGCACTTGCCACTCACTGATAGGATTTTGATGTGAATCTATAAGCAACTGTGTTGGTCTCTGTGCAGTCAAGCCTCTCTGCTATTAATAAGCTGTATTTGCAACCAATACAAGCTGGCCATCCTGCCTCAGATCCACCTCAGATCATTAGGCATTGGAGTCTCATAAGGAACATGGGACGTAAATCCGTTGCACACCACTGATGTCACATGCTTGTATGACCATCTAATGCCACCACTGATGTGACAGAGGAGGTAGAGCTCATGCAGGGAGCAAGTGATGGGGGACAGCTGTAAATATGGATGAAGCTTTGCTTGTTAGCCCTCCTCTCACCTCCTGGTTCATTACGGGCCATGGTCTCTGGGTTTGGGGACCTAAGTTCTATACAATAATAATGTACTTGCTTATTTAGAGAGTAAACGATGAAGTCAAATATCATTAAAGTATTCAAACACAGCCTTATTCTTATCCTCATTTTTTGTCTCCTTTTCCACTCCCCTATTAGCCCATTTTGGTTTTTTCTATCTTTTCTAAATTGATATTAATTTAAACAAGATGGAACATAAAGGTATTGCGTATATTAAGTACATGCACAGACATTGTGCTTATTGCTGAGTATTCAATGGTAGATACACTGATCCTCCTTCTCAATGAGATTTCGCTTGCAATAAACCAATCTTACATGTCTGTACTATAGAATTTGCCAGGTTGCATTTTAATTCAACTATACACATTGATGCCTCTTTAGCTGAATAGTAATCACAAATATCAAGAACATTAATTACCCATCTGTTCATCCCCAGGACTTAGCACAATGCCTGGAATAAGAAATATTTGCTTAAAAGAAGATAAAAAAAAATAAGAAATATATGATATGATTTCTTGCTCCCCAGGAAAGTCCAGGAAGATAATTTATAAATGTAAGGAACTGCTCTCTGGTTAATCAGAATAAGAACATTTAATTAATTTAGAGTAAGAGTTCTATTTTGTATTTTTATTTATTTTTATTTTTTATTAAATCATAGCTGTGTACATTAATGTGATCATGGGGCACCATACACTGGTTTTATAGACCGTTTGACACATTTTCATCACACTGGTTAACACAGCCTTCCTGGCATTTTCTTAGTTATTGCTTTAAGACATTTACATTCTACATTGACTAAGTTTCACATATACCCTTGTAAGACGCACCGCAGGTGTAATCCCACCAATCACCCTCCCTCCACCCACCTCCCCCCTCCGTCCCCTCCCTTTCTCCCTTCCCCCTATTCTTAGGTTATAACTGGGTTACAGCTTTCATGTGAAAGCCATAAATTAGTTTCATAGTAGGGCTGAGTAAGAGTTTTAAAATCATAGAATCTCAGCTCCTCTGGACAGTAGCTTCATTTTATATCTTACAGAAAGAGTGATTTATTAAAAAAAATAAAATAAAAAATCTGTCCTTCATCTCTGCAAGTTTTAGGAAAAGAAAGGTTTGAAATGTAGGCCATTCTATTGTAGATAGTCTCATTCAAAAGGTTACTTTACCCCGTGTACAGTAAGTAATTGGATCAAGCCTTTCATTGGATAGTCAATACTTAATCACTGTCATTTAGCCTCACAATATATCAATTTATTTTGTTCATTCAATTTTACTTTGACAAGAGATAGTTTGATTATCCAAGAGCGTGCTGTCTGCCATATTTGGTAATGTTACAGCCAGCAAGGATGATGAATGAGTTCCTGATTCTGCTTCTTACATGTCAGATCTCTGTGTTCTGGTTTAGTCTCTCTTCTCTCCTTGCTCTGGAATGGTCATCTGCATTCCTAAATCCAATTATATCCCGCTTATCCCCCAATTTGAATCTCCAATTAAGTCCATCCACTTTAGATTATAATCTATAGAATCAGCTTCTCGTTGTATATTTCCCTAGATGTTTGGTAGGTGATATTGATATTTCTAACATTGGACTTGTCTTCTTTGACTCTAGTAATATGCTCATTTTTCTCACAACTGTCTCAACAAATGTTACTACCATCATTACTGTAATAGCTTATTAAATACTTGCATATATATACACACACATATATATATATATACATATTTATTTTTTCTTTTATGGTCTGCTCACATCCAAATTCTTTCTGTAACCTGTGAGATCTTCCCAAGATGCAAAGCCAAATATTTACTTCCTCTGCTTTTAGAATGAAGTCTAAATCACTTTGCACAACTTACCTGGATCTATAAGTTTAATAAATGCTTACCTATCATCCTGAGAGCTATGCTTCAAATACACACTCATGCACATACACCCACATACGCATTCACACGCTTCCTGTTCCCTCATCTGCACTGAACACCTTTAAGATTATGAAGGTTTTTCCAGTGAGAAAGTCATGCTACTTATTTTTTTTTTCCCTCTATGTTCACAAGTGCTAGGGATTTTGCATAGAGATACCAAACTCTTACTTACCTAATCTCCATTTGTAGGCTTACAGTTCAATATCCCTTCCTCAGGGAAATGCTTCTTCAATTTCTCATTCTTAGTAAGATGTCTCTTCATTCTAAGGGGCTTTCAGCAATGTGGACTATTTCACCTTGTACTATGTTATAATTTTCTATTTGCCATTATGAAAGGAGCTATTTCTATTTGTCTCAAACTTATATTTCCAACATTTAGTATGCCACTATTCATATATGATAAACTAGATATTTAATATTCATTAATGGATATCAAATGAATTAAGGCATACACCAGATGCTTCTGCTTTAAAACCAAGTTAGCTAAGATAGCAGATCTTATATTTAACCCAATAGCCACCCAACATCGGTTTTCTTACTAAGGCTAAATTTGTTTAATTTCATATCCCCATGCTCATATACAATCAAACTTATAAATTCTACTCATTTGCAATAGATATATACTTTCCCATCTTTCCTTATAGTTGGCTTTAGTCATGGGATTCATCTATAGTTACTGAGACATGAGTAGAATTATGCTTTAGAAGTACCTCACATTTTTTCTTCTCTAATAAAAAGAACTGATGTAACAAGTGAGCTTGCTGCTCCTATCCTTCCCTTTCTGTTTTTGACCCAAAAGCAGGCATGAGTCTTAGAAATGTGTCATCCATGTTATAAATCTGACATGACACTTGCACAGGAATACAAAAGCAACTATGCTCAAATGAGGAAGAAACAGACCTTTTTGTGTTTTTTGGCTGGGGCTGGGTTTGAACCCGCCACCTCTGGCATATGGGACCAGTGCCCTACTCCTTGAGCCACAGGCACCGCCCGAAACAGACCTTTTTGGATCTTCGAAGAAATTGTTGAGCTACCAGCACAAAATTATTAACTTTGGGCTTCCTAACAAATGAAGTATAAATAACCTTAATGGTACAAGCCATTGTCTGTGGAACATTTTATCATGTTATTTCATAACACATATATGAAGCTTCACCTTATTTGACATAGCTAGGTTAGTACAGTGTGTGGTCCAAAGTCAATATTAAATAAATATGTTGAGTAAAAAGCATAAGTAGGGTGGTGCCTGTGGCTCAAGGAGTAGGGCGCTGGTCCCATATGCTGGAGGTGGCAGGTTCAAACCTAACCCCGGCCAAAAACCAAAAAAAAAGCATAAGGAATGATACTTTATAGTGTTCTGTACAGAGTCTCTAAACAGTCAGTGTCTCCCAAACTCAAATTGATGCAATGTAAATACCTATTGTAGGCTTTGAACACTTACAATGCATATAATTGTACAGACATCATACTAGTCCAGTCATTTTGTTCATAATTAATTATTTGGATACCAGTAAGTAAATAAAAAGTAAATATATGAGTACCTAGTTAACTCTGTGTCGACATGATAATTTTATCCAAACAAAAAGTTTGAGACTAAGCTAACTATAACTGAAATAGTTCATTATATATTCATATGAAGGATATACACATATATACATACATATGGATATATGATATACATATATGTGTGTATATGTGTATGTATATACACAAACCTAAAAATTTGTACCCTCAAATTAATTTGAAATAAAAAACAACAAAAAAGAACCATCTATTTCCTCTCTTTTTTATACTTCTGCATATATATTTATAAAGCAAGAGAGAGAATATTTCTAGGAGATATATGCAAATTTTCTTGAAGGTAGTGATACTGGAGTTTCGTCTTCAGTAGGTCCTTGGTTTCTGTGATTCAAAGAATGAAACCACGGACCACAGATGAGTTTGGTAAGACAGGGTTTATTTTATAGAAAAGAATACAGAGAAAAAAAACCCACCAAAGCTGGAAAGAAAGAGCTCTCTCTCTCTCTCTGTAGTAACAATGATAATAACATGGAGATGGTGGTCATAACAACGACTGTGCTGCTAGTAATCTCTGATTTAGTGCTCTTTATACTTTACAACCTTCACACGTTTCACAAAATGCTGCAGGGTGGGTAAAGTTAGTTAAAGATGAGTGAGTGGAGATGCTAGTTAACTAACTTGTTTAAAATCAGTGAGAACATCAAAGGGCAAAGGTTCAAATTTGGGCCTTAAAACAATGTGTTCTTCTCCACTCCACAATCGTGCCTTTTATAAGTAGGTTATGCTTGATTAGAAAAATGAAAGATAATAACAATAAAATTAGAATGATCTTTAAATTGCATAAGTTTAGAGAGAACTTGTAAAATGCAAATGACATATCTTTAGTCTATTTAAACTTATATGAAATCATCATTCTATGATAGAGGCAACTGCTTTACCCCATATGTGCAGCCTGTGTCATCCACTGTTACACGGGAATAATACAAAATACCCACTTTGCAAGATTCTCCTCAATATTACTGACAATGGATCTCCCGTGCCTACCAAAATTATGTTACATTTCTCTGGGTTTTAATAGTTTTCTGTATTTTCTATTTTTCTTAAAATGATCATGTATTATTTATGTAAGTATATACGTGTGTGTGCATAGGTGGTGACAATAAGGTTCCTGTGCAATTTAAAATAGTGTGTAATTTAAAGTTGCACATAAACTTTACGGACACTCTATACACACACACACACACACACAATGTTATTAAACTAAACACAGTATTTAACATATAAAGGAAGCTCAAAAATCTAGCTACTGTTTAAAATGAAAATAAACACTCTGGGGCTTTGTGTTTTTTGAATTAATTCTTATATTATTGCCCAAGTAATGTGAATGGCAAAATAGAGCAACATTTTACAGACACAGAATATCATTAACTGTACACCAAAGTGTGGACTGGATCTGACCTGTCTACCCCACACAGCTACCACCTCTACACCATCCCTGCATTTAAAATAAAGAGTAAGCTTTAATGTGGGCGTTAGTTTACTCAGCTTGCAGACTTCTTACCTATCATTAATGATGATTTTATCTCCTTACTTTCTCATTTTTTTTTCCCAGTTATTCTGAAAAGTATAACCTCTGGACATTTGCAGCAAGTTAAACAGCAAATTAGGTTGGTAATTAGAAAGACTCATTCCAAATCACCCAGCCAAGAATCTGCTATCAAATTATGTATTTGAGCTAAAGATTATAAATGCAAACAAATGATGCATACAACCAATTTGAAATTTTTTATCCTTGGAAATATTATGCTCAGAAATAAAATAAGTTAAACTATTTTAATATATATCAAACTTATATGAGAATTATTGCTTTTAAGGAAATAAAAATGTCTTATATTCCATATCTATATAAATATGTGTCTATTTAATTATGTGTACTTTTTTTTGAGATAGAGTCTCAAGCTATCGCTCTGGGTAGAGTGCCATGGCATCATAGCTCACAGCAACCTCCAACTAGGGCTCACGTGATCCTCTTGGCTCACTTTTCTTTCTATTTTTTAGTAGAGACAGTGTCTCGCTTTTGCTCAGGCTGGTCTCAAACTCACGAGCTCAAACAATCCACCCTCCTTGGCCTCCCAGAGTGCTAGGATCACAGGCATGACCTACTGCACCTGGCTGAATCGTGTACTTATTGATGGGTGTGCTATTTGAACAAAACAATAATGTTATTGTACAATAACATTGTACAATATACGTGTATGTTGTCCATGTTAATTTATACATTAGTTAATCATGAAACAAAGATGTATTCAATGTAGGAGTGTGCTTTGAGTTATCAACAATTAAAAATCTCCAAGTCTATAACTTTGAGAAAAAAACTAAAGCACATTTTTAAAAACTGAGCCTTAAAGAGGAATTCACAGTAGTAGTTATAACTTATGTAAATAAGAAAATTAAATAACGCGAAACAAGTTGTTCAGACCTTTGTATGAGGATCCAAAACATGGATTGTGTGAACAGGTTTTTGTCTACATCTACATTTTGTCTATGTCCACACAAAATTCTTTAGCATATTTTGAAGCATGTCTTTCACCGGGATATGATTTTTTTTCTTTAATAAGCAGCATGCATTAATTTAAAGGATAAAAGGAAGGCATTGGTTTGTAAAACACAAAATGAAAGAATTTGAATGTGAATGTCGAGTTCCTATGCCTGTGATATGAGGATTTTTAACTTTGGGTTTTCCTTTCTATTCACAGATTCATTTAATTAAAGATAATGTTTTATCTGTTACCAAAGTCACATCTAACTTCTTGAATAGTTCCATATACCTACAAGCCATACTTAACATTAAATAGAAAGGATAATTGATTACAAGGTCTTGGATAGGAGCCAGTTTGCACATCCAGAGGTGATTTTACAAATACAGCCGTATTTGTAAAATAGACCACAGTTAGGTAAGGAGAGAACACTCAGAGAAACTCCTTGAATGGAGGCAGGTGAGTTTACCAGGAGGTGCTTACATTTTCCCTTTTGTTTTAGAAAAATTTCATAACTTCCACATACAGTTTTTTCATTTATCTATATTTTATTTCAGATAACATTAAATAGCCAGATGTTTCCAGTGCCCAGAAGTCTGTAGCAAGCCTAGAAAACTTAGGACATTTAGTCAACATTGCACTTGCAGAAGATTTAAGGAGAAATATTCATGCAGTGTTGTATCCCAGACAAATATGTTTCTTAAAACATACTGTTATATTTCTTTCCACTGTTTTCTAGAAATACCAGTATTCAAACTGTGCACATTACAATGTAAAAGAGATTTAAATATTTGAAGTAAGTGGTAAAATTTTCTGCTCAAAAGTAAAATCTTCAGCTGTGATACATTAACTAGTATTTTATGTCATTCATATTAATATTGGACACATTGATATGAATCTATGCTCTTCTTTTAATAACCGCAAAGATGTTTCGCCACAGAAAAGCCATCTTCTATGAAACAGCTGCACTCTTTTTGTGAGACTAACACCTTAAATGTGTTGTTAACCACCTTAATCTCTCTGGGTTCCTTCATCCTGTCTCTCTCTCTCTCTCTCTCTCTCTTTCTCTCTCGCTCTCCCATTTCAGTGACAGGAGTCTAGTGGTGGCATCTAAGAAGGATTTGGGATTTGAGAGCATTGAGACCTTTGTATGAGGACCCAAAACACAGACTTTGTGAACTAGTTTTTGTCCACAGTTAAAGTAGGCTGTGAAATGCAGTCCAAAGATGACAGTTTAATCAAACCTTAGCAGTGAAGACAAAATGTTTCAAAGACTATCAACGTGAACAATCAATACTAGTGATCAGATACAAAGACATGGAGGCTTTACCTCATTGACATCAGTGACCTCGAAATTTTCCAAATCATTTACTCTTTTGCTGGACATGAAACAAATGCGGATACATTCTGCAGGAAGCCTTTGAATGGTGTATATGAAGTTACTAGAATACGATCACAAAGTTCAATGTAGATTGATATGTGTCTCTTGAGTCTGCCTTCGATAGGGCTTAATTTACAGATGGCCTCTCTGCCTTAGTGTAAGGAAAGGAATAGGACATTGTATTAGATAGAGTCAGGTATATTTTCTTGTGCCTATCACATTTTGTAGTAAACAGATGATGTTTTCAGAATAAGACAAGTCCCGAGGCATTGAATTTTAAGATGACCTCTGGATCCCAGATAAACAATAGCATTTAACTTTATTTTTGTACCCAATAAAGTAGAGAAATCTGCTGGGGTGTTTTGCATTGTGTTGTGATTTATAGTTTCTCTCATGGAAGTAATCAGATATCAGCACCTTTGTTTGCTTCTTTGGTACCAGACTCTTCCTTCCACCCACTCATTCCCAACACCCAGGCTTCTTGATGCCCTGGTACACCACTGAGTCTTTAATAACCAAATCACTCATCTAGTCCTAGCAGTAACTGTGACATTTGTCCTTTAAAATATCCTAATTAGACTGTCCCCTTAGTCACTTTCATTGTAATTCTCTTGCCTATAATTACATTTTCACATATTAAGATTATTTAAAAAATGTATCTGAAATTTAGAAATAGGCAAAAAATCTTACTGGATATGTGGTCAGTGCAAGCCTAGACTTGACTTTCTCTTGGCTAGGCTATTTTGCATCTTTGTAGGACACATAATTTACAGATTTTTTTTTTTACTAGCCTAGATACAAATAATCTTGGTTACGTGAAATAGAAAATCTCAGAGGTTTCTGTTTTCTTACCCTGTTGTACAGTGATGAGTGTTTTAGTGTTTTACTCAGACATTTGGTCCTCCTACGAAAACCCAAGCTTCTCAAATCTTTTTTGAATTTGTTCTAAGCTCTATTTCTTTCGTGAATTAAATAGTTAAAATAAAATCTCACAAGTTGTATTCATGTTATATTTACATGTGCAATAATTTTAAAATTTTATCCTTTAAATATTACATTAAAAATAAGGGGTTAAAATTACATCTTTTAACATTTATATTCGAACAACTTTTACTCATTAAATTATTATGTCAACACTATGAGAACAGTGTGAAATTGTTTTATCTTCAAATATTCCAGCATTTAACATACATTAATAGATACATATTAGTCTTAGCAGGTAAATGACTAAATTTATTAAGTACAATGTAAGATGAGTATAGTATCAAATAGATAGTTATATTTATCAATGAGGCGTACACTGTACAAAGATCCTGTGCTCAGTTCTAGGTATCATAACACTCCTTTAGTGATATAGTGAAAGTCTACCTAACTACAATAATGTCAAGATCATGGTTCATGGCCATTATCTCAGCACTCTGGGAGGCCAAGATGGGTGACTTGCTTGAGCTCAGGAGTTCAAGTCCAGCCTGAGCTAGAGAGAGACCCTGTTTCTAAAAATATAAAATAAAAAATTAGCTGGTTGTTGTGAGGGCTCCTGTAGTCCCAGCTACCTGGGAAGCTGACGCAGGAGGATGGCTTGAGGTTGACGTAAGCTAGGCCAATGACATAGCACTCTACCCAGGGCAATAGAGTAAGCTTATCTCAAAAAAAAAAAGGAAAAGAATTAATAAAAAGTAAAAAACATATGTAGCAAGAATGTGGTTAATGTTTTGTTAGAAATGCATAGCCACAGAATAGTGGGTATGTGCACTGTGGTATTTGCATGTGTTCATGAAAGGGACTGTTATTTAGCAGACCACTTACATACGAATATAGACAAATTCAATTTTCTACTTGCTTCATTAATCCTTACTTATTTTTTATAATCTAAAACAGAGGTGTCCAACCTTTTGGCTACTGAGAACCACATTGAAAGAAGAGGGGTTGTTTTGGGCCACATATTAAATGCACAAACACGTAAGGAAAACTGTTGATTTCCAAATGACATGAAATGGTTCAAGTTGCTTACCTGACTTCTAAACAACATTAAATGCTTATGTGACTTCTAAATAACATTAGCGTCTAAGGTGGTTATTGATAATCACTGCCTGGTCAGGTCACCAGCAGCACGTGTAACATCTGATGTTGTCAGTTCCACTCCCGTTGGAAGAAAACACACTGGAAGCCGCTCACCTCTGTAAACTGAAGCCACACGTGCATACAAACAGCAAGAGCAGATGTTTATTCTGTGTGAACTTCAGACACGACATTGTCTTCTACAAAGTTCACATTCAAGAACATGTAATCAAGTTCCACCAAAAATATCACAATAAAAAACTTATGTTTATGATTTTTTCTTGGGTCACATTCACAGCCATCCCAGGTCAATTGTGGCCCATGGGCCACGGGTTGGATATCTCTGATCTAAAATAAATGACAATGAAATCAATATTGGGGATATTTTATTCCATATCAAATGTACTGCTAAAATAAGTATGAAAATTGCTACTTAGTTTTATAAATGCTGAGCATATTGTTCATGATATTCTGAAGTACAAATGTTAATTACACATATTACTATTAATGAAGTAAAATAATCTCACATGCTAATGATGTATAGAAGCACAGAAAGTATTATGTGCATTATTCAAATACTGAGAATTATGTATAGATGACTGAATATTATTTCACTTCTTATATAAAATATTCAGTTCTATTAAAATGATTATTCCACAAAACTTTATATGACATTGTCATCTTTTATTGAAATATACTATGAAGAATATTGACTGGGAAAAGTCAATGCAAACTTGATGGTTAACCAGTGCAGAAAACACAGGAGTTGGACATTAAATTGTCAAAGTCATCCTACAAAAAGTGCTATATAAGCCATTGCTGCTATCCCTATGATCGCCTTCCACAGTCTCCTCTTGGGAACCTGTGCACCAATGTCTGTGCCTAATCCACCTTTCAAAGCCATTTTGGAGCTTTGTCTTTCAAAGCCATTTTGGAATTCTTTTTTTCTGGAATGGCTATCAGAGCTGTCATAGCATAAGGTCTAACAATTAAGTTTGTGAATTCAAGCTGGAAAAAGTGCTCCATACCTCATTGTTGAAAATCATTAGTCATCTTCAAAGGACTTCCCTTGGCCATCTGGTGACCATAGGGATACTCGGCAATGAGCTATGTAGCACTTTTTGTAGGATGAGTTCAAGAACGTCATTGTCTGACCTTGTAAATTCACAGGTACTCTCCCATGTTAGCAACTGTGGGTAGGACTTCATAGCAGAGGAAATATGTATTCCTAATAAACATATGAAATTAGATATTTGACCTTAATAGTGCAAAGGAAATGCTTTTAAGAATTAATCTGAGATTCAATTTTATATCAACTTAATTAGAATAAAACTCTCAAAAATAAAAATGAAATATGCCAACAATGAACACTGGAAAAAGTGGATTCTAAAGGTATGAGGGAGTAGAAATTGGCACAATCACTTTGGAAAACTGGCACTAACTGCTGAAGTTGGTCATTCATATGCCTTATGATTAAGACTTCAACTTTTAGGTATATGTATAAGAAAAACTCTTGCACATGTCAATAGGAGATATGTAAAGGCTATTCAGGGCAGTACTATTCAATAGAAAAAACCTAGAGAACAACAAGTCTGCAGCTGAAGAGAGTGAATACGTACACTGTGGTCTAGTCACACAATAGAATGTTTTAAACAGCAAAAATAATGAAGTAAGGCAGCGCCTGTGGCTCAAAGGAGTAGGGCGCCAGCCCCATATGCCAGAGGTGGTGGGTTCAAACCCAGCCTTCGCCAAAAACTGCAAAAAAAAAAAGTACAGTGGCATATAACTACTGTAAGAAGCTTCATTATGTCTGATTAAATTTTATGGGTTTTGGCCGGGGCTGGGTTTGAACCTGCCACCTCCGGCATATGGGACCGGCACCCTACTCCTTGAGCCACAGGCGCCGCCCCATGTCTGATTAAATTTTAAAATGTCCCCCAAAAAGATTTTTTTTTATTGTTAGGGATTCATTGAGGATACAATAAGCCAGGTTACACTGATTGCAATTGTTAGGTAAAGTCCCTCTTGCAATCATGTCTTGCCCCCATAAAGTGTGACACACACCGAGGCCCCACCCCCCTCCCTCCTTCCCTCTTTCTGCTTTTCCTCCCCCCCCCCCCCGCATAACCTTCTAACCCCAGTGAGAATGGCCCACATCACAAAATCTCAAAACTGCAGATGCTGGCGTAGATGTGGAGAGAAGGGAACACTTTTACACTGCTGGTGGGACTGAAAACTAGTACAAACTTTCTGGAAGGAAGCATGGAGAAACCTCAAAGCACTCAAGCTAGACCTCCCATTTGATCCTGCAATCCCATTACTGGGCATCTACCCAGAAGGAAAGAAACCCTTTTATCATAAGGACACTTGTACTAGAAGGTTTATTGCAGCTCAATTTACAATCGCCAAAATGTGGAAACAGCCTAAATGCCCACCAACCCAGGAATGGATTAACAAGCTGTGGTATCTGTATACCATGGAATACTATTCAGCCATTAAAAAAATGGAGACTTTACATCCTTCGTATTAACCTGGATGGAAGTGGAAGACATTATTATTAGTAAAGCATCACAAAAAATATTGTTTTATCAGTATAATAGCATTTAATCTAATGTTACATATTTTTCAGAATTACATGTAGACATAAGCATTCTATCAGGAAGAAAAGCAGAAATAATTAATAGAAAATGTACGTAGATGCAGATTTTTATAGGAGTCCTAATTTTTATTTAGCATTTTTGATTTGTATAATAACATTAATAAAAATAAATGAAAATATAATAAGAAGTAGTGTTTGTTAAGGATTCTTAAACTGTTCATAATGATAAGAAAATCAAAGTTGATATTAAAATTCTCTTAATTGGTTTGGGGATTGCTCTACATGTCTATGCCAAGAACCACTATAAAATTGGGTAATATGTATCAATTACACACCAGAGTTTTATTCATAAATTATTTCACCACTTACATCAAGTTCTGACTTAAAGACATGTTTTCACCTACCTCTCTATTGTTTAATATAGAAATTTAAATTTATGTTTTCATTTTAACAACTTATTTCAAATTGCAGTGCTCATATGGGAAACCCAAATGTATAGTACTTCCATAAATGAACAAATTCAGTATTTATTTGTGATTGCATGTGTTTATCATGGCTATATAATAGGTTTATGTTTATATAACATTCAGATTATATTTTTAACAGTCAGTAAATATGTCCATGAGCTATCTAACATCTCAATACTTTGATCATGATAACTGAGTTGGATTAATTTTAAATTGCCATACCAAAATCATGTTAAAACAACTTGATTTATTCATCTGTCAATGAACTAATCTCTTTAGTGTGAAAGGCATATAAACTCACATTACTATTCAACTTTGAACCCTGTGTTCTGGAATTAGGGAATCATGGGTCATATTGGTGTCAGGAATGGAATTCCAATATCACAATAAGAAAATCCATAAAAATAAGTTATGGAAATATTAAAATAAATGTGGTACTTTTGCTTAGGAGTTTCACAAAATTCATTTTTAGTATTGTTTACAACGCATAAAGTCTCTTAGTATTGTCTTTACCTAACATGGAAAATAAACAGTGTTTATTATGAGCAAAGGCTCTTCAGGTGGTGCATGCATAAGAGACACAAAGGAGAAATAATCCCATTTTTCAAGGTGCCTTCCGGCAGGAAGGCAGGACTGAAGCTAATCAAGGAAGCATGTGTCATGAGGTTTATTTAAAGAACAAATTAATTACAAAAACAAAAAAAGGTGTACTGTTAGAAAGAATAACACAAATATATATTTGTTCCACTAATTTTTTTTTTTTGAGACAGAGTCTCACTTTGTCACCCTGTAGAGTACTATAGCGTCACAGCTCACAGCAACCTCAAACTTGATTCTCTTACCTCAGCCTCCCAAGTACCTGGGACTACAGGCCCCCACCACAATGCCCAGCTATTTTTGGTTGCAGTTGTCATTGTTGTTTCACTGGCCCAGGCCGGGTTCAAACCCACCAGCCTCAGTGCATTGGCCAGCGCCAGTAACCACTGTGCTACAGGCGCCGAGCCTTGTTTCACTAATTTTATGCCCTATTTTGCTAGAACATTTCTTTTTAAGTAATATAATGTATTCGATATAAAAAGAGGGACGGAGGGAGGGGGGTGGGGCCTTGGTGTGTGTCACACTTTATGGGGGCAAGACATGATTGCAAGAGGGACTTTACCTAACAATTGCAATCAGTGTAACCTGGCTTATTGTACCCTCAATGAATCCCCAACAATAAAAAAAAAAAAAAAAGAAATGGAATTTATGAAGACCTAGTACATTGATGGAAGAACTTGTTTTTTGGAGAACTGTCATGTCCTTCCTTGGGTATTGTCTTTGGTCTTTGTTCTTGGAGTATCATTATGCAGGGAAATTTGCACAGATATTCATATATATAGCTATATTCAAATTATATGCAAATATATATAGACAAATATTTTTAAAGCGTGGATACCCTACCATGTCAATATACATACGTCTTTTCCTTGCACAAGAGATACCACATACATTTGAATCAGGTATGTAGCCTGTTAAGAGGCCAGTATTTCTTGTTAATTAGAAGCAGATTAAGATTCCCTTTAGATTTCCTGTCATGGTATATTTTCTAGAAAAAAATTATAAAGTAAGTTTCCTCACACATATTTAGAAAAATACTATTCTAGTTTTTCTGCTTTCTTCTTTTCAAGGGAACAAGAAAGAAGGTCATGATAACAGAGCTCTGGGTAATTAACCAATTGATCATTCAGCTTCATTGTCAACATCTCTATAGTCAAATGTAGGGGAAAAAGCTGGTGGCTTCCATCTGAGGAGCGCACTGCTTGTGTTGTGACTGAGTTCCATCTGGGTAAGCAGCCAGATTATAACAATCTTGGAAAAGCTTGCAGCTTTCTCAAAAAAGCCTCAGGTACTTTTTTTTGCAAAACCCAGGGCTTTTCTAAGATTTGTTTTCTCAGGTTGGTTTGTCTCAAACTCATTTTTTCTGGAGCCTGCTAACAAGAGTTAAAGAATCAGAATGAAGTTTGTTTTTGGCAAGTAACTCAGAAAACATGATGGCAACTAGTGGATATTTATTTCAGTGTAGCTGTATACATTTTTATAAATTTGTGGGAGGTTTTTAGAAACGTTTTACTCACATAGAAATGTGAGTAAATTTTTTTATTAGATCATAACCATACGATTACTGCAATCATTACTGCAATTATGGGGTACAATGTGCTGATTTTATATACCAATTTTTATTTCAAAATATTAAAGGGATTTAAATGTTTTTATTACCTGGATACATTTTATAATGCTTAATTTGAGCCTTTCAGTATGCCCTTCCTTGGGCATAGATGACAAACAGACTGTAAAAAAAATTGGCTATCATTATTATTATTCCTATTATTATTATTGTTTCATTACCTCAGATGTTGTGTCTGTGACCATCTGTTTTACTTATATATGTTACTTAAATATGTCCTTTTCAATATATTTTTGTATTTTCTTTATATAGTCTCTTGTTTTGTTTAGTCATTGTTTTGTTTTAGTTCTAAAAGAATATTGTAGGATTAAAATACTGGTCAAAAATATTTTCTTACCACAGTAAATACATTATTCTCTTGTTTTCAAGTTTTCATTGTTGCTGTTATTAAGTTGTTTTCAGTCTGAGTGTTATTTTGGCAAGTAATCTTTGTTGTTTTTTTTCTATTATAAAGTTTTTTTTTTCCTTTTAGAATTTAGCAATTTAATTCTGTTGTATTAGAATTTGGGTTTTCTTGGGCAGATTTTGAGATTCCTGCATTTAAGGACTTTTGTATACTATTCTAGATGGGTCTTATTATTTTTATTGAATAGTGCACTTTTCCTCATTCTTTAAATAATCTTCAGAAAATCTGTTTATTACTATCTAAGGACTTATCATACAAGACCTCACGTTTACAAACCTCTGTTTTATATTGCACAACCTTTGTTTCCCTGAGGAACATTCTAGTTACTGCTTTTCCTGTGTAGCGAGCTTCTATTCCTAAATTCTTTCTTCAACACTGCCAATGTTTTTTTTTTGGTGCATTTACTGAATTTCATAATTTACATGTTTTGGATTTTTTTTTTGATACTATAAATTCTATAGGTACACTTTTATATTACTTATGTTTTTATGTAATAATGTTGTTATTTTTAGGTGAACTTTTAATATGTATATTTATTAAGCATAGGTATCTTATATTCTATACATGATAAATGTTTTAAAGTTCAATATTCTTTAAAAACTGAATTGTGGTGTTCATTATTTCTTTTGTTTCACCCCTGATAGATTGACTTCTGTGCATTCTTTTAAAATGCAGGGAGTGAATATTCCTTGAAATTTTGTCTTTGGGAAATGTTTAAAGCCTAAAGAATAACTGAGATTACTTCTTCCTGTCACCTGGGGGCATTATAAACTTAGAATTATTTAAAATATTATATTTGAGGCATCTTTTGGACACCATGCATAGATGAAGTTGCTCTCTGGGATACAAACCTAAATATAGGCTGATTCTGAATGTAAAACTTTAACATTAAAAAAATATATTTGGAAGTGTTCTTCATATTTAATCTGTCATGTTTCTTTATAGCATGCTTATCAAAAGCTTAATACATCTTAGCAGATAAACCACACTGGCAAGGGGCAACATGTATTTTATTTTGTCTCTAATTCTCAATATCATAGTCTCATTTTGTCACAAAAACAGTAAAAACTGTAATTGCCAAAATGTTATAGGGAGTAATTCAGCATTTTAAAATTAGCAAATAAAGAATAAACTATTTTTTTCTTCTCAACTAATTTTGTTCATCATCAACATAAAATTCTGTTCTTGCAAACTACAAATGAACATGTATGATCAAAGGTTAATAATTAATAGAATATTCTTTCAATAGTGATCTAAAAGGTAACATACACCCCAATGTTTCTGAGATTATTGTATCAATCAGAAAACAAATTGGTATTATTACATTAAATTACATTTAGCCTACAGCTACCTCTGCATCTTGAGTCCATACATAACAGACCGCAACTTAACAAATATCAGTCTCAGTATCTCACAGCAGCTGGGCTGCAGCCAATCATAGCCTGAACGTTTCAGATGACATCCATATAAAGTAAATGTCTCATCACACTGTGCCCAAACACTGAGCTGTGACCAAACTGTTTCTACACTACATGTATCATTTCTATTTTCCTTCTGTACATCCTGCCTTCTTGTGTTGCGTGGTGAAGCTCCCTGAATCTCATCTGCCTCAGAGTGCTGCCTGATTCATGAATTGGTTTTTGCTTAAACTCCGCTAGATTTAATTCGTCTACATTTTTTCTTTTAAGAGAATATTATTCTATCCTCATTTTTTAATAGGAAACATTGAATTAATTACAGAAAATATAACAGTATCTACAAACAGTTCTAGAATGTATATAGGTATTTTACTATAGTTATTTCAAATGTTACCTATTCTATAATAAGCAAGAAGGCATTTTTATTTCAGAATACTAAAAGGATACAAATGTTTTGGTTACTTGGATTGCTTTTGTACTTCTTGAGTAAAATTTATAAGTGTGCCCTTCACCCAGTTAGTGTACATTGTGCCCATTAGGATTAATTTCATCCATCTCCACCTCCCTCTCCCACCTGCTTGATTCCCATTGAGTTTCAGTTTCATCTGAGAGGATGGGTTAGTTCCAATTTAATAGTGAGTAGAAGTGGTGTTTATTTTTCCATTCTTGTGGTACGTCACATAGGAGAATGGTCTCCAGTTCCATCAAGTTTGTTACAAAAGGGGTCAATTCATTTTTTATGGCTGAATAGGACTCCACAATATTCATATACCATGTTTTATTAATCCAATAATCCATTTTATTAATCCAATAATCAATGGGCACTTAGGTTGATTTCCACATCTTTGTGATTGTGAATTATGCTACAAAAACCATTCTAGTGCAAATGTCTTTTTGATAAAATGTAGAAGACAAAACATAATCAAAATTTCTCACCACTCACTGATAACATTAATTCAGGATGGATTATAGACTTAACTCTAGGGTATGAAACCATAAGAATTCTACAAGAAAATGTTGTAAAACCTCTTCTAGATATTGGTCTAGGCAAGGAGTTTATGAAGAGGACCCCAACAGCAATCACAGCAACAACAAAATAAATAAATAGGACTTGATTTAATTAAAACAATTCTGGGTGGTGCCTGTGGCTCAAAAGAGTAGGCTGCTTGCCCCATATGCCAGAGATGGTGGGTTCAAACCCAGCCCTGGGCAAAAACTGCAAAACAAACAAACAAACAAACAAACAAAAAAACTCTTCTGCATAGCCAAGAAAACAATCAACAGAACAAATAGACATCAACATAATGGGAGGAAAAATTCACATGCTATATAGCTGATAAAAAGCTAATCTCACAATCTCAACCAAATAGGCATGAAAAAAAATTTTAAAAAGAAACAATCCCCTTAAAAGGGGCAAACCAAGTTAACAGAAGCTTTTTAAGAGAAGATAAATTAATGGCTAATAAAATATGAAAAAATGCTAAATATCATTAATTATCAGAGAAATGCAAATCAAAACCACAATGAGAGGTCACCTAATACCAGTGATGATGACATTTATCATAATGTCCTAAAACAACATATGCTACATATGCAACTGAGTGTTAAATGTTTTTTTTTTTCTTTCTTTCTTTCTTCTGTCAGGGCTGATTGCCAGATGCACAAACACACAGACACAAAATGTTTAGAATTGTACTAACGATTCTTGGATGACTTTGAGAAATAAAGAATGCAATTGGCTATTAGAAAATACAAAGATTAAAATTTCCTCAAAAGTATATTTTTATTTTAAAAACTGGGCAGCTGCAGCCAAGTTTTAAAGTAAATAGATCTCAGTTGATTGGTTAAATTAAATTGGTTACATAGGAGTTAATAATTCTCATTTCGTAGTTCATAAAATGTGCTTACATTTGTGTTTGTGTCGTAGAATAAATCTAATATGTGATTGAATTTTTTTTGTTGTTGTTGTTGTTGGTTTTTGTTTTTTTTTTTTGCAATTTTTGGCAGGGACTGGGTTTAAACCCACCACCTCCGGTATATGGGGCCAGTACCCTACTCCTTGAGCCATAGGCACCAGATTTCTGGTTTTAGCTAGCAAATTCATTTTTCAGTAAGATGAAAAAATGACATGATCACATGTGGTATGGGAGGAATTATAGTTTCAAAATACTTGTTATACCAATGTTATAAGGACATATAAAGGGGAAAGCTTAAAAAAAGTATATATCTGAACTACTACATTCTAAATGACTATTGTAGGACATTCTGAAGTCAGTGAGTACCTAATTGATTTCCCTGATTCAGCCTTAAAGGGAGTCTTGGGGCTAGTTTGTAAGTGTAGTCTTGCTCTGCAGACATCCTAAAATCATAAGTATCTAAAATATCACCCATTCCAAAGAGCTCAAGTAATAAAATGAGATTATCAGATAATAAAATGGATTTAGTATTTTATGTTTTAAAGATTTATTCTATGCAAAAAACCCAGAAGTGTAATATTTTAGTTTTCAATAATTTTAATTATTAACAAAACACATATGAATAAAAATAATATAATAAAATACAGTAGATAACATAGTAAATAAAATATATAATTATATATTTTTTGCTGCCTATTCCATGGTTATGTATTCTTGGGTATCATCTCATATATCATTTTCTCCACTTGATAATTTTGTGACTTCAATGTGCTGAAACGTGTGAATAGGACACATGTTTCTTTATTGCCATCTTCAATAGGGGCAAAAGTTTAAACAATGCTGGCAGTTTTATATTTTTTGGCTGTTTGGTTTTTTTGCTTATATTGAGTCAATAGATATTTGCAAAATCCTGAATCTAAATCAGGGAGCATTGTAACATAAAAGAATGTTTATTACGGGTGGTATATGGCAATTTGATGTGAAGTTCAGCCTGATATTGATCAAGTTACTTAATTTCTTTTACTATAATTCAGGGATAGCAATTATGGTACTTGTGATCTCACACATTTTCTCTGAAGTAAATGTAAAGAGCCTATAAATTATTTAAAGGTGATGAAGCGAAATTATTATTTCTAATGATATTATGTTAATTAAAATATGTGTGTGGGGGCGGCGCCTGTGGCTCAGTGAGTAGGGCGCCGGCCCCATATGCCGAGGGTGGTGGGTTCAAACCCAGCCCCGGCCAAACTGCAACCAAAAAATAGCCGGGCGTTGTGGCGGGCGCCTGTAGTCCCAGCTGCTCGGGAGGCTGAGGCAAGAGAATCGCGTAAGCCCAGGAGTTGGAGGTTGCTGTGAGCCGTGTGACGCCACGGCACTCTACCGAGGGCCATAAAGTGAAACTCTGTCTCTACAAAAAAAAAAAAAAAAAAAAAAATATGTGTGTGTGATTTATTTCTTTGTCTAAGCTTTTTCTAGAGATTAACCAGATTACATCAGCACAAGCTATTTGGAATCAAGCTGATTCTGTTCCTCTACGTCAATCACCCACTCCAGGCCAACTTACTTTCTGCTAATAACACAGTGCTGGTGTCTACACATGACTATTTCATATACGGTTATCTGACTGTTATCTATGGGCATTTGTGTTTAAAACTTCTGCCTTAGATTCACAAACTCTTCCCAGCTATATCTTAGATTTCATAAAATAATATATTTAGCCAATATTATGCATGATCCTTATAAAGTTACGTTCACCAAACAATGATTTAACATTTGCTTCTGGTTTTTATTCTGAGTTGTTATGTGCATTTTAAAAACTCCTTAAGCATTAATTAAAATTGCAAAGTCAGTAATGAATATTTTTTAATCTTTCCTTGTCATTCTCAAACTTTATATAAAAAAAGCTTTGCGGGAAATCTGATTTAGTTATAGAAAAAATTCATATGTGATTATTTTAAATGGATCCTTGGAAAAATGGGGGCTGTATAATTTTAAACCTTCTATTTTTGATACTATCCTTAGAAGAGAACTCTAAAAATATTAAACACAGAGTTTTCTCTGTTGTATGATTATTAATTCGTGTGTCTGTATTTTATTTTTTCTTTTGTGTCTGCATTTAAATTCTATTTAATTATCCAGTGTGGGAGAGGAAAAATAGAGAAGAGAAGGAAAAAAATGAGAGAGGAAAGAAGGGAAGAAAGGAAACTAGGAAGAAGGGAAAAGAATAACATAAAAATTACATTATTTCCTTTAACATGAAGTTCATACTTTTTTTGAAAGGATAATTGTCTTTTCTTAAAAAATAAGTTAACTTCTTCATTGTGGGTGTTTAAATCTGAGTTTACAGATTTACAAAGAATAATATAATTATTAACTCTGGAAGAAAATCAAAGATTTGCTCTCACATTCATATTTTACCCAGAAAGTTTGACCCAAACTGCAAGCAAAACTGACTTGAACAAGTGAGAAATAAACCTTTAAACCCTTCATGTTTAGATTCCACTGAAAGTTTTCTGTTATTCATCCAATAGTCTTTAAATCTACCAAGCTTTAAGCAACACCTTCAATTATCATTTATGTCCAGAGGAATTGCAATATATTGGGGTTTCATTGTTAATCTTGTTACAATACCGTCTTCCTTATATAAAAAGGCAAATTTAAATTTATAAATTTTAACTTCACGACTTTCACGAAGAAGTGAAAAAGAACTTTTCTGTCATCTTGGGAATCATTTTATTTGCTTGAGAATCCTGTTGCAGTGCAATTCTGAAATTTCATCCTTCAGTGCGTGGATGTTAATTATCTGTGACACACAAATTAGCAATTAGCGATCATTAGCAATAACCTTAAATGTGTAATATATATTGATGCTGTTGAAGTCGTTTTTATAGCCATGTTACTCAAACAGAATTCACTGGTAATATTTCACTGACTTTAAAGCATACTTTTTTTTAATGGTTTGGGATTCATTGAGGGTACAAAGAATTAGGTTACACTGATTGTATTTTACATAGAGTCCCTTTTATAATTGTGTCATACTCCCAAGAGGTATGCCATGCAAGGTGACCCTCATCCCTTTTCCTCCTCCCGTCTTCCCACTCCCTCATTCCCCTACCCCCCACAATGTAATAGATCATCTACTCCCTTCATATTAGAATTGAGTGCACTGGATTCTTGCTTCTCCATTCTTGTGATGCTGTACTGAGAAGAATGTGTTCCACCTCAATCTAGGTTAATACAAAAGATGTAAAGTCCCCCACCTTTTTAATAGGTGAATAGTATTCCCTGATACCACAGATTGTTAATCCATTCCTGGGTTGGTGGGCATTTAGGTTGTTTACACATTTTGGCAATTATAAAGTGAGCTGCGGTAAATAGTCTAGAGCAAAGTCTTTATGAAAAAATATATGTTTTTATTCTGGGTAGATGCCCAGTAATAGGATTGCAGGATCAAATAGGAGATCTAATTTGAGTTCTTTGAAGAATCTCCATATTTCCTTCCTGTAAGGATGTATTAGTTTGCGGTCCCATCAGCAGTGTAAAAGTGTTCCCTTCTCCACATCCACGAAAGCATCCTTACCTTTAGGATTTTGTGATATGTTTTATTTATTTATTTATTTATTTGCACAGAGTATGGCTACAGTGCCATGCCCTCATCAACATCATAACTCACAACTACCTCAAACTCTTGGACTTACGTGATTCTCAGCCTCCCAAATAGTTGGTACTGCAGGTGCCCACCCCAATGCCAGCTAGCTTTTCTATTTTTTGTAGAGACAGGATCTTGCTGTTGCTCAGCCTGGGTCTCTTACTCCTGAAATCAAGCAATCCATTTAAAATATCTTTCAAAAGACAATACATATAATTTATAAACAACTAAAAAATAAAAACATTTGAGTGTTTATAAATAACCAATGTTAATGAGCTAAAAGATTTTAAGTGTTTACCTTTTTTATTATAGGATAAGATGTGGTAACAATAGGAGCCCAAATATTATTTGTTTTTTTGTACTCTCCCTATGAAAATATTTATAGAAACAAAATAATAGACAGGAAAACTCAGCAGAGCTTGAAAATCTCAAACAGCAGTGATCATGGTAATGAACCATTGAAATCTATCCTTGAATGGGGTGATCTATGTATGAAGAGATGCTAACGTTGTTAGTTTAAAAAATTCAGTTATATCCATTTCTGATTGATGTATGGTAATATAATTCATATTAATTAATAAAATAGACATGTTTCTTTTTAAAAATTTACTTAAAATTTGAAAGCCTCTCAATGCTACTGAGTGCACTAGCTTTTACTGCCAGACAATACATCACCAGGAAAAAAAGTCAACCAAATGACTTTTCAGAGCAGACAACAAAAAGCTTTTATAAACACATTAATGACAGAAATAATGTTTTTCACTCAGTATGTACTGAAGCATAATGAAGTTAGGTCTCCAAAACAAAATATATTTTCCCGTAGGGAAAAACAATCATTTAAACAACCAGTGATACGTTACTTAGCGCCCTGACATGTTATGATGAGCTTCTTCAAAGCATACTGATCTTACTTATCTGACAATAAAAAAATGCATGTAGAAAAAGAACAAATATATGTATGTATATGTGTTTATGTGTGTATGTGTATGTATATATGTATATATAAATATAAAATATATTTATATATAAAATTATATGTATGTATAAATATATTTTATATGTATATGTATATGTATATAAATATATGTAAATATACATATATAAATATATAATATATAATTGTATAAATGTATTACATATGTATATATATATAATTTTATTCATCCTGGGAAATATTTGCCCATCAAGTGCTTCAGTTTTTTTGGTGTTTAACATACACTCACAATCAAAATATGTCTGCATAACAAATGTTAAAATATATTCTTATATTTGTTTTAAACACATTTACTTGGGGATATAAGCAACGTTCTTGACATGTATTACAGACTACGTTATTCATCTCGGATCCAAATTTTGGCATATGCTATCCTTTTAGTATAAAAATATCTTGAAAATTTCATAATGATTTTTACGTTCTACAAAAATGAGCATCTATCTGTCCATTTGAGAAAACTATTACAATTTTTTTTCTTAATTTTTGCAATGACCATAAAAATGCAACAGAGTTAAGATTAACCATTTATTTTATGGAGATAGAAAGTAATTTGCACATCATTTAATAAACAAAGGTATCCTTAATATTTACCTACAAATAAGACCAAATAACCTGCATTCTGAATTACATAACTTGTGAGCATAAAATCATGAGAGTCTCATCTAATTAAACAGAGTACTTAGATTCCAAAGAAGAGAAGAAAAATTAATGTTGAATGCTTAATGACTGATAAATTATATGTTCACATTATATTTTTTTCTTACAAGTGGTCAAAACATTGCCAAAAATTCTCAAAGGCTCATTAAAACACCTAAAGAACAAATTAATAGTGAAAAGCAGGTCAAAGTAAGGTTACATTGTAATTTTTGTTAAAACTTCCATTAATATCAGTTATAAAAAGTTAGACTTTTTAAAAATAAACTAACTGATTTTTAGAAAAAAATAAATGACAAATTTTGAGCGGATAAGTAAAAAATAAAATACTTAAATGGTATGAAAAGTCCATGCACAGACATTCTTTTTGCTCAAGCTCTAGGTAGGAAAAAAACTACATGGTTAAGTATAATCAAATAAATAAACAATTAATTAAAATAAATTTTTAAAAATACAATTTGAATCCATGCTCCATGTCTTTTAAAGTAATTCTCTGGCACTTTGGACATCTGTTAATCTTTTAACTTTACTAGATTCCTTGGGCCTATGATTATTATTATTATTTTTTTTTTTTTGAGACAGAGTCTTACTTTGTCACTCTCGGTAGAGTGCGCTAGTGTCATAGCTCACAGCAATCTCTAACTCTTGGGCTCAGGTGATTCTCTTGTTCAGCCTCCCTTGTAGCTGGGATTAGAGGTGCCCACCATAATGTCTGGCTATTTTTAGAGAAGGGGTCTCACTCTTGCTCAGACTGGTCTCAAACTCCTGAGCTTAGGAAATCCCCCAGCCTCAGCCTCCCACCATGCTCAGCCAGGCCTATTATTTTGATTGTGTCTGACTCACTTTAAAGTAATTTTGAATAAATTAACTTTTTTCTACAAACAAAAGAGGTTAGGATTTCAAGCATTCTAATCCGAAATATACAATTCATGAATCTTCAGTTTTTGAAAGACCCAGTTGGTTGTCTTAGTCAAGAGTGGATAGACACACTATTAAATACTGCGATCTAAATCTGTGCCTAAGGATTTACTGAATAAGGGATGTAAGAAAAAAAATGCCTATTGATAAAAAGAGCGTGTCAAACAAATGACATTTATTACATAAAGGATTCCAGTCCTAGTTTGCCAATAAAGTGTAAGAATTTAGCAAGCCCAGCAAAAGCCTTCTGAGTGGTGTTCTCATTTCCTGAATTCCATTTGCTTCAGTGCCCCAGAACTTCACACTCATGAAAAGTTGCTTATTAGAGGACTTGAGGACAGAAAGAAGGGACTTCCATAAGCTTACAACAGAAGGTGAAACAACTGTTTTCATGCTTCATTGCTAATTAATGTTTATTGTGGACAGAATTTAGTCTAAGTATTATTTTCACTGTGGCATGTCCCTTCCTGGTGATACATGCCAAAGAAGGAATATAGCTCTTACCTTTTTTCTAGCTCTGAAGCTACAGACTTTCTTCTAAATAACCTAACAATTCCAAATCTTGTTCAAAGCTCTTTTCAACAGGCCCCCAGGGCAACAGATTTTATATCTCTTCAAGATCGTGAGACTGAAAAATGGCACACATGACCAGAATATGTCTGTAGAGTAGAAGTGAGAATGCCTTTTACCTCCCTGTTTGAAATGTATAACTGGATTATCGAATGTATGTATTAATATGTATTAATGCCCAGTAGTGTTTAGGAATTTTTAGAAGCTAAGAGGAAGTCAGAGAGATTAGTGGTAGGCTATGAACCTACTAACCCAGATTTTAACAAAAGCAGCTTCCAGTATTAAAATCTGAAATAAATGTACTAAAATTAAATTTTAAATAGTCATACCCAGAGCAAGATAGAAATTATTAGTAGGTTGTTCTAAATGTCTGTGTATTGTTTTTTCTGTGGGCATTTTATAGCACTAATTGTGGTTCTAGAATTTGAAATAATATGTTCTTCACATGGTCTTTGCAATTCAAGCTAACTATTAAAATGCAACCAAAGAAATAACCATCTATTCAATGGGGTAGGACAAATTGACTCTGCTGGTAATTTAAAAATTCTGTGTTGCTCTGAAAAGTGGACTTTTGTAAGAGATTTTAGCATAATTTTGATTATTCATAACTAACCTTTAGTTGGACTGATTTGGAATCTATAGTGGGATATGATTGCACAGGCTACACATTGACGTTCTAGATTAAAATAATTGTCCAGAGGATTTTGCAGTTGAAATAACTTCAAAAGTCATTGGATCAAGCCAATTTTGAAGGAGTATCCAACCCTAAGACTAATTGACATTATATTCCCTTGTCAAATAAAAAAATCAAGCTCTAGACTTAGGTAAGGAGAAGCTGTATGTAAAAGAATTAATTCAAAAAATGGGGAAGGGACAGAGAGTGAGATCAGTAAGACTTTTGGTGGTTAGGCAGAAAAGGAATTTTCTTTTATAAGGAGGAATAAACCTTCCTCACAATCCAATAATAATAATAATCCATCTGTCAGGAAACTATTTATTTTCCATTTTGACTATGGCAAAGTATTTTTATGTCAGGCTAATACTACTGGACCAGCCTTTGTAATGTTTTGCAAACATGTGACTTGATATGTCATTTCTAAAAGGGGAGTTGATGGCCAGGATGAGAGTTAGGAAGAGAGCAGCAACAGCCTAATGCTTCCTGATCTATTCAACAACTGGGGAAAATCTCACCAATGTTCCTATTCTGACAGATTCTGGCAGCTGAACTTGGTCGCCATGGCACTGCTTGTGTACCTCCTGCTGGAGAATGGGAGAAATCAAAGGAAGACTCTGGGTAATATGATTCCGAAGCACACCCAGGGGACCAAGGAACTACTGCTGTCAAATACAGGAGGCCCTACTCTATTACAGACAGGAGATTTTGAGCAGAAGTTTATTTAAATCCCAAAGCACAGACAAAACTGTTGGAAATGGAAAGGCCCAATAAGCCAACAGGCTGAGTTAACCGGCCCAGTGGAGTGTAGAACGTGGCCACTATGGGCAGAAGCCGTGAATTCTGGCCTTTATGTCAGGGTGATAAATTTTACTTCTTTTTAAATATCTCTATCAAAACCTTGGCCCAGATAAATTGTAAATCAATTGCCCAAGGTAATTTACTTATTCTGAGTCTGATGTTTGCGTAGGGTAATTTTGTTTCCTGAAAGAGAACACAGCCTGCTTGCCGTTTCCTGACTTACTTGGCAAGCAGGAGAAAAACATCAGGTCAGTGGCCAGGGATGCAGCTGCAATAGCAAAGGTGGGGCGGCAATTTAGAGGGGACAGGGAAAAAGGATGAAAAGCTTTACCCTCCCTGGGGAAAGAAATGCTGCTGGATTGGCAGGATTTTCCCCAAGGATTAATAGAATTTGCTCTGATGACAAGCAGGTCACAGTAATTATTCCACCTCTTTGTAGCTTTTCAATTGGCATTACCCTCCAGTGGCAGCTTATGGAGAAATGTTGGCATGAAAATTAAGGGCACTGATTATTATAACTAGATAAATATCCAGATAACAGTTTTATTCAATAAAAGGTCTTGGCAAAGTGACCTAAAATAAACCACAAAAATAATCAATACACAAAGGTGTGCTATACAAATGTCTGAATTTGCATGCAGAATGATGGAACGTCGTCATTTTTTGCCAAACAGAATTCTCCAGAGACAAGTAAGAAGTATTACCATGAAAGGGAGGATAGCGAAAGGTGGTGAGAAAGGTGGTGAGAATTCTAACTGGTAAGGAAAGGGATCTGAACTTTGGTGTTCTCACTCTCCATATTTTATTGAGTCTGATATCACTTTAGATAAAAAGGTAATTTTGTTAGAAGGCGGGGACTTGGACTATGATGTTCACTGACATAGTCCCAGATCTGGCATTATTCCTGGATTCAAAGGGGCTCATAAAACATTTTTGAATGAATGGATGAATTACGTAATAGGAAGATAAATGGATGGGTAAGTGAATATAAGTATTAGTAATGGAACTGTTGAAATTCCTCTTGAGAATTACTCTGCTGTGATTAGTAGGGGATTCCAACAACTTAAACCTAGCAATCACATTACTGGGTGTTATTTTTCTTTTTTTTTTTATTGTTGGGGATTCATTGAGGGTACAATAAGCCAGGTTACACTGATTGCATTTGTTAGGTAAAGTCCCTCTTGCAATCATGTCTTGCCCCCAGAACGTGCAGCACTCAATAACTGCATTGCTCTTTTTAAAAAATTTCTGAAAATGCCTCAAGGAATTAATAAATTCATTTTTTCATATCTACACATTGGTCCAACTCTTTTTCCTATTCTTAGTTTCCTTTTTCCCATTTGTTCACTTTCTAGCTTAGCCTATTTACTTTTTTCCTTTCCTCCCTCCCTCCCCTTCCTTCCTTCTTTTCTCCCTTTCCCTCATTTTCTCCCCTCTTCCAATTCATATTTTCATTTCTCTCCATTTCATGAAGAACTTCATGAGAAATTATTCCTATTTTTTTTTTTTTTTTTTTTTGTTGAGACAGGGTCTCACTTTATGGCCCTCGGTAGAGTGCCGTGGCATCACACAGCTCACAGCAACCTCCAACTCCTTGGGCTTAAGCGATTCTTTTGCCTCAGCCTCCCGAGTAGCTGGGACTACAGGCGCCCGCCACAACGCCCGGCTATTTTTTGGTTGCTGTTTGGCTGGGGCCGGGTTTGAACCCGTCACCCTCTGTATATGGGGCAGGCGCCTTACCAACTGAGCCACAGGCGCCGCCCGAGAAATTATTCCTAGGTAAGAAGATAAACCACTTTGCTCACCCCCTTTTACTCTATAATAATATCCATGCCATCAAAACTAGTTCTTGTGTTACCTCTTCGGCCTGATGGTCTTCCTGTCTTTCCTTTCTTCTCTCCCTTCTCACACTGGAGGAAATTATAAAACTTTATTTTTTTCTAAACAACTTTCGTTGGTCCAAGCGGAGTTAATCATTTTCTGCACGTGAACCTTTGCCATGTAGTAAGCACCTCTATTCTAGTGCCTGTTGACGATCATTAGTCTATGTTCCTTCGGCTCTTTCATCCTATAACTTCATAAAAGAAATGGATATAACATGTGCTTCTTAGTTTCTAGCACAGAGTAAGTGCTCAATATTCAAAGAAATTAATGAAAATGTTGAAATTGAGAGAGTTCACATATGGTAGGCATACATACTTTACAATAATATTTGCTCAAAAATAGAAAAGCATCACTGTTTTTATAACATTGAACAAAAATTAAAAACTGAACCATATCAACACTAAATAAATGCAAGAATAAGCTACTAAAATTCAAATGTTTCAAGTGAGAATAAAATCCAAAGCTGATATCTTTTCATATTTTACTTTTTCTGATTTTTACAGCTTGCTTATATATGTGTGTGTACACATAGATATGAAACATGTATCTGAGACCCTGAATCTACATAAGAAAGACTTCATAGAAACAGAAATAACTCTCTCACACTGTTAGCTATGAATATGTATCTGTAATGTGATCGATTAAGTCTAATCCTGATTGGAATTTATTTTAGGGCTAAGCATTCTCCTTTTTCTTCTATTCATTTCATCCTTTCTTATATTTTCTGGACCCATTTAGTTTAGTGCCAATGCATCTGATTGGACTGTAATACATGAAAAGTGTGGCTTCAAAACACAGCTGGAGCCAAAGTCATTTTTTAGCCAGCTGGCACGAGCCATCATTGTAGCGCGCAGCTGACTTCTGTTTTGATAGGGTAAGCATTCCAATGTGTGCTGCTTGTAATTCGCTCACCATCCAACAAACAAATTAGTTTAGAAAAGAAATATATCAGCCATGGAGAGAGACGGGATTGATTGATAAAAGAGGGACTGATAGCCCCTCTTGCTGTGGTACCTAGCGTACTTCTTGGGCTGTTAGTAAAGAAGTTTACACCACTTGCAGTATTTTCATCCCCCAGGGTACAGCACAAAAAAACACTTGAAATTTTCAGGGCTTAAGGAAGCAAAGTTGGGAGAATAACATGGAAGAGCTATTTCATCTATGCTTATCTATCTTGTTTACCTTAATTTTTATTAAATCGTAACTGTATACACTTATGGGGTAGAATGTGGTGATTTGATAAACAATGTGGCATGCTTAAATCAGACTAATTAACAAATCCATCACCTCATTGACTTATTTTTGTTGTACAACATTTATAATATTCCTAGTTGTTTTGAAATGTACCCTTGCGTTGTGTACATTAGGTGAGATCCTATCTATCTTCTGTCTATTCGACCAGTCTACCCACAGTTCTATTTTTAATTTATCCAATTGTCCACCGTCTCTTCAGCCATCAGTCTCACAATCATCTCCATCTATCTACAGATTCCCCACCCACCTGCATGTCCATCCTCTCATCTGTCCACTTATTCATATCTATTCTTTCTCTCTCTCCTTTCCATCTTTCATTTCCTCCTTGTAATATCAAAAAGAGATGTTTATTCAATTATTGCTTAAATTTCTCCAGGACCAAAAAAAAAAAAAACAACTAGGCATTGTACCTTATAACCAGTTCTCTAATTGTCCAGATCTAGTGCTTAGAAAGTAATCTTCTATATTATTCTGTAATCTTCATTTGTTAACTATGGTTTTCCTCTCAAAAGCAGAATAAAATGAGGCTATCACACCTTCCACTTGAAATATCTTCAGATTTCTCTAGAAAGGTAATCTTTTTATTCAAGCCTTTGGTTCAGAACCCTAAAGAAACCCTCTTTCAGGATATAGTTTGTAATGCTGAACTATAATGATCTTCACACGTACACCTACCAGGTTTATCAGTCTCTTTGATTTAAATGACTGTGTCAGATTTAGAAACAAAGATATCTTAGAGCTATGACTTACATTGGCCTAATTTCATTACTGTCATGTGACTGACACTTGAAAATAATTTTTCCTGTTACACTATTTATTTAATAGATAGCTACAAACTTGGCAGCTTAACATGGAGCACATTTGTTATCTCACGGTTTGTGTTAGGAATCAGGGATCATCTCAACACAGGAGCTGCTTAGGATGGCACAAGGCTACAAGGGAGTGTCACTCGAACTGGCTACAAGGCTACAAGGGGGGTGTTCTCATCTGGAGGTGTAGGAAGAATCACTTTTACCTTCACAAGGATAACTGGCATAATCCACTCCCTGTGGCTCTGGAAATGCCCTGACCTCTCCCTAGGTGACTGCTAAACGCTTCCCCAGGATACTAGAGGCTGGCTTCAGTAACATGCCGTGTGTATTTCCTAACATGCATGCTTACTTTTTCAAAGTCAGCAAAAGAGAAATTTTTGGAATCCCGGAGATGCTCTGTTCATTCACTGCTGGGCGGCGCCTGTGGCTCAGTCGTTAGGGCGCCGGCCCCATATACTGAGGGTGGCGGGTTCAAACCCGGCCCCGGCCAAATTGCAACAAAAAAATAGCCAGGCGATGTGGCGAGTTCCTGAAGTCCCAGCTGCTCGGGAGGCTGAGGCAGGAGAATCGCGGAAGCCCAAGAGCTATGAGTCCTGTGACATCATGGCACTCTACCGAAGGCGGTAAAGTGAGACTCTTGTCTCCACAAAAAAAAAAAAAAAAAAAAAAAAAAAAGAGAAATCTTTAGATGGAGTCTTATATAAGGTAACATAATCAGGGGAATACAACACATCAACTTTGCCATAGTCTATGGGTTAGAAACAGGTTACAGGACCCACGTGCATTAAAAGGAAGGAGATTAAAAGCAATATAGGACTTCCAGAAGGCAAGGCAGGTATCTAAGGGACCTCTTTGAGTCTTTCCACCAAATACATAGTGGAACTCGAAAGAGTACTGAGTGCTGTAGAGGTTATGATAGAAATTTACTTTTCTTGCTCCACAGAATTTCTTAAAAATTCAAGTACCATGAATTTTCCCGAGAATAAGGACTAAGTCTTGGTAGATGTTCATTACTTTAATTCTTCAACCTTCTCTGTATTCAGAAAAAGGTTTCCAAGCAATTTTTTAGTGCCAGTCACTGTAAGGAGGACTTAACTTTCCAAGCTAAGAACTCTAAGTTCAAAGTGTTATCTGTTGTATTAGTGTTTTAGGACTGCCAAAACACACCACCACATACTTGGTGACCTAATGATATTGGTGTTTCAGGTTCTTGGTCTCAGCAATTGAAAGAATGAATCCACGGACCACAGGATCAGCAGTAAGACAGGGTTTATTCACAGAAACAAAAATTAAAACTTATAAAAACCCAAAGCTCCTGGCAGAGAGAACCCAGGAGGAGAACAAGCTCTCCTGCTCTCTTGGAGGTCTGTTTTCTGGCTCTTTGCTCAGGGATTTGTATAGTTGCAGGGAGTTGTTTTGCCAGAACTCAATGTTAACTTTTAGGGCGTGGGTCTTCATCAGGTACAGCCAGTTGCCCAATCAGCAGCAAGGTGCTGGAACTCTCAGGCCCAGAAACTCACATGAGGAGACAGCAAGGTGCCATCCATGAAATTGAGCAGCCAGAAGTGCACTGGGAGGAGACAGCAAGGTGCTATGTCTCACCCACAGGTGTCTGGCCCTTCCAGCAAGCTGGTTCCTCCAACCACCACAGCATAAACACCGCCAGGGCTAAGGTGGCAGGTTGTGCCGCCACAGTCCTGCATCACTAAGATTAAGAAACAAATTATTCACTAAATTGCTGGATGGCAAAGTCAAAAGTCAAGGTGTCCACGGGGTCACGTCCCTCCAGAGGCCCTAGCAAAGAATCAATCCTTCCATTCCTCGGCCAGTTTCCAACGGCAGCAGGTGCTCCACGCCTTGCCGCTCAAGGCCAGTCTCTGTCTCAGACACTTTTCTCCTCTGTCTGTGTCTTTTCTTTCTGACTTCAGACCCTTGTCACTGGATTTAGGGGTCATCTGAATAACACAGGATGAGATAACCTGCAGTTCCTTAGTTTAATTACATCTGTAAAAACCTTTTCCCACGTAAGTATGCACTCACACTTTCTTGAGGGTAACATATCTTCTTTAAAGGCCATTTCATTATTCAAACCACCAGATCTTTGGTCAATAATGTGAGGGTAACATAGAATTTGTGAGAGTAGGCTTCCTTTTTTGCGTTCTGCCATCTCTATCAAAATTACACACTTGAGCTAGCCACCTGGTCACCAAAATGCTGACAATTCAGATACGGTGTCCTCGCCAACCCCAGACTAGACCTGAACCCCCAGCTTACTTGTAGATGCAAGATGGAGTCCAGCTAACCTCGGTAGAACAATCTAATCAGACCTACCTTTAACCCTGCAAATATGTAAGAATAAATAAATATTTACTGTTGTTGTAGCTCTGTCCTTACTTTTGAGGCAAAACAATGTACATATGAATTGATGTATGTATGTATGCATGCATTTTAATTTCTTTTATCATCTTCAGGATCCATTGTGTGCTATGCCTTTCTCTGATTTCAGGAAAAAAGGTTTTTATTTCTGACTCTTGCATTTTCTGTGAGCAAAGCTTGCTTTCATGAAAGTATCTGTCACAATTCATTCATATTTCAATAAAAATGTAAATTCTTTAAATTTGTCTCAGGGTTATTTAATTTGTCCTTAATAATAGCTATGAGGCAGGTACTAATAGCATAGCAGTTTTGACTCACAATAAAACTGAGGCACAGCTGTTCAGGTAAATTTCTCATAGTCGCACAGTAAGCAATGCAGCCTGATTTAAGCCAGGAAGCTTAACATCAAAGATTCTATTTTTACTTAGTACTCTCTAAAATCCAGGGTGATAACATAAAACCCTGCCCACTTACTCCAAGAATGCCAATCACATTGTCAGGGCAAATGGAAGAAAGCTAGTTTGGGAAGGGTTACCTAAAATATGGAATTTGAGAACACTTTTATAAGGCATTTGGAAAAGTTGGGGGCTGTATTTCTGCTATGGTTCTTATCTCTAACCTTTGCAAGCCTGTAAATGCTAATGTAAGAATTTATCTTTTCTCTTTAGCCACATACCTTATGATTTCTCACGAATACTCTTAGAATTCAAAACCCTTTTTAAAGAATTATAATTATTTTATGTTCTCTAAGCGTTCGATTACAGATTAGCTTAGATTTTACCCATCCCCCACAATTGTGTTGGTACAATGCGAATACAGTAGCCACCCCCTCCGTTATTCTCAGAAAATATGTTCTAAATTCCCCAGTGGATTCCAGAAACTGCAGATTGTGCTCAACCTGATTGCTGTCAGTCAGAATACATTTCTGTTCATGTCTTCCACCCACAAATTTAATACCATTTCCATCTTCACTAAGCACTTATTACCCGCTATCGCTATAACTTTCACAATTTGATGTATGATAGCCACACTAGCACAAATCTTTTTTTCTTCTTCATAATTGCACAGACAGAAAGTTTGTTCTTGTTATATATCTTAGTAACTTCAACAAATGATTTATTTTTCTTTCCCTAAGTTGAGAACAAAGCTTGCTTTCATAGAAGTTATCTGTCACAATTTTACTTACATTGCATTTTAACTTAGGATGCATTTTGTAGTTTCTCTGGGGCATATACAAACTAATAGCTCAACTTCTCTAAAGCTTAACTGCTATTATTAATAAAATAAGAATTAATTGGGCAGAAGCACTGCAAGATGGGAGCAGTAGATTTGATCACTGAGAGGGCTACTGAGTGACTCACAGGTGGGGAGAGTTGACAGCGTTGACAGTCTGGACAAGGGGTGAATTCACTTCCTGGACAGGACTGATTGGAATGAAGAAGAAATTTCATCACATTACTCAGCATAACATAAATTGTTTATTTCTGAAATTTTTCTTTCTTTTCTTTCTTTTTTTTTTTTTTTTGTGGAGACAGAGTCTCACTGTACCGCCCTCGGGTAGAGTGCCGTGGCATCACACAGCTCACAGCAACCTCTAACTCTTGGGCTTACGTGATTCTCCTGCCTCAGCCTCCCAAGTAGCTGGGACTACAGGCGCCCGCCACAACGCCCGGCTATTTTTCTGTTGCAGTTTGGCCGGGGCTGGGTCCGAACCTGCCACCCTCAGCATATGGGGCCGGTGCCCTACTCACTGAGCCACAGGCGCCGCCCTATTTCTGAAATTTTCTAATTAATAATACCAGACCATGATTGACCACAGTTACCACAAGCCACAAAAAGCGAAGCTACAGAGGAGGGGGAACTATGAGATTGTCAACTTTTGCCTTATCGGGTATATACCATGTGTGTCATAAGCACCAACGTTTTTTTTCCATTTGCTTAGCCCCACAATGCATGTTACCTATCATACAAATTTAACATTACTGCAGTCTACCATTTAGTATATATACAGTATAGAAATTCAATAGATGAAAAATTTAAAAAATTTTCCTTGCATTATATACCAAAAATGATGATATAATCTATTCATATTTTAAGAAAGGAAAATAAAATCAATGTAACCTGGTTCTTTGTACCCTCAGTGAATCCCCAACAATAAAAAAAGAAAGGAAAGTAAAACTGTAAATACCAATAACAAAAGACGAATACAAGTGATACTTGAGCACCTCTTAAAATTGCAGCAGTCAAACATGATTGAGTATTACAAACTGAATGCAGCTTTTTTCCTTCCTTAAAATGTGTATGCATTTTTTAGTATTTTCTGTACAGCAGAAATGTATAGAGCGATTCTAATATGTTATAACACAATTATTATGGTATGTAAGGATAAAAGGACAGAGACTTGGACATGTATCCAACCATTTTTCAGTAGTGGATCCATTATTTATTAATAATCACAAGACTGTGAGCTTGTTACTTCCTTTAATTGCAATTTTCTTTTCTGTATAATAGGCATAATAGTTCATATGAATGGTGATGAATATAAATTATTTTAATCATCTGGAAAAAATATTTACTAGTATAACAAAATTTCTTTCATATATTTTGTCTCTTCCTTCTGTAAAAAACACTCTGCTATAATCATTGTTGATATTTTGGTGGCTGTGGTATGATTTATTCCACCACCTTCCTCATTTTCAAGTAGAAATGAAGTTAATAGATACTAATGTTCATATTATATTTATAACATTAGCCTATCAGGACAAAGACACTGTTGTTTACTTTCCAAATTGATTCTCATTTCTGAAGCCTTTTCCAAACTGTATTCAGCTTCGAACTCACACAAGTGTTGTAATGCCTTTTGGGTTATATCTCAATTTGTTGTACGTAATACCTCTACAAAATTATTTTTTCTTTATTTAAAAGTATCTTTGGGCCAGTAAGTGCTACTATCAATAAAGATTCTGTCAAGAAACAAAGTTCTACTCAATATTTCAGAGTAGATATTTCAGATATTTCAACTCAATTTTTAACCAAATTCTCAACCTTTTTGCTCTAAGAACCCCCTTTACATTAAAAAAAAAACAAAAACATATTTTGCATATTTTAAAAAATTGAGGAATATCAAAGTTTTTGTTTATATGAAACAAAACCATACTATCCAAAACCAGTCTATCAAAACCACACTAAAATTAAAATTAATTGACAAAATATTTATTACTCTGAAATGAATAAGACTGTAATATGCTATATAGTTTATGAAAATTATGTTCTCAAAAATACTAATTAAAAAGATTTACATCATAGCTGTGTACAATAATGCAATTATGAGGTACAATGTGCTGGTTTTATATACAGTTTGAAATATTTTTATCAAACTGATTAACATAGCCTTCATGGCATTTTCTTAATTATTGTGTTCAGACTTTTATATTTTACATTTAAGGGTACATACCAGTACCCTTCTAAGATGCACCATCGGTGTGGACCCACTAATTACCCTCCCTCACCCATTCTCCCCTCTCCCCTCCCCTCCCTTGCCCCTTTCCCCATATTCTTGTGCTGAGATTGGGTGAAGCTTTCGTATGAAAGCTATAAATTAGTTTCATATTAGGGCTAAGTACATTGGATACTTTTTCTTCCATTCTTGAGATACCTTGCTAGGAAGAGTATTTTCCAGCTCCATCCATGTAAACATGAAAGATGTAAAGTCTCCATCTTTCTTTACAGCTGCATAATGGTGTATATATACCACAATTTATTAATCCATTTGTGAGTCGATGGGCACTTGGGCTTTTTCCATGACTTAGCAATTATGAATTGGGCTTCAATAAACATTCTGATACAAATATCTTTGTTATAATGTGATTTTTGGTATTTTGGATTACCTCCTAGTAGAGGAATTATAGGATCAAATGGTAGGTCTATTTTTACTTCTTACTAGTCTTTTCTTCACTAAATTTCTTCTTATACTCCACTCTAGGGCAGGGATCTAATTTCCCCTTGGCATTCATGTTAAGCATCATGACCAGAAAAATAAGTCCTTTATTTGCATTTTTGATCCATGAGAAGTCCACGGTATCCAAAGTGGTAATTCCTGAAATAATTAAATTAGTGATGTTTTATACTTGGAAAGTAGGACCTCCAAACTCACTATGTCATGGGGAAGGAAGGCAAAATAATAATAATAATCATAATAATAACAACAATAAGAACAACAAACCAGAAGTCGGTTAGTAGCTATCATTGGGGTTACTGTTACCCTCAATTGATGTTACCCATCCAGCTCAATTCTGTCTCAGGAAAAAGTGCCATTAATATGTTGCTGGTATCAGACATGTATACATTCTGCAGAGCAGTACTTCAGCCACTCAAGATGTTGGAGACCTACCAGGTGTCATAACTAAGCACTCATTACGCCTTTTCACAATTCTGTCAAGTTCACTGCTTCTGTATGTGAGGTACACGGTAAAACCAATTGTATGGAGCTGGGCTCCTTTTCTCAATTATATCATTATAAAATGAGTTCCTTTGCAGAACAGTGGTATGTGGGGTAACATGGTAATGAATGAAACCTTCTGTAAGACTATAAGTGAAAGCATTAGCAGAACTGTTTAAAATATTTTTTTAATATCTCTGGGTCATGAAAAAAATAAAATATTTTTAAATTCAGTTTATTTATTTCTAAGAGATTGAACAGCTTCCTCTTCAATGAATAAAGGAGTTCAATATATTTATCCTTCTTCAGGTGGTTAACAGGCCCACCTGCAACCTGTTGGCAAATAAGAAACTCAATGTTTTCCTATGCTATTTGCAAGTCAGCCAAGGGGGTAGCTGCTTAGTCTTTGTCAGATGAGAGACATCTTATTGAATTTTGCTTGCCCTTTATTGCCTTGCTGTAACCACTTTGTATACGTATGTGTGTTCATTGAACAAGCACCAGGGTAGATGGGGGAAGATTTGTATACAGAGGATTGGTCACTTTATCTAATCGATTATTGAGAGTGGAGGACATCATTTGCCCATTCCAAGAAGTACACCTATAAACCTTTTCCCACCCTCATTGTAACTAATCTTCTTGATGTATTTTAAATAAGTCACTGAGTAGCTGGGCCATCTATGCATCATTAACCATTACCTCATGGCTGATGGTTAATAGATTTAGAAACATTCCTTAGGTCCTCTTTTCTTCTAATCAAAATGGAAAACAAGACATCTTAATATTTGAATGTTTCCCTCTAGGGTAAATTCTCTTCACTGCTTTCTTTCAGTATACCCTGCAAGAAGCATCTGTAACTCCAGACTTTATTTTCCCTGTTAAAGAAATAATCTTTAAGTGTTGATCTAGAAGAAGATAACAAAACACCAGGACTACCACAGTAATCAGAGATGCCTACTGATGAGTCTTTGTTGTGTTTTTTCAACTTGCTTGAGTCTAGTATGCTATAAATTGTTTCCTTTTATGCTATAGCATAAGCGCTACATGAGGATTGGCTGTGTCATATGCTTCCTTTACAAATAAAGGGCAGTACAGCTATTAATGCATTTAGTTCCTAGATGAAGCATTAAATTTCCCACCACAGCATAATTATAAGTCCCTGGTTACTTCTAGAGAAAGCTTTTAGCAGAAAATAATTTAGATTAACTCTCTGAATCTATTCTTGATTTTCCTAGTGGGTTTTCACAGAAGCTCCACATAGCCTCCTTATCTGCCATAGTCTTCAACTACCCTTTTGTCTGCAGTATGTAAGGACAGCACCGCTGGGCCAGTTTCACAGGTTTTCTTTCCCCATCCTTATTTAATACTGGAGTCCTCAGGTATTAACTGGTAGTAAAATCAAATGATCCAGTCCAAAGGTGATATTCATTACATCCAAAATTCAAAGATGCCACCCAACCAAGCCTCTTTATCTGTGATGAATGGAACAAAGTGAGGCAATTCATCTTTTACTTTAGAAAAGATATCCCATAAGTCCTTTTGTAAGTTCTCCAGCATAATTAGAGAACGATACCACTGATCTCCAAATTTTTCAGAAATAATATTTTATCCTAAAATGTTATGTGATTTTTTTTCTCGTTCTCCAGCACTCCCACGTCGTATTAATGCATATAGGGTACAGGCTTCTTCCTGGAGGGGTGTCAAGGTAACTGAGGTCTCTTTGACAACATTATGTACATTGTGACAAAGAGCAGGAGATTTGACATGGCTTTGAATGAAACTGTAAAATCATCCATGCTAAGTGAAAAATAACTTTTGCCAACGTTTCTTTTTTTTTTTTTTTCTTTTTTTTTTCTCTCTTTTTTATTTTTATTGTTGGGGATTCATTGAGGGTACAATAAGCCAGTTACACTGATTGCAATTGTTAGGTAAAGTCCCTCTTGCAATCATGTCTTGCCCCCATAAAGTGTGACACACACTAAGGCCCCACCCTCCTCCCTCCATCCCTCTTTCTGCTTCCCCCTCCCATAACCTTAATTGTCATTAATTGTCCTCATATCAAGATTGAGTACATAGGATTCATGCTTCTCCATTTTTGTGATGCTTTACTAAGAATAATGTCTTCCACGTCCATCCAGGTTAATACGAAAGATGTAAAGTCTCCATTTTTTTTAATGGCTGAATAGTATTCCATGGTATACATATACCACAGCTTGTTAATCCATTCCTGGGTTGGTGGGCATTTAGGCTGTTTCCACATTTTGGCAACGGTAAATTGAGCTGCAATAAACAGTCTAGTACAAGTGTCCTTATGATAAAAGGATTTTTTTCCTTCTGGGTAGATGCCCAGTAATGGGATTGCAGGATCGAATGGGAGGTCTAGGTTGAGTGCTTTGAGGTTTCTCCATACTTCCTTCCAGAAAGGTTGTAGTAGTTTGCAGTCCCACCAGCAGTGTAAAAGTGTTCCCTTCTATCCACATCCACGCCAGCATCTGCAGTTTTGAGATTTTGTGATGTGGGCCATTCTCACTGGGGTTAGATGATATCTCAGGGTGGTTTTGATTTGTATTTCTCTAATATATAGAGATGATGAACATTTTTTCATGTGTTTGTTAGCCATTCGTCTGTCGTCTTTAGAGAAAGTTCTATTCATGTCTCTTGCCCATTGATATAAGGGATTGTTGGCTTTTTTCATGTGGATTAATTTGAGTTCTCTATAGATCCTGGTTATCAAGCTTTTGTCTGACTGAAAATATGCAAATATCCTTTCCCATTGTGTAGGTTGTCTCTTTGCTTTGGTTATTGTGTCCTTAGCTGTACAGAAGCTTTTCAGTTTAATGAAGTCCCATTTGTTTATTTTTGTTGTTGTTGCAATTGCCATGGCAGTCTTCTTCATGAAGTCATCCCCCAGGCCAATATCTTCCAGTGTTTTTCCTATGCTTTCTTGGAGGATTTTTATTGTTTCATGCCTTAAGTTTAAGTCCTTTATCCATCTTGAATCAATTTTTGTGAGTGGGGAAAGGTGTGGGTCCAGTTTCAGTCTTTTACATGTAGACATCCAGTTCTCCCAACACCATTTATTGAATAGGGAGTCTTTCCCCCAGGGTAAGTTCTTGTTTGGTTTATCAAAGATTAGGTGGTTGTAAGACATTAGTTTCATTTCTTGGTGTTCAATTCGATTCCAAGTGTCTATGTCTCTGTTTTTGTGCCAGTACCATGCTGTCTTGACCACTATGGCTTTGTAGTACAGACTAAAATCTGGTATGCTGATGCCCCCAGCTTTATTTTTGTTACTAAGAACTGCCTTAGCTATACGGGGTTTTTTCCGGTTCCATACAAAACGCAGAATCATTTTTTCCAAATCTTGAAAGTACGATGTATGTACTTTGATAGGAATGGCATTGAATAGGTAGATTGCTTTGGGAAGTATAGACATTTTAACAATGTTAATTCTTCACATCCATGAGCATGGTATGCTCTTCCATTTGTTAATATCCTCTGCTATTTCCTTTCTGAGGATTTCATAGTTTTCTTTATAGAGGTCCTTCACCTCCTTCGTTAGGTATATTCCTAGGTATTTCATTTTCTTTGAAACTATGGTGAAGGGAGTTGTGTCCTTAATTAGCTTCTCATCTTGACTGTTATTGGTGTATACAAAGGCTACTGACTTGTGGACATTGATTTTATATCCTGAAACATTACTGTATTTTTTAATGACTTCTAGGAGTCTTGTGGTTGAGTCTCTGGGGTTCTCTAAGTATAAGATCATGTCGTCAGCAAAGAGGGAGAGTTTGACCTCCTCTGCTCCCATTTGGATTCCCTTTATTTCCTTGTCTTGCCTAATTGTATTGGCTAGAACTTCCAGCACTATGTTGAATAGTAAAGGTGACAGAGGACAACCTTGTCTGGTTCCAGTTCTAAGAGGAAAAGCTTTGAGTTTTACTCCATTCAGTAAAATATTGGCTGTGGGTTTGTCATAGATAGCTTCAATCAGTTTTAGAAATGTGCCACCTATGCCTATACTCTTCAGTGTTCTAATTAGAAAAGGATGCTGGATTTTATCAAATGCTTTTTCTGCATCTATTGAGAGGATCATGTGATCTTTATTTTTGCCTCTGTTAATATGGTGGATAACGTTTATGGACTTGCGTATGTTAAACCAGCCTTGCATCCCTGGGATGAAGCCTACTTGATCATGATGAATGACTTTTTTGATGATAAGCTGTAATCTATTGGCTAGGATTTTGTTGAGAATTTTTCCATCTATATTCATGAGTGAGATTGGTCTGAAATTCTCCTTTTTGTTCGGGTCTTTTCCTGGTTTTGGTATCAGGGTGATGTTTGCTTCATAGAATGTGTTGGGGAAGATTCCTTCTTCCTCAATTTTTTGGAATAATTTCTGCAGTACAGGAATAAGCTCTTCCTTGAAGGTTTGATAGAATTCTGGAGTGAAGCCATCTGGACCAGGGCATTTTTTAGTTGGAAGCTTTTTTATTGTTTCTTTGATCTCAGTGCTTGAAATTGGTCTGTTCAGGAGGTCTATTTCTTCCTGGCTAAGTCTAGGGAGAGGGTGTGATTCCAAATATTGATCCATTTCCTTCACATTGTCAAATTTCTGGGCATAGAGTTTCTGGTAGTATTCAGAGATGATCTCTTGTATCTCTGTAGGATCAGTTGTTATTTCCCCTTTATCGTTTCTGATTGAGGTTATTAGAGATTTTACTTTTCTATTTCTAGTTAGTCTGGCCAATGGTTTATCTATTTTATTTATTTTTTCAAAAAACCAACTCCTTGTTTCATTAATTTTCTGAATGATTCTTTTGTTTTCAATTTCATTGATCTCTGATTTGATTTTGGATATTTCTTTTCTTCTACTGAGTTTAGGCTTAGATCGTTCTTCTTTTTCCAATTCCATAAGATCTCTTGTGAGATTGTTGATGTGCTCTCTTTCTGTTTTTCGAATGTAGGCATCTAAAGCGATGAATTTTCCTCTCAAAACTGCTTTTGCAGTATCCCACAGGTTTTGGTAGCTTGTGTCTTCATTGTTGTTATGCTCAAGGAAGTTAATGATTTCCTGTTTTATTTCTTCCTTCACCCATCTGTTATTCAACAGAAGATTGTTTAATTTCCATGCCTTTGGGTGGGGTTGAGCATTTTTGTTAGAGTTGAGTTCCACCTTTAGTGCCTTATGGTCTGAAAAGATACAAGGTAAAATTTCAATTCTTTTGATTCTGTTGATATTTGTTTTGTGTCCCAGAATATGATCAATTTTGGAGAATGTTCCATGGGGTGATGAGAAGAATGTATATTCTTTATCTTTGGGGTGGAGTGTTCTATATACGTCTATCAAGCATAATTGTTCTAGGGTCTCATTTAAATCTCTTACATCTTTGTTTAATTTCTGTTTAGAGGATCTGTCCAGCTCTGTTAGAGGTGTGTTAAAGTCCCCTGTTATGATGGTATTATCAGATATCATATTGCTCAGACTGAGTAAGGTCTGCTTCAAGAATCTGGGAGCGGGCGGCGCCTGTGGCTCAGTCAGTAGGGCGCTGGCCCCATATACCGAGGGTGGCGGGTTCAAGCCCGGCCCCGGCCAAACTGCAACCAAAAAATAGCCGGGCGTTGTGGCGGGCGCCTGTAATCCCAGCTACTCGGGAGGCTGAGGCAAGAGAATCACTTAAGCCCAGGAGTTGGAGGTTGCTGTGAGCTGTGTGAGGCCACGGCACTCTACCGAGGGCCATAAAGTGAGACTCTGTCTCTACAAAAAAAAAAAAAAAAAAAAAGAATCTGGGAGCATTTAAATTGGGTGCATAAATATTTAGAATTGAAATGTCTTCTTGTTGTAGTTTTCCCTTGACCAATATAAAGTGACCATCTTTGTCTTTTTTGACTTTAGTTGCTTTAAATCCACATGTATCTGAAAATAAGATTGCAACTCCTCTTTTCTTCTGAATTCCATTTGCCTGAAAAATTGTCTTCCAACCCTTGACTCGGAGCTTTAATTTGTCTTTTGAAGCCAGGTGTGTTTCTTGCAGACAGCAAATGGATGGCTTGTGTTTTTTAATCCAGTCAGCCAATCTATGTCTCTTCAGTGGGGAATTCAAGCCATTAACATTTATGGAGATAATTGATAAGTGTGGTAGTAATCTATTCGTCTTATTTGGTGAGAGTCCATTGCTTAGTTTTATCTTTTGCATCAGTGTGGAGGTTAGGTTCTGTCCTTTGATTTTTGAGTTCATACTTTGCTGCTGATCCATTGTGGTGGTCAGTGTGCAGAACAGGTTGAAGTATTTCCTGTAGAGCTGGTCTTGTTGTGGCAAATTTCCTCAATGTTTGTATATCCGTAAATGATTTGATTTCTCCGTCAATTTTGAAGCTTAGCTTAGCAGGGTACAGAATTCTGGGCTGAAAATTGTTCTGTTTAAGTAGATTAAAGGTAGATGACCATTGTCTTCTTGCTTGGAAAGTTTCATTAGAGAAGTCTGCGGTAACTCTGATGGATTTGCCCCTGTAGGTCAACTGGCGCTTACTCCTGGCAGCTTGCAGAATCTTTTCTTTTGTCTTGACTTTGGACAGGTTCATCACAATGTGTCTTGGAGAAGCTCGGTTAGAGTTGAGGTGACCCGGGGTCCGATATCCCTCTGAAAGCAGTGTGTCAGACTCTTTGGTGATGTTTGGGAAATTTTCTTTTATAATATTCTCTAGTATGGCTTCCATTCCTCTGGGGCATTCTTCTTCCCCTTCTGGAATTCCTATAACTCGTATGTTGGAACGCTTCATAAAGTCCCATAATTCTGACAGTGAACGTTCTGCTTTCTCTCTCTTCTTTTCTGCCTCTTTTACTGTCTGAGTTATCTCAAGAACTTTGTCTTCTACCTCTGAAATTCTTTCTTCTGCATGGTCTAACCTGTTGCTGATACTTTCCATTGCATCTTTAAGTTCCCTAATTGACTGTTTCAGTTCCTTCAGGTCTGCTAATATCCTTTTTATATTCTTCATATCGTTCATCTCTTATTTGATTCTGTTTTTGGATTTCCTTTTGGTTATTTTCCACTTTATTAGCAATTTCCTTCATTGTTTCCATCATTTCTTTCATCGTTTTCAACATGTGTATTCTAAATTCCCTTTCTGTCATTCCTAACATTTCTATACTGGTGGAATCATCTGCAGTAGCTACCTCATGGTCCCTTGGTGGGGTTGTTCTAGACTGGTTCTTCATGTTGCCTGGAGTTTTCTGCTGATTCTTCCTCATGAGTGATTTCTTTTATCTGTTTCCTTGCCCTAATTTTCCTTTCACTTCCTCTTGCACTTTAAGTTCTTGTGCCTGTGGACTAAGGGTTACAGGACCAGAAGGGTGAGAAGGTTGAAGAGCAAAAAAAAAGGGGATGAAAGAAAGGAGGACCGAGTGATAAGAAAAAAAGAAAGATAGAGAAAGGAGGGGGTGGGTATAAGGAATATTGACAAAAAGAAGAGAGGCACAGAAAGAGGGAGACAGGGCAATATAGGTGTACAGTAGGGTACTTTGACACAACCTTAAAAAACCCCACCTTCTGGGGGTGCCCAGTTGCGTGGTTCCCTTGAGGTCAGCAGCTCTTTGCTAACCTGGTCAGACACAGTACCCCACCTCCACCAAGTAGAGAGGAAAGACAAAAATGCTACAAATCAAACCAAAACAAGTAAACAGAAAACTTTACAGGGATAAAATTGGGTGAAAAACCAAATTATATCGGTAGAAACACTAGCAAAAATGATGTTGAAGTTATTTAAAAAGGCAGCAATGGGAAATTATAATTAAACTAGGAAAATTGAGAAAGAAAAAGGGATCTGTGTGGAAAAGATTGAAATTAAAAAAACAAAAGAACATCAGCAACGTCAAAATAAACAAACAAAAAAAACCAACCAAACAAAAAAAAAAAAAAAAGAAAAAAATACACAACCAAAAACAAAGCAGTTTGTATATGTTATTGAATATTGTCTGGGCACCACGTGGTCTTCTGGGGTATGAGATGTTAGTCACAGTTCTGATACGACTGGAGGCTGCTGATTTCTCAAACCCCAGCAGGTAGACACCCTAAATCTCTCTTCAGCCTACTTAAAAGGCACTTTGAACTTGTAAACTTGCTGTGCAGAAGCTTTCCCAGCTTTCTCGCTGGAATCGCTGCTGAAGTGGCTATCCACTTACCCAGTGTGCCAAAACTGGTCTCACTCTGCCCCTGAGGGTTAGGGCTGCAAGGCAGCTCAGACCCCACCCTTAGGCTACTTGGTTGCTGGGTTACCAGCTCCCACCCGTTTCTAGCTCTGCGACCCTGAGGGCGGAGCTTGCCGGGGCAGATCACTGACAATGGATCCGTGTGACCCACCACCAAACACTATTAGCTCTGTCTGGCTCAGCGGCTCAGACTGGGGCCCTAGACAACGGCCAAAGTTCTCCGCACTCCCGCTCAGGCCTTCCCCAGGGCAGTTCAACTCAGTGCCAAGTCCAAAGACATCAAAACAGTTCACAGGTAAGGCCTTTCTGGTTTGCAGTCTCGCTGCTACTGAACTTACAGTTGTGGGCGGGTTTAGACGGGTTGAACACACGCGACCACTTGCCGGTTTTCCACGGTTGTAGTCCTCCTCTTGGGGTCCAGAAGTCTCTCGCTTACTCCCTGTATCCTCTCAGGGGTGATGATAGGCAGATCCCACCAGCCAGAGATGCCTGGAGTCCTATCTCCCCAGACTCACGGTGCCCAGATGCAAGGAAGCTGTTACTCGGCTGCCATCTTGCTCCGCCTCCCTTGCCAACGTTTCTTATTAAATGAGTAGAAGAAAACATACTCCACAAAATAAATAAATAAATTTCTAGTAAGTAGCTTTATGCCAACTACAAGGGATTGCTCTAATATTTTAGCTAAAGGCATAGTGGCGTCTGGACCTTCAGTGGAGAATAGTATCACGTTTATTACATTTATGATAATACTCTATTATTCTTTAAGAGTAATCAAATATATTTTTTTCTTTTTTACCATTCAAAGACATAAAAAACCTACCTTGATCTTTCCATGTTTTGAAACAACAGTAAAGTCTATATTTTCCTCTTGCATGAATGTGGTATTGATTTTATTTTGACTTATTATTTTGGTGGCTATCGGGGATAAAATGGGGAATGTTCTGATGGCTTCCATTTTGTCTTTTTCCTTCATCAGGGAGCAATTGTAGGGATCTTGCTACTTGCCCAGTGTGTCTCTCATAAGTACATTTTCAGGAGCCACAGTAAGGGACATGGGAACATCTACAATATGACCTCTGTCAGTCCCACTCTGAACAGGGGACCACAGCATCTAACTTATCTTAGGAGATATTTGTATTTCCAGTTTCTTATTACTTAGTTTCTCTGTAAAAGCCTGTAAGTACTTATTCCAGAATCTTACCTTCATTGGCTGCAGGTAATTTTTATTTAAGACATAAGTATGCTAAAGACTCAAACCCTCAAATCCACTGTCTAGTGTATGGGACAGCATATTAATGTCAAATCCTTGATTCAACCCAGTGTTGATAAATTTGGCCCAGTTAAACTTCATACCTTATCTTATTTGATTTAACACCCATGGGAGTAATAAGATCGTGCAATATTCTGTACTGTACAGAGGTATCTCCTTTAAAGACCTTGCATTTCTCAGTCTAAAGTCTACATAAAAGGCCATGAAAGAAAGTCTTCAGGGAAATAAATATTCACTGGAAGTAGAGTTGAAGAATATTTAGGGTACAGATTCTAAATTTTGATTGTAACCCCCTCCCCCCAACCAAGTCTTCAAGTCTCATTTATTTCTAGGGAGTTCCCTATTTTAGGTCTTACAGACTTCGAAGTTTCATATTTAACTGGCCTTGTAACCCACAAGCTGCACAGTCTTGAAGTTTTGCCTTTGTCATGACTTTCTTTTAGATGAGACATGATCGTGTGTTAAGAATTTTGTTGATGCTTTCTGTTTTTCCTCCCCTATCTGTAATTAGGAATTAAGGGCTCTTAGACAATCACCTTTTTTTTCTTTTTGTAAGTTCTCCAGCATAATTAGAGAAAGACATCTATTCTACTCCACAGTTTTTGTAATCAATACAATTGCCATGTTGATCAATGCTATCAACAATTAATCACATGGACCTTCGCCCTTCATTGGTACTTCAACCCAAGCCACTATCCATGGTCAACTTCCAAGGTGTGCGGTCTATGTGCTCCCACGTTGCCTTGCAGAGGGACTGTGCCTTAGATTTAGAGAGTCTGTGCCTTGCGTTTAGAAAGTCCATGCCGTTGCTGCAATATTCTGTTGTTAACACGTTAAGGCTTGAAATTCCTAATGATTTTTAAACAAGGTGACAGCATCTTGTTTTGCACGTAGACCCACGAATTATGTAGCAAATGGCCACCATCAATAATAATTCAACTAAGTCTGGTACCAACAAATGACAAATTATTACTATTCTCCTTTTCTTTAGCAAATATATCATCTGCATGCTTGACTAATAGATGACCATTCTGGTTCCAGAGCCCATTGGGAGCCTCTGCTTCCTGGTGATACATTTGGAACCAACTACTCTTTCTCCGGGTTTCATTCACTCAGATGGGTCAACTGACAGGATTTTAATGAAGGAATTATTTGTAGTTGTGTGAGTGGGAAACAATAAGGGCTACTGAGTTTTCTAAAGACCAGTAATAGGTCTTTCACCTTTTCTCCTCCATGAGAGAGACCCACTTTCAACTCCCTTTGGGAATGCTCTAAACTTTCTCCTGTTCTTCCTAGATAAAATCTCTCTTTGTTATCTTGAAGACAAAAAAAGAAAAGAAAGAAAAAGACTGGTAATAGTAAGAAGAATGTTTCATCAATAAATTATAGTTGTGGAAGAACACAGCCACTACCCAAACCAAATTTGAAACAAGTCTGGATTGGCAAAGAAATATCCGAATTTCTCTCTCATTAGTAAAACTCAGCTGGAAGCTCGCCTTCCAAAGGAATCCTGGTAAGGCCATTCATAGCAGTCAGACAATTGGGGGAGGATTGAGAGTGGATCTGGTGGGAAAAGGCAACAGAAATACCATGTAAAATAAACTTTAAATTAATCTTTTCTGACAATCCTGTCTGCTCAAAAAGTTTGAATTCTTATAATGTGGAGGGGCTGCTTAGCACATACAAGCTACAAAAACTATATTGCAAATAAATATTTTATTACTTACTCATTCTTAGGTTACACCAAGTATCTACTCCCCTTGCTCTTGGCTCACTAGAATAGGATGAGAACTATGAATTCATCTTATTTTGTACTCTATTTCCTCTATTTTCACATGCATAACTGGAAGCTAGTTATGAGTAAAAGGAATCCTTCCCTGACTGTATGTATAATTTAAATATATTAGACTATCATGTATTTTTTGGTGAGCATCAAAGCATAATGTGCTTATACGTTTTCATTCATGTGTGAAATGAATATATCCCTTTGTGGTAATCATTAGAATTTAAAATTTAATTTTTTTGTGTTATTTTATTGTCTCTTTTTCTACAAGCATTATCAGTTACGTGTTTTTGAAACTGTCTTCAATCATAGGTTCTCCAAAGACTTTCATTGTAAATATTCTCCTAAAATTTCTAGCACTGAAACCCAAACAGTATAACAAATGTTTGTACTGTAATGAGAAAGTACTAGATGAATCAGTTTAAACATGGACACAAACTATATGGAGACAAGGGATTAAAACATCCTCCTTCTCTTTGGATTTACAGCATTAATTTGTTCTTATTTCTTGAAACTGGGCTCTTAAAAAAGAAAGGTAAGTACATTTTTATAGTTTTTGGCTGGGGCTGGGTTTGAAACGGCCACCTCCATCATATGGGGCTGGCACCCTACTCCTTTGAGCCACAGGCGCCACCCAAGAAAGGTAAGTACATTTTAAAATTAGTTTTATTACTTTCCATTTTTCAAATGTGATTAATAACATTAATGGATTACATTCATATCATTGATTTTTTTGTTGGTTTAATTGAATGTAGATCTAGAGAAAACAGCAATTCAAGACTTAAGGGAATGGGAGCGGACATTGTGTCCAACTTTGTAAAAAGCTAAATGTATCTTTAAACCCCTAACTCTGCTTCATTTTGTGTACCAACAAAATAACCTATCCTAAAATATTTTCAGAATAAGGCTACAATTATAAGTAAAGTGACAATTTCTGTTAATAAATTGAGAAATAAAATTCATACTAGGAAATATTATAGATAAAACTATTTATTTATTTTATTATAGATAAAACTAAATAGTTTCCAACTATTTAGATTCGTTACTTACGAATAAAAGCACATAAAGCCAGACATGGTGGCTCACACCTGTAATCGCAGCACTGTGGAGGCTGAGGCAGGAGGATTGCTTGAGCTCAGGAGTTTGAGACTTGTCTGAGGGAGAGTAAGACCTCAACACAACAACAACAACAACAAAACATGAAAAATCTCAGCTGGGCACTGCAGCAAACGCCTGGTAATCCCAGCGACTCGGAGGCTAAGGCAGCAGGATGGCCACAGCCCAAGTCTGAAGTTCCAGTAGCTAGGACACCGCTGCACTCTGCTCAGGGCATAAGGTGAGACTCTGTCGCAAAAACAAACAAACAAAAAATGAATGCATATGAAATAAAACCAAAAACCAAAGAACTGGTGTGAAATAAAACCAACCTAAATTTGAAATTACTTTAAAAACAACTTATAAAGGGGCAGTCCAAGAAACATGCACATTTATAAATCATGATTATGACCTGATTTTTAAAATAATACCATGTAGAATTTACTGGGTTAATTTTTTCTCTATTCTATTTAAGTAAGTAACAAGCGAGGAGCTTATGAAGGACCATCCAATTCTGTCAGACGATGAGAACATCACAAAGCATAAAAAATACTTTTTGTGTATTATTGGTGGGGAATCATTGAGGATACAATAAGGCAGAGTACACTTGTTTTTTTTTGAGACGGAGACTCACTTTGTCACCCTTGTTAGAGTGCCGTGGTGTCACGACTAACAACAACCTCAAACTCTTGAGCTCAAGGTATGCTCTTGTCTCAGCCTCCCAAATACCTGAGATTATAGACTCCCACCACAATGCCCAGCTATTTTTAGAGATGGTCTCGAACCTGTCAGCTCAGGCAATCCACCCACCCACCTCAGCCTGCCAGAGTGCTAGAATTACAGTTATGTGAACTACTGCACCCAGCCTCCAGGATACACTTTTTTTTTGTTTTTTTTGCAGTTTTTGGCCAGGGCTGGGTTCAAACCCACCACTTCTGGCATATGGGGCTGGCGCCCTACTCCTTTGAGCCACAGGCACCGCCCCTCCCGGGTACACTTTTAATGAAAACATGGTAGCTACATCCTACCGGTCCAGTCCATAACACGGAGTAAATATGGCAAATAATGACAGCCAATCTATAAACTCCAATGAAAAAGCCACTACTCCCAATTCTTTTACAAAGAAAAACATTATAAATGAGGGACAACTGTAGGAAAATGGAAGATAGAGTTAAACAAGAACTGACAGACCAGAAAGTTAAAAAAGAAGATTATCATTTGAAAGGTAAGATTTGTTTTGTGCCACAGTGCTCTGGATTTGATATTGTTGGAAGAGCATAATAATACCCTTACTGTGTTTGTCTGGTAGTAATACCCTTACTGTGTCATCTAAGTAGCCTTGATCAGTTATTGTTCTGTCAAATATCCCATATGCCCACGTGAATGTTTTTCATTTCTTCATTAATTTCTTCATTAAATTCACTTAGTACCTAGGAATGGAGAGTCTGCTCTTTGCCAAATATTACCCTTCTTGTAGGAATTAAACAATGAAAAAATATCTAGACACTCTGTCCTCAAAGAGGTTAGGTTAAATAAAAGAAAAAAATATATATGAATAGTTTTGTTGAGCAAATGTAATAAATCAATTCCTAAATGAGTATAAATTGTTTTAGCTATTACAGGATTATTTCAAAAAGTAGTGATAACCCACAGAAGTTGTTCTAGACACTTTTCTTTCCTTAGGAAATCAAGGCAGTAGCTCTAGTTTCTTTCTTTTACAAATTGATTTAGTTCCCTCTTGAGCTGATTTATACCACTTGGCTTTTATTATTGACTTCAGCAGTTTGTTAGTTATTCCAACTACTCTTTCGTGTAATAGAATTCTTTTGAATTGCCTATAGGCTAGGCTGGTACTTAATGTCAGTGCATAAGCTTGTGTTTTTAAATGAGTTATTCCTTTAAGCAGCAGATCTCTTTATTTTCTTCTTCTGATTTTCGTATTTCTGCAAGATCTTACACACTGACCTCCTTTTTTTTTTCTCCCCCAGGACATTGTAGGCTTTCAAAAAATAAGGCTTAAGCATGCAATTAAGAGCAATGAAGCACAAAATTGCTCAAGCAAGAAATATCATTTTCTTTGTACATCTGAAAATAAGGGATTTGTGCTGTGCAATCATGAGCTCACCAGTAGAATAAGGGCTCATAATCACACACAACCTATCATTACATTTTAACAAATTCAGTTGGGAATGTGGTACCTCCCATTATAAACTCATAAACACCCATTTGATGAGATGCTTTACTCCGTACTACACAAACTCTTACCTGTTCTGTATGATGTGCTTTTGACCCTTTGCCCATTGACACTATATATGTCACAAAACATTTTCAATTAATACTACATGAGAGCAGTTCTTACTTAAGGTTTTCTAAGCTCCATTTAAAGTCCCAGGGCTGGGCGGCGCCTGTGGCTCAGTCAGTGGGGCACCGGCCCCATATGCCGAGGGTGGCGGGCTCAAACCAGGCCCCGGCCAAACTGCAACCAAAAAATAGCCGGGCGTTGTGGTGGGCGCCTGTAGTCCCAGCTGCTCGGGAGGCTGAGGCAGGAGAATCGCTTGAGCCCAGGAGTTGGAGGTTGCTGTGAGCTGTGTGAGGCCATGGCACTCTACCGAGGGCCATAAAGTGACACTCTGTCTCTACAAAAAAAAAAAAAAAAAAGTCCCAGGGCTAAGGAGGAAAGAAGTGGTTAAGGAGCCAGAAAATCCTTTTTGGTTCCTAGTCTCATGAAAATCTGCTCAAGGTCCAGGAGATTCAACAGTTGAAGAGGGAAGAGAGCCTGGTCTAGACTCTGGTTCCCAACAGACAATATTTTGCACATTCTACAAGCTGATCCTCAAAATACTCTTGAATTAAACAGACAAATGCATTCTCATCCTTTATGCAAAAAAGCGAAAAGAATCAGCTACCAGGAATGTTTTCTGTACATTTAAAAAAAATTATTAGAAGTTTACGGCCACACTTATGGCATATCAATCCATTCATTCTGCCCTCACTTCCTTAAAAAACTTCCCTGGTTCCCAGACAGCTCTAGTCCTGACTCCTCAATTGTTTTCTTTCCACTGATTCTATATTTTTCTTTTCTTTCTCATAATTACCAGGATCACAAGGATGCCACAGAGTGAACAGAGCACTGGATTTTCAGCCTTTCTTTGTTGTTTTTTTCCTTTCTCTGTTCTTTTTGCTACTAAACTTCTCTCATTTTGGATAAATGCCTTATTGTTTAAGTTTCTATTTCTTTAAGTATAATTAGGAATATCATAGTTATTGTCTACCTAAGAAAATTAAGGATATGTTTATCAAATGGTGGGCATATGAAGCCCTGTGCATATTGTTAACCGATAAACAACTATTCATTTTTATGAAGGTGATACATATCACTAGATTTCATTGAAAATGGTTAGTTTAATACTGATAATATTCACTTTCTCTCCTTTTCTTTTCTTTGATTCCAAGACCAGTGTCCTTGATCTTTTCACTATCCCTTCTGCCCAACAAATCTTGCAAGGTTTATCTCAAATTCCACCTGTTCAGTAAAGTTTTGTTAGAAATTCCACCAATCAACCGTGACTTTTGCAAATTATATTGACTATCAATATAATTTATTCTTATATAAAGGTTGGTTTTCTAAAATAATTATTTTATCATTTAAAGTTTATACAATAAAACCTCCATAGTTGACTGCCTCACCACATTGGCCACCTCCTTAAGTTGACCTAATTCTCATAGATCAGATATGCACCACATATGTGAATCAGTATGGGAGGTCTAGTTCCTTATGGAGATTGCTTCTGTATGTTGGGCAGTTTGTTGCAGTCCCCTGGGAAGTCAACTTAAAGAGGTTATAAGAGGTTATACTGTATTTTGTTAAATATTTAACAATTTTTGTCAACTGAAAATGTGTGAAAGCGAAAGATGAACTCTTTCTAAGGTCTTGTGATAAAAATTTTTCCCAGTAGACTAAAAGAACCTTGAACAGTCTTGGGCAATGCCCACAATTCCATAAGTTATTAACATCTTTTTTTTCCACTCATGGAATGGCCATGATTTTTATGGAAAAAATATATGTTTACTGTAAATGGCTCAATTTCATATAGTGGTTATAACAGCAATGGGGACCATCTACCACCAGCCACTGCACATGTGGTAAGAACCAGAGCTGAGCCCTGCCGGGATGGTACAAGTATCAGCTGGTCAAGCAGCAGGAGCAAAACTGATAAAAGCTTCCTAGTGCGTGCTAGCAGGCAATAGTGTATGCACCAAAAATAGAAAATGTAAAATGATTTTGTTTTCAGACTTCAGCTATTGCTTTATAAAAGGCAATATGAAATAGGCCTTGTTAGGGTGAGGGAAGGAATTACTGAATAGTTGAAATAATATTTGTAAGCATACCCAGGGAGGTTAGATCTACCTTTCTCCTTCATGCCACACAACTCTTATATCCTTCTTTTCTCATGGTGATGTGAGTGGAAACACAGTTATAGAGACTATTTCAGTTCATGTTAATCAACAGCTAAAACCTCTTCATAATTCTGTTTACAACTTCTGTAAGGCAGTCATTTTGATTGTGTGTCCTGAGAAATTGGATGACTGTGAATGTTTATTCTTATTTAGAATAATGTTTAACTTATTTTTATTTAGAATAATGTTTAACTTTAGAATAAAGTTTAACTTGTTTAACTTTGCACCTGTGGCTCAAAGATGCAGGCCGCCGGCCCCATATACCGGAGGTGGGGCGTTCAAACCCAGCCCCGGCCAAAAAAAAAAAAAAATTAGAAAAATGTTTAACTTAATGATTGCACATGTTGGGATGGCTATTGAATATGTCTCTTTTTGTCCTTGGGTTCCAAATATCTCAGTATTATAGGCTTGAAAGTATTCCTCGAGTGATCACACAGCATGCTGACACCAGTACGGGTTCTTAATTCGGTCTCAGTTACTGATCTGTGCTATGGAGTTGTTGACATGGAGGATAAGAAGCTGTCATACAGACATCTGCAAGTGGCTTGATGATGCAGGCAGATAATATTTACTTCAGGAAGACTTACCTGATGTCTCCAGGGTTTTGATTAGGTATTAAATGTTTACCAGCTAATACATTGTCAGCCCTCAGGAGCAGAAGATACAATTATAATCAGCTTTTTGGAAAGGAGATGATTAATGAAATCTTGCATAAGGCAGGCCCAGCTCACCGAGAGGCAGGGTGCTTCCCCTTTCTGCTCCCCCATCCTCAGCATTTTGGCTTTCAAACCCAGGCTCATGCCCTCACGAATGCAAATGCAGCGGCAGTTCCAGGTTTAGGTACTCACATAACCCACCTGGCGGCAGGGAAAGAAGCAGCGTTCCCCACCTGCTCCTTTTTATCAGGAAGATAATCCTTTTCCATATCCCCAAAAGCAAACTTCATATTTTGTCTCATTAGCCATAAATGTGTCACATGCCTGAGACTATCATGGGAAAGAGAAAAGGATGGTTATTACGAGCTTTGCCTAATCGACATTTCTTTCTGGTTCTGGGAGAGAATCACATTCCCAGAATACACAAGCCATCAATTCCTGAACAGAAGCCAGCTTCTAATGGCAAGAAATAAGGAGATAATGGCTGTTGGACAGGATATCTACAGCATCTGCCACACCTTCCCGTGTGTTCCTGCCTCACTTACCATAGTGAGTAATTATTACCTGCTACCCTCTCTGTTTCCCGTATGTGACTGTACAGGATTGGAGACTGGCTAATTATCTCCCTGCAGAATCTCATACACAGTAAGTGATCTTGTTAAGTGGACAAATTAACAATGGATGATACTTTGTGCTTTGTGCTGATCAACATGACCTCAGGATACACCAGGCTGGAAGGTCCGTGCTGCTCTGTAGGGTACAGGAAAGCTACATCATCTTTCCTCACTAGGCCTCATAAATCGTGGAAGGAGAAGACAAAGCCTAGTCTTGCTCTCTCTTGCTTTTCTGAACTTTTTATTAAATTTCACCTGCATTGCATATGTCACCTTCAGCCAAATATGTAGGGAGATGTGAGAAAAAAATGAAATCTATGCAGGCGTAGATGCTGAAGAAGAGTGTTCTATTTTGTCGTTCTATTGTTTCTAAACTGGGGATGAGGTTATGTTTCATTTTTCTTATCATGTGTTCAGGAGAAGGAATGATCTCTACTTACAGCTTACAAAAGAAAGCCTAGCATAGGAACAAAGTATTAATTAATTTTTATTCATGTGATGTTATAATAACATCTCTGAAAGACAGCTTAAGGCATAATGGTTTTTTTCCCTCCTTTGAAATAAATGAACTCATTTTAAATGCTAATTTCCAAATTAATTTTTAGAATAATGTTTAGTCTTTATAAAAGGGATGCACTAAAATTAAAAAAAAAACACAGGAATACATATTTATGCCATTTATATCTAGAAAAGGAAAAATGTAATAATCTAGAAAAAGTTATGCTTTGTCATTTGAGAAAGAAAATTGCACTTTTGTTTCTGCAACTCTATAAAATAGTATAGAATGAAAAGACCATCTATATATTTGTACCAAAACAGTTGACTAAAATATTATGCTTGGATTTGGATATAGAGATTGCCTTTAAGGCCATATAACCTTCATTCTAAAACACTTTCACAATAGTGGCACTGTCGATATCGTGGGCTGGAGATTTCTTTGCTATTGGATGCTGTTCTGGTTATTGCATAATGTTTAGCAGATCCCTGGACTCTATCCACTAGATGCCTACAGCATCGCTCAAGTTGTAACAATGAAAATATCTCCATGTAATGCCAAATGTTCCAAGGAGAACATTACCTTGAGTTGAGATCCACAGCTATAGATTAACTTGATCATAAACTTTTCATCTTAAAATGAATGTAACAGGTTAAAAAGGAATGGATTTGACAAGGCTAATGGCTCAAATTAGGTGATTGGTACAGAGGCCATTGTCCACTGGAGTTGAAGAAACATGATTGATTTGTTTGTAAGATGTTATAATCTTTGTTCATTGTTTTGCAAGATCATTTATTGGGTCTTTTTTTCCCCTCTTCCAAAGTAGAAAGAAAGAAAAATCATGTATTCAAAAAATATTTACCAAGACTGTATTTTGTATTATCTTACTAAACATTCAAGAATCGAAAATAAGAGTCCATTTCTTCATGAAACTAATTGTCTAGTAGTGAAAAGATAAACAAATAACTGGAATATTATAAAAATAATGAACAAAACAGGTGAAGAACTCAGAGGAGAAATTGAGTACATTTCAAGGAGCATTCATCAGGAAAGTTTTTCATAGGTGATATTTGAGCTGGGTTTAAAAAAAGAACAATATTTCAGACAAATGGATAAACCTTTAAAACACTGGCTCAGTACTCATGACCTTCCGGTAGGTTACAGGACTGGAACAAGGACATAGCAAGAGGAAGTGGATGATATAGAGGCTGAAATAAAATAGAGAGCTGTACCATGAGAAGTTCGCATATCAGACTGAAATAATGAGGCATTTTTTTTTGTATATGTTAAATAGTTTTAAATTATTTAAATGATGTGCTTGGAACAATAATTTTAAAATGCCACTATAGTCACATATGAACATGTAAATATAAGTAAGCAAAAGTGAAGGCAATGGAAACTATTAAGTGAGACATGGTGAAAACTTTAAATAAATCAGTAGAGTGGAAGTACATGAGAGCAAAACATCAAAGTGATGTTAACTTGTTACGAACCATGTTTTTTAGAGATTAATTAAAAGAGACGCAGCAGCAGAGGGTTCAAGACATGATGACTTCCATAATTTTGGTAGGAGTGATTTGGAATATCGTGATGCCAATAAGGAAAAATGGTACATAAAACATGGAGAAAAAAAAAAAGATTTTGAAGGTGAATAACAAATTCAGACATATCTATGTCAAAGGTCCTTCAAAAACATCTGTGAAGATATTCAAAATTAGATATTCAAGACAATTCAAATGCTTATAAGCAATGTTTGAATATTATAAATGAAAATTTCCCAAGTATCACCAAAGATTCTGACATACTCCCTTCAGAGGGATATCGGTCTGATATTTATATTCAAGCGATGTTTGAATATAAATTCAATATAAAAAATAAAATATAAATTGAATATAAGAAAATATTTTGAAGGTGAATAACAAATTCAGACATATGTATGAACAGGTCCTTTAAAACATCTGTGAAGATATTCAAAATTATATATTCAGGACAAGTCAAATGCTTATAAGCAAGATTTGAATATTATAAATGAAAATTTCCCCCAGATCACCAAAGATTCTGGCATACTCCTTTCAGAGGGATATTGGTCTTGATATTTATATTCAAGTGATGTTTGAATATAAATGTACAAATATCAAGCAGATGCCCAAGGTTTGTAGAATCACAAAGGAAGTATTCAAGTTCAGAACATTTAAAGAAAGGGTCTATCAGCAAGTATCTAAAAGTAAAAATGGCAAGAATATTCCAGAGTGGTAAGAAAAGAACTAGGAAAGACTATTTTTCCACAGAAAGCAAGGTCAGAGATAGCTTCAAGAGGGACATTAAAAAAAAAAAAAAAAATGCTTGAACTCCAGGCTATGAAGGTTGCCAATGCCGTAACAATATGAAGGTAAAAGAGTATCCTTTAAATACATCAGTTGGACTAAGAAGAAAGCAAACAAATGGGATTAGCTGCACGGTGATGCCAGGGTTGAAGTTGCTAAGTTTCATTGAAAAATGGACATTTTAGCAAAAACATGAAGCAATGAATCATCTAAGATGGTAACAAACTAGAAAAAGAAATTACAAACCCAAGAGCAACATAAGGACTGCCTTGTTGTAGGGGCAGCTGAGTCAAGTCAGTCATGGGAGATGCATTCAGAGAGGCAACATATGGGTAAAATTTTGCAGATCAAAATAGTAATAAGATTGTATTTTACTATGAGTGAAAATAGAATCCATTGCAAAATTTTAAGTATAAGTCATGATTTGACTTGCATTTTAAAAGAATCTACCTGGATATGATTTTGAGAACGAACTGCCAGAAGTTGTAGTTGAAAGGATGGACCAGTTGGCAAATATTTTCCATGATCTGAAAAAGAAATAACAGTGACTTACACCTAGATTTTAGAAGTGGTTACAGGGAGGAGGGAAGGTATTGGATTTGGGACATAATGTGAACATACGGTCTCCTGGATGAGATGTGGAAGGTAGATGTGGAATGGAGAGGGAGCCAGTGGTTAAGAATGATTCATGGGATACGTTCTGGGCCATATCATAGCGTCTGTGATAATGAGCCAGACGCGAGGCGTAGATGAGAAGACCAGGGAAGTGGAATTCCTACAAATGCAGAATCAGACTATACCGGTAATAATAATCATAAAGAGTTTCATGCTTATATCTTTCAAACATGAAATCTCAATTCATAATTATAAACAACCTGTAATATTATTAAGAATTATTGTCCTCATCTGCAACTGTAGAACATGAGAACAAGGGAGGTTAATTGCCTTGCTCATAGCCGATGTTACTAAAAGACTGACCCAGAACTCAAACAGAAGTGTTCTCATTCCATGGCGACAATAAACCTCTTTAATGTAGCAGTGATTACATTTTAAAATTTTCTGATTTTTAACCTTTTCTGCACTCTTCACATTGGGAGAGCAAGTACCACATTAAGAATACAATGTTCAGAGAACAATTTTAGTTACAAATAACATTGAGAATAATTTTAACTCTGTTTACACATGTGGAATTTTGGAGCCGCAAAATTGTAGAAAGCTTGAGAAATCATCAATTTATTTCCTACTTCAGATGGAATTATATTTAAATATTTCTAATCATATGAGAATGTGTTATTTATCAATAAGCCTTCGGTGAAGAAGAAATAAAAGCCTCAACATCCTTATGGAATTTTTAAGAGGCAAAATTCCAAATGTCATTGAATAATTGTAAATTTTTTATTTTGTCTGCTTGTTAAATCTGAAATTGGAATCTTTGCTATGACTACTAAATTTTGCATGGAAAGAAAATTACATTAGCACAATGGACGCTTGGACTGCATGATTATTACAATGATGATTTCAGGGATTCTGATCAAAGTAGCATTTCCTTCTCTTACCAAATTTCTATGGACTGATTCAAGAAGAGGGTAAATAATGAAAAAAAAAGCATTTGTTGTACTTAATTTCTTGAGATTCATGCATATTAAAAGTGACTCCATATTAAGAAAACAATAAGAGAAAAAGAGTAACTAGAAGGAGAAAAGAGATAAATCCAAAGCAAGAGGCAGGTCCCAGAATACTTGTAAAAAGGCATTTCCTTTGTAGATCAAGATCCACTATTCTTACATTTTTGAAGGAAGCTGCTTTGCTATTCTAAGAATTCTTAGCTTATCTTGAAATGGCCGACATTACTTCTATGTGATAGGTTTCATTACTTAGTGAATTCACTCACTATATTTTATTAAGGTAGAATTCATAAACATGAACAATAAGTGACTGAATAATATTACTCATTAAAATTAAATGTAGAAAATAGCCACTAAAAATATCTTAGAAGGGGTTTTAAATTTCAAATATTTTCTAAAAGACTTGTGTTTTTAATTAACAAATATAGATTTAGCAGATAAAAAGGTAATTTTTGAGTCAAAATAATTGATAAGTGCATTGTTGCCCTTCTCTGTAGAATTTCTGCGTTTGCAAAGTTTTTCATATATAAACAGACATTGAATGTACTGTTTTTTATATGTGTGCATATATGTGTGTGTATGTATTATATATGTATGTGTGTGTGTAAATTTGCGTAAATTTTCTGAAGCCTATTTGGAGCGATGTTTGCTAAAGGAGCCTGAATGTTTAAGCAGAAAATAAAGAAAAATATATAGTTATTCTTATCCCTCTTTGAGTATGCTCCAGGATTAGGAATATTGCTCAAAGTTTTAAGAAATCTTAGTAGTTTATGGATAGCTGCACATCTAATGAAAAAACAACTCCACTGGCGCTTGAATCCCCCAGTACATGGTGCAAACCTCTGGGCGGCGTTGTTCATGCATTGTTCAGAACTGTGCTAGCCTTTCTTAGGAACTGCGTCAGTCTGAAATACACATAGAAATGTCTGTTTTCCTTACTGTGTATTTTATGTGAGCTTCCCAAGATGCTAAATTTTTCCGTGTTTGTTTATTTATTTATTTTACATGTGCTGCTGTTTCTGATTTCAAACTAGAGATAGATGTGGGGCCAGCCTTATTAATCATACGCTATTCTAATTATACATCCTTTATGGCTTATTTCAACTATAATTTAGCTAAAATTGTGTAAGTTGCTCTTTATGGGGAATACTTAGTTGATTCATCTTGATTTGAGCTGGTAAAGAAAAATCACAACTTTCCTTAGATGACAAATAAGACGGGCACCCCTCATGGTTAGGTCCAAGTCACAGCCAAGTTCACAGAGAGCAGGCCACGCCTCCAGGGGGAGGCAGCCAGCAAAGGCGCTGCCTTGACCAATCAGCTTGTGCTGTGACCCTGGCGCAGGGAGCCGAGCAAGAAAACTGAAGACCTCCAGCAGGTGCAGAGGCTGTGGCTACGGCTCCCGCAGCGCTGCTACTGCAGCACACAGCCTGTCCTGCCCTCCAGAGCTGCTGTGCCTCAGGGGCAGACCTGCCATCTCAGTCCCATCTTCCCTTCTATGGCTTTGTGGGGATACTGGCTGCCTCAGCCTCCAGCTTCTTCCCAGGCAGGGCAGAGAGGCTGGGCCTAAGAGGAGACTGCCCATTCTTCTTCCCAGCTTCTCTCCCTGCCACAGAGGGCCCGAGAGGCCACCCCAGTCCCAGCTTCTCTCCTCGACAGTGTTACCAGAATTTCTTTCTTCGGTAGGTCCTTGGTCTAGGGTAGGGGTCCTCAAACTTTTTAAACAAGGGGACAGCTCACTGTCCCTCAGACTGTTGGAGGGCCAGATTATAGTTTAAAAAAAAAAAAACACTATGAACAAATTCCTATGCACACTGCACATATCTTATTTTGAATTAAAAAAAATGGGAACAAATACAATATTTAAAATGAAGAACAACTAAAGTTAAATCAACAAACTTACCAGTATTTCAATGAGGGCTATGAGCCTGCTTTTGGCTAATGAGATGGTCAATGTCTGGTTCCATATTTGTCACTGCTAGTGGTAACAAGTGATGCAAGTGTGAGAAGAGGAGTCCAGAGACAGAGAGGAGGGGAGTCGGAGGGCCGCACACATTCCACACATGCGCACTGTAGCAGGGCAGGCAGTGGTGGCAAAAACACCCTGAGGGCTAGATCAGCTTCTTCAGTGGGCCATAGTTTGAGGATCCCTGGTCTAGGGGATTAGAAGAATGAACTCAGGGGACTACAGATCAGCGGTAAGATAGGGTTTATAATACGAAAATGAATACAGAAAAAGCACCAGAGCTTCTGGCAGAGGGAAAGACCCAAGTTGGAAATCTTTCCCCAGGTCCTTTGTCTAGGGGTAGATATAGTCTGACAAAGGAATGGATACACGCCCTTCCTTGGGGCAAGGTGAATAACCATTCCCTTCATGAAATTGCCCAGGCCCAGGAAACTTTCATGAAATTGCTCAGGCCTAGGAAATGGTGACATGGTCTCTGTTTAGCACTTAATAGGGGAACCTTGCATCACGGTCACTGTCAGGCCCAGAAGCTGTGTATGTGCCCTAGGGCAGCCCTACATAGTCAGCACTGGACTCTGAAACAAGGAGAAAGGAGAGGTGGCTATGGCAGCGGAGGCTGTGTCTCCTCCAGCTTCCTAGGGACCCTGTGCTTCGTCGTTCTAGGCCCTCTCCAGGTCACTTGGCGCTCTAGCCCTCGTCACTGCCTCCTACTGCCCTAACACCCCCGGAGAGAGGACGCAAAAGGCATGGTAGGCCCTCCACGGCAGCCTGCACTACAGGAGCTGGGGCCCACCTGCCGGGTACCAATAGTACAGAAGACTAAGAGGTGCGGGGAAGGGAGCGGGAGTAGGTGCCAAGTCACTGGCTAGAGTCTGCTCCCCAGTCAGAACAGATAGTGAGGTGCCCCTGATGCCTTTACACTGACCTGGGCCCAATGAGGCCATTACCATATAATTAATAGCTGTAAATTTCTACCTCCATGTGCTTTTCAGGAGGTTCCAGTGTAGAGGAAGGGACACAATGCTTGCAAAGGACAGTTACTGATTCTTATCACATTAAAAGGAAACGCTGAGAACAGAACAGTCTCCTGGCAAGCCTAGAGACGTTTTGTGACTTGGGGGCAATCCCCCAAGTAACTCAGGTTCCGGAATGAGATAAGATCCGTCACTCACTAGTAAGCATGTGTTAAACATCGATGCTTGATAGTTCTTCATGAGGGTTGTGGGGAAAGAACACGTGAGAAGAGCACATGGCAATCCTTATGCATGCAGCCTTCATGTAATTACCTTAACGTTCCATGCCTGTTGTGTATGACTTTAATAAATAGCAGTTGGGAAGGGGGCTCTGGGCTACCCCGCACTTAAAGTTAGCCCGCCTCCCGCAAGCTTGTACTTCTAATCTGTGTCACACCTGGTTTCTTCCTGCTGCATCCGAGACCAGGGCCTTAGGGGTCTCAACATTCCAGGGAGAGCTCACGTACATTAGGTACTTGGACTATATAGGCCCACCCTGTAAATCTTGGGAAGGTGGGAGACAGGACAAACTGGTAGCTTAGTTAGTCTATTAAAGATGGAGTGTGTTCAGACTCAAAGTCTCTTCTCCACTCAGGGGGAGGGATCTATCTCGCTCTAGAGATGTATTCCCCTACAGTTTGGGTGCTTTTTGTTCTGTAATAAATGTCTGTTAATGGTGATGGTGTTTGTGATCACGCCTTGATTGGCTAGAGCACCAGTGCTCATTCTTGAGGCTGGGAGTTAAGACCAAGGAACATCCTCTCTCCAGAGGAAACAAACAGCATTGGATATAGAGTACTTTGAAAGATGAAATAAATTAGAGATTAGTGCATGAGCAATTGAATACATTAAATCTGAGTATATGGGCCTTGAAATAGGTTTACAACATCTCATTGCAGAAGAGTAAAGGTTAACAACAGCATGGAAACCAAAATCTATCTTCAAAATAAAATACACAAACCAAAAGTTACTAAATATTTCAATAAAAATATGGAAAGGATTATTGGTGTTAATAACAAGAACTTTAAATAATGTCCTTGGTTAATCAAATATGTATCTATTTCTACATTGATGTGTACAGCTACCTCTTTATATGTGCATCTAGATATATGTGTGTACAAACATGTCTTAACTAATTTACTTTTAACAATCCTACATAATAGCTACTATTGTTATTCCAAGAGGAAACTGAGGCACAGAGGGGTTGAATAATTTAAATCACACAGCTAATGTGACCAGAAAGTTCATAGCTAAATCAAAGCCCTCAAGTCCCTTGAATTAATAGAAAAAAGGATTATTTATAATCTCTTTTTCCTGATGGAACAAAATAGGAATGTGTGTATTAGATTTCTCTACTTCAAACATGGTTAAAGTATCTACAGAAATCATATATTTAGGAGAGTTACACGGAAGGTGTATTTACTATTTAAAACATCCAAACCAAGTGACCAATAGCTGTGAGAAGCTCTGCTAGAAATACTTACAAACTAAAGCACTCACAAAGAGATACCAGAACTACCACTGCCAAAGCAAGCTCTGTACTTTTTTAGCATGCAGCAATGCTCCATCATACAGGAAAAATATCACCCCAAATTTATTCAGTTGATTATCTATTACCTGGAACTTCCTCAGCAAATATCGTGCAGTGAAAAGAAAATAGAGAAATGTGCTAAGCATGAAAGGAGAAATTCTACATGTACAAATTCTGTGTAGAGAATATTTGCCAATGAATGTCAAATGCCCACTAATCATTGTAAAAGTAAATCGTCCTCATCAGGTGTTCCTCTGAGTATCCTCTAAAAAGCATGCCCCAGTTTTTAAATGGAAATTTAAGAATTTTCTACTTGTTCAAAAATGTTGTTTAATTTTTTTGAGAATCCTTTGTTCAAACAGTTGTTTTCTCTGCTACAACACAGCAGTTCGATACTTATTTTTTAAATGAAATCTACTCATGAAAAAGCCTACGGTTTTCAGGAAGCGTGTGGGAAGACTGTATTCTTGCAGGATCTTCAGCTTGGCAAGACATCCTTACTCTGTGGGCTACCAGCTATCACGTGCTTTCTCTAATGTTTTTGTTCAGTTTGAGCCAAAGGGAAGTTTAGAGCAGACGGCAGAATAGTTTCTCTTTATGATGAGAAATAAAAGTAGTTGTTGCCGGAATTTGGCTATAAAAACTATTAGTTAAGACATAGTTAAACACCGCCTAGACTTTGATAAATCCAAATTGCTAACTAAGAATGACTTGTAATTTTAATTTGAAACTTCTCTAATCTTTAGCTGTGCTATTCAAGACTCTAATAATACTCATTCTAGTATTCAATATTATACTTGGTTTCTAATGATTCCTGGGAATGCCATGATAGGACCACAAGGATAAAGTAAAGCACTATATTGATGTGAGAGAATGACTACCTTTGAATTTAAGAAACTTGACTTTTGCAAGTTTTGCATATTGACTTTATCTATGAGTTTCCTTTGGAAAATTGGATCTGCTTTGAAAATTTTGAGAATAACCAACTCAGATTCCATTAGCTTCCTATTGCTAGGCAAGAAAAATCATGAAGAACTAATAATTTAAACCAATTTTCTCTTCATATCACACACAAGTATGTGTATGAGAAGTTTAGATGAGCTCAACAGAGTCCTCTGCCTAAGGGATGGCAAAGTCAAAGTCAGGTGTCAGCCTGGATAGACGCTGAACTACACACTCAGAGGAAGAATCTACTTTTGGTGTCATTTAGGTTATTGGCCAAGTTCAGTTTCTTGTATTTCTGGGACTAAGAATTTTTTTTTTTTTTTTTGGTGGGGTAAGGTACTTTTAATTTAATTTAATTTAATTTTTTATTAAATCATAGCTGTGTACAATAATGCAGTCATGAAGTACAATGTGCTGGTTTTATATACAGTTTGAAATATTTTCATCGAACTGGTTAAGAATTTTTGTTGTTGTTGTTGCTCAGCTGCTTTTAGCTCCTGGGAGCTGCTCTTAGCTTCTGCAGGCTGCTAGCATTCTGTATCCATGGCACTTTTTTTTGCAGTTTTGGGTCGGGGCCATGGGTTAAATCCCTCTCATGCTTGGAATTTCTGTGACTACTTCTGATATCAGCCAGAAAAGTCTTTGCTCTTTGATAAAGCTCACCTCCTTTAGCTCACTAGCATTTAATGTCAACTATGCTGTATTACAGAGTTACAGTGATATACCAGTAGGTTAACATTCCCCTGGTATCATGGTCAGAAATCTGAGAAATATTTTGGGATTCTACTTAAACACATTACAGTATATTTGCAACTGGAGCTGTGTTGAGTGTTGATGTGAGGGGATCAATTTCACAATCACCCAGTAGATAAGGAAATTTAAGTGGCCCTTGCAATGGTGTCCTGTGGGTGGGAATAGCTAATGGAAAGAATGCTTTCATGGGCTTGAATAAGTTAAATGTTATGTAGAAAAAAAATTGGGCATCACATTAATAACACTTATCTGCTTGAAAAAATATATAGCTGGTTTTGATAAAGACTGATTTTTTTAAAAAATTGCTTACTTTAGAAAAACAGAAAACACCCATCCCACCTCAGTATTTATATACTTTTTTAAAGTATAGTAGATATTTACATCACAAAATGCAATTTAATTCTTTATGAGTTTATTTTAATTAATATTATAGGATAAGTCATGAATACATATGATAGTGTTTATCAAAATATTGTATTATTTTTTAGCAAGTCAATTTCCTATTTTGTTTCCAAGTGCCAATGACCTTGTACAAAGCATTAATGGCAGCTGTCACCTCAGTTGTTTTGTTAATGTGCTAAAGGAGCTGAGAAATTTCTCCAGGTTCAGCCTTGCCATTTCAACCTATGTCAATCTGGTACAGTTTTGCAGCGCTTAGAATAAAAGGTTAAGCATATAAATAAAAGACTAATGTTTACCTAATCATATTCCTTACAATGAAATGGAATAGTGTATTTTTATCTGTATCCTTTATCCAAAAGAGCATTTTATAATCATTAGACAAAATACTTAAAGTGATACTTAAGGAATCCAATTTTTCTTTTCTTTCTTTTTTTTTTTTTTTGTTGTAGAGACAGTCTCACTTTGTTGCACTCGGTAGAGTGCTATAGCATCACAGCTCACAGCAACCTCCAACTCCTGAGCTTAGGCGATTCTCTTGCCTCAGCCTCCCTAGTAGCTGGGACTACAGGCGCCTGCCACAACGCCTGGCTATTTTTTTGTTGCAGTTTGCCCTGGGTATATGGGGCCAGAGCTCTACCCTCTGAGCCACAGGCACCACCCTTTTCGTTTTCTTTTGTTTACTTCTCTCTCTCTGTAGAGCATTAGAAATGTTGAGCATTAGAGCATTAGAAATGTTGCTGTAGAGCATTAGAAATGTTGCTTACTCTGTTATATGAAAGTCAGTAGTTATGATAACACATTAAAGGCAATGAAACTATAGACAAAGCAGGATAAGGAATCCATGAGTCTCAGGGCATGTTTGATGTGTAAATTAACCACTTTAAAAAAAATGTAGTTACTAAATAGCCGGGCGTTGTGGCGGGCGCCTGTAGTCCCAGCTACTCGGGAGGCTGAGGCAGGAGAATCGCGTAAGCCCAAGAGCTGGAGGTTGCTGTGAGCCGTGTGAGGCCACGGCACTCTACTGAGGGCGGTACAGTGAGACTCTGTCTCTACAAAAAAAAAAAAAAAAAAAAAATGTAGTTACATAAATAAAGTGGAACCTAAAAAAGGAAAATACATATGAAAGAAAATAAATAGAACGGGTAACTTCTGAAAAGGCCCTCAGGGGAGGGGCAAGATTGGCTCTAGAGGAAGCAGAGTGATGCCTCCTCTTCAGAGAAAAATCAGACTATCCACCAAAAACGCAGACTTCCCATAGATCATCAGGGGGAGAGAGAGAAAGGACAAGAGAGGCCACAGGGGTCAGTGCAGATGAAACTAGAAGATGTGCTGCCTGCGTGTTCCCCCACCAGGACCAGGGAAGGCGTAAACAGGAGAGCTTCCTTCGGGCTCTAAGCTGGAACCTAGAGCCTTCACGGTTGTCACTGGAAAGGAGCTCCGTGACTCCCATGGGACTCAGTGCAGTGGGAGCAACAGTGGAGTTATTACAGGCACCAATGCCCAGAACTATGGCGAACCCTTCCCCAATCCTCTAAGCCCGTGGGGAAGCCAGGAACCTAGGCCATCTACGCCCATGGGTAATTTCCCCTCCTGTGGCTGTGGATCACCGTGGAACCCACATGTTTTTTGGCCAGAAGCTCTGCACCTGCCAGCCTTTCCCACGGAGCTGCCTGCCTGCCCACGTCTTTCCTACCCACGTCCATCACCCCACCCCCAACTCCCTAAAAAACTACAGTGAAACTCGAGGTGGCTAGCTTGAGTTTCCCCCAGACAATTGGGAACCAGCCTGCTTTTCTTTCTCTGAGTGTTACACCCATAGGAACAGCTCTCAAGCCGGGAGGGCGCCCACGTGGATGGATAGATGAGAGAGTGTGGCGTGTTTGTGCTACCGCGCAGGCAGGGGACCTCACCTTGCCGTCAGAAATGACAGCCTTGTTCTCCGTCCTCCTGGTGAAGGCTGGCAGTCTGGTGTTCCAATGCTGCCAGAGCAAAACTGCCTGCTGAGTGGCTAACAGACTTAGCCAGAAGCCAGGGATGGGGAGCAATCGGAACCTCACTTCCATCTACTAGACTGTAGATTCTGGGCCTTCCTGATTCAACAAGGACATTCTTCAGCATAGCAGAGGCATGTCCGCCCCCCTAGTAGTCCCCTGGTGGCCTGGAAACTGGCCTTCCTTCGGCCTGCGCTGGGAGGATGCTTGCACCAGCCCTTGGGGAGTCTGCACGCAGACTTACCCAACACACCCCCAGCTGGCTCTGCCCCTTGCCCCAGTCAGCCTCTGTGGTGGCAGATCACAAGAAGCAGCCCTCTGGTGGTTCCGGGAGAGCTCAACCCTGCACCTGTGACAGCGAGTGCTTCTTCTGATAGACCAGCATATTGGAAGGGGTTGCTCCTATGAACACCAGCACATTTAGCCATCTTCTGCCAGCGCAACCTACTGGTAAGGAGGTCAACATGTGTATCACATTTGTCATTTGCTGATTTAAACGTTTGTCAACTCTTAATTACAAGTGCCACCTACTGGTCTGAATAGAAAAGTGTATGTCCCAACACAATTTGTGCTGCTAGAAGAGCCCAGGGTGGAGGGTGGGGGGAGGAGAGGCGTGACTTCAGAGACGCCCCCACCCGCTTTGTCTTTCTTAGCAGGAAGCAGGAAACCTAAGGCGGGAGAAATGCATCACCACTACAGCCTAGAAATAATTGTCATTCAAAAACCCACCACATTTAGCCATCTATTACTAAGGAATTTATTCAGATTTTTGGCCATCTCGAAGTACCCACAGGCAACACCAAAGGACCTTATCCAGTGTACACTAGAGTGAAACCTTATCTAATGTACACTAGAGGAAATAGAGAGGGAGTCTCATCTATAAAAAAACGTATTGCAAAAAATAAGGGGCAGCTTCTCCAGGTAAGAAGGACTCAATGCAATAATTCTGACGGCCTTAGAAAAGAGAGCATAACAACACCCCCAATGATTGCACTAGCTCTCCAGCAAGGAAATCCAACAAAAAGCGACATTTTTCAAATTTCAGATTTTTCAATTTTGTTTTGTTACAATGGTCGTTACCCTGGGTTCATTCCTCTTGAAATGGTGTGCAGCTGCAACTGCAGAGCTCAATGTACAGGACATATAAAACGATTCCACTTTCACTTTTTATTGTCATGACATTTCTCTGCTTCTGGGACCACTTCCACTGTCCCTAGTGGCACCTTGTGTTGTTTATGTCTACAGTATTGTATCCAATATGATGAAAATACTTGAGAACCACAGGAGAGCCCTATTTACTGCTATGTGCATTTTACTAGAGAAACAAAGTTGTCACATGGAGGTGATTAGCATTGCAGGACATTTTAAGTGAATGCTTATTGCACTTAGGCTCCTGACAATAGTAACACGAGGTGGCTATGGAATTATTATAGTCCTGTACTATGTATTATACCTAATTTTACGCAGTTATAATTCAATACTGCATCTTTGCTTTTATTTAGAGTTCTCTGGACAGCTAAAGGTGCCATACAGAGTCTGTGAGTATGTGCATATACTTTGATCAATTTTAACTTTTTATGACAGACTTGTATATACTTTATAGTAGTGAATAATAAAACAGGCTGTTATCTCTATACGTTTTTTATATTCATGACATGCCTAACCTTTTTCTTATTTTTTAAAAAATATTTTTAGGCTACACAATTCTTTTGTGAACTTTTTCAAATTGTCAGAATCTCCAAAACTTTCCCTGGTATATTTATCTAAAAATATCTGCAATTTCAACAGGCCTCTGAAGTTCAAATTCATGTTCAAGAGCACAACTGTACTTGTAAAATGCACTAATACATGAGGAAATGTTCATTCCTGCTTTATATTAAAAATACTTACACAGTTGTTTTTAAATTCTGAATTGCCTTTTATATTTTGAAATAAACCTATATGTTCCTGAGCCCTCTCATTTTAAATGCAGAGGTGTAAAGATAAAAAGTTTTACTGTATTACCCATTGGCATTTGTTTTTAGACATATGTGCCAACAGATGGTCAAAAATGTTCTGAACAATAACATCATGTTAATAAGAAAATCTTAGGAAATGAGAAAAAGTTGCAGTTGCACCCATCTAAATTGCTCAATACTTTACTCTTATAAGTTTGAGTAATTTCTGAGTTATCACGCCATGCCAAGGTTGACAATGACATGATATATACTACTCTGAGATTCATTTGGACATCACGATGTTGAGCCTTTACCTCTGTGTGCTTCTATAAAAGCTGAATTTTAGACATTATTTGTTTAAAAAATAGTTTGCTGAAAATCAGGTAAAGAATGACTCCTTGATTTATTAGGCCACCAATTTTTTATTCATTTATTTATCAATTTCTTTGTTCAAAATCCTCTATAGAACATGATTGTAAAGATAATTAGGATTGGATATATAGAAACATATGAAATACTGAATCTGCCTGTGTATTCCTTCTAGGATGAAAGGAGGCATTCAAATGAATGCTAAAAATGCACTATAACTTCTCTAAAATAAATAAATACAAAGGATGCTTAAAGGCATTGCAGTGGGAGAACTATTAAACTACTCAGTGACTGGGAAACCAAGATATTTTCTTGAATTAAGAGAAGGTATTTCTGGACATTAAGTGTATCAAGCCCAGGTGAGAATTTTTGAGTCTTAGGATAGTGGTATGTATATTGTCCTTGGGATAGAAAGGTAATGATCATGTCCAGAATGAGGAGAAATGTGAAAGATTGCAAAAATGATCACAATTTCACCTTCTTTCTAGAGAAAGCGTCTCCTTCTTCACCCTTGAGTCTTTACTGGCCATGTGCGGCTAGCAGTAGGGAGAAATCATCAACTGTGAAGGACACATGGAAAGACTTGAAAAGCATCTGTGCATTGATCTTACCTTCCTTGCTTCTTTTGGAATATTTTGGACACTATATGAAAAGACTGCTGAATAAGGGAGGGAAAGTCTCCCAGTGGCCCTTCTTGTCCCAGCTATCATCCAATCAACTACTGAAACACAGCTATCAAGGTGACCAGAAGCCAACTGCAGATAAGGAGTGAGGCTGGGTGAGATCAGCAGAATAGTTCTGAGCCCAACCCCAAAACGTTAACTTAGAGATTCAAGCGCAACACATGAAAGGTAACTTTAAGAAAGGGAGTTTTATTGTTGCACCCACCACCTTCAGTATATGGAGCTGGCGCCCTACCCCCTGAGCCACAGGCTCTGCCCCAAGAACTGAGTTTTAGAATGGTGTGATACCCAGCAAACAGCAAATCCTACAGAGCTTAAACTAGTCAGGACATTCCTCACTGTGGTGTAGAAAGAATAAGGGCTGTCTTAGACTATTCTGATGATGGCAAAGTGAAAAATATAGTAGACAAATTTATGACTGACATTTCAATGATAGTTTTTCATTTAGAGAACTTCTGTGAGGTTGGATTTAGAATAAAATATACTTCCTCTCACAGCAGCATCTCATCATAACTATTTTTTGTGATTCTGTATTGTATAAACAAAGAGGACTTTCTTTGCATTAGTCAAAGAAAGTTTAAAAATTTAGTAATTTGTTTGTTTCTACTGTTTTTATAGGGAGTAATCACATACTCCTAACTGGTGGAAGTAGTGATTCATCTCACCGAGACCAGAACTGGATAGTCACTCTTAACCAAAACTTTACCCACAATGAGTAATGGACATCTTTAGAGCACAGTTTTGGGCAGATGCTTCAGAATGAATGTCAGAAATGCTTGTAATATATTCAGGGAATCATACACTTGCATATATGTGTGTATTTTTTGCTATTTTGGGTAGATCTGTGTGCATTTATCTGTAGCATAATCTTCACCTTTGATCTGGGCTTCAGTTACCAATGGCAATTTCTACAGATTATTGTTTACTCTATATTACATTAAACTACACTAACCTATTCTTTACAATAATACTCTAATTTTTTCTTTTTTGTTTTTCTTCTTCACTGGGCAATTTGAGGTGTTTACACTAATCAACATTATCTTAGCAAAATACTGTACAACCTGAGTAGTTTATGAAGAACAGAAGTCAGAAATTTATTTATTTATCTATTTATTTATTATTTTATTATTATTATTTTTTTGAGACAGAGTCACAGTCTCACTCCTGTCACTCAGACACGAGAGCCTACCTTATAGAAACCTTAAACTCCTGAGCTAAAGCAACACGCCTGCCTCAGCCTCTTGAGTAACTGGGACTACAGGTGCTTGCCACAATACCTAGTCAATTTTTTCCTGTTTTCAGCAGACATGGTGAGACATCAAGAGACATCTCTTGCTCAGATTAGTCTCAAACTCCTGGGCTCAAGTGATCTTCTTGCCTTGGCCTCCTAGAGTGCTAGGATTACTGGCATGAGGCACTATGCCTAGCCTCACAGAAACATTTTTTTATTACCATTCTCGAGGCTGGGAAGCCCAAGACTAAGATGCTGTCAGGTTTAGTGTCTGGTGAGGACCTTCTTTCTAGTTTGTATATGGTGCCTTCTAGCTATGCCCTCACCTGGTTGAAAGGGTGAATTAACTCTCTGGTGCCTCTTTTATAAAGGCACTAATCTCATTCATGAGAGTTTTACAATAATCACCTCATGAGGTGCCAGGAGCCCCACATCCTAACACTGTTTCCTTGGAGTTAGCGTTTCAACATATGGATTTGGGAGGCAATATAAACATTCAGACCACAGCAAATGCAAAATCAAATCTTTGTGTGGATTTATTTCTCAGTTGCCTGGGAGATTGCCTCTCTCTGCATACGCTATTAGACAATTAAGTGGAATGGCTGGCATCTGCTATCAGTCCCTAGGTTTAACTCCTCTTGATTTAATTTTTGTTTGGGGTTTGGTGCACGCTCAGTAAGCACAGATTAAAACATTTAATAGATGGTTTCAGGCACACTTCCAAAAGTGATCTGATGTGGTACACTTGACCTTAACTCTCTAGCACACACAAGAAACTTACAAACAGTCAACAGTGAAGCAGAGCATGTCCTGACAATACCAATTTATTGGCAGGAAGAAATGATGATTCAAAAGTCATAAAATTAGGGGAGGTCCCACTGATTACCTAGAGTGCATATTGCAAGGGTACATGTCAAATCTATTAAGAGTAGAAATGTCTTAACACAATAATTAAGTGAAGGCTCTGTTAACCAGTTTGATGTAGACATTCCAGATTGAATATAAAATCCGCACATTGTAGCCCATAAATGTATTAATGTACACAGTTAATGATTTAATAAAAAAATTAAGAGGAAAAAAGTCATAAAATTAGTGTATCTTTTTATTTGACTTTTAAGCTTTTGGCATCATGTCTGTGAGTGTATCCTCTCTCTGGAATAAATAAATTTCTGATTTCATAGAAGTGTTTGGAGTACTAAATGGATGAAATAATAAAGCTGTTATCATTCTTAGCCTTCAGGAGAAATTAAAAATTCCTAGAATGTTTTTCCAAACACTGATCCCAGGGCCGCACCTCTAGAAATTCTAAAGTCTGGGTGGGGCCCAGTTATAGGCATTTAAAAAATTCTCTATTTATTTCTAATATTCAGTCAGGTTGAAAACTAGTGGGCTATAAAATTAAAAGATCTTTATTATGTATTTTTTAACACCTTATAGCAGAGGCGGCACGCTCTTCTTCCATGTCTCAAAAAAAAAAGAAAAGAAAAGAAAGAAAAAGAGAAAAGAAAAATTTCTCATAACCTTCAGTTTTGAAGAGCTCCCTATGAATGAGCAAAAGCAATCCCTGGGCAACTGCTAAGATTCCAAGAATTGGCAAGGGCGAAAGAGAATATTTTATGAGCTGATTTTCTTTCTTATAGTAAAGCCATTTAGTCGTTATTAAATAGTAATAAGTATTGACTACTTACTATGCACTTATGCTTTATATACATTAACTACTCTGATTTTCACAGCAGTGAATGGTAACATTAGTTTTTATTGAGATTAGAAAACTAGGCTGAAGGGATGCAAGACTGGTTTAACATACTCAAGTCCATAAACGTTATCCACCATATTAACAGAGGCAAAAATAAAGATCACATGATCCTCTCAATAGATACAGAAAAAGCATTTGATAAAATCCAGCATCCTTTTCTAATTAGAACACTGAAGAGTATAGGCATAGGTGGCACATTTCTAAAACTGATTGAAGCTATCTATGACAAACCCACAGCCAATATTTTACTGAATGGAATAAAACTGAAAGCTCTTCCTCTTAGAACTGGAACCAGACAAGGTTGTCCTCTGTCGCCTTTACTATTCAACATAGTGCTGGAAGTTCTAGCCAATACAATTAGGCAAGACAAGGAAATAAAGGGAATCCAAATGGGAGCAGAGGAGGTCAAACTCTCCCTCTTTGCTGACGACATGATCTTATACTTAGAGAACCCCAAAGACTCAACCACAAGACTCCTAGAAGTCATCAAAAAATACAGTAATGTTTCAGGATATACAATCAATGTCCACAAGTCAGTAGCCTTTGTATACACCAATAACAGTCAAGATGAGAAGCTAATTAAGGACACAACTCCCTTCACCATAGTTTCAAAGAAAATGAAATACCTAGGAATATACCTAACGAAGGAGGTGAAGGACCACTATAAAGAAAACTATGAACTCCTCAGAAAGGAAATAGCAGAGGATATTAACAAATGGAAGAACATACCATGCTCATGGATCGGAAGAATCAACATTGTTAAAATGTCTATACTTCCCAAAGCAATCTACCTATTCAATGCCATTCCTATCAAAGTACCTACATCATACTTTCAAGATTTGGAAAAAATGATTCTGCATTTTGTATGGAACCGGAAAAAAACCCGTATAGCTAAGGCAGTTCTTAGTAACAAAAATAAAGCTGGGGGCATCAGCATACCAGATTTTAGTCTGTACTACAAAGCCATAGTGGTCAAGACAGCATGGTACTGGCACAAAAACAGAGACATAGACACTTGGAATCGAATTGAACACCAAGAAATGAAACTAACATCTTACAACCACCTAATCTTCGATAAACCAAACAAGAACTTACCTTGGGGGAAAGACTCCCTATTCAATAAATGGTGTTGGGAGAATTGGATGTCTACATGTAAAAGACTGAAACTGGACCCACACCTTTCCCCACTCACAAAAATTGATTCAAGATGGATAAAGGACTTAAATTTAAGGCATGAAACAATAAAAATCCTCAAAGAAAGCATAGGAAAAACACTGGAAGATATTGGGTCTGGGGGAAGACTTCATGAAGAAGACTGCCATGGCAATTGCAACAACAACAAAAATAAACAAATGTGACTTCATTAAACTGAAAAGCTTCTGTACAGCTAAGGAGACAATAACCAAAGCAAAGAGACAACCCACACAATGGAAAGGATATTTGCATATTTTCAATCAGACAAAAGCTTGATAACCAGGATCTATAGAGAACTCAAATTAATCCACATGAAAAAAGCCAACAATCCCTTATATCAATGGGTAAGAGACATGAATAGAACTTTCTCTAAAGACGACAGACGAATGGCTAACAAACACATGAAAAAATGTTCATCATCTCTATATATTAGAGAAATGCAAATCAAAACATCCCTGAGATATCATCTAACCCCAGTGAGAATGGCCCACATCACAAAAATCTCAAAACTGCAGATGCTGGCGTGGATGTGGAGAGAAGGGAACACTTTTACACTGCTGGTGGGACTGCAAACTACTACAACCTTTCTGGAAGGAAGTATGGAGAAACCTCAAAGCACTCAACCTAGACCTCCCATTCGATCCTGCAATCCCATTACTGGGCATCTACCCAGAAGGAAAAAAATCCTTTTATCATAAGGACACTTGTACTAGACTGTTTATTGCAGCTCAATTTACAATTGCCAAAATGTGGAAACAGCCTAAATGCCCACCAACCCAGGAATGGATTAACAAGCTGTGGTATATGTATACCATGGAATACTATTCAGCCATTAAAAAAAATGGAGACTTTACATCCTTCGTATTAACCTGGATGGAAGTGGAAGACATTATTCTTAGTAAAGCATCACAACAATGGAGAAGCATGAATCCTATGTACTCAATCTTGATATTAGGACAATTAATGACAATTAAGGTTATGGGGGGGGAAGCAGAAAGAGGGATGGAGGGAGGGGGGTGGGGCCTTAGTGTGTGTCACACTTTATGGGGGCAAGACATGATTGCAAGAGGGACTTTACCTAACAATTGCAATCAGTGTAACTGGCTTATTGTACCCTCAATGAATCCCCAACAATAAAAAAAAAAAAAAAAAAAGAAAACTAGGCTGATATAAATTATGTAATGAGGGATTTTGTTGTTATGCAATTTACTTTAAAACACCTAATTAACAGAAGATAGAAATACACACACTCACACTCACACATATATATTTTGTGTGTGTGCTTTCAATCTGTAACTTGGAAGTGGTTACTTTTCTGAGAGAATTCTTGTCCAAGGGCTGTTCCACTACCCACCGAAAGCGTCTAATCTGAGTTGCGTACTTAAGAGATATATCGAAAACTTCCCACGTCTTTCCCCTGTCTTTATCTCTACAGAGTACTGCAGACTGGTGCTGACATGACGAATCCTGCACACACATGGCCAGCACACTTCACCCTTGTATGTGCAGGATAGAAAAATCTAGGTAGTCCAACAGTCAACTGTCTTCAGAACATGATACCCTTGATTCTGAGAAGATTTGATGTCAGAGTCCTTTGTTCTCTTTTACCTAGCTTTTTAAAGGCATAACTGGCACGTAGAAAATGATAAATACTGAACATTCCTCAGTAAAATAATGAGCATGTGCATCCCTGCACAGTGCCTGGGAGCCCCTCTGTGATTTCGTCCCCTCTCCTTCCCCAGCGCCTCCCATGCTCTTCCTTATAGCCTAAGTCTGAAGCTGTCATCCACCTGCTGTCACTGTAAACAAGTTTTGATTTTTTTAATTCTTTATAAAAATATAGTTATAAAATCTGTAGTATTTATTTTTGTTTGTCTTTTTCACACTCTTATTATTATTATATATATATTTTTGGAAACAGCTTCTCACTCTCACTCTGTCTCCCTGGGTAGAGTACCATGGCATCAAACTCTTAGGCTTGAGAAATCCTCTTGCCTCAGCCTCTGAGTAGCTGGGATTATGGGCATGTGCCACCACACTGGCTAGTTTTTTTTGTTGGTGGTGGTGATGGTGGTGATGTTGTATTGTTTTGTCTTCCTATTTTTAGTACAGAGTGGCTTTTGCTCTTACTCAGGCTGCTCTCAAACTCCTCAGCTTAAGCAATCCACCTGCCTCGGCCTTCTAGAGTTCTAGGATTACATGAGCCACACTGCCCAGCCATTCTGTCATTATTTTGAGTGTCATTCATGAATGCTGTACACATCCATTCCCTTTTATTGTTGGATAGTATCCCACTGTACACATAGACCAAGATTTTGTATCTGTTTATTTCTTGATATATATTGTAATTATTTCCATTTTGAGGCTATTGTAAATTAGTTTACTATTAACATTCATGCAAAAATATTTGTATACATGTTTGCTTTTATCTATAGTAGTGGAATGGCTAGGCCATATGACACATAAATTCTGATGTTGGCAGGTTCAAACCCGGCCCAGGCCAGCTAACCAACAACAACAACTGCAACCAAATAATAGCCGGGCATCGTGACGGGCACCTGTAGTTCCAGCTACTTGGGAGGCTGAGGCAAGCGACTCGCTTAAGCCGAAGAGTTTGAGTTTGCTGTGAGCTGTGACACTACAGCACTTTACTGTGGGTGACATAGTGAGACTGTCTCAAAAAAAAAAAAGAAAAGAAAAGAAACGAAACTGCTATAGAGTTTTACAGAGTGGTTCTATCATTTACATTCCTGCCCAAAGTGTTTGAGGTTTTCATTTGTTCCTCATTCTTATTAACACTTGGTAGATTTAGTCTTATTAATTTTAGTTACGATATTGAATGTGTAGTAGAAACTCATTGTGGTTTGACTTGCATCCTCTCATGAACTATCATGTTAAACACCTTTTCCTGTGGTTTGTTATCTATATAGATTTGGGGGGTATAATTTTATTCACATCTTTTGCTCATTTTTAAATGGGCTATTGGCTTTGCTGCCACAGTTTGAATCTACATATTTTAGACACAAAATCTTTTCCAATGTTTGTTTTGGACATGATTTATCTTAATACATACCTGCATTTTCATGTATTTAACAATGTTCTTTTTTAAGTACAAGAAAGCTTATGTTTTAGGAAATCCAGCCTACTAGTTTTGTAAAAAGTTTGTGCTTTTGGTATCTCTTTAAGAAATCTTGGTCAAATTTATGATCACTAAAATATTTTCCTAGATATTTTTAGGTTTACTTTTAGAAGGATGCTCTTAGGAGTTTTATAATTTGAACTTTTACATTTAGTAAAAGTATCTATTAAGTATCCATTTTGAGTTAATATTTTATACTGTGGGGTAAGAAAGTTCATTTTTTTGCATGAGACTATAGAAAGTTCTAGAACCACTTTTTGAAGAAGTTATGTTATTTCCTATTGAATTGCTGTGACTTTTTTCTGAAATCAATTTACCATATGCGGGTTTATCTATTTCCGTACTCTTTATTTTGTCCCATTGATCTTTTTGATTACCTTTACAGCTCCCCTTCATTTCTGTACCTTAATAAATCTTGCGTTTAAGGAGTATAGGTCTTCTATCTTTAGTCTCCTATCTTAAATTTCTTGTGGCTATTCTAGCTCCTATGTGCCTTCGTACAACTTTTAGAATCAATTTAGCTGTCAACTTTTACAAAGACTGCTGTTTTTATTGGGCTGTATTGTCTCCATAAACGCAGGTGCAAAGATTGTGCCTATTGTGATCACATAAAATATTTTCTACTATTTAGATTCTTTTAATTATAGAGAGCTATAATATGGGGCATAATATAACTTACCTTGGTAAAGTCCTATGTGCATTTGAAAAGAAGATGTGATCTTCTGCTTTTTTTTTTTTTTTTTTGTAGAGACAGAGTCTCACTTTATGGCCCTCGGTAGAGTGCCGTGGCCTCACACAGATCACAGCAACCTCCAACTCCTGGGCTTAAGCTATTCTCTTGCCTCAGCCTCCCGAGCAGCTGGGACTACAGGCGCCTGCCACAACGCCCGGCTAGATCTTCTGCTTTTGATTGGAGTAGCTTATAAATGTTATAATTAGGCAAGATTGTCAATTAGTGTTTTTTAAATATGCTGTTTACTAATTTATTTTCCTTCTACTTACTATATTAATTATGGAAAAGGGACAGTTGAGGTCACAAACTATAGTTATATTTACCTTCAGTGTTATCAATTTTTATTTTATATATTTGGTAGCCGTGTTGCTAGGTACATATGCATTTAAATGTATCATGTCCTCTTAATGAAGTTATATTTCTAAGGAATATAGATGCTTTTTCATTGTGACAAAATGACTGTCTTTATCCCTAGTATTATTCTTTACTTTGGTAACTACTTTTGTGACATAAATCAAAATATGTTTTCATTTGATTTGTGTTCGTAGGTAGTTTTTGTTTGGTTGTTTTTTTTTTTGTTGTTGTTGTTGAGGTTTGTTTCTTTTTATGATTGTTTTACCCAGATATTTATTTTTAATATTTTTCTGATTTTGTATTTAAAGATTTTCTTCTTGAAAGTACATAGGTAGGTGTAAGTTTTTATCAAATACTATAACCTTTGTCTTTTAATTTACATTTAATGTGATTGCTGATAAATTTGAGTTCAATATATAATTTTGCTACATATTTTTATTGGCATCACCTGCTATTTATTTCTGTTTTCTACATTTTCTTTGCCTTTTACTCAGAGTATTCTTGCTGCCTGAACTTGATTGTCTTTTGGGCTGGTTCTTACTACTAAACTATTTTTGAAGTTTCTTTAAGTGTCCTTTTTCATGTAACCATGCTAATATAATACAAAAAAAGGATGGAGTTTTGGGAATGTGTGAAATCTATGGTATGATTTTTTTTTTTACTCTTTATGTGATACTTTATGAATAAATGCAAATTTTATTGATAAAATCATGTCTCAGACTTGCTTTTATCACAAACTAAATAAAATATTCAATTGAAAACCTTTAGCTCTAAGGGTAGCAACATGATATTTAGAAATTTAATCACTTAATTAACTCTCCCAGATCACATATCTACTAATTTATATTGCAACCTCTTCATTGAAAAGAAAGTCCAATAGGTACAATTTCAACTCCTTTTATCTCTTCCAGCATGTGGCAGGAATTCCATTTCTAGGACCATAATTTTTAACCATAATCAAAACTGCAAAATAGACCCACAACATTATGCCCATTTTATAGATAAGAGATTCCTGGAAAGTTGATGTAAATAATTTTCCCAAGGTCTGATTTATATCTGACAGGGTAAATATAGCCAGAGTTTCCTGGCGGCTCCAAAAATTAAATATATTCGTATGAACACTTTTCATACTTTTTAATGCCTTTATACAGATACTTGACCGGTAACTGATTACTTTTTAAAGGACTCATTACTGAGTAAAAATTGGAAAGCTATAGATTAGGGAATTTGATGTGTGTGTGTATTGTGTGTGTGTGTGAGAGAGAGAATGATATGAACAAGGAGCCTTCTAAACAAAAGAAATGGACAAAACTCAAACTGAAGACGCACACAAACAAGAAGACCCAGACACTGGAAATAGTGTTGCTGATGCAAACACAGGTTGTTTTTGATCTGTGAGCAATTTTGCAAACCCTGAAAAATATTCTGCTTTTTTGTTTTTTCTGGTTCCATATGAAATACAGACCTATTTTGCAAGATCTTCAAAGTATGACGGTATTTTTTTTTTTTTGTAGAGACAAAGTCTCACTGTACCACCCTCGGGTAGAGTGCCGTGGCGTCACACGGCTCACAGCAACCTCTAACTCTTGGGCTTATGCGATTCTCTTGCCTCAGCCTCCCGAGCAGCTGGGACTACAGGCGCCCGCCACAATGCCCGGCTATTTTTTGTTGTAGTTTGGCTGGGGCTGGGTTTGAACCCGCCACCCTCAGCATATGGGGCTGGCGCCCTACTCACTGAGCCACAGGTGCCGCCCGTATGACAGTATTTTCATGGGAGTTGCATTAAATCTGTAGGTTGCTTTAGGTAGTACAGACATTTTAACAATGTTGATTCTTTTCAACCATGAGTGCGCTATGTTCTTCCATCTGTTAACATCCTCTGCAATTTCTTTTCTCGGTGTTTCATAGTTTTCTTTGTAGGGATTCTTCACCTCCTTTGTTAAATATGTTCCAAGGTATTTCATTTTCTATGAAGCTATTGTAAAGGGTATTATATCTTTGATTTAATTTTTGGCTTAAGTGTTGGTGGCATATATGAAGGCTACTGATTTGTGTACTTTGATTTTTATAACTTGAGAAGTTTCTCTATTTCTTTATTAATTCCAGGAGTCTTGAGGTTGAGTCCTGTAGCTTTCATCAGCAAAGAGTGATAGTTTGACCTCCTGAATCCCCATTCAGATACCCTTGATATCCCTCTCCTCTCTGATCGCATTGTCTAGAACTTCCAGTACTATGTAGAATAGTAGTAATAATAGTGGACAACCTTGCTGGGTTCCAGTTCCAAGTAGAAATACTTTCAAATTTTTCCCATTCAGTAAGATATTGGCTGTGGGTTTGTTGTAGATGGCTTTTTATCAGTTTAAGAAATGTTTCATCTATGCCAATATTCTTAAGTGTTATTATCAAAAAAAGATGCTGAATTTTGTCAGATGGTTTTCCTGCATCCTTTAAGAGGATGATATGGTTTTTATTTTTACTACTGTTTATGTGGTGAATTATGTTTACAGATTTGCATAAGTTGAACCAATCTTGCATCCATGAGATGATGCTCACCTGGTTGTAATGTATTATCTTTTTGATGTGTAACTATATTATTTTTGCTAAGATTCTATTGAGTATTTTTGCATCAATATATTTATTAATGATCTTGCTCTGTAGTTTTATTTATTTATTTATTATTATTATTTTTTTTTGTAGTGCCCTTTCCTTGTTTCAGTATCAGGATTTGAGAAGGGTTCCTTGCTTCTCAATGTTTTGGAATAGATTCTGCAATATAAGCATGAGATCTTCTTTGAAGGTTTCATAGAATTTTGGTGGGAAATCGTTTGGTTTGGGACTCAAGCAAATCAACAAGACAAGAGCAAATAGCCCCATTGAAACCAAGCGAGAGATATGAACAGAAACTTTTCTCCTAAGGACACACGAATAGTCAACAAACATATGAAAAATGTGCAGCATCCCTTCATCAGAGAAATGCAAATCAAAACTCGTTTGAGATACCACCTAAAGCTAGTGAGACTGGCTTACATCATGAGGCCCCAAACCAAGAGATGTTGGCCTGGGTGCGGCGAGAAAGAACACTCATGCACTGTTGGTGTGACTGCAAACTAGTATAGCCTTTATGGAAAGACATATGGAAATTTCTTAAAGAAGTAAAAATACATCCGCCATTTGATCCTGCAATCCATCTACTAGGTATCTCCCCTAAAGCAAAAAAAATAAACAAACAAACAAAAAACATTTTACCATAAATACATATGCATTCAAACATTTCTAGTATCAGAATTCACATCATAAACATTTAGAAACAACCTAATGGCCCTTCAGCAGAGGAATGTATTAATAAATTGTGGTATATGTATACCATAGAATACTATTCAGCCATAAAAATGGAGATTTCATGTTTTGAACCATCTGTATGGATTTGAAGAACATTCTTCTAAGCAAAGTGTCACAAGAATGGAAAAACAAGCATCACACATACTCAGTATTAAATTGGATCTAGTATATTAACAACTACATGCTCACATGAGAGAAAAACAATTAAATTCAATAGTGGACGGTGGGGGAAAAGCGGTTGCGTAAATCTGCACTCAATGAGTTCATTGCATGGATATACTGCTTACTTCTTGGGTGAAGGACACAACTACAACTCAGACTGTAACCTTACAAAAACAAACTATGTAAACATATGTACCCCCATATTAATCTGAAATTAAAAAGAAATAAGACACTGGAAAACTATCTTTCACTTCACACAGCATACACTCAGAAAAGCACAGGAACCTACCCATCATTACTCCATGTACCATCTATACACTAGGGGTAAAATCATAGATCCATTAAAAAAATAACTTTGTCATAAAAAATTGATATTGAAGTTTAAAAGAAAAAAAATTAGCCAGTATATTTTGTGCAGACTAGTTTATTTGAATCAAGAAAAGGGAAACCCCTCCCCACCCTTTGCCCCATCACATACACAATTATACACATCTGAAGGACCACCAATTCTGAGAAAATTTACATTCTGCAGTGGAGGGTGAATATCAGAGTAGCCCAGTATAGTTGCAGGCAGTGTGGTATTTTATTTAATGTAGATATCTAATTAAAGAGATATATAGGCTAGTGGGTTTATTTCACTCAAACATCAAGGTGTTGCCCAGAATGGGGTGCCTTGGAAAAGCATATATTTCACCATGTTCCTAGGAGGAAAAAGCAATTACTAATCTTCCCACTCAGTTGCCCAGATGCGTCTTTTTAGTAGTAAAAAAAGGAGCTGCACAATATCAGTTTGGAGAATGTAGGTCAGTCCCAACTTTGCTGTGCCAGCACTTGTAAGGAAAGCAGCAGCAGTGGATTTAAAAAATGCAAAGGGGTCTTTATACATCCACCAATAAAAGAAACCAAAATGCTGCTAGTAGCAGATTTAAAGAGATTTATTGTTGTGGTGATTAAACCCAGCAGACTTACCTGTTTTACACACAGTATCCTACCATCTTGCATGTAATCTGAATAAATAGTTAATGCAATAGTTCACATACTATACACATAATATACCCATATTACGGGCATTCGCATATATACAAATGCACATATACATACAAAAAGTTGGACAATTACGTTTATGAACTTGTCCTAGAAAAAAGCGCTTTGAAGGGTGGTCTAGGCTGGCATCAGCGCATAACTTCGCACGATGACCATAGTGATATTCAGCAATAAGATATGCAGCACTTTTTCATGGATGAGTTTGTGAACTTATTTGTCAAACCTCACAAATGAGAGTTGATGTCTTTAACACACACACAAAAAGTGTCACTTCATATATCTGGTGCGGATGCCTTTTTATGATGAGTGCAATCTTTTTGGTATTTCTCTTTCTTTTTGACAGATAATAAGGATGTTATCTTTCCTTTTTTCCATAAAAACTTGTTTTATTAATGCAGAACGTGGTATTTAAATTTCTAGTAGTTAAACCATTCAGAAGATAGTAGAAAAAAATAAATGTCTCTGGACTACTCTGGGTGACATTCTGCACATCGCTAATATTTTGTTTTGTTTTATTTTTATTTTCCCTCCTATTTTAAATTCTAAGCTCCGGTTGGTTTCTGTCAGAAGGACCTTGCATGCAGAATATGGGCTGCAAAATCATGACTAAGGCCAGATTCTAAATAGAAAATCTCTGGTAGCATAAGCCTTGGAGGGAAGCTTTGCGGAAATCTGAATTACCTGAATGAGGATAAGAAACAGGTCATTTTTCTGTGGTTTATCCTGATAACATGTTCTCTACAAATATTTTAGGAGACACAGTCAGTCCATGCATTTATGCTTCTGAGCATGGCCCAACATCAGCCTGCTGGAGTTGGAAATACAACTTAATTGCGAGGGAACGCTGTAGTCCTGAATGCAAAGCATTACTGCTGGCTGTACCTTGTTAGAAAAAATATCAGAGACACAGAATCACCGAAACCTATTGGATTTTAGGCTAAGTATGCTTTACCTACAAACCCAAGTCGCCATAAAGAGTTTTTAAGTCAATCTTCTCAGATAGGAGAGTCAAAAACAAGGAAAGAAAACCCTCTGTGGTAATAGGTTTTTACCAGCCTGTGCTTCTCCTCTGCGGGACAGAAGCAAATAAGCAAGCCAAACACAACACTGTTTTCCTCCAAAAACTTCTCCACACCGTGTCTCACTTGCATTTTGAGAAGAATATCAGACAGATTGCAGTCATTTTGGAACACGAAATCTAAAATTGCACAGGAAGAGATAAGACCAGAAAAACTAAGAAGAAAGAAAAGGATTTAGTAATCCTTTAGTAAGGATTTAGATGGTTCAACGTGGCAAAAGCTGTGAGATTTCTGAGGGAGAAGACAAGGGAGCTCGTGGGTAAGGTGGAGACAATTGGAGTGGAGTCCTAGCTTTGGGGATCAGAGATTTGAGGAGTGCAGACTAAGAGAGAACTGAACAGCAAGAAAAGGACTGTGTCACTAGGAGGCGTTTGGATTAGGCCTTTAAAAATATTTCATGGGGCCTCGGCATGTGCAGGGCGCCAGCCACATGCACCAGAGCTGGCAGGTTTGAGCCTGGCCCAGGCCTGCTAAAGAATAATGACAACTGCACCCAAAAAATAGCCAGGCGTGGTGGCGGTTGTCTGTAGTCCCAGCCACCCGGGAGACTGAGGCAAGAGAATTGCTTGAGCCCAAGTGTTTGAGGTTGCTGTGAGCTGTGATGCCAACGCACTCTACCAAGGGTGACAAAGTGAGACTCTGTCTCAAAAAAAAAAAATAATAATAATAATAATTAATAAATAATGGGATAGAGGTAAAAGATTGGAATTCCATTTTCTACCACTCCTCCCACCTTTTTTAATTGCTTTCTTCTAAAGAGATTCTTCTTTATAAATTAACATTCTATAAATAGAAATTGGGAAATGTGGGTCTGGATTTGTCACTACAGAAACAGAACGGTAACAGAACAGAAACCGTAGTGACTAAAAGAATTTAAGCACTTAAGTGAAAATTATGTCTTGTACAAGACTAATATTGAAGTGAATCACTCAAAATATTGAAGCTCTAATAACATAGCAGGTTTCAACAGGGTTGTACACTCACAAGCAATACAACAGAAGCGCAACAAAGATGCAAATGACACGCACACACCTTCTGCCGTGTGAATGTCCAGCAGAGATAATTCTAGAATTCTATGCATAGAGTCCTGGGAAAACAGCTTCACTGATTCTTGAAGGAAGAGGCTATGGAAGAGCATAAAGAAAGACAAAGTAGCAAAGTTGTGAAGGGTTGGACTTCATCTGAAGTCCTAGGAAGGGTTGGTGCTCAGACAAACATCAGCTTGGGGGAAGGAAAAATCAAGAAAAAGGGAAAAGCTTGGAAGGACTCATGACCAAGCAATCTGGACTGCTGATGGGATAGAGCCCAAGACATAGTTTCACTTTGGCCTAGGGCCTGGAAGCAGGTGTTTTGGTTTTGTATTTTTTTTTTTAATTGCTACATAACACATTACCACAATCTTAGTGGCTTAGCCGCTAAAAGTAACAGACATTTATTAATTCACAGTTGTTCAGAAGTCTAGGCGCATTGGAATTGGAATTTCCAGGCTGGGTCTCACAAAGCTGCAAGATTTCATGGGGACTGTTCCATTCTAGAATTCAGGGTCCTCATGTAAGCTTACTTTGTCAGGGTCCTCATTTAAGCTTACTTTGTTGTTGGCAGATTTCATTTCCTTGTGCCTATAGAACTGAGGCCCTGTCATTTTGCTAGCTGTTGGCCTGGGGCCCACCTCAGCATCTGGAAGCTGCTACAGTTCTTTGATACATGAACCCTTGCATAGACTCTATGAAGCTTTGGATTTCTCTGACTTCAGAAAGGACCTGGTACCCCTTTCAGATGCTGATTATCAGTTACATTCCACAGGCCTTTGATGCAGCACCTATTTCCAAAACTCACCTGATTAGGTCTGGCCCATCCAGGTGATCTCTCTTTCCATTAACTCAAAATGTACTGATGGGTTTGGGGTATGTTCTTAAGTTGGATTTGTCTGCAAGTTGGAGCAGGTGTAATTACATAAGGCATGCAATAACCTCCTTTCATAAGTGTGAGTTTTATAGATATTTATAACTTAGAGTACTGCCTATAACTTAATCACAGAGTGATATACCATCATTTTGTTTTTTTAGTTTTTTTTTTTTTTTTTTTTTTAGAGACAGAGTTTCACTTTATGGCCCTTGGTAGAGTGCCATGGCATCATACAGCTCACAGCAACCTCCAACTCCTGGGCCCAAGCGATTCTCCTGCCTCAGCCTCCCAAGTAGCTGGGACTATAGGCGCCTGCCACAACGCCCAGCTATTTTTTGGTTGCAGTTCAGCTGGGTACAGGTTTGAACACGCCACCCTCGGTATATGGGGCCGGCGCCTTACCGACTGAGCCACAGGCGCCGCCCCGATATACCATCATTTTTACAAATTCCATCTACAAGGAGCTCCAGTGGCGCATTCGGTTAGCGCGCGGTACTTATACAAATTCCATCTACATTCAAAGAAAGGGGATTACACAAGATGTTAAGGTGTTGGTGGTTATTTTAAAAAATATGCTTGCCACAACAGACATGATGATTGAAAATGAATCTTTGGAAGGGTTATGAACACATTTCAGACAGATTCCCCACTTATAGGAGAGAGGCATTAGAGCATTATATATTTAGATAGCCCTAGAATGGACACAAATGGAGAATATAATTTTCTTGTACATGAAGTCATGGCTTCATAAAGATAATGATATTGGTTTTAAAAGTTTAAGCATAAATCATGTTTATGCATAAATCATAATTAATATTGTCACTTAGTACATTTACAGCCCTATTATATTTATCTGGTTTGTTATGGTTAGAAGACATGATTCTATAGTATGTATTTTAAAATCTGTCTATAACATATGATGGCTGTCTGGAAAGTATCTAGCCACATACTGTGAAAAATAGAGATGTATATTGGGGCGGCACCTGTGTCTCAAGGAGTAGGGCGCTGGCCCCATATACTGGAGGTGGCGGGTTCAAACCCACCCCCAGCCAAAAAAACTGCAAAAAATAAAAATAAAAAATAGAGACATACATGGCTGCTTACTTTCCTGCCAGCCTTAGTATATCCTGGTCATTCATGAGATTTCCTTCACGTTATACAAAGAACCCTCACAAGAACTTCATGGGCATCTCAAACCTGAGAAAGTCTGGAAAGACTTTTTAAATTTCTTATATAATGTGGTTCTGGTTGCCTTTTTCCTCCTATTCTTAATAAGTCTTAAGTAATAATTTATATTAGGGAAATTCTCGTGTTGCTAAACATATTTATCTAAAACTGAAGGCACCACTGAATTTTTTATTTAGGAAGATATTTATCCCCAGTGATGTGTCCTCACCAGTTCTTTTATATTTTTATTTTGGGTTTCTAGCTCTTTTCTTTCTATAACCTTCGTAACAGGTTTTGCAATGGTGGCAAAAGTCTACAGAAAAGTATTGGCTAGTTGTCATGAGGTACTTGTAATAGCAAAGATTTAAAGTATGAATAATAAAATGTTTTTTAATTGCGTGTCTATGACCTGAGATTATAATGAACTAGTAAAATGTCCTCTGCTTTTAAAATGCTACAAAGCATAAAAATTCACATATCTTTATGAATGCTAACAGGTTATGCATGATCCTCATTTACTATGTTCAGATTATAATATATCTTCCATTTATTTATTTAAATTATGTCTTTCTCTTCTATATTCTCTGCCAAATGTTACTCTAGGGTGTGAAATTTTGGAAAATGAGAGAAATTAGGTCTCTGTGGACTGAAATTAACATAATGAAATTTCTTTGTCCTCTAGAGACTTTGAAACAAATTCAAAATTCATAGTCAGCAATTGTTGGTTTCAAAGCCTGAACTTTATTCCTGAACCTACTCGAAAAGGCTGCTTGCAATCTATATGGTTCTTTAACTACTTAACTGAAGTTAAAAAGCGGGAACTCAGTTGATAAGACTCATTTTCCTCTTGTGTATATGTCACCAAATGAGACCCTCCCTCATTTTTCTGTCTGTTGCAAATGATTCAGTATTTCCAAATAGAGACTATTTTAAGTCTCTGTGATTTAAAAAATGACATAATTTATATGTAATCTCTGGAATGAATCAGCACCTTGTAGTTCTTTTCTCCCCAGTTTCCTTGAGTTTAAACTTGTCAGAAAATTATGCTTTCATTATTCCTGGAGAACATAGTTCTTTAACCTGAGGTGGTATCTCTCAGGAAAAGACATCGTGGTGCGTCATACAATCAGTTTTCTGTGAAGAATGGAGAGAAATAGTGATTGAGTGACTAAAAGGAGCTGAGTTACATCTGATCTTGATTAATTTGACACCTTCTCTGAGTTTTATCAGTATTTTGCCCAAAAGATGAAGACCAAAATATAGACACAATGGTTCTGCCCAATCAGGGCTGATCCAGTTCCCCCAACTACCCATTCCATGTCCCTTTCAGAGTTCCCTACACTCAGGCCACCTCTGTGTGCTTTTATTTCTTCAGGCTTCCATACTTCTTACAACCTTAGAAACTTTGAACTCTGTGGATAGAATATTCCCCATTCTCCAAGACATTTGCCTACTTCAGTTCATTTCCGATATTAAATAAAAATATAATTTCCTCAAGGAAAACCTTCAATACCATCAAAGATTAGGTCATTGCCTATGAAATATGTGCACAAAACTGGTCATTTTAATCAATTCTAAATTGACTTTAATGTAGTTATTTGATTGAAAGCTCAGTCTGAAATTTATTTTAATGAGCTTTTGATATTTTATTCTCAGTACTCATCAAATTGCCTTATACCACAGAGAGATTCAGAGAAAATATATAGAATGAATTGTAGAATAACAACTACAACACTCATTGTATATTCGTGTGTATATAAACAAATATTCACACAGATGCTCACATAAACTCAGTCCTCATGGAAAATCTGTGAGGCCGACTTTGGAGTAGGAGACAGCTCTTCACACCTCTCTCATGTTTCTGCTTAACTTGCAAGTGAGGCTCTCCCCTTTGCTCTCAACTATCTCTAAAGGATAATTTTGTAGAGCACCACCTTGAATGACAAGGATAAGGTCTTCCCCGCATTCCATGACAAGGAATAGGCATGCGTACCCTCCAGTATAATAAAGATAATGTCTCCCTCCAGAGCAAAAATGGCAAGCATGCTCATGGCCCATTATAAAGGATTCAGGTTATCTAAAATCAGGGTTTCTCTCATCTAATATAATGTTCTGTGTATAAGTGACATTCTGGTCAATTTGCACAGCTTGGTGGGAAACCAGGCTCAGTGGATAAACACAAAAATGTTGATAGTGTGGCTCCTGCTATTGGTATGAATAATGACCCACGAGTCTCTTGTCTTCTACCAGGATTCATGAAACTGACAGGATAACCAATTACTCTGTAAGCTTTTGTGGTTTTGACAGTGGATATCATTATTATTATTATTTCTACTTGACAGAAAAAAGATCTGAAATACAGATTGGTCAACAGCCCATTTACCTTGTATTATTTTACTTTCTTTATGCTCAATCAAAATGGCTAGAACTTTTGAGGGTTTTTTTTATTTTTTCAGTTTACCCCAAGACAAAGATAGGTGGAATATGCTATATTCAGTTAACAATTTGTTTTGATAACCACTTATATTATCATTCTGCCAACCACAGTGTTAAGATTAACATACTGAATTATTGTCCAATTGAATTCAAGTTGTCTATTACAATACTATTTATAAAAGTTAAATTATATATCATTTGTCTTTGTTGGGGATTTTGATTCAAACACTTAGCTCAGAAATGCCTATTTTTAAAAAACTGGGGACAGGGAGGCACCTGTGGCTCAGTTGGTAAGGCGCCGGCCCCATATACCGAGGGTGGCGGGTTCAAACCCGGCCCCGGCCAAACTGCAACCAAAAAATAGCAGGGCGTTGTGGCGGGCGCCTGTAGCCCCAGCTGCTTGGGAGGCTGAGGCAAGAGAATCGCTTAAGCCCAGGAGTTGGAGGTTGCTGTGAGCTGCGTGAGGCCACAGCACTCTACAGAGGGCCATAAAGTGAGACTCTGTCTCTACAAAAACAAAACAAAACTGGGGACAATGGCTGGGTGCCCGTAGCACAGTGGTTATGGTGTCAGCCACACACACAAAGGCTGGCAGGTTTGAACCCAGCTCAGGCCAGCTAGACAACAAAAACAACTTCAACAAAAAATAGCTGGGCATTGTGGCCGGTGCCTGTAGTCCCAGCTACCTGGGAGGCTGAGGCAAGAGAATCACTTAAGCCCAAGAGTATGAAGTTGCTCTGAGCTGTGATGCCATGGCACTCTACTGGGTGTAACACAATGAGATTCTCTTTCAAAAAAAAAAAAAAATTGGAAAAATATCATATTAGCATATTCCTCCTTAAGCAATCCTAACAATCAATTGATATGTTTCTCAGATAGTTTCCATCTGAAACCCTATTACAAATTGATTACTAAATAAATTATATTTCAACTATTTAATGGGAAAGTATACGGCCACTAAAAAATATTTATAAAAGGTTGCATACTAAATGTGATAATTTGAAGGAAATGACTTGACTATGAAATTGTAGGTATATAACATGTTCTCAAACCATACACTAATGAACACGTAAATGATTGAAACAAAATAACCACATAGATTTTACCTGTGATTACATCTACTCCATACAAATTTAAGTAGCAACAATTTTCTTATTGAATTTTTTTCCTATTTTCTTTATGATAATCATGTAATACTTCTATGGAGAGGATAAATCACTCTCTGGGTGAAGGGCACATGTACCATATTGACTCGATCTGTGTAAAACCAAGTATGTAAACAAAACATCTCTACTCCCTAACATTCTGGAATAAAGATAAAATATATTGTACACCTATAACTGGCTGATTTTAATTTTGCAGGTAAATAGCTTGAATAATATTCCAAATTACATATTAGAAATGTACTGTAAGTACTTATGAAAATCAAACTAATAATTTTTAAGCATTCTACTTTTCTTTGTCCTATGTGTATATAATCATCAGCTTTAGAGGCAATGTATATGCCACCCTGCTAGTTCCCTTACATTTAATGATGCTCAGTGAATTATTTTAACAGTTCATAATGCATCATCTCTCTCATAATCTTCAGTAAACGCTTTCTTATAACACTTCTTTCAATTTGGCGTATACATTGAGACAGGTGAGAAAGAGGTTACTGCCCAAAGCTGCTTCAAGTCTCTAGAAATTTAAGTATAAATTCAATGTTTAGTGACGAATGTTAGACTTTTCTGTGAAAAAAATATTAAAGAAAATTTTGCTTTCTAAACACCCATGTGTATAGAAATTTAAAGATGCAAGACAATATTGTCAAGGATATTTGTCTAGGTTTTAGTTACCTGCTGGTTGGCAAGCAGTTTATTGTCATTTTCGCATCTTGTTTGGCCTTTTTCACAAATGAATCCCAAAACCAAAGTTTGGAAAGTAAACACGAGCATAATGGTCCACCAAGGAGGCACTGGTTTCATTTAAAGTGGACCATTTCATAAGTGTTTTAGATTGAGTACCATGGCATCATCAGAGCTCACTGCACCTTGGACTCTTGGGCTCAAGAGCCAGTTAAAATAAAGAAGAGGCTATATATGATAAAATAACATACTTTATCACTCTAACATCAATAAAATACTAACGAATTAAGGTACTAGGACAAGCAAAATTTTGATGAGTAAAAATAACTTTGGGGAATCCAAAGAACAGATTATGTTAACTGCATACTTGGGTGGGGGACATATTTAAATGTTACAATAGGAGAAATGATCACATTGAAAAAAAAATTCTACAGGACTAGTCATGACTTTGAGCCCAGTCATAAAAATATTAAGGATGTTCACAAAGCAATATTGACGTTATATCTTGCATGGTTCTTTTCTATAGATAGTTACATATGTATATTTTAGGTTAAAATAAAAGCTTCACCCTCATAGGATGGTAAACTGAGGCACAATAAAATTTATAATTGAGTTGAACAAACAGAAATTCGTAGGGCAGCTCCAAAGCAGACATGGTTCTAGGGCCCCACCGAAGAAGCTCTGTGAGGTGATTTATATAGAGTAAATGCAGAAGTAATACAAGAAAATATTTGATTATTTACAAAGTCACCCTTTTGGTCTATCCTGATGAAAAGTCTTTAGTTATAAGTTTCTTTTTTTCTTTCTTTTTTTTTTTTTTGGTCAGGGCTGGGTTTGAACCCACTACCTCTGGCATATGGGGCCAGTACCCTACTCCTTTGAGCCACAGGTGTCACCCTAGTTGTAAGTTTCTTGATGACTTCTGATTGGTTGAGCTTAAGTTCTTTTTAAAATTATTATTATAGCCATTTACAAGAAATAGTTAAAATTTTACCTATACTTGCAAATCAAGTGAGATTAAGGTCACCTGGGTCTAATTGGCTTTGCTCAAGGATTCTTCAGGTCTGATCTCAATTTTAATATACTTTAAATGACCCTTAGATACCAGATTCTATTCTGAACACTTTAATTAAAAAATACTCATTTAATTTTCATATCCATTCAATGATTTATTTCTATTTATAGATGAGAAGATCGAGAGACACAGAAAAAAACTTAACTTTCCAAATTAAGGCACAGAAACCCCTAGTACTTGTCAAAATCCTGGTGAAGCTAGCAGTTGAGCCCACATATTTAGTCTAGCAAACACATTACTGATTATTATATACTATTGTTGTACTCTACTTTATTGACTAATTAAAAGAATTGTGGACATCAAACTTCTCTCTGTGTAGCATAGACTGTTTGAATAATACTTGGTCATTTGTAAAAAAATTTAGTTACATTTTAGGGAATTATGTTCAATATTGAAGAAACAACATATTCAGATTATTTGGAGTTAAATATATTGGATGGCTGCAAGCAAGCTTTTATTTTTGAATTTTAAAACGTTCTTAAATCTTTAGATATTTGATTTTATTTAATTTGCTATACTTAAAATCAAAAAAAACACCCAAGAGCTATTTACTATAATATATTTCATACAACTAGTTGTTTTCCCTTGTTCAAATTGTTAAGTTTCAATCTACTTACGTGGAGAATAAAGCAGCTGTTGCTTTGGCTAACAATCTTTCAGTTCAACTTCTACCTACAAAAATTACACATGAGATTTATAAAGAAATTCTCCCTAACATCTTGGTGTGATAAATTAGAATACATTTAACACAATACATTTATATAACCTAAAAGAAGAAAAAGAGAGAATTAAACGATATTTAACATCCAGGTAACTATTCTTTTCATCTCTGAATTTTATCTATGTCTTTAAATCTTGTGATATGCTACCCTTTCTGAAAAGACAAATGAAATAGAAGTGAAAATTAACATCATGAGGGGAAAAAAGACACCTTATAAGTTCCTTAACAAAGAATGCAGGATTTAGTGTTCAGATTATGCCATAGACGCAGGCATCCTCAAACTTTTTAAACAGGGGGCCAGTTCACTGTCCCTCAGACCGTTGGAGGGCCGGACTATAGTTTAAAAACAAAACAAACAAACAAACAAAAAAAAACTATGAACAAATTCCTATGCACACTGCACATATCTTATTTTGAAGTAAAAAAAGAAAACAGGAATAAATACCATCACACCGCCTCATGTGGCCCGCAGGCCGCAGTTTGAGGACCCCTGCAATTATGAATAAACCTTCATTTTTTTAGTGCCTTATAGATTGAAGGCAATATTGGAAAAAATAAAAAAGTTACCTATCTTTAAAAAGGATTGGCTAATTATAAGATTTACTGAATTTGCAAAACATACCTTAAGAAAACTGTGCAATTCAGTACTAAACACATTAGCTTAGCTCAAGAAAGTTCTGCCATTCTGCAAGTCATTCAAGTTGATTCAGAAAAAGCCAAGGAAGGAAATGAGAGGGAAGGGTACGGAAGGGAAGAGAAAGAAAAGAAAATTGAGGAAGAGATGGGGGGTGACGTAGGAAGGGATAGAGAAGAATCACTATAGCCTTAGGAAAAAAACAAAGGCAATAAAGATGTTAGTGTTTAGAAAATGGTGACGTAATCAGCAACTGTTGCTATGCATTCAGAAATTTTAGAAAAGAAACCCGTTTGTGTGTGTGTGTGTGTGTGTGTGTGTGTGTGCATGCACGTATGAGTTTGGGTAGGCTGAAATACAAACAGAAAATAGTCCCAGCACCTGTAGCTTAAGCTGCTAAGGCGCCAGCCACATATACCAGAGCTGGCGGGTTCGAATCCAGCCTGGACCCGCCAAAGAACAATGACAACTACAACCAAAAAACAGCCAGGGGTTGTGGCGGGCACCTGTAGTCCTAGCTACTTGGGAGGCTGAGGCAAGAGAATCGCTTAAGCCCAGGAGTTGGAGATTGCTGTGAGCTGTGATGCCACAACACTCTACCCAGGGGGACAGCTTGAGGCTCTGTCTCAAAAAATATTAATAATAAAAAAATGTGCATAACTTTTCAAATATTGTCAGCATTTTGTATACTATAATTATTGGCAAAATTGAAAATATTCACTGAGTACAATTTTATGACAGTAAATTTTCCACCTAAATAATTTAAACTTGATCCATCCACACACACACACGCATGCATAGACACACAGGTGGAAATAAGCATATATGCAGCCTAAATAGGTGCAGCATAAAGAAATTTTAGCTGTGCAATAGGACCTCATGATTAAGGATACCTTGTTCTGGGATTTTTTTTCTCATTAGCACAAGTTATCTGAGAAGCTTATTTAAATTAGAGAAACTTCGTAATTATATGCCAACACATTTTTCAGGATTAATTAGTAGTTTTAATATACAGTAAGTATATTTTAGTCACCTGCTGTAAAGGCACATTATCCCAATTAATGGGATTAATTAAGTGTTTAAAATAGAAATGTGTTCTTCATGTACATTTTAATCTGTTTGGGTCACTATGCTATAATTCTAGAACTTTTCTGGTGTTTTCATCTAAGGATTTTTTTTAACAGGAAGGGAGTTAGAGTGGGAAGTGAAAAGTCATAATATGTGAGATTGTTTCTAAGAAGCAACCACTGCAGGGAGATTTTTAAAAAAGAAGGTGAGAAAGCAATGAGAAGAACTTTCACGTTGGAAGCATTTTTTGGCCTCTTGAAATGGACTGTGTTTGGATTTCTGTTTGTAAATTGTACATGTCACAGCACATTAAAAGTGGTGGTTTTCACAGCATGGCACCCATAGCTCAGTGCTTAGGATGCTGGACACATAAACTGAGGCAAGCGAGTTGGAACCTGGTCCTGGCTTACTAAACAACGATGACAACTACAACAACAACAAAAAAATAGCCAGGCATTGTGGCGGGCACCTTTAGTCTCAGCTACTTGGGAGGCTGAGGCAAGAGAATCACTTAAGCCCGAGAGTTTGAGGTTGCTGTGAGCTGTGATGCCACCATACTCTACCGAGGGTGACAAAGTGGGACTCTATCTCAAAAAATATATATAAATAAATAAATAAAAATAAAAATAAATAAAGTGGTGGTTTCAGTCTATGATTCAAAACATGCACACCTAATGCCCCAATGTTTCTGCACATCCTGCCCCTTAATATCTAAATTAAATAAAGCTTCCAATTTGTTTGCTGCTTGAGAATTCATCCTTCAGAATGTTTCTGGGAATCCCAGGAGTATTCAGACATGTCTCAGAGGGTCTTTCTCTGAATTTTTGTTTCAAACCCCTCTTCATCATCCTTTGACTCAAACCATGACTTTGTGGTTTCTTTGTCCACATACTGCCAGTGAAAATGGACATAGCTACCCCCTCCCCCATATAGCCTAAGATAGTAAATCACCCATCCTTGAGCAGTTTATATTCAAATCTACTTGAGGACATGTAGGTGATTTACAATGTAGAAGACATATCAATTGACGTCTGCTACAGCTCATTTATATAGATAAATCTTTACCTATATAAACATTTCTCGCCATGCATACACGTCAAAGATGTCTCCAGTGTTTACTTTGATCAACTGCTGGTGGAATATGAGCTTTTACTATGTATGTGCAAAATATCTTTGCAGGAATGACGGCTATTTTAACTTTTAAGGCCATAGATTAGTTTGACTATTTTTAAACTTCAAATAAATTAAATAGTGCAGCATGAGAAAAAAAGAAAAGCAAGTTAGAAAATTAAATGTTTCACATCATTGCCTCTTAAAGTAAATGACCATTTCTGGTCCCAGAAATCTCTGTCTAACCACGACTCTCTGCTTTTCATTCTTGACTTACCTCTTTCTCCTAAGCCTGTTGCCTCCTACCATGATCTTACAGGAGCTTCTATCAGGCCCAGGGCTCTGATACTCATAAAATGTTCAACATATTTTCTCCTCTTTGTTCATAATACACAGGTATTTGAATATTAATCTCATTCAGAAACATATTCATTCCTTCTTCACGAGGCAGCCTTTATTTGTTTAAAAAGAAGCTCTCATAATCACTATCTCAGAGGTTTTACTAGTTCTGAGTAAGTTATCCGAAAATGGAGTAGATTGTTTTTGTATTTACATTAAAGAGCTATTCTGAATTGCCATTATTAATTACTTTATGTTCCCTCTTCAGTAGAAATTGTTACCAAACTGCTAATATAATATCAACAATGTTAATGTTCTTACTAAAATGAAATTTAGGGTATAGATAAGTGAAATACTTCTTGAAATAATCACAATTCAAGCAGTGCAGCTAACTTTAGTTTTCCGGTTGTAGTTATCAAAGAAGGTTTCAGTTCTATTAAACTAATGTTAATCGAGTTTATGCAATTTGCCAAGAATTTGTGGACACCAAAGAAATTTTCAACTCTGTCCCTGAGAAATGTATTTTGTAATGACACTTGGAGGATGGTACGGGTGACAGACATGCTTAAGCTAGTAACACACAGGAGGATTGATTCAAGGGCTACTCAAAATGCAAAGAGAAAGCCTTACTTTTGGAAAGGCTCATAACCATTCCAAATATTTTCCCCTCCCTTGCTTTTAAAAGGTAGCTGATACAAGCTTTCCAAACTCTTTAAAACTTTTGTCTAATATTTATAATTTCAAAAGTTTCTCACTTGTCATTTATTCCAAGCACTCACTATATATACCTACATCGAAGAGAGTGATTTTCAGTATTTGCAGTGCATCAAGATTCCTTGGTGATCTAGTTAACATTAAATGGTCAAGTTCTATCTGAAACCTAATGATCCTCAATGTAAGAAGTTTTTAAACAATTTTCATCTGTGATATGGAAGCACACGACATTATATAAACCACTACTTTCATGCTCTAATATTATTTTAAAAATAATTTTGGTATCTAGCCCCAGTGTTCTCTTTCTCTTAGTTTTCTCCCATTCTCAGCCTCTCTCAAAGACCTTATTGATGTTCAGGCTTTATCATGATTTCTCAGCCATCTCAATTATGTGAGTATCCTCATTTTATGGCATTCTCTAATGTCTGTACTTATATCTTGCACCTTTTCACCATTCAGAGCCACTCTGTTGTAAAAATCTCTTAGTAATAAGTCCTTTCTCTCGCATTCAACAAGTTGATGTGCTATCACTCAAATCCATTCCAATAGATTCCTTACTGCCCACCCACCTTGCTGTAAGCTCATTCTTTACAAGTCCTTCTCCTTTCTGAAAGAAAATTTTAATGAAACAATTAGCCAATGAGCCCTTTTAAAGATCCAATTATGGAATTTCAACGTCCTCCTCACTCCTTTGCAGTAGTCATTTTTGTCTATCTCTCACTAACTTGAAAATGTATTTCCCATGACAGGAATTCGAAGACTTTTCCTTGAACTTTATCCTTTTAAGTTTCTTCCTCATATCATTTCTATCTTAATGTTTTCCTTTGTATCAGTTTCTTACACATTAATGACAAATTTGTTCAGATATCTCCTAGGATTAGAAAGGTTATTCTATTCATCCTTACTCTCATTATTAGTCCAAGTCTTTTGGCTCATATCACTTCTTCCTTTCACCGTCATATTTTCAATAGGAAAAACCATATTTATTGACAGCACAACCCTACCGCAGACTTGCTCTGAACCTTTTGCAGTGAGATTCCTTTATTCTTTCACTTCATGAACAAGCTGTCTTCTCAAGTTTCCAAAGATCAGTCATGTCCAAATCCCTTTCACATCTTTAACTTGCCAGACCTCTCCGCACAATTTCACTCCAGTAATTATATATCGCCTTCCTCTTCAAGTTTTCTCATTGAAACTTTACTTCACTTGACAATGAATATTTTGGCTGACAATAATTTGACTGTCCCTTTATCTCTCTTTGCCTTATTCCTGCTTTCTAAATGTCTCCTACCTGTTTGTGTGTATAAACTAACCTAAGGATGAGATTGTCATCTCCAAAACTAAATTATAGAATATTTGGAACTCAATTAAACACCTTAGACTCATTTTTGACACATCTCCTTTGTGAGGAATGCTAATTCACCACTCTCAGAATTTTTCACAGATGTGTCTTTACTTGGCTTTCCTTTGCAAAGGCCTGAGCACAGGTTTCCACTACTTACCTTTGTAATGGGTCTCCTAACTTGCTTCTGTGACCACTCATCCTCTTCCGTTCTCATACTTATATTTACAGCTGTAGCGTAAGCCCCTGCAAGCTCCTATGCATTCTGCACATACATTCTTTCTAGGAAGTGCAAGATGCAATCATTACAGCCACTTACAACTCTCTATCTTCCAAACTGTGACCTCCCTGACGGTAAGAACCGTATGTACCCTGTTTCCCCGAAAATAAGACAGTGTTTTATTTTAAGGTGTGCTCCCAAAGATGCGCTAGGTCTTATTTTCAGGGGACGTCTTATCTTTCCTGTAAGTAGGTCTTATTTTCGAAAGATGTCTTATTTTCGGGGAAACAGGATATTTGTGTGGGTGTTTCTCTCAATACCTCAGTCATACAAGAATTGTGTTGTTGTTGCTAAATAAACTATTCAACTTCTAGAGTCAAAGACTTGACAACAATCTACAAACATATTGTTTCCATGTTTTAAATCCTAAATGACAAAAACTAATGTCTTGGCAATAAATTTGGGCATTAAGGCCATTAACAATCTGCAATTCTTACTTGTTTCAACTATTTGTTTTTCTATTCTTTTATTTCAGACCAAGCCCAAATACAAGATTGATAGAAACGATTTCCTTGCTTTTTCTTTTCTGTAAGCCTTGTGCGTATGACACTCTCTCTATATGAATTACTTTTCCTCTCTTTTAAGTTCATTTCAGACACACTTTCATGCTGATGTCATTCCTAAACTCTGCCTTTGGCAGCGAAACTCTTTTCATTCCCAGAGAACATCTGACTTCTAACTTTCACCCGCGCTAACCCCTGATCTTATATTTTAAATATTTTTGTACCTTTCTTATCTCATGTCATAAGTTGAACGTGCCCAGTGAATTAATGAATGAAGGTATTTATAATGAAGTCTGATGGACGTGAACTTACAATGTTCGAAGAAAGGGGCAAATGTATAAAGTCGTAAAAAAAGAGATGACTTACCTTGAAACAACTGTCGTGAAAGGTCTAAAAGCAAGACAAGAACAAAAGGTACGGCATAATAAGATCATTTATAGGCAATGCCATAAAAAATATGCCAGTCTACATGTGTATCTAGACTCGTATTTCAAAGTGTAATGTTTATATGGTACAAATAACCTTGTGTGAAAAACCCAAAAGAGAAGCTATAACAGCATAATCATGCTGGGGCCTACTATTTGGAAACTGTTGGAAACCTGCGGGGGTGGGTGGGGGGACGGAAACTTTTGTAATTTTCTCACTTCACTTTTGGGGATAGAGGGACCGCATGTCCCACTTCTGTAACATAAGTGAAAAGATTCTCTTTCACATAAGTGAGAGCAAGGTAGAAGTTTCCTTTCTTGCTTCTCTAGCTAAAACATTTGCATGCCGGGTTTTTGGCACGGAGATGAGTTGGCATTTTCCCTCTTTGGCACGTTCACATGTTTTTCACGTACCCCTCCAGCAAGCTTGGTATGATGTGATGTCACATCACAGTCTTACTCAATATCTTATTCTACTCCAAGCCTTACAGAAGCGCATTTCTATACTTAGCTACAACAATATCATAGTGAAAGATTACTCATTTTTTCCCTCCCTAGTCTATTCCACTATCTTACAAAATGTTTGTTGGCCATTGGTCTGTCTTCTCCAAGGAAAATTAAGATTGACATAAATAACACATAAATAAGAAGTAATATGAAAAGCTGTAAGAAGAATGAGCACTTCTTTTATGGCTGTTACATTTGCTCAAAAAATGTTTCTAAAATATTTCCCATTTATTTGAACCCTCTGAAATCGTGATTCTTTTTTATATTCAATGGTTTCTCTGTCATGCTTATGAGTTATATTTCTTTGTGGAAAAGAGCCATTTACATTCCCACTGCAATCTAGAAAGATTAGGAAATTAATTTTCTTTGCAACATCAAAAGGAAACAATTTTGCTACATATGATCACTTTAGACTAATCTGCGTTGCTATGGCACAGATGATTTGGAGCAAGGGCTACAAACAGTTACTAGTTCATTTCTCCTAAGACCATGAAAATACCTGTCAACAGGTAATGCGGAGCCTTGATTAGGCTAGTGCTGTAACTTCTCTGAACCACATTTTCCTCATCTGTGAAAATGAACCTAGAAATGAAGTTACACACAACTATTTCTTTGAAAACTAAATGATGTAAAATATACAAAAGACCGCAGTCTATTAAAACAGACACAAATCTGTTTGTTTTCTTTCTCCATTTTAATATATGTCTGTGTATATGTGAATACATTATACTTAGAAAACTAACAATTAATTTTAAAAGAACATTATTAATCTGAAATTTGAGATTTGTGGGTCCATAGGGTAGTGCAGAGGTAAACTGCCTTCCTTTACCGCCACAATAAAACAAAAATAAATATACAAGAATTCACATTGGTAAGAAGACCACAGGGCTGGGGAAAGAGAAAGGATTTTAAAGGTCTCCAACCTCTCATCACAGAGAGACAGGAAATCTGCCCCTACACATAACTCACCATGGCTACAGTGTGTGTGCAACTAGCAAAAGAGGAAACCATCACATTAAGGACACCATTACCAAGGCCTCTGTCTGGAACCTGGGTTGCCATCGAAGCACCCAGATGCCTAAGCTTCCTACTCAACTTATGCTACAAATATCCCCTTGTGAGAGAGGTGAGAGAGGAAATGCTCCATCTAAACAGAAGAAAATCCAAAATTAGGAAGCCACAGCTGCTCCAATGAGAAGCAGTCAGTGTTAGAAGGCTGGAAGCATGAAAATCAGAGCGAAAGGTCGCCCCCAAAAGGGAACATTCCCTCCCTAGCAAGGAATAATGTCAGAAATGAAAATACTGAAATGACAAAGAATTCCAAATATGGATTCTTCATTCTTATCTCCATGGAGGCTGAGTTAATTTGCATTTCCACCAGCCAGCCGTGTAAAAGTGTTGGCTTCTCTCCATTTCCATGCCAATATGTGCAGCTTTGGGGCTATTCTCAGTTAGGTGATAGGGTTATTCTCAGGTGATTTCTAAGGGTGCATTTGCATTTCTCTGATTATGAGGGATGATGATCAATTTTTTCAAATGTTTGTTGGCCATTGGTCTGTCTTCTCCAGGGAAAATTCTGTTCATGTCTTTTGCCCCTTATAAATGGGACTGTGTGCTCTTTTCTTGCAGGTTAATGTCAATCCTCTATAGATTCCAGCTATCAGCCCTCTGTCAGGGCAAGTATCTTCCCCCATCTGAAGGTTGTCTATTGCCTTTAGCTGCTGTACACTTAGCTGTGCAGAAACTTTCTGCTGGATCATGTCCCATTTACTTATGTTTGGTGTTGCTGCAGTTGCCAAGGGGTTTTCTTCATAAAATCATTTCCCAGGATGATATTGAACTTTCCCCACAATTTCTTCTGGAAATTTTTATCATTTTGTGTCTTAAATTTAAATCTTTTATCCAGTGAGAGTCAATTTTTTTCAATGGTGATAGGTGCAGATCCAGTTTCAGTCTTCCACAGGTGCCTAATCAGTGGTCCCAGCATCATTTATTAAACGGGAATTCTTTCTCCAGTTTATGTTTTTGCTTGATTTATTTATCAAAGGCAAGCTGGTGATAAATGGCTGGTTTCAACTCTAAGTTCTCAATTCTATTCCATAGATACGTATCTATTTTTTTGTGCCAGTATCCTGCTGAATACTCAAATAACTAAAAGTTAACCTACCATTGGATCCCACAATCCCATTACTAAATGCCTACCCAGAGGAAATACAATTATTTTGCCACATGGACATTTGCACAAGAATATTCACTGCAGTGAAGTTTACAATCACTAGGACATGGAATCAACCCAAGGCCCATAAACTCATGAATAGATTAATGAACTGTGCTATGTGTACACCATGGAATACTATTCAGCCATAAAATGGTGGAGACTTTACATTTTTTGTATTATCCTGTATGGAGCTGAAGCACATTCTTCTTAGTAAAGCATCACAAGAATGGAAAAGCAAATATCCAGTGTGTGCAATACTAATATGAAACCAATAGATAAACAACTGCACAGCAGCATGAGAGAAAAGTGCAATTAAATTTCAGAGGGTCCAGGGAAGAGTACCAGAGGAGAGAGTAGGGGGAAGGGGGATTAGTAAGACCCAGTACACACAATGTAAGGGGACACATCACACCTCCTAAATGAAGGGCTCAACTACAACTTGCACTTAACAAACACAAACAACGTGTCCTAATCATTTGCATCCTCATATTCATCTGAAATAAAATAGCAAAATAAAATAAACTCACAGATGCAACAAATAAAAGAAGAACCCAAATATGGACTATAAGGAAGCTCAGGGAAATCCAAGAGAAAATGGAAAACCACCTCATAGAAACCAAAACAAATTCAGAAAATTAACAAACAATTTACTGAAGAAATAGACATCATAAAGAAAAACCAGCAACACAGAAACCAAACAGAAGAATAAATCCATCAGTTTGAAAATTGGCTATTTGAAAATCAACAGCCACAGGAGAAAAAAGAACAAAAAACAAAAAAGAATGAACATCACCTACAAGGTATAGAAAATTATCTTCAAAGCTCAGATATTGGTATTTCACGGGAGATAGCAAGAGTAAAGTTAGAAGGCTCAATAAAAATAGAAAACTTTCAAAAATTTTAGAAAAAAATATAACTATTCAGGTACAGGAAGGTCTTAGAACCCCAAATAGATTCAAGACCACTTCAAATACTCAAAGTGTGAGGACAAAGACAAGGTTTTAACAGCAGTGAGAGATAAGAAGCCAACAGCCTATGAAGAACATCGGAACATCAGGCAATAGACTTCCTGATGGCAACTCTACAGGCTGGAAGGGAAGAGAAGGGAATGACATTTTCAGAGTCCTCAGGAAGAAGACCACGGCCCATGAATATGGGATCCAGTACAAATGTCACTCCAATTCAAAGAAGAGATAAAGCAGTGGCCCCCCAAAGCTGCCGAGGACCAATTCGATGTGTGGTTGTGTTGGATCCAGTGATGTAGAAACCTAAAGGACTAATATTACTAATTTGGGCCATTATTGTTAAATTGGATCCACTATGTCTGGCACTAAGGTCAGCTCTATCTGCAGCTGTGCTTCCTGTCTCCACACCCACTTCCCTAGGTCTGGTGCTTCTCCTCTGGGATAAGGATCCTATTCCACCGTACAGTCTTTTCTCTGTTATTGTGTCTCCACTGAAATGGGTGGCGAAACTTTGGGTCCCAAGCCAGGCTCTTTCCACTCCAGGGGGACGCTCTCTCTGCCCTCTTCTGCCACCAGAAGCATTCACAGCACTTCCTAGTCCCCCTGTGAAGCCTGCATTGTGGACCAGAACCCCGAGAACACTGCTGTACTCCAGTGTCTCCCCATTCTCCTTGTGGTGCTGTAGGAAGGGGCTGGCTGGGTCCCAGGCTGCTGCTAGAAGCCCAAGCAGGGGCAGAGGACACCTTCTCCATCAGAGCCAATGGGGTTTGCCCCTACCTGGGTCACTGGCAGAAGCAGAGGCTGCAGGAGCAGGGCAGCCCTCCTCCGCAGTGGCAGTAGAGGCTCTGGGCTGTGTGGAGGGTTTTCCACATGGGTCCTCCCAGCAGCAGCAGCAGCAGTAGCAGCAGGAGTAGGTGACTATAAGAGCTCACTCTCACCTGGGTCCTGCAGCAGCAGCAACAGAAACATCACAATGGAAATTGTTCCTAGGGTTCATGACAGCCTCTGGGCTCCCAATTCCCTCCCTGGCTCAGCAATGAGAAAGCAGCAGTGGTGATGCTGGCCCTCCAGCTCATGTCATCAGCACATACATGTTTATCAAGCTCACACCATCTTACATGGCCATGTTTTATGATGTCTTTAAACAATTACAGTAGTAACATCAAAGATCACTGATCATAGATCACTGTGAGTTATAAGGAGGATGAAGAGTTTGAGATACAGTAAATTGACCACTCAAGGGACTGTAACCAGCTTGTTGACATATGGAGGCGATCAGCATAAGGAACTAGGTCTACTGTATTAATATGTACATGTGGCACATGTCTGGTCTTCAAAAATCAGAAGAATGTAAAGTGGTGGTCAACTGTGGAGGTTCTACTATACTGTGAGAATTACCTAAATGTGACACAAAGACACCCAGTGACCACATGCTGTTGGAAAAATGATGCTAAAAGACTTGCTTGACACAGAGCTGCCACAAACCTTCAGTTTGTGAAAAACAAATTATCTGAAAAGCACAATAATGTGCAAGAAAACAAGTTATCCCCGTAGCTAAGTGAGGGGTAACTAAAACCCCTGGTAGGTCATCCCAAAGGAGTCTGTCTTGAAAGACCTTACATTTCCATATCCCATTGACTGTGCTGATACAAACATATCACATTCATCAAAACAATAAATATTTACAATTTACAATATTGCAATTTGCAATCAATATTTGCAATCTTTAAAATTACATAACCTGATTGTTTTAGACATGTAAGTTGATATTAAGATACTTTTCCTGGGCGGCGCCTGTGGCTCAGTGGGTAGGGTGCCAGCCCCATATGCTGAGGGTGGTGGGTTCAAACCCAGCCCCAGCCAAACTGCAACAAAAAAAAACAGCCGGGCATTGTGGCGGGTGCTTGTAGTCCCAGCTACTCAGGAGGCTGAAGCAAGAGAATCACCTAAGGCCAGGAGTTGGAGGTTGCTGTGAGCTGTGTGACGCCATGGCACTTTACTGAGGGCAATGAAGAGAGACTCTGTGTTTATAAAAAAAACAAAAAACATTTTTCCTTTTTAACTTTTTGCTAGTGTACTAGCAAAACTAGGACTAGAATGGAGAGCTCTACATGTCTGAGTCAGCGCTTTTGCATGAGCATCTATTGAGTAGTAAATACTACCATATTAGCAGTTGCTGGGAAGCTCAATTCATGATAGAGTGCTGAGGCATATTGGCACATTATTTAAAGTAGAAGGTAAAACAAGGTCCCCAGACATTCGCTAAGTCTTAATGTTCTTTCTCTGGTGCACAAGATTTCCTTTTTTTTTTTTTCTTTCTTCCTATACATTTTATTTCCTACCCAGTGTAGGTGTCGGGTGCTCAGCTATTGCTCAAAAAATATTTATTGAAATAATTTTTAAAAATTAAGTAATGATGGGCGGCGCCTGTGGCTCAGCGGGTAGGGCGCCGGCCCCATATGCCGAGGGTGGCGGGTTCAAACCCAGCCCCGGCCAAACTGCAACAAAAAAAAATAGCCGGGCGTTGTGGCGGGCGCCTGTAGTCCCAGCTGCTCGGGAGGCTGAGGCAAGAGAATCACGTAAGCCCAAGGATTTGGAGGTTGCTGTGAGCTGTGTGATGCCACGGCACTCTACCGAGGGCGATAAGGTGAGACTCTGTCTCTACAAAAAAAAAAAAAATTAAGTAATGATGATTAATTGGCATATTTTAGGAAGGAGCTCCAAGATGACATAGAAAGCACAGCACACTTTCAGTGACACTCATGTGATTTCTTTGTTCAATATACCCTGTTTCCCTGAAAATAAGACAGTGTCTTATTTTAAGTGTGCTCCCAAAGATGTGCTAGGTCTTATTTTCAGGGGATGTCTTAGCTTTCCTGTAAGTAGGTCTTATTTTCAGGGAAACAGTGTAGACATTTACCATTGTCTAGAGAAGGAGGATCCTTAAATAAAAAAGGAATGTGTTTCGTGAATGTTTCCTTTGTGCACCTCTATTTTTAAACAGGCCTACACCTAAGCCTACACGTAAGCATGTTTCCATGTGGGTTCTGCATCGGGTAGGTCCTAGCAGTCTCTACATTTCCCCCAGGACTCCCGCAAATATTGGAAAAAACGAAGCGACTGGATGAGAGAAGTCTTTGGTTCCTTCTAGCTGTGGTATTCCCTGTGATTCTCATATGCTCTACTTCTAATTAAACTCCTTGATGCTAATTAAAAATGAGAATAGAACAAATGCCACTAGCTGAATCCAGACTCCCTTCTGTTAAACTTCGTTGAGCTCTTCTGAGCTGGGCTTTTGGATTCTTTCCCCTAATTAGGATTTCATTGGCACTCACACTCTGTCATGTGTACTTTATCATCAGTTCCACAAAAATAATTCCAGATAGTAGATCTGAAAATACTAGTCTTCTCTGAAGGACTCATCCTCATAAGACGTTTTATTTTTTCCTGCATGCTGCAGCATCCTGAGAAACCGTGGTTTGGCAGATGGTGGGATGCAGCGTGTAATTTGGCTTGCTATGTCTATCAGCCTGTGGTAACCCTTAGGCATTTTCTTTTTGCAGGAAGCAACGAAGATGGCAAGGACAACATGTGGTGACCCACAGGAACATGATCGTGTTCACTCCTGACTCTGCACAAAGTGAACACGTGGAATTGTTATTAGCATTGTCTGGGAAACCAGCGTCTATTAAACAGACATTTGTTTGACTGTGTTAGATTGCTTCTGGTTGGTTTGTTCTTTCTTCCATTAAATTTACCAGAGAAGGTACTGCAGCTGTGTGAAACTGGAGCTCTGTCAACTGACCAACATCACCTCTCCTTCATGCACTAATAACTTCAACTCGTATTTGTTAGTTTTTCTATTCTCCCAGGCAATTCCAAGACCTCAATTCTTAATATTTTCTATTGGTTCTCTAGGACACTGTATTTTATTTCACACGAGATTAAGAAGTATTAACAAGGCAAAACTACAAGGCTTATATTTGTGTCAAAAGGATGTAAAATGTGCACATGTATACAGCTATACTTCTTTTCCATATGATGGTTTCTGAATTGGGAAAGATATAGTTATTTCTTTTCTATTTTGAAAACTGAGTAGTAATTTAAGGTGACTGAAACTTGGGTCTGTAAAAATGTGAGTCTTATGTTTAATAAGAAACACTAGAACGTTGTTAATTTTTTTTACAGGAAAAGACATACAATCCTCCTCTTTTCACAAGAAAAAGGATTTTATAATAAAATATAAACTACTGTTTTTAATAATTTTAAGTAAAAGGTGGAAGAGAAGCACAAAACATAGCAAATTAGTACGTTATCCTTGCTTCCAACGAGACCATTTTTGATTTCTCTCTCTCCCTCTCTCCGACAATATATAGAGTAAAATATTAGAAACGAAGCAATTTTAAAGTGTTTTTCTTTGCATATTATTCTGCGGTAAAAAAAAAAAAACTGAGGACTAAATAAATCACTTAAAACAATTTTTAATCCTTGAACTGATCTGTGTTCAATCCATAAAGGCACAGGTGAACTTGCTTTAATTTGCAGTAACACGGCCATTCTTAATTCTGTAGGTAAAGGGAAGGAGTCTAAATTGTAACCTCTGAAGAGTGATACAAAAGCCCTGGTAGTAGGTCTTATAGGTATGAGGTGATATATCACTGTAATTTTAATTTGCATTTCCTGATGATTAGTGATCCTTAGAGTTTTTGCACACACCTGTTAGCCACTCATACGGATTCTTTTAAGAAATGACAATTTAGCTCTTTTGCCCCTTTATACATTAAGTGTTTGTTTTCTTTCTATTGATTTGAGTTTCCTATATATTCTAGATATTAATCCCGTTCCTGAGGTTGTTTCTTGACTGCAGCCTCTGTTTTCTTTGCTGCTCAGAAGCTTTCAGATCAGGGTAGTTTCACCTATGTTCACTGATGTTTTCTGTGTTTTTTGGAGTCCTGCTGAGAAAATATCTTCATTCGTGTTTTCTTACAGTAATTTGTTTATTTGTTTGCTTTTATTTCAGATTAACATAAGGGTACAGATGTTTAGGTTACATTGTCTTCATTTCTAAGGTAAAGTTCAAGTTGTAGTTGAGCCCTGCGCCCAGGGAGTGTGCTGTATAACGTTACATATATATATAAGGTTGAATATATATAAACACACACACATTATGGCCTTGGGAAAAACCAGATAAAGCTGTAGTCTTCTCAACACTTTGCCACAGGACTCAACTCTTCTACCCACATTAATTGACATCGTTAGACTCTCTCCACCCTTCCTTAGGACCCCCAATCACTTCATTCAACCCAAATAATTTGTAAGGGATCTCTGCCTTTTCAGTAGTCTCCAAAAATGGAACATCCTGCACTGAAGCCTGTGCTTGGCTAAGCTTAGATCACATGAGTGACCCCATGTAAAAGCCAACTCTGAATTTTTCATACATGCTCAGGAGATAAGTCTGAGCTTCTCACTCACCAGATTACTCTACTGATAACTTATAGAAAGGAGAATGATACAAAATGAATAAGGGATAATTGGATACTAGAGAGAAAAGAAATTAAAAGAAATTAAATAGGCATTTTTTGATAATCATGTGGCTCTGAAGCTAAATACCCTTTTAAGACATCTTAGGAGGGTCTTATGCAACTGTGTCCTTTGTAAAGTAACCCTGTGGAGTATTAATTTTTAAGCTGAGATTTGGAATGAAACCTAATTGAGAAGAAGCTCTGCTACGCTTTTCAATCTTCCATAGCAAATGACCATCATGGTGTAGAAATAGAAGACAATGGTGGAATTAATAAAGGTTAGAAGAGACCCATGTCTTATTTCTTAGACCTTTGAAAAACACTTCAAGTTTTCATAACATGAATCTTTAACCAAAGGCAATACTAGTGTGTTTATGCCCAAGGTCTAACTGATAGAGGCAGCATAAAAGGATATCTTTTTCCTCTGCCTCCCAAGGCCAATTTATTCATTTTTCTGTAATCTCCCCTCAAACCTCGATACATTCCTTTGCTGATTAGGTTGAACACAGCGTATTTCTTTGAATTGCAGTTGGGAATCCTGATGAGTTGGTGTGAAACAACCCTTAATAGTCAATGTTGGTGTGAAACAACCCTTAATAGTCAATAGAAGAAAAACTTTGAAAAATTATTTATGAAATTCCCCATAGTTAATGTGTTTCAGCCAGTGATAGGATAGTAAAAAGAGACATTCTGTTGCTCAGCAAAGAGAGTAAATAAAGTGTCAAAAATAAGAGACTCATCACAGATATATTTAGGAAATGACTCCTCCTAACATCTATGAACTTACAAGGAGAAAAAGAAAAGACATCTTTAGTCACTACCTTCTATGAGTCAATGAGACAGCCTGATGGAAAGAATCATGACTGAATAATTAATATAAGATTTGAGCTATGTTTAATTTGGAGAATAAATTCTAACTGAACCACCAACTTCACAGGGATTAATAGAAATTAAAAATTAGTACAACCTTCTGTTTACAAGAGGCTTGTTTTCATTTTACCACTCTGGGATATGGTTTTAATACATAAGGTAGAAGAAAGCAGAACATTCAGTCACAAGAAGCTTGGGTAGTCAAAGCAAAATGCATTGAATGAAACCAGGGTATGGTGTCCCATGATCACATTAATGTACACAGCTATGATTTAATAAAAAAAAAAAAAACAGAATCCACAGCATAAAATGTGAAGTGAAAGAAACAGAAACAAAACCATAATAGGATAATGCTCATCATAAGCAAATGTGAATTTCCCCTTGTCCACTATAAAATAAATTTCTAAACGTTAAGTGAAAAACCAAATAAATCATCAGTAGAAGGACATTACTTACATTGTTTTTATAATGTCTTTAAGTCAATATCTTATTGAAATTCTCAGGAGGCTTGGTTTTTAAATTTATCAAAATTCTGCTTTTTTTTTTTTTTAATGTTTCATTTGGTCTATTTATCAATGCTTTTGAGGCTCCAGTTCTGCAGCGACATCTTATGGAGTTGGTTAGCTTGCACAGCCATTTATAATAATAATGTCTGGCAGAGTGATCATTTCTCTCACAGATTTGATGCAAATAGGGTCCCTGTTTGTGCTTTGAATGTGGAAGTAATTAAACTGATGCTACAAGGACTTTTATTTTCTTCTCTGTTGTTGCTTATCTAAAATTTCCTTATCATAGCAACTGTGTAATTTTTAAGACACTCTAAAATATGTACTGAGATCTGAAATTCTCACTACATATTTCTAAGCTAGGATAGAAAGGGAGAAGGAAGCTGTTGAATAGTGAAATGAGACAGCAATAAAAGATCACAGTACAGCTGGTGTTTGTTGGCAAGAGTTTCCACTTAAAAATTTGCAGCAGTGGAAATGCTTCTATTATTATTGGCACTTTTCACTGATTGTGATCGCCACAAGTGAAAAAAAGGAAAAAAAAAAAAGAAGAAAGAAAGAGAATTTAAATCTTTGGAACTCGAAGAAATAAACTGTCAGATTCCCTTTTAGTGCATAATTTAGCCCTTTCTTCCTCTAAGTGTGTTCTTTTGACAGAACACACTGAATTAACCTATATAAAGGGAAAAAACTGTTTTTGTATTATGATTAGAGTTACATTCTCGAGATATGTACCCTAGCTTACAGCACCTTTTCATAATCAGCTAGAAGAAATATACCCCATCAATGATTCCTAATTCATCTCTAAAATAAGAATATTCTTCTTATATATAACTTGGGTGGAATATGCTAATAAGAAAAAGTTTACTTGGGTTAAAAGCTTTGCACATGATAGCTTTTTATTTTTAATATTGTTTAATACATGTAAAAAATGAAGTTCCTTAAGATATAAACTGATGCTAAGTCATTGATTGCTAGGTGGATACGGAAAGAAAGGCCATAATGAAGAGAAAAAAATATCAAATATATGGCACTGACAATCCTACTGAATCTTGATCAGCCAGTGAATAAAATGCTAATTATACCAAACATCACATTCTACCTGAACAAGAAAAGGAAATTACATTATGTTTTTATGAGCACATGGCAGCTATTCCAGTAGGCCATTCTGATCACTGGTGGATAAAGATTATGGTGAATCATTATGAAACAGCCTGTGATCTCACTCATATACAAGAATTCCCAGTGCACTTGCCTAGTCACCAGAAGGACAAGGATTTCTTAGAACTATGTGACCAGTAACAACATGAATTTCACGTTGTACATTCCAAAAATCCTCTGGAAAATGAAGATTCCATGCCTTAATTTTTCTGGGCCCTTCAATTATAAAGACATATGACATAAAATTTCTTTTTTTTTTTTTTGGCGTGTTAAAGAAATGCTTTGTTAATACAAACACACACTAGCTATAAAGCACTAAGAAATTCAAGTATCTATGTCATAGCAAACAGGTGGCAACTCAACATCCAGGGTTGACAGAATGCTTGAAGGAGACTGCAACGGAGAGAGCATCATAAAATTTCATGCTGCATTGGAAGAGAAATAGATAAGAATGTCCTTGGCACAATGGTTTGTACTACATACTTTACCCAATAAGCTTGAATGCTTTTTATGGGATGTTGGTAGATGTACTAGAAATAGAAAACTTAGAAGTTGGATTGTGTTTCTGAGTGATAGGCAATATATGACTTTGACTTAAGTTATATGATCTAGAGGTAGCAGCCATGTTTCCAAATAAATAAATGTAAAAAGCAGTTAGCAATGTGGAACCAAATTGAGGGGAAATGTAAAACAACAGTTTTATAGTTTCGAGAATACTGCAAAGAGGAGCTTAGAGGAAGTGGACTGTAGTAAATTCTTGAGGAATATATTGTAGGAAGAGCTGTCTACCACACCCATACCCCAAATAATGGACTATTCCAGACGTGGAATACTTGTGACTTGGTAAAAGTACCACACCACTAGTTCATTGGTTTGAGGATAAACTTTTTCCAACTTGTGTAAGATTCAATACTTTGTCATGAGAAAACTGATTCAATACTGAAATGTAAAGTTAATGACTGCCCTATGGCAGGAATAAAGCTCATATGTACTTTATCGACAGAGTAACTTCTCAGTATTCAGAAAAATGGAGCAACTGCACACACAAATGGTAAGTGATACCAACATGAGTTTATGATACCAAATAGGCATACATCCCCAATATTACTCAATATGAGCACGTAGCTCCAAAAGGTCAATAGATGTTTAAGATTGGGATTTTAACGAATGATGCAATTTATTCCATTTATGTATATAACTATGGATAACTAGCATTTGATTACTCACCATTATAAAAATTGTAAGGAAAGGGCAGTGCCTGTGGTTAAAAGGAGTGGGGCGCCAGCCCTATATGCCGGAGGTGGGGGGTTCAAACCCAGCCCCGGCCAGACACTGCAAAAAAAAAAAAAAAAATAGTAAGGGAAAATAAATTTGCTAAAGGTAGCAGATAGGAGACACATCACTTAACAAAATACAATGCTTTACTACTACCTCTTCCTTTTCAGGGTAGAGGTAGATTGAGATATTGAGCTTTAACTATTTTTTGAGAAATAACATAAGATCGAATCAGCTGGAGGAAAATGACAGCCTTTTCTACTCCACAATATTTTTTTTTATACCAAATAGGAAGACAACTGGAAAACAACACACATAAACTGATGGGTTCCAACATTCTGTTCCTAATTGGCTAATTTCATATTAGCAGTTTTACATCTTTTCTTCTGATGTGAATCATCATGGTGGAAGAAAACAAGGCAAATGATTTCCTGGCTGAGGAAAACATCTTTGCTTCATTACATAATTTTAATTTGCTCTGGTTTCTATTCTGAACACTGAGAACTCAATAGAGAAAATGTTGCTTTTTAGCACATAACTATGTGCATTTACATAACTATGTACACTTAAAATGTTAAAAAGCCAACTTCCACCCCATCCTATTTGTGAGATTCAGCTTCTCCAAGCCTTTCAAAATTAAAGTTTGTGATGCTTGTCAAATGCAGATTTAATCTTATTCATTTTTGAGATAGTCTTTCCCAGGGAAATATACTTTATTGGTAAGCACAGTCTCCTTTCCATAGGATGTGGAGATAGTCTTGCAGCCAAAGTCACAGGGTTATCTAATGAGGTTGCGGTAAGCCACAAGTACCTGTGAAATGTCTGACACTAATACTGTATTATCATGAGCTCTAATAAGAGATGTCATGTGATCAGTATTTACAATATAGGAAAGTTCCCTTGCAGAACAGTTTTTTTATTGACAGGGCTGGAAGAACATAAATCCAAGTGCTAATCTAGCTATGGAGAAAATTCCTAGGTTAAAAACTCAAATTTGAAATGGTATCGAAGGCCAGGACACTGGGAATAAGGAAATACTAGAAACAGGTTAGTCCTCTCAGGGACTAATCCTCCAGTTTCAATTATTTAATTGCTTACTTGATAAGAGACATTATTGCCCTTAGGCTAACAGTTTGGCAAAGCAAATGTAATGAAACTCATGAGCAAGATATCCTACCCAATTTTAAATTATCTCTAAAATCTTACCTCTCCAATGATTGTCACTCAGTAAACAAAGTGTTGAGATGGCACGGGAGGAGATAAAATCTCATGACCACAAAGGGAAACCACAGAGAGAGAGTCCTGAGAGAATTCAGACCATGATAGTCACAACCTTTCTTTTTTCCTTTTTTTTTTTTGCAGTTTTTGGCCAGGGCCGGGTTTGAAACTACCACCTCCGGTATATGGGGCCGGCATCCTACTCCTTAAGACACAGGCACAGCCCTACCACCTTAAAATCAAGTAGCTTTTAGGACTTCAGAACACGCATAGGCATGCTTGACAATTTTGATGGAGAACTGGAACTAATTAAAACGAAGAAAATGTAAATTTTATAGTGAAAAATAATATATAAAAACTTGAAAGAAGAGCTCAAAGTGTGGAGTAACAATAAATTCCACAGGGCTACACAGAGAATCCGTTAATTGTTCTGTATGGAAGAAGAAAATAGATTGAATTACAGAGGGAAAAGAGGGATGAAATACTGTAATTGTATAACACACAGCAAAAAATGTAATATTTAGGGATAAAAGAAGTATGACACTTAAAACTACTTTATCAATAATTTACTGGATTTTGTAGCTAATACAGAAAGGCAAAACCAAAAAAGATTGAGAAATAAGTTATAAAACTGTCATTTTCATATATGACATAGTAATTTTCATAGAAAATGTGAGGCTCTTACAAGAAAGATATTCAGCTTAATACATACATCATAAAACATATTAGGTGCAAGGGTATCAGAATAAAAGCAGTAATAAATTAAAATGGAATTCAAAGTAGATGACTTTCACAATATCATAAAGCATCAAACATCTCGGCACAAAGTTAACCATAAATATGTAAGACCTGTCCATGAAAATTTTAAAACAGCATTGAGAGAATTTTTGTAGACAAATAATTTGAAGGATACAATAAAGTCATGAATTGAATAATTCAATGTTAAAGACATCAATTTTGCACAAACTGATTTATGGATTCAATGTAATGCTAATAAAAATTCAAGCCATGTTAATATGGAAATCGATGTTGATTTAAATTGTATATGAAAATATTAAGCATAATAAAAGCAGGACATACTCAAATAAAAACAAAGTATAAGAACTTAATCTGCAATGTTCAGATTTTATAGGCACACACCTTAAAGCAAATTTCTCAACCATGTCACAACTGACATTTGGGATGAAATACATTCTGGTTGTGGGAGGCTGTTCCATGACTGCAGGATGTTTTTTTTTAACTTATCTTTCCTCTACCTCCTATACACCCGTGGTAGCCATCCCCTCCAGTTGTAACCTAATAAATGTCAATAGACATTGCCAAATGTCCCCTGGCTGGGGGCGAATCACCCCCGGTTGAGAGCCACTTGAAAACTATGCATTTACTTCACAAAAATACATGCACAAGAATGTTCATAACTCAATGGAGAAGCCAAGAATGTAAACAACACAAATATTTATAAACATTTTAAGCTTCAAATACTTTGAGTATATTATTATAACTATACTCCATAAAACATCGATACTGATACTAAGCTGATTTCAAACACATGCAAGCACACAGGCTCAATATCGAGTAAAAGTAATCAAGAATCCACACTCCGTGTTCTATTTATATAAATGTCAAATAGAGGCAGAGATAATATAAAGTTTCAGAAGCCAGTGGAATAGTTATCTTCATAGAGGAAGGACAAAGGAGAAGATTAGACAAAGCATTGCTGAGCTTTTGTTCATGTTCTATTTTTGACCTGGGTTTTTATTACCTAGATTCGCTTTGTATTAGTACATCGAGCTCAATAATTGTTATTGGTAAACTTCTCTGTATGGATAGATTCATTCGATAACATTTCAAATTTCATCAAAAATAACTTAAGAAAATAAAAATAAAGAAGAAATAGGAAATTCCAAGAAAAATTATAGACAGACATCAATGTAGCTATAAAAGTAATTGCATTAAATGTAAAGGAGCTGTATTAATCAGATAAAACCAAATTTGCTATACTTGATCAAGTGGGAAAACATGGTGTTTTACAAAAGAAATTGAAAACAGGAAAATAATGGAAAAAATAAGTTGAATAGTGTTAGAGAAAGCTGGAGAAGCTTATATCTTAAGGGGAAAAGCATTATTAGAATGATAGTTACTATAAAAATCATAACATTTATGTTTAAGAGAAAGATATAAATATCCTAATACATACTAAATGTGGACTATATTGCACAAATGTTGTCACAAGAAGAAGAAATATTCATAAATGATTCCACATTCTCTCAGTAATTGATAAAATACCAATAAACCCCAGAGAGGGTAGAAATAATACAAGTGATAACTACAACACAAAGAAAATATAGATGAAGAACATTATACCCAACAACTGCAGATTATACATTCTTTCAAACATACATGTTACCTTTATAAAAATAATCATTATGATATTATTCAGTATGGAATACGGTAGCTCTGATGTGTGACCATGTGGGGTAATACACATTCTTTAAAAAAACAAATAAATAAAGTTTTCAAGAAGCTGTTGTTCTATGAATGAGATATTTGTGTGCAAGCATTTCTAGTTTACAGTATATCATTAAATATTCATTAATTGTTCAATTTCTTATTTTATTTTTCAATATTTTTTATTATTTTATGTTATTTATTTGCATTAGTTTATTTTTGAGACAGGATCCAACTCTGCCACCTGACCTAAAGTGCAGAGGCATCATCATAGCTCTGGGCAACTTCAAGTTCTTAGGCCCCAGGGTTCATTCTGCTTCAGCATCCAGAGTAGTTAGGACTAAGCTTGGGCCACAACACCTAGTTTTTTTGTTTTGTTTTGTTTTGTTTCGTTTTATTTTGTTTTGTTTTGACAGGATCTCATTCATGCTCTGGCTGTTCTTGAACTCCTGACCTCATGTGATCCTCCCTCTTCCATCTCCCCAAATGCTAAGACTATGCCACCACACCCAGCCTTCCATTTCTTTTAATTCTGCTTTTATATTTATCTGTATTTGTCATTCTTTTCTCTTGGCAATAAGGAGCTTGATGTGGAAGCAGAAAATTTTTTCATCTCTATAACTTTAATTTTTACTCACCATCTTACGACCTTTATAGCTATAGTTCTCAAATCCCTGGTGGTGGATTGGTAGCAGTCCATGGCCTGTTAGGAACCAGGTCGCACAGCAGGAGGTGAGTGAAACTTTGTATTTACAACCACTCCTTATTCCTCCCTTCACTATCCAAGGTCTACCTCCCATCAGATCAGCTGTGGCATTAGTTTCTCATAGGAGCTCAAACTCTGCTATTAACTGTGCGTGCTAAGGATCTAGGCTGTGGGGTCCTCATCTAATGCCTGATGATCTGATGTGGAGCTGAGGTATTAGTGGGGCTAGCATTGGGTCCTTGTAGTTGGAAGAAAACAAGCTCCGGGGGCCCCTTGACTTTGTGTCGTGAGTCGTAAAATTATTTCATTATATATTATAATGTAATAGTAATAGAAATAAAGTGCACAATATATGTAATGTACTTGAATGATCTCGAAACCATCTGCAACCCTTGGTCCATGAAAAAATTGTCTTCCATGAAACTTATCTCTAGTGGCAAAAAGGTTGGGGACTGCTGCTTTATAGGTTGAAGTAGGTTTTCTCTTTTCTTAGACATTAAAAGCAGATTCAGTATGTCTTACATTATAATTTCCCCTTCCTTTTCATTCCATGGTCAATTGTGCATAAATTTTGTCTTCTGTTTTAATTTAAATTTTTTGGAAGCAGGAAATCTATGTGATTAATCATCTACAGTACTAGCCATGGCACCTTGAATATGGTTTGTATTCAACAAAGGTTTTAACAAGCAATCTAATAAGTATGGTTTCTATTGATAAGAAGTTGAATGTGTACCGCCAGGAAGAGTTAATATTATTTTCAAAGATTCAGAACTTATCATTACTGAGTGACAATTGTATATCAAATATGAAACATCGAAACTTAATCCTGTAAGATAATTGGTGTGATCCCTACATCATGGATAGTGAAACTGATGTTCAGAAATACTGAGTAAATTGTCCACAATCATATGGGTGATAAGTGACAGAGTCAAGGTTAAAAGCCAGCCCATCCAGTTAATGCCATGAAACTTTTAATATGTCACACTCCCTGATAGTAATGAGCTCATTGTGAGATGGAAAAATATTAAAAGGAAATTTTCTGGAGGGGATCATAATACATTTTTATCTACCATGAGCATAAAAAGGACATCAGTGATCTTGTCTGATATCAAAAGAAGGGATAATGGAAAAAATCAGGTAAACGTTAAGATTATTTAATCATAATAAATTTCAGTTATGATCCAAGGATTATTTTATTTGTTTCTATTTCTGACATCTCAAACAGTATTCTTTGTTTTATAAACAGATTTTTAATATCTGACACTTTCTGGACTTCACACCTTCGAAATCAATCTTATTAAATATTAACTTTTAGCACTAAAGTCAATCTTACTAAATAATATTTTTAATATTAAAGTAGAACCTCATTAGTCCATATAAATGAACTATTATATGTGGAATAATAATCCACATTTGTCTAGACTATTTCTCGGTCCATAAACATTGTACTTTATGATTAAAAGTAGGATTACTTTATCTACATATTCATTTTATTTGTTATCACAACTTTTTCAATTTCTCTGTTCATGATTCAGTGAAAATAACACTGGTCATGTATTCAAAATATACAGCTGTGCATCCTGGATTTATAAATAGCTAATTCTGCTCTCTCATCACTAAACCATAGTGTTAACATAAGGATTAGAAGAGATCACATGTATTAAAGTGTGTCTGTCAAGTTCAAAGCCGTTCAAAAGAATAGTTGCTAACTTTTACTATCAGGGCCCCTACTGTCCCGAAGGAGTGTGTCTGCCCGAAGCAAACCCTACTTCTGTCCTGACTATGACTAGATTTGGTTTATGGACAAATAAAGGAATTTCATGGTATTAAAATATTATACTATCCCTCTTGAGCTTGTATCGTTATTCCTATTTTCAGATATTAATATTAAAATGTTGAGAGTGAATATATTGTCAAATCTGTGAAAATACCATTTTCCATTTCACAATGCTTAAAACATAAATGTAAGAATTTAATATCTTATGTCATGACATGATGGTATATAAGCTTTTGCCCCATCAGTCATTCTGAAGACTCGTGTATAGAATACAAACATTTGTATGTCTTTTTTCCTATTAATCTGCCTTGTCAGTGATTTTCTGTGAACTTTGAAGGACAGAAGGAAAGCTTTCCCTTGGTTCCAACACTGGGGTGGCAATTGGAATTAAATTTAATTTTTTTAAATCTAAATCTATTGATATCTATCCCTAATTAATACAAATATAGGTGTTTATTACATAGCATATTAAAATGAAAAAAAAACAACTAAGAAATGTGTTTACATCATCGGTGTTGCCATTTTCCAGTAATGGCTATATTCATGCAATGATTATCCCTTAGCCAAATGAATAAATTACAAAAATTCTCATTGTTCAGGGAGTGCATTTATAGTTTAGAAGAATATAGGCAAATGAGATGAAATATAATTCTATGTTAGAAAATTTCACCATAAAATCTCTAGAAAAAATACCCAATTCTTTTTCAAAATGTACATTTCAATATTTAATTTTACAGTCTATTCTTTAAAAAACATACCTCACATTTACAGAGCATGGTGGAAATAAATGAAAAATCCTTTTCTGTGAATTGAAATGAATTCTATCTTAAACAAATTACCCATTCACTAGTTGAGCATCTCATTTCAAAAGTTAGATGACTCACTTTAACCAGTGCTTGTGTATATAGCTAAAAAATAGCAAAACATTATTTTACATTCATATCCTTATTCCCAATTCTGCTCCCTTGATGCATGTTTCCTGTCAATTTCTAGATGGAGAGAGAAGAAAAGTGACTATAAACCTATTTCTTGCATTTAGTTTTATTTAATTTTTAATTTTTTTATTTCATTGTATCCAGGATTACGAGTGTTTTTGTTACATGAATTGTATCACACTGAGGTCAGGGCTTTCAGTGTCCCCATCACTAGGATAGTGTACATTGTACCTGTAGGTAGATTTTTATCCCTCACCCTAGTCCCACCCTCTCCTTTCTTAGTTTTCAATATCATTACACCACTTTGTGACTATATATATCCCTTTGTTGACTCCCACTTGTAGGTGAGAACATATGGCATTTGTTTTTCCAATCCCGAGATACTTCACTTAAATAGTCTCCAGTTCAACTGCAATGTTGTATGTGTTCTAGGAAGGAGACCCAGTAGCCCCAGTGACCCCAGGGATAACAGAAATACTGGCAATAATTATTTAAAGGCAGAAACGTAGGATTCATATGCAAAAGACTGATGGAATTACATTCAGAAACATTACTATGTTATATGCACAAGCCAACCTCCAAGGTTGCACGGGCGGCCAGAAAAGGAATAGAAGGAAAGGCTTTTCAATCACTCTTATTTTCAGTGTATAGTGCGGATATTCCTTGTCTATACTGAGAAATTAGCCAGGTTTGAGTCCTTTAAGAAGAATTAACCAAGAAGAAAGCACTTTGCAAATTATTTTGAAATGCCAGTGAAGGAAAAAAGGATAGGGAGCAGATGTAGGCAAGAAAAACCTTCTGAAGTCAGAACCGAAAGGAAAGCAAGTGGGATGGGCCGGGACAAGCTTCAGATTGCAGGGCAGCTCTGAGACAGTCTAATCCAGGCTGACGGAAGCTACAGAGCCAAGATTGCTCCTAAGCAGGGTCCCCTGTTTGGCAGGAAGCCACCGTGCGTGGCCTCCCTCCAGCTCAGTCCTCAGCTGCCAGCTGCCTGGCATTCCTGGGCGGGAGTACACAGCAGATCCAAAGCTGCAGTATTTGGAGACCTTCTGAAGAAAGCAGCTTCCAGGACATTCCGAGTGGTACACAACCACGACTACCACACCAGAAAATCACAATCTAATATGCAGCCGAAGCTCGTATCTGCTCAGCGTCACGGCATGTCTGTTCGCAGAGATCTGTACATAAATTCCTAAAAGAAGCTAATTACCTAGGGATGTGACCCACAGGAAGAGTAGCCGGAGATGGCTCCTGGCCCATCCCAGTCTGAGTGTGTCGTTAGCAGGGAAATTGCTACATAGTCAGGGAGAAAACAAAGAGTTCCTGCACTAATCTGCCTGCTACGTGATCTAATTTGGAAAGTAATATACCTGCCATAGAAGAGCTAAACTGCTTATGAGTCCTTTAAAAAGCCAGCGAGTATTTATATTCTCAAGGGAGACAACTGTACCTCAGAATCAAGAGGAAGGCCACACAGAGGGAAGATCCCAGCTCACACAGCGCTTAGAACACAGCCCACACGCTTCACCTTGACCTCCATTTGCTTTCCTTTTTGCATTGTTTTCTGAGATGATTATGTTTCATTTTTCCCCTCACTGACAAGTTGACAACCATTTTGCTTTGATTTTTGTTTTTAGTTTTCTCAAAAATTGGAAGCTCTTTTCTACCCTGGAGATTTCACTGGTGTCTCCTTTGGCTAGAAAATTTTCCCCAAACATTTCACCAGGGATGGCTCCTTCCCCTCTTAGAGGGTTCAGAGACCTACCTTGAATATCCTTTGTAAGAAGATACCGTCCCTCTTTTTTTCTTCATCACAATACCACGTGAACGTCCTTCATATTTTTAAAGATGACTTTAAATCCATTCGGGCATTAACAATATTGCTTTGTACACTTATGTATAAAAAGTCACAGCATAGCAGTACATATCCTCTGAGTCACTGTGTAATGAAATAAGGAATGGACATGTACAAATACCTTAACATATTAGATATGCATCACAAAATTCACAACACTGACCTCCAAAAAGGCTGTAAAAATTTAAATGCCTAGAATCAGTTTATGAGAGTCCTTGTCAACTTCTTATTCCTTACCAATAGATTTGATGGCTTTAAAAATAGTTCTTCAAATAAATAAAAGTGGTATTCATTGCTGTTTCAATTTATGATTTCTTAAATTCCAGTAAGATTAAATTTCACGTTTTGTAGAAAATTTATACTTCTATTGTAAATTATCTACTCATATTTTTTCTTATTTTTAAATATATCTAAACTGGATAATTTATACATAAAATACGTATATGTCTATAAAATAAAATTATGTGAAACCATAAGAAGGGTTGATTTATATCACTCTGTGACAGGATACATGTCTATGATATACTTCAGTAGGATAATATTGTTATTATTCAGAAAATAAGAGAGAAAGGGAATTTATGAATATAATGCTTCTATAAAAACATATTTTTTCTGAAATCCTTAAAATATCTAAATGCACTTGATTCTTAAATTTTAGTAGTATATAGTGGACAGAACTAAGCATTGCTTAAATAATTAACCTCAAATGATTTTCTGTGTTGTGGAAAAAAAATGAAATAAAGGAAAATATAATATATAATAAAATGATACACATACAAGGAAAGAACTAACGTGATAAGTTTCTTAGGTTTTTCTGGGTCTTAGTTTCTTTTTTTCACCTTCTGAATTCAGCAGCGTTCTTTAGTGATTCTCTTGACTTTATCCTTTAATTACCTGCTAAACGTCATCCCAGAATTTTCATTCATTCACATTTTCAAAATCAGTAAGTATTTCTCATTTCTCAAATTTTAAAATTTGTTGAATCTTTGATAAATGGTGACTAAAAACCAACCTTTCATAAATTCTGTCTTAAAGGGTTCTTTTATCTTGGAGCAAGTTGCCATCAATACTAAGTTTACAGTGAGGGTTTTCAAAGTGTGCTATCTGGGAAAATGGGGTTCTTGGGGACCCTTTTACTGGACGTCAAGGTTAAGACTTCATGCTTGTTTCTTCTTTTTTTCACTGTGGAGAAGTTTACACCTGTGAGGCCAAAGTAATGCTGACGTGATGCCTGAGTCATAATGTAGACCTCAAACCGTGGTTGGTAGTCATATTCTTCACCAACCCACACTCACAAAAATAAAATGCCGATTTTATTTAAAAATGTTCTTGGTGAATTATTATTAAATATTTATTTGATTAAATCTTGATCCTGTGAGACCTATCGATGGTCTGGGTGGTGAAATAGGAAATATTCATATAGGACTTCTGCTGCACACTGAAATATGCTAGTTGTCTCAAAGAAAATCTTCTAAGTCAGTGGTCCCCAACCTTTTGGCACCAGGGACTGGTTGCATGGAAGACAATTTCTCCATGGATGGGGCTGGAGGGTCGCCATGGGACAGGAGGCAGAGGTAAGGTGGTGATGGAGGCCATCTGGTGATGAGGAGTGGCTATAGATACAGATGAAACTTTGCTTGCTTGCCTGAGGCTAACCTCCTATTGTGCAGGCCTGTTCCTAAGGAGCCATTGAGTAGACATTTTTGGCACTAGTTTCATGGAAGACAATTTTTTCACAGACAGGGGTTGGGGGGATTGGAGGTAGGGTGGAGATGGGACAATGGAATAGGAGGTGGAGCTTAGGTGGTGATGCTATGCAGCCTTCAAGAAGGGTACCAAGCATGGACATTCTTTTCAACAAACCATACAGGAAAATCTGGATATTTATGCAAAACAAACAAACAAACAAAAAATGTAAATTGACCCTTACCTAACCCTATATCCAAAATTAAGTCAGAATGGAGAGAAATTCATGGCTTAAATGTCAGACCTAAAATTACAAAACCCTTCAAATAAAACATAGGCCACAATGTTTACAATGTTGAATTTGGCAATGGATATGACACTAAAGGCCAAAGCATCAAAAGAAAAAATAAATCTGACTATGAAATGTTTTTAAAATGTGCATCAGGATACACTATTAATATAAACAGAATGATGGCTGGGCATGGTGGTTCACACCTGTAATCCCACCATCCTGGGAGGACAAGGCAGGTGGATTGCCTAAGCTCAGGAATTTGAGACCAGCCTGAGCTAGAGCAGAGACCCCGTCTCTAAAAAATAGCCAGGTGTTGTAGTGGGTACTTGTAGTTCCTGCAACTTGGGAGGCGAAGGCAAGAAGATCACTTGATCCCAAAAGTTTGAGGTTGCTGTGAGCTATGATGCCACAACACACTACCAAGGGTGGCAAAGTGAGACTCTGTCTCAAAAAAAAATAATAATAATACACACATACATACTTACAGACTGAAAAGGCAACTCACACAATAGGAAAATATATTTGTGAATCATTTATCTGATAAGAGATTAATATTCAGGACATATAGAAAACTTCTAGGGCCGGGTATGATGGTTCATGCCTGTAATCCTAGCATTCTGGGAGGCCCAGGCAGGGAGATCTCTTGAGTTCACAGATTCATGACCAGCCTGAGTAAGTAACAGCAACACCTTGCCTGCAAATACATTATATATATGTAGAGAGAGAGAGAGAGAGTGTGCGCGCGCACCAGACATTGTGGTAGGCACCTGTAGTCCCAGCTACTTGGGAGACTGAGGCAAAAGGATTATTTTAACCCAAGAGTTTAAGTTTGCTGTGAGCTATGACACCATGGCACTTGACCAAGGGCAATGAAGTGAGACTCTGTCTCAAAAAAAAAAAAAAAAAAAGAAAGAAAGAAAGAAAAAAAAAAGAAAGAAAGAAAATAAAACTTCTAAAACGCAAGAAGAAGAGATGCAGAAACAACTTGATAAATTTTATTTAAAACTCAAAAGCCAGTAAGGAAATTCTGAAGGCTTGTAGCAACATGAAGATCTCTATAGACAGAAAACAGGTTCGAAGAAGACTAGTATCAACTAAAGGGATGTCAGTCTCGGGATGTCAGAAGGTGACTTGGAGGGAAGAAGGCAACAAGTTTGGGGAACATAGACGGAAGGACTAAGTTTGAATTTGTGAAATAAATTACCATTTTCTTAGAAATCTCAGAAATATCTTACTTAGAAAAGCTCCTAGAAAACTGAACTTCCTGTAATAGACTATTCACTGAGTATCTGCCATGTGCCACGTGTTCTGTAAACTCAGTGAGAGCACAATGGAGAGGACAAAGACTCTCTCCTTAAGGACTTTTTATTCTCATATGTAAATTCTATAGTTAAATTGGATGATATTTTGAAAAATTAGAGGCCAGGCATGGTGGCTCAGGCCTATAATCCTAGCCCTCTGGGAAGCCAAAGGCAAGTAGATTGCTTGAGCTCAGGAGTTCGAGACCAGCCTGAGCAAGAGTGGGATTCCATATCTCTACTAAAAATAGAAGAAGCTAGCCTGGCATTATGGTGGGTGCCTGTAGTCTCAGCTACTTGAGAGGCTGAGGCAGTTGGATTCCTTGAACCCAGGAGTTAGAAGTCGCTGTGATTTGCTAGAATGCCCCCTGTACACTAGCTGGGGGCAAACAGAGTGAGACTCTGTCTCAGAAAAACAAAAAAACAAACAAAACCATTTTTTTGAAACATTATAAATGTTATATTTATTAAGAATGTAATTGATCAAAGGCTGGTGACATAAGAAAAATGGAATATTAAAATATAAAGTTAAAATCAGCCCTAATGTAAGCATAGTCTTATAAGCATTTATTATAGCACAGTCAACATTGATGGCTATGCTACGAAACTTATCCAAGGCTGTTACCTTTCTACATACACTTTCCTCAAAGTCACAATGCTCTCAAATGTATTCGCAAAAAAGCAAAAGAAAAGAGAACGGTGGACTAACATTTAAAAATATTGTAGTTGTAATTCACTTTGAATATTCTAGTCTTTAGAAAAAGAAGGTGTTGCAATAATCATTATTCTTCCAGACTAGGTTATAGCTGGGTATACTGTTGTGCAGTTCAACATCCAATTTCAGGTCCATAGCTATGGAACATGCACCTATGTGACAAGCACTATGCATGTTCATAAGGACAAAAATATTGAAAAGCATTTTATCCATCCACAAAGAGCTCAGAGTATGATGGGGAGGGAAAACATAGCTTAAAAATATCTAACAATATCTTCACTATCATGATACAGGTCTACAGAGGGTGCCATTAAGTAGACAGTCTTACTTGGATGTATAGCATTTTTTAAATTATTGCGATTATAGGAGGGTAAGGTGTAGGCTTGACCATTAAGTATAAGCTCTTTGGACAACCTTTCAGGGCTTTCCAGAGCAAACACAATACGTGCCATCCCTGATTGAAAGCCGTGGGCTGCCATACTTGTATTTTGCCACAAAGAATAATGTTTTTGAGCCTAAAATTTATGATCCCAGTAATTATTCTGTTATATCATTAAGTAAAAGAATTAATAAGCACCAAGAAGCTTATCGGCAAGTGTGCGTTGTCTTAGAGAAATAGACATAAATTGATGATATTTACCCTCCTACATACAATTTATCTTCAGTGTTATGTGAATTTGAGGATTTCATTAAATGTAAGTTCTTATACCTCCTTACTCAAATGCAAAAATAAATAAATAAATAAAAATAACTCACTGCCAAAACAGGCCTGTTCAGCCTTTTTGCCTTTTCTTTATATGTTATTAGTTGTCCAGAGATAATATGGTACCCAAAATAGTAATAATCATAAAATTTAGAGTTATACTTTCATTAGTATGTAACGTTTTAAATAAATGTGTTGATCTTGTTGTATTTACCATTTGATTCAAATATTTTTGGGGGGAATTTTTAAAAGAAGGAATGCAAAATAATTTCAGGCACAAGGCAATCACCTGAAATGCATATATTTTAAATATCTAATCACGAATATCTTATCACATTTCTCTTATTTCTTCTAGCTTCTGGAAACCCTGTTGGTTTGTTTGCTTTAGTTTACAAAATAAATTGTGAGAGTTTAACTAATACAGCTCAAATTCATAACCCAACTGCTCAGTAATTGACTACCTTTATTTTTCTTGACCAACATGGACTTCAGTTTTTCCATCTATAGAATAAAAATAGTGGCATCACATATTACATTAAAAATAACACAGGTAAGGATCTCGGTATGTGCATGATCCTTTTTATGTGCCAAATAAACAGCAGTTAACAACTGTAGTAATGGTTTTTTAAAAGTTCTTTTTTTGCAGAGATTGAAGAATGGGGTTCACCAAAATTGTTTGCCTTTGTTAACATTTAGTCTGTCTTTGGTTTAATTTATTTCTGCTGCATAAACAATTGTTATAAGGATGGGGAAAAAATCCTCATAGGTTACCTCTTGAAGCCTTGTTGTAAATGCAAAAAATAACTCCCCTACGTTAGGAGAGCTGGTGAAGATTAATGAGTTGTTTCTTTGGGTTCAAAATTTCCACATGCACTGGGTCTACTAGGGTGATGCAATTAATTTCACAACACGAGGGTTTTGTCATCCAACATTCTCGTACCATGCAGCAATGATAAGTATTCTTTAATTAAACCTCAAAATTTGCCACTGTTGTTACATAGTGCAGCTGGAACACAGATACACCTCTGTGGACCACAGAGATTTTAGTATGCAGCTGGGGAAGAATGTTCTTACTAATAGAATGTTTACAAAAAAACCTTCTGGGTTGGTGGCCAAAGTTTTTAAAAACTTTTAATTCTTTATATCTAAAGAAAAAACAAACAACAACAACAGAGGGATGTCCTGAGTTGTGTTTCTGGTTTTAAGTTACAGAGGGAAACAAAGTCTGCTCCTAGGCCAAGACGGGAGAAGAACCTTCTGTCCTGATTCTCCTCAGCCCCTAGCTGTAGAACTGACAAGCTCCTGGAGAATTACTTTCCATGAGTACAGCTGAGAATAACCCTTCTCTTAGGGATTTGGGTACAAAGAAAAAGATTATGTGGGGTTGATTTAATCTGATGTTCATTGTTCCTGTATTGTAAAGTTAGGAAGTATTTATTTTGCATCTGGCTGGAATCATTTCAGAGGATGTTTCAGCCGTGGTTCTGTAACAGAATGAATGTCTATTTTCATTGAAAGCACCTAAGTAATGAGTGTGTTTTGTCTCTTTTGTGAATTCATGCTTTAAGATGAAGATCCAAATCTCTACCAACAACTTAATAAAGATTAGGGCAAAGTAATGCAATCTATTATAATGACTAAGAGAACACCCTCCCATTACAATCATTCATCTGTTATGTGATCTTGATTGGCTGGTAAAAATCTCTTACCCTCAGTTTTCTTATCTTTGTAGTGGGAATGATAGTCATATGTATCTCACAAAGTTGATATGAGTATAAAAAGAGACAAAATGAGCTTGGTAAAGTAGGCTACACATAGTAAGAATTCTAGTAATAGCAATAGTAGTGATGGAAAGCTATAGTAATTAATGGTAAGCTATAGTTACTATAGCTAAGTGATGGAAAGCTATAAGTAACTATAGTAACTATAGTGGTAAGAGTGTTAAGTAGGTGAGATTAAGGTGAGCAATAGCAACATTTCTTTAAGCATCCAAACATGATTAGAAAATTATTAAACCTGTTAAAATAGTCCATTTCTATCCCAGGGACTCTGGAGAAAAACAGAATGATAGGTACCTATTTTCGTCCTTATACGTCTTTGTTCCCTTACCTCAGAGAACTGTTGGTGCATGGATTTAGTGAATTCTAGAACTTAGGGGAAAATCATGCTGGAAGGGAGAAATAAGAGAAATGAAGCTGGGTGCTTATAAGATAGGACAGGTCAACTCAAAAATAAAATTTGCAAAAATACCAAATAAATTTAGGTGCCACTAAGAAGCCAGTGAGAATATTAGATTTCCACAGGATCCTGAAATAGTGGGAATCCAGGATGCCATCCATCACTGGAGGCTATACACTAAGTACTTAATCTTCTATCCGAGACAAAAATACTGATGTCCAAACTTGACAAGTTTGTAACATAACTGCTGTCTACCAGGGTCATGAAGATTTGGACCTGGAGCATGACAGTGGTGACCAGTATGAAGTGAAGAAAAATTTTTAAGAAATCTTTTTCTGAACATGTGTTGGAATAACCCTACAGAAGCCCCTAAAAAAAAAAAAAAAAAAAAAAAACCTGAATGGGGAGCTTCAGAAAATCAAAGCAAGAATTGGAGCCAACCTTATTCAAAAGGATATGAAGGTACAGCTCTATCTATTCCTTTTCTTTGTTTTTGCAGGAAACATACAGTATCCTAGAAAAATAAAAGAAAGACTAATAGTGATAACAAAAGTGTCTGGTGCTTTTTGATATTTAATCTGATATCTTTCTTGCCAAGACCATAAAGTAATGTAATGACTTCAAGGATGAGAAAAATTTGTATGAAATTTTAGGTCATTACATGAACAAGAATTAATATGTAGTTGATATTAAAAGAAAGATAGTTGTTCTTCCAATGATGCAGTGCCAAATAAATGCTTCTCCAGATCCAAAATATTGCGTTTTCCAGGGCTTAACATTGTGAATTTAAAACAGTATTTTTAATCAAGATTATTTTCCATTGAATATCTATTGTAAAAAAGACGTTCTTTTTTATTTTTTTTAAGGTATACTACTCTTAGATATACATAAGGAACAATCATCTACATAACTATTCCATTTTATATGATAATTTTGTCCTGGTGGAAATACAACTCACGATCAAACCTTCATATCAGGCACATGTTTCATCTATAGTTGGGAGTGGGAATAGTGATGAACACATTAAGATGGAGCTAATTATTTTCAAGCCCTATTTTTCACAAATAAAACTGTATGGGATTTATTGAGATACTAAGTCATGTTGTGTTGCACATGACTTAGAGGCCTGGAAAACATGAACAATTCACTTCACAACATATGCTCGGCTTCTGTTATCTTCTGCCCTAACATATTGGTGCCAGAATTTATACTTCCATACTAATGTAAACAAATTATTGAATAAATAACTAGGTGACAGACAAGTAGCAAATCTTCCATGCAGAGAATTACAAACAAAGAACTTCAAACAAATACAGATAATGCTGTATTGGATCGTATCTATTCATATTCTAAATGGACAGTGATGTCATTCCAAAGAGTACCATTTAGGAGGGCAAGGGTGGGGTGGGGAGGAGAACAAATATACAGTAGAAAAACCTGACTGCCTCCGTCATGCGATTAAGGTCAAATACATAGTGGTCTATCATGTTAATAGCATGTTCCTTCGATGCGCTAAGATGAAAAGGTCACTTTATTCCTGTGGCCTCCTTCTAAAACCCCATAACTCTAACCTAACTATGGCAAAAACACCAGATAAATTCTAATGGGGAGTATTCTAATTAATAGTTGACAAATAATTCTGAAAACTATCAAGATAATCAAAAATGAAAGTATGAGAAACTATCAGGAAAATTGAAGGACGTATGACTATTAGCTATAATGTGGTATAGGGACAAAGGACATTAGGACAAGGGACATTCAAACAAAATATTTTTTTAACTAACTCTTAATTAAAACATAAGTATATACATTTACGGGGTACAATGTGATGATTTGATATACAACATGGAATGCTTAAATCAAACCAAATAAAATATGAATTGAGTTCATAATGAGGTAGCAAGATTGGTTAATTAACTGTAACAAATCTACTACACTAATGTAGGGTAAGAAACAAGGAAGAGCCACGTGCAGGTAAGTGAGAACTCTATGTACTATCTTTTCAATTTTTCTGTAAATTATAATCTGATCTAAAAGTAAATTTTATTTCAAAAACTTTAAAAATATATAAAGAGAGAGAAGGGAAAGCTCCAGCATGTACTTCAGTAGGTAATTCAGAGTGAAGTTTTAACTGAGGAAAATGTAAAAAGCAATAAAAATTATTAAGATAAAATTTAGAGAAGCAGTAAAAATTAGATCATTACTGAAGGTGAAGAATTAACCAGGATCTAACACAGAGTTGGAGATAAGCCCACAGAGGCCAGCCTTAATTAGAGAGTGGCTTTTCCCTAGGGAAGTGTGTTGATTCTAGAGTAGCTTAATTAAAAAACGAAAGAAAGAGCTGTATTTTGATGGCTCAATATTAAAAGGAATGGAGCCTAGCTGGAGCTTGAGATCGGAATAACAATAAGGTAGAAAAAGGGCAGAATCAGAAGTAGATTGGCCCTTATTGGGACTGTAGCTCAGCTTGTAATCATTTCATCTCTGAAAATTGGGGATGAAATGATTGTATTCTGGACTTCTTGAACTCCAAAGGAAAAAAGTAAAATTAAATACATACTTCTTAATTTTTTTTAAGTAAGTCATATGAATCATTTCTGTACTCAGCACACATATTCTCCGATATTCAACATATACCCACACATACAAACACACACAACACAGAAGTGGAACAGAGAGGGATATGAAAAAGTCTACAGAAACGAATAGAAAAATAGACAAACCCACTGATACTGAAGTTTTCAGACATAGATTTTATAACAATTGTATTCAAAAAATAACTAAGATTTGATAATACCTCTAAAAAGTCAAAGTTATTAAAAATAAAAATGGAAATATTCTATTTATCCAAAATACAATACAAAAGATCTCAGTAGGTGGGTTTAGTTTCAGCCTAAATACAGGTAAAAACATGAATCAGAAAACTAAGAATGGGGCCAGGCGTGGTACTCATGTCTGTAATCCCAGCACTCTGGGAGGCAGAAACAGGTGGAGTGCCTGAGCTCAGGAGTTTGAGATCAGCCTGAGCAAGAGTGAGACTCCTGTCTGTACTAAAAATGGAAATATAAGCTGAGTGTTGTGGCAGGCAGTGTAGTCCCAGCTACTCAAGATGCTGAGTAAGGCAAGAATATCACTTGAGCCCAAGCAGTTGAGGTTGCTGTGAGCTTTAACACTGCTGTACTCTACAGAGAGATAGACAAAGTGAGACTCCACCAATAATAATAATAATAATGATAAGAATAAGAATAAGAAGAAGAAGAAGAAGAAGAAGAAGAAGAAGAAGAAGAAGAAGAAAAGAGAAAACTAAGGCTGGTTGTGAGAGTGAGAGACATAGAAGACAAAATGAAATGCTGTAGCATACATTCAATGGGGTTCCTAGACTAAGCTTGCAAATAGTAGACATTCAAAAACTAAGCACTAAATGACTGAATGAAGTAGAAAGATAGGCAATAAATTGTCATTCGGCAAATATTGTTAAATTTTTATTTTACTTTGCTAAATAAGTGATTGTATGATGCAATTCTTTAATCACATAAGAACCTACAAATTAAAACAAGAGGAAATAGTATATTCATAAAATTTGAGAATGAGCAGGGGTATGATGGGAAGTCAACTCAGGGGCTCAGATAGATTCATAAGAGCTCTGCTGTAGGGTTGCTATAACAACTGTTCATCTGATCATCGTAATCTCCAGGTATTCTCCCAATTTGTGCCAATAGTGTGACTAGTAACAGCATCTTTATGGAATTTAAAAAGAAAATATTGACAACTCCATACTGGAGTTGACAACTCATACCAGTGGGTATGAGAAATATTATCTCAAAAGGAGAGACTATCTCATTTTTTTTTTTTTTTGCAGTTTTTTTTGGCCGGGACTGGGTTTGAACCTGCCACCTCTGGCTTATGGGGCCAGCGCCCTACCCCTTTGAGCCACAGGCACCACCTGAGACTATCTCAGTTTTGTTCAGAAGAGCCTTTAAAGTAAATCACATTGTTATTTAAATAAAGTCATTGAAAACTGTTGAATGTATTATAGAAAAGTTTATTCCCTTCATAAAGACAACTGAATTCCTAAATAGTATTCATGACTAATGGCTTTAATCCAAAATTTATTCTCCCATGAAGCATATTTCCCCCTACCTCTGAATCAATATAACAATGTGTCATTTTCAAACAGTACTTAAATTGTAGTTAGAGCTAACTTCACGGTGCAATAAAACTCCCATTGAATAATTCCTACATTTCACATACACATACCTCTTTTTCCAAAGTTTTATACATAGAAATACATGCTTAGCTGGTTTCCTCAAACCCAATTCCTCAGGCAGAAAGAAAAGATAATTTGGACTGAATGATTTTTTTTTTCTTTGCCTGCCTTACTATCTTACAAACTAACTTTACCTGCTCAAAAATAGATCAGATAGTATATTAAATTAAATTATTCTATTTTATTTCAGCTGCTTCAGGAAACGAATTATCAAACTTGAAGTAAACTTATCTTCCTCCTCTTCTTTCCTCTTCATCCTTAACAAAAACCTTCCTGCAATACTATTCAGATGGAAGGACTTTAAACTCTGTCATTGATGTTAACACTTTTTTATGAGAAGAGCATCAAACACCATTTGAATGTGGTTGGCTAATTTGTCCAGTAACACTTCCAATTAGTACCCTTGTTTTGAAGACTCAAAATGTATTAGACACTTAGTGCTATTTTTAGATAGACTTATTTACATGTATGTCCTTTAATTTCATTGAAATACCACATGAAATAGTTCAGTGGTACTTACAATATTTTATCATCAGAAGAGATGAAGAATCATAGCTTCCAGGTGGTAGAACAAAGACCTAGGAAATGAAATATAGTGCTAAAACAGAGCATAACTTCCTTTATTTTCATGACAGAAAAAAATAGAGCTCAGTTTAATACTGAGTACGTAGGATGGTTGCTTTTCCATTCTTGAGATACTTTAGTAAGGAGAATGTTCTTCAACTCCATCTAGGTAAATATAAAAAATACAAAGTTTTCCATCATTTTTATGGCTACATAAAAGGATGGAAACTTCACATCTCTCTCTCTATATATAAATATATACACACACATATGTAAAGAGAGATATCTAGAGATAATGATATAGATATAGACATATACAGATACAGACACAGATAGAGATAGATGTAGATATCACGGTTTATTAATCCATTCATGGTTGATAGGCACATGGTTTGTTTATACATTGGTGCAATTGATAGTGAATTGAGCTGCTATATACATTTTTTCTTCTGGGTAGATACCTAAAATGGGATTGTGGAATCAAATGGGAGGTCTACTACTAGTTCTTTGAAGATTCTCCATACTTTCTCAAAAAAGAAAAAAAAAAGCTGTATTACTTTGTAATCCCACCGACAGTGTGTAAATATTTCCCTTCTCTCCACAAGCTCACCAATGCCTGTAGTTTTGGGACTGCATGGTGTGCGCTATTCTCACTGGGAGTAGGTGATGTTTCAAGGTCATTATGATTTGCACCACTTATGATAATTATGATGATGAGCATTTTGTGTTAGTTCACCATTTGTCTGTCTTCCTAGGAGAAAGTTCTGTTCATGTTTCTTGCCCAATGACTAATGGGTTTGTTTGCTCTTTTCCTGTTGATTTCCTTGAATTCAAGGATGGAAAAAAACCATGGCTGACTAGAAGCAGCCACCATACTTGCCACTCCAAGGAAATTGGGAAATTTCATGAAGCTGCCTCCATTAGAACTGCTTTTAACTACATAATATTATGTAGTTGGGCATAAGTCAAAATAAAGAACTCAGTAATAGGAAGGCTGTATTATAAAAGGCCTGATAATAAGTACAAAAATAATATAATCATAGAATTAAGATGAAATCACTGTTGGGAATATGGTTACAAAATAATGCAGGTATTAATTCTTGGGAAAAAATATATATTAATAATGAGCATTAAACATTGTCAGAAAACCCAAATATTACCAAAACCAGAAATGCAGACAGGTAGAGAAGGTAGAAAAAGTTAAAAATGAAATTTTTTCCTCTTATAATAAACTTTATTAAATTTTTGCCAAGTGTTTTAAATGCTTTATGTGTATTATCTTACTTTAATACATGTCTGTGAGGTAAAGATCATCACCATTTTGTAGCTGACAAAACTGATGGAAAGACATTTGTATAAATAAAAGAAAAAACCTTTGGAGATATACACAAATATATACCTTTAGTTTTAATAAAATAGGTTTTGAAACAAACAAAAAAAAAGAACTGCTTTTAACAAAAATTGGAGCATGAAAGTGCAGAAAGGCAACATGGGACAATGTAGGGAGGAAAAAAAAGGAAGTGGAAACACCTTAGGAAGTAAGTGATGAGGAGTCAGAAATAGCTTTTGCTTTTAGATGCAGCATGTATGTTTACTTTCTTTGGTTTTTAAGAATACAATTAGTAGGCGGTGCCTGTGGCTCAGTGAGTAGGGCGCCGGCCCCATATGCCGAGGGTGGTGGGTTCAAACCCAGCCCCAGCCGAATTGCAACAAAAAAATAGCCGGGTGTTGTGGTGGGCGCCTGTAGTCCCAGCTACTCGGGAGGCTGAGGCAAGAGAATCGCATAAGCCCAAGAGCTGGAGGTTGCTGTGGGCCGTGTGACGCCACGGCACTCTACCCGAGGGCGGTGCAGTGAGACTCCATCTCTACAAAATAAATAAATAAATAAATAATAATAATAATAATAAAAACTCAAAAAGAAAAAAAAGAGTATAATCAGTAAATTTATGTTCTATAAACTTCCCTGTATAAATGCTATAGAATGTATTGTGCCCCCCCAAATTATATATATTGAAGTCCCAACCTCAATATATAGGAAGTGGAGCTTTTGGGAGATAGTTAGGTTTATATAAAGTTATGAGAGTGGGTCCCTCAGGATGGAATTAGTGCTCTTCAAGAGAGATACCAGAGAGCTTGCTTCATCTCTCTCCCCACAATGTGGGGATGTAGTGAGGACTACAAACCCTCACTTCTTTTGCTTCTTCCTATCTACCAATATTATAATTTAAATATTAATATCCCTATGTATGTAGATTATTTGAAGCCAACTATTTCTTTCCTAGGACATTTATATTTATTGTCTTACCATTCAACTAAGGGCAACAAAAAAATAGTAATATATAGACTGTTTTTAAATACAGGAAAAAATACAGGTTCATGAAAAGAATGAGTGTCTACCTAAGTAGTGTTCTAAAAACTACTAAAAAGAGCTAAAACCAGGAACCAAATATGCTGGGACTCTTATCTTCAACTTATCAGCCTCCAGGACTATGAAAAAAAAAATACATATTTTTGTTTCAAGCACCGAGTCTATAATAATTTTGTTATGGCAGCCCAAATTGAGTGAGTCAAATATTCCACTCCAAGTACCAAAGTCTATTATTAGTCAAGGGTCTCCAGAGAAATAAAGCCCACAGGATATATGTGTGTTGCTATATTTATATTTACATATATATGTTGTCTATATTGTATATGTCTATACCCATAATATCTATATGTCAGGATCTGCAGTCTGCAAACTGAAAACCAAGTAAAGTTAATAACATAGTTCAACCGTGAGTTCAAAGGGGTAAGAGCATGTGTAAGTTCTACTCTGAGTGTGAGTCTAAAGGCAAGAGAAGACAGATGAACATCCTTGCTCACAGACTGTTAGGCTGAGAAAGTGAATTCTTCCTTATTTTTTCTCATTTTATTCAAGCCTTCAATGGATTGAATGAGGCAATCCACATTAGGGAGGGAAAACTGCTTACTTAGTCTATCAATTTAAATGTTAATCTCATCCATAAATGTCTTCCTAGACACAGCTGATATAATGTTTAAGCAAATATATGGGCACTCTGAAGCCAAGTTAAGTTGACAAATAAAATTAACCCATCATCATGAGCTAGCTGGATAGAAGCTTTGTCACTTTCAAAACAAAACAGCCCTGAATAAATGCTTCTTGCCATTCTCAGTACCTAATGCCCCTTGAATAAAAAATTATTTCAATTCCCTTGTTCTCAGCCACACAACTAATGAAGTATTTGATAAGGTAAAATTGTGATAATATAGTTGTCCTGTCATCTCTCCCATTCACCTTACAGTGATCCATGATTATATCACTAAATATTCAACATATCCTACTAGTTTTTCTTCTTTTTTCCCCTTTTATGTATTAAATAATACTGGGACCAGGAAAATAAAAGAACGACTTAACTGTTTTCTCCATAAAATACTTGCTTCTGGAAAGTAAGAAAGTGAAACAATTAAAATATCTTCTTCCCAACACAACATCTTGATTGCAACAACTTATTTCAAGACTCTCGCCTCACTGAGTCAACCCATTTCAAACTATTATGTCATAAACTCTCATTCTTCCCTACCAATTCCCAATATTTTAGATCCTCCCTGGCCCTAAACCCCAACAAATACCCTTCCCTACTTTCCTCAATTTGAGACAGGAATGACTGAGACTGTCAAGATGTTGTATTTTCAACAGCATTTTTTAACATTTGCCAGTAACCCCTGATGGGTATAGACGAGCTGTTCTCAACCTGTGGGTTGCAACCCCTTTTTAACAACGAAAATACATTGCGGCCTTAGGAAGGTTGAGAACCGCTGGTATAGAGTATCAGAAGGAAAGGGCTTGGAAAGAAATAGGAAGAAGAAACAAAAATCTGTCCACCATGAAAGCACTATCATATCAGCTGAAGAAAGATGTGCACTTCTACAGAAAAGTTATACAATGGGGTAAGTTTAGAATAGTGTTATACATGTTATGAGGTAAGAGGAAATATTTTGGTGAGGACAAGGCAGCACCAGCATGCCTGCCAACCACTCTAGTTTTTAGGATATATTCCTCTATTTGTATAAAATTAAAATTTCATAAGAATGTTGGGGATGAATTAGAGACTTGTCTTTTTAAAGGAGTTTTCATCCTTTTTTCTTCTTCCTAGCTACCAATATTATCCTTTGAATTTTAATATCCCTATGTATGTAGATTATTTGAAGCCAACTATTTCTTTCCTAGGACATTTATATTTATTGTCTTACCATTCGACTTAGGGCAACAAAAAAATAGTAATATACAAAGTGTTTCTAAATAAAGGGAAAAGTACAGGTTTATCAAAAGCATGAGTGTCTACCGAAGTAGTTTTCTTTTTGACCTTTAACTCACTGCTTTTCACTTGAATATATAAAAGAGAATGAGATGGTTTTCATGAGTACATCAAGAAGGCAGAATTAAATAGTTAACTCTAATATAAAGTAGAAAAAATCAAAATGGTTTTAAAAAGACAAGCATGGATTGGAAAAACAAAAAATAAAAAGTTAAGGATCGTAAGAGTTAATGTAACTTAACTCAAAAATCTTGCCTCTGTATCCTTGTAAGATGCACCGCAGGTGTAACACATGAAACCTAGTAAATGTAGAATGTAAATGTCTTAATACAATAACTAAGAAAATGCCAGGAAGGCTATGTTAACCAGTGTGATGAAAATGTGTCAAGCTGTTTATAAAACCAGTGTATGGTGCCCCATGATCACATTAATGTACACAGCTATGATTTAATAATAATAAAAACAAATCTTGGCTCTGTTTCTGCAAAGATCATATTGCAGCTTATTAACACATATACTTAATGTTTGTTGTGGTTGCTTGGCCTTCTTTTGTTCCTCTTGTGCATTTATGTGTTTTCTCACTTTATGTATTTTTTTTAAATCAAATTGTGTGATATATTCACACACTTTCCTTTCACTCTGCAATTAATAGAACTGGGAGATTTCAAACTCAAATTTCTATTTTGGTCCTGGTATTCAAGGAATTGGTTCTAAATCATTATGTTCTCAGTTCAAATGTGTGAACCAACATATAGAAGCCCAGCATAGGGATCATTGCCCACAAATAATGATTTCAAATCAGATATTCTTAGGAGCAAAGAAATGAGCAACACACAGTCACGCCCACGAATTGGAAAATACTATTTCATACCAGGTAGGATTTACTGAAATATGGCAGACTTGCTTGTATTTTAAAATATCCAAAAATAATACCAGCAATATTTAAACAATTATAATATACTGAGTAGTATATGTGAAACTTTCATAAATATTATCTTAATAGTTAAAAATGCTCCAAATTACTTACTACATTTGTATTTTAGTAAGGGAAAGTGAAAATATAAATAGCCGGTTGTTATTCATGTTCACATACCAAGTAGCTGACAGAATTCTAACCTGTATCAGTGATTTCATGGCTATAAACTTTTCTCTGGGCTAGATTGCCATAAACTTTCCCAGAACACTCTTAAAATATTTTCTGTCTTTGACTTTTGAAACATCTAAATTGAGGGCATGATTTCTACTGCTGACAAGATTTTGAAACAGATGCAAATAAATCAAGATGATACCTGTGTTTTGTTTTCTTTCCCTTAAAACTTGGATGAAGTTTTTCCTCTATTTCAGGAGAAAATTCTAATATAGAGTGTATGGCAACACTGGAGGGAGACTGACTCCCTCTTACAGTTTCCTCTAATTATCACTTGAAATTAAAGTCTTTGAAGGCACAGAATCTATTAGTCCTCCCCTCCCTGAATGTTCTCTCCAATAACCCATTCCACATTCACCATGGCACAGCCATATGGAGCTGCTCAGTCTTTTATTGAGACTCTTGATTGAGAAGCCTCATGGGACTGTGAACAGCCAAGGAAAGAGAAAAGGATTAGTAGTAATAATACTAGGATTGGACGAGAAAGGCTGATTCAGCAGATGTATGAGCAATAATTTCACATCCTTCCAAACCAGCAGCAAGGGAACTAATTACATGGCAGACACTACAGACTCAGATACATTTTTCATTTCACCTCAGTTGAAGTCAAATCTTCCAAAGACTTTGCTATATAAAACAATGTGTTTGCTGCCAAAATGTACTAAAATGAGTATGACAAAAATGTAATATCAGGTTGTCCATGGAACCACAATTCCCAACACTGTAAAATTATTGTTTCCTTTCTCATTAATAAGGGGACTTGGTCTCAATCAATGAATTGCAATATCTTTGTTCATTGCAAGACTTCATAGTTTACCACATGCAAGCAATTGGGCTTTCCAAAAGCACTTATTAAATGAATTTGGGGTGTAGAAAAAATGTCAAGTTCATGATGCAATTTTGCACATTTTGCACATTTTAATATTTTAAAATGAATCAGTTTTTCTAAAGCATAATAAAATGATATCCGTAATGACTATAAATTAACTTTCTCATTTTTAAGATCTTATGTTAATAAAATGTCAGTTTAATTTTTCTTTACTTTCTTACATTTTGAGGTTTATAAAATTTCTCAGTCAACTAAAAATGCTCATTGAGTATGTAACATACTCATAGATCTGAAATAGCTGTTATTGAGGAGGGTTACTTTTTTAATGACTTAACTAACTTCAAAAATTGTTAATAATGTATTAGAAAAGTGTAGGGAACAATAAGAATAGCAGGTGATAAAAGAACCATATATCTGAAGATGTATTAGTATGCACATAAAACTCTATGCAGGTGAAGAAACTGATTTTAGTGAGAGGTGTGGGTCCAGTTTCAGTCTTCTACAGGTTGCCAGCCAGTTCACCCAGCACCATTTGTTAAATAGGGAATATTTTCCCCACCGAATGTTTTTAATTAACTTGTCAAAGATAAAATAACAGTAAGTAGCTGGGTTCATATCTTGGTTCTCTGTTCTCTTCCAGACATCTACCTCTTTGTCTTTGTGCCAGTACCATGCTGTTTTGATCACTATTGATTTATAGCATAGTCTGAGATCTGGTAACGTGATTCCTCCTCCTTTATTTTTATTTCTGAGTAATGTCTTGGCTATTTGCAGTTTTTTCTGATTCCATATAAAATGAGGTATTATTTTTTCAAGATTTTTAAAGTATGTGTGACAGTGGAGCTTTAATAGGGATTGCATTAAAATTGTATATTACTTTGAGTAGTATGACATTTTAACAATGTTGATTCTTCCCAGCCATGAGCATGGTATGTTTTTCCCTTTGTTAACATCTTCAGCTATTTCTTTTCTTAAAGTTTCATAGTTCTCTTTATAGAGATCTTTCACGGCCTTTGTTAGATAAACTCCCAAATATTTCATCTTCTTTGGCACTACTGTGAATGGAATAGAGTCCTTCACTATTTTTTCAGCTTGACTATTTTTGGTATATATAAAGGCTACCAATTTATGAGTGTTGATTTTGTAACCTGAGACACTGCTGTATTCTTTGATCACTTCTAGGAGTTTTGTGGTAGAATCCTTGGTATTTTACAGATATACAATCATATCATCTGTGAAGAGTGAAAGTTTGATCTCTTCTGACCCTATATGGATACCCTTGATCGCCTTTTCTTCCCTAATTGCAATGGCTAAAACTTCCATTACAAAAGAGCAGTGGAGACAATGGGCAACTTTGCCTGGTTCCTGATCTGAGTAGAAATGATTTCAATTTAACACCATTCAATACTATATTGGCTGTGGGATTGTCTATCTTTAACTAAGATAGACTCTCAATGGATTAAAGATTTAAACTTAAGACATGAAACTATAAAAATACTAGAAGAAAGGGTTGGGAGAACACTTGAAGAAACCAGCCTGGGAGAATATTTTATGAGGAAGACCCCCCAGGCAATTGAAGCAGCATCAAAAATACACTACTGGGACCTGATCAAACTAAAAAGCTTCTGCACAGCCAAGAACACAGTAAGTAAAGCAAGCAGACAGCCCTCAGAATGGAAGAAGATATTTGCAGGTTATATCTCCAACAAAGGTTTAATAACCAGAATCCACAGAGAACTCAAACGTATTAGCAAGAAAAGAGCAAGTGATCCCATCTCAGGGTGGGCAAGGGACTTGAAAAGAAACTTCTCTGAAGAAGACAGGCACACGGCCTACAGACAAAAAAAAAAAATGCTCATCATTCTTAATCATCAGAGAAATACAAATTAAAACTACTTCGAGATATCATCTAACTCTAATAAGAATAGCGCATATCACAAAATCCCCAAACCGGAGATGTTGGTGTGGATATGGAGAAAAGGGAACACTTCTACACTGCTAGTAGGAATGCAAACTAATACGTTCCTTTTAGAAAGATGTTTGGAGAACACTTAAAGATCTAAAAATAGACCTGCCATTCGATCCTACAATTCCTCTACTAGGTATATATAACCAAAAATCACATTGTAACAAAAATATTTGTACCAGAATATTTATTGCAGCCCAATTCATAATTGCTAAGTCATGGAAGAAGCCCAAGTGCCCATTGACCCACAAATGGATTAATAAATTGTGGTATTTGTAAACCATGGAATATCATGCAGCCTTAAAAGAAAGATGGAGACTTTATCTCTTTCATGTTTAAATGGATGGAGCTGGAACATATTCTTCTTAGCAAAGTATCTCAAGAATGGAAGAAAAAGTATCCAGTGTACTCAGCCCTACTATGAAAATAATTTATAGCTTTCATATGAAAGCTATAACCCAATTATAGCCTAAGAATATGGGGAAAGGGAAAGGGAGGGGAGTGGAGGGGGGAGGATGGGTGGAGGGAGGGTAATTGGTGGGACCACATCTAGGGTGCATCTTACAAGGGTACATGTGAAACTTACTAAATGTAGAATATAAATGTCTTAACACAATAACTAAGAAAAAGGCAGTTTGATGAAAATATTTCAAATTGCATATAAAACCAGCACATTGTACCCCATGATTGCATTAATGTACACAGCTATGATTTAATAAAAAAATTCTTGAACAGGTAAACTGCCCTGCTGATATGAAAAATATAAAATAAATCTGGAAATAACAACAACAACAAAAGAGACTGATTTTAGCATTCCTTTGATATTGACTACTGTTCATTCTCATCTTCCCCTCAAGGACACATGCCTTCATTTAAGCAAATGCTTAATTCCATGTTGATGATCCATTCACTATGAAACTCTTAAAGATGCATCTAATCCCATGATCCATTTCAGATTTATTTTTGTTCTCTGCCCTTTGCCTCTAGCAACTACTTCAAATAATAGCCCTTCACTAATAACTATGTTTTTATTTAACTTTTATCCAAGTACATACTGGATATTCACTTATTATATAACTTTGAGCACATTTATAGCACATGATAAATGCTAGCATTGTAGTTATATAAAAATCAAGCAAGATTTTTGCCTTCATAGAAGTTGCATTCTAGCTGATACGAACACCATAATAAAACTCACACATCTCAAATAAATATCTAGAACTTATTTTATCAGCTTTTTGTAGAAGAGAACAGCTAAGGATGCCTCAAACGCTTCTTATATTTGCCTTCTATAAATAAAAATAAATCTAGTCTTCTCAGTCTTTGTCTTTAAATATGGATGTGTATTAAATGACCATCTTACTGTGTTCTGGGCAATATAATGTGAGTGGAAGTGATGTGTGCCCCATAACACCCAGTAGGACCCACTAGCCTCTCCCATGAATAGCACCTTCTCACTTGCTCTTCCATTATACACCACCAAATCTATGAATGATAGGAAAGTAACAAGAGACCTGAATCGTTGTTCCAAAAATCGCAACCTATTGACCAGAAACATTCTTTTGCTCTTCATGTAAATGGAAAATGTATTTCTACTGACTTAAGCCACAAAAATTACAGGGCTTAGGTTACTATTCTGATGTTGCTTTAAGTACTAGGTAAGATTGATTTATAAAAATAACTCCTAAAATATATAATGTTGGATTCATCATAGGGTAAAGGTATCAAGAGGCTGAAGATACAGAAAGCCATTATAGGTAAGATACAAAATTCTTTTAAAAATATTGCCTGCCGTCACTTATAACATAACACATATTGCCTGTAGTACTATGAAAAGTAGTTGAAGTGATAATGTATATTGCATTTAATTTCACTTTTAGGACATTCTACAAGATATACAAGAGCATGGATCAAAATTGGACAATTTGTAAAGATTAAGAAAAGGAAATAGGGATAATTCATTAATTTTACAATATAAATAGTTGGAAGAGGAAAGGACAATATATCACATAATAACTTACAACTTTTAGCTGGACCAATGACTAGATTAGAATTTGGGTAGACATACCTGTGACCAGGAGTAAAACCAATACTTGCTTTTTTTATAGGAAAAAAATATTTCCTATGACATTGGGGAGCCTTAACATTCAAGGTATTTGAAATCTCAATTACTGATTGAAAGATAGAAACATTGTTTTTGAACTTAAAAATAATAAATAAAATAATAAAAAGCTTTCAAATATTTTGTATGTTACAACAGCCAACATTAACTGAAAGACTTATCTTTCCTTCCTTCCTACATTGTTATGGTTTGTAAGTTTGCGCTCCCTCAAAATTCATGTTGAAACTTAATCCCCAATTCAATAATGTTAAGAAGTGGGGTCTTAAGAGGTGATTATGTCATGAGGACCACACTCTCATGAATGAGATTAGAAACTTTATAAAAGAACTAGAAGGAACTTGGTGGGCCTTTCTGCTTTCTCTCATGTGAGAATCCAGTAATAGGACACCATCTTGAAAGGAACGGACAGCTCTCACCAGACATCGAATATAGGTATCTTAATACTTTCTTTTTTTTTTTTTAATATAAGTAAAGGCTCCCTCTCCAGAATAAGCTCATAGCAACCATTTATTACCCCTAAACAGAAATACCTATACTCATCATCCCTTCCCCAAAAATCACGGATAAAAAATATCTGAACTTCATTGGAATACTGAGCACTTACTCTATGATTCTCCCCATGTCTGTGGTAAAAACCGGTTGCCGATGCAGAAGGAGTGTAGAGCGCCAGAGCTACTGGCAGGGAGGAGTCCCAAGTCCCGAGTCGGAGGTCTTCTCATGGGCCCTTTGTTTTGGGGCAACATTATTGGAGCTAGAGTGCTGCTGCCTGTGTGTCTGTATTTTCTACAGGACAAGGAGCTCAAATTCTGAAGGTCTCTGTGCAGATTTGTCTCAATAACTGGATCTTTGTTTGGCACGAGAACTTAAAAAGCAAAAGGAAGTGAAAGGAAAATTAGAGCAAGGAAACAGATAAAAGAAATCATTCATGAGGAAGAATCAGCAGAAAACTCCAGGCAACATGAAGAACCAGTCCAGAACAACCCCGCCAAGGGACCATGAGGTAGCTACTGCAGAGGATTCCACCTATAAAGAAATGTTAGGAATGACAGAAAGGGAATTTAGAATACACATGATGAAAACAATGAAAGAAATGATGGAAACAACGAAGGAAACTGCTAATAAAGTGGAAAATAACCAAAAGGAAATCCAAAAACAGAATCAAATAAGAGATGAACGATATGAAGAATATAAAAAGGATATAGCAGAGCTGAAAGAACTAAAACAGTCAATTAGGGAACTTAAAGATGGAATGGAAAGTATCAGCAACAGGTTAGAACATGCAGAAGAAAGAATTTCAGAGGTAGAAGACAAAGTTTTTAAGATAACTCAGATAGTAAAAGAGGCAGAAAAGAAGAGAGAGAAAGCAGAACGTTCACTGTCAGAATTATGGGACTTTATGAAGCGTTCCAACATTCGAGTTATAGGAATCCCAGAAGGGGAAGAAGAATGCCCCACAGGAATGGAAGCCATACTAGAGAATATTATAAAAGAAAATTTCCCAAATATCACCAAAGATTCTGACACACTGCTTTCAGAGAGATATCGGACCCCAGGTCACCTCAACTCTAACCGAGCTTCTCCAAGACACAATGTGATGAACCTATCCAAAGTCAAGACAAAAGAAAAGAATCTGCAAGCTGCCAGGAGTAAGTGCCAGTTGACCTACAGGGGCAAATCCATCAGAGTGACCGCAGACTTCTCTAATGAAACTTTCCAAGCAAGAAGACAATGGTCATCTACCTTTAATCTACTTAAACAGAACAGTTTCCAGCCCAGAATTCTGTACCCTGCTAAGCTCAGCTTAAAAATTGACAGAGAAATCAAACAATTTACGGATATACAAACACTGAGAAAATTCACCACAACAAGACCAGCTCTACAGGAAATACTTCAACCTGTTCTGCACACTGACCACCACAATGGATCAGCAGCAAAGTAAGAACTCAGAAATTAAAAGACAGAACCCAACCTCCACACTGATGCAAAAGATAAAACTAAGCAATGGACTCTGACAAAATAAGATGAATAGAATACTACCACACTTATCAATTATCTCAATAAATGTTAATGGCTTGAATTCCCACTGAAGAGACATAGATTGGCTGACTGGATTAAAAAACACAAGCCATCCATTTGCTGTCTGCAAGAAACACACCAATTAAACACACAAATTAAAGCTCCGAGTCAAGGGTTGGAAGACAATTTTTCAGGCAAATGGCATTCAGAAGAAAAGAGGAGTTGCAATCTTATTTTCAGATTCATGTGGATTTAAAGCAACTAAAGTCAAAAAAGACAAAGATGGTCACTTTATATTGGTCAAGGGAAAAATACAACAAGAAGACGTTTCAATTCTAAATATTTATGCACCCAATTTAAATGCTCCCAGATTCTTGAAACAGACCTTACTCAGTCTGAGCAATATGATATATGATAATACCATAATATCAGGGGACTTTAACACTCCTCTTACAGAGCTGGACAGATGCTCTAAACAGAAATTAAACAAAGATATAAGAGATTTAAATGAGACCTTAGAACATCTGTGCTTGATAGACGCATATAGAACACTCCATCCCAAAGGTAAAGAATATACATTCTTCTCATCACCCCACGGAACATTCTCCAAAATTGATCATATCCTGGGACACAAAACAAATACCAACAGACTTAAAAGAATTGAAATTTTACCTTGTATCTTCTCAGACCATAAGGTACTAAGGGTGGAACTCAAATCTAACAAAAACGCCCGACCCCACACAAAGGCATGGAAATGAAACAATCTTCTGTTGAATAACAGATGGGTGAAGGAAGAAATCAAACAGGAAATCATTAACTTCCTTGAGCATAACAACAATGAAGACACAAGCTACCAATACTTGTGGGATACTGCAAAAGCAGTGTTGAGAGGAAAATTCATCACTTTAGATGCCTAATTTCGAAAAACAGAAAGAGAGCACATCAACAATCTCACAAGTCATTTTATGGAACCGGAAAAAGAAGAACAATCTAAGCCTAAACTCAGTAGAAGAAAAGAAATCTCCAAAATCAAATCAGAGATCAATGAAATTGAAAACAAAAGAATCATTCAGAAAATTAATGAAACAAGCAGTTGGTTTTTTGAAAAAAAATGAATAAAATAGATAAACCATTGGCCAGACTAACGAGAAATAAAAAAGTAAAATCTCTAGTAACCTCAATTAGAAATGATAAAGGGGAAATAACAACTGATCCCACAGAGATACAAGAGATCATCTCTGAATACTACAGAAATTCTATGCCCAGAAATTTGACAATGTGAAGGAAATGGATCAATATTTGGAATCACACCCTCTCCCTAGACTTAGCCAGGAAGAAATAGAGCTCCTGAACAGACCAATTTCAAGCAATGAGATTAAAGAAACAATAAAAAAATCTTCCAACCAAAAAATGCCCTGGTCCAGATGGCTTCACTCCAGAATTCTATCAAACCTTTAAGGAAGAGCTTATTCCTGTACTGCAGAAATTATTCCAAAAAATTGAGGAAGAAGGAATCCTCCCCAACGCATTCTATGAAGCAAACATCACCTTGCCACCAAAACCAGGAAAAGACCCAAACAAAAAGGAGAATTTCAGACCAATCTCACTCATGAATATAGATGCAAAAATTCTCAACAAAATCCTAGCCAATAGATTACAGCTTATCATCAAAAAAGTCATTCATCATGATCAAGAAGGCTTCATCCCAGGGATGCAAGGCTGGTTTAACATACACAAGTCCATAAACATTGTCTACCATGTTAACAGGCAAAAATAAAGATCACATGATCCTCTCAATAGATGCAGAAAAAGCATTTGATAAAATCCAGCATCCTTTCCTAATTAGAACACTGAAGAGTATGGGCATGGGTGGCACATTTCTAAAACTGATCAAAGCTATCTATGACAAACCCACAGCCAATATTTTACTGAATGCAGTAAAACTGAAAGCTTTTCCTCTTAGAACTGGAACCAGACAAGGTTGTCCTCTGTCACCTTTACTATTCAACATAGTGCTGGATGTTCTAGCCAATACAATTAGGCAAGACAAGGAAATAAAGGGAATCCAAATGGGAGCAGAGGAGGTCAAACTCTCCCTCTTTGCTGACGACATGATCTTATACTTAGAGAACCCCAAAGACTCAACCACAAGACTCCTAGTAGTCATCAAAAAGTAGAGTAATGTTTCAGGATATAAAATCAATGTCCACAAGTCAGTAGCCTTTGTATACACCAATAACAGTCAAGATGAGAAGCTAATTAAGGACACAACTCCCTTCACCACAGTTTCAAAGAAAATGAAATACCTAGGAATATACCTAACGAAGGAGGTTAAGGACCTCTATAAAGAAAACTATGAAATCCTCAGAAAGGAAATAGCAGAGAATATTAACAAATGGATGAACATACCATGCTCATGGACGGGAAGAATCAACATTGTTAAAATGTCTATACTTCCCAAAGCAATCTACCTATTCAATGCCATTCCTATCAAAATACCAACATCGTACTTTCAAGTTTTGGAGAAAATGATTCTGCGTTTTGTATGGAACCGGAAAAAACCCCGTATAGCTAAGGCAGTTCTCTGTAACAAAAATAAAGCTGGGGGCATCAGCACACCAGATTTTAGTCTGTACTACAAAGCCATAGTGGTCAAGATAGCATGGTACTGGCACAAAAACAGAGACATAGACACTTGGAATCAAATTGAAAACCAAGAAATGAAAGTAGTATCTTACAACCACCTAATCTTCGATAAACCAAACAAGAACATACCTTGGGGGAAAGACTCCCTATTCAAAAAATGGTGTTGGGAGAACTGGATGTCTACATGTAAAAGACTGAAACTGGACCCACACCTTTCCCCACTCACAAAAATTGATTCAAAATGGATAAAGGACTTAAACTTAAGGCATGAAACAATAAAAATCCTCAAAGAAAGCATAGGCAAAACACTAGAAGATATTGGCCTGGGGAAGACTGCCATGGCAATTGCAACAACAAAAAAAAATAAACAAATGGGACTTCATTAAACTGATAAGCTTCTGTACAGCAAAGGAGACAATAACCAAAGCAAAGAGACAACCTACACAATGGGAAAGGATATTTGCATATTTTCAATCAGACAAAAGCTCGATAACTAGAATCTATAGAGAACTCAAATTAATCCACATGAAAAAAGCCAACAATCCCATATATCAATGGGCAAGAGACATGAATAGAACCTTCTCTAAAGGTGACAGGCGAATGGCTAACAAACACTTGAAAAAATGTTCATCATCTCTATATATTAGAGAAATGCAAATCAAAACCACCCTGAGATATCATCTAACCACAGTGAGAATGGCCCACATCACAAAATCTCAAAACTGCAGATGCTGGCGTGGATGTGGAGAGAAGGGAACACTTTTATACTGCTGGTGGGACTGCAAACTACTACAACCTTTCTGGAAGGAAGTATGGAGAAACCTCAAAGCACTCAACCTAGACCTCCCATTTGATCCTGCAATCCCATTACTGGGCATTTACCTAGAAGGAAAAAAATCCTTTTATCATAAGGACACTTGTACTAGACTGTTTATTGCAGCTCAATTTACAATCGCCAAAATGTGGAAACAGCCTGAATGCCCACCGACCCAGGAATGGATTAACAAGCTGTGGTATATGTATACCATGGAATACTATTCAGCTATTAAAAAAAATGGAGACTTTACATCCTTTGTATTAACCTGGATGGAAGTGGAAGTCATTATTCTTAGTAAAGCATCACAAGAATGGAGAAGCATGAATCCTATGTACTCAATTTTGATATGAGGACAATTAATGACAATTAAGGTTATGGGGGGGAGGAAAAGCCGAAAGAGGGATGGAGGGGGGTGCCTTTGTATGTGTCACACTTTATGGGGGCAAGACATGATTGCAAGAGGGACTTTACCTAACAATTGCAATCAGTATAACCTGGCTTATTGTACCCTCAATGAATCCCCAACAATAAAAAAAAATAAATTAAAAAATTAAAAAAAAACAAAAAACGTTTGCCTATTTTTTGAGTTGGTCTTCCAGTGAACTTTCAGGGAAAGGCAAGCTTTCCCTCATCCCTACATCTTCATTATAAGCCTGTATGAAATTGTTGTACCTCCTTGGGTCATCAAAAATCTGCTGCATTATCTTAGGTTCTTTAGGTTCAAGATTAAAAAAGTCCAGCAGCTGAAGAACTTTCTAATAACCAACCTCCTAACTAGTATTGCTTTGTGAACTGGCTTGATTGTCTTTCTGATTATAGACAACACCAACACGAGTCCCGTGTTCTTTCTTACGCTGCAGCAAATCCCCAGTAAGACTATAAAAGCATAAAGAATAAATAATGATAAAGGTTTTAGTGATGAAATAACCTATATTGAGAACTCACTAGGTTCTAAGAATTGTGAAATAATATTTAATCATTACACCATTCCTATGAAGCAATTGCCATTATTCCCCATTTTATCATAAGAAAACAACGAGTCTGAAAGAATTCTCACAAAACTGATCATGAAGAATAAAGAGAACTCTTTACAAAGCCCATGTCACGGGTACCATGAAAAATACCATCTACGATGTTTTAGTTGTGAACAAGAACATAGGAATAAGTTCCAGTTCCATAAGTTCTATTGTATGATAGGATTAAGAAAAATAAATGAAAAGAAAGGCATGCAAAATTTATTATTAGCATGGACATGGAGAGGATCACAGAGTGATTATAGTGTCAAAGCAGGTTGTGGGAGGGAGAGGAGGCTTGGGTAGCAAAGATGGTCTTCTTATACATACGCAATTTCACAGGAGTAGCCCTTGGGGAGAATAGACAGGGTAAATGTTTCTTTCAGACATTTAAAGGTGTTAGACACTCAGTTAATCTTTTCTGAATCTGGACAAAAGGAGAGGCTGGCTATATCAAAGCAAATTCTCCACAAATGCAAATTATCCCCACCAAGGACAGCTTTGCAGAAACACTTCTGTATGCTAGGCTTTCTGACAACCATCTGGGAATATGTCAAATAAATATATTTTGAGGTACATTATTATTATTATTATTTTTTGTGTGGTTTTTGGCCGGGGCTAGGTTTGAACCTGCCACCTCCGGCATATGGGACCAGCGCCCTACTCCTTGAGCCACAGGTGCCGCCTGAGGTACATTATTTTTTATTTCTCTCAATAGAAAATGAAAAAGAAGCTATACCTAATATATTCATACAAATAAATTATATGCAATGTACCAATGGACATAAGATCAATATGGAAAAATCACTTATATCAATATAAAAATGTATAGGTTTATATAGAAAATTCTTATCAATATAGAAAATCACTTACATATAAGCAACAAAGTATACCATTAAAGATAGAAATATTTACAATTGGATCAAAATTATCAAATAACTACTGATAAATCTAACAAAATATCAGTGTGTCTGTTACTCAAAAACAAAATTAGAAGACATTAAAAATTAATAAACTGTGAAATAAGCCACAATTATGAAATCGAAAAACTCAAAATTATAGATTTCAGTTCTCCTAAAATTGATCTATATATTTGACACAATCTTTTTAAAACATTTAACTGGCATTTTTTCATATGAATATTAACACATTCTAAAATCCATATGGAAACGTAAGTATGATGAATGGTTATGACACTCCAGAACAGGAAAAGAAGGAAGAAAGAGAAGAAAGAAGGAGGAGAGGAGACAAAGGAAAGATGAGTTGTTTCAGGCATAAATTTTATTTTATTTTTAATTTTTATTTAAAAATGTCAACACTGTGCATGCATATAATAAAATATTATTAGAATCACATAATTATTTCAACCACTATATATGAAATATGTATTTTTAAAATTTTATGTTTTTTTAATTTTTGAACATTTTAGTAATATTATATAATTTCAACATAAAGTGCTATGAAGATAATATTAATGTAACTGTAGGACCCTCCCAAACTGGCCTTACTTAGCTGACAACAGAATCTAAAGTTATCTTGTGGCTATTGCAGAGAGAAAACTGCAAACCATGTAGCCCAGACTTGCTCAAATAGAAAAAGATTTGAGTTCTTGGTGGATTCTGGTTTCCATTTGCCTGGAATATAGATGACCATCCCTTCACCTTGAGCCTATATTTGTCTTTTAATGTAAGATATGATTCTTGTATGCAGCAGATATCTGGCTTGAGTTTTTGTATCCAGTCAGCCAACGGGGTGGGCAAGGGATTTGAAGAGAAACTTCTCTAAAGAAGACAGACGCACGATCTACAAACACATGAAAAAAAGCTCTTCATCCTTAATCATCAGAGAAATGCAAATCAAAACTACTTTGAGATACCACCTAACCCCAGTAAGAGTAGCCTACATAACAAAATCCCAAAACCAGAGATGTTGGCGTGGATGTGGAGAAAAAAAGGGCATACTTCTACACTGCTGGTGGGAATGCACACTATACGTTCCTTCTGGAAGGATGTGTGGAGAATACTTAGAGACCTAAAGATAGACCTGCCATTCGATCCTGTAATTCCTTTACTAGGTTTATACCCAGAAGACCAAAAGTCACAATATAACAAAGACATCTGTACCAGAATGTTTATTGCAGCCCAATTCATAATTGCTAAGTCATGGAAGAAGCCCAAGTGTCCATTGACCCATGAATGGACTAGCAAATTGTGGTACATGTATACCATGGAATAGTATGCAGCCTTAAAGAAAGATGGAGACTTTACCTCTTTCATGTTTACATGGATGGAGCTGGAACATATTCTTCTTAGCAAAGTATCTCAGAAATGGAAGAAAAAGTATCCAATGTACTCAGCTTTACTATGAAGCTAAATTATAGCTTAGACATGAAGGCTATAACCCAAATATAGCACAAGACTATGGGGAAAGGGCCTAGGAAGGGGAAGGGAGGGGGGAGGTTTTGGTGGAGGGAGAGTAATGGGTGGGGCCACACCTATGGTGCATCTTAGAATGGGTACAGGTGAAACTTACTAAATGCAGAATACAAATGCCTGCATACAGTAACTAAGAAAATGCCATGAAGGCTACATTGAACAGTTTGATGAGAATATTTCAGATTGTATATGAAACCCGCACATTGTACGCTTCGATTGCACTAATGTACACAGCTGTAATTTAACAATAAAAATAAATTAATTAAAATAAATAAATAAATAAATGTCAAAAGAAAAAGATTTGACCTCTAAAACATCCAGAACAAACATTTCCTGCCCATGGAACCAAGAAAATTGGGACACAACTGGAACTTGGACACTGGAACCCTCACAGAAGTGAGGGGTATGTTTGAAAATCCAGTGCTAAAATCAACCTCAACACATCTTACCACTAACAATCAACTTTAACGTCCTTCAATCAGACCCTGACAGGCCAAGATTCCTAATCCTTTTCCTCCTTTCCAATTCCTTTAAATTTTCCCCAGACACTAAATTAAGAAGACAGATTTGAGATGCACCACCTATCTTCTTGTTGACTCATGTCACAGTAAAGACATTTTTTGTTTGTTTGTTTTCCCCAAAAGTCATTATCACAATATAGGCTTCTACAGACATCACTATGGCACCCATTGATTGGTAACACTGAAATTTAACATCATTTTTTGACAGTCATAGAACTATCTACAGCTACATAAACTACTACTACTGCTGGATAAAATTTACTGATTACTTGCTGTATGCTAAATAATTTTCCAGGCACTCTTATGCATTACTTCACTTAACTCTTAGAATGTGTTTGTATTGCAACTATCAACGATTATTCTTTGTTTTCTCCCATAGGTGAAAATGTGTTAGATAGAGAAACATTAACAGATGCTAGGATCATCTGAACCATTATCTTGCTAACTATGCATTTTCAATCATGGAGGAATCAAATATCATTTAAATAAAAGAGACCACAGTAAGATGGTTGCTCTTACTTACAAAGAACACTCTACAAGGTCAAATGGAACTACCACCATATTGATAATCAAGAAAGAAATTAGACTAGACTGAAAAGTCTGAGGCTTACAAATTTATTTTAAGCTATGGTGAAATACACTTTCCTATAGTTCAAAAATATATAATTACAGTTTTAGGAATCTGTCCATTTGCAATGACCCAGGGGTTTTAGAACATTTTGTCCTGCAGACATGTAGGATTTAGTGATTACGTACAATAGGCTTTCCCGTTATCTTCTTGACCATTTGTCCTGGCATGCCCAGTGCTTGTGAATGGGACTCAGTATTTTCAACCAATATCTTCCTTGACAAATACAGTTTTAGTGCTTACTAAACTTGTTCTATGCTGCTTATAGAATAAAACTAAATATATTGGAGTGTTATGTCCAAGACCTAAACATGACAGGTAAAAGATGTAAATATGAACTAAAGTACCAATAAAGGCAAACAACATACCTGGAAGAGACGCCTAAGTAATAACATTTGTTTTGATAATGTTAATTTAGAGCTGATGACAAAGCCCTAGTCCATTCCAGGAAATGGAGTTAGTAAGAGGAGTTCTGTTAAATTCTCCTTCTCAGAAAAAAGGAGTCAATAATTTCTAGTCTGCAAAGGCGAGTTTTCTAGCCTGGCATGGTGCTGAGGGTTTCTGACATTCTAGGAAAGTGTATTTTTCTTATTATAAATTCTATGATGCTTTCTTTTTATCACACTGTGCATACTTCTGAAATCTTTTTCATATAAGAGTAAATCTATTTCTAAAGGGCAAATAGCAACATTCAGGAAGATTACTTATTTGAAGAAGACATTGGGATTTTTCAAAAGATAAAATCTCTGTTCTGTAAATGCTTATGTTTTGAAAGTATATGACATTTACTCAACAATGAAATAGAAATTAATTTGTTTTGTCCTTGGAATTTGGGGTATATGGTGTGTATTAGAGGGAGATAAAATGTACAGGCCTTGTGCTTTGGAAAACGCTAACCAAATTTGCATGAGGATGCTAGCATTTGCTTGCTACTAATTATATTCTTATTTTGAATAAGATCTTTTATCTATTAAAGCCTTGAAATTAATCATTTCAATCTATTCAATTTATCAATGAAAATGTGTGTGATCCTATTAGGTCACTTTGCTCAAATTGCTCCCAGTGTTTTCCAGTGATATGGGAAAGTAGACCCCAAAATGGGTATGGCCCAAAGGCCATCTAAGTTCTTGGATTCATGCAGGAAATAATTCAAACATGATCCAACAGAGTAAAGAAAAAAACAAATTTATTACGGTAACAAAGAAACTGAAGGAAGGCTTGCTTAGTGGGCAGAGCCACAGCTATCTTTCAGAGCAAAAGAGATTAGCATTTTGTGAGTTTCAAGGGTCTTATTTTATACCTACTATTTAATTGGATGTTAAGCAGAGGGAGGATTATGTACGTACTAGGAATAGCTTTGTCATGAATCATTGCAGGATTCTGCACTACAGAATGATGGGGTTTTTTTGTTGTTTTGTTTTGTTTTGTTTTACTTCTATTTTAGAAGAATCACTGGGAGAGATCAACACAGAAACACTACTTAAGAAGTTACTTAATAATCTAGATGAGAACCAGTAAAAGCTTGAACCAGAATAATGGGACGGAAGTGATAGGAAGTGGAAAGATTACAGATGTATTTTGAAGATAAAGTCAATAGAAATTATTAATGAATTGGATATATCATATGAGAAGAAAAGAGGGATCAAAGATGACTCTACAGATAGTGTCAGCTGAAGAATGGAGGAATTTTAACTGAGATAAGGAAGGCGGAATAGGAGAAGCTTGTCAACAAACAATCAGAAAGTCAATGTTTGAACACATTAAGTTTAAAATGACTGTAAGATATTCAATAGGAAGGTAGATTAAGTAAGAAGTAGTTTCTGGGGTTCACAAGAAAGTTAAAGAATGAAGATGATATAGATGATTTTAATTCTAAGAGATTGGATGAGATTACCACGGGAGTGGTGCCAAATGGAAACATAGGCCCATGTAGAAACACAAATTTAATTGTGTCTTTGTGGGTGTATGTGCTTGTTTTTAGATTCCTAGTTGTCAGGGAGGTGCTTTGGAAGCCTCAGTGTCATGGAGAACAGAGTCAATGGTTAAATTATGGCTCAATATATACTACTAGCTGTATAAATTGGAGAAATTTAATTAAATTCTGAGCCTGTTTCTTAATTAAAAACAATAAGGCTAATAATATCTCCCTTCAGTTCTGGTGGTAAAGATTATGTTAAAAACAAGTTATTTTTTTTAAATTTACAAAAGACATAAAAGGGACTTTCTGTTTTATCCATAATTGTATATAAACTATTTTTCACTCTTCTTTAAATATTAATGAACTTCTGTAAAGGGTTAATGTATTTTCTTACAAAAATAAAGACAATAAAATCTTAACAAAAAGTGTTATGAGTGATATGTTTTAGTTGTTTTTTTTCTTAATTACATTAATGGAATAATTTCATCATTGCCTCACTCAATAATTTAACATTCTTAAAGCTTGTTGGCAGCCCTTCACTCCAAAATTGAAGTGATTTTTTGTGGTACGCATCATGAGACATATGGTTTCTAAATAATTTAATAAAGGCAAATGCTACCAATAATATGTAGTCACATATCTATTACATACACACACACATATATACACATATATATATGTATATACATATAACATATGTGTATACATACATACATATGTATACAATGGTAGCAATACATGTATATGCTCTCTCCCCATGTTTATACATATATACATTTATATATATACATGTTGTATCTATGTATATACATGGAGAGCATATATATGTATTGCTACCATTGTATACACATATATGTGTTTGTGTGTGGAGAGAGAGAGAAAGAGCATGTGAGAGAGAGCGAGAGAATATTGTATTGCTACTAGGAAAGTGTGTGTGTAGTATTTACATTTATACTTCAATTTCTTCTGCTTGTAAAGGGATTACTTAAAAACAAGTAAATGTAAAAATTAGATGGTTGTGATGTATTACACGCATCAGTTATTTCTCACAGAAAATATACTTAAAGACATTTGTGAAGAGTACATACAGCCTTTATGATTATTAACTTTCCAAGTAATCTCACTACATGAACAAGCTGAATTCCTTTGTATAATATCCCAAAGGACACAAAACAGTAAAATGAAAAGTTCAACTATCAACCAACACCACAAAATTTTTATTTACATCTTCACAAACATTTGCTGTATAACTTTTTAAATTTCGGATTAATATGAAGACACAAATGATTAGGTTAAATTGTGTTTGTTAGGTAAAGTTCAAGTTGCAATAAAGCCCTTCACCCTGGACTGGACTGTGTACTCTTACTCTGTGCCCATTAAGAGAGAGCTTCCTCATCCCCCTCCCTCTTCCCTCTCCCTCTTCCCTTTTATCTCCCCCCTCTTTGAATTTAATTGTTTTTTATTTTCTCATGTGAGGTTGTAGTTGTTTAACTTTTGCTTTATATTACTATTATGTAAATTGGATGTTTGCTTTTCTATTCTTGTGATACTTTACTAGGAAGAGTGTTCTTCAACTTCAGGTAAATACAAAACATGTATAGTCTCCATCTTTTCATGGCTGAATAATATTCCATGGTATACATATACCACAGTATACACAGTTTGTTAATCCACTCATGTGTTGGTGGGCCCTTTGGTTGATTCCTTGTTTTGGAAAATGAGAATAGAATAGTTGCAGGAATATATGTATGTATATGTACATCTATGACTAAGGGTTTTAATATCCAAATTTCCTTACAAATTCACATTCTGCTAATGTATAATATGAAAGTATTTTTAACATACGGAATCTATAGCTCTTTATTCTAAGATTGATTATTTTTTAAATTTTAATTTTTGAGAATACTTTGTATGTGTGTCTTCAGTACCATGTGGTTGTCTTGAATAACAATGTTTTCTAAATATAGTTCTTGAATTTGATATCATGTTCAGACTATTGACTACCAAGGGGTTGAGGGTTTATGAATTAAAGTGATAATAATGTTAAAAGCTAGAAAATAATACATAGCTAAAGAGTATCTATGTGAAATAGTCTTCATACATTATAAATTAGAGAAATACATAGAAAAAGGTAAATAATGAAGACTATGAAACTGGAATAAAACTGTTATTTTAATTTATCTAAATTAATTCCTAGTTTACAGATTCCCCCTCTCAATTTAATATTAATATTTTTCATTTGGTCTTTTTGACCAGTTAACTGTACATCAAAGAACAAGGAATAACATATTACAAAAAGAGAACAGTGACTTAGTTGGTGACTACCAAGAAGCTGGTAACCAGCACAAAATTGAGACTAAAAAAGTCTAACTTTCTGAAAGCCAAGTTTATTCGATCAATAATGGTAATCTAGAAGCTGACATTATTTTGTTTTCTCAAAGTCAAGGTTACACAAATTGGAACAAGATAAAATGAGTAAATACTATTTTAATGGAGGTTCTATACTTTGTGATTAGAAGTTGGATGGGCTAAAAAAAGACAAGTGTATATTTCCGAGAATCTTTCACGCAGTTTAAATTTTTCGTGAAATTTGTATAATATTACACAAAATTTCATAATGTTTTGGTAAACAAATACCACTTTTCTGCAAAGCCTTTTTTCATATTATTTGGAAGCTTCCAAAGGCCTGGTTTGAATAATCTATTCTACTTTTCTAGGTTTTCCAATTTTTTTGCAATAAATATTGGTTTTATCATCAGAAACAATTTATTGAAAATATATTCGTGTTATTTGCACAATCAAGTGACCATTTTTGGTTTATGTGCTTTTATTGTCTCAAAATTTATTTTTCCCTGAAAAAAATCTATTTATTGATAAACTGAATCGTTAATTGCATAAGTTGATCTCTTCTATACTTTATTGTAATAAAAGAGTATAAAATGGAATAAAAAACACACAAACTTCCATAAAATATTTGCTGCTTTGGAAGTTATTTAGACTTAGAATTCTTTCTTAAAAAGCTTCTTAATAAGTCTATTGTGTGGCTCGACACCTGTAGCTCAGCAGCTAGGGAGCCTGCCACATACACCAGAGCTGGCGGGTTTGAACTCAGCCTGGGCCTGCCAAACAACAATGACAAAGAAAAGAAATACCCGGTCATTGTGGCAGGTGCCTGTAGTCCTAGCTACTTGGAAGGCTGAGACAAGAGAATCACTTAAGCCCAAGCGTTGGAGGTTGCTGTGAACTGTGACACCATGGCACTCTACCAGGCAACTTAGTGAAACTCAGTCTCAAAATAAATAAATAAATAAATAAAATAAAATAAGTCTACTGTGTATGGAAATATTTGGCTAAATTCTAACACTACAAAAATTCTAACACTGTCACATTGGGCCTATTAAAGTAATTTAAATCTGATATGGGATGGATCCTAGACTATGCAAAATAACTCACTAGTAAGTCAAGAGATCTAACTACAAAGAATAATTATCTGGCCTTAACAAGTTATTGTGGGAGTGTTAAGGTAAAACAAAGCCTACTTTGCTCATTAGAAATTTTTCTAAAAATAAACTTTTAAGACAGATACGGCACAGTTTCCGATACCTTGACTGTTGTTTATTTTAGTTTCGTATTTTTTTCCTTTTTAGTAATTTACCAATAAGAATCTGATTGTTTAATAATTTACCCATACATGGATGAGGTTCCCAATTTCATTTCTGTTTTTGTGAGCTATCATAGTTTCAGAAAGTTTCTTATGGTCTCCTAGTGTTCGGATTACATACATTAAATATTAAATAGATACATAATATTAGTTAGCTCTATCTCACAAGTTTCTAATATGCATTCAATGTACTAATTCTTGTAGTCCCTAGCATTATCTCTGGAGTAGTAATTATTATTATTATTATTTATTTATTTTCACTGGTTTTCCTATATTGAAAAAGCAATAAACATATTATCCAAGATTCCTAAAAATAGACCAAGACCATTGATGAGATAATATGCATATTCAAAGAAAATAGAACTGATAGAACAGTTATTTTCTCTTCATTAAAGGAGAGAACTTAAAGCTACAAAGTCCTCACTCAAAATACATGTTAAACATCTATCTATACATAAAGTTTCAATTAAGATTAACCGATGTAGTATAAGATCCTTGAAAACTGTAAAGTTCTCTGTACATGAGAGATGATTATTAATATCATAAGGCTTTTTATAAACACAGCAATTAGTATTCAGGTTAGCAAACACTTTGCAGCATCATAAACCATTTTCAGAGTTAGCATCTTCCTAAAAAATTATGTATTTTATTTCCTAGGAGTAATTTAAAAACTTAAAAATTTTATATTATCAGTAACTTGAAGAGAGAGATCCATTTGAAGTGAATCCCCTTTGATTCTATAATCTTATACCACATACATTGCTGACTTGAAATGACACAACTTCTAATACTGAATTGATGTTTTAATTTGGTTAAATTTTGTATTAACCTGCTACTTTTTTTCTAAATGTACTTTTCATAGACAAGTGTCTGTACATAGAAATCAGTGTCAACTTAGAATTCGTGATAGTAGAAGACAGTGGAGAAAAAAATGCGAGTGTCAACTTGCCAACTCAAATGATTCTGAACATTGGTGCAATGAATATAAATCAACTCTCCAGGGAAGGTTTTCTGACAGTAGTGCTTATATGACATATTCTGTCTCTTGATCCTTGAAATGCATTGCACAACATCAATTTGCTACTTGAATTATTCTGAGGAGAGAAGGTTGTCAATCACTACAGAGGTAAATTAAGGGCACGATAAATAATTTTACCGGCTGCAACATTAATATTTCATTATTTATGCAAATAAGAGCAAGATTTTATATCATTTGTACAATAAAATACTATTTGATATTTTGTGGAAAATTGTAATGGAGTACTTAAGACTGAAGAGATACCCTAACTTGTCATATTCTGCCCTTTTTATTGTGATAGGAACTGAGATTGAAGATTCTAAATAACTGACAGGCCAGATCTTGCAAGAGAAGAAAATGTACTTTCATCTACTTTGCCTTCTTCCACCATATGATGAATTATACATGTTTATGATTTCTCAGACCAGGGATAATAAAGATACAGTTTTCAAAGTACCTCCATCTCTATTTGGAATAGACGCTGGCTTTTCTGGCTGAACTTCAACATGAATTGACACAGAATGCAAGTTGCCAAGGCAGAGAGCAAGAATTCCACCCAATTTTTCTCAGACTATACTGAAGAAAAAGGTATTGAGTGCATTAAATGTTGTGAATAATCCAAATATCAAAACCTGTTCATCAAAGGCACATCTATCAGACCCTACGTCAATACCTATAGTCTGAAGCTATATGAACATGGGGTTTTCATAAATTTGGAAACCATAATTTGGATTTGGCTGTATTTGTGGGTGAAGCAGTGTTCTTTTTAACTTTGATAAACTTGATATTGCTTACCCTGGAGATTCCTGGGAAAACTAAAGAAATGAGATAACGTGTGAAATCGTCCAGCTCTCTGGACCAACTGTAACTTTGAACACTGTTCATATGTCTATCATCTCCCTGTTACATTTTATTGCATATGCAAATGTACTGTCTGAGTTCTATAGATTATGTTTGCTATTTAAATAATGAGGCAGTAGGCTCCTTTTCTCTGTGTCTGCTGAGCACAGAATTGAATTATACATTCACTCATTCTCTTAGTAACATCCTCAGTCAACAAATACTTTAACATTTATGATGCTACATATGTGATGTAGCAAATTAGGTAGTGTTAGAATCATGCCGATCTGGATTGAAAGTGCCACATGCGGGGTGGGAAGCAATTATATTCTAGGGAGCAAAGATAGTTAAAGAAGCCTCTTCATGTTAATATTTATGCCAAGTCAAGAATGGCAAAGATATACATAAGATATAGAAAGTATATGGAAATGAAATTGATAGCTAGAGCCATCCAGATGACAGGAAAGTCATCTGTTATACAGGGTGGCCGTAATGTGTGTGTGCAAGTTAAAATCGTGTTCAATATAAAATTGCACATGGATTTATTGCCACACTGTATTAATAGTAATTTACTATAACAACTATCACTAACTGACCCAATAGATTAAGCTTCGTGATTCACTCGATGTCTAAAGTTAAACAAAGTCAGAGAAATCACATGTTGGTTTTAGTATCACACGATGGCCATTCTGCTTTAAAGCATTTCTAGAAATCGTTCCTGTTACTGAATCACTACTCCATTTCTCTGTGCAGAAAATGTCTTTGTTGGCTCAATATATTATAATTTTTTTAATTTTTTTATTAAATCATAGCTGTGTACATTAATGCGATCATGGGGCACCATACACTGGTTTTATAGACCGTTTGACGCATTTTCATCACACTGGTTAACATAGCCTTCCTGGCATTTTCTTATTGTGTTAAGACATTTATATTCTACATTTACTAAGTTTTACATGTACCCTTGTAAGATGCACCTCAGGTGTAATCTCACCAATTACCCTCCCTCCGCCCATCATGGAATATTATACAGCCTTAAAGAAAGATGAAGACTTTACCTCTTCATGTTTATATGGATGGAGCTGTAACATATTCTTCTTAGTAAAGTATCTCAAGAATGGAAGAAAAAGTATCCAATGTACTCAACTCTACTATGAAACTAATTTATGGCTTTCATATGAAAGCTATAACCCAGTTATAACCTAAGAATATGGGGAAGGGGGAGAGCGAGGGGAGGGAGGGGGGAGGATGGGTGGAGGGAGGGTGATTGGTGGGATTACACCTGCGGTGCATCTTACAAGGGTACATGTGAAACTTAGTAAATGTAGAATATAAATGTCTTAACTCAATATATTTTCAAAAAAATTTTTTTTATTATCTCTTATCAGTGAATCCCTAAATGGCTTTTAAGTCATTGATTTTACAGCCTAAATTCCATTGTTATAGCCAAGGAAACATTCTCTGTGGCTAAGGAACACCTGCTTTAGACTGCTACGGAATTATGAGTTCTGAAAACTCTCGGGCCCTACAAAAGCATCCTGAAATCCAAAGTCATAGAGATGAAAAGCTATTGAATTAAAGATCTTTGAGCAAAGGAAGACTTCGAAGGAAACAGTTGATTAGGAAAATAAAACTAACAATGATGTAGAAATAACTGAGGGGGGTGGTGGGGGGAGTGATCTTACTATTGCATACCTACCAGAACTGAAACCAATTCTTTTGCTTAGTTGTGGCAACTGAAATTATAGTGGAAAATCCTAAGACCAATTGTTGGCAAGACAAGTTGCTACCTGCCTACGTTTTCCCCATCACAATATCAAGAAAAGAATGGAGCCTTTAGAATGCAGACAGGGTCATATTTGTATAATAGCCAGTGTTAATCTTAAGTGGTATTACTGTTTCTGTAAATTCTTTTCAAATACAGAATCTATAACTTTTATCTCAAACAGACAAATAAATTGTTCATAGGTCATGAAGGACTTAAAGAAAAGTTATATAACTCACAATAAAATATCTGTAAAAGGTGATAAAAAACAACATTAAACCACTTGTGGTCAATGATTTGTGAGTGATGCCTTAAAATGTACTTTAGAAATTGTATTTCACATAAACTTTAAAATATAAGAAAGTGTTTTGTAGAAACTAAAATAATCATACAATTAATGGTATACATAAAATATGAGAAAAACAAAGCTTTTATTTTCTGAAGCTTCATATGTATGGACTCTTCTGTCATTCTAATAAAAAAAAAATTATCTCAGTTCTCCATTTCCCCCATAAAGTCACACCGTAGATAACAAACAAATCAGGTTATTGCAGGAAATAACTCTGCATCATACTTTGGGAACAAAAATAAAGACAATTATTTTCACTTCTTCAAAAAAATACTGAAGAAAGTATAATCATTTCCATTTTCTAAAAATGTCAGCAATGAAACCAAGCATATAATAGTATAAATTAGGAAAAAATTCAATGACATAAATTTGTTATCCAGCCAAAAATTATATAGAATTGTAGCTGAACACACTTATTTTGAAGAGAGTTCCAGAATAATGAATCTTAATAATATCAATCAGCATGCATTTTCAAAATAAAAAATCAAACTTGAAGTAAAAATCAAAACTTTAAAGACTGGAACTTTTTCAATAGATACAAATTTATTCATGAAATTTTAAACAGGATATTGTTTCAATGTAAAATTGATTTCTGAAGAAGCAGTAATAACTATTCTCATATCATCCCTGTTATAACCTTTCCAGCATATGAATATGTTGATTCATTTTATGAGACACCAAACTTGAATTAGCCTTCTAAACACTAATAGCTACACTTAGAGGCCAATTTAGCACTTAGCCTACTAGACTAAGATTTGATATTCAGATCTGCATGTGGACCTTCTTTTTCATTCCTTTGAATGTTCTATTGTCAGTTGTATTCCATTAGATATTGGAAAATGTTTCATAATTTTGATTGATTTGATAGTTGGAAAGTTGAAAATAGGTAACTTTACAAATGTTTTCCAACTATTTTTTACAGTTGATTAATACATGCCTTTATTGCTAATATTGATAAATTGCAAGGACTTTTCTGAAATAAATTACATTGCCATGAAGGTTATAGGATGAAGTTATTTTAATGTAGGAAAAACTTTTGTCAAGGGTTTGGCCATTGTTTGAAATTATCTTAAAAAAAAGAAAGATTTCAAAAATTTAAATGCGTATCAGTCATGCAATCATATCAAGCTAGCTAATATTTCTGCTTCTGTTAAAGAAACCAGTAACCTTGTACTTTTTTTTTTTAATATTTCTGTTAAAGAGGAATGTAGAGGCTGAATAGTTTTCCATGGTATACATACATATACCACAACTTGTTAATCATCTTTCATATTAACATGGATAAAAGTGGAGCACATTATTCTTAGTAAAGCATCATAAAAATGGAGAAGCAAGAATCTTATGTACTCAAGTCTGTTATGAAGGCAATTAATGACCCAGTACACCCTAGTACATGGTGGAGGGTGGGGGAAGGGGACGCAAGCAGTGAGAGGAAAGGAGGGAGGGGTGGGGAGTAACGGTGTGTGGTATAACTTTTGGGGGTGGGACACAATTATAAAAGGCTCTTTAACAGATGCAATCAATGTAATTTGGTTCTTTGTACCCTCAACGAATCTCCAACAATAAAATAAAAAAGAAAATAATTTCATAGTGAAGGAGATAATTAGAAAAGAACCTCTAAAACAGATCCTTAGAGGAATGATAATAAAAACAAGTAGACTTTAACCCTAAAAAAATAAAGAGGAACGTAGAGTCATAATGCCAAAATTTAAATATCGTTTTAGCTACTTAGCAGAAATGGCTTTCTAGATAAAGAACTCAGCTACCATTTGTTATTGGATTTGTTTCTTTTATCATCTTTGTTTCCCCCTTTTTTATTATTAAATCATAGCTGTGTACATTAATGCAATCATGGGGCACCATACACTGGTTTTGTAGACCATTTGACATATTTTCATCACGCTGTTTAACATAGCCTTCCTGGCATTTTCTTAGTTATTGTGTTATGACATTTATATTCTACATTTAGTAAGTTTCACACGTACCCTTGTAAGATGCACTGTAGGTGTGGTCCCACCAATCACCCTCCCTCCGCCCACCCTCCCCCTTCCCCTCTCCTCCCTCTCCGCCTTCCCCATATTCTTAGGTTATAACTGGGTTATAACTTTCATGTGAAAGTCATAAATTAGTTTCATAGTAGGGCTGAGTACATTGGATACTTTTTTCTCCCATTCTTGAGATACTTGATTAAGAATAAGTTCCAGCTCCGTCCATGTAAACATGAAAGAGGTAAAGTCTCCATCTTTTTTTTTAAGGCTGCATAATATTCCATGATGTACATATACCACAATTTATTAATCCATTCACGTGGATGTGGAGAAAAGGGAACACTTCTACACTGCTGGTGGGAATGCAAATTAATACATTCCTTTGGAAAGATGTTTGGAGAACACTTAGAGATCTAAAAATAGACCTGCCATTCAATCCTATAATTCCTCTACTAGGTACATACCAGAAGACCAAAAATCACATTATTACAAAGATATTTGTAGCAGAATGTTTATTGCAGCCCAATTCATAATTGCTAAGTCCTGGAAAAAGCCCAAGTGCCCATCGATCCACGAATGCTCTTTTATCCTCTGTGAAGAGCAAGGAATATTAAAGCACTTATTACAGTATGACTATGAGATAAATAAAATAATAAATGTAAAACTTTTATACAATGTACCACATGCCTTCCATTCAGTAAATTGGTTGTTATTGTTAAGTAGGAGTAGCTATCCAGATAAAGTCAGCAGACCAAATAGGATGAATATTTAAGTTGGCCTGATTATTGTTTTTTTGCAGTAGCAAATTCCTTTTTTATTTCAAAATAATACAGGGGCACAAAAGTTATGGTCACATGAGTTGCTTTTGTACAGTTTGAGTCAAATTTATGAGTGTGGCCCCCCCATTCAGATAGCAACATTGTACCTGCTAAGCATGAATCTACCCATCCCTTCCCTACCCTGGCGCCTGGTTGATTTCCATCGACTTTTACTTTCACATGAGTACACAAGTGTTAATAAAGTAGTTCCAATTTAATAGTGAGTACGTGTGGTATTTGTTTTTCCATTTTTTAAAATTAAATCATACCTGTGTACAATAATGCATTCATGGGGTAAATGTGCTAGTTTTATATACAATTTGAAATACTTACAACAAACTGGTTAACATAGCCTTCACCACACTTTAATTATTGTGTTAAGACATTTATACTCTACACTTGGTAGATTTGACATGTACCCTTGTAAAATGCACCATAGGTGTGGGCACCAATTACCCTCCCTCCACCCATGCCCTCCCCCTCAAGAATGGAAGAAAAAGTACCCAATGTACTCAGCTCTAATATGAAACCAAAATATAATCACCCACACTTCCATATGTTTTTCCATTCTTATGATACTTCACATAGAAGGATGATCTCTAGTTCCGTCCAAGTTGTTACAAAATGTATTAGTTCAACATTTTTTATAGCCGAGTAGTGTACAAATGGTGTACAAATCTCACACTTTATTAATGCACTCATACGCTGGTGGATACTTGGGTTGTTTCCACGTCTTGGCAATTGTGAATTGTGCTGCTATAAACCTTCGGATGTACCTGTCTTTTTGATAAAATGTCTGTTTCTCGTTGAGGTAAATAGCCAGTGGTGGGATTGCTGGATCAAATGGTAGGTCTGCTTTTCAGTTCTAAACCCCATTATCTTCCCCATGAGAAAACACTGTCTCTTACAACAAATTATCACATCAATGAAAGAATCCTCTGAACAATGTTTGCTGAAGGTGGTGATATTTCCTTTAAAAAAATTTTAACTAGGATACGAAATTGAACACTTGTCTTCTTAGGAATGGAATTTATTACCAAAAGCCCCTTCTAGTCTGTTTCCTTTGCAACCAAGACAGACGAATTTACAGAAGAAGAGAAGTGCTGATGGGGCAATGTCCACACCGACCCACTTTCCCTCCCTGCACATGGCCCCAGCTGGCGTAGTGTGCACTGATTATTCAAATAAGACCCCACTTTTTTTTTACCTTTTATTGTATCCCTCCTAGGATTTAAATATATAAATGTCATTGTTGTGTTACCTGCAGAGGAAAGAAAAAAATTGGGTCTGATGTTTGAAAAAGCTAAATCCTGTATGAAATGTTCTCACATTAAAATAGAAGTGATGGCTTATAAATGCAAATATAAACCAAGTGTCTACCATTTTTTATTCTAATCTCATTACAGATACATAGAAACCTGAACTTTATCTTCCATGTATAAAATAAGAAAAAGAATCTCTTAAATCTATTTGTATCCACCAGTTCCAAGGAATGAGTGACAGAATGGCAGAGACAGAGAGGCAGACAATAAAGCCATTTACCTTCTTGATATTGATATTATAATACAAATACCTAGATTTAAGATATTAGAGGCACAGTTCACTAAAAAACAAAAGAAACAAGGTTAATATGTACCTACAAAGCTGTGTTCAAAGCAGCACCCATGAGACCCAGCAATATTTCAATAAATGTATTTGAGAATTTGACCAAAAACTGAATAAAATTTAATAGGTTATTTTCTCAATAGCAATGAGAACCACGACATAGGAAACTTTATATACTTTTTGCAAGCTCTCAACATACTGTGTGTAAAGAATATGGTGTTGAGAGGCTCTGAGAAATGCCTCTTTATTTCAGTAACTCATTTGCGCTAATTTTATTTTTATTTTTATTTTTTATTAAATCATAGCTGTGGGGCGGCGCCTGTGGCTCAAGGAGTAGGGCGCCAGTCCCATATGCCACAGGTGGCAGGTTCAAACCCAGACTTGGCCAAAAACCAAAAAAAAAAAAAAAAAAAAAAAAAAAAAATCACAGCTGTGTACATTAATGCGATCGTGGGTCACCATACACTGGTTTTATAGACTGTCTGACACATTTTCATCACAATGGTTAACATAGCCTTCCTGGCATTTTCTTAGTTATTGTGTTAAGACATTTACATTCTACATTTACTAAGTTTCACATATACCCTTGTAAGATGCACCGCAGGTGTAATCCCATCAATCACCCTCCCTTCGCTCCCCTCCCTTTCCCCCCTACCCCTATTCTTGGGTTATATATAGCTTTCATGTGAAAGCTATAAATAAGTTTCATAGTAGGGCTGAGTACATTGGATACTTTTTCTTCCATTCTTGAGATACTTTACTAAGAAGAATATGTTCCAGGTCCATCCATGTAAACATGAAAGAGATAAAGTCTCCATCTGTCTTTAAGGCTGCATAATATTCCATAGTGTACATATACCACAATTTATTAATCCATTCGTGGATCGATGGGCACTTGGGCTTTTTCCATGACTTAGCAATTATGAATTGGGCTACCATAAACATTCTGATACAATTATCTTTGTTATGATGTGACATTTGGGCTTCTGGGCATCAAACATATAGGCAAGAAAAGAACAAGTGATCCCATCGCAGGTTGGGCAAGGGCCTCGAAGAGAAACTTCTCTGAAGAAGACAGGCACGTGGCCTACAGACATATGAAAAAATGCTCATCATCTTTAATCATCAGAGAAATGCAAATCAAAACTATTTTGAGATATCATCTAACTCCAGTAAGATTAGCCTATATCACAAAATCCCAAGACGAGATATGTTGGTGTGGATGTGGAGAAAAAGGAACACTTCTACACTGCTGGTGGGAATGCAAATTAATACATTCCTTTTAGAAAGATGTTTGGAGAACACTCAGAGATCTAAAAATAGACCTGCCATTCAATCCTATAATTCCTCTACTAGGCATATACCCAGAAGACCAAAAATCACATCATAACAAAGATATTTGTACCAGAATGTTTATTGCAGCCAAATTCATAATTGCGCTAATTTTAGCCAAGGTATTTTAACTCTCTCAGCTGCCCAGGCCATATAAGGAAATGAAGGAGGGACACACAGATATGGTAAATTCAGCATTGGTTTGGTTCTGAAATGAAGGTGAAAAGATAACGTAAAAGAAATATGTGCCCTAAATAAACAGAAGAGGTCTCTGTTTATTGTAACCTCTTGTACCCTAAACACACTTATTTACTCCTTCAGATAGCTGGGTCTTTTGAGGAAGCAGAGTCAACTAAAATAGATAGAAGGCATCACCCCAAGTCATTGATTCTATGTTTGTCCCATTCATTTATATTTAGATGTTATCAAGCGAGGGGGATGGAGCAACATTCACACATTTAAAGGAACGTTCCACAGAATGCAGGATACAGTACACATATTTGGGATTAACAAATGAACCTGTTTTGGAGAAATATCACAAAAAAGGAAACAGTTGTTCTTATCATCAATGAATGAGAGTCTCCTTTGGGAAAATATATACAACTAAAACACTGCACGTGATTTATTCAGCTATTTAGTCTTCCGTTCCTTTGTTTGTTTTTTAAAAAAAAAAAACCTCTACTAACCATCCATCTTCTCTCTGTGTGAATTGAATTTGCATTGCAATACTTATGTAGCTTTGCCACTACCCTGTACTTAAATCTATGCTGCGTGGCTTTGGGTGTACACCTAAACACACCAAGATCCTTGAACAAAAGACAATCATACCTATTGTGGCAATATGTATGCCTCTGAGAAATACACATAATTGTATTTTCCTGCAGATTTGTGTAAGCATTAGAGATGGTACATGCCAAGTCCAATACCTGCTATACTGTGAATATTCTGTTCATGCATTTTCCTGATAATGTTGATGAGGTTGATGACAAGGATGTTGAGGAGGAGGAGGATGCTGTGTCAGTCTTAAGGCACTGGTTCACTTGCATATATACGTGCATAATGAGGTTTCCAACATCAATAGCTTATTGTTTATAATATAATGGGACACACATGCCCATACACACACACAAGACTCAATACTATAGATTAATGTGCAAATTTCTAGAGGCAAACAGAAAGTAAAGGTCCTAGTCTCAAACCATTTGTCTCACACATGTAGTTATATTAAAATCATGCAGAAAAGACTGAAAGATAGTTACTTTTACATATTTGACAAATTTTCATAACTCCTAGGAATTATTTTTTTCTTCCATGTATTATCTTATTCCTTCAGTTATTCCCAATATGAGAAACTAAGTTGTTTTATAAAACTTATCAGTTCCCTCTCTGAATGTATTAGTTTATATTGCTTTCAACAGGTAGTCCTTACCATAGGATGTAATATTTAAGTGTTGTTCTAGAGAAGACAAAAATAATAAACCATCTCATTCTACAAAATATCCTTCTATCATTGTACCCAAATAAAGCAACATACACTAAATCTTACGCCCTACAAAAAACTTGGAGTATTATTAGCCTAATTCACATAATATGAAAATGATTATAACAGAGAACTATATCTCTGATCTGTATCATTCTCAAGCAAAATAATTGGAGCAAGAAAAATCAAAACTCTTAATTATTAAAGTGAAAACTCATAGTGCTTGCAAGGAAAAATCTAAAAATTGACTAACAGACTGTGACTGTATTAAGATTTGCACTGGATAAAAATAGGAAATACTTCAAATGAGATAAGTTTGTTGAAGCTTTGGAGCCTATGACTGCAAATATAGACTGTAAATATAAATTATGTAGAATAGATGCTACACATAATAGAATCAACGGAATACAGTTAACCTTTCAAAAGCACAAGTTTGAACTATGCAAGTCCATTTACATATGGATTACTTCTGTCTCAGCCACTCTTTTCTCTCTTTTTTTTTTTTTTTTTGAGACGGAGTCCTGCTTTGTCACCCTGAGTACCATGACGTCATAGCTCACAGAAACCTCAAACTCTTCAGCTCAAAACAATTCTCTTGTTTCAGCCTCCCAAGTAGCTGGGATTCCAGGCGTCCACCACAGTGCCTGGTTAGTTTTTGTTGTTGTTCTTGTTGTAGTTGTCATTGTTCTTTAATAGGCCAGGGTTGGGTTCAAACCTGCCAGCCCCGGTGTATGTGGCTGGTGCCCCAATCACTAATCTAAGGACCCCAAGCCAAGCCTCAGCCACTCTTGAGACAGGAAGGCCACCCGTGTCCTCTTTCTCTCCATGTCACCTTACTCAATGTGAAGACCATGAGAATGAAGACTTTCATGATGATCTACTTCTGCTTAGTGAACGGTAATTACAGTTTGTCTTCCTTATGATTTTCTTAACATTTTCTTTTCTCTAGCTTAATTATAAGAATACAGTATATACTACATATGCAAAATATGTATTAATTGACTATCAGTGTTATCAGTAAAATTTTGGTCATTGTAGGCCATTAGTAGTTAGCGGAGTCAAAAATTATAAGGGAATTTATTACTCTATGGTGCCCCTAAGCCTCCCTTCTTATGTTGTTCAAAGGTCAACTTATATGACTGTGGACATAGGGATTTTTATCCTAACTCAAATAAACAACACTCTCTTTTAAATAGCCCAGTTTCTGAATCAGGACGCTGTATCATGGGTTAGATATGAGTTCTCTGGGTTTCCTCCCATAGAGACTTCCGCAAGCCCTCAGGGCTGGTCTTCTGTTGCCAATTATCCACCTGAGAATATTAGTTCGCTGAACGCCATCATCCTCTGGAAGTCTTCTGGAGCTGTTATTTCTATTCTCATCTCAGATAAGGAATCCTGCACTTGCTCCATAACCAACCCTATAAAAGCTTCTGGCACAATTTTTGTTTCAATTTTACTTAGCACAACTTAGAAAAAAAAAAAAAGAAAGAAAAGAAAAAAGAGTCTTGGAAGGAAAAGGATAATGACCTGACTCTATGTTCAAACATAATGAAAGCAAAGAACAACTGGAACTTAGTTGACTACTATTCGTTACTACTATGTTTCCACAATTCCAGCCTTTTCCTCAGTGTAACTAAGAAAGGGATTCTACGTACCATTCAACATACCTGTTTTTCAGGGACTAGACCAATGCTACGGCAACCCCCCCACAGTGCTCTAAGCTTTTTTATTTTCTAAGAAACCTTCACACTATCTCCCTTTACCTTGATGACTAATTCCTGTGACTACATTTTCTTTCCCAGGATTGGCTTCCAGAATAATTCACAATGAGTGTATCCAGTGCCATCATGGAAAACCCTGCTCCTGGCCGCTCAGACCATAAACTTGCTCGCCTCCTCAAATCACATGGTATGTGAGTTAGCAGCATTTTTTAATGAAGATGAGTGGATTACATTATGCTTCTAATAATTTAATTTGTAGGGCGGCGCCTGTGGCTCAGTGAGTAGGGCACCGGCCCCAATGCTGAGGGTGGTGGGTTCAAACCCAGCCCCGGCCAAACTGCAACAAAAAATAGCCGGGCGTTGTGGCGGGCGCCTGTAGTCCCAGCTGCTCGGGAGGCTGAGGCAAGAGAATCGCGTGAGCCCAAGAGTTAGAGGTTGCTGTGAGCCGTGTGACACCAGGGCACTCTACCCGAGGGCAGTACAGTGACACTCTGTCTCTACAAAAAAAAAATAATAATAATAATTTAATTTGTAAACATCACAGAGAGTTTTATCTTTTAAATCTATCTACAGTTATATCTTAAAATTTATGTGAAGCATTTGTATAGAAATTAAATGATTATTGACACACCTGTTATCAGAAGTAGAAGATTATAATATGCAGTTTTTAATTTAACTGTATACAGCACAAGGAATATAATAAATTTAAGTAAATCTGTTGCATTTATGTAACATTTTGCATAAGCCCATGGCCGAATGTCTTAATTTTCCAAGATATATTTGTTTTGCCACTGCAGTTTGACAGTTTTCTAAACAGTTAAATTCTCTAAGGTATATTAAGGTTACTTTTATAATAAATATCTTTATAGAAATGATCTGTGCTAAACCAATTTGATACATTTAAGTAGAATAGTCTTGTGTGTTATGAAAATGTATATATCTCAATAAATTCTTTTTTCAAAAATTAAAACATAGGCAAAAAACAGTTTCTGAACCTAATTAATTTTATCATAAATACAAAACAATTTTATTTGATGGGGATGCAAAGTTTTATTAATTAAAGTCTACCTTGAAAGTCATGTTTTCAAGCTTACTGCTATGCTTGAGAATGCAAGATAAACTCACAAATCTTATTAATGCCACCTGCATTTCACAATTCACTTTCTTATCATGTAAGTAAAGTTCATCTTTGTTGACAAAAGAAAGTGTAAGCACTCTCAGGTTATAAAGACAATACGATTTGACATGTTTATTGCAGACTCCTGCAAATTATTTTGTTTAGTGATAAAAATTAGAAAACAACATACTAAAATATAATAACAAATTCAAATGATTGCACTGGAATAGGAATATGGGTTCAGTAACTTTTCAGTTAACTAGTTTTCCAAACCAATGTCAGGGAATATGAGTTATATTTTCATAAACTCTATTTCACATTTAGGTCAGTAGACATGAAATGAATGTATTTTCTTGTGCTCACATATTAAATGAAGAAAAGGGTTTTGTAGAAAATAGTGTACTTGTACCTTTCAACTGTATATGACTGTTCCAAATATTAGTGAATATTAGACAGATTCTAGAAGAGTAGAAAAGGAGAGATGGGTCATTATGGGTTTGTGTGTATCCTACAAACCAGACACCTATCTACTAAGCAGTGCTCCTCTCATAAAAATTGGATCAACTTTTAGAAGCCTGTGCAATAAAAATTGTATTTAGTATTATATATACCTTAACTGGTGCCTCCTAGCCACTGTCACTTTTGCATACTTGTGACATTTTCTTTTCAAATAATGTCAGACTATTCTCTATTTATTTAGAATAGAAAGAAAAACTTCTTTCCATTTCTTACTGCAAAACTAAATACAAGTTAAGAATGATTAATGTAGCAAAGATAATTTTAATGAAACATTAAGTATGAAAACTATAAATCAAGAATAATAATTATAGTATAAAATTTTTAGTCTCATGCAGTATGTATGTTGAAAAGCCATGTTACAAAAATTCTGATGAATTTACATTCAACTTGGTATTAAAATTCCCTTCTTCACAAGCACTGATTACTAAAAACAATCACTTGTTGTGGGTAAGAAGAATGATTTTCATCAGGTAGACAGCATGTGCTAGAATCTTTTTTATGCATTTACATATATTATCTCAGTGTTTAAATGAAATTGCATACTTTAAGAAGAGCACATACTCATTAGAATATTCAGTTTAGAAGAAAAAATACAAAAACTCAAAAAGGTAACGCATGGAGTAATTGGAAGAGCTGCATGACAAACTCGAGAGCCATCTGCCTCACAATTCTGCACTTCCTGTGCTGTACCATAATGTTTATTCAGAACAAAAGCAATGTTTAGTTAGCAATAGTCAGCATGGTAGGTGTCTGTCATACCTTATTTCCAATGTTTCCAAAACCCTGGAAGATAAAATTTTGATTTTGTTTAACCAATCAAAAAATTCTATAATTATGGAGAGAAACAGATTTAGAATGTCCACTACTTTCACAGAAGAAAATTGTACACTCATACTGTCAGTGACAATAACAAATAAGGATTTTTTTTTTTTTCAGAATCAGCAGTAGAGAATATAGGTGGCTATGTAAAAGAATATTAATCTAAAATAATATTTATCTATCCAAAATATACAGAAGAAAGCAGCTTAGATATCATATATAGGACAGATACCAACAAGATTCTCCAACATGTGTATCAAGGTGGGAGCCGGCTGTCCCCCAAAGCCTTGACAGCTGGTAAATGTCACAGCAAGAAAGTATCAAAGGAACACATATAAACTCTTCAATTATATCTCCTCCTACACATGTACCTTGTATATTTGGGGGGATATACTTTATCTTGTGTAGCAACTGTTCCTCAATCTATGAATTAAAAGAAGAACAATAGTAAGAGGGGAGAAGGAGAGAAAACAATGTGATTATATGATTTCTGGAATAGAATACACAATAGACGTAGACAGAATGAACACTTATCCATCATCATGCTACCTGATACTGATAAATAGAACAAGAGATTCCCTGGCTTCCCAAGCCTGTAGGAGACAAATTAAGTAAAAATAAGGCTTTAGAAGTGTCATAGGTCTCATCCCACAAAAGAAAAATGGAGAAAATAGGTTAGGAAAAAAAAAAAAAACTGTGGGAAAAAATGGCTAGTGTTGTCATACATGCTTCTGGAATGATGCCACTGTGACACCATTCCTTTTGTGATAGATCGTCCTCAGCCTCAACCATCTGGTAACCTCTGGTTAAATCCTACCCACCCCCAATTCATTACAACTGCCACCTGCTGTTACAACCTCTCATCTGGGGATAGACAGATAGGTAGATAAATACATATTTATTCTATTCTGAAAATGAGTCCTTTATTAGATATTATCTGTGCCATTTTTTTGTTCAGCCTATGTCTTCTATTTTCATCATTTTGGCAATAGTTTAAAATGTTGAAGTTTCTTAATCTTGATGAAATCTAATGTGTCTTATCATCTACAGACATACTGCAGAATATTTTAAAGGATGTTTTTAGGTAGAAGGAAAATGAGTCTAGACAGAAATCTGTGTCTACAAAAGACTTTCTCTCTCTCTCTGCATATATATATATATACTATATATATATACACACATACAGATATAGATAGACACACACACTATAACAAAAACTGATAGCACTAAAAGAACTAGCTAAATTCCCAATTATATTAGGATTTTATAGTTTTTGATATTCCTTTCAATAGTTAGTAGAACCAAGAGAAGAATATTTAAATATTATATGCATTTCAAATATGTAAATATTATAATATTTAAAAGAATGCTAATAAAATTAAACACATTGATATTTATGCAAAAATCTGCACAAATATTAATAAATATTATTTTTAAGTGTGCATGAAGCATTCCCCAAGATCAACTATAGTTTGAGCCATAAAATATGTCTCAATACATTTTAGCAAGACTGACTGAATACAAAGTGTGATCTTAAGCACAAATATGGAGATCAATAAAAATAACAGAAAATAGTTGTCAAATACTTGAACTTTGAACAGAATACTTATAAATAACTGGTCAAAAAGTAAATTACAGGAGAAATTAAGATATATTTTAAACTAAATTAAAGTGAAAAAAAATGTTTTGGGTACAGGCAAAGTAGAATTTAACATAAACTTTAACTTGAAAAAAATAAGAATTTACGAGCAAATTAAATCTGAAGTAAACAAAAAATTAATAGTGAGAAGAAAAATCAATGAAATAGAAAATGGACAGACATTGACTATTCAGGGTCTTTTCTGATTCCATATGAAGCTTAGAACTATTTTTTCCAGATCTCAGAGGAATGACTTTGATATTTTAATGGAGATTGTGTAGTGTACTTTGGGCAGTACAGACATTTCAACAATGTTGAGTCTGCTAATCCATGAGTATTAGATGATTTTTCATCTATTTACATCCTCTGTGATATCGTCCCTCAGTTTTTTTTTTTTTTTTTTTTGTACTTTTCCCAATTGAGGCCTTTAACACCTCCTTGGTTAAATATATTCCTTATTTTCTGTGATGCTACTGTGAAGGGTATTGTTGTGTTTGATTTGATGCTCGGTTTAACTGCTATTGGAGTATATGAAAGCTACTGACTTGTGTGCACTTATTTATCACCTGAGACTTTGTTGAATTTATAAGTATTTATCAATTTCAGGAGTTTCTTGGTCAAATCTTTGGGGTTTTCTAGATATAAAATGTTATCATCAACAAAAAGCAAAAGTTTAACCTCTCCTCATTTGGATACCTATGATTTTCCTCTCTTGTCTGATTTCTCTGGCTAGGACTTCAAGCACTAAGTTAAATAGAAATGCAAATAGTAAGCAACTATCTGATTCTAGTTCTAAGCGGGAATGCTTTCAAGTTTTCACCATTCAGTATGATGTTGGCTGTGAGTTTGTTAAAGATGGCTTTTATTGTTTTGATGTTGTCCCCTATATCCCTATTTTTCTACATATTCTTACCAAAAAAATGGTACTGAATTTTGTCAAAAAAAATTTTGCACTATTTGAGAGGGTCATATAGTCCTGATTTTACTTCTATTCATGTAGTGAATTACATTTGTTTACATTTCTGGATTTCCATATGTTGAACCCACATTGCAACTCTAGAACGAAGCTTATTTGGTCATGATGGATAATGTTTTTAATGTATAGCTGGATTCTGTTTGCTTACATTTTATTGAGAATTTTTCATCTATATTCATAATAGATATTGGTTTATAGTTGTCTTTTATTGTTGTACCCTTTTCTGGCTTTGGTATCAAGGTGATATTTACTTCATATAATGAGTTAAGAATGGTTTCTTCCTTGTCAATGTTATGAAATAATTTATGCAAGTTCTGTTTTGTAGGTTTAGTAAAATTTGGAGTAAACCATTTGGTCTTAGGCCTTTTCTTGTTGGAAAATTTTTTATTGTTGTTTCAATTTTGATGCTTGATATTGCTCTGTCAAGTTCTATTTCCTCCTGATTGAGTCTGGCAGAGGGATAAAGTGTTTCCAAGAAATTGTCCCTTTCCTCCACATTTACAAGTTTATGAGCATAGAGATTTTATTATACTCAATGCAATTTTATGCAGTAAGAACAAATACAGATGCATCACCATAACAGACTTCAAGCTATAATACAAGGGTATAATAATCAACAGCATGAAGCATACTGGCATGAAAACAAAGGCATAGACTTATCGATCAAAACTAAGAACTCAGATATAAAATTACTCTCATATTTCCATCTAATCTTTGACAAAGCAAACAAAAACATACACTGAGGAAAGGAATTTCTGGTCAATAAATGGTGCTGAGAAAACTTGATAGCCACATGTAAAAAACTAAAACAAGACCCACAACTTTTCACTACTCACAAAAATTATTCATAATAGTTAACAGACTCAAAGCTAAGACATGAAACTATAAGAATTCTAGAAGAAAATACTGGAACAACTCATAGATATCAGCCTAGGCAAAGAATTTATGAAGAAGACTCTAAAGCAATCATAGCAAAAACAAAAATAAACACATGGAACTTCAGCAAACTAAAAAGTTTCTGCACAGGCCAGGAATAAGAACAAGCAGACAAGTTACGGAAAGGGAGATGATATTTGCCTGCTATACATCAAACAAAGGGCTGACAACAAGAATTTACAAAAAGCTCAAACAAATCAGCAGGCAAGGATCAAATTATCCCATTATAAAGCAGGCAAAAGACAAACAGAAACTTTTTAAATGAAGATAGATTAATGCCCATCAAGCATATGAAAAAATGTTCAATGTCTCTAATCATCAGGGAAATGCAAATCAAAATCACATTGAGAAATCACCTAAACTCAGTGCGAGTGTGCATGTGAAAAAGTCCCCAAGCAACAGAACATTTGCAACTCCAAAGAAAATTGAGGAAAGGTGAAGGCAGCTGCCTCGATTAAAACAATATTTTGCAGAAATTTCATCATGACCCCTGAAAGTGATCAAGAAATATAGCAGCATCTCAGGATACAAAATCATTCTACATAAATCAGTAGCCTTTGTAAACGCCAGCAATAGTTAAGCTGGAAATCAAATCAAAGACACAATATCCTTTGAGTAGCATAATAGAAAATGAAATACCTTGGAATATATTTTTTAAAGGATGTAAAAGAGCTCTACACAGAGAATTATGGAACACTGAGAAAAGAAATAGCAGGAAATCTTTACAGATGGAGGAACATATCATGCTCACAGCTTGGAAGAATCAACATTGTTAAGATGTCCATACTACTCAAAGCAATCTACAGATTTACTGCAATCCCCATTAAAATTCCAATGTCATAATTTTAAGATCTTGAAAAATTATTCCACGTTTTGTGTGGAACCAGAAAACAAACAAACAGATGACAACAAAAAATAGCCAACACAATTCTACAAAATAAGAACAAATCTGGAGCTATTACTTTATCAGACTTTGGGTACACTACAAGTTAATAGTGATCAAAACAAAATGGAGACATAAATTTATGGGACAGAATAGAGAATCTAGAGATGAAACCAGCCTCATCTAGCCATCTGATCTTCAGGGAAATAATCCCTCTTAACAAATGGTGCTAAGAGAACAGGTTAACCATATGTAAGAGACTGAAACTGGACCCGCACCTCTTATTGCTTATAAAAATTAAATCACAATGAATAAAAGATTTAAATCTAAGACATTAAACCATAATAACCCTAGAAGATAGTATGGGGAAAACTTAAGAGGCCCCATGGCAATCACAGCAGCAACAAATAAATACACGCAACTTGTCCAAATTATAAAGGTTTTTCACAACTAAGTACACAATCAAAAAAGCAAAGAGACATCTTCAGAATGAGAGAAGATATTTGTGTGCTACAAATCCAACCAAGGCCTACTTACCAGAATCTGCCAAGAACTCAAGCAAATCAACAGGAAAAGATCAACCTCATTAAAAACTGGGCAAGAGACATGAACAGAAACTTTTCTCATGAGGACAGAAAAACAGCCAATAACCACCTGAAAATATACTTGTCATCCACAATTATCAGATAAATGACAAAGCAAAACCACTTCAAGATATTAACTAACTCCAGTGAGAATGGCCTGTACCACCAGGTCCCAGAGCAATAGATGGGAGCATGGGTGTAAAGAGAATGGAACACCTATGGACTATTGGTGGTACTGCAAACTAGCAGAGCCTCTATAGATATAAGTATGGAGATTTATAGAACTTAAAAGTAGCTCTACCATTTAGCCTTGTAATCTCTTTACTAGAAATCCACCCTTAAGAGAAAAAGACATTTTACCAAAGGAACATTTGCACTCAATGTTTATAGCCGCTCCAGTTCACCAACACAAAGAGATGGAAACAACTTAATGCCCTTCAACACATGAATGGATTAATAAACTGTGGTATATATTTACCAGGGAATACTATTCAGCCATAAAAAGATCGAGATTTTGCATCTTTTATAACTACTGGACAGCCTTGGAGAACATCTTCCCAAGAGAAGTATCATAGAAATGGAAAAACAGCCATCACATGTACTCAGTATTAAATTGAAACTAGTAGACTAACAACTATAGACTCATAGGAAGGAAAAACTCAATTGGATTCAAGTAAGTGGAGAGAGGTTTACTGGGCTCCCATTCAATAGGTACGATGGGTAAAATGCACCCTCCTAGGTGAAGCGCAGAACTACAAATCAAACTTTAACCTTACAAATGCAAACTGCATAACCAAATTGTATATACTCTCATACTAATATGAATTTTTTTTTTTTATTGTTGGGTATTCATTGAAGGTACAAAAAAACAAGTTACATTGACTGCATTTGTTAGGTAAAGTCCTTCTTATAATTGTGTCCCATCCGCAAAAGGTGTGTTACACATTGGGAACCCCCATCCCTCTCCCTCCTTCCCTTTTTCTGCTCTTCCCATCCCCCACCTCCCACCATGTACTAGGTCATTAATTGCCTTCATATCAGAATTGAGTATATAGGATTCTTGCTTCTTTATTCTTGTGGTGTTTTACTAAGACTAATGTGTTCCACCCCCATCCATGTTAATACGAAAGATGTAAAGTCTCCATTTTTTGATGTCTGAATAGTATTCCATGGTATACATATGCCACGGCTTGCTGGGGTGGTAGGCATTTAGGCTGTTTCCACATTTTGCTGATTGTAAACTGAGCTGCGATAAATAGTGTAGTGCAAGTGTCCTTATGATAAAAGGATTTTTTTTTCTTCAGGATAGATGCCCAGTAATGGATTGCAGGATCAAATCGGAGGTCTAGTTTGAGTTATTTGGGGGTTCTCCATACTTCCTTCCAAAAAGATTGTATTCATTGGCAGTTCCAGCAGTGTAAAAGTGCTCCCTTCTCTCCACATCCATGCCAGCATCTGCAGCTTTGAGACTTTGTGAGGTGGGCCATTCACACTGGGGTTAGATGATATTACAGGGTGGTTTTGATTTACATTTCTCTAATAATTAGGGACAATGAGCATTTTTTCATATCTTTGTTAGCCATCCATCTGTCTTCGTTAGAGAAGGTTCTATTCATCTCTCTTGCCCAGTGATTTAAGGGATTGTTAGCTCTTTTTCTGTTGATTAATTTGAGTGCTCTGTAGATCCTAGTTATCAAGCTTTTGTCTGATTCAAAGTATGCAAATATCCTTTCCCATCATGTAGGTTGTCTATTTGCTTTGGTTGTTGTCTCCTTAGCTGTACAGAAGCTATTGAGTTTAATTAAGCCCCATTTGTTTATTTTTGTTGTTACAATTGCCATTGGAATTCTTCTTCATAAAGTCTTTCCCCAGGCCAAGGTCTTCAAGATTTTTTCCCCATGCTTTCTTTGAGGATTTACTTAAGTTTAGGTCTTTTATCCATCTGAAATCAAAGAGAATAATTTTCTTTTTTTCTTTTTTTTTTAGGTTGAGAGATTTATTCTAGAGAAAGTGAATAGGCCATACACCTAATTAGAAAGACAAACCACAACACCCTCCAAATACTAGAGTATGCAACTTAACTCTTCCATCTCATAAAATCGATGGGTAGACAGGAAGGGAATAAAGAAGGAGAAAAGGAACATACAAGTAAAATAGCAAATGTAGGAATCTGAAATACAGGTATTGGGGAGGGAACAAATGAGGTGGAGACACCGATCTTTTCAAACATTTGTGTCTTTACTCTCTTATAGGAATCAAAATTAACATATAGATTAATTTACAATATTTTCTCTCTTTATTTTTTTTTTAAAGGAACATGGTCTTGCTCCGTCACCTGGGATATAGTGCAGCTCACTGCAACGTCAAACTCCTTGGCTTAAGCGATCCTCCTGCCTCAGCCTCCTGAGTATCTGGAACTTGAGACTACAGGTGTGAACCAGTGCACCCGGCCACAGCACTCAAAAGGACAGAAAATGTAAACAGATACATACAACCTAAACACAAATTTCTTAAAATGTGCTGATTGAAACCAAAAAAAAAAAGAGATATTTACATAGGTTTAATTTCACACCTAGAAATGCATGTGAACATAAAACAAAAGTCATATAAAACAATTAGCAATGTTTATCAATGCCTAGGGTATTTTTTATTTTATTCTATACCATTCTATTTATTTATGTTTTAATGCTGGAAATAACCCAATAAAGGTATTTTATACAACTAATACATTAGTTTGCAGTTGACTCAAAATATGAAACCAACCAAGGTATTGTAGTCATATTCAGTTATTCTCAACCACTCAAACAAGTTTACAGTGGGTTCAAACTCACATTTCATCTGCTCAGTATCATGAAAGCATTTATCAAATATGTCACAACTTAAGTTTTCTTAATGTCTCGTTAATTATTATTATTGACATAGTAACATTACAATATTTTAACATAGATACCAATAAGTATTAAAGGTAAAATAGTCTGAACGTTTTAGATATTTAAAAACTTGGAGAAGTATGAAAATACTATTCCTGCAGTATTGTGGTACAATGTTGGAAATACTGGTATTTTGCAACTCTTAAAATTAACCTCTTTAATAGAACAGTGTGATAAAAGGTCATACAATTATCCATAATAATTCTACTAAAATTTAACTAAATTTGATATACTATATGACCATATCTTTAAAACATCTATAATTTTTCTATGCAGTTAAAAAGCAAATATCATTAAATCACTTGGGTTTTGTGCATAGAACTTTGATTTTAATCTAATAAACTATTTCAAAAGTCATTGCGATATTGACTGAAAATATGTAAGATTTATTCCTGACATATTCTAAGTTTGGAAATATTCAGAAATTGTATAATCAGAAAAGCCTTAAAAGTATGTGGTTGCATATGAATACTCAGTCAGTGCTAACACAGGCTTGAGACTGAATGGAAATCCAAAGAATATCAAATACATCAAAGCTTGCATGAATTTTTGAATATGCTGATGTGGTTCCCGGGTATAATGTTTTAAGCATTTTAGGTCTGTATTTAATTTAGATAAGTCTTACGTGGAATCAGAATCTGGCTTTCACAATAGTGAATATTAATTCTTGTATCTCTAGAATGCCGATATGTGGCTTAGATAGTACATCTAATTGAATTTAATTCGATTACTAGGCAGATTTTAGATAATCCTAAAAAAAAAAAAAGAAAAAAAGATGGAAATTGAATAACAAATATACATACATAAATAAATAACAAATAAAGATGAGGAAGACAATTACCCTGTTTCCCCGAAAATAAGACAGTGTCTTATTTTAAGGTGTGCTCCCAAAGATGCGCTAGGTCTTATTTTCAGGGGGCGTCTTATCTTTCCTGTGAGTAGGTCTTATTTTCGGAGGATGTCTTATTTTCGGGGGAACGGGGTAGTAATCTCACTCTCCTTTCCACACAAGTCACCCCTGGATCCCCACACACGTGCAGCACTGTGTGTTTCTAGATCGTAGAAATATCTTTGCATTTTCCGCTAACACCTTCAAAACATGGAGTCATTAGAAGCCTGGTTGCTAAGAGGAGCACATAGAACGTTTCTATGAGGTGCGGAAGATGGCATGAATGAGGTTTCAGAAATGAAAAAGGACAGAGCTTCAGGTGGCCACAGGTCGTTTAGTTTGACATGAACATAATGTGCAAGAAAGAGGGTCCAAACCACTTCTATTTCCACCATCTCTCCCCAATAGGGCCTTCACAGAGTTTGCAGAACATATCTAATCTCCATTATGAGGCTCATTTTTGGCAGAAATTACCACTGATTCCTTACCACCCCACTTAGTAAACCTCCATGTGGAGATTTCAAGCAGGCAGTTTTTATATCTGGGTCTGAGATGTACAAATTTGAGTTATTAAAGTATAACTGGTATTTAAATACAAGGTGTTTAATGAGATGTTACGGGTTACCAAAGTTAGAGAAAACTTTACAACTAAACTCAGGACTTTACAACACTGAAGTCCACGAGAACACATCTGTGAAGGGGATTTGGAAGAAGATGCCAAAGAAAGAGGAGAGGATGTAACCCCAAAGGATTTGTGCAATTGAATCAAGAAGCAGTTGTGTGATCAAAGGATTCAAGTAAGATGAAAGCTGAAAGCAAAGCAGTAGATGGAGCAAGGAGACCTTGCTGAGTCTGACTGGGTTCAGTGCACCAACACGTGTGGAAGCACTTGCATTGTGTTAAAAAATGAACAAATGGGCCTTGAAAAAGCTGAAAAGCTTCTGCATGGCTAAGGACATGACAAGCAAAGCAAAAAGACAACCTTCAGATTGGGAAAAGACATTTGCAAGGTACGAATCTGACAAAGGGTTGAGAACTAGAATCTACAGAGAACTCAAATTAATCAACAGAAAAAGAATAAACGATCCTATGTACCTCTGGGCAAGAGATATGAACCAAACATTCTCTGATAATACAGACAAATGGCTAACAAACGTTTGAAAAAAATGCTCATTGTCCCTGATCGTCAGAGAAATGCAAATCAAAACCACCCTGAGATATCACCTAACCACAGTGACAATAGCCCACATCACAAAATCTCAAAACTGCAGATGCTGGCGTGGATGTGAAGAGAAGAGAACACTTTTACACTGCTGGTGGGACTACAAAATAATATAACCTTTTTGGAAGGAAGTATGGAAGTATCCTCAAAGCTCTCAAATTAGACCTCCTATTTGACTCTACATCCCATTACTAGACATCTACCCAGAAGAAAAAAATAACATTTTATCATAAGAACATTTGCACTAGACTGTTAATGCAGTAAATTTAAAATTGCCATACATGGAAACAACCTAAATGCCCACAACCCAGGAATGGATTAACAAGCTTTGGTATATGTATCCCATTCAGCCATTTAAAAAGATGGAGACTTTACATCTTTTGTATTAACCTGGATGGGGGTGTAACACATTCTTCTTAGTAAAGCATCACGGGAATGGAGAAACAAGAATCAATTGTACTCAATTCTAATACGAAGGCAGTAGACGAGCTAATACCAAGGAAGGGGAATGAGGGATCAGGGAGCGGGTAGGAGGGAAGGGGGTGGCCATTCACAGGGTACGGCACACCTCTTGGGGGTGGGACACAATTACAACCAAAATGAGCGTAACCTAATTCTTTGTACACTCCATTAAAAAATCCCAAACAATTAAAAAAAAAAGGAATTACAAATGAAGACTTGAAGAAAATAAATTTAAACTGTCCCAAAGAATGTTTTGTAAGGGTGAGAAAAGATAAAGGAATATTGTATAAGTCTAAACGTTTGGCACTGTCTCACAGTACTTAGAATCAAAAGAGAGAAGATGAGGATGCTTATTACATATATTTACAAGAGTTGACAAAACTTAGTAAAGAGTAAATTACATATTTCTAAAACTTTATTTAGTTGATAATCTGTGATGGTTTCTTCAGAGCTGTTATATACTATTATGTAAATACCTAATCACTCACATGCTGCACTTACTGTGTTCTACGTAATAAATCCTTTGGAGTCATTATGGATTATTGTGTAAATGCCTAATTGCAGGCAATTTAAGATAGCTATTATTTACTTGATAGCTTATAATGAATTTTTCAAAGTAGATGTTTACCAGAACTACGCATGCCTTTTAGTTTCCAAGGCCTGACTATGAAAAGAATATCTGATTCAGTGTATGTATGTGTATATGTAATATTCATATCCCAAATAGACATTATCATAAACATATTTTATTGAGTTTTAATGATAGTGTATTTTGTCATGTGTAAACACATGTTCCTTTGCAATCACTTAGATATAGGAATTAGTGTGGTTCAATTTAGCTTTTAAGCTCACTCTTTGTCTCCTACTTAAACTGGAATATTTCCACCATGCAAATCTTCTCATTTACCTTTTCTTGCCTTCTGAGTGAAGCAGATTATGAATGGGTTAACTTAATCCCGTGAATCTGCTTGAGTTGTAATGAAGACCTTTCCCTGAATCAGTGTACCATTACCATTCTTGGTATATGCTCTGATTGATTAAAGCATAATCTTTCTCTAGAGTACAACCTTCTTCAATAAGGTTGATTTGGAGATGAATGCATTATTTAGTACAATACATATTTTAATGAAGATTGGGTAGCGACCGAGAAGGAAGACAATAATATAAAATACCACAGTCGGATTATATCTTACTGACAAGATTTGCAAAAAGGCTTGAAGGAGGTAGCACTGCAGATACCTCTGGGTTGGGGTATTACTCCAGGCAGGAAACTCACAGTTGGTAGAAATCCACAAAAGTAGAAGGAAGTGTGCTGCCTGGTCACTTCCAGGAGGCAGTGGGGCTGACTTTGAACAAAGTAGTAGAAGTGGTATAGGAGATAAACTCAGAGAAGTAAGGGCCTGCAGCCAAAGTACACATCAGTTAGCACCTTGTTGGATATTCTGTGTGAAGTAGAGGAGATTACAAAGTGTGGGGCTGAGGGTCACTGTGACCGCCGAGAAGAAACTTGTGGGGATGAAAGAACAGAGGTAGAAAGGCCAGTTATGACAATGGAGGAGAGACACTCATGGATTGAACAAAAGTCATAAAGAATTGAAAAGTGACATTTTGGTGAATTGCATGTGGGATGTGAGAAAAATAAATAGGGTAATTTACCATTTTTGGCCTGAGAAAATTATTGGGTGGATTTGTTATCAATGGAGACTAGCAAGGAACATAGAAAATCCAATGGGGGTGGGGTGGGGTGGGAGAGGGTAAGATCATATTTGCACCTGTTGAATTTGAGATACTTGGTCACTATGTAAGTAGAATATTGAATATATGACGCTGAAATTAGAGGGTGAATCTGGAGTAGAGGCAAAAATAGGTGAGTCATAGACGTGCAGGTGGCATTTGAAGTCAGTGGACTCCATATAATAATATAATAACCACCAAAGAGAGAGAGAGAAAGTACACAGAGAAGGGTATTAAGTGCTGAATTCTAGAATATTCTGATACTAACATTTGGGGAGGCATAGAAAGAGCCACAAATAATGCCAAGAATAATCGATGAATGACTTCATACAGAAAACGGGAAGATTATGCTGTACTCCAATATATAAAGTTAACTTAAATTCTGTAGACAAATCATATAAACTGAGAAAACGTGGGCCATTGTATTTACCAACCCGTAGGTCAGCACTGACCAGGAGTGACAGGCATGAAAACCTGATGGCTGTGAGTTTAGGAGTGAAGGGACAGCACAAATGATTTTTGAGATTTTCTTGTTGCCACTCAGAGGAACATAGAAATTGAGTGGCAGCTGGTGAAGGAAATTATTTTGGGGATTTAAAAAATATATATATATACATATAGTGATAAAACACATGTTTGCATACTAAATTAGTTTTCTATTGCTTATGTGACAAATTACTACAAATGAAGTAGCAAAAATATATATACAAACAATCCCCCCCCCCACACACACACACACAAATTTATTCTCTTACAGTTCTGGAACTCAGAAATCTGAAATGAGTCTTGTAGGCCTCAAACCAGGGTGTTGACGTAATGGTGTCTTTCTAACATTTCTTTCTAACGTTTCCGTTTGCTTGCCTTGTTCAGCTTTGAGGGCTTGATTCCTTGCATTCCTTGGCTCAGAGCCCCTTCCTCTGTCTTCAAGGCCGGTAGCATCGCTTCCTCACATTTCTGTCTGCATCCTTCATCATCATGTCACCCTTTCTGCTTCTGATCTCTTGTCTCTCTCTACTAAGGATCCTATGATTACATCAGGCCCATTCAGCTAATATAGGAATCCACCCTTTCAAAATCCTTAACTTGGTCATATTTGCAAAATCTCTTCTGCCATCTCAGGTAACATATTTAGGATTACAATGTAGACATCTTAGGTGGAGGGAGGAATTATTCAGCCTGCCACATATACTGGTATAAATGATTTAGTAGAAGGAAAATTATTGGTAAAGGCAGAAGAAGAGTGAATTTCTGGGTCATTGGAGTTGGATAGCTGTGTGGCATATAGTACCTGAGCGAAATGTTTGGCATTACATAGGAGAGGAAATAGCTCATCTATAATTATGAGACAGGTTATGTAAGAATTGGTAGTGGTAGAAAAAAGTTCTGTGATGAGACAAGTCAGTGCATCTTCTTATATTAGTAAAGTCTTATTGATTATAGGTCTGCCTCTAACAGTGGTTGATGAGACAATGGGTTGTAAAATGGACTAATTATAAGCTCTGCAGTTAATACTTTCCAAACAAACACATAAATCAACTTTCCAAGAATACAATGGTTGAGTATTGGTTCACATATATTAAATACTAATTTTTTTAGGTAGTGTCATAACACATAAAGTTATTTGCTACACGTGCCAGTTTTAGCACCTGTCTTCTGGATTCCCTCAATAACCAAGCCTTCGCGCACATATTAAACAGTGAATTTACTGATAATAGTGCAGAGGTGGTATCTGCTATGATGTGAATGCATCCTCCAGAGTTCATGTGCTGGAAATAGAATCCCTAATTAAATAATACTGGGAAGTGGGACCTTTATGAGGTCATTATATCACAAGGGCTCTGCCTTCACAAATTGCTGTTCTAGTAGGAGTGGGTTAGTTTAGTAGGCGTGGATTCTGGATCCGAGCGTGAGTTTGGATTCCTTCCCTTCTCTCTCCCTCTCCTGTCCTTCTGCCTCTGCCATGGGATGACACAGCAAGAAGGCCATCACCAAACACTGGTATTTTGATGCTGGACTTCCAAGTTTCCTGAATTGTGTGAGAGATAATTTTTTTCTTTATAAATTACCCAGTTCATGGTATCCTGGAATATGAACTAGGATAGTATACCATTAGGATTATGGCCCAGAGGAGTTGCTCATACTAAAATATAAAGCAAGAAGAAGTTGTCCAAACATTTAGTAGTGTTGTTTGTTGTTATTTTATGGTGCATGAATGTCTTTTCCCTAATTGCAGGTTGGCTTTCTTTTGGGGATTTTCCTCCAAACACTGTGAGTAGTCTTGCTGGACCAATAAACAAAGTGGCTCTATCCTGATCTTTCAGAGGTCTAGAAAGATCTGGAGGCTCCCTCGGTCACCAATTGTCTCCTGTTATTCTACTATAGCAATAGAGAGAAAATATAATCCAAGATCAGCTAATTTAACTGTTTTTCCTCCTAGGACTGAATTTTTAGCAAAGAGATTAAAGAGCATGAGAAAAGAAAACATCGACAGATTAGCAGTGCTAAATTCACATCCACAAAAGGAGCCCCGCAGTGCCTGCCCTGTTTTCTAACCTGTTTCTAAGCTGGAGACCTATGCTATAAATCCTCTATGCCTCTCAATATGTTCCCAATAAATCCTTTCCCTCCTCTTTTTTTACTGACTAAAGTTTGACAGAGATAATATCTTGTTACATGAGACCAAAAGACTATAACTCACAAACTAATTCCAAAGGACTTATATTTCAATCCTAGAGAAATAGGACATATAATTCAAAAATGTCTAAATGGGCATCTGTCAGTAATACTAGCAGTCGGTCAAAGTTAAATTTGAGCTAGACGCTGAGGGAAGGTAGAGTTGAATTCCTCTGAGAGTAGGGAGTGAGCACCACCAGTGTGGGAAGATACGAAGGGCACATGGTGGGGCTTGAGAGAGGCAAGGCAGAGAACCAAAGGGAAAAGTCTGGACACATCGGAGGGTTCCCTTTGAGAAGTTGCCAAATCAATAGGGTAAAAATTCTCTTGGCGTTTGGAAGATGACATTTGAATGTCAAGAAAGAGTGTGGACAAAAATATGTCTATGTTTAAATCATTAGCACAAAAGAGATACAGGCAGTGCAGATCTTTAGGTTTGAAATTAAAAAAAATAAAACTTGATGTGAAATGTATCTAAGTATGTCTAAATATATTGTGTGTAATGGTGTTTTGAGTAGGAGGGATGTGCAACGGATGCAAGGAAAAAGAAAGAGAGGAGAGGAGAGGAGAGAAATAGAGAAAAAATCTAATTCAAACCTTACATTTCACAAAGAGAAGGAAGAGTAATGGAGAGGACATTTATAAAAAAGAAACACAAGATATATTTTAATTATTTCTCTTATTTTATAGCTTCATTAATTGTAAGTATAAATTAAAGTATTAATTTTGCATTGATCAGGAAAATGAAGGAGGTTAACTAACTTACTAAATTCATGAACTTGATAAGTGGAATAGCTAATTTTTCCAAGGTCCAATATTGATTAAAATGCTTAATTAGATCTTATTGTTGGAAATTTTGAAGGGCATGCACTTACCATTTCATAACCTTGTCCTGGACCAAAGACTCAGAAATAAGATTGTAGAATTATTTGGTGTGTTTTCTAATTCTTTTTACCACAAATATTCCTCAGTGTAAACTGTGGTAATAATAAAGGCTAAATATTGTAAGATTCCTTGATCCATTAGTAAAATAATTAAGCATAAATTAAAAACAAACAATTATGCATGTTTCAATAAAAATATTCCCACAATATATCAAATTGCAAATGTCTATTTTATCCACAGGTAAACAAAATTTCCAATTTTTTTCTTGTTTAACTTATCTTGCAGCTTATTTTACTAAAAGCATATGTGGGTTATTATTCACTGTGATGTTTAATTAATTTCAGAGTCTTCTCTACTGATATTTCTTTATGGTGTCACTTGAAGGACACCATGAGATTTTGATTTTAATTAAGTCATGATTCCATTGCAGTCCTAAATTTGGATATTCCCATTCAATTAATCTTGATTTGGTTCCCTAGATGAAATACATGTATTATTAAAAAAAGTTTCAAGTCTTCACAGGATTTCCTATGGGAATACTTTATATAGAAATCATGTATATGATTCATTTCTTCTTCACTATGTTGAATATTTTTTCTTTTCTTGAAATGCTTATAATATACTTTTGCTGAATGAAATAAACAAACAATTTATTCTGGCTTATGAAATGAAACCTTTGTTCCTAAACAAAGGCTACAGATTTAATTAAATAAATTTAACATTTTAAAAAGTTGCAGAAAAAAAAAGCTTGCATATATAAGTATCGGTGAAGTGTTGTTAGATATTATTTATGGTGACATAGATGGTACTTTGAAACACTGAAATAATCTTATAAAAAATACACTGCATTCTCCCTATGGTGATGTAATATTAACAGTCATTTGGACAATAACATATATATATGTATATATATATATATAGAGAGAGAGAGAGAGAGACTAATTAAAAAATAATACTTCTTCCTGGACTTAGTTATTTTTAGTTTTTTTTTGTTAAGTAGGGAGTTGGTTAGTTAAATATTTGTCATCATTCTCCTCAGGAATAAGAAAATAATCAATGGGGCCATTCCTCAGGGAATGGCAATGTAATTCATTGAAACTAAATTTATATGAATATATTTATGTAACCAACTTCACCGAATTTACCAGTTGGCAGCTTCCATTGGGACAGGAAGCATACACTTACTGTTCACCACTACATCTCTACAGGGTAATGCTGAGCTTCGTGTGGAATAGATATAAATAAACATTTGCTTACAATTTGTATAAAACATTCTCAGAAGTGAATATATTGGCTTCTGGCAAATTCTGGCAGGGAGTTAACATTCCTGCCATAAATAATTATAGCTCTAGGTCTAATACATGAAACTACTCCTTTCAGTCACTGGATAAAGGACGTGTAGGGCTAGGAAACCCCCCAAAAAGGAACTTCATGAAAAAAACTTTACATTTGCCTGTCTCTGTGCCTGGAAATACTCTCCAAACTTTAGTGCCGGGATCTGGTACACACCAGAGCAGAGCAAAAGTGGCAGAGATCAGCATTTATGGGTACTGTGATGCCTGGAAGTGGGTCACGTGGCACTGGAATAAAGGGCATTGGAAGAAAGAGTTCTGTGTAGGGTAGGTGTTGGTTTCTGCTATTCCTTGGCTAAAGGATGGGCTGAGTATTTGCAAGTCACGGGAAAGCATGACTTCCATAGGCTAGGGGTCATGAGGACATCCTAGATGTGGAGCTTTGCTGGAAGACAGTACAATTTCAGCCCAACCAATGGCAGACACCTGTTAATATACCCAGCATCCAGCTAGTGTATCAAAACTCCAAGTATTGAGGGATAAAGATCACCCTCTAGAGAAGGACTCCTCTAGAGCTGTCCTAACAGAGTTCAATCAATACAAGGCTGGGTACAAAGTACAGGGAAGACAGAGTTTGGAAAAACAGGAAGACTTTATAGTAATTTCAGTGTCCAGTGTCTATTGGAGCCAAGGCAAACACACAACAAAAACAACAACAACAAACACAGAGTTCATGATTTTTTCTCTACTCTCCTAGGTTTTCCAAATGGGGCCCTAAAAATTATGCTTATAAAATGTTAACAAGAACAAAAGCAAAAAGAAGTGTGTTAACAGCTCAATGATCAGTAATTCAAAGGGATGGTTAGAACATGGGCTTGGTACACTTATTTTGAAAAGGAAGAATTATAGAGAAGTAACAAGTGAAAGAAAAAGTTTAGGTTTTTAGGGGCAGTAAACTGTAGGAAAATAATTATCTAAGGGAAAATAATTGGGGAGTAATGTTTGATTGTATTGGCCCACTTTCAGGTCTCACTTGATCTTTTTCAAGGCTATAAAACTTCGCCAGGGAAGGGATTAGAACAGTCCTCATTTCTCAGAAGTTTTGGCTTTTAGTCAGAGAAGAGAAACTCTAAAAAGACTTGTTTAAATCTATTGAATCTTAAATACCTTCAGCTCTAAATAATCTTTATGGAAAAGTGGTATATCTTGGGGTGGTATATTTTAATTCCGTATGCTAAATTTCTAATATACACAGATATAGAATTAGGAATGCACTCAAGCATTGAAACCCCCAAACAAATCAAACAAACAAGAAAATCAAACCTACTGTGTTCTCTGACCACATTGTAAAGTAGAAATAACTATCAAAAAGGCATATGGGAGGCCAGGCATGGTGGCTCACACCTGTAATCCTAGCACTCAGGGAGGTCAGAGTGAGAGCATTGATTGAGCTCAGGAGTTCAAGGCCAGCCTGAGCAACAGCGAGACCTGTCTCTACTTAAAAAATAGAAAAAAAAAAAAAAAAAAGCTAAGCAGTGGGGTGGGAGACTATAGTCCCAGCTACTTAGGAGGCTAAGGCAAGATCTTGTGAGCCCAAAAGTTTGAGATTGCTGTGAGCTATGACACTGTGGCACTCTGCCCAGGTAATACAGCATGTCCAGATGATTTTATCCTATGATAAACAAGTTTGCTTCAACAGATTTTTTAATATTTGTCAATTTAGGGTATAAAATAAATTTTTTATAACTTTAAAATTGATTTTCATGATTATTTTTGAATTTAAACAACTCATATATTTATTTGCCATTTGTTTTATTTATGCTGAGAATTTTCTTATTTATTTATCTTTTTATTGTTGTAGATTCATTGATGAGGGTACAAAGAACCAGCTTACACTGATTGCATTTGTTAGGTAACGTCCCTCTTACAATTGTGTCCCTCATCCCAAAACGTGTGTCACACACCGTGGCCTCACACTTCCCTCCCTCCTTCCTTCTCTCTGCTCTCCCCATCCCCCACCCCCTCCATGTATTAGGTCATTAATTATCCTCATATCAGACTTGAGTACATAGGATTCTTGCTTCTCCATTCTTGTGATGCTTTACTAAGAATAATGTCTTCCACTTCCATCCAGGTTAATACAAAAGATGGAAAGTCTGCTGAGAATTTTCTATTCATTCTTTGGCTGAATTTTGTAGGCATTATGATAGTCTGAAAAATAACTATTTGTCAATACATTTTATTTCAGTCCAGTTTTAGCTTTTATTTATGTTTCTTTGTGGTATATATATGTGTATATATATATATATATATTTTTTTTTTTTTTTTGAGATAGCATCTCACTGTGTCACCCTTGGTAAAGTGCCGTGGTGTCATAGCTCACGAAAACATCAAACTCTTGGGCTCAAGCAATCATCTTGCCTCATCCTCCCAAGTAGCTGGGACTACAGGCATCCATCACAATGCCCATTTAGTTTTAGAGACAGGGTCTCACTCTTGCTCAGTCTGGTCTCTAACTCCTGAGTTCAAGTATTATCTTTCTATGGTAGTTTTTGACAAACAAGTACCGTCATATATTTGTGAGTATCAGCATCCACTCTTTTAGTTTGAGTTTTCTGTATCTCGTTTAAAAAGCCCTCTCTGCCCAGATGCCATGAAGTAAATTATGATAACCAAATATTACAATTCTAAAGTTTTGCTTTACACAAGAAACTCTCTTTAACATTTTGAATGGTTCATCCCTTTTCTACTGACTTGTGATGTCCTTTTATCACATACTATATTAGTTTTCCATTGTTGCTGTAACAAATTACCATACATTTTGTGGTTTAAAACCAATTTATCATCTTACAGATCTGGAGTTCAGGAGTCCAAAATGGGTTCCGGTGTACTCAAATCAGTAAGTCTCCAGAGTTGCATTCTTCCTGGAGGCTCTCAAATAGCATTTGTTCCCTGGCCTCTTCCAGATTTCAGGGGCCACCAACATTCTTGGCTCGTGCTCCCTTACAGTCAGTAATTGCATCATTCTGATCCCAACTTCTATCTTCACATCGCCTTTTCTGATTTGTTTCTGCCTCTCCCTTTCACTTATGAAGACCCTTATAATTACACTGGGCTCACCCAGATAAGCCAGGATAAACTCACTCTTTGGAAATCTTTAATTTAATCACATCTGCAAAGTCCCTTTGGACATATATACTAACATATACACAGACTGCAGGGTTTAGGACAGGGACATATTTAGGGATCTAGTTTTCTGTTGCCTACATGTATTAATTTTTTAAAAAAATAGGTATGTTTCAAGGTTCACTTTTTTCTTCTAAGGCATTGTTTTTCTATCTATGCCCAAACAGTACTGGTCTTAAACACTATTTATGCATAAGGTCCTACTTCTTACAGCAGGTTCATACATCTTGCCCTTTCTCTACTATTTTTACCTAATGCAAATACTTATTGGCAATCGTTTTTATCTCATATATAAATTTCAGGTTTGATTTCTATAACTCTGGAAAAATATTTGTACATTAACTGGAATTGCCTTCCTGTTAAAGATTAATTTGAGAAAATTTTTAATCTTTAATCTTTTGACCTTTTCAACATATGAAACTTATCCAACTTTCCACTTAGTTGAATATTTTAACTCGTTTAATACAGTTGCTTAACTTTATTCATAGAGATTATTTCCTTCTCTTAATAGATTATGCTTAAGTTTCCTATTATTTATGGTTGTTTTTGCTACTATAATTATTTTAGGACAACTTTTATATTTTTGCTATGGTGCACATAGTAACTGTGTGTTCATTCAGTTTTGCATAATGAGGGTTTTGTTATGTATTTATCAAGTATTTTGGACAAATATATTTTAGGATTTGTTCTTGGTGCTGCCAAACACAGTAAACAAAAAGAAATTTAAAAACTCTACCTTCATTAAATTTAGACTCCATGAGATAAAGACAACAAGGAAAACCAGTGTCTTACAGATATGGTAAGTTAGATAGTGTGTTAAGAGGAAAATAAAGCTTAAAAAAAGAAAAAGGGAGTTAGGTATTGGGTTAGAAGAATTTTGATTAGGTAGCAATAAAACTTCACTAAGAAGGTGAGAGCTGATAACATTGAAAGAGGACCTATAGAAGAGTTTTCCAAGCATAAAGTACAGCAATTTTGGTCGTCCTCACTTGGGAGGATATCTTAATATTTTCAAGAAATAGTGAGGAGGCCTATGGGGCTTGTAGGATGCAAACAACAGAAGGAACAGAAAATGAGACCAAGAAGGCAATGGGTATGAGCATATGTGTTAGACATTTTAGGCCAATGCATGAATCCATAGATTTTGGTTTTTACTGTTTGTGAACAAGAAAACTAATAGGAAGTTCTGAGCAAAGGAGCAAGAGGACTAAAGTTTTCATATTTCCTTTGCCTGCTCTGGTGAGAACACTTTATAGTACGTACCATGGAAGCGGTCATGTAACTTAGGAGCTCATTACATAATTGGGGTGGGAGAAAGTAGTTGCTTAGAACGGATTTCAGTAGTGATGGTTATTAAAAAGTGATCAGTTGCAGTATATATTTTATAATCACTTTCATTTTGTTTCATTATCTTCTATTGCTGAGAATTATGGGAATAATTTTCTTATTCATTACTCTTACTGATTCTGGCTTATGATGGCTTGTAAGTTTTTACTGTAAACTCATTTTTGGCAGATAATTCTTTCCTCTGAGAGAACAAAATGTGTCTCACGTGTCTTAGGTTATGGCTATGCATTTCACAGTTGTTACTATTAGTGCTTTTTCTGTTTTTTGAACCAAGTGTCTTAGAAGTCTCACTCACTATCTGGATGAATTTTACATTAGATTGTTCTCTGATGGTGTCCTCCATGAAGATTTATAATTTAAACTCTGCCGTTTTGCACAATTGTTATTTATTTATATTTGCTTTATTTTTTGAAGCAGACTTCTATTTGTCTGTGTAGAATTTAGACAGAGATAAACTTTGGGTCACCTCCCTGAACAGATGTTAAACTTTGACTTGTCATCCTTTTCTTGAGGGTGCAAGTTTTCAAAAGTTCTACCTCTATTGCAAGATGCGGACTTTCACTCTATCCATCGCAGTTAAAAAGCCTGATCTCTTTCCTTAGAGCTTAGATTTAGATTCAGACTTTCCTCTGACCTCTGCCAGTGACCATTGTTATCCCATAAGCTCACCAATGTGTCCTTTGGTTGTCTCTACTTTATGACAGTGGGGATTTTTTTTCTCTCCTTCCTCTTTCTTTTCCATCCTTCCTCTCTTCTTTCCTTCCTTACCTCCTTCTTACTCTCTTTTTCTGTTTATTTGTAAATCATTTACATAGCTTAGAAATATTATTTTTTCTTTTTCCTTAGCAAATTTTGTTTTGATGATTGTCCAGACTTAAAAAAATAATGGATATAGCCGGGCATTGTGGCGAGTGCCTGTAGTCCCAGCTGCTCGGGAGGCTGAGGCAGGAGAATCGCTTAAGCCCTGGAGTTGGAGGTTGCTGTGAGCTGTGTGAGGCCACAACACTCTACCAAGGGCCATAAAGTGAGACTCTGTCTCTACAAAAAAATAAAAAAATGGATAATATATTCATAATGCCTATTAGACTTAAGGATGTCATAGTTATAGCCATTATATTATGAATAGTATGAAAATCAAAGAAACATTTTTAGTATTTCAAATCTTTTTTTTTTTTTTTAATTAAATCATATAGCTGGGTGTTGTGGCAGGCACCTATAGTCCCAACTACTCGGGAGGCTGAGGCAAGAGACTCCCAAGAGTCTGAGGTTGCTGTGAGCTATGATGCCATAGCCCTCGATCGGGTGACAAAGTGAAACTGTCTCAAAAAAAAGAAAGAAAGAAAAAGAAAATAACAGGTTTGAGAAATATTATTTTTAACAGATTTTCTAATATTAGTAAGGAATGTTTTTAAAAGATTCTAAGATCAAAGTGACATCAGAAATTAATTTTATTTTTATACATCTATCTTCTGAGTGTAGCATAAAGTATGTATAATGAACATATTCTTTCTGATAGTCTATGTCTGTCATCAAAAAAACACACACATATAAAAGAATTAATCCAGAAATACAGTATACCTCCATGAGGAATTTATGGTTCCATCAATATTACTGACTTCAGAAAACTACTAACAGCACCATGACACCAACCAAAGATCCTTGCCAAACAAAGACCCTTGTAGCAAGGCGACCTGCTACTTACATTTCACAGGTATACATTATAGATGTCATATTCATATTTTGATGTAATAAAATGAATAAACAAGTATATGTATAAGCATGATATTGGGTACGTGTATTTTAAAAGAGGAATGTTAATGTAGAAAGAAATTGCATGCTACAGAAGATTAGAGGGAGGTATTTTTTCATATTTTAAAGATTATTCAGCTGATGCTTTCTTTATCGTGTTTGCCTAAAGCAAAGTCAGATGTAAAAGCTGAAAAATATTGTGAACAACAAAACACTATCAGCAGAATCAAGTTTTGGAGAAAGACAGATAAAAAAAAATGAAATAAATTCATTTGCCCACGATGAAACAAGTTAAATAATGATCAAAACTAAAACTCACCAAACAGAATGATGACTCTATGAAGGCCATGGTATTATTTCAATCTCCATCCTACCAGTGAAAAGAGTATCGCTGTTACATTAGATAGTCAATAAATATTTGATAATGAATGGATTAATGTATTATTTAAAAGGAATTGAAGTCTGTGTTAATCATGTCTCAACAGTGATACACTAAATATATTTTGTTATTTTGAATATCCAGAATTTATATTCAAAAAGTAAAACAACAGCAACGACAACAAAATAACATAATATAATGTTCATAATTATCAGCTCCAGAGTTCCTACAGAGGTTTGATTCACATAATAGCATTTTTAATTAGAATTTTGAAATACAAATAAAAAATCACTTCTGGCTCAGCTTCTGTAGCTCAGCGTCTAGGGCACAAGCCACATACACCGGAGCTGGTGGGTTCAAATCCAGCCTGGGTCTGCCAAACAACGACAATTGCAACAAAAAAATAGCAGGGCATTGTGGTGGGCGCGTGTAGTCCCAGCTCCTTGGGAGGCTGAGGCAATAGAATCGCTTAAGCCCAAGACTCTGAGGTTGCTGTGAGCTATAATGCTATGGCACACTACCAAGGATGACAACGTGAGACTTTGTCTCAAAAAAAAAAAAAAAAAGAAAAGAAAAAAGAAATCACTTCCTTTGAAAATAATTATAGAAATAGTATTAAAATTATTATTTTTTATTGAAGTGTTTAAGTTAAAACATTGCTAGACTATAAATAGTAGATAGAAATATTTTAAAATTTTCACCTATATTTTACCTTCCTGGCTTTTTCATGAGAAAAAACCTTTGTGATTATCATAGCACATAAATTAAAAATCATACTTCAAAGTATGGAATGGGTGAAGAATTTTCAGTTCTATTTTTTGTATGGTGATTAAATCAGAACGATGCCTTGCATATTTTAGAGCATAAACCCTCTTAAACACAGAAGGAGGTATTCTGGGGAACACTTAACCACAGGTTTTCTAGAAATATAAGTCCTCCCTTGCAGGATTTATCTATTCCCATACTGGAAATATTTCCACAGTGTTTCCATTGAGGCTGGCAGTGTGTCATCCACAAACAGGGAGTTGGGAAGAACTGTATTCAACAGGCTCTTGATAGCCTGTGTGAGCCATCACTGTCACAGTGACATAGCCTCTGGACAGGTAGTCAGGAACACAGGCAGGGAGCATGAGAAAAGCCACATGGGCATGGAAATGTGACTTTCTACTTATTAAATTTGAGCTAAATGCCATTTTTAAACAACAAGAGAAGGTTCTTTTTCTACCATTAAAGCACAAGATCTCTATTTAGAAGAATACCTATCAACTCCTGGAATGTGGGATCCAGGCCTTACAAATTGTTCTACTCTCTAGAAGGAGATGTGAAAGAGAAAATTCAGAATTCCCAAAAGCATCATAAATAGAAATAATAGAAACAATAATTCTCTTGACTCTTAAATGACAATACACGTACACAAAATTTTTCAAAACAGAATAAGCAAGTAAATATATAAGATATGTTTGTATATTTACTATAAATGTACACTTTTACTAGAAAGATATAATATTTATCATATGTATATTATATATTATAAATATATAATATATACTTTGTAAATATACATATTTACTATAAATATATGTATTTGCTAAGCACATATATAAAATATACTCAACATAAGATAAACAAGTAAACAGCAATAAGAATATACCTCTAATTGTGATTGATAATAAAAAAAGAAAAAAATGAACTTATCTAATAGGAATTTTTAATAATGACAAATTTCCTTCACTTCAAATGAAATAAAATCAATTGGCCATTGAAAAAGAAAAGAATAATATTCAGTATCAAAAATATCATTCCTATGAAATCAGGAAGCTGATTGATGTCAGGAAGCTCTATAAGTTAACTACAATGTATTAACAAAATGAAAATCCAGTATTAAAGATATTAAGAAATACAACTGGGGCAGTGCCTATGGTTCAAAGGAATAGGTCACTGGCCCCATATACTGGAGGTGGTGGATTTAAACCCAGCCCTGGCCAAAAACTCGAAAAAAAGAAAGAAAGAAATACAACTGAAATTTCAAACAGTCGAATTATTAATGTGGAGCGTACATTTCCAAAGACCTATTAGAATGCAAAAGAAAAATACAGAAAAAAAATCATAAAAGTGGTGAAAGCTTTAAAGATCAACATCTAAAGAATGTATGTTCTTGAATGATTTTTTAAAAGGAAGAGAATATATTAAATATATATTAAAATATCAAATGTAAACCAAGAAGTGGCCTCCACTTCTTTTCTCTTCTTGCAAGCTCTTGACCGGGCAGAGAATTTGGCAGGAATCTGAACTACTCTCCTGTTTAATGGGGTTGACAAGGCAGGGCCCTAACTGACATGGAAACTGGTATAGTAGGGGCCATTTGGGTCGGGACTAAGGAAAAAGCAATTGTGGTTGGAATACTGATCACATACCCAGTGACTGAGCAGATAAATAAACAGTTTGAATAAACCAGGGGCCATAGCTTTCAGAGTTGAAAGGAACTATAATGATAGAAAGATGAAAGATTTGAACAAATGCTGTATGTCACACAATTTTGGAGGCACTGATAGTAAACCATATACATATATATTCACAAACATGCACATACATGTGCCTACACTCACATACAAACATAAACATACATAGGGAGGGAAGGAAAAGGTCAATGTGATAAAATGGTGAAAGATTGATAGGAAATCTCCCACTCTGTAGAAGTTATTTAATTGAACACTGCTATTTTTCTCTTCAATTAAAATGCTTCAAAATAAAAAATGTACAATAATTTATTTGGAGGAGAGATTCCTGAAATGAAAAGATGTGCAATTCTAAGAGATTAGTTGAAGATAAGGTGTTCTTCCCTTTTGTGTGTTAAACACTGCATAGCCATAATTTTGTTTAATATGATAAATATTTATTAAGATTTCTCTTAAAACAGAGGTAATCAAAGAAAAAATGTTCAATTCCACTACCTAGTGAAATTTAAAAGGAAGCTATTAACATTGTGATTCTCTTCTTTTTTATGTTTTCCAGTGCATAATAACACAGAGTTTAAAGGAAAGTCTTGGTGATCATGGAGAACTCAACTGAAATTTGGGTTTTGCCACTAGATATAAGTATATACTTGCATGAATTCATTCGTTCATAAGACTGAATGCTCAACTTCTGGAAAAAATCATAATTAAAAGAATTCTTTATTCTGAGCAAAATCCATCCCCTTTTTGTCTTCAGTCATTATTTTTGATATACTTTTTTGAAAGAACAGATGGCTTCACTGTCCTTCCTGTAGAATAGCAATTCAGATATTTGAATGCTGCTATTATACATCATTTAAATGTAATAAACCAGGGGCCATTTTTCAAAAATATTCCTAATCAAATCAGTCATTTCTTTTATGTCTTGTCTTTCAGACACTTCAACATTCTTTGAATTTTTTTAAGCCACATTGTGTCCCTTAAAAATCACAAGAGTAAAATATGATATAACAGATAGTGTCTGATCAGAAAGTATAGTCAGAGAGTCCCTTGCTTTGGTAAGATTACTAAAATTCTATTTATTTAACTTAAGAAAATGTCCAATATTTCACCATTCCCGTATTAATGATTTATAAGTAATATTAGGTAAGGAAGTTTACCAATGGCTGGATGCAAGAAAGCAAGTTACTAACTGATTTTGCAAGAGAGAAGCATGGGTCTTTGAATGGGAACCCAGGGCCAGGAAGGTGAATGAACATTATGGAATTATCAGGGGAATGATCACAAGATGCCAATAATTGCTCACCAGCTTCCTGGACCTTATGAATCCTAATAGGAATTTTAAAGTGCACTGGGGATGATTGCACTTTCTCTAAACAATCAAAGCAATATTCCAGTTTTCAAAGTGCAAAGGAAAGGTAGATCTCATATGTACAGCCTAATTCACCTTGCTTCTTGAGGTCGTCTGTGTAATCAACTCCTCTGGACTTCAAATATTCTTTCTCTGCTCTGCAAACATCTCTCTCCTGCTCGTCAAACTCAATTGGCACTGTGCAAATACATCCCACTCCATTCAATTCAAGAATTTTGTCAGAGCCATTCTCCAAATCTGGAGCTCAGAACTGAACAAAAGATTTTAAAGAATTTTACTAGGACAGAATTGAGTGGAGTGGAACTATTATTTTTCATACTCAAGAAAATCTCCTTCTTTTAATTTAGTCCTATATTTTGTTCTGCTTTTATGTAAGTGTGTGATTACATTGAAATATTCCACTTATTTTTCAGCAAGATACTTTTTATTGCTGGCCCTCAACTAGGTGCCTATTGCTTTTCTGTAACATGTTTAGAATCCCTTTCCTTTCCCTTCTTTTCTACCATATACAAAACTCAATGTGAAAGAGTGATGGGAAGTACATCATGGTTGAGAGAAAATCAGTACAAGGGTGAGGAGGAAGCATATCCAAGTGTGCCAATTCACTAATTTAAACAGGAATTCATTAACCAATTATTGTGTAACTGGAGCTTTGTTGGGCATTGCAGAGATAATCATACACGACACATTTGGGTTACGACCATTTGAGGGCTTATAGCCTAGTGATTCGGAACAGTGAGTGGTTCCGTGAGATAATAGCAATGCTTTCATGAAGTCTGGTAATTTTATAACTTCTAAATGAGATTGGAAAAGACATACAAAATAAACTGAATATTTTATTATTGTAAAAACAATGTGGATAGAATATATGCACATAGAAATAATAAGACTTGGTAACAGTCTTAATATTAATTCATACTAAAGAGGTACAGTAAGAGAGAAAATCCAAACTCTATCAGTTATGTTTTATTTTCCTCTGGTGAGTACATAGGTGTCATGAACTCTGACAGGTGTATCCTGTTTGAGATATTGTATAATACCATGATAGACCAAGCTTGCTTTAATATCGATAATATTCAATTTTAATATAAGGCTATTTTGAAGGGAAAATAAGTTAAGTATTTCATAAAATGCTGTTTACTAATAGTAAAGCTCAAGCCCATTTCAACCAAAAAAGAGAGAGGGAAAAACAATGTGCCACACATAAATAGTTGCATGTCAGTTTGTGTTGTTACATTTTTGAGACAAAATGTATAAAACTTCAAATTTATTATTGTTAAAATAATACATTTTTGAGTGTACACTTCAAAGGCATTAAGTGAATGACATTATCGTGTAACCATCACTACCCTCCATCTCTGGATCTTTTTTACCTGTACCCATTAAACAACTCCCCATCCCTTCTTCCCCTAACCCCTTAGGAACCCCTAGTCTATGCTCTATATATTCATTTGGGTGGGTAAATGATGCAATTTGGAACACCCTTATGTAAGAAGTGTGCTGAATAAATTATGGGCAGGAATTATTTTTTTCTGAAAAAAATAGAAATGGGGAGAAAAAAATACCTTTTCTTTCTTGTAGGCATAAAATTCTTAATCTTAGAACAAATAAAAATTAAAACTAAAACCAAAAAACAGAAATATGCTGAAGCTGGCAGAATATTTAGGTATTTAATGATAATAATAATAATAAACCAATTTGAAATGTGTTGGAAAATGAAATTAAATATCTTTTATTACTTAAGGTATTGTATCAATTATCTACTGATGGGCAATAAATTACCCTGAAATTTAGTGTCTTAAAATAACAATTCAATGTTGCTCAAGATTCTATAGGTTGGCTCTGTGGCTTTGTTGATCTGGCCCAGGATTGGTGGATCTTAGCTAAACTCAGTTATGTACCCACAGTCACCCATTGGTCAATTGTGGCTCTGATCTTGTCTGAGCTCCCTCAATTTGGGGGTCCTTGCCTTGGATAAATGATATAAATCAACTAAGTTCCACAGCAGGCTAGCTTAGGCTTGTTCTCATGGCCATAGCAGGAGTCTGGCAAAAGCCATTTGCATTCTCTTCTCTGGCCAAAGATAGTCACAGAACCATGTTCAAGTGGAAGGAAAATAGACGCCACCACTTGATGTAAAGAGTTGGAATGTCATATCACCAAAAGCGGAAATGGAAAGGGGTGTGAGGGTGGAATATTGGGAACACTTTGCATTAGACCTATCAGCATTTTTGTCTCCTATCCCTTGCCACAGAATAGATCCTCACACTGACAATTTTGTATTTCTTCCTATTTCTGAAATACTCTTTTCTTGGCTCTTCCCATAGCTGTTTCATTACATTTTTTTTTTTTTTATTGTTGGGCATTCATTGAGGGTACAATAAGGCAGGTTACACTGAGTGCATTAGAAAGACTTTATCATTCTGAAGTAGTTCTACCTTCCTCATCTCTAGTTATTCTGTTTTCCCATCAGAATAGAAGCAACTCCTCTGGAGATTGCACAGAGGCACTAAAGGCTGAATACAAAAACAAAAACACATTTTGTCTTAAAATTAGTTTAAATATAGAATATAAGCTTAGTGAAGTTGTCAACTTTCTTTGGCTCATGCCTACCGTTTATATAGTTCCAATTATATGAAAAGTACTCAAAGCATTTTAATTGGCTGAATGAGTAAAATATAGTAGTTTTCTTTCCTTTTTTTCCCTTTTTCCTTTATTAAATCATAACCGTGTGCATCAATGCATTTATGGGGTACAGTGTGCTGATTTGATATACAATGTGGAGTGCTCACATCTAACTGATTAACATAGCCATCACTTTGCTGACTTATTTGTTGTGGTAAGTAAGCGAGGTGATGGCTATGTTAATCAGTTAGATGTGAGCACTCATAATCTATTCTTAATAGTTTTGAAATGCATCATTGTATTATACACATTAGGTGAGGTCCTCCCAAATATCCTCCCTCCTCCTAGCCTCTGCCCTCCCCTCCCCTCTCCCTCCTCTTCCCTCCTTTTTGGACTCAGGTAAACACAAAAGATGGCAACTTCACACCCTTTAGGTTTACCTGGATGGAGCTGGAACCTATTCCTCTTAGTAAAGTATTGCAAGAATGATAAAAAAAAGTACTCAATGCTACTATGACATCAGTACATAACCACCTACACATTCATATGAATGGTAGTTTTTATTTTCACCTTACTGAATTTGTTTCTGCTACTTAGCATCTGATATCCCTATGTAATCTCTAAAGAAGTCGTGTGCCTTTTATAACTTTACAAACTACAATAACATTGCAAAGGCACATAGATACTATAGCCTAGCCATTGTTCAGAGCTTGTTCCTGTACTCGTCCCTCCTTTTGTTGGCTTTGTCTTCTTCATTATATCTTATTTCCCACTCTGCTGCCTTCCAATCACCGATTTCCATTCCCACTGGCTCAGACCGGGACCTCTTCTTTCCCAAACTCCCACAACTTCCCAATATAAACACCTTCAATTACAATCACTCCTCTCCTCTTCAACAGAGGCCCCTAACAATAAACAACTTTCTCAATAGGCAGCTGAAGAGTGATTCTCACATGAACTTTGTGTAACAAAAAACTGGGCCATAATGTGGTTTTTTCCTCTGTGAATTCCCGCTAGTCTTCCCACTGTAGAGAAGTGGACTATTTGATACCGTACCATAAGGAGAACTTCACCAGGCAAGGTCTAGCACAGGGATATTCTGCAATATGAAACGTATCCCTTCATATATTAAGAAACCACTTTAATAACACAATGAAATGCTGTGATGGTATCAACAAAAATAAATAAGCAAACAATAATAGAACACTTAAAATACACAAGATAAACCCCATACCAGTTTAGATTTTGTGAAATAAGGTTTTCACTGTTTGGACACAAAAACTACTTGGGCTCTCCTTTAGATTTCTCTATGAAGCTTGTTGTTTGTGCAGCATATTTTTAATTTAGCTGCTTAGGTGAACTTCACAAACCATTGGGAACCCTCGACTGTGCTTCCTTCCTCATTATGAAAAGTCATGAATGTACAGTTGTGTTCATGAGAGAGAGAGAAAAACAGAGGGGAAGACAAGAGTTCAAAGAGTGATATGGGAAAGCAAAAGAAAGGAAGAAAAGTTTTAACGACGTCTACTGACAAAGAAAATTTAAATAATTGAAAAAACTAGTATGTAGGCGGCGCCCGAACTCAGTGGGTAGGGTGCTAGCCACATACACCAAGGCTGATGGGTTTGAACCTGGCCCGGGCCAGCTAAACAATAATGACAACTGCAACAAAGAAATAGCAGGGCGTTGTGGCAAGTGCCTGTAGTCCCAGGTGCTTGGGAGGCTGAGGCAAGAGAATCGCTTAAGCCCAAGAGGCTGAGGTTGCTGTGAGTTGTGACACCACGGCATTTGACCCAGGGTGACAGCTTGAGATTCTGTCAAAAAAACAAAGGTAGTATGTACTATAAAACTCTATATGCAATTGTGGAAAATTAAAAGGTCCATTTTAAAGTAGCAGTTCTCCCTTCCTTCTTGTTCTCCCTCTCTCTGTCTGTCACTCACACCGAAACACAGCAGACATGTGCACATACACACACACAGAACAACAAACATTTTAGTCTACAAAACAGTCGACTAGACTCCCCAGAGCAGAAACGGGTCATTCTGAAATTTTACAGGGGATTTCTTCAAAGGTCCTAATTATGTAACTCAGTGGGAGCTCCAGGGTAGAGATGTACTGGCAGTATACTTCTCCAAAACCACAGTGGAATTTTGAAAAAATAATTTGATTATGGGCGGCGCCTGTGGCTCAGTCGGTAGGGCGCCGGCCCCATATACCGAAGGTGGCGGGTTCAAACCCGGCCCCGGCCAAATGCAACCAAAAAAATAGCCGGGCATTGTGGCGGGCGCCTGTAGTCCCAGCTACTCAGGAGGCTGAGGCAAGAGAATCGCTTGAGCCCAGGAGTTGGAGGTTGCTGTGAGCTGTGTGAGGCCACGGCACTCTACCGAGGGCCATAAAGTGAGACTCTGTCTCTATAAAAAAATAAATAAATAATTTGATTATATAGTCACTTAATGTGCCTGTAGTCCGTTTCATGATCCATTTCCATATGCACATCTATCTCTCTGTTAAATTATAAGTTCTGTAAATTATCAGGCTTTTATGTAAGAGGTCCGCTCGTAGTCTCCTCTTTGGGCCTTTTCACTGAATTACTGGGTGTTGCTTAGTTAGCTGCTTGGTTAAACACTTTTATCGTTTAATGCTGAAGTCTTAGAATTTCTGAATTTTCTCCCTTCCATCTGAATTCTGCTGAACCAGTGAATGCTTTTCTGAGCTCATCTTTTTCTTGTGGGATTTTTTGTATTCATAGTAAATACAGTTAATGGTAATTAGGAGAGGACGGAGTAACTTGTAGTCATGTGTCCAGAAGTCTATTTGCATCTATTCGCTTAATCAATTGCCTCTTAAGCATTTGCAAGTGATAGTTTTACTAAATGCTTTGTCAGTGCCGGCCATTCAGCCTCTAATAATAAACTCCTTCCTCTCTGGAGTCTGATACCCACAACAGACCATGTTGTTTAATAAACACTTTCTGTTTCTAGGTAACAATGACTGTATTAGTCAGCTTTTGCTGGGCTAAGCTGTGATATCAAAGAAGCTGAAAGTTTCATTATCTCAATGGTGAAAAAACAATAAGGTTTATTTCATTTTCTCTTTACATGATGGTTACAAGTGGGCTGCGGCTCTATCCCACGCCCTCAGTAATCCAGAGACCAGAGGGAAGAAGCAGCACCTGTGGAATTCGGAATTCATAGGAGAGAGTAAAACCAGCTGTAGCAGAACCATTAAATGGCTCTTCCATCTTTTACTCTGAATGTGTATAAAATTTAACTCATGTTCCATCAGCAAGTGGGCTAAATTGTGCTTTCCTCCTCCCCGCTGCCCTGGCAAAAAAGTTCATATATAGAAGGGTTAACACCTTGGGCCGCGCCTCAAAGGAGTAGGGCTCTGGCCCCATATGCTGGAGGTGGCAGGTTCAAACCCAGCCCTGGCCAAAAAAAAGAAGGGTTAACACCTCATGTGATTGTATTTGGAGATAAGATCATTAAGGAGGTAATTAGGCTAAATGGGGCCATAAAGGTGTGGCCCTAATCCAGTAAAACTGTTATCCTTGTAAAAAAAAGATAGGGATTGAAGAGAAACTTCTCTAAAGAAGACAGGCATGCGGCCTTCAGACATATGAAAAAATGCTCATCATCTTTAATCAGCAGAGAAATGCAAATCAAAACTACTTTGAGATACCATCTAACTCCAGTGAGACTAGCCTATATCACAAAATCCCAAGACCAGAGATGTTGGCGCGGATGTGGAGAAAAGGGAACACTTTTGCACTGCTGGTGGGAATGCAAATTAATACATTCCTTTTGGAAAGAGATATGGAGAACACTTAGAGATCTAAAAATAGATCTGCCATTCAATCCTGTAATCCCTCTACTGGACATATACCCAGAAGACCAAAAAGCACATCATAACAAAGATATTTGTACCAGAATATTTATTGCAGCCCAATTCATAATTGCTAAGTCATGGAAAAAGCCCAAGTGCCCATCAATCTATGAATGGATTAATAAATTGTGGTATATGTACACCATGAAATATTATGCAGCCTTAAAGAAAGATGGAGACGTTACCTCTTTCATGTTTACATGGATGGAGCTGGAACATATTCTTCTTAGCAAAGTATCTCAAGAATGGAACAAAAAGTGCCCAATGTACTCAGCCCTATTATGAAACTAATTTAGGCTTTTCACATGAAAACTATAGCCCAGTTACAACCTAAGAATAGGGGGAAGGGAGAAAGGGAGGGGAGGGTGGGGGGAGGTGGGTAGTGGGAATAGGATTGGTGGGATTACACCAGCAGTGCATCTTACAAGGGTATATGTGAAATTTGGTAAATGTGGAATCTAAGTGTCTTGGCACAGTAACTGAGAAAATGCCAGGAAGGCTATGTTAACCAGTGTGATGAAAGTGTGTCAAACGGTCTGTGAAGCTAGTGAATGATGCCCCATGATTATATCAATGTACACAGCTATGATTTAATTAAAAAAAAAAAAAAAAAAGATAGGGCCAGGGCGGAGCCTGTGGCGCAAAGGAGTGGGGTACCGGCCTCATATGCCAGAGGTGGCAGGTTCAAACCCAACCCTGGCCAAAAACGGCAAAAAAAAAAAAAAAGGCCATCTACAAGCCAAAAAGGAATGACTCAGGAGAAACCAACCAGCTAACACTTTCGTCTTAGAATACCAGCTCCCAGAGCTCTGAGAAATAAATGTTATTTAATCTTCTCATTGACAGTTTTTTGCTGCAGCAGCACAGGCCCCACAAGTACCAAATGTGCTGAAGCCCGACAACCGTGGGTGGAAAAGCATCTCCTGACTCCAGAGAAACAGGGGATGAGTTACATGAAATTAGCAAGAAATACACAAACAGCTTTGATGGAGATAGCAATAATTTTAAACAATAAATTCATCCTGCACAGATATTTTTCTGGTTAAATGCAAAAATATATGAAAACAACCTTGAATTTGATTCCATTTTTAACCTAGTATGTTAATTGTAACCAACATTTATAATTGAGATTAGCGTAACATGTTTCCAAATCCCTAGAATCTGTTAACTTGTTAATGGAGTAAAAGGGATTAAAATTAAAAAAAAAAAAACACTGAAGGCTTTTAAAAAATAATTGTAATAATTCAAATGTAAAATTATTAAAATATATTTAAAATATATATTTTTTCATATGAGACATTAGCTGTGAAATTATAAGTTGTAACTGGATCTTTGTTTGGTGAGTGGTCCCTCCAAAAACAAAGAGTTGTGTATGGTACATTCTGTTTTAATATTCAAGTGTAATTCCATATAAGACCATGCAGGTTTATAAATAGCAGTCATCCATCATCCCTATTCTTCCTAAAATGTTTGATCTTGAAGGAGAGAGAGAGGAGTAAAATACGCTTTCAGTTAAATGATTGAATAATAAAAGCAGAGTGGTCCAGAAATGGAAGATACAGCTATTTTTTCTCTCTCTTTTTTTAAATTTTCTCTATACATGTACATTTGTTTATTTGGTTTCCACTTTTTGCCTTCACAAAATTAAAGAGGCTTAAAATTTAATAACAATAACAATGTTTAAATCATTCTACTTCATCCGGATATACCTGATATTAAAATTGGAAAAAATATATTATTATAAATGGAAATTACAAACATATTTCACTTATAAATGGGGATCCAATATCCTAAACAACATATTAACAAGTTGAATTAAAAGATTATTGTTCAAATAATGTACTTTGGTCAAAATTAAATCCAATTTATGTGAGACTTAGTCACTATTTTCTTTTTTTTTTTCTTTTTTTTTTTTTTTTATAGTCACTATTTTCTTTTCTTTTTTTTTCCTTTCCCTCACTCCTCCCTCCTTCTCTCTCTGTCTGCTCTCCTCTTCCCCCACCTCCATCATGTCATTAATTGTCTATGACATGGCAATTTTAAGAAAAAAAGGATAATGAAAACTAAAATAAATCCCAAAATTTGTTTTCATTGATTTGAACACTATTCTCCAATTAAAAAACCCTGACATTGTTTAATTTGGCCCTGTATCCACCCCTCTTTCTCCCAGTTACAAGACCAAAGTACCACTTCTTTTCTTTCCTCTTGGCCTCCTTGGCTTCTGCTATTGTTGTGATGGTAGCTGGTTTAAGGCAAAGGACATAAAAGGCTACACTGACAGTCTATATTCACATGGTCTGAATACCATAGAGAGCCATGTGGATATAAATGTCATTACACCCTTGGCTACTTCAAAACTTGACTATAACTATGAGCTTAAAATTGAGAACTATGGATTTAAAACTGGTTATGTGAGCAGCACTATGGATTTAAAATTGGTTGTGTGAACAGAAATGAATGGTTTCATGAACCTATTTTAGCCTCCACTGAGCTTCAGAAGAAGCTCCAGATTCCCTAGTATTTTCACAATTGTACTTCAGTTGTTGATATAATGTCCATGTTAAATTAGCTCAAAAACTTCATTTTAGAAAACAAATCTATACTATAAAGTATATTTTCAATCTGTCCATAAGGCCCTTTTTCTTAAAATACAGTATTTTTGTGGTTTGTTTCTTCCTTCTTTCTCTTTATATCCATCTAAAACAATCTTGAGACATACATTGACTTTATTAAACATTTTTCCTTTGCCAAGATGCTTCAACCTCCACACTTTACATGATAACATATCACACTGTACATTCATTTACTTAACACTAAAGAACAAAAATGTCAATGGATAAATATGTACTTGGGAGATACAGAAATATACCTCATTGATATAGAAAAGTTTAGAAATAACAAGAAGAAGATTTCTCATCCACTGGCAATTCGCTACTAAAATCACTTGGAAAAGGAGGAAATTTTGAGACATAAAGAGACAGTTCTAAAACTTCAGGAGCTCAGGACAGTCTTGGCTGTTGCTCATCCTTTACCAGACCTAGGCCCAAAGAACTAGACGTTTCAGCCTTGATCTCTGTGGTATTTTATAACTTCAAAGCAGAAGAACTCAGAAATGGAAAACTGAGGGCTCAAAGTCAGGATAACATGGTATAAGAAAAGAGGAACCCTTAAAATGCCAATTGATCTTTCTTCCTACCTCTAAATGGAATGGCCCATAAATTATCTCATATTTCTCTATATCAAACAAGAAATAAAATTCTATGTGGGCGTGGTCCTCTGACTAGGAATCCAGTTAGAAATTTTCAGATAAAAACCTCTTCTTCATGTCTCTCAATGTAAGTGTAAGCTATTTCTAGCCTCAGTGAAGATGGCAAACAGCTGTTCATCCTCCTTAAGCTCACCATGTATTTCACAACTCCATTAAACAGTCTTTCCAGTCTTTGCCTTGAGCTGATGCGTGATTGTATTTTATTATTATTTTAGATTGTATTTTATTATTATCTTATGCCATTAGCCTCTTTTTCATATTAATGCTGTGTATCTTTTTACAAGGAGTTTTGTAGGTCATGATGTAAGCTAGTGCAACATGAAGATAAATTGCTAGGATTAAGGGAAAAAATAGACAAATAGGAAAGAAAATGGTCAGGTTGGCTAATGAGGCAAGAATGTGAGAAAATGTATTTACTGAGTTTTTCCCCTTTCTGCAGCTATATCTCCATTAAACAATTTCCTAAGATGCAACAAGAAAAAGCCTGAAGAATACATTATTTTGCCTAATTACCAATTTTACCCTGGAAACTATCTACTAAAACCAATAATAAGAATATAATTTCTTTCTCCTAGAGTTTTGCTGAATTTAGTTAAATTAAAAATAAAATACTATTGATATTAGCTTCACAAGATAAAGATCCAAAGCTAAGTTGAGCAGTGATTGAATTAGAAAGTGATTAAATTCTGTGGCTATATATGATGTGTCCTGTGTCTGAAAGATTTTTATATTGACTCTTCTTATAGACCTTGTTTTAAAAGCTCCCTGAATAAATCTCTAACAGTAATCTAAGGCAATGGTTAATGGAGATGCGAGTTTTACAGCTCAAAGTAAAATATTTGTTTAAGAAATAGGTGTGCTAGACTTCTCTGAGACTTTTTCCATAATTAATGAGTTGATTAATTGTATGTATGCTATGAATGATGGTGTCTGGATAATGATTACTGACCCATATACAGCTCCCAAACCACAGTGAACTTCAAAAATTCAATTACAAGGTCCAGATGCTGTATATTGCATATGTAAAATGTTTCAGGAAGGAAAATTGCATATTAATAACATAGTCTATGAGGGTTATCTCTGCAGCCTAGTGACTATTTTGCAAAAATAGTTTTGGGGAAAAGCCAAAGGTATACAGAAAGTAGACAGTTTTAAGTTGATGTTGGCCTCCAGGTCCAACATTTACTCATATAATTATTAGTATTTTTATATTGATTATTCAAAGGTTTAGATAATTAATAATGTGCAAGATTACTAATTTGATTAATATCTTTCAAAGAGAAAAATGTCTCAGATTATGTATTCTTGCTATCACAAATGTATTGTGTCCTTTTTATATGTCCAAACTGACTCCCTTTTGATTATGTAAACGAGGGCGGCGCCTGTGGCTCAAAGGGATAGGGCGCCAGTCCCATATGCTGGAGGTGGTGGGTTCAAACCCAGCCTCGGCCAAAAACCACACACACAAAAAAAAAAAAAAAGTTCTATGATTATGTAAACGAATCAAGGGACTAGAGTAGCAATTGGCAATTTTGGAAAAGTGCAAAACCAACTCTTTGTTAAATAAGGAACAATTCAACAATGAAAACATTTATATTGGATAGTTGACATGTACTGTTTCTTTAAACGTTAAAATGTAGCATATTTCCCTCCTTACAATTATTCATTCAGTTTAATCATCCATCATGCATTTATGGTGCACCTCCTGCAAGCCAAAATCTCGACTTCATTTCTTGGATTTAAAAGAAAACATCATGTCTTTCTGGCATGTGAGGAGACAGTTACATAAGTCAGAGGCTCATTGCAAGGACACAATACGTAGAATACAGGGCCCGTTTCATACAGAATCTTCTTCAGTTATATTAAGAATATCCTGGGAGCAGCTATGAACTATGATGCCCTGTCTGGTGATCCGGATGTGATAGACCCTTACTATATATTGGTTAAACATATATTGTGATATAATTGACCAAAGAATAGAGCAAGACCTTAACCATTCTATAACCACAATATAAACATATATTGTGATATAACTAACCAAAGAATAAAGCAAGACCTTAACCCTGACACAGACCCAGCCATTCTTCCTGGGCGGTTGCTTAGGGGGATACAGGCATAAGGAAACCTATAAGGACAATGTATCCTCTCCCTTTTTCCATTTCTCTTTTCTATCATTGCAGTACATATCTTATCTTCTTCTGTTTATTGGTCAAAAAAATAGGATACCTGGGTGCTCCATTCCATATCAACTGAACCAGTACCTACAGGAGTAACAAAGTGTATATTTGATTTTCATTTTGCTTTCTTTTTTTATTTCATTAATCAATAGTTGGAGAAATAGCCCGGCTCTGCACTATACGGTGGTATGAAATCAAGGAAATTTCAAAATTAGGGAAATCAATTAAGTTGATTGAGCTTTGATTTACCTTTTGAATGTATATAATGGACTTTTGTTGTTGTAGTTGTTGTTGTTTAAGGGAGTCTTGCTACATGCCTAGGCTGGCTTTGAACACCTGGGCTCTGGTGATCTTCAGTCTTCAAACTCTCAAGTAGCTGGAAGTATTGACACATAACACCAGACCAGGCTTATAATATGATTTTTACTAATGGTTCCCTAAGGTCTTTCCAGCTCTAATATTTTATTATTCATTCTATCTATTTTCTTTTTTTTTCTTTTTTTTTTTTTTTTTTTTATTAAACCATAGCTGTGTACATTAGTATGATCATGGGGCACCCTACACTTGGTTCATAGATCGTTTGACACATTTTCATCACATTAGTTAACATAGCTTTTGTAGCATTTTCTTAGTTATTTTGCTAAGACCTTTACATTCCACATTTACTAGGATTCACACATACCCTTGTAAGATGCACTGCAGGTGTAATCCCATTAGTCCCCCTCCTTCCCCCTCCCTCCCCTCCCTTTCCCCTTTCTCCCTATTCTTAGGTTATAACTGGGTTATAGCTTTCATGTGAAGGTCCTACATTAGTTTCATAATAAGGGTGACACCATAACAAAGATATTTGTATCAGAATATTTATTGCAGCCCTATTCTTTTTTTTTTTTTTTTTTTTTTTTGCAGTTTTTGGCCAGGGCCGGGTTTGAACCCATCACCTCCTTTATATGGGGCCGGCGCCCTACTCCTTTGAGCCACAGGCACTTCCCTATTCATTCTACTTTCATTTCAGCTTTATTCATTTCCATTCTGATATAAATTAGTTTTGTGGAAATCACTTGAAATGAAAGCTTGGAGATTTTATTTTTATTTTGAATTTTGAGAACTTCTATATCTATTTTCCTCCTTTTTTACAATTTATTTTCTCTTGCTTACCAACCTCTTCTTCCTCAAGTCATAAAACCAGCCTTGGTTAGAAAATATATTAAAGTCCATTTTTTTTTTCATTTTTACTTAGATTTTATTTTTATAGAAGTCCAGAAAAATTAATTTATTATAAAATGCTTTGTATTAATTTCCATTCTGTTTCTAGGGTTTCTAATCATTTTTGATTTTTTTTTAAGTTTTGTTTTTTTTCTTTTATTGTTGAGGATTCATTGAGGGTACAAGAAACCAGGTTCCACTGATGGCATTTGTTAGGCAAAGTCCCTCTTGCAATCTTGTCTTGCCCCCAAAAGGTGTGGCACACACCAAGGCCCCACCCCCCTCCCTCCTTCCCTCTCTCTGCTCTTCCTTTCCTCAGGCCTTCCTCCTTCTTGTTTTCGTTTCTTTTCTTTCTTTTTTTTTTTTTGTTTTTTGTTTTTTGAGACAGAGCCTCACTGTGTTGCCTTTGTTAGAGTACCATAACATCATAGCTCACAGCAACCTCAAACTCCTGGGCTCAAGCAATTCTCTTGCCTCAGCCTCCTTAGTAGTTGGAACTACAGGCACCCACCACAATGCTCAGCTATTTTTATAGGCGGATCTTGCTCTGGCTCAGGCTGGTCTTGAACCTGTGAGCTCAGGCAATCCACCTGCCTAGGCCTTCCATAGTGTTAGGATTATAGGCGTGAGCACCTGGCTCTAATTATTTTTCATTCATTAGAGAAAATTGTTCCAAATATACTCACCTTGTTAAGAAAGAGGATAGAACTTTTATGAGAAGAGTGAGAAAATAAAAATGCTGGGCTTTGAAGAACCTGGGGATTATTCAACCATCCAGAAAAAATCCCTTAAAAACTTAGGGGCAGAGTTAGAGGAATCACTGAATCTCTTTTAAAATATGACCTGGCAAGGAGTCTTGATGTGATAAATAAACATAGGTAACAGAAAAGTTACCTTAGTTGAGGCAAAATAGAACCTCAACCTAAATAAATCAGTTTAAGAATTAAGATGATACTAATCAATTTGTGATATTACTAGAATTTGTTCAGATAGAAATGAATATAAATAGCAGGAGAAAACCAGAATGGACAAAACATAGACAATCTGTCTCCATGGGTGAGGTGGTGCCCCAAAGGCATCAGACTTCAGATGTCCTTGTCTCAAAGGATGTTACATCTCTCTACATGTCAAAGGCTGATGTAATGCCAACAGACAGATAGACTTTGTTTATATAAATATAATATCATTTAGCAAATCAAAACACAAAGATCCCTGAATGAAGTTTGATGGATCAGTAACTAAATCTATTTATAACCAAGAATTTGCACAGCCTGGACAGCAAGCACTTTCCAGGAATAAATAACTATTATCCAAAGTGTGTAAATGACTCTTCCAAAACTGTTTTAACAGATGTCACGATTTTTGTTTTATTTTTTTCCTCCTCATCCATCTGCCACTGTCTCAAGCTCTCTTTACTCAGTTCCTCCAAAGCAGTGTTCATCTGTTCTGATTTCCTTTAAATATGCAGTAGTCTTTCTTCATTGACTCAATTTTCCTAAACTATGGTTTTTCTAATTAATTTTACCTAAGTTGACATTAGGAGCACTTGGGAAATTAACAAGCAGCCTACATAAGTATCTTTCATAATACTATGATATGTAATCAGCCTTACCATTTTCATAACTGCCCTTGGTCACTGTGAAGCAGGTGGTGATAGGCTTCTTCATTCTAGGGGCTCACCTGAATGATAACCAAAAAAAGAAAGGAAATTAGTTCTGATATAGGATCAAAACACAATTAAGTATTTTAAGTCATGCATATAACAATCACTTTGTCTCAATCAACTGCTACTCTTCAGGGTTACACAATGAATTTCCTCCTTTCAATTATTTTCCAAGAAGCATTCTATTTCTGACATTCAATATTGATTTCCTTAAACAAAAATTCATGAAGGTACATTCTAAGCGTGCTTAAGACTTTAGATTTACTTATGATTTTTCGGTAGGGGCTATTAATTTTGGCTGACTTTGAGAGAGCATTTGGATTGATTAACATGGACTATTTTTACATTATAAGGGGCTAAGTTTTCATATAAATGTAAGTGTGTATATGCATATGTATGGAAGCATTTTTCTTTTCTTTTTTTCTGGTAATGAGAACAATGGATCTTGACAGCAAGATAAACTCTCGTTGCAGAGAATAGAAAGAAAATAAGTTTGTATATTATGAATTGTAATAAATGAAAGTACAACCTATTACAAATGCATAATTAAATGCATTGAATATGATGACTAATTATTCACACAATAAATATGCCTCCTAAAATCTTTTACAGAAAATTGTTTTCTCTAAATGTGCTACCATAGTTAAATTATATTTTGTGATGTTCTGTGTTGCTTGCTTACATATTTCAGTACTTTTTACTTGAGTGAACTCTCAAGTAAGGAGGTACCACACCTGGCTTTTTCATGCCTTTTTCTTCACACCTAGTTCAGTATATAAACTCAGTCATAGCTTCCTAAGTACCTGTGGAAATGAATGGGTGAAAGGCACATGAGTTCTGATGATTAAGTTCATGAACTTGACACTGTGTGCTTTTGTTGGCTGCACTGTACAAATTGCCTACTAAGGTTTTATAACCTTGGTATATCAGTGTCTCACGGCTACGTTCATTTCCACATGTGGCAGTGTCTTGCTGAGTGGCATTCATTATGGCTGTTGTATGTTTTTGAGTGCTATCCAAAGGATATTAGAGCTTAAATTGGAGCGAGAACAAACATTAACATTCTTTTTTAACTTGGCTAGAGTGGTCGTAAAACCAGGGACATCTTCTTGTAAGTTTATGGCACAATGCCATAAACTCAAATGCTCTCTCAAAGTCAGCCAAAATTAATAGTCAGTACTAAAAGATAATAAGTAAAGCTAAAGTCTTAAGGAAGATTAGAATGTACCTTCATGAATTTTTGCTTACGGAAATCAATATTGATGCCACAAATATAATGCTTCTTGGAAAGTAACTGAAAGGTGGAAATTCATTTTGTAAGACAGAAGGTATGGGGAAAAAGGCATAAAGAAAATGGCAGTGTTCAATGGATTAAACATTTTTCTGAGTAGAGAGAAATCAGCACTGATGTAGAAAGTTCAGGGCAGCCAGTAATGAGCAGAATTGATGAAAAGATTGCAAAAATCCCTCAAATTGTGTGTCACAACTGTCAGCTGTGAGAAGCATAGCAGATCAAGTAATCATCAATAAAGAAGCAGGAAAATCTTAACAGTTAATCTTGGCATGAGAAAGGTGTGTGCAAAAATAGTCCTGAAAGAGCTTACTAATGAACAAAGGCAAAGGAGAGTTGAAGTTGCCAATACCTTTGGACAAGCAAGACAATGTTCTGGGCTGTGTTAATACTGGTGATGAAACTGGATGTACTGATATGACCCTAAAATAAAATGTCAAAGTGCACAACGGAATTCAGCCAATTCTGTGTGACCAAAAATGTTCCATCAGTCCAAATCAAGATATCAGATACCTGCGGAATTATTCTTTATGATTTTGTCCTAACTAGAAAAACAGTTAACCAAGTTGACTATTTGGAAGGGCTTAATAGGCTGCATGAAAAAGTTAGATGAAAATGACCTGAACTTTTGAAAGCAACTCATGGTTCTTGCATCATGACAATGCACAGGTCACACTGTACTGACTGTGAGAAAGTTTTTAGCGAGCAAACAAAAAGCCATATTGGAACATCCTCCCTGCTCATTTGATCTGTCCCCCAATGACTTTTTTCTTTACCCAAAGATAAAGGAAATATTGAAAGGATGACATTGTGATGACATTCAGGACATCAAGGATATTATAATGGCAGCTCTGCTGGCCCTTCCAGAAGGAGGTATACATTGAAAAGTACAACAATTTGGTGCATTATACAAAAATTCTGTGTTGAAGGGTGGAGTAGAATTGTTTCCCAAGGGGAGTAGTTCAAAGGTGACCATAGTGATACTCAACAAGGTGGAGCACTTTTCTAGGATGAGTTCACTAACTTAATTGGCAGACCTTCACATATTAGGCCACAGTTGTCCCCTGCACAGTTGTAATCAACCTGAACACAAGCAACCTGGTATTCTGGGATTTGTTACATTTTTTTTTCTTCCAGTGGAATGAGTATTTCAGGAATTTCATCATTATTTCCTCTTCTGTACCCTGACACTTCAGTTGGATAACCTGAATGGCATGTATCTTATGCTTTACTACAGAGAAGGTTAAGAAAAGATTGATAAGATTGAGATCTGTTCCCTTAGAAGTCATTTGCACACTGGTTAAAACCATGACTGGAATAATAATCTCTGCAAAATTTTCATTTCCCTTTGTAAAGTAATTCCATTGGTTATACCATGACTCCACTGATAAGCTCATTGCCTTTCAAGCTATGCAATATCCCCTTTCTAATTTTGTAATCTTTATGTCTTTGAAATTAGCCAACACTGAAGTATTTGATGATTTCCTTGGACTTTACCGGCTTCAGTCTACACAGTTTGTTACAAACCTTCCTGAGTACTGATCACATCTGTCAACTTGGGTCCCATTCAGTGGCATAATTTTGGCACTAACAGATTATTATAACTTCAAAATGGCTGAGAACATATTGTAAATTCTAAAAACTTACCTTTATTATTTACTTGTACATAATTTTGATCTGATGTGCTGCAAAAAATGCCTTTTCCTTAATCATCATAAGATTTAGTTAATTATTTTTAACTAGTTGGGTTAAGAAAAAAGAAAATATTTTTCTTTTTCATCTCCAAACATGCTGTTCTCTTCTAAGTAAATTAGGATAAAGCATTGTATTTGAAAATCAAAGTTATCCCTAACTAAAGTTATCTCTAGTCTGTTATCTCTAAATGCACTATTATACGTGTGGGTATTTATGTTAGAAAGTACCTGCATTCGGAGCGGCGCCTGTGGCTCAGTGAGTAGGGCGCCGGCCCCATATGCCGAGGGTGGCAGGTTCAAACCCAGCCCTGGCCAAACGGCAACAAAAAAATAGCCGGGCGTTGTGGCAGGTGCCTGTAGTCCCAGCTGCTCGGGAGGCTGAGGCAAGAGAATCGCTAAGCCCAAGAGTTAGAGGTTGCTGTGAGCTGTGTGATGCCACGGCACTCTACCCGAGGGCGGTACAGTGAGACTCTGTCTCTACAAAAAAAAAAAGAAAGTACCTGCATTCATTGGAAGATCACTACAAAACCTCATTTAAGAAATATCTTGTATCTGAAAGCATGCCTACCAGAAACAGATGCATTTAAAGTTGTCATGATTCCTAGGAAGATTCAAGAGGAATGTGTTAGTGACCTAATTTTCATTTTTAAGTGCAATAAGGAATAGTACATTATAAAATGAGGTCTGGTTTTGACTGAGTATAATAAAGTGTTAAAAACTAATTGTTAGTCTGTGGTCTCTGCTCAGTTAAACTTGAGGTCCTTAATGGCAATGGAATGTCTGTAACTGCCATATTAGTTACATTACCAGTAGCTTTCTTTTTTAAATTTTTTTTTTTTGCTTTAACTGAAAAGTGTAGGCCAAGAATTGAGAAAATTGAAGATTGATTAGAATAGAAATAAATTGAGGAATTCTGTTTAATGAGAAATGTTATATAAGTATCATTTTCTTTTTATTTGACAGAGAAGTTGACCACACAGAAGTAGAGAATAGTAGAATGGTTACATTAACATTTTTAGTATGAACAGAATATTTACTTAATTTTTAGTAGGAATGGTATATTCCCTTACAGCCAATTTGTAGATAAAACCCTTTTTAGTTAGTATTTCTAAAGCATTCCCCTTTATAGATGATATACTTTATTATAACAATCTATAAATGTTTACCATGTATCATTTTTATCCATTAGATTTTACTTTTATGTGTCCCCTTGAATGAAGCAACCAGAGTACATGCTTTTTATGACTAGCTCTTATGTTCCCTGCACAATATTTCTCTTAAACTAAATTAAATAGATTTATTATACAGCTTAAATTGAGCTTAAAAAATACTTCAAGTATGATCATTTCTTCTTATAATCAACTATCTGGCAGAGGACCAAAACTTAGAACTTGTCTATTATTTTAACCATGACATTATTCAATAACTTGAATCTAACAGTATGGGATTAATTGGGTTATTAAAATGCTTTGGTCTACTAAAGGAGATTTTTTTTCAGTCTGATTTCTTATCTTCATGCAAATGAGATGGTGAATACAAAACAAATTTAAAAAATCCTCTACCAAATATTTACTTATATTAAAGAATGGACATTATTTATATGTACACTCAGATTGGTCCATTTCTTGAAAGCTCTCCCAGTCACAGTGAGCTCTAGATATTCTGTTTTCCTTGCATGTCATTGAGGTCAAATGTCTTCTAGAGAATTCACATTGTCTGTAAGTTCTAGGGATTTATTATTAATCATTGCTATTTCATCTCATATCTCTGTGCACCCATTTACTAAATTTATGTGTAAAATAAAAAAAGGATAAAATCTTCAGTTATAATTAACAGAAATATCAAGATGTTATTTTTAGAAAGTTAAAAAGATGACACTTAGACAAACATAATATAAGCACATATAAAGATTATATGCCACTCCTTAATTAATGGGGGGACCACAAGGAAGGTAAAATTGGTTCAAAAGACATTTTGTGGCACTGGCACTTAGAGACATTTTACAGAGGAAATGTTAAAATAAGATTGGTATATAAAATATAAAACTGGGGTGGCGTCTATAGCTCAAAGAGTAGGGTGCTGGCCCCACATGCTGGAGGTGGTGGGTTCAAACCTGTCTCTGGCCAAAAGCTGCAAAAAAAAAAAATTAAAATAAAAAAAATAATATATATATATTTAAAAACTGGCTAATGGCTTACACGGCAATAAATTAATATTTAGGGTTTTCTTATTTACACAAAGAAATCACAAGTATGAAACTTCATGTAGCAAAATTCAGCTACATGTGTGATTTATGTGGGTCTATTTACAAGCCAATGCCTCAAGAAAACAGTAACAGTGAAGTTTCCTTTCTCATTGGCTTGGCATCTTTTCAAAGTTTTTAATGATTTTTTTTTAAACAGAGTTAATAAGCTTTTAAACTGAGTGTAATAAATCCAATGTCTGCCTGTTCACCGAACTATATATGTAGAATAGACCTTAACTTCTTTTTTTTTTTTTTTTTTTTGTAGAGACAGAGTTTCACTTTATTGCCCTTGGTAGAGTGCTGTGGCGTCACACGGCTCACAGCAACCTCCAACTCCTGGGCTTAGGCGATTCTCCTGCCTCAGCCTCCCGAGTAGCTGGAACTACAGGCGCCCACCACAACGCCCAGCTTTTTTTTTTTTGGTTGCAGTTTGGCCGGGGCTGGGTTTGAACCCGCCACCCTCGGTATATGGGGCCGGCGCCCTGCTCACTGAGCCACAGGCGCCGCCCGACCTTAACTTCTTTATGTGAAAGAAAATAACTAATGTTATGTTTGTCTCTCAAGGCTGTGGATGACAGACTTGAACCCCCAAATCAAAGAACTGACCAGAAATGGCAACCAGAGTGAAGAAATACTTAATAAAGTCATTTTCCCTGGAATTTTGCAGAAGAGTCTTTGTGAAGGAGTAATAAGAAATTGGTCACTATGATATACAGGCATTAGTGAATAAATAGGAACAGTTCAGATCTACATAAAAAATTTTGAAAACAATTTTTTTTTTTTTAAACTAGTGACTTACTACTGACTTAACATGGTGGGATGGGACACAATTTTGATATGAGGACAATTAATGACAATTAAGGTTATGGGGGGGAGGAAAAGCAGAAAGAGGGACAGAGGGAGGGGGTGGGGCCTTGGTGTGTGTCACACTTTATGGGGGCAAGACATGATTGCAAGAGGGACTTTACCTAACAATTGCACTCAGTATAACCTGGCTTATTGTACCCTCAGTGAATCCCCAACAATAAAAAAGAAAAAAGAAAAAAAGAAAAGAAGGAATATGTGAGCACCCTGTCACATTTATTTTAATTTCATTCCAATAATATCTTAGGGCGGTCCCTGTGGCTCAAGGAGTAGGGTGCTGGTCCCATATGCCGGAGGTGGCGGGTTCAAACCCAGCCCCAGCCAAATAAAAAAAAAAAGAAAAAAAATATATCTTATAAGAGGGAATCTAAAGCTATGTTAAAAAGGTCAAATGTTTAGATTGCTGCAAAGAACATGCTCTGAACACCAGGAAGATGATGTGAAATTCAAGCCTTCCTATAGATCTGGAAATGTAAATACAGATTGTTGCATTTGTTAATTGGTTCAAGACTTTGGATCTTGTGTCACCAAATTTTAAAACATGTTATTATTATTTTTTTTTTATTGTTGGGGATTCACTGAGGGTACAATAAGCCAGGTTACACTGATTGCAATTGTTAGGTAAAGTCCCTCTTGCAATCACGTCTTGCCCCCATAAAGTGTGACACACACCAAGGCCCCACCACTCTCCCTCCGTCCATCTTTCTGCTTTCCCCGCCTCATAACCTTAATTGTCATTAACCGTCCTCATATCAAAATTGAGTACATAGGATTCATGCTTCTCCATTCTTGTGATGCTTTACTAAGAATAATGTCTTCCACTTCCATCCAGGTTAATACGAAGGATGTAAAATCTCCAATTTTTTTTAATGGCTGAATAGTATTCCACGGTATACATATACCACAGCTTGTTAATCCATTCCTGGATCAGTGGGCATTTAGGCTGTTTCCACATTTTGGCGATTGTAAATTGAGCTGCAATAAACAGTCTAGTACAAATGTCCTTATGATAAAAGGATTTTTTTCCTTCTGGGTAGATGCCCAGTGATGGGATTGCAGGATCAAATGGGAGTTCTACCTTGAGTGCTTTGAGGTTTCTCCACACTTCCTTCCAGAAAGGTTGTACTAGTTTGCAGTCCCACCAGCAGTGTAAAAGTGTTACCTTCTCTCCGCATCCACGCCAGCATCTACAGTTTTGAGATTTTGTAATGTGGGCCATTCTCACTGGGGTTAGATGATATCTCAGGGTGGTTTTGATTTGCATTTCTCTAATATATAGAGATGATGAACATTTTTTCATGTGTTTGTTAGCCATTCGTCTGTCATCTTTAGAAAAAGTTCTATTCATGTCTCTTCCCCATTGATATATGGGATTGTTGGCTTTTTTCATGTGGATTAATTTGAGTTCTCTATAGATTCTAGTTATCGAGCTTTTGTCTGATAGAAAATATGCAAATATCCTTTCCCATTGTGTATGTTGTCTCTTTTCTTCGGTTATTGTCTCCTTAGCTGTACAGAAGCTTTTCAGTTTAATGAACTCCCATTTGTTTATTTTTGTTGTTGCAATTGCCATGGCAGTCTTCTTCATGAAGTCTTTCCCCAGACCAATATCTTCCAGTGTTTTGCCTATGCTTTCTTTGAGGATTTTTATTGTTTCATGCCTTAAATTTAAGTCCTTTATCCATCTTGAATCAATTTTTGAGAGTGGGGAAAGGTGTGGGTCCAGTTTCAGTAATTTACATGTAGACATCCAGTTCTCCCAACACCATTTATTGAATAGGGAGTCTTTCCCCCAAGGTATGTTCTTGTTTGGTTTATCGAAGATTAGGTGGTTGTAAGATGTTAGCTTCATTTCTTGGTTTTCAATTCGATTCGAAGTGTCTATGTCTCTGTTTTTGTGCCAGTACCATGCTGTCTTGACCACTATGGCTTTGTAGTACAGACTGAAATCTGGTATGCTGATGCCCCCAGCTTTATTTTTATTACTAAGAACTGCTTTAGCTATACGGTTTTTTTCCGTTTCCAAACAAAACGCAGAATCATTTTTTTCCAAATCTTGAAAGTACCATGTTGGTATTTTGATAGGAATGGCATTGCTTTGGGAAGTATAGACGTTTTAACGATGTTGATTCTTCCCATCCATGAGCATGGTATGTTCTTCCATATGTTAATATCCTCTGCTATTTCCTTTCTGAGGATTTCATAGTTTTCTTTATAGAGGTCATTCACCTCCTTTGTTAGGTATATTCCTAGGTATTTCATTTTCTTTGAAACTATGGTGAAGGGCGTTGTGTCCTTAATTAGCCTCTCATCTTGACTGTTATTGGTGTATACAAAGGCTATTGACTTGTGGACATTGATTTTATATCCTGAAACATTACTGTAATTTTTGATAACTTCTAGGAGTCTTGCGGTTGAGTCTTTGGGGTTCTCTAAGTATAAGATCATGTCGTCAGCAAAGAGGGAGAGTTTGACCTCCTCTGCTCCCATTTGGATTCCCTTTATTTCCTTATCTTGCCTAATTGTATTGGCTACAACTTCCAGCACTATGTTGAATAGTGAAGGTGACAGAGGACAACCTTGTCAGGTTCTAGTTCTAAGAGGAAAAGCTTTCAGTTTTACTCCATTCAGTAAAATATTGGCTGTGGGTTTGTCATAGATAGCTTCGATCAGTTTTAGAAATGTGCCACCTATGCCTATACTCTTCAGTGTTCTAATGAGAAAAGGATGCTGGATTTTATCAAATGCTTTTTCTGCATCTATTGAGAGGATCATGTGATTTTTATTTTTGCCTCTGTTAATATGGTAGATAACGTTTATGGACTTGCGGATGTTAAACCAGCCTTGCATCCCTGGTATGAAGCCTACTTGATCATGATGAGTGACTTTTTTGATGATAAGCTGTAATCTATTGGCTAGGATTTGTTGAGAATTTTAGCGTCTATATTCATGAGTGAGATTGGTCTGAAATTCTCCTTTTTGTTTGGGTCTTTTCCTGGTTTTTGGTATCAGGTTGATGTTTGCTTCATAGAATGTGTTGGGGAAGATTCGTTCTTCCTCAATTTTTTGGAATAACTTCTGCAGTACAGGAATAAGATCTTCCTTGAAGGTTTGACAGAATTCTGGAGTGAAGCCATCTGGACCAGGGCATTTTTTGGTTGGAAGCTTTTTTATTGTTTCTTTGATCTCAGTGCTTGAAATTGGTCTGTTCAGGAGCTCTATTTCTTCCTGGCTGAGTCTAGGGAGAGGGTGTGATTCCAAATATTGATCCATTTCTTTCACATTGTCAAATTTCTGGGCATAGAGTTTCTGGTAGTATTCAGAGATAATCCCTTGTATCTCTGTGGGATCAGTTGTTATTTCCCCTTTATCATTTCTGATTGAGGTTACTAGAGATTTTACTTTTCTATTCCTCGTTAGTCTGGCCAATGGTTTATCTATTTTATTTATTTTTTCAAAAAACCAACTCCTTGTTTCATTAATTTTCTGAATGATTCTTTTGTTTTCAATTTCCTTGATCTCTGATTTGATTTTAGAGATTTCTTTTCTTCTACTGAGTTTAGGCTTAGATTGTTCTTCTTTTTCCAATTCCATAAGATCTCTTGTAAGATTGTTGATGTGGTCTCTTTCTGTTTTTCGAACATAGGCATCTAAAGTGATGAATTTTCCTCTCAAAACTGCTGTTGCGGTAACCACAGGTTTTGGTAGCTTGTGTCTTCATTGTTGTTATGCTCAAGGAAGTTAATGATTTCCTGTTTTATTTCTTCCCGCACCCATCTGTTATTCAACAGAAGATTGTTTAATTTCCATGCCTTTGGGTGGGGTCGAGCATTTTTGTTAGAGTTGAGTTCCACCCTTAGTGCCTTATGCTCTGAGAAGATACAAGGTAAATTTCAATTCTTTTGATTCTGTTGATATTTGTTTTGTGTCCCAGGATATAATCAATTTTGAAGAATGTTCCATGATGAGAAGAATGTATATTCTTTATCTTTGGGGTGGAGTGTTCTATATGCGTCTATCAAGCACAGTTGTTCTAGGGTCTCATTGAAATCTCTTATATCCTTGTTTAATTTCTGTTTAGAGGATCTGTCCAGCTCTGTAAGAGGAGTGTTCAAGTCCCCTGTTATGATGGTATTATCAGATATCGTATTGCTCAGACTGAGTAAGGTCTGTTTCAAGAATCTGGGAGCATTTAAATTTGGTGCATAAATATTTAGAATTGAAATGTCTCCTTGTTGTATTTTTCCCTTGACCAATATAAAGTGACCATCTTTGTCTTTTTGACTTTAGTTGCTTTAAATCCACATGAATCTGAAAATGAGATTGCAACTCCTCTTTTCTTTTGAATGCCATTTTCCTGAAAAATTGTCTTCCAACCCTTGACTCGGGGCTTTAATTTGTCTTTTGAAGCCAGGTGTGTTTCTTGCAGACAGCAAATGGATGGCTTGTGTTTTTTAATCCAGTCAGCCAATCTATGTCTCTTCAGTGGGAATTCAAGCCATTAACATTTATTGAGATAATTGATAAGTGTGGTAGTATTCTATTCATCTTATTTTGTGAGAGTCCATTGCTTAGTTTTATCTTTTGCATCAGTGTGGAGGTTAGGTTCTGTCCTTTAATTTCTGAGTTCTTACTTTGCTGCTGATCCATTGTGGTGGTCAGTGTGCAGAACAGGTTGAAGTATTTCCTGTAAAGCTGGTTTTGTTGTTGCGAATTTCCTCAATGTTTGTATATCTGTAAATGATTTGATTTCTCCGTCAAATTTTAAGCTTAGTTTAGCAGGGTACAGAATTCTGGCCTGGAAATTGTTCTGTTTAAGTAGATTAAAGGTAGATGACCATTGTCTTCTGGCTTGGAAAGTTTCATTAGAGAAGTCTGCAGTCACTCTGATGGATTTGCCACTGTAGGTCAACTGGCGCTTACTCCTGGCAGCTTGCAGAATCTTTTCTTTTGTCTTGACTTTGGACAGGTTCATCACAATGTGTCTTGGAGAAGCTCGGTTAGAGTTGAGGCGACCTGGGGTCCGATAGCCCTCTGAAAGCAGTGTGTCAGAATCTTTGGTGATATTTGGGAAATTTTCTTTTATAATATTCTCTAGTATGGCTTCCATTCTTCTGGGGCATTCTTCTTCCCCTTCAGGGATTCCTATAACTCTTATGTTGGAATGCTTCACAAAGTCCCATAATTCTGACGGTGAACGTTCTGCTTTCTCTCTCTCCTTTTCTGCCTCTTTTACTATCTGAGTTATCTCAAGAACTTTGTCTTCTACCTCTGAAATTCTTTCTTCTGCATGGTCTAACCTGTTGCTGATACTTTCCATTGCATCTTTAATTTCCCTAATTGACTGTTTCAGTTCCTTCAGCTCTGCTATATCCTTTTTATATTCTTCATATCATTCATCTCTCATTTGATTCTGTTTTTTGATTTCCTTTTGGTTATTTTCCATTTTATTAGCAGTTTCCTTCATTGTTTCCATCATTTCTTTCATTGTTTTCAATATGTGTATTCTAAATTCCCTTTCTGTCATTCCTAACATTTCTTTATAGGTGGAATCATTTGCAGTAGCTACCTCATGGTCCCTTGCCGGGGTTGTTCTGGACTGGTTCTTCATGTTGCCTGGAGTTTTCTGCTGATTCTTCCTCATGAGTGATTTCTTTTATCTGTTTCCTTGCCCTAATTTTCCTTTCACTTCCTCTTGCTCTTTAAGTTCTCATGCCTGTGGAGTAAGGGTTATAGGACCAGAATGGTGAGAAGGTTGAAGAGCAAAAAAGGGATGAAAGAAAGGAGGACTGAGTGATAAGAAAAAAAAAGAAAAGTAGAGAAAGGAGAGGGGGTGGGTAAAAGGAATATTGACAAAAAGCAGAGAGGCACAGAAAGAGGGAGACAGAGTAATATAGCTGTACAGTAGGGTACTTTGACACAACCTTAAAAAAAACCCCACCTTCTGGGGATGCCTAGTTGGATGGTTCCCTTGAGGTCAGCAGCTCTTTGCTAACCTGATCAGACACAGTACCCCACATCCACCAAGTAGAGAGGAAAGAGAAAAATGCTATAAATCAACCCTAAATAAGCAAACAGAAATTTTACGGGGTTAAATTGGGTGAAAAACCAAATAATAGCGGTAGAAACACTAGCAAAAATGAAGTTCTAGTTATTGAAAAAGGCAGCAATGGGAAATTATAATTAAACTAGAAAAATTGAGAAAGAAAAAGGATCTGTATGGAAAAGGTTGAAATTAAAAAACAAAACAACATCAACAACATCAAAATAAACAAAAAAACAACCAAACCAAAAAAAAACACAACCAAAAACAAAGCAGTATGTATATGTTATTGAATATTGTCTGGGCAACACGTGGTCTTCTGGGGTATGAGATGTTAATCACAGTTCTGATATGACTGGAGGCTGCTGATTTCTCAAAGCCCAGCAGGTAGACACCCTAAATCTCTCTTCAGCCCACTTAAAAGGCACTTTGAACTTGTAAACTTGTTCAGCAGAAGCTTTCCCAGGAAAGTGATTGTTGCTGGAATCACTGCTGAAGTGGCTATCCACTTACCCAGTGTGCCAAAACCGGTCTCACTCTGCCCCTGAGGGTTAGGGCTGCAAGGTGGTTCAGATCCCCCCCTTAGGCTATTTGGTCGCTGGGTTACTAGCTCCCACCTGATTCTAGCTCTGCGACCCTGAGGGCGGAGCTTGCCCGGGCAGATCACTCACAATGGCTCCCTGTGACCCACAGCCATACACTGTTAGCTCCGTCTGGCTCAGCGGCTCAAACTGGGGCCCTAGACAATGGCCAAAGTTCTCCGCACTCCTGCTCAGGCTCTCCCCAAGGCAGTTCTACTGAGTGCCAAGTCCAAAGACACCAAAACAGTTCACAGGTAAGGCCTTTCTGGTTTGCAGTCTCGCTGCTACTGAACTTACAGTTGCGGGCAGGTTTAGACGGATTGAACACATGCGACCTCTTGCCGTTTTTCCACTGTTTCAGTCCTCCTCTTGGGGTCCAGAAGTCTCTCGCTGACTCCCTGTATCCTCACAGGGGTGATGATAGGCAGATCCCACCAGCCAGAGATGCCTGGAGTCCTATCTCCCCAGACTCACGGTGCCCAGATGCAAGGAAGCTGTTACTTGGCCGCCATCTTGCTCCGCCTCCAAAACATGTTATTTTTTATGTGTTACAGAATCTAGAAGGAAGAGAAAAATTAGTAAAAAGTGAAATAAATCTTTTATAATATAAAGTAAAAAGAGATATTATATCAAATTTTATGCTTTATGGAACTGATATGTCAAACCTAGTTTAGTCTAAGGTCCTGTTGTTTCTTTGCCTGTACATTGACACAATTAGAGGTGACAGTTTAGAACACTGCAAGTTTTAAAAGACTTACATAAAAATAAATTCTTTATAATATCAAGCAGGGAATTCTAAATCAATTGGCTTGGGTTATCAAATACAAATGAAAAAAAAATTCTAAGTGTGTTACATAAAAGTAAAAGCTTCACTTCAAAAGTTACGTTATTAGGATAATTTAATTCTGCTAACAACTTATATGTAGATGAAAACTGATTATTTCAATGCTGTAAAGTACATAAACAAGGGCAAGAAATCACTTTTAACATTACAGGCTTATAAGTCCTGTTAGAGGATCTGATTTTAAAATGGTAAACTGGAACTGAAGCCAGCTTTCCACAGAGGCTCCCATCCAGAAGGAGAGTTAAAAGACAGAAATTTAGCAAGTAACCTGGTGGATTAAAGCTGCACCAAGAGAGAAGGTTGAAAAATGCACATCAACCCTGCTGAGGAGAGCTGCGACCCCAAGGATACAAACAAAAGGTACAAAATCCATCACCAAGTGGATGGGAGTCCCCTCCCCCATAAGAACAGCTCGGAGTGCCCCACAAACAAACGCGCAGAGTTCAAAGGTCCTCCTACTACACTCCACGGGAGAGACCCTCTAAAAACTGGACCTACCTCCCCTAATAGGGTGCCATGGAGTTCTCCTGCCAGGCATAAAACTGAACAAAACTGTATATATTCTCTACCTGCAATTCTGAGCTCCCAGCACTCACCTCCACTCTCACTCTGAGATCTGGAGGCCTGTCCCCCAGGAGTCCAGATTCTTGGGTGATTTATCAAGGGGTGTGGACAGGGCCTAAACTGCAGGTGGTCAGTGCTGACTCTGTGGCATGGGAGTGAGGAAAGGACAGTCGGCTGAGAGGGAACCACACAGGAGCAGCAGTGCCCCAAGGTGCAGAGCAGCAGCCGTCATTTGGCAACAAGAGGGATCACTCCCAGATATTCCAAAGCCACACCCCCTGTCTCCCTGGCAACCAGAGGAGGCTGGGCTTCTACTCAGGTGGCAACCACCACGGAACAGATCTGGGATGGAAACGCAGGCCCCGTGAGTAAAAGAGTTTGCCTGAGGTTGTACCGGCATGGGTGGAGCACGGAAACTAGAAACACGCACGTAGAGCTGGGAAGTTCCCATGGCAGGGATGACCCAGAGGACCATTTTACTGAGCCTAAGATGCACCCGGCTCTCAGGGGTTCGTCAGCCTATACAGAAAGGAAGACAGGTGGCTAGAACGGATAGGTAACCAAATACAAACCTGCAGGAGCAAAGACAGGGACTGAGGCACAGGCTCTGAAACTCAAAACAGCTTCTCTTCTGCAGGGGAATTTAGCAGGGACAGAATTAAATTCCCGCAAAGTTGTTCTGTTCTGTCATTAACATCAATCAGGGGTGGGGCTGAAACTGAGTGAACACCCCCAGCCTCCATGAAGCATCCGAGGTTCTCAGGCCTCACCTTCCACTGCTAGATACAGGCAGAGAACAGCAGCCTGGCACAGCAGAAATAGATTTCCACGTGATTCGGGTAGGTGCAAACCCCTGGAATATTTGTTCAAAACAGGCAACTGAGTCACAGCCCTGCGGGGCTACCAGTGACTGGGTGTGACAGAGATGCAAGGTGGGGAAGGAGGCATCTACCTTCCCAGACTGATCTGTTTGCTGGGTAGGTCTTCCTGACTCCACAGAGCACTGGAGCAAGCCATATCTGAGTAGTCACCAGACCCCTGCGATCCAGTTGCCAGAGACATTTTAAACTATCCCACCTGAGACAGGTGCTGACTGAGACAACTGATATAGAATTTTTGAACTGAGACAATCGCGCAAGCACTATTCAGGTGGTGCCCTGGGTCTGGGATTGTAGGAAGGTTTGATTTTTCTTTTCCAATTGTTGTCTATGGGGAGCGGGGTGACTTAATTGCTGGTATTTCTCCACAGCTGAGATTCAACCCAGAGTAACTGTTTCACTAGGGTCGAACAGAAACCAGCGGAAAACAAGAAAGAACCACTTAGCCCCAACACACCAAACAGGGCTCCAGTTTCTCAGGCCAGAGAACTGTACAGGTCCTCGACAAAGCTCCAGGGGAAAAATAAAATGGTGTAAAACAATCACGGGGTAGAATCAGCAGAAAAACTCTGGTAACATGAATAACCAGAATAGATCAACTCCCCCAAGAAAAGATAGGGCAGATATAACTGAAGATCCCATTCATAAACAGCTGGCCGAGATGTCAGAAATCGAATTCAGAATTTGGATCGCAAATAAGATTAATAGAATGGAGGAAAATTTGGAATTAGACATTCGAGGATCAATTCAAAAGTTGGAATTAGAAATTTGAGGAGAAATTCAAAAGTTGTCTCAAGAATTTAATGAATTTAAAGACAAAACCACCAAAAATTTTGACACAATGAAGCAAGAATTTGTAGCCCTCAAAGATCTAAAAAATGCAGTAGAAGCCCTCAGTAACAGAGTGGAGCAAGCAGAAGAAAGGATTTCTGACATTGAAGACAAAGCCTTTGAATGCTCCCAAACTCTCAAAGAGGAAGAGAAATGGAGAGCAAAAATGGATCATTCTCTCAGAGAGCTCTGGGATAATTCGAAGAAGGGTAATATCCGCCTCACTGGAATCCCTGAAAGTAATGAAGTGGCCTTGCAAGGCACAGAGGCCCTTCTCCATGAAATTATGAAAGAATTTTCAAGACATGCCGAGAAATTCTGAAATTCAGATAGCAGACAGTTTCAGAACCCCAGCACGACTCAATGCGAATAAGATATCCCCCAAGCATATCATAATTAACTGCACTAAAGTTAATATGAAGGAGAAAATTCTAAAAGCAGCCAGATGTAAGAAAGCCATTACCTACAAAGGAAAGAATATTAGAATGACTGCAGATCTTTCTGCTGAAACTATTCAAGCCAGAAGAGGGTGGTCATCGACTTTTAATCTCCAAAAGCAAAATAACTTTCAACCTCGGATCCTGTATCCAGCTGAACTGAGTTTCATTTATGATGGAGAAATTAAATAATGACATTCATATGTTGAAGAAATTTGCCATAACCAAACCAGTTCTTCAGGATATTCTCAGACCTATCCTCCATAATGACCAGCCCAATCTTTTACCACAAAAGTAAACTCACTCAGAAACTTTTGAACAAACTCCAACTTCCACAGTGGTGAAAGAATTAAAAATGTCCACTGGACTTTTGAAAAACTTGATACCCAAAATTTTACCAGACTTATTAATATTCTCCATTAGTGTGAACAGGTTAGCTGACTGGATACAAAACTCAGGCCAGATATTTGCTGCATATAAGAGTCACATCTTACATTAAAAGATAAATATAGACAAAGGGTGCAAGGATGGTTGTCCATATTTCAGGCAAATGGTATTTAGAAAAAAGCAGGTGTTGCAATTCTATTTGCAGATACAATAAGCTTTAAACCAACAAAAGTAAGGAAGGATAAGAATGGTCACTTCATATTTGTTAAGGGTAATACTCAATATGATGACATTTCAATTATTAATATCTATGCACCCAAACAGAATGCATCTCAATTTATAAGAGAAACTCTAACAGACATGAGCAACTTTATTTCCTCCAGCTCCACAATAGTTGGAGATTTCAACACTCTTTTGGCAGTGTTGGATTGATCCTCCAATAAGAAGCTGAGCAAAGAAATTTTTGATTCAACCTAACATCCAACATTTGGATTTAGCAGACATCTACAGATCATTTCATCCTAACAAAACTGAATACACATACTTCTCATCAGTCCACACAACACAGTACAAAATCCATCACATCTTAGGTCACAAGTCTAACCTCAGTAAATTTAAAGGAATAGAAATTATTCCTTGCATCTTCTTGGACCACCATGGAATAAAAGTTGAGGTCAGTAACAACAGGAATCTGCATACTCATACAAAAACATGGAAGTTAAATAACCTTATGCTGAATGATAGCTGGGTCAGAGATGAGATTAAGAAGGAAATTGCCAAATTTTTAGAACAAAATGACAAGGAAGACACGAACTATCAGAACATCTGGGAAGGCAGTCCTAAGAGGGAAATTTATAGCACTGCAAGCCTTCTTCAAGAGAACGGAGAGAGAGAGGAAGTTAACATCTTAATGGGACATCTCAAGCAACTGGAAAAGGAAGAACATTCCAACCCCAAACCCAGTATAGGAAAAGAAATAACTGGGTGGTGCCTGTGGCTCAGTTGGTAAGGTGCCGGTCCCATATACTGAGGGTGGCGGGTTCAAACCCGGCCCTGGCCTAATTGCAACCAAAAAATAGCCAGGCGTTGTGGCGGGAACCTGTAGTCCCAGCTACTCAGGAGGCTGAGGCAAGAGAATCACTGAAGCCCAGGTGTTGGAATTTGCTGTGAGCTGTGTGATGCCATGGCACTCTACAGAGGGCGATAAAGTGAAACTCTGTCTCTACAAAAAAATAAATAAATAAATAAAAGAAAAGAAATAACCAAAATTAGAGCAGAATTAAATGAAATTGAAAACAAAAGAATTATACAACAGATCAATAAATCAAAAAGTTGCTTTTTTGAAAAGGTCAATAAAATAGATAAACCTTTGGCTAACCTAACCAGGAAATAAAGAGTAAAATCTCAAATCTCATCAATCAAAAACGACAAAAACGAAATAAGAATAGACTCCTCAGAAATTCAAAAAATCCTTAATGAATGTTACAAGAAACTTTATTCTCAGAAATATGAAAATCTGAAGGAAATTGATGGATACTTGGAAGCACATCACCTTCCAAGACTTAGCCAGAATCAAGTGGAAATGTTGAACAGGCCTATATCAAGTTCTGAAATAGCATCAACCATATAAAATCTCCCTAAAAAGAAAAGCCCGGGATCAGATGGCTTCACGTCAGAATTCTACCAAACCTTTAAAGAGGAACTAGTACCTATATTACTCAACCTGTTCCAAAATATAGAAAAAGATGGAAGACTAGCCAACGCATTCTATGAAGCAAACATCACCCTGATTCCCAAACCAGGAAAAGACCCAACAAAAAAGGAAGTTATAGACCAATATCACTAATGAATATAGATGCAAAAATATTCAACAAGATCCTAACAAACAGAATCCAGCAACACATCAAACAAATTATACAACATGACCAAGTTGGTTTTATCCCAGGGTTTCAAGGCTGGTTCAATATACGTAAATCTATAAGTATAATTCAGCACATAAACAAATTAAATCCAAAGAACATATGATTCTCTCAATTGATGCAGAAAAAGCTTTTGATAATATCCAGCATTCCTTCATGATCAGAACACTTACAAAAATTGGTATAGAAGGGACATTTCTTAAACTGTTAGAGGCCATCTACAGCAAATCCACAGCCAATATCGTATTGAATGGAGTTAAATTTAAATCATTTGCACTCAGATCAGGAACCAGAGAAGGCTGCCCATTGTCTCCACTGCTCTTTGTAATGGAAGAGAACTTGAAGAGAAACTTCTCTGAAGAAGACAGGCGCACAGCCTACAGACATATGAAAAAATGCTCATCATCTTTAATCATTAGGGAAATGCAAATCAAAACTACTTTGAGATATCATCTAAGTCCAGTAAGATTAGCCTATATCACAAAATCCCAAGACCAGAGATGTTGGCGTGGATGTGGAGAAAAGGGAACACTTCTACACTGCTGCTGGGAATGCAAATTAATACATTCCTTTTGGAAAGATGTTTGGAGAACACTTAGAGATCTAAAAATAGATCTGCCATTCAATCCTATAATTCCTCTACTAGGTATATACCCAGAAGACAAAAAAATCACATCATAACAAAGATATTTGTACCAGAATGTTTATTGCAGCCCAATTCATAATTGCTAAGTCATGGAAAAAGCCCAAGTGCCCATTGATCCACGAATGGATTAATAAATTGTGGGATATGTACACCACGGAATAGTATGCAGCCTTAAAGAAAGACGGAGACTTTACCTCTTTCATGTTTACATGGATGGAGCTGGAACATACTATTCTTAGTAAAGTATCTCAAGGATGAAAGAAAAAGTATCCAATGTACTCAGCCCTACTATGAAACTATTTTATGGCTTTCACATGAAAGCTATAATCCAGTTATAACCTAAGAATAGGGGGAAGGGGGAAAGGAGGAAGGGAGTGGGGGGAGGGGGGAGTTGGGCGGAGGGAGGTTGATTTGTGGGATTACACCTGTGGTGCATCTTACAAGGGTATATGTGAAACTTAGTAAATGTAGAATGTAAATGTCCTAACACAATATCTAAGAAAATGCCAGGAAGGCTAAGTTAACCAGTGTGATGAAAATGTGTCAAATGGTATAGTGTACGGTGCCACCACCCAAAATAAAATAAAATAAAAATAAAATGGTAAACTGTAGATTTCATTGTGATGTTGATACTCTATTCTTTCCCCCAGGGTTTTCTTTGCAATTTCTCTCTCTTGAGAATTTTTATCATATATATAGTTAAGTAAGCATTTAGAAGATTTTCACTTGAGATAATTTATTCTTACAGTAGAATCAGTTATGTGTGTAAAGATTGCCTATCTATTCTGATATTATCAGAAGTGAAGAAATATTTTTATTAGCCAGAGGCTAAGGCTTATAAAAATCTTTGTTTCAAATACATTGCGACTCTGCATTTTCAAACTTCTTTTACTTAAACTATTATACTATTTTGTGACAAGTTCAGTGCAAAAAAGTATCTTCCAACCTATGAACTCAGATAAAAAAATGCTCTAAGTCATAGGAGAAAATTAATAGTTAGATTACCTATCAGAGTATCTGCCAGTAACAAGGTCATTTCTTTATCTAGACATATTTTACATGTTGAATAATAAAAAGCTGCAACTCTTTCTTTTGGAAGGAAGTTTTCAAAATAAATTTAAAATCTTTATGCCATTAAATAAAATATTACTGATATTAAAAATAGGAACTGGAAGATCTACAAGATATTAGAGTTATAGATATTTCAAAAAGCATTGAGTTTACTATATCATTTTATTTTAATAAGAGAGAAGTAAATAAAATTTCCTAAACTAGAAGTTTAAAATGTAAAAGTGGAAATCTCCAATGTGCAGATTTAATCCAAGACTACAGACTGTTAGTCCCTAGCATACTGATTAATGCCAGGAATTTTAGTAACTAGTCTCATATTAAATTTTAAAGAAAATTATTAGAAAGGATGAAGCAGGCTTTGCTCCTCCTCGGCCCTCTTCTGATGCACAGGTTATTTTTCATGCTTTCTATTTTAGATGCCTTCATCGTCATCTAATTTTCTTTTCACAATGACTCATGCTTCGAAATAAATTGCTAACTATAACCCATCTATGATCATAAACACCTAAAGTTGTCCAGTAACCTAAAATTATATGATGGTGATTGGTAAACTAGGACAGTAATGCAAGCATCCTGTTTTATGGCCCTGAGTTTTTCCTTTAAACAATTTTGACACTGATATCAATAATTTGAGAGAGTATTTGAATAAGGAAAATACTCAAATATCAGAAGGAAAGGCAACAAGTTTAAGAGTAAGAATTGAGCATACAGGAAAGTGGATAGGGCGGAGTCTGTGGCTCAAAGGAATAGGGTGCTGGCCCCATATACCAGAGGTAGGGGGTTCAAACCCTGCCCCAGCCAAAAACTTCAAATAAAATAAAAAAAGGAAAGTGGATAGAACTAAATTGGACCCATGCTAGCATATGCCCCAATGTTTAACAATAATTATGTCTCCATAGTAGAACTCCAGCTGACTATTGCTTTGTTCTTGAATTAATTGATTCACTAATTATTAATTTTGTAATCTTTATTAAATAATTGTACTATTTTAGTCATGTATTATAAGTAAAATAGTGACAAGATTATTTTTATAACATCAAAGAAGGTGCTAAAAAAATGACTGGAATTATGTCTGATATAGTAGCAGAAAAGTCCTTATAAAGTGATTTTAAATTACTAGAAGCAAATCTAATGAAGGTCACTGTGTCTACGTGGAGTACCTGGACTTTGAAAGAAGAGCTTAATCAAGCAGTATAGACTTAAAATAAAGAAATGATAAGGTCACTTTTTAAATTCTTTTTTCTACTCATTTTTTGCATATATGTATGCCTGGCCATGCCCCATTATTTGCAATATACAACTTTAGCCCCCTCTTTCTTGTTTCCCTAATTCAAACATAATCGTTGTCATAATTTTTTTCCTTAACTATTTATTGTTCTCCGAAGGAATAAATTCTACATTAGAACCACTTTGTATCGTTTTTATTCTAGACAGATAGCACCTCACTTACTCCCATGCTCAAGACAATTGCAAACCTTGCCATGCAAGTAAAATGTCTCATAACATCATAACTCAAAGGCCTAGGAAAAAAGTGGATGGACATTAAATGTGGAGAGAATGGTTCACTAAGTATCTTAGATTTCCTATAGAAAATGTAAATTCTGGGTCAATTCAAGACTGGAATAAAGATCTTATATGTGATCTCAAGTGTAAAGATATTTCTAGAGATTTAGTCACATTTAAAATGAGGATAAATAATAGTATGAAAGGCAAATTGTTGTTTTATCTAATAAGATAACACACAAATAATTTAGCACAGTGTTCATAGTAATTGTTCGACAAATATGAGCTCTTCTTATTGTGTATGTTTTCAGAAAGTGTGTGCTATAAATGTTCATCATTTCTTTTCCCAGATTTTCTTTGGGGGAATATCTTGTTTTTAAGTCTCATTCAGTAACTTGTAGGTGAACGTGATCAGTCCTCAAATTCAAGAAACTGTCCCAGGACCCAGTTCTGACCAGTGAACCTCCACGGGCCAGTAGTAATTAACTTGTTCTGATTCTGACATGTGGCCCCCTATAGACATGAATTTCATCCTACTTGTGTTCTAGATGAGAGTAATGAAATTCGGACCACATCATTTATCATCTCATTCTAAAACTAGTTATAATTCTAGACTTTGTTGTGACACACAATGGTCTCCCAGAAATGTTTCATATCATTAATTTTTTAGGAATTTGTGAGGTAGCTTTTTAAAATAGCAACTATTAAAAATGAAAGTATATCAATTTATAATTAAAGAAATTATATTTAAATGAGGGCATTAAATTCCTAAAATTCATCACTTCCAAATCATTTCACTATATTTTACTGGTATCTATGCTATAAAAATTACTTACGTCTATTGTGATTGTATGTTGAAACACTATATGATGGTGTGGTAAGGTGCATTTCCTTCCAAACTCAGGTTGTAGCTAGTAATTCAGTCAAGATGAGAGTATTCACACTAGAGAAATAGGTGAACATTGCACATTGGGGCTTGATTTAATATATTTTTCATTGTATACTCTCAATTAAATGATGCGACATAAGTTAATAATGCATATTATGCTCAGAAATGTGTTGTGTCTCTAGCTGTTACATTATGAACATCCCCAGTGTATTAAGGATATATTATTCTAGTATTCAAAAATTATAAGATTCAGAAACCTGGTTGTATATGTCATTGGTGAGTACATAAAAATTCCAAATAAGTCTTTTTTAAAAAATTCCACTTTCATTTATCCAATAGCAACCAATATTCACACAGAAGTATATTTATTCACTAGTTACAACAACTTAGCTATGCATTAAAGGATTTAGCCAAATTAACAAAATCCTCTCTGAAAACTACCTGTCCATATGAAATTTACAATAAAGAGCATAAATATCTTATTATTATTTGTCAATTATGTGCTATGCATCTTTTATTCAGTAAAACATAAAAGAAATGCTGTATATGTTGGTACTTCTTTTTGAGAGCTTATGCTTAAATATTTAATGGTTCACACTGGTTATATGGTAGTTATTAATTGAGTCAAGTAAGATTTATACTGTATGTCCTGAAAAAGTATGTTGTACCTGATACAAGGGCATTGAAAGCAATGAACCCTAGCACGTAGTTACATTAATTAATTGAAGTGGGATTTGTGGTAAGAAAGAGTTTTCCATTTCCAAATAGGAAGTGGGTAATATCTATTGAATGGCCTGCATTGTACGTAGTGAACAGTCACCTGCTAAAGCTTAGATATACAGATGTACTAATATGCCTTGTTATAAAATATCAGACTATTTATGAAAGAAAAGGAAAAACTGCACATTTGCCAAGGGAGATATATCAAACTAAGACAGGTAAAACTCTGATAACTGTTGATCTTATAGATTATGGAAAGCTGAATTCTCCATTTTACACTAAAGATTATATGAGGAAAGTCAGACAGGGGTGAGACTCTGCAGAAAATAAGATTTGGACTTGAAGGAATCTGATACTTACTTACTCGTTCTTTCTGGCAACTGTATATCCCAGGTCTGACAATATGACAATTACCCTAACTTGAAAGGGCCAACTTCCAAGGAGCAGTTCAAAAGCAGTCAGTTCCCAACAGAAAGAAACACAACACTGGGACCAGGATAATTCTTGGAAAGTTTGTTTAAAGATGACTGGGTATGGTGGTGGGGAGAGAGTGCGTGAAGGATGGTGCAGTAACCTGCTGTCTCCTCACAGCCACCTCTTCCCTCCCAAGTTCTAGGAGAGGATACGTTACTCAAAATGAGAAGGAAAATATCCCGGAGTGCTGGTCCTTTGTCTGAATCAGGGGTTGAGTAAACAGTTACTGGAAGGGAAGAAGCAAGGTGATTTAACATTTTGAGATCGCTTTTCATTCTTCAGTTTCCTTCTAAGGGTCATTATTGGCTGAGGCCAATCAAAAGTGGACCCAGGAGTCATAATGGACATTAAAAAAGGGCAGAGCAAAGAAGAATGGGGCATCTATTTGAAAGGCAAATAAGGTGTCTTTCAGTTTCGAAATTAGCCTTTATTAGCTCCGATATGAATAAATTTTCCAAACATTTAGATGAGGTGGTTTCTCTGGAGCGTCCAGTACAATATCTGACTTGCAAGAGATGCTCAACAACATGTCTTCCCTCTCCCCATATTCGCAAAATTTTATCATCGAAACACGTAAAAGGATAAAAGGCTTCTGTTCTCTCTCTCAAAAACAGTTTTACTATATTAAAGAGACACTGAGCTGCAGGCTGTATAGAGGCTGTTGTGGGATTAAAAACTCTGTGAATATTGTCAACTCAGATATGCATCTGAATCATTTCTTTTTTTTTTTTTTTTGTAGAGACAGAGTCTCACTTTATGGCCCTCGGTAGAGTGCCGTGGCCTCACACAGCTCACAGCAACCTCCAACTCCTGGGCTTAAGCAATTCTCTTGCTTCAGCCTCCCGAGCAGCTGGGACTACAGGACTCATTTCTTATTGTACTTGGATTTTTGATGTTTTCTAGTCTTTGCTATACTTCCTGCCATGGGTATAAAGTCACAGCCACAGATATTTTTATATACAGGCAAGTGTATCTCTGTGGGTGAAGGAGCTCTGACGAGGAAAACGTCATGGTTAGTTTCTGCAACGTCTGCTGCTGTTGACTTCACCCCCTGATCAACAGCACATGTTCCAAGATCTTTGCTAAAACATCTCATAGGGAATGGCATTAAAAATGAGAGAATCAACTTTATTAATGCCAAATCAAACAGAGTCCTCCAACAGTTAGAGATTAATGAATTTAAGAAAGAGGGATTTTTTTTATTTGCCAAAAAAATAGCTTTAAAAATTGGACATAAAAATATATGGTCATATAAGGTAACACCAATACCTTGAAGAAAAATCTATTTTAACTTTTGTGTATGTTTTGTATAGAAAAAGAAAAAATTATAAAGGCTAATATACTAAAAACATAAACATTTAGCATCATTATTGTGTGAAATGGGGGCATAGTACGTGTGTGTGGGTGTGTGTGTGTGTGTGTACTCACAATTATCAAGCCAGATTAAAATAATATGAAAATAACATCTTCAGCCAGGGACAGTGTCAGTGTAAATGTCTGCTAACCTCAAAGCCATATAAGTACATTTTTTGCAAAGTAGCACACAGCAAATATGCCCAGTGCTTCAAACTTGACGTCAATTACTTCATAAAGGGGGAAAAAAAAATACCCTCTCAAATAGTTATGTAATGATGTATCATCAACATGTAACTTGTTTATACCAACTATGGGCTTTGTCTTTTTCATTTCCAATACTAATTCTTTAGATTTGATCTTGTTCTAGCTGTTAACTTAATCTTCAAGGAGAATTTTACTGGAAATGTGTTAGACGTCAAGCAATTTTTTTAGTACAGATAATTAAGGAAAAAAAGGACATTATTAGGAAAGAATAAAAGGAAACCAGTGGCAAGAATCAATTTCAAACTATTTTCAGACTGCTATACTAAAATTTAGGGAAAATATGAAGTGGATTTGTGACATTTATCATGTAACAAACTTCTGGGGGCAAGACATGATTGCAAGAGGGACTTTACCTAACAAATGCAATCAGTGTAACCTGGCTTATTGTACCCTCAATGAATCCCCAACAATAAAAAAAAAAAAAAGTGCTTTTGTGTTTCATTTTATCAATCCACTCGTGGCCTTCTCTGCTTACTCTAAAAGGTTGTTAGGAAAAGATGACATTATGTGGAATTTGTAGATAACAGCATAACTTTATATCTCATTTATTAAAAGTGTGCCAATGAACTCTACAAGTACATTCTTAAGGTAATCTGATTGGACCATATTGAGCACCCCGTATTTCAAAGGACACTCACAATCATTTACCTGTGTCTTACTTCTGGTACAGGCAGGTGAGGAAGGTTGTCTGGAACCTAGGTGGGCAGGGAGTAATCAAGCCGTGGCAAACATTTTGTGAGTTTAGTTAAATAAAATAATAGTTGTTGAAAATAGTAAGGGTATGTCTTGAATATGTATAAGATACATATCCAGTTTTGATTTTGTTAAAATCAATTTTCTAATATATTGTGAAGAAGCAACATGTTGCTATGATGTTACAGACCATATTGGATAATGTGTTATGAATGAACGTATGGGAATTAGCAGAGTGTGATAACCTGCATATATTGACCACCTGGAGATGAGGAAAGATGAATGAGCCATTCTTATCAGAACTCTCTTTTTCTTTCCAATATTGATAGCAAAGGTTGAATTAAGCACAGAAAAAAAAATGTTAATAAGGTAAAGAGAAAGAAAAAATAAGATATCCTTTTGTGGTCTGGCATGATTTTTTGCATGGTCCGTGAAATAAAAACAGAAAACTGGCTCTTTTAAGCAATAGAATTCATCTTGCTTGTGAATATAAAAAGCTATCTTGATCATTAAAATCACATTTAATCTGAAATGATCTATATATACGAAATTTTTCAGATTCTTTGAGGTGCCAACATATATCCATAATACATACCTACACATAATTATAGCACAGATTATGTAAGTTGCTGAAGTAACTCATGATTTATGCAAAGATAAATTCTTCTTAGAGAAACATGAGTTTTTTTTTTTAATTTTCTTGCTTTACAACATATTATTCCTTTTTAGAATAAAACTCCAATCAACTAGGAAAATACAAGTCTCAAAAGTTTTTTGATAATTTATAAATAAGTCATGTGATTTTATATGATTGTTTTCTGATCTGAGAGCTTCTTTGTTTAAAGAAACATCTTGTTTTTCACTCAACGCAGTATTTTCGTCTTTAAGTAATAATTCCATTCTAGTACCCTTGTAGACTCTTTTTATTCGTGTGTCTTTTAGTTTGCCAGCTCTAATCCTGAAATATCTAAGACCAAGGATTTTTAAATTTCTCATTTTGAATATTCATTTTCTGAAACACCTAAAACTCATTGCTTAGTGGAGTCTTTAATGTAGGCACTGAAGGCATAATACACGGCTAAGCTTCCTGAGAACAAGTAACGCCTCCTTTTGGATTGATTGAAAGGCAGAAATGCAAAGTGTTAAGTAAAACTCTAATTGAAATATAAATATTTTAGATTATTAGGTAATCATCGTAAAATTAGGCATCAACCGAAAGCATTTCAATGCACGTATTTTACTGATAAAGAATTAGAATTTGTAATGCACTTTATACCCTGTAAAGAATAAAAATATTATCTTCCTGGAATATCCAATATGTCATTGAGCATTTCATAGTCTATGCTTCCTGAGAAGAAGTGAAATCACCTGACATTGTTAAACATTGGCAAAGACAGAAATAACAGCTTGTGCTAATGCAAATTGCCCGGAAGTGTGTTGATATAGATGAACATGGACAGATGGTTTTCAGTAAGTAGTATCATCATTGGCTTCCTATTTAACAGAACTGAAGAACTTCATATTTATGATGGCACATTGGAAATCACAATAATGAAGCTGCTCGATTTCCTCTAACACTTTTCTCCATCAAGTAGAGACACTACTAGGAAGTGGCTGTGAGATCCTTAGATACACATTTGTGAAAATTGTTCATTCGTACCCATAATCATCATCCAGTATACCTGTAATTTTTCTCTTACCTTTACCCTGAATAGTGGTTTCCCTTAGAATTATTTTTTTTATTTCAGATTAATATGAGGGCACAAATGATTAGGTTACATTGTTTGCACTTCTTAGGTGAAGGTCAAGTTGTAGTTGAGCCCTACACCCAAGAGGGTGTGCTGTGTGTTCACCATGCACCTTCGGTGAGAGCTTACCCACAACCCTCTCTCCACCTCTTTCCCCTTTCTCTACTCCCCACCATTTAAATTTAATTGTGTTTTTCTACTCATATTAGTACTAACTACACTAGATACTTTATTTTCCATTCTTGTGATACTTTATTTTTTTAATTAATTTATCTTTTTTAGAGACAGAGTCTCACTTTGTTGCCCTTGGTAGAGTGTGTGGCGTCACTCAGATCACAGCAACCTCAAACTCTTGGGCTTAAGCGATTCTCTTGCCAGGCCCCTCAAGTAGCTGGGACTATAGGCGCCCGCCACAGTGCCCAGCTATTTTTTGGTTGCAGTTTGGCTGGGACTGATTTCAAACCTGCCATCCCTTGGTATATGGGGCTGGTGCCCTACCCACTGAGCCACAGGAGCCACCCCATTCTTGTGAGACTTTACTAAGAAGAATGTGCTTCAATTCCATGCAGGTAAATACAAAATATGTAAAGTCTCCATCTTTTTTATGGCTGAATGGTACTCCAAGATATACATATATCACAGATTATGCATCCATTCACATGTTGAGGGGCACTTGGCTGCTTCCACATAGTCATGAGTCTGTGCCCTTATTGAGAGATGGAGACAGAGAAGGGAGTTGTGTTATTTGAAGTTGGTGGGTATAGAGTGGGGAAAACTAGCATATGCTAGTGTCTTACACAGAGTCCTCTGGACAGTCACAAAATCACAAATGGCTGTGCAGGGCTAAGGAGTGGTTGATGGGGACAGACAGCAATAAGGCAGTCAGAACATATTTCTAAAGACAAGAAGGAGAAGTATAAAGAGCACTGCCAAAACTCGGGAGGTTATATCTAAAGGAGAGAAGAATCATCAGAGGGACAGGAATTTGTACCCTGTGATGGTTCTGAGAAAGGCTGTTTTACTCTACACTGGTTTTTATGCATTCCATTGTATAAAAACACCAGTCATGGTCAGTAGCAATTTTAATACAGAACACTTGGCAAATGAACAATTAACATTCTTCATGTAAGTTCGTTTAACCAATTCCAATTTAAGGTAGAAGTGTTCAGATATGTACCAAGTCTGTAAGAGATTACCTCTATTCACATACATTCAGGGAAACAATAATTCCAGCTTGTATTTCAAATAACGAACCAGAAATGCTTTTGTGCAATTGGATTGGGTCAGCTCCAAGAAAAAGCAGTAGTGTAAAATAAAAATACTGATTTTTTTCTTTCAGACTTACTTGTCATCCTTGGTAAAGTGCTGCAGTGTCATAGCTCACAGCAACCTCAAGCTCCTGGGCTCCAGAAATCCTTTTGTCTCAGCCTCCTAGTATCTGGGAATACAGGTGCCTGCCACAACACTCCATTATGTTTTTAGAGGGTCTAGCTCTTGCTCAGGCTGGCTGACACACTTTTAAATACATTTTATTATATTTTTGTATTCTAAAAGATAATAAACATATAAATAATACTCCTAACTGTTCCTTAGATAAAAATAGAGGTGACAGTTCTTCTCATGAAGGGAAATCACTATAAAATCAACTGATCTTTAACCCAAAATAATATGAGGAAGGTCATCAGTATTTGATTACATTTCCTTTTTAGTAACTGAAATCCAGTGTAACTACAGTGCTGTGCAGAATTCAAATTGCTTTAAATTACAATTTACTTAAGACAATTCAGGAGTCTCTGGAAAGTCACAAAATATAAGTAAAATGTTGCTCAATATTTGAACTCTGATTTTCAATAGAAATTGGTTTAGTATCGTATTAAAATGATCACAAACACTACAGTTACTGAACTTAAGCCGGTTCCAGTTAGACATTTTTCTAAACCAAGAAACCACTAACATACATCTCTGCACAAACATCCCTCTAATATCATTTTACAGATGGCACATTTAAAATAAATCTTGTTTTTGCTACCAGGTGACTAATGAAAATAGAGATTTAAACTCTCTCATTTTTCTTTATTAAATCATAGCTGTGTACATTAATGCAATTATGGGGTACAATGTGCTGATTTTTCTAGCCTCATTTTTTATCTGTTTAATAAAAACAGATTATGGACACTGCTCCATAATCTATTTCCTCAAAATTTTTCCTTTTCTCTTTTTCCTCTGAAATCCAAATTAATCATAAATGTTTGTAACTTCTATGGGACTAAGTTCCATGAAATTAGGGGATTTAATGGGTGATTGGTGGACAATTATCTTGGCTCTTTTACAAAATTAGATAACTTTCTTTTTTTTTTTTTTTTTGCAGTTTTTGGCCGGGGCTGGGTTTGAACCTGCCACTTCTGGCATATGGGGCTGGAGCCCTACTTCTTTGAGCCACAGGCACTGCCCTGATAACTTAACTTTTTAAAACAGTTTCTCAAACTATAATTTATATTTCAATATCTTTTCCATAATTGAACATAAAAACTTATGTTTGTTGCAAACTGATTTTGAGGGTTTTTTTTTTTTACCATATCTTTTTTATGGGTGAAAAGTAATAAAAGCTTATCTTATATATAATACAAAATTTGAGAAGGAGTAAAATACAACCTCACCCTTTCACCCGTCTCCAAAAAATTATAATAGCAAAGACAAGGGGAACAATACACATGCAGCACTAAAAAACTATTCACATCCTGATTCTGCTACAGAAAATAATGGTGGCCTTGGCATCCCTGTACAGAAGGAGATTTCTGTGCTAGTTTTAAAATTTATCCATGAATACTTTGAAAGTCCTCAATTCAAGAAGTAGACACAAGCTTCTTCCTAAAATCAGACTGGTTTGTGATTGCTTCAAGCAACGGAATATGGTTTAAGTAATTCTACACAACTTCTGATACTAAGTTATCAAATCCCATTAACCTGCATCCATCTTCACTGAAACACTTGCTCTTAGAGCCTTAAGCTGCCATGTAGCAAGCCCAACTACCTTTTTGCTTCCCTGCTAGGAAGCGGCTCTAACTACTTAGAGACGCCATGTTCAGACACTTGGGTCAAGACTTTATTTTGAGCCCAGCCGTAAAGTCATTCCTACCCAGTGCCAATAAGTAACTGAAGAATCCCACTGAAGTTTCCATTTTCCAACATTTAACTTATCCCTAGTCACTCAGGTCTTCTCAGAGGTTCCAGATATTGCAGAATCACAGATAAGTCATCCCACTTTGTCTTTTCAAACTTCTGATCTCCAAGACATGTGCAGACAATAAAATGCTCATTGATTTATATCACTATGCACAGTTTTGAAGTGGTAGATTATAGAAACAATCTAAAAAGGCAATGTTTTCTTCCTCAGGACTTACCTGTCATACAGGGGATAGACATGTCATAAAGGGGAAAGAAGGTAGCATTACACAAACCCGAGTCTGCCTTTTAATAGTGGTTGATTTGGACACTTGTGGTGAAATAATAGATGATTATACTTTCCTGCCTTAATTTAGAAAACAAAAAAAATACTTTTTATTGTACACATGATTCAACTGCCCAAACCCCATTTAAATTTATCACTATGTTGTTTCGTAATAAAAAAAATTATCATATAAAGTGAGCCTACATTCTAAATCGTGTCTCAAGTTGTAGCAGAACATTTCATAGAAATACTACATTCAAAGAGGTTTGGGATGATAAAAAAAATAGCACTTAGCTTTATGTGCAACTACTTTGAAGAAGAAAACTTTCAATTAAATGCATACATTATGAAATAACTTCCTATCTCATTTTTTATCATGATGTCAAATATCTATACATTTGTCTGCATTTGTTTAGCCACACACACCTGTAAAATCCAGATGTCTCTCATTCTTGCTCGTTGTTTGATGGGTATTACCCTGTTTCCCTGAAAATAAGACAGTATCTTATTTAAAGGTGTGCTCCCAAAGATGTGCTAGGTCTTATTTTCAGGGGACGTCCTATCTTTCCTGTAAGTAGGTCTTATTTTTGGAGGATGTCTTATTTTCAGGGAAACAGGGTAGTTTAATAGGCCTTGGTATTATCTTACAATTAAATTGACATACATCTTACTTCCAGGATACTCAATATAATGTATATTCATTCTATATCTAGGGTTCAGATCTTTTACCTACTTCTCTTTCTGGGCTCATCTCTAAAACTTTTTTTTTTTTTTTGTAGTTTTTGGCCAAGGCTGGGTTTGAACCCGCCACCTCTGGCATATGGGGCTGGCACCCTACTCCTTTGAGCCACAAACACTGCCCCTAGAACTGTCTTATGGTACTGCTGTACCCTTCCCATGAGTATAGAATTTATGAGAAAACAAACAAAAAACAAAAATAAGAAAAAAATTCTGCTTTCTGCTCACTCTCCTACCTCTGTTCATATCATGTGAATTCAATTTTCTGGTCCCTTGTTCGTAAGAGTTTGATAAAAACCAATGCTTGGAATGAAAGTGTTGCACTTCTTTCGAAGAACCAGCTCCTGAGCTGGGTTCTTTCCTTTCATCCTATTTTAACTTACTCCACCATTATTTTGTCTTTCAGCATAATCTCTACCACAGTTCATCAGAATTATTATAGAATCTATGGTTAAACATAAGAATATCAGCTATAAGAGTTAAATGAAAGTTAAATATATTCAACATGAATAAATATTGGCATACAATACAGCATCCAAGGACATAATCTTATAAGATCATGAAAATACTTACCTTTGATATGTGAAAATTTGTTTTGAAATTGAAACTCTACACCCACACACACAAATAACATTTACCAGACAATTTTCAAGTTATTTTTTCCAGAGCAATGTCACAAAGCTTGAGGCCTGGAGCAATTTAATTATCTCATACTTTTAGTAATAGTTACATCCCCTGATTAGACAGTAGGAATTAAGGTTTTAAGTCTGAACATGAATCTGAAAAAAGAAGTTAAGATGACACTGTGGGGGGCGGCGCCTGTGGCTCAGTCAGCAGGGCGCCGGCCCCATATGCCGAGGGTGGCGGGTTCAAACCTGGCCCCAGCCAAACTGCAACCAAAAGATAGCCGGGCGTTGTGGTGGGCGCCTGTGGTCCCAGCTGCTCCGGAGGCTGAGGCAGGAGAATCGCTTAAGCCCAGGAGTTGGAGGTTGCTGTGAGCTGTGTGAGGCCACGGCACTCTGCCAAGGGCCATAAAGTGAGACTCTGTCTCTACAAAAAAAAGATGACACTGTGGGGTTTTACATATTGCTCATAATGTTTATATTTTTAATAAACTATTTTTTAATTTGTTTTATAGCCTATTAGGTTTGCTATATTCTGAATAATACATTTGATAATGAGGAAAATAGTGTTTTCCACAGTCTACAGTTTTAGAAGAGGCTAATTAGCATTTTAGAATTTTGTTTAAAAAGAAAAAAACATAGGTACCAAACTAATTTCATCTTTTATTAAGAATTAGGATATGTCAGTACTTATCTAATATATTAAAAAAGTATATGTGCAACATATATAAATAATGGAATTAATAATATAAAATATGAATAAGTTGAGAAGTGGTTGGAAGTTATTTGCTTGAACATAGAAGTCAAATAATGAAAGTCGGAGAAAACTAAAATGCCATGAGCATTATGTGTCTACACAGATTGATTATCTAATCTATTTCTTTGTAAAGCTTTATGTGCACTCAAAAGTATCGTAACGCTTTCTGAACTAAAAGACAATTTTTATAAAATTAATATGAGAGTTTCATGTTTATTTTCATATTGTTTCTTGTTCAATACCTGGAGTAATCTTTCAAACATAGAAATCTGAAACAGAAAAATATGTGAATATCTAGTGAAGTTCTCTTGGAGGAAGAACTACACTGAGAAACCAATTTTCTGTAGAGGTGAAAATTTAAAGGCATTAGACTTTCTCTTTCAAGCCCTCATCCCTTGGCCATCTATTCCCAAAGTTAAGCTTCTAATGAATGCCAACAAGTTGGAACTCCCTTCATCCCACTCATGGGATGGGGGCTCTATCAGCACACTGATGAACAACACTTAGCCCTGACTGCCTTTATTCTGGATTGTCTGTAAGGCAAAGTTCACTAGCCAAGAGAAACAAGCTAAGAATACCAACGACTAATGCTGCCAGCTCTCAAAACACGGTTGTCACTCAGAAAAGAGCACATGATCATATCAATGTATACAGTTATGATTTAATAAAAAAAAAAAAAAAAGAAAAGAAAAGAGCACACGGTTCTCTTTGCCCCATCACCAGAGGTAAGGCTCAGAGATTTTGTCCAAAGGAAGAGGTAGGACATACAACAGAATTACAAAGCTCTTCCCAAAGGAAGAGTTTCAGGGAATTGAGTAAGAGTTGGGAGGAGCAAGCAAGCCAGTACTTTCTTTTTCTTTTTTTTTTTTTTGTAGAGACAGAGTCTCACTGTACCGCCCTCGGGTAGAGTGCCGTGGCGTCACACGGCTCACAGCAACCTCTAACTCTTGGGCTCACGCGATTCTCTTGCCTCAGCCTCCCGAGCAGCTGGGACTACAGGCGCCTGCCACAACGCCCGGCTATTTTTTGTTGTAGTTTGGCCGAGGGTGGCGGGTTCAAACCCAGCCCACAGGCGCCGCCCGCAAGCCAGTACTTTCAAAAACAATGAAGTAGTGGTAAAAAACAAATAAGAGACAGTGGTATTTTTTTTTTTTAAAGATATAAGCTGAACCTCAGGCCAGGTAGTTTAGCAGGGAGAACCCAAGAAAGAGACGGATAAGAAAAGTCTTTTTGGTGTCAGGAGAAAATGTCAAATATTAATGTCAGTAAATATTCTTGCAAAGGGGCAGACATTTAATTGGATCAATCTGTGGGGAAATATATGCACCAGTGCATTATTAAAACAATAGAGCAGGCAGTCTGCAATTAGCAAAACTTGCTGCGATCATTTCCAAGTACCACAGTGGACTCTAATGAAATAAAGTAATATGTATACAATTGTATTATTGGGACTAACATTTGTAGAAACATAGTGTATTTCCCATAAACATCACAAAGTTGATAGTTGTGATCAAAGCTTTACTGGACTCCAAAAAAGAAAAAAAAAATACACCACATAGTAAGTCAAAACTTTGGAAGTATTATAAAGGATCCTACGAATAATTATATATTAACATTTAGATGTGGTGGATGAATGTAAGAACTCTACGATACAATTTGCTAAAAACAAATCAAGGAAAAATATAAAATCTTAGCAAGCAAAAAGATTAAATAAATACCACCCGCTCAAAACAACAATATCAATAACAACAAAACCCTCTATCCCAGAATACTTTATTGGTGAATTCTCCTAGTTAATGTAATCCTTCACAAACTCCTCCAAAAATTAGGAGAGATACATGTCCACATTTATCCTGAGGCCAGTATTTTATGAAACTAAAATCAGCAAAAGAAAGAACTTGGACCCCTACTTCATATCATACACAAAAATTAACTCGAAATGATTAAAGACCTAAAGATAAATGCTAAATTGGCATGTATATAAGACTCAGCAGAAAAGATAGGTGTAAATGTTCATGAACCTGGGTTCAGCAAGGTCAAATTTTGCAAGCACCATGGAAACACTCACCCAGGACCCATCTTCTGACCACAATTAAATCCAAAGTCAGTTGCCCTAAACCTACACTTTCAAACCACTTTCAGACTTACGTGGGAGTCTTCCTTGCTATTCCCAGGAAGACTCACTATTCAAGTAATAAAGCTTTCCTCCTTACTATGTTGGTGTGTGTATGTGTGTGTGTGTGTGTGCACGCACGTGTGTGCAGTTTGACATCCAAACCAAATGTTGGCCGGTGACTCCATCCTACTTCTTCAAACTGATCTCAATAGTGTATGCTTTAGACAGTAAGGTAATCAGTGTGAGATGGTGGGCTGGTGGGGCAGGAGGCCAGCTCCCCCTTTCCAATCCCTACAGGAAGGGAAAGATAAGACCTTAGGAATGGGCCTTGAGAACACTCACAGGATAAGACCTTCCTGACTAAGGTCATGCTAATCCCAATGATTCCATGAAACACACAAGGTCATGCTGACCCAATGATGATAAAATTATTTTTACTTAGCTATTGTTTTGGTTAACCACTTTACCACAAATGCCATAAATCTCACTTCTTTACGTGCTGGTCATGGAAGCCGGCGGCCTGCTTGCTATGTCACTCAACCTATAAAAGCTGGTCTGGCTTCCCTCCCCTGATCTCTCTGAGACTTGTGGAGACAACCAGCGGACCGGTCTAAATAAGGGCTCCTAATTGGCATTTTGAAGATTATTTGTCTGGTGGTCTTTTCTCGCTCCATAACAAGTGAAAAGAGACAGGTTATTATTTTTAAGTCAAAGTAAACAAGGGATAACCTAATAATCCCAGATTGTAAGATGGAATTAAATTCAGTAATTGATGTAAAAAGTGACCATAACAAAGTAAGTACAGAAGAAGCTATGGAGATCCTGGAATAGGCATTTAACCCGGCTAAGAACACAATAAAGAATAAACACAATTTTATTTCAATATAAGCTACGATAAACTCAGATGACGATGTCCTATGTCTTTGAGTGATAACATGTAAGTCTAATAAATTGGATGAAAATATATAAATCCATAAAATCCAGAGGGAACACACACGCACACATTGTCACAAAAAGAGTACCTTTATTTCATGTATCTCTCCTTATTTTTGGAGGAGTTTGTGAAGGATTACATTAATTGGGAGAATTCACCAATGAAGTATTCTGGGATGAAGGGTGTTGTTGTTATTGATATTGTGTTTTGAGGGGGTTATAATTATTTAATCTTTTTGCTTGCTAAGATTTTATGTTTTTCCTTGATTTGTTTTTAGCAAATTGTGTCTTAGAGTTTTTCCAGTTCATCTACCACTTCTAAATTTTAATATATAATTATTCGTAGGATCCTTTATAATATATAATATATATAATTATAAATATATAATTCTTCCTCATCCTGGATTATAAAAAATTTAAATATATATATTTTTAAAAAGTAAATATAGAATTATCATATCATCCAGCACTTCTACTTTGATAATAGGTATATATATAGGTAGTCCCTGAGTTACAAACATCTGACTTCATACGGTTCACACTTACGCAAATGGGGGCTTATTAGACTTAGTCTCTGAGATCCAAGTATTTAACTTACGTATGACTCACACTTACGAACGGAGGCTATAAGCAATAACTGGTAAATGTACCTGTTCCAACATACATACATATCAACTTATGAACACACCAACACAACCTATCCCCTCCATAACCCAGGAACTACCTGTATCCAAAAAAATTTAAAGCAGACTCAAACAGATGTTGTACACCAATGTTCATAGAAGCATTATTCACAATTGGTAAAAGATGTAGACAACTCAAATGTTGATGAGTAGATGACTAGATGAAATAAGGCATATACATATGGTATTATATTATTAAGCATTAAAAAGAACATTCTAGTATACAGAATGGATGAACGTTGAAAACATTATGGCTAAGTTAAATAAGCTGGACACAAAAGGACAAATATTATATGATTCCACTTATATAAGCTACCAAGAGTATACAAATTCTTACAGAAAGTCTAATAGAGGATTTCAGAGTCTGGAGGAGGCAGAAATGAGATGGAAATCATTTTTTGATGTGTATGGAGTTTCTGTTTGGGATGATAACCAAGTTCTGGAGATGAATGGTGATCATGATTGCATAATAATATGAATACACCTTGTGCTGCTGAATAGTACACTTGAGCTATTAAATTAGTCAATTTCATTTTGTGCAAAATAAATAAATAAAATAAAAATAAAATTCTTAATCCATCATCTTTGAAAATCTCATCAATCCCAGATTTACACTAAAGCCCTGAAATTTTGAATTCACTCTTGTAATTAGATTTAAACATGAATAAAACATTGAAAATAAAACTACATATTTTCAAATTGCACTTAGATGTCTTCAAAATGCTATAAAACATCCAGCTAATAATTCAAATAAATAAAACTTTTAATCTCATTGATTTCAAGTACAGTAGAACCATAGGTTAGTTAAAAAAGAAATAGATGAAATGAATGAAAGTAAGGTGATAGCCTGAGAAGAGAAGAGGGACAAAGGGAAGAGAAGGAAGGAGGGAGGAGAAAAAAATCATGAAAGCAATTAATTGAACTAACGTGAAAATACATCTGTTCTTTCTTTCAGAGAGCAAGACCCTTAAAGTGACTAATTACCATTAAGTTCTACAAGCTACTGCTTAACTTTTGATTTAGTAAGGCAGCTGATCATATTTTTTAGAAAGTTATAATTGCTAGGATTGAAGGAAGTTTAAAAAGCAGAGGGTTTATTTTCTTACCCTTAGGCAGAAATATTTCAGTAACTAAAAAACAGTATTTCTGTCACTTTTAAAATATCCACAGAAGGAAGGGATTCAATTCCCTATGAAAATATGTTTTAGGCTCACAAAATACTTTTTCCTAAGTACAACTTTTTCCTAAGTACAACTTTTATTAATTAATGTATTAATTAATACATTAAGTGACGTTAAAATGAGCTTTGTATGCTTACAAAAGATCTTAAAAGGGAGAATAAGGAAGAGACTCAAGTTGCAGATTGTAGTGAAAGATTATTCTTTGAGTTGTTCAATGGAAAAAATAGTATTATAAATGTAGTAATAAAATACTTAATCAGGCCCTTTGTGTGATAAAAGAAAATATGGATTTTAAAAAGCAAAAATGTAATAATAGTTCCCTTGACTGATTCCAGGCAAAATAATTTCTATTTGGGGGGATATTGATGGAAAGTATTCATATGTATTACTGAAACAAAATACATTTCTTTTAATTCTTAATTCTTACCTACATTCCAAAACTTAAATATTTAATAAGATTCTTGTATTATCTACATACTCAAATATACACAAGTAAACTATAAGAATGTCAAAGCAACTAATGGAATTCTTGGTTATAATTTAGATAACTGGTATAGTAAATCTAGGTCTACTCTAGTATTAACATGTGATCATTATCATTTTTCAGTTAGAGAAAAAGGAAAAAATGTCTAGAATCATTATAGACACATGAACATTTCATTTTTTTGGTATCAAATTTGAAAAGCGAAGTCTTTTGTGAGAAGGTGTTTTTCATCCTAATTCATGACAAATACTGTTTCACTGTTAGTATCATGTCTTTGAAATGTTTTTACTTTACCTTTCAGATTTTCTGAAGTCTTAAGATTTCGTTTTTTAAGAACAGCTTTATTGAGACAGTCACCAATCATTACAATTCACCCATATGAAGAGTACAATCCAATGATTTTGTATGTTCACAGTGTGCATTCATCATTAAAATCTATTTTAGAACAATTTCATCAGACAATATAAAGAAACCTGATAATCATTTGTTGTCTCCCCATTTCCTTCCCCCATCCCATTTCTCCCCCTAAACCTGTCCCCAGGCAATCACTTATCTACTTTTCTTTATTATACTGTCCTATTCTGGATTTGCTAAAATGTTCACTTCTACTTAAACTGTAATTAGACATCCATTGGCCAACATCTTCAATCTCTTCCTTCCCTCTACCCATTAATCACCATTCCACTTCCCTTCTATGAAACCACTCTCTGTAGAGTCTACTTATTTCTGAGATCATGCTGCAATTATACTATCTTTAGTGCCTGGTTTAATTGATGCAAAGTAATGCAGTCCAGGTTCATCTATGTTGTTAAAAATGACAACATTACATTCTTTGTGGATGAATAGCATTCCACAGTGTACACACAGTGCAATTTTCTCTATACGTTCTTTCACTGATAGACACTTAGAGTGAGCCCTTATCTTGCTATTCTCAATAGCACTACAGTAAACATGGGAGTACAAATATCTCTTAGACATAATATTTTATTTTTATTTTTGAATATATATACAGTAGTAGAATTTCTGGATGATATGGTAGTTCTATTTCTACTAATTTGAGGAAAATCCACACTATTTTTCAAAGTGACTGTATTAATTTACATTCCCATCAACCTCATGTAAGTGTTCCCTTTTCTCCACTTCATTGCCAACACTTGTTACCTTTCATCTTTTTGACAATGGAGTGTCTAACAGATGTGAGGTGATATCTATTTTTTTTTTTACAAATAGGACTCTTTATTTGTCATTATTGAAAGGCTGAATTTTAGACAGATTCTTGGACTGGTGGTTCATATCCATCAGCTCATTCAACGTTAGTACCTGTGTTGTCCCCAGTAGCTTTTCCAGAACTACGACCTTTACCATGAAGCTCCACGTGTTTTCCCAATTCAAACATGGGCTTCAGCATTTTTACTTTTCTAACGAAGACATCGTGGAGGGTATAAATAAATTGGAAAGTCTTTTCTATGTCTTTTCTGATGCTGCCTGGAATCAATTTATTGACTAATTTCAAGTCATTTATCTACACCTCTCTGGCCACAATTTCCATCTTTTTTTTTTTTTTTTCTAGATTTGGCTAACCAGTTGGTGCTGGGTGTAAGAGGTCTCCTGTGTCTGATTGTTGCATTTTTTTAGTAAAACCAGCACAAAACAAAGCAAATAACTATGACATCAACATGACCTTCAATCATAGTCTGCCATTTTTTAACCATGGAACACATTTTGTCACAGGTAAGATCTGTGTTGTGGAAGTCAGTCGGGTACTTTTGCCCTGAACATCTTCAGTAAGCAGCTTGAATTTTCTAAATGCAACTTCATCATTCTGCAGATCAGCAAGACTCCCAACACACAACCCTTGAGGTCACTGGATGCAATTTTGGTTCCTTAAGTCCTGAGGACTAGTGTTTTTCCAATATTTCTTATACTGAACAGAGCAGGTATTTTCATATCATACTAACCTTTCTTAGAAAATGAATCAACAACCTCCTTCTTGGCTCATTTTTTGCTGCTTTTCATAAGACGCTCATCCTTACCAACCACCATGGTGCTGCTCAGAGAACCAAAAGGGTGAGGATATCTCATTGTGTTTTGATTTGTATTTCCCTGATAATCAATTGTGTTGAATATTTTCTCATAGTGATGTTTCTCATTTTAATGTCTTCTTTTGAAAAAAATGACTGTTCAAATCCTGCTATTGAATTGTTTGATTCCCTTACATCGTTTGGATATTAACCTCTTACTGGGAGTATTCATTATAGATATTTTCTCTCATTCTGTAGCTTGTCTCTTATCCTCTGCTGGGCAGAAGCCTTGCTTCTCTTGCTGAGCAGAAACTTTTTCATTCAATATAATACTGTTTATCTATTTTTAACTTTAGCATTTCTATAATAAAAACCTTAACTAAATAACAGACTGAATTTTAGCTTCTTTCATGTTATAACATTTTAAGCAAATTAGTACTGTAATAATTTTTTCTTGTAAGAAATACTTTTGCTTCAAATGAAGTAGTTGTTTTTGTCCATTTCATTAACCTTTTAGTTCATACAATAACTTTAAAATTCAATAGAGATGCTCTTATATGGGTACTTACTGATTTAACGATATAGTTTCTTCAAAGACTTCTTTTTTGACTAAATAATGTATAAAGTGAATTTCTAGGACTACAAATTTCTGGACTATAAAGAATTGAAAGATAATTACTATCTAGAGCTGTAATATTATGGAACCATACTTACCTGTATAATTGTGCCACAGTACAAGTCTCTTCTTACCAATTTTCATTTCAACAGAAATGACCAGCTATTGCAAATAAACTTATTCACAATTGACTCAAATGCTTTCCATAATCAAATGGATTCTGAGTCCTATTAGTATCATGAGACATACAGGTCTACTTTTAACACTGAAATGAATATTATATAGGGAGTGCATGTTTACATGGTTGAAAACAATTCCAGATTTTATTGCAAAAAGAATATTTTCTAGCACCACTTAAGATGTAAACTGTATTTTGTTTCTTTGGTTATTTTCCTGAAAAAACAAAATCAAAACAAAACAAAACAAAAAACTCCCAACATAATTCTTTACATTCTTCAGGGACAGTCAATAATACCTCAGGAGTTTACTGAAGCACATACCTGCTTTTAATAAGGCTTTAACTAAGATCACCAAGACCACAAATTTTCTTTTATTTTACCCTTTTCCAATTTGTGGTTATGCTTTTAGCATTTTAAATAAGATATGACCTCTGAAATCAGCTTTATATATCTCTTTATTATTTTATCTCAGAAATGATACTAAATTTTCAAGGAAAATTTATAATTTTTCAAACCATTTATTTTTTCTTAGGACATGATTAATCTCCAGGAGGTAAAAAAATCAAATTAACTAAATATTACATTAATAAACATACAGAAGTACCCATGATAAACTAAAATTCATGGCCAAAGTGGACTGGATTATTCTTGAAGTTTGTGCCACTATTGAGCTAGCTTTTATTTTCGCATTTTTTAATCATATATAAAAATAAAAAATATTTACATAATCTTTAACCTTCAGACAAAAAGTAGTGTAATCAAAATGATAAATTTCATTTAACACTTTGCTCCTTTATTATCAGTGAACATAGACAGGGATGCGGGTTGTGGCTAAGGCAAAGTACCTTGACCCTCTCAAAACACAGGACACTCATCTGTAAGCAATGTTAGGAAGAATGCTAGCCTACCATTGATGGATCGTCAGAATTTAAAGAGAAAGCAATCTTAAAAATTTTGTTATATAAATCCAATGTTTAAAACTTGGTAGTATTTCAAAAGCAAAGCAAAGTGTCAAATACATGAACAAATAAAGTGATTAATGAACAATTTTTTACAAGTACCAAAATATCTATTTGTGGTGTCTTTCATAAATTCCTTTCATCAATGCGTTATAGTTTCCATTGTACAGATCTTTTCCTTCTTTGGTTAAGAATATACCTAAGTATTTAATATGTTTTGTAGCTTTTGTTAATGGAACTGCTTTCTTGGTTTGTTTTTTTAGACTGTTCACTGTTGGCATATAAAAATGCCACATTTATCTCATAAATATGTACAACTATAATATGCCTATATAAATTTCTTTGAAAGTCTTTCTAGATAAATTGTAGGTGATTTATTTGTAACTCTTTCCTAGGTCATCAAAATAAAGCCTCATTGGGGGTCTCTTTAAAAAAACAGACATCTTCCCTTTTTTCTTACACATTGAATTATGACAAAGTGGTCAATTCTCTCCTGAGGCCATGAATTCATAGATGATATAAATTCCTCAGTATTATGCATGGGGTATTTTATAGGGCTAGAAAAAGTCATCTTTGTTTGTTCATGAGTAGTTCATAGCTTTAAAATTAAATTATTTTTACTAATTCTTTTTGAACAGAGTCTCACTTGTCACCTTTAGTACAGTGCTGTGGCATCACAGCTCACAGCACTCATGGGCTCAAGCCATTCTCTTGCCTTAGCCTCTGGAGTAGCTAGAACTACAGGACCCCATCACAATGCCCGGCTATGTTTAGAGGCGAGGTCTTCTTCTCCCTCAGCCTGGTCTCTAACCTGGGAGCTCAAACAATCAACCCTCCTCCGCCTCCCAGACTGCTAGGATAACAGGTGTGAGCCACTGCCCTCAACATAATAATTCCATTATTGTTTCTTTCACATTTTTCCCAAATTTATACATCATTTTTAAGTCTGTAGACCCTCAGATGTGGACTTTTGAAAGCTAGAGTTGACTAAAAAGGAATTCTACCATTGAAGACCTCTTGCCTGTGATGCTTACAGAATGACATTGAAGTCTCTGGATACCTGGTTGTGAAGACAAAAGAAAATATCTCACAAGCAGCTGACAAAAAACATTTTTCTTAATTTTTAATTGGAAGGTATGTACCTATTTATTTGCAGTTATTAATATACAAATAATTACAGATCTACCATACTGCTATTTGTTTTCGATTTTACATATTCCTTTCTTGACCTCTTTTGGACCACATACTCCTATTTTTCCATTATTCTTTGTGTTGTTAGTTGTGAATAATTTTATCATTCTTTTAGTGGTTCTCCTAGATATTTCCATATGCTGTCTTTACTGATTATAGTATAACAATTACTACTTCCACTTCTAGCAATGCTAGACTATCACAGCAACTGAAGGCCATTTAAATGTACTTTAGCATTTTGTTTCTTTTTATACAAATGTATATGTCCCCAACACAGTGGTTTGTTCAGTTAGACATTTCACACTAACAGATTTGAAAAATCATAGCACTGTATGAATTAAATTTTAAATGTTATTTTCACATAGAGTAATATTTTAATTTTATCATTACCATGAATAAATATTTGAAATTTTAGGGCTAGGAAATTAGACTCTATCAAAGACAGAAATAGACTGGAAGACATAAAGATATTAAACAATATCAATTACATCAACTGAAACCCAAAAGGCATGTAGGAATAAAACATAGGAAAGTGCACTAAACCCTTATGGTGAGATAAGTCAAAATGTAGATAAAGAGCAAATATCATTTTCTTTTTTTTTGGCCAGGGCCGAGTTTGAACCGCCACCTCCAGTATATGCGGCTTGCACCCCACTCCTTGAGCCACAGGCACCGCCCAAGCAAATATCTTTTTTATAACTCTTCCTACTGAGTTTATGAGTTATGTTCCATAAAACTCACATGACAATCACTGTTTTTCCATACAAATTTTTTAATGCTATATATTTAATTCCTAGACGATAACCATTAATTCCATTAAAGGCTATACATTTAATTTTAGAAGGTAACAATGACCTTCCAATATGACGGAATTCTGCTAAGATGAGATAAAGAACTGAGCATTTAAAGGAAGTCATGTGTGGTTTAAGTGATCTAAGGAGCACATAAATGTAAATGTGAAAATAATGGGTTAAGTATAATCTGTTTATTCTAATAGCAAAGAATATTCTTTCCATTTACTTCTGATTCTGATAACCCCTGAGTAAATGTGGTTCTTCTGACTCTCTCCCACCTTCAAAGAAATGACAATGTTCCTATCCTTATTCCCCAGTAAGCTCCATCCACTATCTAGTCTTCTTTTCTTTATCAAGTACAATAAAATGTAACACACTGTACTTTATTCACACATTGTATTTATTCGCTTTAAAAATTTGAGTACTTGTGGAAAGTTGTCATGTTTTAATTGTTTTTTTGTTTTTTGTTTTCTTTGCGGGGGGGCATGTGGTTTGGTATCTTTGGTTGGGAATGGATACAGAAGAAAGTTTGTCCACTAAAATCCATAGTAATTTGTCTCCCTTAAAGGCTTTTTTTTCTTGAAGGCATAGGATTTTCAGGGGTAACATTCAAGTTCTTAATGAGAGAGTTATATTTTTAACAGAATATTATTGTTTTGCTCAGTTAATATATTTATTAATATACCTACATAGCTATATGTCTGTCATTTTTCCTTTCTTTCTCTCTGTGTGAAAATGTATTTATTGGGTCATTATGTTCAAGAATATTTTTATTGGATATATCATTATAAAATAATGTTTTTAGCACTTTGAAGGTATTATTCCATTGCCCAGGGTCTCGTTATTTTCCATTATTTCTATGGAAAACTCAGACCTAAATCTCATTGTGGCTCCTTTTATATTTACCTTCTTTCCCTCTTCACTCCCCCCCTTCCTTCTTTCTGTTTTTTCTTCCACTTTTCTCCCTGTTTCTTTCCTCTCTTTTCTCCTCTTTCTCCTCCTCCTCTTCCTTCTGCTACTCCTATTATTTCTGTTTTTAAGATTTTTCTCTTCAGCTTTCTATTGCAGTGATCTTACTACTACCTGCCTCGTTGCACATACTTTTTGCTTACCTTCTTTGGTGTTCACAGAATACCCTAAATCTCCACTCTGTTCTTCAGCAGTTTGGGAAATACTTCAAATCAGTGCATCCCATCGAACAATGTTTGGTTCCCCTCACTCTTGTTTGTTCCCTCTGACACTCCAATATTCTCTAAGTTCACCCTGTTTCTTGGGTCCCATAAGTCCCACACTTTCATATATTGTAATTCCTACATCCCTTTTGTGTCTCAGTTTACATAATTGATATTGATCAATATCTTGAGTCTATTTCTATCTTGGATGAAGTCTAATTTGCTATAAAACTCACACATTAGTTTTTTAATTTCAGATACTTTATCTTGAAGTGCTAGTATGCCTATCGATTTGTTGTTTGTATTCTAATTGCACGGCAAAAATCTTCATTGTTAAGCTGTTATCTCCATGTTTTGAAGGTACTACAATGATGCTTCATGTCTCTTTCACAGATCTCTAATATCTGAATAATTTTTGGAATTGTTCTTTTGGGCTTGATTTTGTCATGGTTTTTGGTCGGGGATATATCTGTTGGCATTGTATTTTTTTACCCTTTCTACAGTATGTTTTGTATAAAAAAATATGAAGGTCCCAAATAATGTTATATTCTTCCATACAGAGTATCACTTTTCCTGCATTAGAATTGGAAAGGTTTTGGATGATACCGTTAATCCAGACAGGGATTGCAGGCACTGATAATGTTGCTCTACCTCCGGGTTTATAGCAGTTCTCGAAGAGTTTTTAAATGAGAATGCTGAGAGTTCTCTATGGTCCTCTAACTTTTGTTTTATAAAACAGAAAATAATTCTGTTCTGTATTCCACGTTTTTTCACTTAGGATTTTAGCTTCTTGCTCAAATGTCCTACCTCGTGTGTCCCCCAAAATCTCTCTTGTGTTTTCTGTCCCCAGCTCTGTCATCTTGGCTTCACTGATCCTTGTCTTTACCTATTATCTGAACTGCCCCTAGGGTACCATCCCCATAGTTCACAATGTTTGTGGTTTTGGCCAATTCCTACTCTATTCTAAAAAACATACTATATTTTATTTATCTGGCTGTGGTAGTAGACTTCAGCAGCAGTAATGACTTGCTGAAGCATCTACATTCCACTCTGGTGCAAAATTATAATTATTTATTGAATTAACAGACATTTCTAGAGCAACCATGTGACAAATGTTATACCAGAGATTTCATGTATATGTAGGCATGTTTGGGCATATATAGTAGTTCCTAATTACCAAACTTTATACATGGTACAATCACAGCACTCAATTAATGAGAAGGGAGTGTCAAATTGTTAAAGACTCTTTTGCTGTCAGACAACTATATTGGGGAATTTAACTCTCAAATTTATGGTAGACAAGCTGTTATGTTAATCTATTAACTTTTATAGTTTGATACTGGAAACATTTGCTGTAACAGTGAAACCAAGAAAAAAAAAATGGTAGAGTTCTTATTGGAGTGAGCTTGAAAGGAAAGAATGCCTTACACATAGTACCAAATGTACTACTTTTTCAAAAAGGAATGAGGAGGAAATGCTTTACAGATTTCTAAGAAATAGAAATAACCCTTAAATCAAAATATATTCTCTTTCATTTTATCTTAAATGAAGAGAATTCAATTCTGTTGAAATATGAAAAACTTCCACAGAGTGTTGAAATATAAATTAAAAACCATCTTTAGAGAATGTATTCATTCTTTTGGAATGGACTTGTTCTTAAATGGTTTTACATTTCTTCTTTTGCATGCACTTATATTTTAAAATTTAGTAAATATAATCTGCCCTCCATAAAAACATCCCAAATTTGATAAGAAAAATTTACAAGGCATTGTTATTATTTTCTGAGACTGCCATTTTAGCATAGTTAGCATATATTTTAACTACCTTCTGCTGTGTGAAACTGATGATGGCATTACATTTTACTGTGAACATGTTCAATTTAATCCTCACAATTTTTCACACATTCCCTTTATTAAAAGCATTTTTGTTACTTAAAAAAAATTCAATTCACATTTTCTCTTATTCAAAAATCCCTCAAAGTCATGAGGTGAACTGGGTTGTGTCACAGTACAGTGCTTTTAACTAGAAGGCATTACTCCTCAATGCATCTTTGGCTAATCTCAGAGAATTACATGTATTTACCACTTAAGTACAACATAAACTTAGCTGAACATTACTAAAAATCAGGGGGGTTTTCCTCCTTAACTCCTGCTCTCCAGTAAATTGAAAAACATCTAGAAATTACTTTTTATCCCAATACATGTTGATCACATTTTGAGCTTTGTTTCCATTCCTTTGTTATGTTAAGCATTACAAATTCTAATTTATTTTTTGAATATTAAAGATCTTATTCCTAAGATTACAGAATATACTTTATAGCCAAAATGTTTATTCAGTGCTAAAACTAGCAGAAATTACATATATGAACTGACTACATTTTCAGATCTAGTAAGTGGGGAGGCAGGATTTGGACTTAGCCATTTGATTTTAGCAGTCATATTCCCAGACACCATTATAGAACAAAATAAAAAAAAAATACTGTTTTAAGTGGTTAATTGATCACCAATTTGAGTAAATAGAATTGTGCTAAAGTTAATAACATATAAAATATTAAGTCTCTAATTTGATCTTTTGTCTACAAACTACAACCATCAATATCAAAAATCTCAAAATTTATAATCTAGCAGCATTCCATGCACTTTCTATAATGAAGTACAATCATCAACAATGCATAACCCATTTTTAGGGATTCCCAAAATGATTTTGTGTATTAACTGAATTAAAAGAAAGTAAAATTCTTGGATAAATTTCAGGAGTTCATAAATGGACACTAACCTGAGAAGTCACAATTTGCTATTAACATTGACATAGATTTGCAGATGAAAGAGAAGTTAGAATAATACCTGTAAATAATTCCAAGCCATGGTCCCAACTGAGGTCTCTTGACTTTTGTTTGAAATGAAATGAAGGCCATCAACAGTTGAGGTTTTGACATTATACACACACACATTAGTCTTTAATTTAAACTTCCTGGATTTTGGTTTATTTTATAGCATTCCCTGTTAATTTCTTACATAAACACACATGAGAAGGTTGCTAGTCAAGAGTTTGACAAACATACCTGCCACATGATAACAGGTGTGCTGAAAAAGAATGCTATGCCAACAAGGTGATATTCCATAAAACTAATTACCTGGGGAACTCATGGAAAGATACTCTGACATGTTCATGACAAGTAAATTCCTAACACATAGATATATCACAAAGAAGTCAGAATCTATTCTTTATCACTATTATTACAACTAAATGTTGTTCTTATAACAAAAAATATTTTCTATCAGCGAGATAAAAGGCATACTAAAGAGCTGTACTATTTTGAGAAAATATTTGACTTTGATTGAAAATGTCTCTCTCTCTCTTCACCTCCTATTACTCTTTTACACATAGTCTCTAATCTATTAGTGATACCTTTTGAATCTTTCTCAAAATTAGCTTTAAATCTTCATTTTTATAATTCTATCTACATGGTCTGTACTCCAGGCCATAATTTTTGCTTACGTGGATTATTACAATAGCTGTCTGATTGATCTCCCCACTCTAACCAACACTTCCCAGTTTCTTCTGCCTTTGAAAGTGACTTTGTAAGAACATAATATTTAGAGTTATCATAGCCAGTTTTGTGCTGGAAGGCTGTAGTATTTTGGGTTCATTTAAAAATAGACTCTGAGATAGAGATTAACAAGTCGAAAAAAAAATATTGGGGCATGATCTCAGGAAAATAATTTTAGGGGAAGGGAAACAAGATTGGTTAGATGGAGATATTTAGCTGCAATTCTGGCACAAAATGACTTCAGCTCAGAAGCTGACATAGCATGCAGAGATGTCCATAGTTGGGGAAAAGAGCCTGGCCTTCAATATGCATCCACTAGTAATACTGGGCTCCTCTCTAGAAGAGGGCTTGACTGGCTAACTTCAGGATATAGCAACGCCTGGTCTTCAGTCTTCAGCTGATAAGGAGTATTTTTATTCTACTACCCACCTAGAGCCACGTCAATCCCAACTACTCTGTTGCTCTGTGTGGTTCACCTGGCATCGTAACCAAGAGCCTCACTCCGAGTTGTCTGTCCTCTAAATTACTGTGCCACCCTCAGGATGTGGCAACTGAACTGGGGATGTTATATTAAAATTAAGCCTGGGGAGTCCCAAGAGATACTGAAGTGAATCATCCACCTGCTAAAAACTATTCCTCCCTAACCACATTGTGTAACAGCAGCTCCATCTCCTCCTCTTAATCAGGGTAATTTTTTGTCAAGAAGAATATATTTTTTCCTTGCCTCCCAGTCCGTTGTCATGAGGAGAACATGTCCAGATAGTTGCCGTAAGTTAAAGTTCAATAGGACTCTAGGTCTTAAAGCCCATGGCAGTGTTTTCTATCCGCAAGCCAGGATGCCCACCCACAGCCTTGCATCTCACTAGGGAAACTGCTCATCTGGCTTCTGAATGTCAAGTACGACCTCTTAGCCTCTAACGTGGGGAGATGCTTTCATACACATCGCTATCAGGTTACCCAGTTCTGTTACAGGATTTCTTACCTTCAATCCTGGCCTAGAAAAGAAAGTCAAAACTTGAGATTCCCAGTGATGCTGATGTCATTCTCAAATGCACATTCTCAACAAGACCTCAGCCAATCCCACAGGGAGAGCTGAAACTCACTCACTTAGAAAGACGGTACAGCCCTTTGCGTCTGGTTTTCTGCTGTTGTGTCTTCTGCCATCATCCATAAAACTTTGTCAGGCTAAATTGCTGGTTTGCATAGGAGGTAAAAATGTCAGAATCTTCATAGTTCTTGACCCTGTAATCAATTGTTAGAGTTTAGGTGCTCAGAAAATAGACTCTGAAGTAGACATAAACATGCAGGAATTTTAGCAGGATATAAAGTTTGGGAAAGTTATCTCAAGATCAGCACCCTTGGCATCAAAGCTGGGATTGGTCAGCAGGCAAAGTTGGGTGCGGTGCAGGCTCAACAAGACCTCAGCCAATCCCACAGGGAGAGCTGAAATTCACCCACTTAGAAAGACGGTACAGGACTTTATACTAGTCACAGGATGCATGTTTCTTGGCCCGGTGTTAAGATTTTAAAGAATATGAGTCTCTCACGCTGATAATTCCCATTTGCCACAGAGGGTAGACAGCTGACATACTAGAATAATAAATCATTCACTCTGATATGGGATATTGGGTGGTATATGATTGCCTCTACTATAAGGGAAAATCTAAGAGGCATGTAAATAGATCCACCCAGAACTCTGACATCATTGAGCTTCCAGATTCATCAACTCGCAAATCTTTTTTTATGCTAAATTTTCTTGAATATTGTTATTGACAATCCATAAACCTAACACACGTGCCTTAAAATTGTGGGACCTCACCTACCAACTGAACAATGTAACCTAGTCATATGTGCCCTTCTATTAATCTGAACTATAAAAAAAAATTATGTCATTGAAAATAAAATCTTAGGGGGAGAGAGACAAGATGGCGGACTGAAGCCAGCTTTCAACAGAGGCTCCCGTCCAGAAGGAGAGTTAAGGGACAGGAATTTAGTAAGTATCCTGGTGGACTTGAGCCTCACCAAGACAGAAGGTTGAAGAACGCACATCAACACCGCTGAGGCAAGCTGCGATCACAAGGATGCAAACAAAAGGTACAAAATCCACCACCAAGCGGACGGGAGTCCCCCTCCCCCATGGGACCGGCTCAAGAGCCCCACAATTAAACAAGCGGGCAGAAATTTAAGGCCCTCCCACTACACTCCACGGGAGAGACCTTCTAAAAACTGGACCTACCCCCCCTACTGGGGTGCCGTGGCGTTCTCCTGCCAGGCATAAAATGGAATAAAACTTTGGGAATCCTTCGCCGGCAACCCTCCCAGCGCTCCCCTCCCGCCCACTGAGGTCTGGAGGCCTGTCCCCCAGGAGTTCGGATCCTTGGGTGATTTCTCAAGGGGAGTGGACAGTCCCTGAGTTGCGACTGGTCAGCATTGACTCTGAGGCGTGCGAGTGAGGAGAGCGCACCGGGCTGAGGGGGAGTCACGCCTCACGGCACTTCCCTGCGGTGCAGTGCACCAACCCTCCCCGGGCACAAGACTGAATAAGACTCTGGCCTCCCCGCTGAGAGCTGAGAGCCCCTATCCCCCAGGAGTTCGGCTCCTTGGGTGATTTCTCAAGGGGAGTGCACAGTGCCTGAGCTGTGTCAGGTCAGCGCCGACTCTGGGACACGTGAGCGAGGAGAGGGCACTCTGCAATGAGGGGAAATCAAGCCTTGGCGGCACTTCCCTGCGGTGCAGTGCAGGAGCCCTCCCCGGGCCGTATTGTTGCCTAAAACTGAATGAAACTCTAGCTTCCGCCCTCCCACTCCCATTCAGGGCCCATCCCCCAAGAGTTCTGATTCTTGGGGAATCTCTTGAGGGGTGTGGACCCAGCACAAACTGCGGCCACTCAGTGCTGAGTCTGGGGCGCAAGACAGAAGAGAAAAGGGTCGCCTGTGTGCCCACACCAGAGCAGCAGTTCCCTAGAGGTAGATCAACAGCCGTTTTTTCTTTAACGGCAGAATGCTCACTTCTGGATATTCTGAGGCCACACCCCTTGTCTCCCTGGGCAACCAGAGGAGGCCACCGGTGAGCGGGGGATTTCCTGACACTGCTCACAGACCCGGCAAGCTTCCAGGGCGGGGCGACCCAGAGAGGTGATCGGACTCAAACCTCCAACACCAAAGACGTTTGAACTCAAAACAGCTCGTCTTCTGTAGGTGATTTCGACAGGAACAGAGACAGAACCCCGAAAAGTTGTCTATTCTGTTCTGTTCTGTTAGCAGCATCCATCAGGGATGGGGCTAAGCCTGAGTGAACACCTCCCTCCCATCACCTGCATCAAACACTCATAGATGTCAGGCCCCATCTCCTCCTGCTAGATAGCGGCAGTCTGCTGGGGCCTGGCAGACTTCCTTGCGATTCAGGCAGGTGCAAACCCCTGGAGTGTCTGTTCACTGCAGGCAACTGGGTTAGCCATTTGCAGAGATACCAGTGACTGGGTCCGAAGGAGAGGCAAAGTGGGGAAGGAGACGTCAACCATCCTAGACTGCTCTGTTTGCTGGGTGGCTCCTCCTGACTCCACGCTGCACTGGGGTGAGCCGTGTCAGAGAAGTCACCAGGCCCCTGTGATCCAGTTCCCAGAGACCTCTTGAACTCTCTCACCCGAGACAAGTGCCGATTGAGACAGTAGATTCGGACCTTTTGAACTGGGCTAATAGACTGAGGACTTTTCAGGCGGTGCCCTGGGTGTATGGTTGTAGGAAGGTTGATTCTCCTTTTCCAACTGGGGCCAGAGGTGAGCAGGCGGGGTGACTTAATTGCTGATTTTTCCACACAGCTGTGACTTCAAGCCAGAGTAGAAGTTGCAATAGGATCGAACAGAAACCAGCTGAAAATAAGACAGAACCACTTTGCTCCACCACACCAGACAGGGCCCCAGTTTCTCAGGCCACAACACTGTACAGGCCCTCGATAAAACCCCAGGGGAAAAACCAAAGGGAGTAAAATAACCATGGGGCGGAATCAGCGGAAAAACTCTGGTAACATGAATAACCAGAATAGATCAACCCCCCCAAGAAAAGATACGGCAGATGTGATTGAAGATCCCATTCATAAACAACTGGCTGAGATGTCAGAAATCGAATTCAGAATTTGGATGGCAGACAAGATTAATAAAACGGAATTAGGAATCCGAGGAGAAATTCAAAAATTGTCTCAAGAATTTAACAAATTTAAAAACAAAACCACCAAAGACTTAGACACACTGAAGCAAGAACTTACAGCCCTCAAAGATATGAAAAATACAGTAGAATCCCTCAGTAACAGAATGGAGCAAGCAGAAGAAAGGATTTCTGACATTGAAGATAAAGTCTTCGAACGCTCCCAATCTCTCAAAGAGGAAGAGAAATGGAGAGCAAAAATGGATCACTCACTCAGAGAACTCTCAGATAATTCGAAAAAAAGCAACATAAGGATTACAGGAATTTCTGAGAACGATGATGTGGCCTCCAAGGGCACAGAGGCCCTTCTGCATGAAATTTTGAAAGAAAATTTTCCAGACATGCCTAGAGAATCTGAAATTCAGATAGCAGACAGCTTCAGAACCCCAGCACGATTCAACCCCAATAAGTCATCCCCCAGACATATCATAATTAGTTTCACTAAAGTTAACATGAAAGAGAAGATTCTCAAAGCAGCCCGGCGAAAGAAAACTATAACGTACAAAGGTAAGAATATTAGAATAACTGCAGATCTCTCTGCTGAAACTTTTCAAGCCAGAAAAGGCTGGTCATCAACTTTAAATCTCCTAAAGCAAAAAAACTTTCAACCCAGGATCTTGTATCCAGCTAAGCTGAGTTTCATCTATGATGGAGAAATTAAATACTTCAATGACATTCATATGTTGAAAAAATTTGCCATAAGTAAACCAGCTCTTCAGGATATTCTCAGACCTATCCTCCACAATGACCCACCCAATCCTATATCACAAAAGTAAACTCACTCAGAAACTTCGGATCAAACTCCAACTTCCACACTGGCGAAAGGATTAAAAATGTCCACTGGACCTTTGAAAAACTCGATACCCAAAATTCCACCAGACTTATCAATACTCTCCATCAATGTGAATGGCTTAAACTGTCCTCTAAAGAGGCATAGGTTAGCCGACTGGATACAAAAACTCAAGCCAGATATTTGTTGCATACAAGAGTTACATCTCAACTTAAAAGATAAATACAGACTCAGGGTGAAAGGATGGTCATCCATATTTCAGGCAAATGGTAATCAGAAAAAAGCAGGTGTTGCAATTTTATTTGCAGATACAGTAGGCTTTAAACCATCAAAAGTAAGGAAGGACAAGAATGGTTACTTCATATTTGTTAAGGGTAATACTCAATATGATGAGATCTCAATTATTAATATCTATGCACCCAACCAGAATGCACCTCAATTTATAAGAGAAACTCTAACAGACATGAGTAACTTGATTTCCTCCAGCTCCATAATCGTCGGAGATTTCAACACTCCCTTGGCAGTGTTGGATCGATCCTCCAGAAAGAAGCTGAGCAAAGAAATCTTAGATTTAAACCTAACCATCCAATACTTAGATTTAGCAGACATCTACAGAACATTTCATACCAACAAAACTGAATACACATACTTCTCATCAGCCCACGGAACTTACTCCAAAATTGACCACATTTTAGGTCACAAGTCTAACCTCAGTAAATTTAAGGAATAGAAATTATTCCATGCATCTTCTTGGACCATCATGGAATAAAACTTGAATTGAGTAACAACAGGAATCTGCATACCCATACAAAAACATGGAAGTTAAATAACCTTATGCTGAATGATAGCTGGGTCAGAGATGAGATTAAGAAAGAAATCGCCAATTTTTTGGAACAAAACGACAATGAAGACACAAACTATCAGAACCTCTGGGATACCACAAAGGCAGTTCTAAGAGGGAAATTTATAGCACTGAAAGCCTTCCTCAAGAGAACGGAAAGAGAGGAAGTTAACAACTTAATGGGACATCTCACGCAACTGGAAAAGGAAGAACATTCCAACCCCAAACCCAGTAGAAGAAAAGAAATAACCAAAATTAGAGCAGAATTAAATGAAATTGAAAACAAAAGAATAATACAACAGATCAATAAATCAAAAAGCTGGTTTTTTGAAAAGGTCAATAAAATAGATAAACCTCTGGCCAACCTCATCAGGAAAAAAAGAGTAAAATCTCTAATATCATCAATCAGAAACAACAAAGACAAAATAACCACAGACTCATCAGAAATCCAAAAAATCCTTAATGAATATTACAAGAAACTTTATTCTCAGAAATATGAAAATCTGAAGGAAATAGACCGATACTTGGAAGCACGCCACCTTCCAAGACTTAACCAGAATCAAGTAGAAATGTTGAACAGACCCATATCAAGTTCAGAAATAGCATCAACTATACAAAACCTCCCTAAAAAGAAAAGCCCGGGACCAGATGGTTTCACATCAGAATTCTACCAAACCTGTAAAGAGGAATTAGTACCTATATTACTCAACCTGTTCCAAAATGTAGAAAAAGAAGGAAGACTACCCAACACGTTCTATGAAGCAAACATCACCCTGATCCCCAAACCAGGAAAAGACCCAACAACAAAAGAAAATTATAGACCAATATCACTAATGAATATAGATGCAAAAATATTCAACAAGATCCTAACAAACAGAATCCAGCAACACATCAAACAAATTATACATTATGACCAAGTTGGTTTTATCCCAGGGTCTCAAGGCTGGTTCAATATACGTAAATCTATAAATGTAATGCAGCACATAAACAAATTAAAAAACAAAGACCATATGATTCTCTCAATTGATGCAGAAAAAGCTTTTGATAATATCAAGCATCCCTTCATGATCAGAACACTCAAGAAAATTGTTCTAGAAGGGACTTTTCTTAAACTGATAGAGGCTATCTACAGCAAACCCACAGCCAATATCATATTGAATGGAGTTAAATTGGAATCATTTCCACTCAGATCAGGAACCAGACAAGGCTGCCCATTGTCTCCATTGCTTTTCAACATTGTAATGGAAGTTTTAGCCACCGCAATTAGGGAAGAAAAGGCGATCAAGGGTATCCATATAGGGTCAGAAGAGATCAAACTTTCGCTCTTCGCAGATGATATGATTGTGTATCTGGAAAACACTAGGGACTCTACTACAAAACTCCTAGAAGTGATCAAGGAATACAGCAGCGTCTCAGGTTACAAAATCAACATTCATATATCGGTAGCCTTTATATACACCAACAACAGTCAAATTGAAAAAGCAGTTAAGGACTTTATCCCATTCACAATAGTACCAAAGAAGATGAAATATTTGGGAATTTACCTAACAAAAGACGTGAAAGATCTCTATAAAGAGAACTATGAAACTCTAAGAAAAGAAATAGCTGAAAATGTTAACAAATGGAAAAACACATACCATGCTCATGGCTGGGAAGAATCAACATTATCAAAATGTCCATACTACCCAGAGCAATATATAATTTCAACGCACTCCCTATTAAAGCTCCACTGTCATATTTTAAAGATCTTGAAAAAACATTACTTCGTTTTATATGGAATCAGAAAAAACCTCGAATAGCCAAGACATTACTCAGAAATAAAAACAAAACAGGAGGAATCACACTACCAGACCTCAGACTTTACTACAAATCGATAGTGATCAAAACAGCATGGTATTGGCACAAAAACAGAGAAGTAGATATCTGGAACAGAATAGAGAACCAAGAGATGAATCCAGCTACTTACTGCTATTTGATTTTTGACAAGCCAATTAAAAACATTCAGTCGGGAAAAGATTCCCTATTTAACAAATGGTGCTGGGTGAACTGGCTGGCAACCTGCAGAAGACTGAAATTGGACCCACACCTTTCACCATTAACTAAGATAGACTCTCATTGGATTAAAGATTTAAACTTAAGACAAGAAACTATAAAAATACTAGAGGAGAATGCAGGGAAAACTCTTGAAGAAATTGGTCTGGGTGAGTATTTCATGAGGAGAACCCCCCGGGCAATTGAAGCAGCTTCAAAAATACACTACTGGGACTTGATCAAACTAAAAAGCTTCTGCACAGCTAAGAACACAGTAAGCAGAGCAAGCAGACAGCCCTCAGAATGGGAGAAGATATTTGCAGGGTATATCTCTGACAAAGGTTTAATAACCAGAATCCACAGAGAACTCAAACGCATCAGCAAGAAAAAAACAAGGGATCCCATCGCAGGCTGGGCAAGGGATTTGAAGAGAAACTTCTCTGAAGAAGACAGGCGCACGGCCTTCAGACATATCAAAAAATGCTCATCATCTTTAATCATCAGAGAAATGCAAATCAAAACTACTTTGAGATATCATCTAACTCCAATGTGACTAGCCTATATCACAAAATCTCAAGACCAGAGATGTTGGCGTGGATGCGGAGAAAAGGGAACACTTCTGCACTGCTGGTGGGAATGCAAATTAATACATTCCTTTTGGAAAGATATATGGAGAACACTCAGAGATCTAAAAATAGATCTGCCATTCAATCCTGTAATTCCTCTGCTGGGCATATACCCAGAAGACCAAAAATCACAACATAACAAAGATATTTGTACCAGAATGTTTATTGCAGCCCAATTCATAATAGCTAAGTCATGGAAAAAGCCCAAGTGCCCATCGATCCACGAATGGATTAATAAATTGTGGTATATGTATACCATGGAATACTATGCAGCCTTAAAGAAAGATGGAGACTTTACCTCTTTCATGTTTACATGGATGGAGCTGGAACATATTCTTCTTAGTAAAGTATCTCAAGAATGGAAGAAAAAGTACCCAATGTACACAGCCCTACTATGAAACTAATTTGGGACTCTCACATGAAAGCTATAACCCAGCTACAACTTAACAATAGGGGGAAGTGGGAAAGGGAGGGGGGTGGGTAGAGGGAGGGGGATCGGTGGGATCACACCTGTGGTGCATATTACAGGGGTATTTGCGAAACTTGGTAAAGGTAGAATATAAATGTTTTGGCACAGTAACTGAGATAACACCGGAAAGGCTATGTTAACCACTGTGATAAAAATGTGTCAAATGGTTTATGAAGCGAGTGTATGATACCCCATGATCATATCAATGTATACAGTTATGATTTAATAAAAAAAAAAGAAAAGAAAATCTTAAATACTTACTTGTGCATTTGTCATATTATATGGATTGCTGCTTTATCCCTCAAGCATCATCTTATTTACATTCACTACACTATATTTTATGCATTAAATTTCAATTACATATAATTTTTTAGAGATATTAGCTAAAATGGGCCTTTACCCCCTCATTTTTTCATAATACATGTATCATATTTCATAGTGCTCATAATTTAAAAATTATGCATATTCAAATACTTGGTTTTTTTTCTGAATTCCTTAGTAGATTTTGAATTTTAGAAAGAGATCAAACCTGTTTTGTTCACTCCTATAACAGTAATCATAAGTCCTGTCTACCTAACTATTGCCTTTCAGGCCCATGGCTCCTTTGAGGTTGTTGTGATCATGTGGTTAATTATGACCAATGGCCCGTGAGTAGAAGTGATATGTGTCACCTCTGTGAACACACAATTAATTGCAAATTTAAGACTCTCCAAAGCCCATAGGGACAGCAATGGGCTCCATTAAGATGAAGAACGCTCTGTCAACCTGATTACTTGCATTACTATAAACAATCTACTTCCTCTGTCTCCTTTTGATTGGCATGCACTGAGAGAAAACAAGAAATTCATGTTTTAAATTGCTGTTATTGGTGGCTATATAGCATAGCATAGTCTAGGCCATTCTGGATGATACCCGCACTGTACAGGATACAGGATATAGGATACCCACACTATAGGATACAGGATACCCACACTAAGCCTACAGCCTTCCCTATGGTATAAACTAATCTTTGAAGGGAAGAAAGAATCAGGCTATGTTTATTTAGCAGTATGTATAGTTTTCTTGGATCTGTGGTTCATTTTTTAAAATGAGACACTTCTCACATTTATCTCAACATGGAAACTGCAAAACCAAACAACACCCTGAAAATGCAATATTAGGGGAAAATGTAATGTATTTGTTTATCAAAGGATCATCTTCTGTAGCAAGGGAAGAACACGGTTGGAATTCATGGCTTTTCATTTCAATCAAAGCATTGTAGTGTTCCAGAAGAACAAAATGTTCCCAGCTACTAAAACCTCTACATTTCACTCCAACCACAGACATCCTATTTGGTTCAGACCCAAATGAACAAAACTACACTATCAGTTATGAGTTGTTCATAGAGGATGTGGTACTAGTGCCATAACAAGAAGGAAGTTTTAGTCTTTGTATTGCAATTCAGGTAGGTAGAATATTTTAAGGAAATTGCATTGACATTGGGCCAATTGTGCTGTTTCTTCTGCCTACCATCTGCCACATTTGCAAAGTTTATATACAACTACGCCTCTGCTTCACTAACCCTTCCCAGCGCGTTGTCAGGGACTGGGTTCCGTCTTGCCTTAGTCTCAGATTGATGTTCCACCCCTCTGTCCTCGTAGTCAAGTTGGCTCCTAACATTTCTGAACTTTTCTTACGGTTAGTCAATGTCATTTACTTTCTGTCAATAAACCTTTCAAATAGCTAGTATGTGATTTCTATGTAAATGTTTATACGCATTTCAAATCATTTGCTTTACAGAATTTAATCACAAAAGTTCCTTTCTTTCTACTAGAGTATTATTACTTAATGTGTGGCCTTTCATCAAGTTGTTTTTGTCATCTTTCAGAATTCATGGCAATAGGCATTTACAAGACAAACAAATTATAAGTCTTCTTTCGTATTTCCAAACTTTTGCCTGGCAACTCTATGCACATTATAGCCCTTCCCTTCCCTTCCTTCCTCTTCCATCCCCTCCCTTCCCCTGCCCTCCCTGCCCCTTCCCTTCTTTTTCTGTCTTTCTGCACAAATCTCAATCCATTTTAATACTTCCACTAAAGAGATCATAATTTATTAAAAACAAAATTAATTTTGTAATATTTATTCCGGTTTTTAAATCTCTCCCCTAGTATTCAATTTTAGTGTTGGTAATGAATGCATTTGTTCAAGACAAAAAAATTATGGGTTTGAGGGAGTCAGAAGAATATAATGAGAAAAACGTGTTTTTTAATTGTGATAGAAGTCAAGAATGCCAAAGATTGAGAGACATCTTTGAGAAAAAAAAAAACAAAAAACACTGTGCTTAATTGAACTTGAATTATTAAGAAATAATTGTCAGCCACATCATGCTTTTATTCTTTCTATTGTAAAAATAGGTCTGAGAAATAATTCAGCATTAGTCACAAACATAAAATATTTGAACTCTCTAAAATTATTAGTACACTTCTAGCAAAAATAAAGCACAAATTATCAATCTATTTTGATTAAAAATTGAAAGAAATTCTGAGCTCAAATATCTCAAGTTTTAAGACATATTGTGACAAATAGTGTTGAAGATATCAACTATCCAGGAGATTGTTATTAAAGTTAACATTGTCTGTACAAACCATGATTCCTTCACTCTTGTGCCCATGGTTTAAATATATGTCAATGAAGTCTGAATGGATTGTTGTACTTGGCAGCTAACGTCACAACTTTCACATTAGTCAGTAAAGTTTATCCAATTAATTAAACATTGGCATTAGAATAGTATTAGCATGTACTTTTACAAAACTTTTACTTCATTACTCGTTAGCATGGAGCCAGCTTTTTTAAACATACTGAACCAAGTTGAAGAAATTAATTTGCCTTGCATTACTATTTTTTCCTAACTAGCTAAGAATGTCTTACTATTTGTGAGCTAAACTTACACACAGAGAGACTGCCAGAAGTCAATTCCAAGTTGCTACAGGTGAAGCTCCTTTTCAGAGTTCAAGGAAAGTTGCAATATATCATTTTCCTTTCCAATAAGATTTGGCAATAACTTCTTATTTATTTGAAAATGATAAAAGGCAATATTTGTATCATGTTCTTAGCAATATCGGTATCTTTTTCATAATTTATGTCTCTAAACAACTATAGTTTACTTTCTCTTTTCTGTAAAGTTAATGTTAACCTATTTTTGAAAAGTGGAGTCCACTAATAACTGTACCATCTATCCACCCACCACAGATAGGAAAAAAATGCCAACTAACAACACAGCATAAACACAATTTGATTGGGAATATATTTAGATTATGCATTAAAGTTAAAACTTGGTATCAAGACACATTCTTTTTCCCTTTCTACATTTTACTAAAGTCATAACGCTTTAGTAAACACTCATAGCTCTGCATTATTCATAGGTCATCTGATGGGCGATAGTGTAGCAGGAAAGCGAAGCAGACCGAAGACTCCAGGCACCAGTTGGTAGAGGAAGCGGCTTTATTTCCAACCGGGAGACTCAGCGGACTAGTGTCCTAAAAACCAAGCCCCCAGACTAAATCCCTTCCCTTTCTTTTATGCATTTTTGAGGGGTAGGGTGCACATGAGAGTCGTGAAGGATGTGAAAGTCTTGGGACTCAAGGGAAGGTCAGGTTGGCCCGCGCCCTTATTACCCAGTGGGCTACCTGTTCTCAGAGGGGACAGAAGGTTAAGGAAGTTATAAGGTTACTGTCTAGGCCCAGCACATACCAAGGGAAGGGCATACAGATAACAGAGACATCTGCTGCGGTAGAGGTAGAAGTGTTATAGACTGCTTGGCTAATGCCTATACAGAGTGACTAGGACAAATCTCTAGCTCTGCTTTTACTCTCTTGCCTCAATAGGAGGAATCTGAGGTGCGATTCAGTAAAGACTCACTCCAGCAGAGGGCACGACAATCACCAGCTCTGACAGAGACTGCCGGCTGTTCCTGGCCCTAGGCATAGTACTCTCCTAACAAAAAAAGCCTACAGCAAAACCTTATCATTAGAAAGAACAACCAACCAACAACAAAGAAACATTGAGAAGACATGTATTTGTTCCTGTTTTTAACCTACTCACGTAGGGTATTTTGTCACGACTAGCTGACCCTGTGTGGACTGGCAATAGTGTCCACAAGATCCATCATAAAGGGCAGTGAACTTGGCATTGGTCTCGCCATTTCTAAAGCCATGCAAAAACGTGGATCTTCAGGAATTTCTAAGAATCGGGGATGCTTATAAAGCTGGTCTCAAATAAGTCATTTGACTTTTATTTGTTCATGTCTCTAACTCCAATGAATATGGAAAGGAAGTGAAAATTGAAGACTAAACATAAAAGATTGTAACATGAGGATTTTTTTTTCCTGTTTTTGGTCTATCTCCTTTACTTTCAACACATTTTGACAAATGAAATACTCAATCTCTTCTTCCCCCACCCCATTTTGCAATTCCTGCAACAGTGGAAGTTGAATACAAGTTAGAAAATTCTTTACAACATTAAAGGAAGGGATACAATGACCCAAAGTATTAATGCTCTAAGTATATTCATTCATTTACTTTTAAGTTATTATCTGAATGTGAGCAGGTTGGCATATATTTTCCATTCAAAGAAATGTCACACATAGAAAAATCGCAGAACTACATATCTATGTGTCCAAGATGTGATATCTGTATTCTTTTTACCTCAGTTTCATCTTCTTTGAAATGAGGGGCTTGAACAATACAATTATGTAAATCATTGACATAATCTAACATAGGAAATAATTTGAGCAATGTCAGGTATAAAGAGAACTTAACTAATAATCTGCTTTAAATATTTGAAATGTATATGTGCATATTCACTTATCTTCCATTCCACTTTGCATATAACATTCAATTGATAATATCCCAAATATATTGAGTGCTTAGTATGTTCCAGCTATTGTTTCAAACACAGTACATATTCTATTTTGTAATTTTCACAACAGCTCAATGTTAATATTATTATGATATTTACAGATGAGGAAGAGAAAGTCAAATTGGCTCAAGGTCACACAGCTGGTAAACAGTAAAAAAAAGAAAAGAAAAAAATGGTTAACAAGCTGCGTCAAGTTTGAGCAAAGGCAAACTCCACACTGTTTTGCATTCCCATTGCCAGTACAAGAGTCTACTCCTTTATGCTCTGTCAAAATTAAGGGTCAGCAACAAAGTAAAACATAAGAAGGAACAAGCCAGAGAAAAAGAGGAACACAGTTTTGTTACAAAAGAAGAAAATTCAGAAAACAGGTGGTGAACAAAACATCACCTGTTGCAGTTTTTGAATAGGATACACAGCAGTTCCCAACCACTTTGGCACCAGGAACTGGTTTCACGGAAAATGAGTTTTCCACAGGTGGGCAGGGGCCCTGGTGCGGGGAAGAGGAGCGTGGGAAACAGTTTCCAGGAGATTTGAGCACCTTACATTTCCCGCGCACTTCATTTTTGTTATTTTTACAGTCCAATATATAATGAAATAGTTATACAACTCACTATAACGCAGAACTGCCGGGAACCCTGTTTGTAAGTTGTTTTCCTGCAACTAGCTGGTTCCCCCTCTATTTGCAGCTTCTCCGCAGCGCGGGCATCACAGCCTCAGCTCCGCCCAGACCACCAGGCAGCAGATTCTCTGTAGGAGCTCAGGACCGCCCGCTGGCGCGGCACAGGCGCAGTTTACAGTAGGGTTCCCAGGCCTGAGTCCAACGCTGCTGCGCTGCTGCTGGTCCACCAGGAGGTGGCGCTCACGCGGGGATGGGAGCGATGGGGGCAGCAGGCTTTCTTCTGAAGCCCATTTTCTGAATCATGCAAACTTGTACTTTAAGTGAGAGTAGAATTTGGACATATAATAGAAGAGAAATATTCTGAAAGAAGGACATGTCACACACAAAACTCAAGTTTTAGAAAATTATTAGGCCCAAAGGGTTAATTTTATAGAATTCAATTAAATGATGCCAGACTAAAAGATAGGCTAAGGAGATAATACGTTTTCTAGCATGTATGTTTTAATGGGGTTTTGAACCAAACGTGACACATGAGAACTGTGGAGCGAGCAGTATCCCCTGTTAACCCTACTGAGTGATTTATCCAATCTACCCTTATTCCTATGATAATTATTATGTATCATATGAGCCTGTGGCCTATTAGATTATGGTAAAAATCATGTAACATTCAATTGACTATCTTAGCTATTTTAAGCGTACAGTTTAGTAGAATGTATATCACATTGATGTGCAACAGATCTGTAGAATTTTTTATTTTGCAAGAGTGTACCTCTATACTCATTAAATACTAATCTGCCCTCTTCTTTTCACCGAGCCCTTGACAACCACTTTTCTACTTTCTGATTCTATGATTTTTAACTACTTTAGATGCTTCACATAAGCATCTACTTTCTGATTCTATGATTTTTAACTACTTTAGATGCTTCACATATGTCAGAGGCACATATGTGTCTCTCTGTGACTGACCTAGTTTCTTAGTATAATGACTTTGAGGCATGCTCATGTTGTAGTGTGTGGGGTTTTTTAAGTCTGCATAACACTTTATTGTTCATATACACCACCTTTTCATTATTCAGTCATCTGTCAGTGAACCTTTGGTTTGCTTCCACCTCTTAACTTTTCTGAATAATACTGCAATGGACATGGGTCTGTAAATATGTCTTCAAGATCCTGCTTTGAATTATTTTTGATACCTATACATGCGTGGGATTGCTGGATCATATGGTAATTCTATTTTTATTTTTTTTTTTGAGGAAGCCCCATTCTATGTTCCATAATGTCTACGTCATTTTACATCCCTAACAGCAGTGTTCAAGTGTCCAAATTCTTCTGCGTTCAATACTTACTTTTGTGTTCTCATGATAATACGATCCTAGTGAGTGTGATATGATATGATATTGTGGTTTGATTTGCATTTTTTAATCATTAGGGATATCGAGACCAGCTTTTTATATACTTCTTGGCCATTTGTATATTTTCTTCAGATAATTGTACATTTAAGTCTTTGGCCCAATTTTAAAATCAGATAGCTTATGATATTTTTACTTAAGGAAAAATTGACCATGTGCCAAATACCAATTTTAATGAGGGCTGGAGTAGCTTTCTGAAAAGAAGTTTGTAGAGAGAAGTGGCACCCCTATCAACTATTCCTTTCTCTTGCTGCCCTCACTCTCAAGTAACTAGAAAGGCTTCCAGAACTCACGCAGAAAATTTTTGAGAGATGGCAAAGACTTTGGAAGAATTGGTTATAATGGAGCCATAAAAAATATTACCCTGTGGATATTCATGTCATCGTGGTCTTACCATTAGACTTGAAATCAAACTTGACGTTTTAAAAACGTATTTACTGTAAAACATGCAAAATATATTCTAACAGCCTGCTCCTCACTTTGGCAATTATTATTTCAAACTGTATCTCAAAATAAAAAATCTTCAAATATACTACTACTAAAAATGAAGATTCTTTCATGACTGTTTTCTGAAGCTTTCTTTAGTAGTACATCAATGTTGGAAAATACATAAAGTCTGTATCTTGACTTTTGTAGAATCAGTGATTGTTGCTATCAAAATCAGGTTATGACCCAGGACAGCCACCACCAGAGAACACTTGCACAATAGCATCATAGGCTCCGTGCCACAATGATCTGGGAAGGGCAACTAGACATCAGCACTGCTATTTGGTTCAGAGAAGCACCAATTAATTCGAAAGCTCTCTGATCCACTTGAAGAACTCAGCTGGAAATCAAATAAAGCCAACTTAAAAAAAAAAAAAAAAACCTAACATTTGAGGTATGTTGTGTTCTTTCAAGTAGAGTATATTTTAGACTCCAGAACTAAGGGTCATAACTCTTGTATCTCTCTCGTTTCATAGAATTAGAGTTTGACAAAGGTGTTAAAAATAAAATGAGTGTGAATGTCCTATGAAGGTTAAGAGAAAAATTAAAAAAAAAAAAAAGTAGAGAAAGATTAAGGCCTGACTTTTAGGTCGGAGTAATAGTAACGACAACAATAACAAAAATAAAAGCTTTCTGTTCTTTTTTTGTTGGTTCTCACTCTTCCTCTTGGAAATCAAATTCACATGAAGGCTTAGCATTCATATTTTCAGTAAAAGAGCTTGTGGAATATGAACTGGTTTAAAAATTGATTTTTGGATATTGACAAATTGATTTTGGATTTTTTTGACTTCTTAAATCCTCATTCAGGGCCGTGCCTGTGGCTCAAAGGAGTAGGGCAGTAGCGCCATATACAAGGTGGCGGATTCAAACCCAGCCCCGGCCAAAAACTAAAAAAAAAAAAAAAAATCCTCATTCAATATAATGCCCTCATCCTGTCAAAAGCATATGTAGGACAAAGCCAGACACTGACAGGTTCATTCTAAGACCGCATCCCAGAAATTAAATTATTTCTCTAATTTCACACACAAGGTTGTGTTTCTTCTAACCCTTAAATGACTCTTAAACGGAGTTGACTCGCTTTGTAGTATTAGTACCCTTTGGTCTGGGTACGTTTCTGCTCCATTGCACAGAGAGGGGAATCCCAACCACAAAGAGGGAAAACGAAACGCCCTGTGATCCCACCGAGGGGGGGAACAGGTTACAGCTGACAGAAGCCCAAAGGGCTGGAATTTGCAGATCATGGTACCAAGCGCGGGAAGCACGGCGGGGGACAGGTCACAAAACCTTGCGTGGAGTTAGCCTTGAGTCTTTAATGAGTACCTGCCTGAGAGTTGGAAGGGAGAAGTTCCACAAGGTCAGACAATGAGAATCTCTGAGGAGCTATAAGCTTAGCACTACCTAATGCTCACACAAGTTTGGTAGGCATTTATGTTCCAACTAAGTACACTTGGGAAAACACATTGAAAATTTAGGAAATTGAGTAGAATCTGCAGAATACTTAAAATTTCATAGTAAAGCTAAATGAACCCAAAAGAAAAAACTATCACTCCTCTAAGGGAAACTTAAACACAAGGCTTTGAAAGGCTTAGGTTGATCTTCATTCATAGAAAACAAAATGTTGACATAAAAAATAATGAAAATATTTCAAATTACATATAAAACCAGCAGATTGTACCCCATGATGGCATTAATGTGTACACAACTATTATTTAATAAAAAAAAAAAAAATGAAAGGATAGCCACCTTCACAAGTAAAACTGGAAATATTGCATATGTTTATAGAGAAAAATTAAAGTGAACTTTTATCTCAGGAAATTTAAATTAAAATGTAAACCTACTCACAAAATTGAAAACTTTAACATTTCTAGGTAAAAACATAAGAGAACATTTGGGGGAGCTTGAATTTAGTAAACGTTTCTTAAGTAGGATACAAAAAATAAAAGCCTAAAATGAAACCTTAACAAATTGAACACTTAAAATAATTTAAAACTTCCAGCTCCGTGCCTGTAGCACAGTGGTTACGGCATCACACATACATCGAGGCTGGTGGGTGGGAACCCAGCCCTGGCCAGCTAAACAACAATGACAACTGCAACAAAAAATAGCCATGTGTTGTGGCGGGTGCCTGTAGTCCCAGCTGCTTGGGAGGCTGAGGCAAGAGAATCATTTAAGTCTAAGATTTTGAGGTTGCTGTGAGCTGTGACATTACAGCACTCTACGGAGGGTGACATAGTGAGACTCTGTCTCAAAAAAAAAAAAAATTAAAACTTCTATTCTGTTAAAAAAAAAAAAAATTTGAAAACTGGAAAAAAATATTTGCAATATATATCCCACATAGTTCTTGGAGCCAGAAGATATAAATAATTCATAACTCAATAATAGGGCAACCAAAAATTTTAAATGTGCAAATTACTTGAATAAACCCTTTATAATAGAAGGTTTATGAATGTCAAACAAGCATGAGAAAATGATTAACAATATAAGCAGTCAGGAAAATACAAATTAAAACCACAGTGAGATACAAGTGCACATCAAAACAGATTTATTTATGTGTCCAAATTGAGAATAAGCATTTTGAGACTCGAAGAGCATATTGACTTTGTAATTTCATGTCATTTGAATCCAATAGTAACAATAAATAAAATAAAACTTCATTGTTACCAGTGTTTGTGGAATTTTTCCACTTATATTTAGTAATTCATTTTCATTGTAATTCACAGATGTATCAATTTCTAAGTGATTGGAGTTCTGAAAAATGGTCCTTTGTTACAGATATTTTGGAATCATTAACCTAAATAATTGAAAACAGAGGTGTTTGGCCTGCATCAGCCACCAACAAGATCACACCCCTGGAAAAAACCCAGGAAGCTAAAGAAACGTACACTGCACAGACCTGGCTCAGTCTTTAATGTCTCAATCCCCATTTGATTTCCCATGAAGACGAAAACCACAAATAATTGCTTTGCCTATCACGTTGTCCCCTACCCATATGCTACTACACTTTATGTTTATCACGAGAGGTGAAAAGATTGTAGAAAATGTGTGTGTCAAATTCCCTGTGAGAGGAAGTTTAGAAACAGAAAATATGGCTAACCTTGGCATTGATGCAAACGTGGAGACCAGATATCGTGCTGATACTCCAGATGGCCACAAATTTACAAGCCCAATACACAGTCCTTTGCTTCCTTATAGACTGCTTTGTTCCTATACCAGTTGCTCAGCATTAAATTAACATTATGTTGTCTTTGTGTGCTGTGATGATCAGAACTTCACTAACTAAAGAAAGAACAACATAAACCAAAACAATGCATGATTGTAAAGTGTGGACTGCTCAAAGAGGGCTCTGAACTGAAGAATGTATCTTTCATTTACATTTTGTGTAAAGCAAAAATAACTCCATTCATTGGACTACAATTTCATTTACTAGATATTTTTTAGTGAAAGATCAGCACCAATTTCACACACACAAAGACACACGAACAATTTGACCGCAGTATACTCAGCATATGTTAAACTTAATGGAGAATGTGATAAATGTTACTTATATATTTTTCTTTTAATTGGCTGAAGACTAAGATGGCACAGAAAACAAACGAAACATAGAGAATTGTTGTATCCCCAACTGGTATTATTAAATGATCAATAACAATTAGACAAAACAAAGCCTCATAATTATATAAAACAGATATACATATTTAGCCTTTAAATATTCTCTGTACCCTAACTTATTAGCACAGAAGGGTGGGAATAAATATTTTTTTTTCATGTCTAATCAAGATTCATTGGATTTACAGGCTCTATTTGCAGAAGTTTCTTGAAAATTTGCCCATGGCCGTGGAAAACTTAAAAAAAAAAAAAAAAAAAGGAAACTTTTCTAAGTCTTGCTTTGCAAACATAATCTAGAAATTAAATACACATATGTGAATAGATATATGTGGACCTAGAAAGGAAGTCAATATATAAAAAGACCTTTCGATTCTCGCCCCAACCCTCCCTTACCACCACTAAATAAACTTACTCTATCAGTCAGTGTATAGTAAAAATTTTCTGAACAGTCAGACGTATGGGTTATACTTAAAATAGAGATTTTGCTCATCTTCTGTGCCAGGCAGTGACTATTTTTTCTGTAAAGCATCAGATGCAGAATTTAATATTTCTCCCATGGAGTTGATTAAAATTCGTATTTATAAAGTGGTAAAATGTTTATATAAAATTAAACTTCCTGGAAAACACTAAACCTGTGTATGTGGGAAAAGTGTTATTTTCTGCATTCATTTCTTCTAATTACTTTTCAGTGGGATTGTATTTGGCCATTATACTGTTGCATCAATTTTTTTAGTACATTTTCTAATTATATATGATCTTTTCTTTTAGGTGCACACGAATAAAAATAACAATAGTAAAATTACAATCTCTTTATTATAGGAAACTATGGGAGAGCCTCGGCCTAATACTGTTTAAAGCTTCTCCAGCCAGGCAGGGTGGCTCATGCCTGTAATCCTAGCACTCTGTGAGGCTGAGGCTGGTGGATTGCTTAGCTCAGGAGTTCAAGACCAGCCTGAGCAAGAGCGAGACTCTGTCTCTAAAAAATAACTGGGTGTTGTGGCAGGCGCCTGTAGTCACAGATACTCGGGAGGCTGAGGCAAGACTCACTTGAGTCCAGGTGTTTGAGGTTGTGTGAGCTATAACTCTATGGCACTCTACCAAGTGTGACAAAGTGGGACTCTATGTAAAAAAAAAAAAAAAAACTTCTACAAACTCTGAAACTGATGTAACAGAGAGGGTGACCATAGCCTCCACCCTAATCTGAAGAATTGGCTGTACCCTGCTGTGGGGTATGTCGAATGTATATAATCCCTCTGGACTTTTCTAGTAGCTGCAAAAAATAGGTAACATTCTTGAACACAGTGTTCAAACATAGGCAGGTCTTTTATTGTAATTAAAGATAAAAATGTTTATGAATGAGGAGTGAACACAGAAAAATTAACTTAATGATAATGAATTGCATAGGGTATATACTATATTTAACTTTGTTGAAGTTTGTATATTTTGGGCAAAACACAATTGCAGTTCAGAATTATAAGAGAATTTTTTTTTGTGGCTGTGCAGAATGGACCCTAGTAAAATTTTGTATTTAAAACTTATTACATGTATAAGAAACTTAAAAAAATATGCTCTTCAGCTTTCTAAATATACCTTTGACAAACAAATATTTGGGGCACACAAATTCTAAATGATTCTGAAAATGAATGTACAAAAAAATGGGCTGTTTTCTTTCATATACTTCCATTTATGAGTTACTTAGAAGGAAATAACAAAAATAATGTTATGGTTGAGGGTCACTACAACATGAAGAACTGTATTAAAGGGTCGCGGCGGTAGGAAGGTTGTGAACCAGTGTTCTAAGCTTTGCTTTCTTTCTCTGAACGAGAAGTTTGGAACCTTATGCATCTAAAATTTATAGAATATATAGGGTACAAGTAAAAGGATGGGTCTTACATTGCCAAAGACTGTGTTACAGAGAAACATTCTAAAAAAATCAGGCACATTCTCCTTAAAAATGGAAACATGTTCTCCTGTAATTTGTCCTTCACAATTTTACATTGGAAGGCCACTTTATGACTCCTAAGATTTATTTGAAGACCTGCTCAGAGGGAAAAGGCAATTAAAGATAGCAGGACTCAGTTCACTCGCCTTCCTCTTGTTTCTATTTATGAAAAAGTGTGGTTTTTAGTCTAGGTTTTCAAAGGCTCCTGAAAACCTTTTAGTTGTACTGGTAAGCATCTTTCAGAAAAACACACCTTCCCTGGAGATACTTGCAAATACCGGATCTGTTGTAAAAAACACTGAAGACAGAGTTGCGGGTGCTAATTTGAGAGGAAATCTACTTGAAACCTATCAGTGGATCACAAAGAATAACTGAAGCAAATGGGAAGAGAAAAATAGCTCTTTCTGTTTGAAACAATTCTTTCTATCCAACTGATGTGTCTATAGTAATACAACCAAATTATGTTTTTGATTCCTCCATGACTATAAAGAACAATGAGTTCAAGGGTGAGACATTAGAATTGCACTTTTCTATAGCAAGTATAGAGTTCGCAAAATTTGTCTGTTGCAACACACTTTCTGAAGAGAGATTTAATTTTCTTGCAACTTTCAAAAACACTGCAAACACAACAACAAACACAGCATCAACTTTTCATTGCAGTATTTTGGAATCACCCTCACTCATCAGAAAGTGAGATTTATGCAAAGGTCTGAAAAACCTCTGCAAAAAAAAAAGGAAAAGTGCTATTTTTAAAATAAAGTTCAATAGAATTTGGCTTAACTTTCTGCAAAGGTCACATAAGGATTAGTTTAAATTTCAGGTCAAGAGGCAGCAGCAATTGAGGCATACCTAATAGAATCACTATTTTAAACACAAAGGTTAAACATGGTTGCATTTTGACAAAGGTTAAATGCCTATTTACTGAAGTTAATGACTTAATAGTGTTTTGAATACTGTTCTTTATATAAAGGTTACTCACAGATTTTTGACTTCGTGTTTCCTCTCCTAAAAGGAAATACTCATTAGGATCCAAACAATTATCTAATTGTTAATTTTTTTTATCTTATTTATAGTTCCTCACCAGAGCATTATCTGTTTTGATTGCATGATAATTTTTTAAAGCTTTCACAGAGAAAAGTATTTAAAAAAGAAAAATACTGTTTCAGGGAATTACTACTCTCAAAAACATCAAAAAGGAGAGGGATAAAGATTTTAGAAAGATATCTAGGGCAGAAATATAATGTATGGTGGGATACTTTCCAAAAATGTACATGAGCCCGATAAATAATCTGAGAGACTCAATAGAAAAATCACTCAAGTGATTATACTTAGATGAGAAATTGTGAGAAAAATTGCTACACAAGGGCACAGCATATGGTCAATTTGGCATTTACTTTCAATGCCATTTTTAGCTAAAATGATTATAATAATTTTCTGTATATAGTGCATAAAGTAGAAATAATTACTCAATTATAAAATCCATCTTTACCCCCCCCAAATATCTTTAAATGACTAACAATACCTCATTTCACTTAATTCTCAAAAATTAAACTGAGAATCTAGATATTACAAATAAATGCTAAATTTTCCCCAGTACACATCTGGGGAAAATATATTTGGGGTGCTATAACTATTACTAGCCAGGTAAGATTTTATACTTAATACAATATTTTTAATTCAATTAAAATTATATAGGAGTGGAATGATTGTGGCAAAGTTCATATGTGCTACACGTAATTTATTTTAAGAGTATGGTATAAATTACAATAAGTGGTGGAGAGTGCAAGGAGGAACAGTATTGTGACAACACTTCTCCACTGTAAGGGGTAAACTAAGGCAGAGAAATGCCATCGGATCAGTCAGAAACTGAGGATAGGGAGGAGTGGAAGCCAAATTTTACTTTCCCTTAAACAAATGGGACGTTGTGAATAAAAGAATGCAGGGAATGATGGAGGGTGCTGGAGGAGTAAGCTCAGAACAATTTCAAATGAAGCTGAGAGTAACCCTAGGACTTCTTGAGAAGTATTGAAGAGTAGATAAAACCAAGTGATACAATAAACCAGTAGACTTACATATGATTCCCTAGTTTATTCATTTTGTTTCTTCTCAGAATATTTTGGGCTATATTTTCCAATGTTAATTAATTTTAGCATATCCATATTTATTTTTGTTTTCCAACTTCAGTGCAGCGGTTCTAGGGAGTTATTTTAGTTTTCATTAAGCCTGGAGTCACTTGTCTATTAGACCTGGAATGATGTTGGTCATCAAAACTTAACGTGATCATCTAAAAAGAATAAAAGATTTCTGAGAATTGTTTGCAACATTACTCTTGTTTTGTGACTGTAAAACATTATGATAATATTGTTATAATTTTGCTTTAAGAAAATACAAAGTTACCTTGGCAAATAATGTCATAATTTTTATGAACTGATTGAAAAGATGATGAAAAATTGTTGCCGGGCGCGGGGGCTCACGCCTGTAATCCCAGCACTGTGGGAGGCTGAGGGAGAATCGCTTGAGCTCAGGAGTTCGAGACTCGCCTGAGTGACAGTGAGACCCTGACTCATGAAAAAAAATGGAAAAACCCAGCCGGGCACCTCGGCTTCCAGAGGCTGAGGCAGCGGGGTGCCTGCAGCCCCTCGAGTCTGAGGTTGCGGTGAGCTACCACGCCCACTGCACTCTGCTCAGGGGCATAGAGTGGGACCCTGTCTCAACAACAAAAAAAAAAAAAAAGAAAAGAAAAATTGTTAAGCCAAGCAAGTCATAGTCAGTTTTCTGACTATGATATATGGTATACTCTGTGCAAAAATCTATTTACTAAGACCTAATTCAAGGGACATACAAAGTTTCATTCGATTTAAAAGGATTATGTGCAACATTAATGAAAAGATAAAGAAATCATTTGGTTCAAAAGGGTTAATTTAAAATTAACTTATTAATCATACTATGTTTAACATGTTTAAGGCAATAAGTCATTTATGAAGACATTCTATTTGATATATTAAAGAAATGTTTCACTATTTTACTGTATCCTTTTTTTTTTTTTTTTTTTTTTTTTTTTTGTAGAGACAGTCTCACTTTATCACCCTGGGTAGAGTGCTGTGGTGTCTCAGCTCACAGCAACCTCCAACTCCCAGGCTTAGGCAATTCTCTTGCCTCAGCCTCCCAAGTAGCTGGGACTACAGGCTCCTGTCACAATGCCCAGCTTATTGTTGTTGTTTGGCCATGGCCAGGTTTGAACCCGCCACCCTCAGTATATGGGGCTGGCACCCTACCCACTGAGCTACAGGCGCGACCCAATGTATCATTCTTTAGAGCAGTTTTCAATTGACACCAAATTGAGCAGAAGGTACAGACATTTTCCATATATTGCATAATCTCCCCAATTATCAATATCGCCAGCCATAATATGCATTGTTTACAGTTGGTGAGCCTAAATTGTCACATTATCATCACACAGATGATGTTAGGGTTCACTCTTGATGTTGTACTTTCTGTGGAGTTGGACAAATGTATAATAGTATGACTTATCATTATATATATACAGTAGCTTCACTGCCCTGTAAATTCTCTGTGCTCTGCCCATTCTCTTTTCTCTCCATCCCCAGAACCTGATAATCACCAGTCTCTTTACTATTTCCATAGTTTTACCTTTATAAAATGCCACACAGTTGGAATCATATGCGAGGTAGCTTATTAAGACTTATTTCTTCCATTCATAATAGACATTTATATTTCCTCCCTGATCTTCCATGGCTTAATATCTCATTTCTTTTTCACAGTGAATAAATTCCTATTGCCTAAATGCACCACAGTTTTTTAGACATTCATCTACTAAAGGAACATCTTACTTGATTGCAAGTTTTTGGCAATTATACATAAAGCTACTATAAATGTCAGTGCATAGGTTTTTGTCATGGACCTGTTTTTACCTCTTCTGGGGCACTACTAAGGAGTGTGATTGCTGGGTTGTATAATAAGAGAATGCTAAATTTTGAAAGAAACAACCAAACTGATTCCAAATAGTGTTTGCTTCCCCACTAGCAATGCATGAGAGCTTTTATTTCTCATCCTCTTGCACATTTGGTGATAACAGTATTCTAGATTTTAGCCCTTCCAATAAGTATGGAATGTTATCTTTCTGTGGTTTACATATACATTTCTCTGATGACATATGATAATAATCATCTCTTCATATGTGTATTTATCATTCATATGTTTTTATTGATAGACATTTCATCAATTAGGTCTTTGGCCTATTTATTAATCAAGTTGCTTTTATTGTTGCGTTTCAAGTTATTTTTATATTTTAGATAACAATGCTTTCTTAGAAATGTCTTTTTAAAATATTTTCTCTGAATCAGTATCTTTTATTTTTATTCTCTTATAGTCTTTTTGAAGAACAGAATTTTTTAATTTTAATGAAATTCCACATACTGATTTTTTTCTTTCATGCAGATGCCTTGGTGTTACATTAAAAGTTATTGCCAAAACCCTAGGTCATTTCGATTTCTTGTTATTTTTTTTTCCTGGAAGTTGTATAGTTTTCCATTTTATATTTATATCTCTGATTCATTTGGGGTTAATCTTTATGAAGTGTGTAAGGGCCATGGAAAGGCCATATTAATTTAGCTTTAATTGAATCAGGCCACATTCCAGAAACTTAGATTAGATATACTTTAAAATGTACATTATTTTGTAAAACTCTAATAACTATGTACTTCAAATTTCAAAAAGTGAAAACTACTTGCTAGTTAGTAATTTAACTAAACTTTGAATGACTCTGTTGTGTCTGCTTTCTGTTGGAAAGCATTTAAATATTTGATTGCAGCATGGAGGTCTGCAGTTACAACTGATCCTCTAGATGGATTTTATTTGTGATCTTACAGAGTCTTGATTTGCATTAGGTAACAGAATATGGATTCACAGCAATAGTAAGAAATTATTGGAGGTATGTTGGAAAGTGAGAAAGCATTTTTGGGGGCATGTTGCTGAAGGTGGGGTATCCCATTGTGTTTTCAATTAGATCTTTCTTAGCATCAAACAATGACTTTAAAATGTCATCTACTGAGAGCTCAATCAATTCCTTCTCCCATTCTTTAGCTACCTTAGTGATATCAACTAGGTGAGGCTGCAATGCAAATTCGAAAGTGATGTCACAATTCTCAAAGTCAATGAATCTGTCATTGTATTTTCCAATTAATTGGTCTATAACAGGTGCATATTCATCCAGTGATTCACAGACTAGTATCCCACTCATCAATGAACTCTGCTAACTGAGGAAAATATTCATCTGAAATTTTCTTTTCAAGAAAAAGTGTTTTGAAAAAGCACTTTTAAAAAAAAATGCCTGAAGGATTTTTTTTTTGACACATATATCATACATAGACTTAGTTTGAACTTTCAAAGAAATTGTCAAGTCATTTTGATTTGACATAATATCACCTAGAAATACCGCATTCCTATAGCAATCTTCTTTCACTAATTCACATTTTTGAGTCTCTTCTTCATAAAATTTACTTATCTGTACTTGCAGAGATAAAATTTTGGCTGACATTTGTCACTACAATAGCCAACACACTTATGACAACTTAGCAAGTCCACATTGAATATCTCAAGGTTCAACTATAGCATGTTGCTAAACTGATGAAGCCATGTTGTGCTTGCATGAATACAGCTAACAATACTTATAGCTTTACACAATTTTTCACTTATAATAGTAACTTTTGCAAAGATTTTGCTAATGCAAAATATAATAAAAAGAAATGAGAGCATCTGGATCTGTTAAATCTTATTTTATCTGTGCAATAAACCCTTCATGTTTTCCCATCATGGAAGGTGCACCCTCTGTACATACACTCACTAACTTTACCAAATTAAGCACAACTTCATGACATTTATTTTAGGAGTCATTGAATATATCTACTCCCCATGTTCTTTTCTCAAAAGTGCCCCAAGGTAAGTAACTCTTCATACTAAAGTAAATCTTCTCTTATGACCTGAATGAAGTGTAAAATCTGTGCCAAGCCAGTAGTATTAGCTGATTCATTCAAAGTGACTTAATAATACCTCTTTTCCTTTTGAAGTATTTCATGAAGTTGTTCTGTTAAGTTGAAGCTTAATTCATGCTGCTGATCTGTATGGTTCTCCAAAGAAATTGTCAAGTCATTTTGATTTGACATGATTATCACACAGAAATGCTGCATTCCTATAGAAGTCTTCTTTCACTAATTCACATTGTTGGTTCTGTTCTTCATAAAATTCTTTATAAAAAAAAATAGGCAGTTTGCACTTTATTGCGGTTGAAGCATCCCACAACTTTGTAATGCATTCTTTCCTAATTTCTACATCACTGAACAGCTTCCCTTTTCCTCTGAGAATGCATTATAACTTTATAAGTAGCTTCAGTGGCATTATTTCCAGATCTTATAGTTGTTTGAAAGATTTGTTTTTGCTTTTGCTTTTCCTCCTTTAATCTCTGCAATACAACATTTCATGCCTCTCCTTCTACTTTAAAATATTTTTGGTCCTTAAGGATGTTTTAATGATGATGAGCATTGAATGTCTTTAATGTTCACACTGCAGTATTACAAAGCAACCAAATTATCTTATCTTTAGCAGAAATAAGATAATATTGCAATTCTAATCCTCATTGAAAATCTGTTTTGTTTCTTCTGCATGCTTTTGGTCTTCTTTGACTTGGTGGGCTGTTAAGCAGTTGGAATTAAAAAGTACAGTTGATCTGTGCAGCTATTCACAAATTCCACCTCAAACAGAAAAATAGTGCACCCACCATTGTCAAAATTGATAAAAGACTGGTGTACTACACTCCCCAAAACTCTTGCCAACTGGCCACATTTGAGAGTGGCACCTACCAGGCAGGGAAAGTTAGAACTAAATCATTAGTGTATCAAGCTGTCAATTTAGTCCTTATGACTTTCTAAAGTTCTAATTGCATCTGGGGGAACAGCTTCCTTGAACCTTATTTTATTCTTTTGTATTATAAATATGTTCATTTAAAAATAAAATTAAGTATATAAAAGATGACTAAAATGTATTAATAAAAATGGAAGGATTTGTTCCAAAATTTGGATTCAGTTAAAAGGCCCCAGTTAAGGACCTACATGGCCACATACAGCCTTAAGGCCAGTGGTTCCCCATCCCTGGTCTAGATTATTTGGTTTTTCAAAGTCAGTGAGCATGAACCTGAGAATTTAAGTGTTGTCAGAATATTCACTATGGCTTCAGTTGAAACCAGTTATCTAACAAGGGAAAAAGGTAAATTCTGGGATAAACAGCAATCATTCATAAACTTGTCAGGAGTTTAAAATATGTAGGCTTTTTAATAATAATTTATGAAGCTGTTCCCTAGAAGAATTAGTTTTATATATACTTGCATGACATATAAGTGCTCCAATGATAAGTTTACATTTAGAGATAAAAAGATAAATATCAATCTAACTACTGTTAGTGCAATTGTTGATTCCTAATTTGTACATTTAAATTGTAAGCCCTGAGTGAAACAAACAAACAAACAAAAACCATGTTTTATATTTCAAAACAGGAAAAGTGTTTATTTTTGTGTGGAGTTGTGAAAACACATAGTTAAGTGGCATTGCCTGGAATTCTGCTATGATGATCTGTCTATTTCAGGGGCTAAACGTGGAAGAGTAACCTGTTATTGTACTTTCTGGTAGTCCAGGAGGGTCTGTCCTATGTCAAGTTTGTTTGTGCAACTCTAATCCAAATAAAATATCTGCCTAGATCTCTATAGTTTTATTCCCAATCTGTACCTCCCCTCCTTTGTGGCATTACATATTTGAGATAACCTTAGTCTTTCTTGTCTAACCACTAGTATTTTCAACCATTGCTTCATTTTTCAATATTGAGTATTGTGCTAACAAACAAGTAATGATCTGGCAATCAAGAACTCTGTTTTTAGCGTCTGGTTATCCATTTTATATACTGTATAATCTCTTAAATTCTCTACATAGAAAAATAATAATTCCTAACTTACAATGGGTTTTTTCAATGTGATACTATTGTTTTGATAACTTATTTGAAAGTACCAAAAATAATAGCTGGCATATAGTATATTTTCAACATATATTAGTTAACTCTTAATATAAAAACCTATTTGGGCTTACTTATATGCATTTGATATAGAATGATTTCTTAAAAAGCATCTTACTACATACTTTTCACTAGCCAATATTTCAGGTAAGATGCCTAGGCAGTGGCAAAATTATTGGGGGAAAACTCTTATAGTTTTCAAATTATATCAATACGCAGTTCTCAAGTACGTCTACTTATACATGTAGCACAGTTCACCAATAGTACAACATTGTTCTTATTATTTTAAAGAAATAGATGTAAGATAATAAATTAATTCACAGGAATAGTTGACTAAACCTAATATGTAGTACTAAAATTATTATAAAGGAAAATATTTCCAATATTTTAGTTTTTAATTTTCTTAGTTATATTTTCGATCTTATTATTTCATTAAAAATTTGAAATACATCAAGCCATCAAGCAAACATAAATGTGTTACTTGACTGAAAAAATAACAAATGGAAACTCAATTGGAAAGTCATCTCTATAGAGGATGTTTTGCGTTCACATGATATATGTTAATGGAGCTCATAATTTCATATGTTAACAATGAAAAGAATATTTTTGAACAACTGCCATACATTCACGTGGATTTATCCCACAAATAGTTGTTTAGTCTCTAGCTATGATAGTATTCGGTTAAAGAATTAATAAAGATTTTATCTATCAGAATTATTTAAAAGCAAAGTGCATCTATGTAATAATTTTTTACAAAAGCTACGGCTTCCATTCCAGTAAATACAAGGTTTCACCTGGTTGAGTTTTAGGCGCCGCATCAAATTTTTTCCTATGTTATAATCTCTCATCCAACATTTTTGAGATTTATTTGGATTAAAAACATCAGTCACTGACATTCAGTGTAAGAAACAGTCATTCAAAGAGTAATAATGAAATTTGTAGCTCACAAAACAAAATACACTTTCCATTTTCTCACTGATTATTTTCTGTTGATAAAGGAAATGTTCTCTGAGTAACATTACACTAAACCCTGAAGGAAGATGATAATGAAATAAAGGAAAAAGTGTACATTAGAAGTAAAAAAGGGCTTGATGGGGCAGAAATACAGGAAGGCGACCATTGCAAATGAGGAATTTGATGACATGAAAAAATAGTGAGTCATGGGCATTAAAATTAGACAGGAAATTAATAACGTAGGTGATAATAAGGATTTTCAGTTTTATTTCAAATCCAGTGAAAATCCAGTTTTTTTCAGAGCACAGTTGAAAGCAAGTAGAGACTAAAAGAAAACAAACTCACATCTAAGTATTCTAAAAGTTTCAGCATATCCTGTCACTATAACAGGAGGCAATACAACGTTCATTTTAAATTAAATTCAGTAGTATTAACCTTGATTGCAACAACTAAAGAGTTTTAGTGTGCAAGGAGATCAATTTTAGATATAGAAGTGTAAATAATATATAACTGGGAGAAATCATACAACGTAATCTCAACTCTCTCATTTGTGAATGAGGAAACTCAGCCACAGAGGAGTTGCACCCGTGTTTCCCTTTGTTTTTCACTCTAGACAAGAACTTTATTTAAATGGAATTCTGTAAACTTGTAATGTAGATGATAATTTAATTAGCTTAAAGGATTTTAAAAGCATTTTCAAAATTCTCTTAGTGTTATGGAGAAAAATTTTTATTAGGATAATTAAAGAATTCATGTGGCTTCATTTATGAGTTTTCATCAGGGTACAGTTTAACTTTTTCCTCTTTGTACTGCCTTGGTTATTGCCATTTGGTGATAATTTGTATTAATTATTCAGTTTAGCAATATGAGAAGAAAGAAGTTGTAGTCTCTCAAATGAATCTGCAGTACTGTGGAAATTTTTGTGAACAAAAGTTGATTATAAAATCAGTCATAGATATCTATGATATAGCTTGAAGGACAAGGAAGATACCTAATTACCAGTTCTGTACATCAATTGTTTATTGTATTCATTACGATCAGATATCCAATATAATAAACAGAATTTTATATATATAAATATAAATAGATAGATAAAACAGAATGTTACCTGACAAAAGAAAAGCCTGTAAATATATGTATATCTATGTATGTATACAAACACACACATTAATATATATCCCTTATGCTTGACTTATTAGACCTATCACTCTGTCAAAGTCATGGCATGATTATAATATTACTAAGCCATATCAGCTGCTACTCAATAATTTGATCTCCTAAGGTTGTGCAAGTTGATTAGAAAAATCTTCCTCCAAGTATTTGCCTAAGATTTGAAATTAAAACTAAATAACAAGAAATCTCACTTCAACTTCCCTGTTGGATGGGTGGAAATTGGTGCTGACCTGTAATTTTAAAATATGTTTCAAAGTCCAGTTTTATCATTATTTAACAGTGTGTGTGGTTATTAAGTATGTCACTTAGTCTCTCTCCGTCTCAAATTAAAATTTCAAACATGAGAACTATTTTATATAATCAGTTGGGTTCTCTTTTTGTAGTAAAATTCTATAATGCTTTTCTTCATCCTAAGTCTCTTCTTTCATTCTTTACAAGCTTTTCAGACGTGGTCAGAGGGTGGTCTTTCTCTGACTAAATCAGTACTTGTTATGGAGTGAGGCAATCTTTAGACATAGGATGTATCTGGGATTCAGTTGACTTGATCTCTAGGTTCAGCTAAAATACATTAAACATGTTTTCTCTGTTCTTAATCTTCCTTGAAAGCAAGCTAGCAGGCAAAAAATATATTCAATTCTTATCAGCTTAGCTCAAAAAGTTAGAAGCAAAATCCTCCATCCTAAATAAGCATTCAGTGTACAAATGAATGTGACAGGTTTACCACAAGGACAGAAAAGATGCCTCTGAGGAACTGGAACTTGTTCCATATTGAAGTGCAGGTTGTCGTCTATGTTGCAATAAAGCTAAATTAAACAAAATGCAAGCGAACAAAATGACAAATTGTTCAAATATCAGTATGCTGAATAATTAAACTTCTAATTTCACTAGCACTTTATTTTAAGAAAATGGAAAAGAAAATGTCTACTTAATGGGTTATATTGACTCCATAAGAGACCAGTAGATTTCAGATTATCTTTCTTAATCAAAGAAAAATTGAATAATACAACCAAAATGCAATTTTCCATGAATCAAAGGCCATTTAAAGTGGAATAAGAGTGTCTATATATACACATGTGGATTATAAGTGAATAAATCATAAACATTGGAAAGTTGATAAAGTGCTTCAATGCTGTTGGCCCTGAATCAAGGCCAGCAGTTTGCTGGAGCTGTTGGTTTCAAGAAGGAGCCTAAAGAATTATCTTTCTATGGTCTGTTGGCCATTTCAGAACTTTGGAAATGTAATGGTCAATTCATTAGAAAGAAACATTATGAGTCATTGGTGATAGATGTAGGCTAGTGTGATTTGTAGTCTTAATACTGTCGGGTTCCAAAATACCCATAAAATATTACTATATTTATCTCACAAGGATATTTAAGTTATTTGTTAGAATTATAATGCTGTTAAATCTTAATTACAGCTCCCCAAAATGACTGTGGGTTTTTACCCAAAATAAAAAGATAATTCTACAGTAAAAAAAAAAAAAAAAGTGCTTCAATGCTAATTTTTTTTCAATTTACATATCTATAAATTACACCTAAGACATTATGAACAAGCACATATTATATTTCTTCCAAAATAAAACATTGAAAGGATTTATCGGGGATTTCTGCTCCCTATACTTGTCATTCACAACTAGAAGTCATTTCCCACCTGGAAATATTTGCCAATGTCTGGATATGTTTTTGTTGTCACATAGGTGTGGGTGGGAGGTTGCTACTGGCCTCTATTGGACAGAGGCCATAAATGCTGCCAAAAGTACACTGGGTAGCCTCATCCCTTCTCCCCAACAAAGAATTATCCAGCCCAGAATATCACTATTCTGAGGATGACAAACCCTGAATGATAAATAATACCTCACTATTCATTTTACTAAAAGTGTGAATTCTGTAAGATAAATTTCTTAAACTTTATAATATAAAAACAAAAAAACAAAAAAAGAACAGCAATCGTGGTTTTTGAATTAGGATGACAATTTATATAAATAATTGCTTGAAAAAATACCACATCTATGACAGGCTTCCATTTTACAAAAGAAAAAACGGAAAATATCCTCTGTCTACATCAGACTAATAATCAGTTATTAGGTTATCTGCTATTTCAACAAAGACTCTGGTTATCAATGTTTAGAAAAATATTTAAGGTTGACTTAGTAATCTAAAGTATGTACATTTATTGAAAAAGTAACATGTTTAGTCACGATTTGGATTACAGGAAAAGCACAAAATTTGAAGATAAAATATGTGAATAATCGTGATGACATTTTATTGTGTTTCTCTTTCATGGATATTCACAGAAAACATTTTGATAAAGATTTCATTGAATTCTACTGCAAAAAAAATTGTCTTAATATAAACATTCCCTCATTGATTATTAATTCATTTGACAAATATTTGAATTTTTATTTTATACTAGAGACTCACTGGAGTTCGATTTGAGAAAAACTAAATTTAGTCTCATTAGATTTTTGAACTGATATTTTATTGTAGAGGACAGAAATCTATATATGTAAGCCAAGAAGTGATAAATGCTATGAATGAAATGAAGGTTATGTTGACAAAAAGTTACACTCAAGGGTGAATGATTCCTTTCAGATGGGGCAGGGAAGAAGTCTTTGGTGGGACATAGAGGAGTGAAAATGATTCAATTTTAACAGTTTAAACGATTTATCTGGTGAAGGTTATTTTTCATTGTTATTTACATCTTTAATAATTTATCAAGGATAATTATCCTTAATGAATTGAAATATTGAGTTTCATACTTGGACATCAGATTGACTATAGACATAGTGTGTAGTGTATTTCTTTTGAACAAATAGCTCACGATTACACTGAACAATTATTTATTATCCTTACTACAGTTTTTATTATAAAAAAGACAATTGACATCTTGCTTGTGAGAAAATGAGTAATTGTACACAATCTTTATACTAGAATAACATCTTCCTAAATAACCAATATTGTTTATTTCTTTCTACTAGCATGTTTACCAGAGGAAACTCAAAGATATTATGTTCCAACCTATACACTGGCCTTTTATGTTTTTTCTTCAGTAAATTGCATCTTATTTCTGTTTTTCTCAAGGGTTGATTGATATTCTTTATGCTGTGGTCTGAATGTCTGTGTCCCCTAAAAATTCATACATTGAAATGTAAACGCCAAGGTGATGGTATTAGGAGGCGAGGTCTTTGGTAGTTGATTATGTCATGATAGGGAGACTGTCATCCAGAAAACTACCTTGTCCCCTCCTGGGACAGCACAGCAAGAAGATGCCATCTGTGAGCCATGAAGTGGGTCTTCACCAGACACTGCGTCTTCTGCTTCTGTGATTCTTGACTTTTCAGTCTCCAGAAATGTGAAAAATAAATGTTCATTCTTATAAGCTACCCAGTTTACAGTATTTTGTTAACAAATCCCAAACACTAAGATTTCTTTTTTTTTTTTTTCTGCAGTTTTTGGCCAGGGCTGGGTTTGAACCCGCCACCTCCACCATATGGGGCCAGCGCCCTACCACTTTGAGCCACAGGTACCGCCCAAGATATTTTATCTATAAATTGCATTAACCCTTATAGTCTATTTTATAAATGTTCTTTCAAGGTTTTACTTACATGTAGACTTTTTATTCATCTTTTACTATAAAAATGTTATCATTTGTTTGGATTATCAATTGAATTTACAGATGATTCTTACTTTGATGTTGTACAATAGAAGACTTCAATTCAAAGAATAAATACCTTTATAATTTCTTCAATATGTTTCTACAGTTCTCTGTCATTTTGCTATTTTCTTCTCGTTGATAATTTCTTTTTAACCCTTATAAATAAATAAATCTACCTATTCCATAAATATTTATGGATAATAAAATAAATGCTAGGCACTGAGCTAAGAGCCAGGTGACAAAATTTTGTGCAAAAGTAGAAAAGGTATTATCCATCATGAAATTATACATGAGAAAAATAGTTATCATGTATTCACTAAAATGCACGGAAAATCCCATTTCCACATGCTTTAAAGAAGAGGAATCAAGCTCACTGCCAGGAATATAAAATATCGATTAGGTTTGCAAAAGAGGTCAGAGTATGCATTTTTATGGAAGTCACAAACAAGATAAAATATGGATGATATGTAGGAATGAACCTTGTTTGGGGATTTAGAGGAACATACTAACAGGGAAAACATTTATTCAAAGACTTAGCATTAGAAAGGACCATTTAGTATTCAGGAAGTTGGAAGAATTCCAATTATTTAAGGAGTAAATGTCTTAGTCCAGTTAGATAGCTATAACAAAGTACCATAAAGTGAGTGGCTTATTAACAGCAGAAATTTATTTCTCCTGGTTTTGGAGACTGAGAAGTCCAAGATTAAGGTGCCAGAAGATTCAGGGTCTGGTGAGGGCCTGTTTTTGGTTCTTGGCCCATGCCTCGTAACTGTGCCCTCACATAACAGAGGGGACATATGAGCTCCCTTGGCCCTTTTTTTTCAGGGCAGTTACATGCTTTATAAGGGTTCCTCTGCCTCGCGGATTTAATCAATCCATACTAAGACCATCATCTTAGGGATTAGGTTGCCAACATACGAATTTTGGGGGGATATAAATATTTACACCATAACAATAAAGTAAAAGGTTTTTTTTTTTTTTTTAAAGTAAAAGTTTAAAGTTATTTTTCTTCCAGATGGTAAATATTCTCATCAAAATTAATGATCTAATTATCTATCTACTCCCTATCTTTATTATGTATCACCACTTTTACGTTTAAATACATGTTGTAGGAATATTTGTGTTTTATGTAACAGATATTCTGGTCTGTCCCTTCATGAATATCTGATGGCTTTAATCACTTGACTCTTACAATGTTAGAAATATATATTTCAAATTAAATGCTCTTTTTGGATTATACAAATGAGGCAACAATTTCTTAGTACTTGTATTTTTTCCAATGTAAATAATTAGTTGCTCCTTAGTACCTGGTGATTAAATCTTTAGGTATTTCCTATTTGATAATGAGTTCTAAACTATAATAAAACCATAAAAAACAATGAACTAAACACCAAGACAAAAACAAAAAAGTTGTATTTTTGGAAAAGCTCTCCTATGAATCTTTGCTCTTATGTGTGTTTAAATAATACTTATAATAGAAGTAATAATACCAATTACCTTGAGTGTGTTTTTTTAACTATGATTCATTGTGTTAAAAGCCTTTTGTGCATATCATTTAACCTTTACAAACCCAATGGGAGATAAGCATAATTGACCGATATTATTAGTAAGAAAATTAAGGCTCAGTGGCCAATCCACAGTCACACAAAAATAGCATTAGAAAGAACCATTTAGTGTTCAAGAAGTTTGAAGAATTCCAATCATGTTCATGTGATTTCAATCCAGGACCACTCTTATTCCAAAAGCCGTATGTTTAATCCCAATATTAAACAGTATTTACAGTTTTCTCTGACTACATTACGATTGGGGGATTATACTGAGCTTGAAAATTGGGTTAAATTTCCATATATCCCTTTCATTTCCTGTGAACTGTAACATTTTTGGCTCATATGCTACACAATCTATGTCAGAAAGAAAATCTGCGATGTTACTAAAGCATGAATATGAGCACGCCCTACCCACTCGGAAACATTTCAATGTACTTGATAAAGTCTTAGCTCTGAATCACTTGATTAACATGACCTACAATGCAGACACATTCCATATTCGGAATTACAACTGTCAACACAAGCAAGATGATTATTTCTTTCAGATCCCTGAATTGTGTTTGTATGGGTAATGACAGTTTAAAAAAACACCTGATTCTTTTAGTCATAGATTTATTCTAGAGCTCCAACTCAAAATCATAAAAATTTATATTTCTCAAGAGGAACCATTTATATATACGTGCATATATTGTCTCCCTTTGAGATATAGAGCAATTTCAGACTAAATCATGACTTTTAAGCTTAAAAAGTTGTGTTTAGTAATAAACATTTATTCCTGCAAATGGATACTACAAGCATAATGAATACATATGTGGAATCACTACATTTTAATGGCTCACATGAAAATTGTTGTGGCAGAGAGTGCTGTGTACTTTAAGACCCCTCGGGGGTGAATAATTTTAAATCAATGACACTGGATATTATGCTTCTGAAATACAGCCTCTCAAAGGAGTTTCCCAGCAACACTGGTAAACATTATACCATCTGTGTAATTGCTCTGTGTAGTTTTCATTCCTTTAACTTAAAAGGTAGACTTTTTTTTCTTAAAAAAAGACAATATTAGAAACATACTACTCTGAACAAATTTGACAAAATTTATCTGAAACATGGAAATCAGATACAGCTAAACTGCAAACTTTTTTAGCTATTAACTCATTAGACTTCAGTGGATGTTCCTGGGTAGCTCTTTCACAAAGTTATCCCTGCACTCTTCTGCCTTTTTCACTCACGGTTCATTTGAGCTCCTGTACAATCTGCATGTCGTTTTAGGGTGCATGCTGCCCCTTCAAGATTGCAATTTCTCCAGCTGAAAGAAATCTTGGCCGTTGCAGGCTCCAACCCAGCTGCCTGACAGAATTTGCCCTTGCCTAAAAAACAGCTGTCTTCCCCACTGTTGGTCTTCTTCCTTGGGGCTGTTTATAGCCAGTGACTGTCAGTAAGAAGTAACAGACAAGAGTCCCACCTCTTTGCCCTAAGTGTTGTCGTCTCTGGAAAACAATTCTAGCCTGTGGGATCGCCCAAGGCGTCTACTGGCAATGCATTTCTCCGAAACAGAGAGAATTGTTCGACTTCCCTCTCTATCCAATTCTGACCTTTTCATCCCACTATTAAATATTTCTGAGAATTTTCCCAAATAAACCACCTGCAGGCTAACACGTCTATTGTTGCCCTTCCGTGCCTAGACATGGAGCGGGGAGGGGATCTCACAAAAAGTAAACTCTTACACGCAGTTATTTTTAAAGAAACAATGGATGAGGCTTGAAGGGGTAAGCAGTTTCATGGCCAACCGGTAGTAAGGCAGTGCCACCAGGAACAAAAACCTCCAGGGTCTCTTACTGAAACAGGAAAAATGAGTGCGTGCAATATGTACAAAAAGAACATACAACGGTGATTGTAGATGGAAACTTCCAGCTAGGTTGCCAAAAAAAGAAATAAGTTTTGTGAAGGTCAGTGAATTGAGGAAACAATGGTAAGAAAAACGGAAAAAATTATAGTAAGATTATAAAGTAAAAAATAAACTGTTAACAATGCCTGGGGGTGGGAGAAAGCTTTATCTTCCCTATTCTATGCTGCTAATCTTTATCTTAACCCTTAAGCAATTTCAACCTTTGATCCTTTTCCAGCACAGGACTCTAACTAAACAGCTGACCATTCCTGACCTCTGGTGGTGTCGGCAGGTACTGTGTTCAGCTCCGGGCAGGGGTTGGGGGTGTCTAGGAATCTGGTGCCAGCAGATCCTCGGAAATGTGAGCCTAAGCTAAACTCTAGCCCACAATCTATCTTGTGGGAAACCAAATTATGAGAAGGACACAATATGAAAGGTGCACCCATTTCTTAAAATGAGGTGGTGGCTGGGAAGACACATAGGCCACTTTCATTCATACAATAATGACTAGAACTAATCTCGTGACTAGATACCCTTGCAAGACTTCTGGACTACAGGAAAATATCCAACTGCCTTGAAGTAGCTCTATAAAAGGAAAAAGGACCCTGCCATAATAGATATGCATCTTAGCTCTGGATACTATGAATATACACAATAGATGGGGAGGCTTAAATAACATACCTTTACTTCTCAAAGTTTTACAGGCTGAAATTCCGAGGTTAGAGTGCTAAAATGCTCAGCTTCTGGTGGGGCCTCTACCTGGCTTGTAAACTGATTGAGAGAAGATCTCATGTCTTCTCTTCTGCTTATCAGGATACTAAAACCATTATGAGGACTCTACCCTCATGATCTTATCTGATCTTATCTAAACCTAATGTCCTCCCAAAGACCCTACATCTTATTCCCATCACATGGGGGGTTAGGGCTTCAGTATACAAATTTTGGAGGGACAAAAACATTCCGTTCATAGCAATACATGAATACTAACTTTTCTTCTTCTTAGAAAGTAGGATCTCTCGAATGAAATTGATTTTAAATTGTTATGATGCTTCTAATATAACAATGAGATTTTGTTTTTATTTATACTGATATTTGATTCAGGTATGAAACATAACAGACTAAAATTATGCTCCTGAGATGATTATTTGTATGTTTTCAAGTAAGTTCAAATTTAATATATTTTTGGTTAAAGATGATTTGCTCATAGACATTTATTCAGCTCATTAGTATTTTTTAGTATTTACTATGTATTTTTTCAGAGAATGGGAATCAGATATGGGAGACGGAATTCATGCTAATGTAATATTCATGCATATAGGTGAAGAAAGATAAATGAACACTTAAGTTCTACACTGTAGAGTAAATTTTATGATGAAGGTTAGATGTAGAAGCTGTGGGATTATAGACAAATAGTATCAAAATAAAATTAGAAAAACCAAGGAACATTATAAAACACAGCCACTGTGTGTGGTTGAACACATTGTAGGTAGGTAAAAAATGTCCCTTAGTTATACAGAATGCAACCCAGAAGACTAGACTAAGGACCATTATTTCGAAGGTGATGTGATATGAATAACATCTTTAAAATTTTATAGTCACCATTGCAATAAAGCAACCGGAAACAAAAAATTCAGGTTTTAAGAATTGGCATCTGCTCAAGTCCTATGACAAGGTTTTAAATACCACTCAGTACATAGCTGAGGCATAAACATATGTATGAATTGATAAATGTATAAGCACGTGCATTACCTCAAAACTGAGCAGGCAAATTCATAAACTGCCAGTTTTTGAATATGTGGCTAAAATTTAGATTACTCATTAGGGAGAATTATGTTGAAGGGTAAATTTAGAAAGGGTAGGAAGTGGCACTAAATTTTTCTAGAAGAAATATTTGGAAAAGCCAATTAGTTATGCCTCAGAAACCATGTAGATTAACCAACTTTTATGAAAAGAAAAAGACAAAATAGGGAGAACTTGGAAATTATTTACGTTCATAGAACTACGGAAGGCATGGAATCAATAGAACAATTTATTTATCACACACCTGTCAGACACTAATTCTTTACATCAAGGTTAATCAAGCAAACAGAACCCCTGATCTCCAAGTGTATATAATTGGTAGGGAGTATATGACACAGAAATATATTACATATCAGACCTGACTATGAAACAAAATAAAGCGAGGAGAGAGATGATTATTTATATTTTCCTAAATTGAGTACATTTAGACTTTGAGGAAAGATAACATATAGATGTTTTAAGAAGATAGAAATTTCTAGATCTGAAATATTTAGACAAAATAACTGAGTTATACACTGAACCATGATAGGAAATTTAGCCTAAAAGTGACCTAATTCAAGTTCAGGCCACACACGTACACAAGAGCATAAGAAAATAGAGAAATTTGTGCCAAGAGAAAAAAAAATCAAAACACCCTGATGTTATTTAAAAAAGAAAAGATTTTAACTTAAAGACAGCATCGCATCATGTTATTCATGTTAAATAACAGGTGAGAGAGGATATCAAAAAGTATTTTATTTCACCTAATCACCTATGTGAAAACAAAAGGGGAAATTACTATAAATCTTAAACTGGATATTTTAAAAATAGTACCTAACTTTTAGGCAAGAGAAAAGCACCCCTGAGCATATATTTAAAAAGTGTTCATTGACATATTGAGAGTTCCTACATATTAATTCTATGTGTGATGAACTGTGAAACTAACACTTTTTCTAATAGATAATCTGGGCAAATTTTCTTGAATCTGCATTTGAATACCATGCACAACATTTCAACTCAGATTAATTTAATTGGGTTTGGGAGTGGGTGGATGATAGGGATATGAGAAGACTAGATGTTTCTCCCTGGAGCTACCCTCTGGCAGCACAGGATGCTGGACACATAAATTGAATGGTATTATGTGGTATGCAATTACAATAATGAGGTGATTTTTTAAAAAAAGTGGCTTCTGCCCTCTAGAAGCATAGTAACTTTGGGTGAAGTGAAGAATTTCAAAATAACATGAAAATCACTAATTGCAATAGCTTCAAAACTGGTCATGGGACAGTAGGGAAGCCTTTATTTTGAATATGTTCTTCTGATGTTTTTCTCTGATTTTCATCCCCTTGTTTCTCTTTGCTTAGTTTCCTATAAACTTTTGTAGAATTACATCCTAATTTTTATGGTGTTTTTGAGTCTATCTCTAGGTGTGATTTTCTTTGTAGTTGCTCAGGATATTAAATATGCATATGTAAGTTATCACTGCTAGTATGGAAGTTTTGCCACTTCAAGTGGAGTGTAGAAATCTTACTTCCTTTTATATCTCTGTACCCTTGCCATTTTTAAAATATAATTGTCTTAAATATTTTTTCTACATGCATTGAGCACCACATCAGATGTATTATAATTTTGGCTTCTACCTTCAAAAGTGGCTTATGAAACTTAGGGGAGTCAGCATTATATAAGAGTATAAATACCTTTATATTTACTCGTTTTGATGTTCTTTTATGTTTTCTGAAATTCCCCACAATCTCCTGTTACCTTTTCTTTTTTTGTAAATTGAAGACTTCTTTTAACCATTCTTATAGTTAAGTTTGCTGATAAACTTTCTTAGTTTTTCATTATCAGATAATGGTTTTATTTTATCTTCGTTTTTTTTCTTTTGCAGTTTTTGGCTGGGGCTGCCTTTGAACCCGCCACCTCTGGCATATGGGGCCAGCGCCCTACTCCTTTGAGCCACAGGCACTGCCCAATCTTTGTTGTATTTTTTTTTTTTAAAGAGACAGGGTTTTGTTGTGGTGCCTAGACTAAAATCAAATACCAAGTCTCAAGAACTCTCCTACATTAACCTTGTTGGTGGCTGAGAGTACAGGTGTGTGCCATTGCACCTGGCTACCTTCATTCTTAAAGGATATTTTCACTGAATATAGAACCCCAAATTGACAACTTTTTCTTCTACTACTTGAAAATTATTTTGCTACTTCCTTCTGGCCTCCAGTGATTTCAGATTAAAACTCTGGAGTGTTCAAATTAATGTTCTTCTATTAGTAAAGTGTTGATTTTCTGTAGATGCTTTCAGATTGTTTTTGCCTTTATATTTCACAAGTTTAACTTTGATATTTCTCAGTGAGTACGTATTTCTTCGGTAGATGAATCACTTTTGCCAATTTCTACCCCACTCTTTTCTTAGATTCCAAGGTCTATTATGCCACTTTATGACCATATGTACTCATAATTTAGCTCCTACTTGTTAAGTGAGAACATAAGGTATTTACTTTTCCACTCCCAAGATACTTTACTTAAGGTAATTGTCTCCAGCTCCATCTATGTTTCTGCAAAAAACATTTCCTTCTGTTTCACAGCTGAGTAGCATTACATGGAACATATATACCACATTTTCTTAATCCACTCATTAGTTGATGGGCATTTAGGTTGATTCCATACCTTGCAATTGTGAATCGTGCTATGATAAACATTGGGCTGTTGTTGCTTTTTAACATAATGACCTTTTTTCCCCATTGTGTAGATATCCAGTAGTAGAACTGCTGGGTCAAATAGTAGGTCAACTTTTTAATTCTTTGAGGAATCTCCATGCTGTTTCCTAGAAAAGCTACCCTAATTTATGTTCCCACAAAGGATGCATAAGAGTTCTCTTTTCACTGCATCCATGTCCCATTGTGATAGAGGGAAGGAGGCATCTCATTGTGATTTTAATTTGCATTTTCATAATGGTTAGTGATGTTGACTATTTTTTCACATGTTGGCCATTTGCACATGTTTTTTGAAAAAAAAAATCTGTTTGAGTCTTTTGACCACTTTCTGCTGAAGGATCCTTCAGTCAATGAAAAAATCAATATAGGAATAAAACATTGTGTTAAATTCAATGACAAAATGTTATTGTTACCAAAACCTCTCGTATATGGCAAAACGATGCATTGTTGAAAGGGAAGTGCATAGCACTAAATAACTATATGAAAAATACTAGAATCAGTAATTAACAACCTCATATCTGATCATAAGGAACTGGTAAAATAAGAACAAACCACACCCAAAGCTAGCAGAAGACAAGAAACAACAAAGATCAGAGCTGAATAAATGAAATTGAAACTAAAAAAGATAAAAAAAGATCAATTACATGAAAAGTTAATTCTTGGAAAAGATAAACAAAATGGATAAACCACTAATGCTATTAACCAAGAAAAGAAGAAAAAACTTAAATAGGCTCTGTAAGAAATGAAAAACTGATACTACAGAAATACGTTGATCCACACATACTAATACAAATTAGAGGAAAAGGATACGATTTTAAAAAAAATCATACAACCTGCCAAGAATGAATGAAGAAAAAGTAGAAATCCTGAACAGCAGTGAGAGAGAAACACTAATAAAACGTCTCTCTACAAAATACAGATCAAGTACCAGATGGGCGCACAAGCAACTTCTACTAAACCTACAAAGAAGAGACACCTAACCTACAAAGCTGTCCTATAGCATTGAAAGGGGAAGAATCATCCCTACCTCATTCTAAAAAGTCAGGATCATCGTGACGAAAGCCAAGGAAGGACACACAAAACAAGAAGACTACTTACCAATACTCATAAACATAGTTGTAAAAATCCTAAAAAATAAATACTAGCAAAGCAAATCTAATTCAAAAATATAATTCATCAAGATGAAGAGGGTTTCATCCCAGGGATGCAAGAGCGGGTCAACACACAATCAACAAATGAGATTCACCCCATAAACATAATTGAAAGAGAAAAAAACAATATGATACCTCAATAAATGCAGAAAATCATTCAATACACTCTAGAACCTCTTTATTAAAAATAATTCCTCAACTAACTAGGTAAAGAAGGAATATACATCAAAATAATGAAAGTCATATGTGACAAATCAACAATTATTGAATAGGGAAAAGTTGAAAGCATCCCCCCCCTTAGAATTGAAATTATAACTATTATTCAAGGCTGTACTGGAAGTCCTAGCCTGAGCAATGAAGAAAGAGAAAGAAATAAACAACATCCAAATTGAAAATAAATGAGGTCAAATTATTTCTGTTTTCCATTGATATGATCTTATATTTAGAAAACCCTCAAGACTCCTGAAATTGATAATTTTGTAAAGTTTCAGTTTACAAAATTAATGAACACAAGTCAATACCACTTCTATGCACTAGACGGTCAAGTTAGAAGTCAAATGGAGAACTCCATGCCATTTACAATAGTTACAAAGAAAATAAAATGCCTAGCGATATAATTAGCCAAGAAGGTGAAAGATCTCTACAAAGAGAACTACAGAATACTGATGAAAGAAATCATAGGTGAGATAAGCAAATTGAAAATCATCCCTTGCTCATGAATCAGAAGAAAGAACATTAAAATGTTCACACTGCTCAAAGTACAGATTCAATGCAATTTCCTTCAAAATATCAATGACATTTTTCACAGAACTAGAAAAAGAAATCTTAAATTTCATACAAAATCAAAGAAAAAAGAAAAAAAAGCTTGAAATAGCCCATGCAATGCTAAGCAAAAAGAACAATTCTGGAGGCATCACAGTACTTGACTTCAAATTGTACTACAAGGCTATAGTAACCAAAATAGCATAGTGCTGGCATAAAGCTAGATACAAAGATCAGTGGAATAGAATAGAGAACCCAGAAATAAAACCACATAGCTACAACCTGTTCACATCAAAGCAGACAAAAACATACACTGGGCGAAAGAATGCCCTGTTCATTAGATGGAGCTGAGAAAATTTGATAGCTATGTGCCAAAGAATCAAACTGGATCCCTATCTCCTACTATGTACAAAAATTAACTCAATAAGGATTAAAAATTTAAATGTAAGACCTAAACCCATTAAAGTTCTATGAGAAAACATAAGACAAACTCTTCTGGGCATTGGCATCAGCAAAGAATTTTTGACTAAGATCCCCAACGCAAATACTTCAGCCACCAAAGTAAATAAATGGACTTAATTAAACTGAACAGTTTCTAACCAGCAAAGGGAATAAGCAGCAGAGTAAATAGAAAATCTTTAGAATAGGTGAAAATATTTACAAACTAACCATCCAACAAAGGGCTAACATCCAGAATGTACAAGGATCTCAAACAAGTCTGGATACTCTTTAACCTTTAGCAAGTGAATGAAGGGATATCAGAGTCGATTTGGGAAAATGGGAAGGAGAGGAATTAAGGATGCCTTCAATATTCATGCCTTCATATATTTGACTGGATGTAGGGTCCATTGAACTAGTATCATAAATACAGAGGCGATATCAGATGAAGAGACCAGTAAGAAAAATATTAAGTAAATATATCTTAAACAAATAAAGTTTCGAAGCTTTCAGGTATCTATGTAAAGGATTCTCAGTTTTGGGAGGGAGTTCAGCAAGAATTTGAAGGTCAGACAAGAAATGTAGATGATCTAGCATCTATTTTGAAGTTAAAGCTATGTGTGTGGGTAAGAGGGTAACGGGGATGCATACCAACATAGCAAAAACAAACAAACCAAAACCAAAATAATTTACACTGGGTAGATGGGGAAGAAGAATTTAGCAAATAAAACTGTGCGGAATTAGTTAGAAAACCATGTAAGTGATATCAAGGACCACAAAAGGGAAGTTTCCACATGAGGAAAGCATTACAGTGCTCCTTGCCACTCAGAGGATGGTGGGAGGGCTGGACCAGCATCCTCGCCTCAGAACTCACCTTGGATGCAGAAGAATCTCAGGCCCCTCTCTTGAACAACATGATTGGAAGCTTCCTTGCTTTTAATGTTCTATGTATCTAAAGATCACCCAGGGATCTTGTTGAGTTCGAATTTGATAAATCAGTGAAAAGGCCTGATATTTTTCATTTTCTAACACACCCCAGACAGACACCTCTTATGCCACTTCTTTAAGCCACATTCCAGGCCTATAATTGGTAGAAAGCTGTTATGCACCAAAGTCAGGTTTGACAGTGCCTCAAGTTCATCACGTGTCCCTCTATTTTTATTTTATTTATTTACTTATTTATTTATCTATTTATTTATTGAAAGAGAGCCTCTACCAAGGGTGGTAAAGTGAGACTCTGTCTCTACAAATATATATATATATATATATATATATATTAATAATAAAAATAAATAAATAAAAAGAGAGTCTCACTTTGTTGCCCTTGCCATGTTGTCATAGGTCATAGTGACTTCACATGCTCAGGCTTATGTGGTAGCCCGGCTGTTTTAAGAAGTGGGGTCTGACTCTTGCCATCCACCCCACTCAGCCTCCCAAAGTGCAAGGTCTACATGAGTGAGCCACCCTGCCCAGCCTCCTCCCTCTATTTTTAACAGATTTTTGTTTTATGTTTCTGTTTTAAATTTATTTTGAAATACAACATAGATATTGAGGTCAAATTTTTATAAAAGGCAAAAGCAGAAAGAACAATTTTAGAGTTCTCTAATTCTCAGAAGAATTAAAAAGTATAGCTAATGATTAAAACACAACGCAGTATGTGTATTCACATATGGTTTCACAGGGGCTTCAATGATTACTAAAATAATAATGATATCAGCAATAATCAGATTACAGTAGACTCACTGTTACCTGAAACTCAAACAACCAGCACATGACCTGGGTCAAAAAAAAAAAAATCAGAGTTTAAACTTGGTGTGCTGTGCAGCCAGTAAGCTGACACTTTGTACATCACTCCCACGTGTTCCCTGTAACAGTTTTAAGTGTTTGTGTGTGTTACTTGAAGTTAAAAACATATGATAATGAAATTGAAAAGTGCATTGACTGCCATTGAACTAAAATCGTGCATCGCATTTACAAAGCTGTTTTGGAATACAGTAAAACTGTGTTATAGTAAATGAAGTTTGTCTTAATTTGCTTTTGATTAGTGTATTTCAATGTTAATATCAAGTCAACACAGAGTTTATGGCATGATATATTATAGGGTATAGAATTTTTTAGGCCTATTTTTAATAGTAATTCTCAAGCAACTGGAAACCACATTTTTCTGAACTCTACAACCCCATTGATACCAGAAAAGGTGAAGTTTACTTAAATCTTTTTAGACTATATTAGGTAGGTATACTACTGGTTTTGACGCTGTGGTATATAATTAAATATGTACCTGGTTCTTTCATCACTATTTAGAAGATACACTTAGCTTCAGTCTAAGAACCAACATTGTTTACATAATTGTTGTAGAAAGAATTGCATATTTTTATACATATGCATATTTTTTAAAATTTATGCTTATTTTGAAGTGTATTCTCTGGAGAAATGATACTTAAAATTTCACATATGTATGAAATCATCTGGAGAGCTTGCTGAAAGGCGGTTTCTGATTTTGTAGGTCAAGGTGAGCCCTGAGATTCTGCATTTTTATAAGCTCTCAGGAAACATTTACACTCTAGTTTTCTCCACTTTCTTCCTCTGCATCTATAATCCAGCTGTTCTTTTTCTATCAATACATTCTTTGAATTGTCTTGATCTAAGCCATTAGTCCTCAGATTTGCCTGTTCTCCCTTTCTCCAGATCACCATTCTCCAATCATGACATCTACCTTACTCAAGATTTCTTATGGCTCTTCCTCAACCACCTACATCAAAGTAGGATGCACAGATCAGTAGAGGTGGTGTCAACTGGACCTTGTTAGAAATCTAAGATCTCGAGTCTTGTGTCAGATCTACTGTTAACAGAATCTCTATTTATTTCAAATGTAGGTGATCAGTAGGCCCAATAAAGTTTGAGGATTATGGCCCTCAATTACTGGCTAGGTCCTTTTTCTTTCTGTGCTTCCATGACACCCTGTGTTGTTATTCACTTTTCCAGGAGACTCAAAGGTCTACAAGAGCAGGGTTCACATCTCAGCAATTATGCCTGTTGCCCTGCACAGTAGAATGTACTTAATACCTATTTGTTGAGGCTGGTGCAGTGGCTTACATCTGTAATCCTAGCATTCTGGGAGGATAAGGTGGAGGATCACTTGAGCTCAGGAGTTTGAGACCAGCATGGGCAAGAGGGAGACCCAATCCAAACGAAATATAGAAAAATCAGCTGGGCATCGTGGGAGGTCCCCTGTAGTCCAGGTTACCCCGGAGGCTGAGGCCGGAGAATTGCTGGAGCCCTGGAATTTGAGGTTGCTGAAGTGAGACTGACACCACTGCCCTCTAGCCTGGGCAAGAGAGCAAAACTTTCTCCCAAATAAATAAATAAACATGTTTTTTGTTTAATAAATCTGTGATTAAATTAACTGAAATGGAACACAGGTTGGCTTAAGCTTTAAAAACAATTTAAGTTTTCTTCTTCTGTCATTTTAATTTTCTTTCTTTCTTTTTCTTTTCCTTTTTTTTTAGAGACAGAGTCTCACTTTATCACTCTCGTTAGAGTGCTCTAGCATCACAGCTCACAGCAACCTCCACCTCCTGGGCTTAGGCGATTCTCTTGCCTCAGCCTCCCAAGTAGCTGGGATTACAGGTGCCCATCACAACGCCTGTCTATTTTGTTGTTGTTGTTGCAGTTTGGCCAGGGCTGGGTTCAAACCCACAACCCTGGGTTTATGGGGCCAGAGCCCTACCCACTGAGCCACTAAAATGCTCATGGCGTTTTAATTTTCATGAGACAAAATGTCTTGTATAAATAAAGAGATGCACATTTCATATAAGTTTAATAAACAAAATATCTGCATCATGTTTTTGAGTTATGGAAAACTTTATTTTTTTACATTCAGGAAATATCAAGTCAAATGAAATTAAAATTAAAATTATAGCAAGTTGTACCTCTGGGTATGTGCAGGTAAAATAAGGCTTGTTTGTTATGGTTTGGGTTTGTCATTGTTGTGGATTTTTAATTTAAGGTGCAATTTACTTTTCAGCTTCTAAATCTCCAACAATATATTGACAAGTCATATCTTTCTGTCTGTGCTTCATTTCACCCACTCATGCTTAAATTCCTGAAAAATGGAATCCTAGACTTACTAATCTTCCACCCTTGTTACTTCCAGTCATCTTACCCCGATCTCAACCCTCATTACATTTCATGGTCTATTACAATCACTTCTTACCTATTCTTTATAGGTTCTTTTCCTCATGTTCCTTTTACCATAGTAAGTTTTTTAAAGGAGCCATAGGACTATTCTCCTTTCCTGAAAAAATATGTTCACGAGATCCCCTGTCTACACAGATGTACACTAATAATAATACACATGCCTTATTCTTGTTGATTTTTAGAAATGTTTTCCATTGGGAAAATTATTGAAATATGCATATCTGGCTGTGAACATCAGTTTTCTCACATGGAAGTGAATGAAAGTGGATGTAGGCCAAGGTAATCAGTGTTTTCTTTTAATAGCTTCACTTGTCACAAGGGGAACGCATTAGTTCTATAAAAGTAATGAAATAAATTGTTAAACCTGTTGACCATTCTATCAGCTATCTATAGCCACAACAATGCCACAAACAACCTTCAAACCTTAGTAAATATATAATGATAAATTTTTATTGAGTTCATAAGTTTGCAAATGAGCCAATGTAGGCAGTTCTGACCTTGGCTGGGCTCACTGGCATGTTCAGCAATAGCCCTGCACTGGCTCATTTAGGATGGTCTCAGCTGAAATGACAGAAAGGCTTCAGCTCTGGTCCATGTCTTCCATTTCAGCACATCAGCCCAAAATAAGGCAGTCTGATAATAAATTCTCAGAAATAAGAATGCAAGCCTAAACAGGCAAGTGCTGTCCCTTCTGCTCATTCATGTGACCTAATAACCTGTCATTTAATAAAGTCACAAGGCTGATCTCAGAGTCAAAGAATGGGTCACAGAGTTCCACTCAGAGATGCAAAGTCACACGGCAGAGGGAGCGAGGACAAGGAATGGAGATGGGCTGAAGACACGAATGTCATCAACTTGCAAGAGCCACATCACTGTGCCCTCCGTCCTCTCGCCCTTCGTTTACTTATCCCCCTGTCAGATATTCATCCTCAATGCCAGACTGTAGGCTCAATAATGAGGGATTTTCAACTACATCCTAGTGAAAGGGAGAGCTTGTAAATAAATAATACATGCATAAATGTTTAAATTTCAGGGAGGTATGTGAGCCAGAAACCTGGGTAAGGGACTAGAAAGGGTGGGACGAGGACGTGGTGAGGACCAAGGCAGTGAAGACTGACATGTGAAGACAGCCTGCAGTAAAGGGGCAGGTAGAGCGAGGCAGGCCAGAGGACTGGGGAACGTGCTCCAGTGGGAGGGAAGGACTGTGTGAGTCCTCTGGTGCAGGAACAGAGGTGGCATAATGGTATTTCTCAACCTCAGCAAACCAGTCTGTCCTGGTGCCATGAGTGAGGAAGACAGAGGGAAGAGAGGTGGCCACGGGGTTGTGGTCACATCATCCTGCTCTTGATCCCCAGGTGAGGAGTGGAGGAGGGAGCGGGGAGGTTTTGGTGGATGGAGGGTAATGGGCGGGGCCACATCTACGTGCATCTTAGAATGGGTACAGGCGAAACTTACTAAATGCAGAATACAAATGCCTACATACAGTAACTAAGAAAATGCCATGAAGGCTACATTGAACAGTTTGATGAGAATATTTCAGATTGTGTATGAAACCCACACATTATACCCCTTGATTGCACTAATGTACACAGCTATGACTTAACAATAAAATAAATAAAATTAAAAAAAAGAAGTTATTTGAACATTAAAAATAAAGATTTAATTTAAACCTTTATAAGATAACTCCAGAAGTATGTACAATTTATTCCTCTCCAGAAATATTTTCCTTTTACATATGAGAAACTGGAGACCTGAGTTTGTTAAGCTCATCTTTTTCTTAGTATAGTTCTTATAGTCTACCTTGAATTAATAATTGATGTGACAATGTTGAAAATACCAGAAATCATTTTTTTAAAAAGAGGTAAGTAAAATATATTGGATGATCCATAAAAATGCTATTATTGGATTAGACAGAGGAAAGGTACACTTTTTACAATATTATACAGAACAGTGTATCTGGGAAATCAATAATGAATTGAATATTGTTTAAACAAAATGCACTGAACAAAAAGCGTTCCCTATTTGCTACATTACAGTTTTGTTGACAAGACATGAAAGATTTGGTCTCAATTTTTTTAAGTGGACAGGATTACCTGGCAGAAATAAAAACGAGGTGTCCTCTAAGGATGGTGACAAAGATCAAGAGATTTGGCAGTGGAGTAAAAGGAAACATACATTCTTTTGAAAGCCCTACAAATCTGAGAACATTTAAAAAATTCTAATTTATGTGATACTACAAAGGTAGAAAAATAGGTAGCCTATAACAAGTTACTTTCATTAAGAAGAGAAGGCAGCCATGAAACATTCTACCTCTCATGAAAACTTAAGAAGCATAAGGCTAGATCTAATACTGATAAATAATATGATCAACTTTTCCCGTTTCATGAAAAATCTGAAACAATCCATATTAATTAGCAAGATGCAATCTCTTTAATCAGCTCTAGTGAATTCTGATTCTATGCCAATCTTTGCATTAGGAAAAAGAATCACAGATGTTTTAGTAAATTTATAATTTTGTGTCACCCTTTGACAGTAAATTTGTACATGGGTATTCAAGATTATGAAGCCTTCACTCTGCCACTATATAAGTGAGGCTTTGAGGTCCCTGTAGAGTTAGTGCCACACTTTGAAAAACATTGTTCATTTTAATTTTTAATGAATGGTGAATTTTGTAAGATGCCTTCACTCCTTCTCATGTACAGTCCACAGAGGTGCAACATCATTTGCACAAGGCTGAGAATAAAGAACTGTTTCCAAAAATCTTTTTTGTTGTTGTTATAGTTATAAGCCTACCAGTTGTATTTAACCTACTAAGTTCTGTGGATTCAGACTAGATGCAGCTCCATAGTCCTTCTGCTGGTCTTACTTGAAGTGTCTGTATGGCAGTTATTGATAAAACCAGCTACATAATTTGTAGGACCCAGTGTATTAAAAATGTGAGTACGTGTTTAAAAAACTATTGAGAATTTCATAACAGCAAAAGCAGCACATTTACCCAGGTGTAGGATCAAAGGCAGGACCCTCTAACTATGAGACTCTGGATATTGTCAAGTGCAGGAGTCATCTTAAGCCTTGACTTGGGACAATTGCATGAGTGGACCTCACCCATTCCCACTAACCAGCATTTCTGAGCCAGTCTTTTCCACATGGCCCCTACATGGGGTCTTTCCATGTGGTCTAGCCCTCAAAAACCTCTTTAATGACATCTTGGGACTTTCGAAGACAAACATTCAAAGAGAGAGAAAGGAAAAACTACTGAGTTTCCTGAGAGCTAGTGCTAGAATTGTTATTGTCACTGTGTTTGGTCAGTTGATGTAGTCATAGGTCACCCTAGATTCCACTCAAAATCATGCACCCTGGGTGGCAAGATTCACTGGGGCTCATACCAGGAGAACAGCAATTAGACAACTCATTTACTAAATCAAAAATTGCTCCTTGACTTCTTTCAAGACTACCATACTTGGCCACCCTTACTAAAATGACCATCCCTCTTTCTCCCAGTTAGCTGATCATCATCTGTCTGTCCCAGTGAATATTTTCTCTGTGAGGGTAGGATATTTGTCTTATCTACTGCTGTATACCCAGTACCTATAAGACTATCTTACATAAAATAGGTAACTAATATTTGTTAAATGGATCAATTAGTAAATCTTCCATACCCCTGAAGATGTGTATCCATATATATAGAAGGTGCCAAAAATGTATAAAAATTTAATAAAGGAAAAAACATGGATTAAAATTGTAAAACTCAAGTCATGTTTGACTTCTGCAATTACCAGACATGCTCAAAGTGACTTGTTTTCATGTTTTGCTACCAGTATAAATTGAGAATTACAATTTTAATACATTTTTCACTTAATTAATATGTGTATGCATTTTTTTGCACCTTCTGCATATATATAGCTACTACTAATTTAGAAATCTATCAATTATATATTTCTCATTTAGAAAATACTAGGCAAAATAATTTTGGTTTCATTAGAGTAGAGAGAGGTGCTGGTCTAAAGGGAAAGAGTACATTCAGGGAAGTTTTCCAGGTTGGCTGAATCTGATTTTATATACCAGATACGTCTGTGCAAAGGTTTGCATGCTGGGCAGCTATATGAATCATGTGTCATAAAGATGGCTTTTGAGTCGGTTTATTATCGTCCATATAAACAAGTTCTTTCTAGCTTTCACACGGCAAATCTTCCCATTACATGCAAAAAGGGCCTATTTTCTCTGTGTATTTCTTTGTAGTTGTCTCAGAATTGACTGTAATCAAAGGCAAGACATCAAGACAGAGTAATAGGGAATGAATGCCTTTGATGAAGTGAAAAGATGGAAGAAATGAAGTGTATATATATGGCTACTGAATGTGTGTGTTTGTGTGTTTATGCCTGTCTGATTGTACATTCATAATATACATACATTTGTGTATGTATAAATGTATATGCATACTCGTCTATTTTCTATTCCTGAATAGGAGCTATATACACGCAAAGATGCATACAGACTAGTTTATTTACAAAGACATTAGAAAATTAGGATAAAGCAATGGAGAGTATTGATTTTCCTCTTACGAAGAATAAGTAGAAAAATTATGGTGACAAAACAAAGAATTCACGAGTCCACGTTTAGGCAGTTAGCCTGTGTCCATCTACCTTAAACAGACTGTGTCTCTGGACTCAACATTAATCGGGGGTGTAAATTTCCTAAGAGTCCAAACATCTGATTGTTTGCATTCATTTATTTGTTCAGTATAACTCACAGGCTCATCTTTAACTAAATAAGCAAGAAGCTATTTTCAATCAGTCTATATCAAGTATCTGTATTATCTTTGAGGGAAAATGTTTAGTATCAGGATGAAAATTCTGGATAAGCTGTTATTTAAAAAAAAAAAAAAAGACTTCAGCACAAATACCTCCTAAAAAATAATCATGTCCTGTTCATTAGATTCTAAATAAAGTTGATATCAAAATATATAATTTTCCACCTTCTGACAATCCTTAATGCAAAGTAAAATCACAATTCTTCTTCTTCTTCTTCTTTTTTTTTGGAGACAGAGTGTTACTCAGTTGCACTATAGTGCCATGGCATCATAGCAACCACAGCAACCTCAGATTCCAGGGCTCAAGAGATCCTCTTGACTCAGACCCCCGGATAGCTCACCACAATGCCTGATTAATTTTTTTAGAGATGGGATCTTGCTCTTGCTCAAGCTGGTCTCAAACTCTTTTTTTTTTTTTTTTTGTAGAGACAGAGTCTCATCGTACCACCCTCGGTAGAGTGCCGTGGCCTCACACGGCTCACAGCAACCTCCAGCTCTTGGGCTTACGTGATTCTCTTGCCTCAGCCTCCCGAGCAGCTGGGACTACAGGCGCCCGCCACAACGCCCGGCTATTTTTTTTTTGTTGCAGTTTGGCCGGGGCTGGGTTTGAACCCGCCACCCTCGGTATATGGGGCCGGCGCCCTACTCACTGAGCCACAGGTGCCGCCCGGTCTCAAACTCTTGAGCTCAAGCAATCCGGCCATGTAGCCTCCCAGAGTGCCAGGATTATAGTTGTGAGTCACCGCTCCCCACCCCAAACCACTATTCTTTGAATCCTCCCCAAATTCTTTAAACACAGACCTAAATATTGTATCCAAATTATATATATATGCACATGCATACACCTCTGCACACATTTATATATCTCAGTGACAATTTATAGCAATTCATAAGTTAACATTAAAGGCATTGCCTTGTATTGAAATTTAGTTATAATAATCACATCTAATTCTACATAGGGTGCAAATATTTTCAAAAGTTTGCATGTAAGTATATGAAGCTAACCTTAATACCATTTTTCCCAAGTTCATAATAATTTTCTTTCTCATGATATATTTTAAAAGCTTCATGTTCTATAACGAAGGGCTAGAATGTAAGAATTCTAATGCAAGAATAGTCTGAACTCTAACGTCTTACTGACCTAAGTTTGAGGAAGATGTAGTCTAAATTTATTGGAAATCTTTGAACTGTTAAAAGTCAAGGGAAAAATTTTGAGATATTCAGAGGTCTTTTTTAAGACAATAAAAAGAGTACAGACAAAAGTAATATTTGATCTAACTTAAATCTGATACTTAAAATACCAGGAAAACTAACATAAGAACAAGTCTTTTGGGAAAGCTTCCACAGGGTAGCTAATCCTGGGAAGCCTCTCCAATTTTCCCATCATTCTATCTTTGCCCATTTTTGAACTTTGTTCTTTCAGATGATATTTCTGTAAGGACTTAACTTTTATATTCATTCTTTTTACTTTCCCATTTTGAATCTGATTTAACAAACATTCATAAAAATATGTATCAACATAGCTCTTCATTAGTGAACTCACTTAGCAAACATTTATTAAAACCTGCAATTATCAGAAACTCAACTTAGTAAATGATTTCTTTGGTTTAGGATCAATGAAATCTACATGGAGTGAAAGATAAAGACATGAGAAAATTTACATGATGATAGAGCATATTAAAATACTACTAATATGTAATGTCAACGAGTCCTGCTAAATTAAAAATTTTAAGTAACTAGTTCAATGCTATTATTATTTTAACATGTATCCAAAAGTAACCATTTCTTCAAAATAAAAGTTATTTAGCTAATAGGAAAAAATATATTAAGAATATAATTGGTGTTCAAAAGTTTTTATATAAAATAAATGTGCTCCCAGAGGTCTATTCATGACAACTCCTGATGGATTAAATGATTGAGAAGCTGTGAAGACTTTCCATTCCATGGGTTTATCTAGTATCCAAATGAAAATCCCTTGGGGAATCATGAGAAATCTTTCTAAAAATTTGCTCAACGATTCATGAGCTTCAATGAATTATCTTGTTTTTTTGATGTCATGAAGATTTGTTCTCAAGGGATAAATGGATTTGAGATATTGTTGCTTTTATGGAAATTGTAGCTATTTTATCCCGACATGCCAAGGCCATATTTCTTACCTATTCATATTTATCTTTGGTTCTAAAGATCTTTCTAAGTTTGCAAGCAAGAGATGAGAATCTTTCCAGATTTAATCAGTAAAAATTTCAATACGATATTAGAATGTACCTCACTGCATAGATTTGATGAATTGCCTAAGAAAAAAAAGATATATACCCTGGTTTGGTTTAATATGCCTCTTCAGACAACCATTTGAATTGGATAGAAACAGTTTTGACATATACTTGAGGACTATAAATGCTGGAAATGACAGCTTTTAATCAGTGTGATAAATAGCAAAGGTCTGTAAATGGTATCAAATAATTTCTAAAAATGAAAACTAGTCTTGCATTCCCAGTGCTAGCAAATTTGTCAACCACAGTTTGATAGAACCAAAACATCTGCTCTTTGAAACTGTGTAAACTCTCTCAGTAAAATGATGCATTATTTTGTTTTCAGATATACATTAATCTCATCCCTAATTTAGCATATTTATGAATTGCTAAGATAAGTTCCTGATTGAAAATTTTTGTGCAGTTAAATGAAAGAAGTTTTGTTGCTTAAAGTTTTAGCTATGGTTTTTCTCTCTTTCTTCTTTTGAATTTCTCTCATACTCTGTTAAAACAATATGTGGATTTTTTTCTCTCTTAAAATTCGTTTCTTTTTGAATGTAAAGAATTTGAAACTTTGTGCATATACTGTATTTGATAACTCCTAGATATAGTTGTTATAAAAAATAACATTACATACCAAAGAGACTTAAATGAGGTACCTCAGCAGAAAAACATGCAAATTGCAAGTAAACATGTGAAAAGATGTTAAACATCTGTATCATCAGGGAATTTCAAATTAAAACAAAAATAAGATGCCAGGATACAATTAGAATGACCAAAATGCGAAGCCCTGACAATACCAAATTCTAGTAAGGATGTGAAACAACAGGTTCATTGCTGGGGGATACAAAATGGTACAGCAACTTTGTGAGAGAATTATAGTTTCTCACAAACCGTAATATACTGGTACCATGTGATTCAGCCATCATCCACCTTACTATTTACTCAAATAGATGGAAAACTTATTTTCACATAAGAACTTTCACCGGGACAAAATTTTGGAAGCAATCCTGATGTTCTTCAAATAAACTAAGGCTAAATAAACTGCGGCATATCCACACAATGGTATGGTATAAAAATGATCAAATCAAGATATTTTAAATTAAAAAACTAAAAATACTTGCCAACTCATGGCAAGACATTCAGTCAACTGCAACGCCTATTACTAATTAAAAACAATCAGAAAAGGCTCCGTGCAGTACAATTCCAGCTATTATGATATGACATTCTAAAAATGATAAAACAATGGGGGAAGTAAAATGTTTGCTGCTATGGGGTTAGGGAAGAGGGATAGATAAATAGATAGAACATAAAGAATTTGGGGGCTTGAAACTACTCTGTAGGGTACCACAGTGGCAGTTACATGTGACTTAACATTGGTCAAACCCACAAAATGTACAAGAAATCTGAATCCTCATGGGAACTATTGGAAATGATATGTCGATGCAGGTTTATGAAATGCAGCAAATACATCACCTTGGTGCTGGATCTTGATGGCAGGGGATGTTTTGAGTGTGTGGAAACAGTGGGTATATTTGATAAGTCAATGTACTTTCTTTTCAATTTTGCTGCAAACTTAAAAACTGCACTAAAAATAAAGTATTTTTAAAATAGTAAATATATGTATTATTGATAATGCATAATTCTGGCAAGCAGTTTGGGTCAGTGGATATATGAAATAGCTACTGTGGACCAGGTGCCATGTCTATCCAAGGTACTGTGATGTACCATAAATTAGGGTTCTTTAGAAAACAGAACCAGTAGGAGAATATCCATCTGTCTGTCCACCTATCTATCTATTGGGAGATTTTATTGTAATGTAGTTTCTCCTATGATCTCTGATGTCTGAGAATTCTCACGTTTTGCTGTCTGCAAGCTGGAGACCCAGAAGTCCAATGGTAAAGTTCAAACACCTGAGATTTAGAAAGCTAGTGATGTAAATTCCAATCTGGCCTGAGAAATAAAGGCAGTAGAGGATTGATGCACCAGCTTAATCAGTCAGAGTTAATTCACCCTTCCTCCACTTCTCTGTCTTATTCAGACCTTCGGCAGATTAGATGATTCTTGCTTGTTTTGGTGAGGGCAGATCTCTACTTCTGCACCACGGTCTGCTGATTCAAATGCTAGTGTCCCCCAGATACAGGCTCATGGATCCATCCAGAGGTAACGTTGCACCAGCTAACTCGGCAACCCGTGGCTTTGTCAGGTGCCCAACTTAACGATCATAATATATTTTGTACATAACGATGAATAAAAGAATATTAAGTATCCCAAGGACCTTATTGTCTAGTAGGGAAGAAGAATGTCTAAAGGTATTTTGAAAGTTCTTTCTTTGTTTGAATTCTAGAACATTTCCTTGGAGAACGTGATTTGAGAACTGAGAGGAAGACAGTTTCAGGCGAAGAATAATATGGAAAAATAGACAAAGATAAGAACAGAAGTAAAAACTATAAACTTTGCTATTACTGGAGTGTACAGATTATATGTTGGTTAGCGTGTATCTGTTTGAAACTTAGTGAAATTACTGAACTGATACAATTCAAGGAAATAGTAATTATAACATTGACTATAATATATATTTTGCCTATAATATAAATTTTTTAATGTTTTTTTATTAAATCATAACTGTATACATTGATATGATCATGGGGCATCATACACTCGCTTCATACACCATTTGACACATTTTTATCACAGTGGTTAACATAGCCTTTCCGGCGTTATCTCAGTTACTGTGCCAAAACCTTTACATTCTACATTTACCAAGTTTCGCAAATACCCCTGTAAGATGCACCACAGGTGTGATCCCACCGATCCCCCTCCCTCTACCCACCCCCCCTTTCCCACTTCCTCCTATTGTTAAGTTGTAACTGGGTTATAGCTTTCATGTGAGAGTCCCAAATTAGTTTCATAGTATGGCTGAGTACATTGGGTACTTTTTCTTCCATTCTTGAGATACTTTACTAAGAAGAATATGTTCCAGCTCCATCCATGTAAACATGAAAGAGGTAAAGTCTCCATATTTCTTTAAGGCTGCATAGTATTCCATGGTATACATATACCACAATTTATTAACCCATTCGTGGATCGATGGGCACTTGGGCTTTTTCCAGGACTTAGCTATTATGAATTGGGCTGCAATAAACATTCTGGTACAAATATCTTTGTTATGTTGTGATTTGTGGTCTTCTGGGTATATGCCCAGCAGAGGAATTACAGGATTGAATGGCAGATCTATTTTTAGATCTCTGAGTGTTCTCCATATATCTTTCCAAAAGGAATGTATTAATTTGCATTCCCACCAGCAGTGCAGAAGTGTTCCCTTTTCTCAGAATAGAGAATCAAGAGATGAATCCAGCTACTTACCGCTATTTGATTTTTAACAAGCCAATTAAAAACATTCAGTGGGGAAAAGATTCCCTATTTAACAAATGGTGCTGGGTGAACTGGCTGGCAACCTGCAGAAGACTGAAATTGGACCCACACCTTTCACCATTAACTAAGATAGACTCTCATTGGATTAAAGATTTAAACTTAAAACATGAAACTATAAAAATACTAGAGGAGAATGCAGGGAAAACCCTTGAAGAAATTGGTCTGGGTGAGTATTTCATGAGGAGAACCCCCCGGGCAATTGAAGCAGCTTCAAAAATACACTACTGGGACTTGATCAAACTAAAAAGCTTCTGCACAGCTAAGAACACAGTAAGCAGAGCAAGCAGACAGCCCTCAGAATGGGAGAAGATATTTGCAGGGTATAACTCTGACAAAGGTTTAATAACCAGAATCCACAGAGAACTCAAACGCATCAGCAAGAAAAAAACAAGGGATCCCATCGCAGGCTGGGCAAGGGATTTGAAGAGAAACTTCTCTGAAGAAGACAGGCGCAAGGCCTTCAGACATATGAAAAAATGCTCATCATCTTTAATCATCAGAGAAATGCAAATCAAAACTACTTTGAGATACCATCTAACTCCAATAAGACTAGCCTATATCACAAAATCTATAATATAAATTTGACATATGCTACATATTATAACATCTATGGTACCATTTGACATGTTCTGCCAATTTTTCCTGGTCTAAGATTTGCTCTAATTGGAGAGGGTGATAACATTAATGAACATATATGTATAAAACCCTTTATGCCCATATTAAAATATGCTAGTCTATGCTTTCCTTATGGTTGTGGGTATAACAAACATTTTTCTGTTTTTGTCTCTCTGCCCCTTTCAAACCACTTTTGATTTTTCTCTTTTGAAAGTATGTATCTTACATTAATAAATACTTTATTAATTTCTTATATAAATTACTTCTCCCTTCCTCCTGTTGACTTATTTTATCCATATCTGCAGTTTCATGATGAACTTTTGTTATCATAATGATACCTGGAGCTTATTCTGACTGTGATTCAACGGCTAGTCTACAAACACCATGGATATTAAGTCCTTTAGTTTATACAACAACCTTATGAGTGTGTTATACAGATAGAAACTGAAGCCAGAAACTTTCCTTACATCACACAACCCATTTGGTAGAATCAGATACAAAGCGGGGCTCTTGACCTCCACAGCAAACTGCTGCCACACAACGGCACATGCTGTCAACATAGGTTTCTTTTTATTCCAAAAACTGTCTTGTGTTTATTATTCATGCTTTACCTGATTTCTGAAATATAGACCCAAAAAGATCTGTCTGGGAGGCTGCAAAACTGAACATAAAAAGATATGGCTGCTTCCTCAGTTAAATGAGAAATGCTATTCTCAGGAGGTTAATTATCACAAATTAGGAGCTTTCAGTAGTCTGGAAGCATCAAAGAAGAAACAGTAGATTAGTCCTGACAAAGTCTCTTGGGCTCTGAGGGGAAGCACTTTACATTGGCAGTAATGTAAAAATCCCAAGCAACCATGCTTCAGATGCTTTGAAATTTCAAATTTCAGCATATTAAGAATTCAGTCAAATATGACTCAACAGAGCTTTAGGATTACAATAATTAAGTGCAAGGATGACTTTTGAATACAGACCAAAACTTTAGTGAAATAACTCGATTTTTCAATGTATTTTCAGCGAATTGTGTATTTATACTTATTATAGCACATCTCTTTTTACTGTTTTAAAATTAAAGTTTGATTAGAAAGACGTAATGGCTCATTTCAGTAGCTATGGATATTCATGTGACTACGTCTTTTACCCTATTTAGGCCCTTTGTTCTAGTAAAATATGCAAGTATCTTTTATCACTGAAGTTTAGGGAAGCCTTTGTTAGCTTTGCCCTGTCAACCCTCTCTCCAGCATAAACAAAATTAAAACTAAATTAAATTTCCTCCATACATTACTTTATGGAAACGTGTCAATCTTGGAGATTCATTTCTATAGTATGAAGTTTTGTCACTTGGATTTTAAAAAAGTCATGGGCTTAAATATAAAGTTTCATTCATTTTGGATAGTTAATTTTGGTTTGAATTACTGTGAAGAACTAATCAACCTGAATTCTACTGGAAACAGGGAAATACTACCCCATAGATTGGGTTAATCATTTGTTCCCTTTTCTTTCCTTGTTTAAAAAAATTACTGTGGCTATTTTTAAATTGTAATACATGCTATTTAAAGAACATTTATAATACATAGAATGTTAGCATGGACAAAAAATAGTCACCAACCAGATTTTTTCCTAAGACCCCAAACCAAAAAAGTCATAAACTGTAATGAAGCAGAATTTTATCCATATAATCTAAAATGCTAACAATCTTCTACATGACAATAATGACTCCCAGTGATGTACCAGGTGACATATTAACACTCCATGTGGCTGGATACCTGCTTGCAATTCTTCATTAAAGATGTTATGAATCTTTATTTAACATTTTCTATTTTCATAATTTTTCTCATGATAAATTAATAGAATTAGAATTCTAAAGACTAAAATTGCTGACTCTTAGTTTTACAGTTCCAATATGCTTTCTGAGTCAGGGGCAAAGCTAGGCCATCTGCTCTTGACCACCACAGCAAACTGCCTCTGTGCATGACGAGGGCTGTTCATATAGCGTTGGCCTTTATTCCAAATACTCTCTGTGTTTATTATTGCATGGTTGTCCTGATTTCTGAAATAACACCTTAAGTAACAACATTGAAGAAGAATCATTTTTAAGAAATGGCTGTCCGCAGAAAGTCCTCACTGTTCCCTTCTGTAGTAATTGAAGACTCACGGGGCACATGGTCAGTTTCCAGCCTCTCTTGAAGGTAGGGTTGGCCATGTGACTAGGTTCTGGTGAATGGGTTAAAAAACACAAGCGATATTTGAAGCTTGGGCCAAGAAAGAAACACTCCTTTCTTCTTACGTCCATCTGCAGTTTGAAATGCTAATTAACAATGAGTCAGCAGTAATAGTTGGGCAAAGTCAAACCCTACAGGCAAAGAAACAGTTGGTCAGAAAGACTTGGGGTTCCTAAAAGCTTCAACTTAGGCCTGACCTAAAGTGATGCACAGAGTGTGTGCGTGTGTGTGTATGCATGTGTATGTATGTGTATGTTGTGTGTGTCCATGTACGTGTGTGTATGTTGTGTGTGCTTTCTGGGTCCCATATTCTTCATTCTTCCGTTCAGTGTTTTAGTGTATCCTGCTTCATACTCATTGAAGCACATACACACACTCACAATATTTGCTCACAGTTACTTTTCTTTTTCTCATATGTCAAGATGGCACCTGCTTATTCAACTGATTAGTACTGATTATTCAAATGCTTTTTATTGCTTTAAAATTTCATTTTGAATCACTTGTTTTTGCATCTGGCTTTTGTTAACATTTATCTCTTAGATTTACAGCACTTTATCCTCTCTGTTTTTGTTAGTAATTGTTCTTTTTACAACATAATACCACATACAAACAAAATTAACACACTGGCAATACACACTGAATTCACTGAATAGGAACAGATGACCTCAGCTACTTCGCGATATAAGCCATTCCATATAAGTATGTGAACAGGTGCACATGCACACACACACACACACATATAATATATAATATGTGCATGGGTGTTTGCAGATCTGCAATAATATTTTTCTAATGAGGAGCAATGTAATAACAGGAACAAGAACTTTTTATTCCCATGGAAGCAGAGAAATGACAGGCCATCTTTAAATCATTTAGGATTAATGTGCCATTTGCATTCATTTGGATTTATTAGAGACATAATGAGTCTAATTATTTTCATCAAATCAGCAGTAAGAATCTAAAAAAATTATCAAAAACAAACATGTTAGTGGAAACTACAAAAAAACAAGAAAAATGGGTTTTTTAATTTCAATATATGGCCTGTAATCCTAGTACTCTGGGAAGCCAAGGTGGGTGGACTGCTTGACATCAAGAGTTCAAGACCATCCTGAATAAGAGTGAGACACCATTGCAACTGAAAATAGAAAATCTAGCAGGGCATGGTAACTGACACTTGTAGTCCCAGTTACTAGGGAGGTTGAGGCAGGAGGATCACTTGAACCCAGGAGTTACAGGTTGCTGTGATGACACCATAACACTCCCTCCAGGGCCACAGAGACGGTCTCAAAAGAAAGCAGTAATAATCCCAACGTGTGAAATTCTCAAGAAGACTTTGTGTTATGGTTTCAAATGTATGTCTTTGTGTGTTTCTGTCTTTGATGTCTAGATAGATGTCTTTGTATCATCCTCCTATCATAGGACAGTGCTCTTATAATGAAAACTTTGCATAGTCTCGGACTACAGCTGACCAGCTTTCACTGTGCTTCCCAACAAACTACTTCTGAATCACTTTGGATTTTACTTCTGCAATAGCCACAACTTTGCTACCGACTTGCTTTTTTTAAAAAAATAAATAAGGGCGGCGCCTGTGGCTCAGTGAGTAGGGCGCCAGCCCCATATGCCGAGGGTGGCGGGTTCAAACCCATCCCCGGCCAAACTGCAACAAAAAAATAGCCGTGCGTTGTGGCGGGCGCCTGTAGTCCCAGCTGCTTGGGAGGCTGAGGCAAGAGAATCGCGTAAGCCCAAGAGTTAGAGGTTGCTGTGAGCCGTGTGACGCCACGGCACTCTACCTGAGGGCGGTACAGTGAGACTCTGTCTCTACAAAAAAATAAATAAATAAATAAATAATAAATACGTATATTTAAAATGCATTTTTATGTAGAAGTAAAAGAAAAAAATGGCAAGAAATTAGAATACAGCTGAAATAGTCAAGCCGAAAATAACAATAGAGGATCAATATTCTTTCATATAAATAGAAACATAATATTAAATTTCACAACGATATGAAAAAGCCCCCAGGTCTCTGGCATAACTAAGAGTTGAGGGAGGCACCCTGCACCAGACATGGCAAACTTACAGTAGTGTGTCTTCTGCTCCCAGAGCACTAACCATGCTAACCCATATTGATGTTCTGACCCCACCTTTGAGACGCCATTGTAATCTGTTGAAGATATGATTCACATGGTACAAACCCATACCAATTACATAGCCAAAAACAGTCCAAGAAGCAGAGTGTCATTTTAATTTACATAATGTAACTATCACCTGAAATGGGACCATAATTCTAGACCTTATCCAAGGGCCCTGAACCCCCTTTAGTGCCTTTTTGATCCCTCACCTAAGAGCCCAGAACCATTTTCATCTCCCAGGCCCACCTGATGGTAGTTATCACCTAAATCAGGCCCTAAACCTAGCCCTCACCAAAGGGTCCCAATCAGGCTTTATCCCCCAGACAACATCACCCAAAGCTGGCCGTATCCCTGACCTTCAACCAAGGGCTGAAAAACCTCTTCATCCCCAGGTCTGCCTGAGTGTAATTATCACAAGAAGTCAGGCCCTAAGCCTGGCATTCACCCAAGGGCCCCAAACCTCTTCATTACCCATGTCTGCCTGACCACAAATATCAACTGAAGCCAGGCCATAATTCTAGCCCCCACCCAATGGCTGGATACTCTATCTCCCAGGCCTGATGGACCATAATTAACCCATGAATCTGAGCCGAAGCCCTCACCCCAGGGCCCTGAACCCTCTTCATATCCCCGCCCTATCCTACCGCAATTTATCACCTGAAGTTGGGTTCTAGCCCTAGCTCTCACCTAAGTGCCCTGAACTCTCTCATCTGCCAATCTCACCCAAACATGAACTCTAACCATAATCTTTACCCAAGGGCCCCAAACCCTCCTAATCCCCCTGGCCCACCTGACCATAAATATCATTCAAAGCTGGCCCCTAACCCTAGCCTTCACTCAAGGGCCCCAGGATCCCTCAGGATCCTCCAGGATCACCTTACTCTAATTATCACCTGAAGCGAGGCCCTAACTCTAGCCCAGGCATTCTCAAACTGCAGCCCGCGGGCCACATGAAGTGGCGTGAATTGTATTCGTTCCTGTTTTGTTTTTTACTTCAAAATAAGATAGGTGCAGTGTGCATAGGAATATGTTCATAGTTTTTTTGGTTTTTTTAAACTATAGTTTTGTTATTTTTTTAAACTATAGTCTGGCCCTCCAACCATCTGAGGGACAGTGAATTGGCCCCCTGTTGAAAAAGTTCGAGGACGCCTGCTCTAGCCCTTACCCAAGGGCACAAAACTTTTTTATTCCCCAGGCTCACCTGATTATTATTATCACCCCAAACCAGGCCTGACCTCTGGCCCTCAAGTTAGGGACCCAAACACAAAGCCAGGCTCTAACGCTAGTCCTCAACCAAGGGCCTCAATCCCTCTTAATTCCCTTGGCCCACCTAACTATATTTATCACCTGAAGCCAGATGCTAATCCCAGCTCTCATCCAAAGGCCTTCAACCCGTTTCCTCCCCAAAGCCCACCTGACCCCAATCATCACCTCAGCCCTCACCCAATGGCCCCAAACTCTCTTCTTATAACAGTTCAGTATATAACAGTTATACTCACCTGACCATAACTGTTAACTGAAGATGGACTCTAACCCTAACCCTCACCTAAGGGCCCAATCTCTCTTCATCACCCAGCCACTCCTCAAACACAATAACAATGAAGATACAAATTACCAAAATTTCTGGGATACAGCTAAAGCAGTCCCAAAAGGAAAATTTATCACGCTAGATGCCTACCTTTGAAAAACTGAAAGTGAAAGCATCAGCACACTCACAAACCACCTTATGAAATTGGAAAAAGAAGAACAATCTAACCCTAAACCAAACAGTAGTTAAAAAATAGCCAAAATTAAATAAGAGATCAATGAAATTGAAACAAATCATTCAAAAAATTAACAAAAAACGTTGGGTTTTTTGAAAAAGTAAATAAAATAGATAAACCCTTGGCCAAACTTACTAGAAACAGAAAAATAAAATCTCTAGTAAACTCAATTATAAAAGGAAAATAACAACAGATGCTACAGAGATGTAAGAGATAATCTCTGAATACTACAAGAAACTCTTTGCTCAGAAATTTGACAATGCAGAGGAAATGGATCAATACTTAGAATCACATCTCTCCCTAGACTTAATCAAGATGAAATACACCTTCTGAACAGACCAATTTCAAGCACTGAGATCAAAGAAACAATAAAAAACTCCCAACAAAAAAAAATGCCCTCGTCCACATGACTTCACACCAGAATTCTATCAAACCTTCAAAAAAGAGCTAATTCCTGTCTTGCAGAAGTTTTTCCAAAAAATTGAGGAGGTAGGAATCTTCCCCAACACTTTCTATGAAGCAAACATCACCCTGATACCAAAACTAGGAAAAGACCCAGCTAAACAGGAGAACTACAAACCAATTTCATTAACAAACACAGATGCAAAAATTCTCAATAAAATCTTGGCGAATAGATTACAGCTTAACATTTAAAAAGTCATACATTGCGAACAAGTAGGATTCATCCTAGGGATGCAAGGCTGGTTTAACATACTCAAATCCATAAACATTATTCACCATATCAACAGAAGCAAAAACAAAGACCATATAATCCTCTCAATAGATGCAGAAAAAGCATTCAATAAAATTCAACATCCTTTCCTAATTAGAACAGGGAAGAATTTAGGCATTAGTGAAAAAGTCCTTAAACTGATTAAACCCATCTATGACAAACCCACAGCTAATATTATACTGAATGGAGTAAAACTAAAAGCCTTTCCACTCAGGACTGGAAGACGACAAGGGTGTCCTCTATCGCCAATACTATTCAACATAGTGCTAGAAGTTCTAGCCAATACAGTGAGGCAAGAGAAGGAAATTAAAGGCATCCAAATGGGGACAGAGGAAGTGAAACTCTCTTTCTTTGCCGATGATATGATCTTATACTTAGAGAACCCCAAAGACTCAACCACAAGACTCCTGGTAAGTGATCAAAAATACAGCAACGTCCCAGGATATAAAATCAATGTCCAGAAATCAGTAGCAAGTGATGTTTTTAAAAAGGGAACTCACTCTGTAATACTCCCATACTTACAGTAAAGAAGAAAGATGACTTTGATAAACAGCAATCACTATATAGATTTACAAAAGAACATAGAGAAGTAAATACTTCTATTGCCCGTTAATCCCCGTGGTCTTCAGTTCTGAAACTCTTCTTTGATATTATTGTCTGTAGCTTTTTCTCTGTGATTAATCTATGTTCTAGTTTTCCTTCTTTCTCTCTCCTTTCTTTCCTCCCTCCCTCTCTTCCATTTTTCAGATATAATGGACTTAGTAATAAATTAAACCTTAGACAATTTGGGGGATCAGTACAGTTTTTTAGACAGCAGATTCTAGTATTTTTTTTTCCCCACAGTGAGCAATACTTCTGATTTGCATGATAATTCTCTTAATTCTTTGATCTGTTTCCTATAAACTAAAGATTTTGAGAGACTGAATTTGGCTATGACTGCTTTCCTACCTTTGGAGATTCCAAACTTTAGAGAGCATGACCTGATTTAACTGATGTTTATACTCTTATTGCATTTTTAATACTGTTTACTTTCAGGATCATATTCTTGGGGAAAAAGTGTCCCATTTAAAGTCTCTCATGCTGTGGTGACTTACTATAAAACCACAGAAGCTTGTGTTTTGTCAGGAATTGTCTCCGCTAACAGAGGAGCTAGTTAACAGTTCTTAGACTTATAATTCTTGGTTCTGAAAATAAAATGAATATAAACACACTAATAATAATAAATATATGTTTGACGTCTATCATACAACAGAAGAAATTAAAAAGCAAAAGATTTTTTATTTTGATGAGAAGTAGAAAAAGATCTTATAGAAAATTAGTAGTTGATTTTTTATGGACTTTACAAATACTGACTAAAATATTAATAATTCATTTTGCTGACAGAGCTGCAAAAGCTGTTGATGAAACATGGAAAACTCAAAACCTAGAAGCTCCACTTTTACTACACAAGAAAACACATTTTTTTAGCTCCAAAAATATGCTTTATGAGAAAATAGACAAACGCATTTCAAAAAGGGAAATTTGACACACGCTAAAAGCAGAACTAAAGCAAAAACAGACATATGAGATTATATCAGATTGTAAAGCTTTTTTTTTGAGGCGGAGTCTCACTATGTCACCCAGGGTTGAGTGCTATGGCATCATAGCCTACAGCAAGCTCAAACTCTTGAGCTTAAGTGATTCTCTTGCCTCAGCCACCCAAGTAGCCAAGTAACAGGGACTACAGGCGCCTGCTAGGACATTGTTTGTTGCAGTTGTCATTGTTGTTTAGCAGGCCCAGGCGGCGTTTGAACCCACCACCCTTGATGTGTGTGGCTGGTGGCCGGAACCACTGTGCTATGGGCACCGAGCCTGTTTATAAAGCTTTTAAACAGCAAAGGGAACAAACAACAATAAACAGCCAATGTACAGATGGGAATAAATCTTTGTAAACTATAACTCTGAGATAGGTTAATATTCAAAATACATAAGGAATTCAAACAACTCAATAGTACAAAACAAATAATTTGATTAAGAAGTGGGAAATTGACCCAAACAAGCATTTCACAAAAGAAGACTTACAAATGTCCATCATATATATACACAATGCTCTACAGCACTAATGGTCAGGGTGTAAGAGAGAAAAACAGCTTCAGGGGCCCTTTGAGGGGTAAAAGTTACTTAATGATCTAACTAGTGATCAGGCAGTTACATCAGCCCCATCCATCACTGCCCTGGGCTAAAGATAACAACAGGCAGCTTAGGAATGCGGCAATCACTGTTAACTACTGTACTGTTTGCTGTTGAGATAAGAGTGTTAATGATGGAGAGCTAGTTAGTGCCCTGCTGCTTGAGACAAAAGCCATCACCCTGGCTTTCAGATTGCTTGAAAAGAATATAACCACAGTGATAAAGGAGATTTGCCCCAGAACTCAGGCCAGCAGGGTGAAAAACTCTCCATCTCGGACAGTAAGATTTGCCTTGTGTGACAGTAAGTTGCGTTCCAAAGATAGGAAAGGCAGCGACAGACAGTACTTTTCCTACGGCATGAAGATATGAAAGTGACAGATGATGTACGTAGTAGGTGATACCTGCTTCGTTATACCAAAGCGTGAGTCTTTTTCTGTCTGCAATCTCTCCAGTGGATTGGCTCTGATGTGCATCTCGTTCTGGTTTAATGTTACTCCATTATAAAATTATTTTCTCTTTAAACAACCTAAATTCCCATAAGTTCAGGATGGATTAACAAATTGTGGTACTTAAAGGTTAAGGACCAAAAATAAGGAATTATTCAGAGACATATACAGATCCTGTGTGGGCAACTCAGCCTTTATCCCACTCAGGTGCCAGCGGACTGAGTCCGAGAAAGGAGTCAGCATGTGGATTAAGGCATATGGGAATATAAAAGTTTGGAGGGGGAGGGAGGGATTAGCACCTTCATTTTTTTCTTGAGAGAGACGTTCTATTTGTGCAGGTCCCTACATTTGGCCCCATCAGGTACATGTACACCAAGGAATACTATTCAGCCATAAAAGGATGGTGACTTAACATCTTTTGTAATATCAGTGAAGGGAGTTGAAACATTATTCTTTGTAAAGTATCACAAGAATGGAAAAGCAATTATCTAATGTACTCGATACTAATATGAATAGTCAGTAGATGATCTGATGCATGCCCGCATAGGAGAAAAGCTCAAACCAATTCAAGTTGGGAGAGGGGTAATGAAGGAGGGTGAGGGGTTGGGGCGCTTTGACAGAGTGGGCACAGGGTAGGGGTGCTTAGCACACCTTTTGTGTGTGGGCCATTACCACAAGAAGGACACTACCTAACAAAATCAAATATTTTGACCTGATTGTTTGTACCCTCGCCTGAAATAAATTTACTTTTCAAAAACAATAAAATAAATTGTTTTCTCTATCATCTGACTTTGTGGAGAGTTTTCAAAATTGGAAGACGATTTTGTTTTTAATTATATTTTCTCAACTCAACCTAAATTGCTTTAGGAGGTCAAATGTAACTTTTGATGTTTATGCTATCACTGATATGGAGATTTAGATTTTGTCTCTATATTCTGCTCAAAAATAGTTGCAAATCTAAAAAGGAGTACCTTATGTTTTACAAATATAAAGATGAATATGAAAGAATGCTTTTATTTTTAAAAATAATATTTCTTAAAGCCAAATGCAATTTTCATTCATTAAAGGATATTAAATCACTAACATGTATGACTAGGTTATTTCCTATTTCCAATAAATTAAATTATGGAAGACCATAGTTGATTGTGTACTTGGAATAAGATTTCATTTAATTTGAAACAATACATACATATCCCACTATAATATTGTTACATTTAAAATCTTATATCCGAAATAATCTCTCATAGCAAACTCAATTGGAAAAATTAAATAAAAATAAGAGGAAACTAATTATAAATAATAATGGAAAATGGATAACCTTGTCAACAAATGTTGATTTAAAAGAAGCATTCTCATCTGTATATGATTTACTAAAATGCACTGTGTGAATAAAACAAATAAGTTAGTCTTGTGATGTTTTTAAACTAGATTTCATTTCTTATTTATGTATTCATAATTGTATTGTCAAAACATGGTTAGGTCTTTCTTTATAAATTCCATTTATCTTATGTATTTTCATGGTGTGTTCTGAAGACAAGAGTGAAAGGAAAATATATGGCAGGAACCATTTGGTAGATTAGACATTTGACTTAGGTATGTGTATGAATAATATTTCCAATAAATTTCAATGTATTATAAGTTTAGAGAAAAGTTTCCAATTTTAAAAACAAATAGCTGCTGGTCTCAACATAATTTCATGTAAGCTTGTGTTTCTTTTCTATTTTATTTTATTTCTTTCCTTGGTGTTTCCAGATGACCTTTGACTAGGAACTCAAATTTCTGTGCATTCTTCCGCTTTTGTCTTGTATTTTTGGCTTCTTTTTATAGCAAACAAATATAATTCTAAATATTTTCTTCATTCATTCATTGACCTATTAATCTTTAAGTGAATATACTTTAAGTTATATTAAATACCACATGCTGTGTACTTTCACATTTCACTGGGGTATGTTAGTTTTGTAATTGACATTTCAAATCCAGACTGTCCAGTGTTTATATCCAAACTGCCCTTCTTCTAACATTAATTTTTAAAGTGAAAGGTTGTCCCCATTTTATTGAAAGCTATTTCTGAGTATCTGGTTTTCTAAGCTGGAAACCTGAATTTACAACTGACACCTTTATTTCATCACAGGCTATATTATATGCATTTTCAAGTTCTGTCTATTTCAACTCATAAATAATTTGAAGTCTCTTTGCTTTTCTACATCTTCACTGATAAAATGTGGACCATTCTACCTTGTCTCTCTCTCAAAGAATTACATTCTTTTTGAGTCGTTGCCCTTAATGCATTTTTCCCCAGTTCAATTTGATATATTGCATCCAAATTAATTAACCTAGGTACAGTGGAAATATTAATGCAAGTTCTCCCCCAAGGCCAGTGTGTTGTCACAAAATTGTAATGGTTCTCCCTTGACATAGTACAACTGTCATCTTTAACACGAATTATATGATTAGGTATGATTTGCCCCTTGTCATTTTTTTCTTTTTTTTCTTTTTTTTAACATTACCTCCTATATCGTTTTTAATCCATTACCCATCCCATGTTCTCTTTCCTGGTATTTTTGACAGTTATGCAAATAATTTAAATCCCATTCTTCCTAAGGACACTCTTTTCCTTTTCCTGTTCCTGACATGAATTTTCCCCCTTTCCTTGCCTATTCAATAGTTATAAATACTCCGTGGTTCAATTAATTCAAAATTCTGAGAAAACTCTATTCAGATCTCTCAATTTAAGTCATATTCTATGGTACCTACTCTCGTATAATTTTCTCAAACATAATTTATTAGTATTTAAATAAAACTATGGTGTAGTCAGTACCTTGATTTCAGTCTCTTCTAGATTCTAAGCTCACAAAAGTGTTTCTTCGGATTGTTCATAGCTGTAAACCTAGTGGCAATCCTAGTAACTCGCAAACAGTGAAGGACCAGTGAATGTATGACAAACTGACAAATGGATATGTAATATGAATATGACATGTCATTTGTATTTGTATTTACATGTGCATATAAAGGGAGTGTGATCATGAGAAGGAAAAACAAAGTCTTCACCACTGTTTGAGCAACTCAATGGTGATTTAATGCCATTTAAATATATGGATAAATCTACACACCATAATTGGTTTATTTTCTTTCTTCATTGACTATTTGCTAAGCAAACCACTGGATAGTTCTAACAAATCAATGAAGTAAAAATATTTAAACAGTGTTTAATGCCACCAGAATCTAATACAATAAAGGCTTTTCCTTCCCTACGAAGGAAAAGAAAACTTACTACCTCAGAAAGGCTGGGCTAAATACTGAAATAGGTTATTCACCCAACAAAGTCCCAACAAGATTTAAAAAATAATAATAATAATAATAATAAGCATGTATAATGTGACCATTTATAATTTAAAAAAATGCCCAAATTACTGTGTTGTGCAAAACGTTTAAGTTCGACTTCTGTGAATGCATATTTTGAGGGTAAGGAAAAATGCCGTTCTTCTTGTACTAGGTAGATTTTAAAGACTTCCTGGAAATGATTGATGAAATAGTGTCCATTCACTTCCATGATTGTCCTTGGTGGAGCAAGAGATGGATTGATAGGGTCACAGGTTTAGAAAGGGCTGGTATGAGCTAGGATTGTGTTCCCACTGATGTATCTCCTCCCTTTGATTCTACACCCAGACTTTCACATTTTGAAAGAACTTCGTTGTTTCTCTCTTGATTTGATTAAAGGATTTTCTAAAAATAAGAATAAATTGAGGGGTTAAAGTAGTAGAAAGATAAATAACAAACGTGTTTGGGAAAAGTGGCATTACTAGTAATCCCAGGAGCATATTGAAGTAGTCACATTCATGATTAGATGTCAGGGACTAAATAAAGCAACTGCTTTTCTAAGAGCTATTCTTCTCTGTCTATCTAATACTTCCATGACATATCTGCCTCACTTATTTGTTAATTTGTCTTCATTCTTTCTGACATATAAACATTCAATTGTTTTATTATCTTTCTAATGATTTTCTAAGGACATTTTTAAATACCTCTGTCTATTTTGAACTATCAACTTTATACTTTATTCATCTCTAAGATATATTGCCAAAAGTGATTTTTTCCTTGACCTGAACAGTAGATTTTCAACTACCATATATATATATATATATCTTCTTGGATACTTTGCAGTAGATCAAACTCAGCCAATAACCAATATTAAATGACTGGATGATTTCTAATGTAGACTGGCAATCCTTAAATAAGGTTAAGGAGGTATTGGGATAACCTAGGCCAGAGTTTCTCTACTTCAGATCCACTGAGATGTTGTTCAGATAATTCTTTGTTATAAATACCAGCCCCAGGCATGTATGCTCAGATTCTACCCACTTGATTCTGGTAATACCCCTCCCCAGTTGTGATAATCAGAAGTGTTTCCAGCTATTCCCAAATATTCCCTGTGTATCAAAATCACCCCAGGTCAGGATGATAGAGATTTATATACAGAAAGCAACAAAATGGAGGAAGAATAATGAAATTAAGATCTATTTTGGAGGAAGACTCAATGAGGTTACTGACTGAGTATATGAAGTATTGCTTATTATGCAATTCCTGTTTACATTTTTTTTATATTTTAGAGTCTAGCCTTTTCTTTAATCTATTTCCATTGATAATTTTTTTTGGCCTCTCCATATATGCTTAATAATGTTTTATGTGCCTTTAAGGCGTAACTGAAATGCCACTTATCGGCATTGTAACTATTTCCTCATCCTTACACTAGAACACAGACAAGATATTCTTTTCCATTTTGAGTCAACAAATCTTACTAATTATTTTGTGATGAGTTTATTTCCCTCCCATGTCTTTAGTGATAGAACCTAGTGTATCCATTCATAAATTATCACCTTGAATGGGATATAATAAATGCTTAAAAATGTCACATGATTTACTTAGTAAGATGCAGAATGCATAATAACTATTATGAATTTTCAACATATATTAATACCAATATTGATTTTGAAAGAGGAGGCTGACTACAGTCTGCATATTTGTCTTAAAACTTTTGAGTAAAGAGGGTAAAATATAATATGAGCTATAATCTTAAGAATACAAAGTACAGACAGACAGAATAATTAAACTTATAGATATGGAAAATAGGAGTTTATCAAGGAAGCTAATAATTATCTCATATAAAACAAAATGGGTGATAGAAAATGACAAAGTTTGCTAAGCCATTCTCTAAGAGGTAAAATTTTTGTTTGATATTAGTTAATATCATTTTCTTAAAGTTATATGTTTGATCATAGAATATGGGCTTGGATCTAAAAAAAGGGTTTGGCATATAGGGTCTGTTTTTCATACCTTCGAAAAAGAAGTTTGGGCTTTAAATCTATAAATAGTCTTTTAAATTGTCTAGAAGATCTGTGAGGGGGTCATAGACTTCAGAAAAGTCTTCATAAAATTAAATAAAAGTACAAGAAATGTATTATATTTGGAATAAAAGATTAAAATGAACTTAGGGAGCCAATATATATCAAAGTAACTTTTGCAAAGCTTTGCATCTATGTATCTGAGCAATCCTCCTTCACACAATTGCTTATGCTACATCCCCACTGCGTTATTGTGAATTATTTCACTAAGGGATCTGCAACTTAAATTTCTTTAATCATAAAAAGAATATATATTTTTCTGTCTATAGGAGAATACAATGGCATTTGGGGGTTATGTAATCATAGATAGTCTAATATTTTTTAGTTTAAAAATAACTTATATTTTAAAAATTAAACTACAAAGAAAGTATGAGTTTTATTGTGTTAGACTTCTGTAGCACAATATTTTACGTTGTTCAAATATCAAAATAATTCCACAACAATGAAAACTTGAAGATTTAAATGTCTATTTTGTCTTCAAGACTTCAACAAAATAAGCTGACTTGGAACATTTTTATATAAATGGAAAAACCAAAATATTACGATGATCTCATGTTGAAAAAAATACTCTCTTTTTTTTGCTACCGGGAGACATTATTCCAAATAATCGAATAATAGGAAATGAAACAGTATATATTTGCATCAATGTTTAAGAGTTAATTTCCTCTAACCACTTAAGCAGAACCTTATTTCCATTATGAAATGTGGTTATTGTTTTGATATTCTATTCATCTGCCTCTACGTAAAATTCATTAGATCAACTCCTGCGTACAGATTTTAAAACAGTTAGGTTGTTGTTATCTCAGCTAAGGGTTTATCTATATGGCCTTAAAAGCTGTACAGCCAACGTTGAGCAAGCAGCCATTTGCTCAATGCTTAGGAAAGAAATGAATGATATGTTGCATTAAAAGTGGTTTGGCAGGGTGTGGTGGCTCACACCTGTAATTTCAGCACTCTGGGAGGCCGAGGCAGCTGGATCACCAGAGCTCAGAAGTTGGAGAACAGCCTGAGCAAGAGCACAAACCCTGGTCTCTACTGGGGAAAAACTAGCTGGATGTTGTGGCAGACACCCGTAGTCCCAGCTACTTGGGAGGCTGAGGCAAGAGAATCACTTGAGCCCAAGAGTTTGAGGTTGCTGTGAGCTGTGACTCACCACACTCTACATAGGGTGACAAAGTGAGACTCTGTCTCAAAAAGCAAGTAAGTAAGTAAATAATTATAAAGTACTCTAATTAGTTGTTGGCGTTACATAAATATTAACATAATAAAAACACCGGAATAATCAGACTCTGAGGTTATAAAACTGTCTAAAGCCTCTAATTTTAAAATCCGGGTTAACCTTTAATACCCATCAAAGTAAGCGGGGTATCTGAGTTCATGGATCTGAAAATATGTTCCTCAGATAAAATATGAACCACAAAAAAAAAGAAGTGAAAATCATTGGGAAATTGTGTAAAGTCTAACGTTACTGCGTAGGGGAAAGAGTCCTAAACCATGCTGATGTCATTAGAACACCCCTCAAAGGTCATGAGGGTTTATAGGACAAGTGAGAGGGACAATTTATGCAAAGAAAAGTAAAGCAACACAAGTTGTCACTTTTCGGGTCCAAATGTGATTCTTTTGCACTAGACTGATGCTACTATCATTACTAACTACAACTGATCTCATGTGTACTTTTTCTCTTTTCTGATTCATTTTGGTCACTGCTGCCTGGTCAAACTTTTTAATACATAGTTCAGTTGCAAAAACCATTCATTGTACTCTATAACTTGTCCCCCTCACTAAAATTCTCGTCCATAGTGTGTACCGTTTTTTATCAGGTGACCTCAGTTTGCCTCTGCGATGGTTTTCAACCTTATACACTGCATACAGACTACAATCCACCTAAAGGGAGGTGGGCAGAGGGAGGGTGATTGGTGGGATTACACCTGCGGTGCATCTTACAAGGGTATATGTGAAACTTAGTAAATGTAGAATGTAAATGTCTTAACACAATAACTAAGAAAGTGCCAGGAAGGCTATGTTAACCAGTGTGATGAAAATGTGTCAAATGGTCTATAAAACCAGTGTATGGTGCCCCATGATCGCATTAATGTACACAGCTATGATTTAATAAAATAAATAAATAAATAAAAATAAACTCCTTCTATTTCAAAGTAATTACATCAACCTTTTTGTTCTTTACTCGTTTATTTACTGACATTCAGGTTGCCAGAAAAAGCTTATAGTGTTCAAATTGCCTGTGGCACTGTCCCGTTTCATGGGACTACACAATCATACTGCTTGCTTTCCATGGGTTTCACAGTATATTGAATGAAAAAATAATATTCAGAAATTATAATAGCTTATATACAGCAGTCCCCAGGTTACAAATGAGATAAATTCTATAGGTTTGATCTTGAGTCAATTTACATGTCAGTTGGAACACTATATTGATCTATTACCTGGAGTAACCTCTTCTTATAAATAGAAGTCGTAGGTCAATCAGATTCTTGTAACCTGCTGACTGACTGTACTATATGTAGAAATAAAGATAAGTTACAGTAACTTCACAGATGATCATCTAAAATCAGACTCAGAGAGTCAGGAAGGCTATCATAGAGGTCAGAGATGAGTGCGCCTCTATGGTAATTAGAATCTAAGTGAAAAGGCAGGGTAGAATGACATTTCAGGTAAGGAGAATGCTTTGTGTAGAGCATGATATAATCTCATTGGAAGCTGATGATATACATGTGTTTCATTTATATGTGAATATTTATGACTAAGTGATTGAAGCAAGTACCTTGTACTTTAAGAAGTGTGACTTTGGAGTCTTCTACCTATAAGATCATTTCATCTGCAGATATAATTTTACTTGTTTCTTTGCAACTTGCGTGACTTTTATTTGTCTTTCTTGCCTGATTGGGCTAGAACTTCCATTCCTATGTTTGATAGAAATGTAACAGTGAACATTCTTATCTTTTTTCTGATATTGGAGAAAAAGTTTTCATTTTTCATGTTTGAGTCTGATATTAGCTGTGGGCTTTTGTAGGTAACCTTTATAGTGTTGAGGTAAATTGTACCTATTTTGGGGGTGTTTTTATCGTGAAAGAGGCTTGAATTTTTCTTTCTTTTTTTTTTTTGGCCAGGGCCAGCTTTGAACCCGCCATCTCCAGTATATGGGGCCAGCGCACTTTGAGCTATAGGTGCTGCCGGAGACTTGAATTTTTTCAAATGCTGTTTGTGCACCTGTTGAGACCATCATGTGATTTTTATCCTTTATTCTGTTAATGTGGCATATCACATGCATGAGAAGCTGCTGTTCAATAGGTATGAAGTTTCATTTATGCAAAATGAGTTAAGTTCTAGAAATATGCTCTCCATTATTGTGAAAATAGATAGAAATGCTATATTGTGCACCTAAAAATTCATTAAATGTTTCTGCCAAAAGAAAAACAACAATTACAATAACAAAAGGGCAGGTGGAATGTTTCAGAGGTGATAGACAATGTTATTACCTTGATTGTGGTGACAATTTCATGAGTATGTACATATATCAAAAATCACAGAAAAAGCTTTTGATAATATCCAAAATCCCTTTATGATCAGAACACTTAAGAAAATTGGTATAGAAGGGACATTTCTTAAACTGATAGAGGCCTTCTACAGCAAACCCACAGCCAATATCATATAGAATGGAGTTAATTTGAAATCATTTCCACTCAGATCAGGAACCAGACAAGGCTGCCCATTGTCTCCACTGCTCTTTAACATTGTAATGGAAGTTTTAGCCACTGCAATTAGGGAAGAAAAGGCGATCAAGGGTAGCCATATACAGTCAGAAGAGATCAAACTTTCTCTCTTCACAGATGATTATATATCTGGAAAACACCAGGGATTCTACTGCAAAACTCTTAGAAGTGATCAAGGAATACAGCAGCGTCTCAGGTTACAAAATCAACATTCATAAATCAGTAGCCTTTATATATACCAACAATAGTCAAGTTGAAAAAACAGTTAAGGACTCTATCCCATTCACAGTAGTGCCAAAGAAGATGAAATATTTGGGAGTTTATCTAAAAGAGGACATGAAAGATCTCTATAAAGAGAACTATGAAACTCTAAGAAAAGAAATAGTAGAAAATGTTAACAAGTGGAAAAACATACCATGCTCATGGCTGGGAAGAATCAACATTGTTAAAATGTCCATACTACCCAAAGCAATATATAATTACAACACAATCCCTATTAAAGCTCCACTGTCATACTTTAAAGATCTTGAAAAAACAATACTTCATTTTATATGGAATCAGAAAAAACCTCAAATAGCCAAGACATTACTCAGAAATAAAAACAAAGCAGGAGGAATCACCCTAGCAGACCTTAGACTATAATAGAAATCAATAGTGATCAAAACAGCATGGTACTGGCACAAAAACAGAGAAGTAGATGTCTGGAACAGAAGAGAGAACCAAGAGATGAATCCAGCTACTTACCGTTATTTAATCTTTGACAAGCCAATTAAAAACATTCAGTGGGGAAAAGATTCCCTATTTAACAAATGATGCTGGGTGAACTGGCTGGCAACCTGCAGAAGACTGAAACTGGACCCACACCTTTCACCATTAACTAAGATAGACTCTCACTGATTAAAGATTTAAACTTAAGACATGAAACTATAAAAATACTAGAAGAGAGTGCAGGGAAAACCCTGGAAGAAATCGGTCTGGGTGAGTATTTTATGAGGAGGACCCCCCCGGGCAATTAAAGCAGCTTCAAAAATACACTACTGGGACCTGATCAAACTAAAAAGCTTCTGCACGGCCAAGAACACAGTAAGTAAAGCAAGCAGACAGCCCTCAGAATGGGAGAAGATATTTGCAGGTTATGCCTCCGACAAAGGTTTAATAACCAGAATCCACAGAGAACTCAAACGTATAAGCAAGAAAGGAACAAGTGATCCCATCGCAGGCTGGGCAAAGGATTTGAAGAGAAACTTCTCTGAAGAAGACAGGCGCACAGCCTACAGACATATGAAAAAACACTCATCATCTTTAATCATCAGAGAAATGCAAATGAAAACTGCTTTGAGATATCATCTAACTCCAGTAAGATTAGCCTATATCACAAAATCCCAAGACCAGAGATGTTAGCGTGGATGTGGAGAAAAGGGAACACTTCTACACTGCTAGTGGGAATGCAAATTAATACATTCCTTTTGGAAAGATGTATGGAGAACACTTAGAGATCTAAAAATAGATCTGCCATTCAATCCTATAATTCCTCTACTAGGCATATACCCAGAAGACCAAAAATTACATCATAACAAAGATATTTGTACCAGAATGTTTATTGCAGCCCTATTCATAATTGCTAAATCATGGAAAAAGCCCAAGTGCCCATCGATCCACGATTGGATTAATAAATTATGGTATATATACACCAGGGAATATTATGCAGCCTTAAAGAAAGATGGAGACTGTACCTTTACATGGATGGAGCGGAACATATTCTTCTTAGTAAAATATCTCAAGAATGGAAAAAAAGTATCCAATGTACTCAGCCCTACTATGAAACTAATTTTTGACTTTCACATGAAAGCTATAACCCAGTTACAACCTAAGAATGGGGGAAGGGGGAAAGGGAGTGGAGGGAGGGGGGAGGGGAGGTAAAGGGAGGAGGGTTGGGGGGATTACACCTGCAGTGTAATGTGAGGGTATATGTGAAACTTAGTAAATGTGGAATGTAAATGTCTTAGCACTGTAACTAAGAAAATGCCAGGAAGGCTATGTTAACCAGTGTGATGAAAATGTGTCAAACAGTCTATGAAACTAGTGTATGGTGCCCCATGATCACATTAATGTACACAGCTATGATTTAATAAAAAAAAAAAGAAAAGAAAATACATTGCAGCATTAGGAAGGTTGAGAACCACTGCATTAAAATGAAATGTAGTCTTGCTGAAACAATAAAGTTGTAAAGAGAAATACAACAACAACAACAACAAAAATTAGTTTCTCATAATTTATATCTCAAAAGGGATATTTTTAAAAACCTAAACATTAATTCCCAAAGACCCATCTTTGACAGACCTTAAGAGAGGAGGGTGAAGATTAGATTTGCATTTATAAAAGTATTTTGTAAGAAATATGCAGAGAATAGTTAGAAAAAAAGTACAAAATTGATAGAGGGTGGAGAGAGTCAGGGTAATTAGTATATTAGGAAAAAACACATAGAAGGCAAAATTAAGGCTGGGTTGTAGGAATGAAAGTTTTGTCTAAGGTAAAACAAAAATTATTGAATAGATGCAACAAGATTTTGTGACTTATTAGAGATTGTGGGTAATGTGTGTAATTTAGAAGATGTCTAGTGTAATTTACAGGTGGAAGTTGTTCAGGCCATGAGGTGCTGACTCAAAAAATCTGGTACTCTTTTGATACTATAATCAATTTTTGTACATTTATAAGTTTCAAAGACATCTCTTTTGTAACAACAGTTATATATTTAAAATGATAATCAGTTGACGTTACATTTTTTCATTTTTAGAGAAATTTCTTATAGTTTTAAAAAAAAGTAAAATTTTATGCAATGTAAAATTTAACCTCTGTTGTTAGCCAAACAAATGAATAAGGTTTTCAACAATTCTATAAAATTGTTCCTTTTCTTTAGTGATCCGAAATATTTGCTAAATATTTATTTTTTAGCATTGACACCTAAAACTTTGAGCATTTCTACCGAAATATTCCTAACTCAGTACAGCTTATTTTTTGACATTTGACTAACTAGAGTGTTATTATAGCTATAAGAGTAATAACGCTTAATATAATAATATTAACAAGGAGACGTAGTGTTGTCTCAATAAGGTTATATAAATTGAATTGATAATATGATTAATGTTTTTAATTTATTCTCTTATATAAAATAATTTATGCATTATAGTAAAGGTGGGCAAACCACTTGTGGCTTGGGGTCAAATCTAACTATGCCTTTCTATTTATTTATTTATTTATTTGGCTGCATTTGTCTACCACAGCAGAGGTGACTTGTTGAAAAGACAATATCTAACCTGTGAAGCCTAAAATATGTATACCCTGGTCACAGAAAAGTGTTTTAATCCCTGCACTAGAGAATTATAAATGGCCTATTTCATGAGTAGGTAACTATCATCATGGGAGTTTTGATTTTTGTGGGACACTCACAGAATAGAGAACGTCAGTCTCACAACTCACGAGACCCCTAATACGTACAGATTTCATGTTTGTACTGGCTTGAATAGTGTCTCCCGAAAATTCGTACCCACCAAGAAACTGAGATGTGACATGCTTTAGGAGTAAGGTCTTTGCAGATATAATCAAGTTAACATATAGCCATATTGAAATAGGGTGGCCACAACATTCATTATTGTATTTAAGACATTGTATATTGGATTAGTGCGGGTGGACATGTGGGTACTTAAGGGAAGAGTCATATCTTGATGTGCTTGCATTGCTAGAAATAGTGATTTAATAAGCTTAAAACAAATTTTCAATTGTTTATTATCAGTAGGTTAGGAATTGAATTAAGGAAATGGTTGCAGATAATGGGCAAGAGGGAACAGAGACTGGAGAGAAGTGGATCAGAGGAAAACAGGTGCATTCAGACTGCAGAAGCAATGCTAGGAGCTCCCTTTCTGTTGCAAAGTTATAGCCTGAAGCCCAGCTTTTCAAACACAGAAACTGTCTTGCCAGAGCTTCACCCCTCTCCCAGAGCGACTCAGCACAGAGGTCACTTCACTGAGAGACAAGGCTGGCTGCCCTCTCAGGGAGAGTGAGTGCATTTGGGGAGTTAAGAAAATCTCAAGGAAATGCAGAACGTGTTGGAGGCATGGTGGGCACCTAAACCTTGTTAAGAGAGAAAAACTCAGGAAGATAAGAAAGAAAATATCTACTTTCTTCTGTTTTCTCGGTAGTGGCAGCAGTGCCAGCTCATCTGCCTACAAGTTTTTCCAGGGGGTTAATTGCCACTCTTGAGACTTGTGTGCACGATCTGATTGGGGTCTGCTTTGACATCCTGCTCCTGGACTGTGTTCCCTGCCCCATGCTCTGTTTGTGATAAGATCATAAATAACTTGGAGGAATAAAAACAAGAGGTAAATCAGTCTAATTTAGGTAGTTAGTTAAAGAAATAGTTTGGTTAGAAAATGCAAGCCCAGGGTTTAGCCTTCCCCAGTTAGACTGATGATAAAACAGCGAGGTGTGTAATAACAGAGTTAGCCCAGAGTTAGGGGCTTTCCGCTGGTCCTCACACTTGGAGGCGGAAAGTCTCCTGGGCCAGCTTCTTAAAACATTTCCTACATGTGTTTTGATTCTTTCTTTTTGCCTCATTCTTTCATCTCTGCCGTCTCTGGGAAAGAACTCACAGGACAGTTTGGGCTGGTCTCCAATAGATTATTCCCTCTTTCTAATAAGAGGAAAATTTGGAAATAGTCACATGCAGAGATGATAGATAATATAAAGAGACAGAACACCAGCAAGACAAAGGGACAAAGAGATGAAGGGGAAAAGGTCCTTTGAGAAGAAGGCAGAGATCAGAGCATGACTGTACAAACCAAGGAATGCAAAGAATTGGCAGCAAATGCCAGAAGGGGAAAGAGGAAGGAAGGATCCACCCATAGAGCCTTTGGAGAAATCGTGGGCTAGTAGAAAGGCTGATTTAGGCTTTCTCCATAACCCTGAGAGAATAGGTTTCTGTGGTTTTTGTCACCCAGTTCATTGTACTTTGTTTCAATAACCACAGAAAAACAATACAGTGTTTTAAATCATTTTAATAAAATGTTTAAATATACTTGAAATATTGAACTTAAAAGAAACATTTCCAGACTTAAATACTATAACTTAGTATTATAGCGGAAGCCTTTTACTCTAAATAGACTTTTACCATATGGCAACTTTACAAAATACATAAATATATTATTCTCTTTTAGTAAAATAAATTGTGTTGCCTTTTCATTATCAATTATGACTTAGTGGGTCAATATATTCTTCAAAGATGAGATAGGATAAATGAATGTTTCTCTTAATTTTCATTTAATAAAAGACCAATCATTGTTATGATTCTTAAGAGCAGACAAATTAAAGTTATGATGAAAAGCGTGGCTTAATTCTTCCTTTTATTACTTATCTCTGCTAATTTTATAACCATTAAATCATGTAAAGCAATTATTGCCAATCATTACAACCCAAGAGCAATAACTGTTTTATTTGTTAATTAAATACTTATTTAGAGCACTTCATTTTGAGTGTTAACAAATACTTACTAATTTCATGCTAAGAATAAAAAACTTATTTGTAATTCAAAAGGACAGCTTGGATACCTAAACCATGAGAAATATAGAAATACATTTTGGCAAAAATACATAAACAAAGAAAGACCTAAGAGCATGAGTAACTATGAGTGGCTTAGTACTCTTTTTTTTTTTATCGCAATTTATCATTTTCACTTACCCATAAGATTTCCTGCTACATTCCAGAATATTCTACATATTTTAGTACTATAAGGTATCAGTGAACATGTGCTATCACTATGTAACTTATAGATCTAACTGCCTTTTCCAGAACCCAAAACAACGTTTATTAAGTTTGCTAAGCAATTATATTTACTGGTGATAATTTCAATTCCACAGTGAGAATAGGCACAGGTGTGAGTAGCAGTTACATCCTTCATCCACAAAGCCCCTGCTGTACATAAAGCATCTACTAGTAATTTTCTTTAATTCACTTAATTGCTTGGGGTAGCCTGAGCCTCTCTTTTCTCATAATTTGAAGCTTTCTGTTATGTTTCATAGAAAACAGAATAGTCTGAAGAGGGGCCTCTTATAATTAGAAGAATTGAAATACAAGCACACTTGTGTCTGACGCGGACTTGGAGTCAACCTTGAAGCATTTACACATGTATCTATACAATACAAACAATTGGAGAAACTCTAATAGCACCAAATCAGGGGGAGGGAAATAATGAAGGGGGAGAAATGCCCAATTAAGCAGACGACTGCTGTTCTTAAAAAGACTGTGACGCTTACTGTTAATGTAATCATCCTAAAAGTCAGAACGATCTTATGACAATTGCTTTTTTCTCTTGTTTTAAGATTTAAATTTCATGTATTTCAAATGTTCAGTTATGAGTGTATGTTCTGGTGTTGTTAAAATTCCTGGTGCAAAAACATATTGTGTTTTTTCTACTGGTCCCTCTTGCATTCTGCTTCATCTAACTAAGTGTAAGGGACCAGACAGACCCTATGCTCAGTTTTTGATGCATGTGTAAATGAGTGATTTGCTGGATGAATAGTCATTTTAGTACCTTTAAAATGTTGAAGAGATGATCCTAATAGTTCCTGCAGTGTAATACTTTAGCTTTAAGCCTCCTAATCACATAATTATTTAATGAGTTCAGTTTATCGCACGTGTACAGAGTAAAAGAAGTGTAAATTAATGTTTTAAGGTGTTTAACAGAAGGAAACTCTTAATATTATTCTGCAAAAAATTGTTTTTAACATAATAGAAAAAGATGCTTGCTTTTGGAAAGCTCAATTGCCATAGTAAGTGAAATGCTATTACTGAGGAAACAGATTCCCTTAAAATAAAGCAGAGGCTGCAGAGTCTGAAATCTAACTTGCACCTGCATGAGTTTTTGATGCAATTAATCTTTATCACTCTCAGAAACACTGTGAGTATTGTGTAAAAATTAAGTGAGGGAACCAACACTGGTTAATAGAATAGCAAACATCATTTTAATAAAATGATTTTTCTTGTCCTATTTACATTTTTAACTGATTATATTTAGATGATGGGACTGTATTTACCAGGAAATTGTGCATGACTAGAAATGTGACCTACATCATTATTGAAATAGTGGAAAAATCACACATGTCCAATAAAATAGATGTTCTTCTATTAATTTGAGTATGATTTTAAGATTTTGGAGATCACTGAATCCCTGGAGAAACTTCTTGCCCAGAAAACTACATAAAGATCACAAAAGGATCATGTAAGTTTGGGAGTATGGCTTTAGAGAATTCCGATAGATTCTGGGAAAGATGTCTTTTTGCAGCAGTTACTTTATGAGCAAAGGTACGTATCACGCTGGTGTCTCTCTCTGGTTTACTGTTATCACAGATACAGGCTTCACTCTTTTGGACTTTCCCCCAAAGATGGTACTTTGGCATGCTAAGTAAGTTGAACTAAAGCAGACTAGAATACCCTAGAAGTACGACTCTCTAAATTTCTCCTGCAGTCTTGTTTCCTGCCTGCTTTCCTTCCTCTGATTCATAGAAACCAGAATTTGTCTACCCGAAGGCAGGACATAAAAACTAAACCCCTCTTTCCCAAAGCAAGCCATAAAACCAAACCAGCCCATACACGCCCTCCTTCTCACATCTCCCTTGGACAGCCTCCCTCCACAGCATCCAGGCCCTGTACCTGGGAGGGAAGCATGCTACGCAGAGAAGCCAGGAAGAACCTGAACAAAAACAACTTGTTAGGTGTCATTTCTTTATTACTATATTAATAAATCTAGCGGCTTACAACCATTAGATCAGATGTTTTGTCCAATCTCATTCTGAACATGAGATTGTCCATTTCATACATGGCTGTCCATTCTTCATGAAATATAAGCACAAAAAAAGACACTTTCCCCCAGGTCTTAAGGTCTTTCTTTTGGAAGCCTCTTACGTCAGGTAAAGCTTTGGTTAAATAAATCTGTGGTGCTTTTCTCTTGTTAATCTATCGTACTCTGCTTAGATAATTTCTTTTGACATGCTTAGCACAGAACCATAGAAAACTCTTTCCACTCCAAGTTGAACCTAAAACAAAAAGGTATAATGAATATGAACTGTTAAATAGTTTGTACCTATGTTATTAAATATTATTATAGTAATTTTTCTTGGGATATGCCACAATTGATTATCCGTCATTTAATTGTTTCATATTAACTTTTTTTTTGTAAGTGTGAAAATCTCTGATTATTCTCTTAGAGTAAATTTTTAGTGTGAAAAGTACTTGGTTAAAAAAAATGAATGTATTAATATTCTTGATATACAATAATAAGTTGTTTCATATAAAATAGTACAATTTATACTGGCTAATGATTTGAGACTTGGAGCTCAGGATACATCGCCCCCAAATATAACTGTAATAGAACAGAATATGCCCTCCCCCCAAAATAAGCTTCTCAGTTATTTCTAGTTTGTTATTCTGAGAAACTAGAATAAACATATGAGCAGCCCTGAAAAGTTGCCCGTTTTTGGTATATAAGGGACAACTACATTAGCAAAAGTGTCTATATAAGAAAGAAGACTGCTCTGAGACTTTATTACCCCAGTGACTTTTCATCTGAATAACAAGACAACTGTTACTCACAATATTTTTTCTCAATTCGCCATCCCAAAACTTGTCACCCCCTAGATGTCCAAGCACCATTTTTTGTCTGTAGTTCAAGATCACCTGATTCTTTATACCACCTCATATTTTTGTGTGAATGCTGAGTTTGGAACTAGAAATGAGTGTAAAGAGTGAAAATAATCTTAAGCAAAAAGAACAAATCTAGAGGAATCACATTACCAGGCTTCAGACTGTACTACAAGGCTATGGTATCTACTGATATAAATTTGGGACACAGACCAATGGAACAGAATAGAGAACACAGAAATAAAACTATTCATGTGCAGCCAACAGATCTTTTACAAAGCAGACAACAAAATATACTGAGTAACAGAAACCTTATTCAATAAACAGTGCTGAGGCAAGTGCCTCCTGCTAGCCACATATTAAGAATGAAATAAGATCCATATTTCCCACCAGTCACTAAAATTAATTCAAATGGATAAAAGAGTTAAATGTAAGGCATGATGCCATAAGAATTCCAGAGAAGAAATGTTGGGAAAACTCTTCCAAACATCAGCATAAGCAAGTCATTCATGAAAAAGTCTCCAAGTACAATCACACAACAACAAAAAATAAATGGGACATGATTACATTAAGAAATATTTTGCACAACTATGGGAATAATCAATAGAGCAAACAGACTGGGATAAATTATTCACAAGTTGTAAATCTGATGAAGGGCTAATAATCAGAACCTACAAAAACTGAGGGAAATCAACAAGAACAAAAAATCAACTCAATTAAAAAGTGAGCAAAAGACATGAACAGAAATGTTTCAAAAGAAGATAGACAAATGACTAAACCATATTAAAAAATGTTTCCTGTCACTAATTTTCTGGGAAATGCAAATTAAAACCACAATGAAATATAACCTTATCCTAGTTAGAATGACTTTTATTAAAAATTCAAAAACACTGTTGATGCTTACGTGGATGCAGAGAGACAAGAACGATTATACATCATTGATTCAACTGCCAATTAGTGTAATCTTTATGGAAAAAAGTATGGAGATTTCTTAAAAACTAAAAGGAAACCTACCATTTGATTGAGGAATCCCATTACTAGATATTTACCCAAAGGAAAAGAAGTCATTTTATTAAAAAGCCACCTGTACTTGAGTGTTTACTGCAGCACAAATCACAATTGCAAAATTGTAGAATCAACCCTAGTATCCATCAAATTATGAAAGATAAACAAACTGTGGCCATGGGAAAGGATGCGCGTAGGCCTTTTGCAACAACGTAGATGGACCTCGAGACCATTATCCTAAGTGAAGTGTATATTGAATGTAAAAACAAACACCACATGTACCCACCCTTAAATCAGAGGTAACCAGTGAGCACACATGTGCGCAGAGGGAAGTAGAACTTGGTGGAAATCAAGCAAAGGAGACGAGGAAAGAGGAGATGGGCAAAGCCTACCTTATGGGAACGATGAACACCGTCTGGGTGACGGGCACGCTTATAACCCAGACTCAAGCACAACAAAGTTGATACACTTAACCATAACCATTTGTACCCCCATAATATTTTGAAATAAAAAAATTATTATTTTTACCAATGTGTCTTAAAATGTTGTACAAATTAGAAAGTTGTATTACAAAGTAAAATCAGAAACAAACAAACAAACAAAAAGCTAATGTTGGCTTAGTTCAGGACACATCCCCAGATACATTTTACTTGTGGGATCTGGGTATCCAGCCAGACCCTAGTGACAGACTGATATGTTTTCCTCTTAGCTTACAAATACCTTTCTTTTTTTTTTTTCTGCTCTTTTTATTTATTTATTTATTTTTTATTAAATCATAGCTGTGTACATTAGTATGATCATGGGGCACCATACACTTGGTTCATAAACCATTTGACACATTTTCATCACACTAGTTAACATAGCTTTCCTGGCATTTTCTTAGTTATTTTGCTAAGACCTTTACATTCCACATTTACTAAGATTCACATATACCCTTGTAAGATGCACCGCAGGTGTAATCCCATTAATCCCCCTCCCTCCACCTTCCTCCCTGCTCCCTCCCCTCCCTTTCCCCCTTTTCCCTATTCTTAGGTTGTAACTGGGTTATAGCTTTCATGTGAAGGTCCTACATTAGTTTATCACCTCTACTAATTTGTAAACTACATGAAAATGGAATCTCCAACATGTTAATTTTAAATATACCACCAGCTCCTCTTATAATGCCAAACTTGGGGCTGGATCTCAGAAAGGTATTTGTAAAGTCTCCATCTTTCTTTACAAATACCTTTCTGAGATCCAGCCCCAAGTTTGGCATTATAAGAGGAGCTGGTGGTATATTTAAAATTAACATGTTGGAGATTCCATTTTCATGTAGTTTACAAATTAGCAGAGGTGATAAGATATGCATATAAGTGCTTTGAATTACCAGATCTACGGATGTTATATACAGATATGTATTTACTGGTAAGTTTAACAAGCTCTTTTTGGTTGCCATTTTTCTCTTAACTCATTAGTTTTCCTTGCACTTTTCTGCATACCTCACTAAGCTTCATCGTGATTGCTTTTCTGTGAATATTCTACCACTCCTCTGAAAACCTTCTGTTGTCTATCTACATGTTTTGTCCTTTCTTTCAGTTAATGTACTGAACTCCAGCTACCATTCACTCTCAAGATGAACTTTCCGCATTCATTACTAAAAAGGGACAACATACCAGTGTTCAGTTCCTCTAGGTTATAAAAGACACAGATATTGTGCTATTTTGATGTAAATGTATTATGCCCCATGGCAAAAATGCATGCTTTCTTCTTCCCCAAAGAAGATTGCTGCCAACCTGTTGTGGTTTTTTTTTTGCTTTTTAAAAAATGTATTCACAGCCTTCAGGCCATATTGAAATATGCTAACGAATAATGTTCTGATATCATGTTGTTTTTTTTGTTTTCTTTACTTTGTAACTTTCAATAATATCATGAAGTAATTCTATTAATTTATGCTTTAAGAAAAAAAACTAGCATCATTGATATGTTTCAGCCCCTTCTATCACCAAGGTTCCAGTGAAATTTATCATAATGCCTGTAGCATGAAAGTAGTTTATGATTAATATGAAGCTTATTTAAAAATATGTCCCGTGTGCTAGGTTGTGTGAGACCTCATGGACTCCTCAGACAAAGAGGAGATAATAGCAATGGGCAGACAAGATGAGGAAAAAAGTGAATTTGGGGAGAAAAGCCAAAACAAGTCAGCCTGGCTCTTCCTGTGCTAAGAAGGAGAAACTGGCCTTCACTGCCCCAGGCATAAGCCCAGCTAAAGGGGAACCAAGAACATATGTGATCTAGGTGACTTTTCTCTTTTTCCTGCCAAGTAAAGAATGATAATCTCTCCTTCCACACATAAAAGGAAGAATCAAGCTGAACAAGAACCATATAGAATGTTAATGATTAAAAGGTCAAGAGCTCTTTTGAAAAATCTCTCCGAAAGGGGTAAAAAAGCACCCCAAACCAAGAGAATACACATTCATAATTTTTCTACCATTTTTAGAGCTGAGCTGATCCCTACTTAAAGTAGCATTCCTGGACTCTAAATTAAAATCTCTTTCATATGCGAAAATAAAATATTAGAAAGATAAATCTTGCCTTTTCTAGAGCAAATCTAGATCTCTAGTGAAATCATCTGAAAAGACATAAATATTAAGAAAAAGGACTTTTCTGGAAGAGATTTTACTGAGTCATAGTAAATAGATATTTTGGGTGACAATATTAGCTCATAAAATCGTTTTAAAAATCCTTAAATTCATTTGTTTATAAAGTAATTCCATAAAAGTACAACTTCAAGTAAAAATATCAGTTTAAAGCACTTTAAACTATTTTGTTTGGTAGAATTTAGGAATTAAAGGTACACACTTATTTCCACTCTCCTCGGCTAGGATTTAGGCTGTGCTTGGCTTTTCTCTCCCAACTGCTGTTTCCCATCAGAGGAATTACACTGCAAATCTCAGATGCCCGCCTCATGCATACATTACACAGGGAAGCCACCTGCTTATTTGAAACAATTCAGTCATACACCACACAAGGACATTTTTGTCAATGACAGAACACTCTTATCCCCAGAAAATAGTAATATTGTATTTTTACTGTACCTTTTTCATGTTTAGCTATACCAACACTGACCATTGTGTTAAAAGTGCCTTCAGCATTCAGTAAGGTAAGAACCAGTGCAGCTTTGTAGCCTGGGAGCAATGCCCTATGCCATATGGCCTACAGGGGTCCTTAAACTTTTTAAACAGGGGGCCAGTTCACTGTCCCTCAGACTGTTGGAGTGCTGGACTATAGTTAAAATAAAAAAAAAACAAACTATGAACAAATTCCTATGCACACTGCACATATCTTATTTTGAAGTAAAAAAACAAAACGGGAACAAATGCAATCTCACCGCCTCATGGGCCGTAGTTTGAGGACCCCTGGTAGGAGGATAGTAAGTTATACTATCCAGGTTTATGGAAGGACACTCCAGGAGGTTCACACAATAACAAAATCACCTAAAAGCATTTCTCAGACGGCGTCCCGTTCATGAAGTAAGGTATGAGTGTACGTCTAGAGAAATGTTCTCTTTCTTTAAGCTTGTGCACAGCCCCTTACGTAGGTGATGGTCCAGAGAACACATTAAGTCATCACTAGTCTCTTCTTAGCTTCCGTATGTAAATCAATACATGGCCTAAAACAAAAACAATTTTTAATATATAGTTAAAAATATTCCCTGTATAGGCTGGGCGTGGTGGTTCACATCTGTAATCCTAGCACTCTGGGAGGCCGAGGTGGGTGGATTGCCTGAGCACATGAGTTCCAGACCAGCCTGAGCAAGAGCAAGACCCCATCTCTTCTAAAAAATAGAAAAACTGAGGCAAGAGGATCGCTTGGGCCCGAGTTGGAGGTTGCTGTGAGCTGTGATGCCACAGCACTCTACCCAGGGTGACAATTTGAGACTCTGTCTCCAAAAAAAAAAAAAAAAAATTCCCTGTATGAGATCTATAGTCAGAGAAATGTGCAGAAATTCCAAACAAATAAAATTTTATAAAATACAACCCATTTGGGGGTCATGTTAGTGGAAACATTGTATATTATAGGAAAGGAAGTTCTCCCAGTGGGAGTGATTTTCACTGATGATGCTGTTAATGACCTTCCAGGGAGTAACACTAATGATTTTGGCAGTAAGTCCTTGGCTTGCTCAAAGATAAAAGCCGATGATCCCTCAGGGACGTGGACTCAGCAGACAGGAGTTAGACTTCCAAACAGCTGAGAGGCCAGAATGTGTCCAAAAGTCACAGACACACAGAAACACCTTCAGAAGAAGCTGAAGACACCACCCTCTGTCCGACCAGTGTCTCTCCACTTTTTTTTTTTAATTCCTCCCTCCTTGGAGCCTTCCTCAACGTTCTTTTACCAGATCATCATCTTGCATGAAATTGAAGCGCCACATTTATCCTACGACCTACTCCCTACATGCACTTCTATACTGGATCCATGAAAGGAAGACGTTGCTGTACATCCTCCATACAGCCAAAGTGTGGACCCAGGGGACGGGGGTAATGTAATCCCAATTTCAAATGTGTTTCTTGAAAGAAAAAAACAGTTCATAAAGAAATCTTTGTTTTTCTTTACATTCTATAAAATCACCCTCCCGCTTACTTTTTTTTTAGTTAAGGATAACTGTCATTAATGGTGTATTTCTCAAAAATATAATTGCTAATTAAATACAATATAGTTACTACTGGTGCATTGAAAACTGGTAATTCTCTACTGGTGGCCTGGACTCTTTCTGGGGGTGTATATTTGAGTGAATACCAAACATCTCTACCTGAAGGACCTTCAGTGGCCCACCTTATGATAACGTACGATCATTCTCCTTTCATAGAAAACTGAACTTTATCAAAACTATTTCCTCTCTCTTGTCTGCCTTTATTTTTCCTTTAAAGTCTATTTACTTTGGGTTTATAGTTCCTCATATTTATTATGATTTCCTGTATTTAGTCTTCCCTCAACATTTACTCTGTACCTTTGTTAAGTCTTCTCTCATCCTCTCATATTGATACTGTTGAATTATTCTAATGTTTTCTCTCTGTCTCAACAGCGAGTACACCAGCTCCATCATCTTCACTGCTTCTTGGATAATCTCACAAAACATAATTTTATTAATATGGTTTCTCTTTTTTAAATTGATTCCTTATTCCTCAAGAAATAATGGACATATATAGTTGGACATATATAGATGTGACATTGGCCTGATTTATCCAGACCTGTATTTAGCCACTTAAATTAATATTATATTAATGAGGTATACTTATTTCTGTGATTAGTCCATGGGGTTATGCTTTCCTGGGGCTTTGTACATGACTACTGACTCCTCGTGGCCTCCTCGAGTCAAACTCCTCGACCTTCAAAGTCCAGTTCATGTCTCTACTTCTGTAAACACTTCCATTACTCTACAACTGGGGTTAAACACTCAAGTTCAATTACGTCACTTTACTATTAAGAAGTCATTTTCATTGAACAGTTACAACAATTGGCAATTATTTTTATGTATGCATCTACAGGTATGGGTAACAATAATAATTTAATACTTTTCCAATCTAGTGTTCCCACTCATACACTCTATAGATGAATGAATGAATGGTCTATGATGAAATGAATAAAAAAAGTTAGGAAAACAAAATATGATTCGAAAGAAGGAACTTACTAAAATAGATTAAATACCAAAAAGTCATTAAATGCTTCAAATAAAATTATTCCTGTACCAGTAAAGTTCAAAGTGATAATAATTTTTCCCTGTGTAAGTTAGTAGTATATAGTCTCTGGGCTTTTAAAAGCAAAAAAAAGCAAAGTATTCTATCAATGATGAACCAATTATGTTTTCCGAATGAGCAACATAGTAACCTTGTAAATGTTTCAAACCATAAGCCAATGAGCCATTTCACAAAATTTAACAGTGTGTTTGTGGGTTTTCCATATCCTTTTATCATATGCTTAATACTAATGAAAACAAATTTCTTAAAAAATGAAATCCTCAAAGAAGTACTTCAAATATTCAAGCAAAATCAAAGTATTTTCTATTTTACAGAGTCAATTTTAGTATCTCATGTCATCCTAAAGATAAATGAGCCAATTTTCTGTAAAATCTATTATTAATCTTACCAATTATACATAAAATACCAAAATGTCTTCTGTCACACATTATCTATTTAAACTAGAATTAGTAACTCCCTCAACTAAAAGAATGTGTTTTATTTTTTTGCTTGAAAATTTTTGCTAGAGGACTTGAACGCAAAGATTTTTTTTTCCCTCTTTGCCAAAGTCTGTCTAAAACCTATTCCCTATCTAAGCCTCATTTTGATAGTTATGAGACATTTTGATTCTTCTTGTAAAATGTATTCAGTGCCTGTCAAATCTCTGAAGCTTTAGTCTGATGTGAGTTTGTAAAAAAGAACAGAGTCTTTAGGTGTACAGATGATTCATGGGAGAAGTCTGGGCACTGACTCACAGAAGAGAATGAGGTTAACAGCCTATATGTAAATGTGGGAATATTATGGTGAACTTGGAAATGTAACATATTAAACAGAGCACTAGTTTAGCTTTCTTTAACAGTTATTCATATGATACATTTTAGTTAATTAAAGGAAAATAGAAAAGATGAATAGAAAGTAAAGAGGTAAGAAACATTTATAATAAATAAGCAATATTGGTTACAAGAGGTAAAGAAGAAAAATGCCATTAGTAGTATATGTGAGTGTGTGTGGGTTCTATATGTATGTACACACATACACATACGCTATTAACGGACATACACACACACACACACATTGTTTTGCCGACCTAGAAAATGTAAGGTGCTTAACTGTTATGCGTATCATATATTATTCTCTCATCTTTGAATTCAGAACTAGGTCATAATTGATGAGAAAAGCAAAAACAATTATCTGAGTACCCTATGCCATTTGCAGTCTAATTAGTTTATCATGGTCTTTCTACTCAACTTGAGTATCAAGCTTTTTCACCTCGCCAAATGTCTAGTTCACAAGTCAAGCGTGACTCTGAGCATTCTCTATAAAGCCATGCCCCCCAGAAAACCTTGTTTGGAGAGGTAGAATCTTGAAGAGGTAAAAAGCAAAGAAAACGAATATGGGGTTTTGATTAAACTAGTGATTAACTCCTTTGTAGAGATGTAACGTCTCAATATCATTTATCCTCCCCATTTTGTTCTTCTCCACTTTTGCATGTTTGCTAAATTTTTAAACTATTTTTGTTGTTCTTTTCTTTTCTTTTTAAAAGCTAATACCACAGAAGTGAGGGTAAACATGTTAAGACCAAATTAAAAGCAGGTGGGAAAACCCTGAGATGATTAAGCCATCATTTGAAATAGATGCAGATTCATTGCTGTTGCATGCAAATCTCTATTTCCCCCCAATATTCTTTCTGTTATGACCACATGTAAAACTTTCAAGCTGTAGTTTAGTTTAAAAATATGGAACCAGATGTGTTTTCCCTGCAACACCAGGACTTACTTTATCTACTTTCTCTATAAAAATAGTCAGCCTTCATATATAGCAACCTATCATGGGAAGTGTACTTGAGTGTTATGTGGAAAGAGTTAACAAAACTTCACAATGAATCTAAGTATGAAAATGTACCCAAAGAAAAACAGGAAGATTGCAAATAATTAGACAGTCTAGGGTTGATTTTCTTTCTGTACCAAACAATCTAGATGATTTTTAAAATCTCCACAGCAAATGTGAACAAAATCATGACGCAGAAGGAAAAAAAAAATCCTATGAAATAATTAGACAAACACATCTGCTCGTGACAGTAACGTAATGTACCTTGAAGAGGCTGGGAGGAACAGTTGTCCATGTGCAATGTTATGGTCAAAGAAAATGGATGACTGAAATAAGGAGTGAATTTCACATTAATAATTATGCACAGAAATCATGTATAGACCTTTAAATTTTAACAGGATAAATATGTAAAATATATAAACCAAAACACATCATTACATTAACTAATTATGTTGAAATTAATTTTCATTATTGAGGACTTAATGCTTTAATGGTTTACAGTTTTACACTATTTAGTACTGAAATTCCTCAAATCATATCTGGAGCTATCACATAACATTGATCTGGGGAACACTGAAGGGTGATTTTAGAAATAGAGAAAAAAAATCAGCCACTGACTTTTAAACCAGATATATAAACAGATATCCAAAAAGTCATTTTAGCGACAATACATCTCAGGCCCATAAGAATGAAATTATATCATGAAACAAAAGCAGGTGGTGAGATGGAAGAGTCCCTGACATAATTGTTGGATTTCTTGCAGAGATCAATGAATTAAATTCTCTTCCTTAGTGTTACTCTTACCTAGGGAAACACATCTTTAACTTTGGCCAACAAAATACTAAATACAAAATACTAAATCCATACAATTAACTCTTGTTTATTAATTCCATATATATAAATGATTTTCTGGTAAAGATTTGGACCATTATTTAACTTTATCCATCTGGAGAGAATTCTTTTGTCAATTTCAAGTGAATATTTCAGTTCCTACAGATTTTTTCTTTTGGTTAATTTGTTTAAAAATCAATCTCCATTAATGTTACTTTGCCCCTAAAAAAAAAAACAACAACAAAGTAATTATGAGGTATTTAAGCAGGACATTCTGAGACTCAGGGTCTACTAGGAATGAAATAACTAAGGAAATGATTCCTCCTGTCTCTTGGTAGTCACCCACTCAAAACTCCTGTTTTGCCAATTTGGCAAAACATTTGGATAGGTGACTACCAAGCAACAGGAGCTTCCCACGTTTGAGAGCTGTGGATGACCAGTGAAAGGCATTTATGTGCAAAAACATTAAATATAATAACTCAAGACATTGTGCTTATTTTATTTTCTGTCATGATCACTTTTCTAATTAAATTGTATTCACAGACATGAGCACACACAGTGAAAGGAAATATATATTAAAAGCCTAAATTTTCATTTACTGTCTGCCTTCTTTTCATCAAGCTGGTCTCATGTCATATAAATGAAGTTTATTTTAGGTAGGCACTGTTCCCTTGCATTCACGGCATCATCACTCAAGATGGTAATTATTTTGGTGAACATTTGGGTCATTAGACAGGCTTACAGTTTAACAGATTGCTGTACAATTGGATCTTATCCTTAAGCTCCAAGGTCTGTACAGCCCTGATAATTTTGAAAATGGTGTCTCCATTGTACCTAACCTCAGGAAATGAATAAATGGGCATTTGGAGTCCTGGCTTTCTTTGTGCTTTTATACTGCTGAGGGAAAGGCTTTAAAATAGTTCACAGAGTAGGTCCAAGACTAAGCCTGAAATATTTGGATGTGAGATGATTTCAGTGTTTCTGGCTATCTACAGCAATACATTCACTTCAGTGATGATTTTGTCTACAAGTCGTTAATATATTGGATTGACTTTTACCAGAACTTTGTCTATTTCCTGGCATAATACTATCGTATTATACTATTCTTTTAGGTTTATTCTTCATGTTAAAAATGGCATTGATTAACTGAACGTTTTTGGGTTTTTTTCTTGCCTATTTTAGATCATTCAAGTAGAAATATTTTCTGTAAGTTAACAGTACCTATTCACATAAATAAAATATTTTGGTTAACATTTTAGTAAAAAAGCATACATATGTCACTCTGATTTTGTATATGCACGACTTTATATCTTTTCAAAGTAGAGGAAAAGAGAGATACAGTTGACATGAAGGGATGCCTGCCTAACTTATAGAAAATATCATGTGCCTGTGAAAATATCACATCTGTGATATCCACTCCTTAGGGAACTACTCTTTCCCACTCCCACCTTGAGATTCTAATATTGGAGAAGATTATAGTATCTGCTTCCACGCGCCACAATTTTTGATCCAAGTCATAGAATCATGATCTAAGAATAGTTAATCAGAGTGCATCCTTTAGATTTTTAAAAGGAATTGTAGAATAAAAATATTCTGATGGAATATGTAGGAGGAATGAAACAACACAGCCATTGTCACATGAAATAAACAGGAATTAGAAGGAAGCTCGGACTTAGAGAGAGGAAGGGGAATGTGCAAGATAGAGATGGTGTTGAATGCCTTAGAGTCTCTGTTTAAAATCTTTCCTGAGGTTAGATGCACAAATGCCTTTTCTGTTATTTGATTTTCAGTACTGATAAAAACTTCCTTTATTGACGAGTTAATTAAAGTTTGGTTTCTTCACTTTCAATGGGATTAATAGGTGCAACACGGGGGTAAACATCGATCAATGTAATCACATGAAAAGTGATGAATAAAATTTAATTAAATAAAACTGAATTTAAAGTGCTTCCCTTACTCTAGCAAATGTATTGTTCTGGACTTACATTGATTCTTGGAATATCAGAGACCAACAGAAAATGTTACGATTTTATCCACACTTTCTTTTTATGCTATCTTTTCCCTAGATTTTACAAGGGTTGAAACATATCCACATTGGAGTTGTTACCTTCTGAGACTGCTTTTGCATTATATTCATCACCATTTATGTCAAAATTTGAGGAAAGAGCATACTGCATGCTATAAAATAATTATAAAATAGTATATTATTACCAACATACAGTATAACATAAATAAGTTGACTGGTATTTTATAAGTCAATGAGTTAATTACCAATAGTTCTTAAGTACATTTTATATACCACCAATTGTACATTCATTTATCTCCTCGACTTTAGTAGGAGATAGATTCTTTTTATTTTATTTTATTTTATTTTATTTTTTTATTGTTGGGGATTCATTGAGGCTTCATTCAATAAGCCAGGTTACACTGATTGCAATTGTTAGGTAAAGTCCCTCTTGCAATCATGTCTTGCCCCCATAAAGTGTGACACACACCAAGGCCCCACCCCCCCTCCCTCCGTCCCTCTTTCTGCTCCCCCCCCCATAACCTTAGGTGCCTGTGGCTCAGTCGGTAGGGCGCCGGCCCCATATGCCAAGGGTGGCGGGTTCAAACCCGGCCCCGACCAAACTGCAACCAAAAAATAGCCGGGCGCTGTGGCGGGTGCCTGTAGTCCCAGCTACTCGGGAGGCTGAGGCAGGAGAATCACTTAAGCCCAGGAGTTGGAGGTTGCTGTGAGCTGTGTGAGTCCACGGCACTCTACCGAGGGCCATAAAGTGAGACTCTGTCTCTACAAAAAAAAAAAAAAAAAAATCTAGTAGGAGATAGATTCTATTAACTATACCAATTTATGGAAGAAGAGATAATTTGGCCAACATGACACTGTTAAAATTCAAATCTCATTCCGTATAAGGAAGTCTGTACTAACTTCTTTGGACAGTACTGCACTGTCACTTTATAACTTTACTTTTATAACTTTTTTATGACTTTACTTTTTTCATTTGCAGTATATTCAATATAATATATATCATATGGGTTCTAAATAATGAAAAGTTGAATTATGTGTTTAAAGATCACTACTGGAAGAGATATTTCTATAGAAGCTTGACTTTCTATAAATGATTGCAATTATAACTATGAACATTACTTATTCCCTTTGAGGACAGAAGACACTCACTATGTGACTTAGCTTTATTTTTATTATGTTAGCATTGTTCGTAGAAAGATGTATTTATCTATGTATCTTTCACTCCTTAAATTGATAGGGCATTCCTGGAGAGAGGAAACCACATCTTATTAATGTTTCTTTATTTCCCACTAAGAGTTAGCACAGTTTCTAGCAGTTAACATTCAATAAATGGTTGAATTAAATTGTTCAAAATGAAAAAAAAAAAAAAGTTCCGTGGGGGGGTTGGGTGGTACTTGTATTATGTACCAGTTTTTCATTCTTATAATGGATGACTCTGTCAGCCAAAGAGAATAGAGCAGGCTGAGGCAATCCAAAATTCCCAGATGTGTATTCCTCTTATGATTCTTTTTAGAATAGTATTAGAAGATTCTTATATATAAAATAAGCCAAGTTGCTATTACCAGCATGTTAATGCTCCGAGTCTTTTCACACTTTGATTCAATCGAGTATTTTTCATACTTATGTTAACTACAGCACAAATTTCTCCTAGTTCATACAGTGGGAAATATGGCAACTACTATGGAAGGACTTTCAGCAAAAATTATTTCGTATATTGGTTATATTCATTTATCACGATAACTTAAACAGAGTGAATAATTATTAAGTCAATAATTTCTCCTTCACACTTGTGTTTATTTTAGCCAGAAATGTCATAAGTTTTTCACTTTCTTTTTTTGAGACAGAGTCTTAACTTTCTTGCCCTCGGTAGAGTGCTGTGGCATCACAGCTCCCAGCAACGTCCAGCTCTTGGACTTAGGTGATTCTCCTGACTCCACCTCCCAAAGTTTATTCATTCTTATTCCTAAGGGTAAATATCATCAGGCTAAGGTTTTCAAAATGCACCTTATTTATGTTGTCAGTGATAGTTAATGATTTTTCAATTAGTAAATTGAAAAGTGCATTCAAGTGTGGACATATGTATAGAGATTTATAAAGTGAATATTCAAAAGAAACTAACAACCATCCTTGAAATGTAAACTGACTTATTTTCAGTTTTACTTGAAATATTTATTGTTATGTGGAATGTTAGAAAAAAGTCAAAAGCTCTGACATTCCTTTTCTTTTTTTTTCTCTGCTATTTGTGTAGAGTTCTATTATGGAATTAGGTGGAGTGATTTTAGATTAATCAACAACATTGTTACACAAATTTGCCATCTTACTTTTCAGCCAGGCATTGTGGCAGGCACCGGTCATTACAGTTATTCAGGAGGCTGAGGCAAGAGAATCTCTTGAACCCTAGAGTTTGAGGCTGCTGTTAGCTGTGATGCTAAGGCACTCAACTGAGGGTGACAAAGTGAGACTGTCTAAAAAAAAAACAAGTTGTTAAAATCTCTTAGACAATTTCATATATATGAATAGAAGTTATTGTGCATTTATATTATTAAGAATATTTAAAATCAAGCAGCTTGGGTGATTCCCATTTGTTTTCCATATATACATTTTGTGAAAGTGATACTACTGCAAGATAACTTTTTCATTTGTAAACTTTTCTCTATATTTACACATTTTTTTTATAAACCAGTGTCTAATGCCAATGGTAAAGAACTTTGTCTATAGACAATTTACCATTTAATTTCCTGCAATGTCATTATTCTTAGGGAATGGTGTTGGTTAAATTGAACTGACAGAGGTAGCTTTGTAGGATTGTTATACATTTTTTTCTGATTCTCTGTTAAGCTTTCTTTGTGTACTGCACACAGCCAAGAATACTAGCCTCTTCTGCTGCACTGGCAAAGGATATGTGTGGCTCCCACTGATACACAACCTACATCGTCCACTTCTGGAGATGACTGGCATCATCTCCTGAGTCCGGAGGCCATGCTTGTGCTTCCATAAGCCATTAGCAGGGTCCATCTTCCAGCTCCTCAGCGGATCAAAGTTCACTGTAACAATTTCACTGCACTAAGGGATAATTCCAGATGATCTGTCTTAAAGGTATACAAGGCATTTTTGCCATCTTTGTCTGCATATAAATTCTACAAATATACAGAGGGTGACAAAAAAGCATATCTGCATTTCCAGAAAGGAAAAAAGAAATCTGTAAAATCTGCAATATCAAGCCATGTTTGACTTTTTTCTTTTTCTTCTTTTTTTTTTTTTTTTTTTTTGCAGTTTATGGGCAGGGCTGGGTTTGAACCCACCACCTCTGGCATATGGGGCCGGTGCCCTACTCCTTTGAGTCACAGCACCGCCCAAGCCATGTTTGACTTCTACAACATCATTCTCACCGTAACTTGTATTCAGCTTTTGTTATCAGTATAAATGAGCATTACAATTCTAGAACGGTGTTTTTCTTTCATAAAATGGTTATACGTTTTGTTGGCACTTTCTATATTTTAGTTATAATCAAAGTATAGAAATATCCAACATATTTTACATAAGGAAATATATATGTATATTTGTGTGTATGCATATATATATATATAGAGAGAGAGACAAAGAGAGAGAGAGAGGGAGGGAGAGAGAGAAAGAAAGAGGTATTTTTGTATTTTACTATATTTTAAGAAACTGGCAAATTTGATGGACCAGTATTCATTTATTAGACTCCTAAGTTTACCTGGACTTGACTGAGCACAGAAGTTTGGGTCTTTGTGAAGACAGAATAAAAAACAAATTTAAAAACAAAACCTGACCATAATAAAATTACATAAAAGTCTAGCTGTGAGTTAATCACTTTGGGAAGAGGACAGAAATTCTAGGAAAGAAGATTTTGAAAAACATGAATGCTTTGACCCTCTTTTGAAAGATAAGACATTTTTCAGGTAAGCAACACGGGCAAGAATTTCCAGGTAAAGTGAATTCCCCAGGCTAGAAGAAAAAAAAAAATAGTTATTAGTTGACTGTTTTTAGATCACAGTGTATTAAAGAAGCAGTTAGAGATGAGGCTAGAGGGGTGAGCTGAGAAAGGAATGTGGCAATAAAAAGAATGTTGAGGAATCTGAAATTCTTACTTTGGGAAAACAAGAGTCATTAGCATGTTTTAATCAGTGAAGAATGTTGGAAAAAGGTACTTTTATATAGGTCATTCTAAGGGTAAGGAGAAACTTGCCAAGAGTGAGTACAACACAGGAAACAGTGCAGCACTTCCACAGCTGGTGCAAGACCAGGAATTATCTTAGCAGCTATTATTTTTTTCAGGGATAAACTTTCAAACACTTTTTTTTTTTTAGCACACTGTATAACAGCAAAGTCATTGCATAGCATGTGAATGCTAGCTCCCACTGTACAGACCCTGAGGATGCGACTGTGCTGTATAGACAACTCAGAACAAGGAAATGTCTTAGTAATATTTTCCGTGTAGTGAGCACTGGCTGTGAGCTATAAGGAAAAATTACTTTTCCTGTATTAACGAATCTGACCCTCCAAAAATGCACTGAGATAAACACTATGATTATCTTAATTTTCTATATAAAGAAATGGAATCCTAAAGGTAGAGGTTAAATGAATTGTTCAAATTCACAGACTATGAAGTATATAAATACGGCATATTTTAACAGGTCCCCCTTTAACATAATTCACAATATCCTTCAAATATTCTATTATAGATGTAGATGTATTTATGATTTCAGACACGAGTTCCTTTCTAATTTCAGGTAATGGAAAATTCTTATACTTTTTCAAAACCAACTTATTCATCTTTGAAAGCTCAAATCAAGAGCCACTTCTTCTAAGAACTTTCTTTCCTACTGTGTTCTATAATCACAGTGAATTTATTCTCCTGCTCTTCCAAATCACAATACTACGTTTCTCTTATTATTCTTTTTTATTGTTGGAGATTCATTGAAAGTACAAAATGTGTCAGTCTTTGAGACCCCACGCTCCTTCTTCCTTCCCTCTCTCTACTCTTCCTTTCCTCCACCCCTCCCCTTCCCTCTCTTTCTCTCCTTATTATCCTTATTCACTCTTTTATTAATTGCAGAGAGTGTGTTATTTATTTATTGAATAGACATTATTTAGTGCCTTATATATATACTTCCTTTGAGAAGGTTCTCACCTTCTGTGGGAGAACTACAACTGACAAGGTTGAGAGCTTTGTCTTTTTCTATAATGAAAGTATAGGTCTCTTATTTATTTTATATTCCTTGAAGTAGGAAAAATTTATGTGCATTAATCAACATGTTGGGGCAGATTTTATGTAATGAATAAAGTCATCCAAATTCATTAACTTGGCGGCCTATTAGAGGGAGTAGAGAGCCTTAAGGGGACCATGGATTGATTTGTAGTTTAGGTGTGTTACACACACCCCCAAGTAGGATTTCATGGGAGAGAAAAACAATAGAAAATTATAGCTCTTGGTTGTGAGAGCGAATACCCAGAAAAAGTAAGGTCTAAAATAACAGGTCTTCTTAAGGAGACCCCAAGGTCTTCCCCATGGTGACTCAGCTCTTAGGAATTTGTAGAAACTTAACTTTCTGGGACAAGGAAACTAATGCTTGCTTCTGCTATAAAAGCCTATGGTTCTGTAAAAGCCTGAGCCAGCTTCTCCCTCTTGATTCAGACTGACCAGTGAGAATGGTAACCAAGGGCCACAACTTTCTGACTGGGGATAAAGAGGAGAAGACCAGTTGGGGAGTGTGGCCATTTTGAATCCTTACGTGCGTTGCTCCGTTGGCTAAAACAAAGCCCTTCTTCCTTTTTTAAACACGGTGTTTGGGTGTTGGTTCTCTCCACTGGGTTTCATTTTCCTATAATGATTATATCCACCTTCTCATAAAATAAAGATTTATTTCGTGAGCCAATTCCTATCTCAGTTATGGAACAAGTTCTTTATATTTTTATGAATCTCTTCAGGTTTTTTTTTTCTCATAATGATATTGAACCCATGTCTCACAGATATGAAAAGCAGAGCAAGAATCTATACTGCATTTTGCTGGGTATAATTTGCTTTCAAGTCATATCCACATTTTGGGCCCAAATTTTCAGGAAAAAAAGAAAAAAAACTTTTTTTTTAAATTTTTAATTCAATTTTTTATTAGATTATATTTAAGTACCTGTTTTTTATATTATAAAGGAATTTTAGAATTTATTTTTTAACATGCTCTGGTGCAAGGAATTTTATGTAATAAATAATTCCAAAATACCAGAATAGATACAAATTACAAGAATTTCTATATGTTGGTAAAAATTTTATATCTTATGATAAAAAAATTATGATACTTATACATCATAGAAGGTCAAGGGCTCTTCATCACTGTCAATATCAGAAGTATCACCTTCAATTCCTCCATTGCCAGCATCTTCGGAAGAGTTCCTTCCCTCACCCTGGTAGAGATTTTGTCCTCCATTCATCCATGGCATTGTGGTGCTGCATTTTGTAAACAATTTCACAATCACATCCTCCTTGACAATGTTCCATGATCTTAGGATCCAATGATTAACCTAACCTAGACAACCGGATGCTTTTAGATTCTGCCCATAGGTGTTAAATCATTACCAGTTGACTGCACGCACAACACCATTTTCTCATTAGGGCCTTCAAAGGGCTTATTTACAGACACATCAAGAAGTTGTCATTGGCTAGTCAGCCTACCAGATATCACATCAAGTTGGATTTCAGGTCGGCTGCAATTGCCTTTGCACTTTGTGCAGGATGAGCTTTTGTTGCAAGTTTGTCAAGTTCAACAAAACGGGTTACTCTATTCTGGGAATAGAGTATTATTCCATATTATTCTGCATACATTATCATTATTGCTTTCTAAAGTTATACTTTAAACACATAAGCATGAAGAAAAGAAATGGCAACATTTATATGGATATGGAATTAGTGCTAATTATGTACAATGGGAATCCTTATTTTTATCACAAAAATTTGGACAAAAAAGTGTGTATTATACATGGCAGATAATGGTACTCTATCATCTATACATGACAACATGGTACTCTATCATTATATTAACAGACTAAGTCATTGAGATTGAATAAAAACATGTATATGCACACATACATATATTAAAAGACACATCTGTTTGTGTACATATATAAAACATATACCTATCCTATGTGAATATGTGTGTATGTATATAATTTTAGTGGTCTTTCTGCTCAGGAAAACTCTCAGAAGATAGACATGTACATGTCGGGTTTGTGCTTTGTCTACATTGCCACAGGGAATTTTATGTGACTTTAATTAAAAAATATGATATTTATTTCATTATTTATTTATGCGTCTTAAAAACAGCTTGGTTTAAAAATGAGATGATGAGGTTAATGTATTTAATTTAAATACTTTCAACAAGCAGGTGACTTGTGAGTGAGTGTGCATGTTTGTATGGTGGGGTGGGAGGAAGGAGGTGGGCTGCTTTAGGCTAGTGAGTTCATCCCAGATTTATTACACATTGGGATGGAAAACTGATGTAAGAAAAGTCAAAATGCAAATGGACTTAAAGGCATAATTATTACAAATGTCATATACTTGAGATCTGTATGCTGCCTGCAATTTTACCATCTTCCTTCAGCCAGTGAAAGAAGACTAGTTGGTCATAAAACAATTCACCTCTCTCTTTGTGCTGGTATGCTGCAACACGAGCAAATTAAACCTGTCATCTGGGATTTAGTCATGAAATTGGCTGTTAGTGAATATCGTTTTGGTGAATAGGGAGAAAATGAACACTGATGAGGTAAGATAAAGACCCACGGATACATCAGTAATATTATCACAAATGGAAGACGGCACCAAACAAGTACATCAAACTGATCACAATGACTAATTTATTCTTTAGACTATAATACTATCGAATACTATGATAGGACTTGTGACATATAAACAGTAAGACATAATCATAGCAAACATGAAGTGATCTTTTTTTTTCCTTTTTTTTTTTTATTAAATCATGATCTTATTAGAAGAGAGGTAATCCGTGTAACGGGTTCAGTGTTGAGAGAAATACATTTTAATCAGTCATCAAATTTTTAAGTCATAGGATATGATACTTAGATGAATAGTTACTTTCACATCTTTCATGATCTTTGACTGGGATGCCTTCATTCATCATGTATTTTAAGCATATATACTATTATTCCAAAATGGTGGAGTGTGTTTTGTTGACATACACAAGTTGTAAATGTTTGAAGGAAGTAGTGTGTGTCACACTGAAGAAGATGTAAAAAATTCAGAAAATAGAATATTTCAGCTCAACTTGAAAGATGAGCAATAATTAGAAAGAAAAGAGAAAAAGGATATTTCAGGTTTAAAGATTATATGGGCAAAGATAAAGAGAATTTTTTTGAAAGTTAATGCCATTTTCAATGTGTTGAAATCAGAGGACGTAATCATGGATAAAGTAGCTACAGATAATAAATGAAAGCAAGTCTGGGGCTATATTATGAGGAGCTTTGCATGACCTGGAAGTAATTTTCAACTTTATTCTGCAGATAAATGTAAGACCAATAAGAATCATGTTCTTTAAATCAATGGAATACGTATTGAATATTCTATAGACTGAAGCACAAAGAAGTACTAAGTGCAAATAAGGGCAGATACTATTGCAAATATTAAAGGCATCAGAAAACTGTTGACTAAAGAATGAAGTCCTGAATTTCTGCGCCAGTATGTTTGATGCTTCATAGATCCAAAAACAACCATAAAGAATAAGCTTACATATTCCAGGAGTCAGCAAACGCTTATCTCTTAAAGGTCAGAGAATATATATGTCAGGCTTTGATAGCCATAATTTATCTTTTCTTATTATGTTATTGAAATGCATAACAGTCAAAATCAGTATGTAAATAAACATATGCAATTTGTTTTAATAAAATTTTATTTACAAAAACAGCTAGTAGGTCATATTTTCCCTATAGGCCATAATTTTGTTATTCTTAATTTAGTCCAATGAGAAAATGCTCTGGCATTTTTCTCTGTCCAGTGTTACAGAAAGGTCAGCATAGGATAGCAGCAATATGTAGATTTTACACGGGTGAGGTGCGGTGGCTCATACTTGTAATCCTAGCACTCTGGAAGGCCAAGGCAGGTAGATTGCTTGAACTAAGGAGTTCAAGAACAGCCCAAGCCAGAGCAAGATCCCATCTCTAAAAATAGCTGGGCATTGTGGTGGGTGCCTGTAGTCTCAGCTAATTGGGAGGCTAAGGCAAGAGACTCTCTTGAGTCCAAGAGACTGAGGCTGCTATGAGCTATGATGCCATGTCACTCTACCAAAGGTGACAAAGTGAAATTCTGTCTCAAAAAAAAATGTAGATTTTAGGAAATCTCCAATACCACTCTCATTTCTGATAGTATTGCAAGTTCAGGTGCTCCCCAGACCACCCACACGTTCCACAATTTACCCTAAGGACTCACAGATCACTAAACTATTACTCACAATTACGTTTTTTAACAGCAAAAGAGCACAGATCGTTATTAGTTAAGGGAAGAGGCACATGTGGCAGAGTCCAGGAGAGTCACAAAGGTGAAGCTTGCCGTTGTCCTTTTTCAGTGGGTCACAGACAGCATCAACTTCCCCAAGTCCTGGTGTGTGAGAAGATGCAGAGGGTACTGACTGTCCAACAGGGAAGCCCACCTGAGCCGTGATGTCTCGAGCCTTTTATTGGGCTTCAGTTATATAGACACAGTGGACTCATATAGCTGACCTTAGTTTCCAAGCCCTCCAGAAGGTGACTAACAAAACAAGACCCAAAGCATTCACCATAAATCATGTTGCTGCCATATACCATACGACAGAGCTAAGCCCCTCAAGCAAACAATGCTATTTATCAAGTTGGATATCTTAAGGACATAGAGATCACCTTTGAGGGGTTGAGAGCAAAGGGCAGACTTCTCTTTGGGAAAGATTATTTCTTGACTGCATTGGTTTATATTTGTTTCTTGAGGATGCCGTAACAAAGTATCACACACTGGGTGGCATGAGACAACAGGAATTTATCATCTCATAGTCTGCAGGCCAGAAGTCTGGAAAGATATTTGGAGAATACTTAGAGACCTAAAAACAGACCTGCCATTCGATCCTATAATTCCTTTACTAGGTTTATACCCAGAAGACCAAAACTCACAACATAACAAAGACATCTGTACCAGAATGTTTATTGCAGCCCAATTCATAATTGCTAAGTCATTGAAGAAGCCCAAGTGCCCATCGACCCACAAATGGACTAGCAAATTGTGGTACGTGTATACCATGGAATATTATGCAGCCTTAAAGAAAGATGGAGACTTTACCTCTTTCATGTTTACATGGATGGAGCTGGAACATATTCTTCTTAGCAAAGTATCTCAGGAATGGAAGAAAAGGTATCCAATGTACTCAGCCCTACTATAAAGCTAATTTATAGCTTTCACATGAAGGCTATAGCCCAACTATAGCACAAGACTATGGGGAAAGGGCCAAGGGAGGGGGGAGGTTAGGATGGAGGGAGGATAATGGGTGGGGCCACACCTACGGTGCATCTTAGAATGGGTACAGGCGAAACTTACTAAATACAGAATACAAATGTCTACATACAATAACTAAGAAAATGCCATGAAGGCTACGTTGAACAGTTTGATGAGAATATTTCAGATTGTATATGAAACCAGCACATTGTACCCCTTGATTGCACTAATGTACACAGCTATGATCTAACAATACAATAAATAAATAAATAAAATACAAATAAAAATAGCTGTGAAAAAAAAAAAGAAAAGCTGCCTGGACCACGGTCCCTCTGAGGTGTCACAAGCCACCTGTTCTATGCTTCCTTTCTGGATTATTCAGCTTCAGGTAACCTGTGATTCATAGACGGAGGTGTCCTTGTGTCCCCTGACATTGTCTTCCTTGTTTACCTCTGTTTGTCCAGATTTCCCCTTTCAATAAGGATATCAGACATATTAGACTAGAGCCACCCTCATGAACTCATTAACTTGATGAGCTCTGTAAAGACTCTATAAGTTCACATTCTGAGGTATGGGGGATTTCAGCATATTTTTCAAAGGGGAAGCACCTCAATCCACAACAGACTCATTGGATTGTTGTGATGATTACATGCATTAATATATTTAAAATGCAAAGAACGGTACGTAACAGAAAACAGATAGTAATCGAGTTGTGAAATTGAAACAAAGCCAAGAGTAGCTAAGACCTCCGATGCATGAGTTTGCAGGGAATTGAGTGTAACACAGATCAAGTTAACAATCTTTGGTATAGATGCACATATTGCTGAGCTAAGGTCACGGACAGATTAAGTAAATTAGTATAAGTGTTTTGACCTTTGAACATGGCACAAATACCTCTAGATCTATAGAGGATAATGAGGATAAGGAGAGTATGTCACAAATGGTGTTGACTTAAAAGAAACCTGGTTGTGTGTCTACAGCACTTACGAGAGCATTTATCACACTTTGTTGCAATGCTGTATTTGTGTGCTTACACTGGGCAGACCATCTTCATAAACAGCAGTGCGCAGGTCCTGTTGGTAAAAAAGTGATATACTCGCTACTTGGTAATCACTGTTCTTTTTTTAATGATTGGTTAAATAAATAATAGTTCCAAAGCCATGATAGAGCAGACTATAATTGCTTTCTCTCTCTTATCTAAACTCAGATTTAAACATGTTAATTGCTATAGGAAAAGATGCTAAGGGAAATCAAAGGTAAAACAAACTCTAGTCAAAACATGGGGATGGACAGATCATTTGCAGAAAAAGGCAAAGAGATTCAAATATATAGACAAGAAAAATTTTGTCTGTCATCTAGGTCAACTTCTGTACTTTTTTCTATGGAAACTGAAGTTTAGAAGAGAGGACTTAAGAAATGTGCTCACGTTTATGCAAATTGTGTGAGGTGCCCAGGTCCCTTTTTCAGTTTCAAATAAAGGAATTTTATAGATGAGGAAATGCCTGTGCACATTAGGTATTTTTGCTTTCTGCTGTCCATGTGCAACTTAATTTTGGTCACATGTTTGGCTTATATGGATTATATTTATCATTTTAATTTATTCCATTGGAGCAGGATTTCTTGTTGACAATTATCTTTTGGCATATAGATTTAAAATCAAGATTTCCACAGCAAGTTTGTCAATGTTTATTAAGTTCCAATTATTCACAAACCATTACACTAAACTACTTGAATTATGAAAGCAGAAAAAAATAATCAATTCCCCCACTAAAATAAAGTACAGTTACATAGAAAGACAGCGTATCTAACACAGACAACTGGTTCAGTGTTGGTGTAGACAGATTGAATAGTAATATATATAAATATATATATAATAAGTGCTCAAGTCCCCAAAGATGTGATCTCAGACCTTTCCATCATCATGAAATATATATATATAGCAGATTTTCTTTTCTTTCTTTTTTTTTTTTTTGAGACACAGTCTCACTTATGTCACCGTTGGTAGAGTGCTGTAGCATCACAGCTCACAGCAACCTCAAACTCTTGGGCTTAAGCAATTTTCTTGCCTCAACCTCCCAAGTAGCTGGGACTACAGGTGCCCACCCACAACATATGGCTGTTTTTTGTTGCAGTTGTCATTGTTGTTTAGCAGGCCTGGGCTGGCCTTGAACCTATCAGCTTCAGTGTATGTAGCTGGTGCCCTACTCACTGAGCTATGGGTGCTGCCCATATAGCAGATTTTCTAAACCTACATTTGAGAGCTCACAAGTCCTGGTACCTCTTCCTCTGTCTGCACTTAGAGTGGTCCCTTAGACTTTTGGAAAAGGTAAATGATTTTTCCATAAACAATAAACAACAAGCGTAAGGTATGGGCTTATCACAAAAAACTTTAGATAAAAAGAACTTAAGAGCTAGTTTTGCAGACTGTATTTGAACACATGATTTGATGTAGATAAACAATCTTTGCTCACCCTATTTTCTCACCTAAATATGAAAGAAACTAATTACATGTTGTTCTAACAAGGATCTTCAATGTCCAACTGGGTTGTGTATATACTCATGAATATTCTGTGATATAAGCAGGAATAAACAAATTATTTTAAGAAAATTATTTTTCAGATATTCAACTTTATACCTCTGAAAAAGAGTAAGGTCCCATGGTTCTTCTTTTCAGAATTTCTTTGTACAGTCATCACCCTTCCCTCCCAGTTGACAAAACTCAGAAAAATTTTCCATCCTGAACCTAATGGAAGTATTGCTAATTTTATGGAGCTATTTCAGAATTTTGAGGACTGAGGCTTGTATTTGACTGAGGGTCTTGCACATGGTACGTGCAAATAGGGAAAAATTCTGTATTTCACTCCAAAAATATACTCTTAGTAAATTTCCATTCTAATCCACCCTAGAATTTCAACCAGAAGAAGTGACATGATTGTCAAGGAGGCATGCAATATTTACAAATAAAAACAATGAAGTAAGGCTTTTTTTTTTTTAATATATAAAATTTAGTCGGTTTGGCCAATTGACCTTAGGAACTTGTTTTCCTAATTAGGTTACAGTGGTCATGGTCTGCAGAAAGAAATGGCTAAATCTGCAGTCACATTTTTGATGAAATATTGTGTAATTAGAGCATGTAAGATGCTTTTGCAAATATCTAAAATCATAAAATATTTAGTTTTCAATTTAATAATGAATGCTATGATTACACTTTTACCCATTTTTTTGAAGAAGTACAATAACAAAAAGTGTTTGAAAGCTACAACCTCCAATTTCTTCCCATGTCAAGATACTGTTATTGCCTTAGGCAAAGAGGAAGTGATTAAGAACACCTTTATATCTTTTTCATTGAGAACAGGAGATAGAACGTTAGCAAACATTTTAAACGCCAAAGCCGCGCTTCATCACAGGTATGTGATTCTTTTCAAGCTTAGGAACTAGAGCAAAATGTTCACCTCCTGGGTATCTTTCTATTGTATATATTTATATTTTATATACTTTTTACATGTATCCTTCACCAAAGATTAAAACTAGCTTTCAGGGTGAGCACCTCAGAGAACACAGGCAGAAAAGTGTGGTTCAGAAGGCAGAGCTAGCCACCTGTGATTTATAATGAAGTATTATCAAGGAGAACAATCAAATATCCAACAGAAATCTTCCTTTGGGGGCAGGGAGAATGGTGCAAAAGTTTTTGGGAAGGACGTTCAAGTCAATCCCACTATAAAGTCACCCAATCTAAATGACAATGTTCACTCTGTTCCGTGGCAATGGAGTAATAGCAATTACATAGAATTTCTATTTGAAAGTTTTTGAACTCTGCCATGTAGACTATGTGAATAGCAAAGCTTAGCTACCAGGGTGAGTTCATCTAATGTTTATGAGAGGCTTAATGTAAACACCTTCCAAGAAAGACACATAGATATGGGCGGCGCCTGTGGCTCAAGGAGTAGGGCGCTGGTCCCATATGCCGGAGGTGGTGGGTTCAAACCCAGCCCCAGCCAAACACACACACACACACACACACAAAAAGACACATAGATGTGCAAATATTTGCAGGGGAATTTACTACAATCTCTATGGGAAAACAGATTAAAATAGAAGCAAATGTGCATATGACTTTCAATGGTGAAAATATTAACTGAAAAATAAAGTTATCAAAAAACCAAATGCCCAAGAAGGTAGAAATGATTACAGCTTCCCAGAGCCATGAAGGTAATGCAATAAATTTCATTTTGTTACTTAGGTGCTGAGAGGAAAGTCTTTCTAGAAGAGCAGAAACTATTTCCTTCCCTTTGTAAGCATTACTTTCATTTTATTTATTTGAAGCAGCTTTTGGGAAACAACAAAGTGTGGAATATAGTGGAAGATACCAGATTTTTATTAACCACAGATTTATCTGCATCGGCCAACATCATAGATTTACAAAGAAAATTACTGCAGTAGATAATGAAGTTGCAGAGAAGTATGTGTGTATCCCAGATAGCCACGAGGGGGTTTAATTCTAGACGAGGCCCTGGCTCTGTCATTATTAACATTGTTGGTAATATAATGACCTAATTTAATTTTGACTTTTCAAGTTAGATGGATGATTTAACTGATTCGGTTTTTCTTCTCATTACTCCAAAAGACAACCTTCTGCTTGCAGGGATCAATGTGACTACATTTTCCTAAATCCACATGTTCATGTAAAAGTCACTTCACTGCTAAGACATGCCTGTACCAGTTTGATCATTCCAGGACAATCGACACTATTTCAGTGCCTAAGTAAAGCAGATTTAATTGCTAAACGAGATTTCAAGGAACTGAACTTCATTTTAATCACAAACAAGCTGCAAGGCAATTTTCAATTACAGCAAAGCTTTTTATTTTTCTCCAGCTGTGTGTCCCTGCTGATTCCTGAAATTACATGTAAGCTGTCCCAGATTTTGAAGTGGTATACCTACTGAGGGTTTTCCTTCGTCAGCTGATGAAGTATTTGTGATTAGAACTGAAATCGGCATTTATAAAATGCATACCCTACCCTGTATATTCAGGACATCATGATTGAGCATGAACAATGTCTGAGATATCCCCTAGTGACAGGCATTTTCCTAATTAGGCTGTTGGTATTACAAGTACTTACCTCTTCCACTGCAACATCAAAAGATAATGTGGCAACAAGCCCTAGAAAAGGTAATCTATGGGGTATTAGACAATCAGGTCAATAATGCATTGTATTTTCAAAGTTTTTCAAAGTTCCAGCATTTAGAGAAATTGCCATGTGAGGCTCAGTGTTTATAGCACGTAATAATCATTTTGCTGTGAAGTATAAGTTGGAGGAAAATTGAGAAAGATGAACTTTAAAGGATCTAAAGAAAGTGTGGCTCTTAAGAGAAATCAAAGGTAGCATCTTTTAATGGGACAGGCAACGGGGCTAATGGAACTCAGGGAAAAAATCAACATGCAGCTTTATTTTGCTTTGTTTTCTAACTTAATTGCTATATCTCCTTTGGTTATTTGTCTCTTTGTTTACTAATGATAACTCACTAAATATGTCATTGGCTCTTGTTACATGAAAAGTTTTTACTATTTTTGTTAATTGCTTTTCTATACAAATATATTTACAAAGGGTGATATTAATAGAAGGTAAGAAGATCAAGAATACTCAGACAAGACAAAGTATACAACAGGCCTTAAGTAGAAACAGAAGAATTATATTAGCTCACGCTAAGTGAAACTTGTGTAAATTGTTGTGCATATATGACCTATGGCTTAAAGGAGAATTGAGGGAATAACATAGGGCAGAAAAGAAAAAAAAAAGAAAAAGAAAAAGAAACTAGCAATAGAATTTCAGGATTTTAAGGAATATACCTTGGACTCATCATGGAGTTAGAACGACAGGTCGGCATATGAAAGTCACTGGGAAAGTTCAATAACAGTATTGTATTAAAAAATGTTTTGAGGAAAGTAATTGAGATGTAGTAACTGGATACTATAGAAGTTAGAAAATGAGATAACTGGAAGGCCCCGTGGGCTCCTGTGAGATCTCAGGGTAAGGAATGAAAATAGGAATGTCTGTAAAGACATAGTGAACGGGAAAGATGTGTTGGTGGGTTGGAAAAACAGTGCAAATTAAATTAAAAATCAGGTATGCCATAGCCTTGAATTTTAAAATCTACAAGCTGTAATTATTTTCCTTATAATAAACTGTCTTGACCAAAGATAAAGAATTAAAGAACAAATGAAAATAGGCAAACATTTGTGTGACACATACGATCTTTCACAAATCATGATTTTGAAGATGTAATAACCAGAATCGATTTTTTCTATGAGCTGTTTTTTTTTCTCTGTCGAGTTTCCCTACTCATGAGCATACAGCAGCTTTAACAATAATAACATCAGGGCGGCGCCTGTGGCTCAGTGAGTAGGGGGCTGGCCCCATATGCCGAGGGTGGCGGGTTCAAACCCAGCCCCGGCCAAACTGCAACCAAAAAATAGCCGGGCGTTGTGGCGGGCGCCTGTAGTCCCAGCTGCTCTGGAGGCTGAGGCAAGAGAATCGCGTAAGCCCAAGAGTTAGAGGTTGCTGTGAGCCGTGTGACGCCACGGCACTCTACCCGAGGGCAGTACAGTGACACTCTGTCTCTACAAAAAAAAACAAAAAAAACAATAATAACATCAGAAACACCCCTAGGAACTCCTGATCACAAGACTGTGCGCAGATTTAAATGTTTTTAAGAGAGTTTCTTAACATTGAAGCCAACTTAACTAATTTGCCGAAATGCTCAAAACGCTGGTGAATTTTAGTTTATACCCAAATGTATGCTTTCAAAATGACCTTCCATCTTCTTGAATGACAACTTGTAGAACTCTGTTCTAACTTCCATGAAGCTCTCCATCCTGTTTGTATCTACTCATGAATTTCTGACATATGATTTCATATCTTAAGATCTACTGAATATCTATTTCTTATACATTATTTCCAATTTCATTTGATATTCTGATTATGGTGAAATTGTATAAGCATTATACTTTTAAAAAGGAATACATGGATGTCAAATGAAATATACATATGTGTGTGCACATGTGTCAGTAGGTGGATTTAGACATGCAACTGGATCTCACGTGTGGGTGTGTGCGCTTAAAATCAAAGTGGGATTACACAAGGAAGAACGCCTCTGAAGAAAGTGTAGGAATCACCGATTGTTTGGCACACACCGAAATGCTTCACTTTACCAGAATGTTTACAAGAAAATGCCTCTTTTTCTCATCATATTCTTATTTTTCCACTGTTTTTTACAAGTAATTTCTGTTCCTTCAGATTAATTTAGCTGTCAGGCATATTCAAACTGAATGTAAACTCTGATAAAGGCCAAAAGGTGATTTTGGAGGTGGGATGCCAGGGCTCACTTTTATATTTCTAGCCCTTTGGGAAGCCCCAAATGGAGAATTGCTTGAAGCCAGAGGTTCAAGAACATCCTGAGCATAAACAAACAAGGCCTTGTTTCATGGATTAAATAAGCAGATAAATAAATATGTAAATAAATAAATAAAATTTAATAACTGTGACGTGTAAAATAATGCTTATGGATATTTTATTTTACAAGCAGTGTCCTTTGACATTACTTCCTGGGTCTCATTTTCTTATTTTATGATAAATATTACTGAGTACTTTGTGCAAACCCTCGTTAACTCAGACAGAAAAACTAATGAAAAATAATTTCTGGGATAAATCTCTTTCAGTTGGAGTATCAGGATTTTGATTCAAAACGTTGTCTTTCTTCATTAGTTTCTACTTTCTGCGAAGCTACCAATTAGGTATTTTAAGTTTATAGAATATATAGGACTTTGATTCAAAACGTTGTCTTTCTTCATTAGTTTCTACTTTCTGCGAAGCTACCAATTAGGTATTTTAAGTTTATAGAATATATAGGAATGCCAATCTTTAGGTGTCTATGTGAATGTGTGAAATTAAACTCACCAGAAATACTTATCTGGAATATCAATTTATTATATGTTAGAAATTCATATTTCACTGATAGACTTATTTTGTCAGTGAATATTTTATTCATGAATAATGCATCTTAATAAGTAATTATTTTTATAACTGCCAGTATAGCACTTATTTTTGGCATTAAACAACCTTCTTACTAGAGACAAGGTGAGTAATGAATAACCTAAATTGTAAATTAACTTCTGTTAGGTCATGGTCATTCATAAAGTACTCAATAAATGTTAGATTTTGAGGGGTTTAACATTTATTATTCTTATTGGAAAAATCAAAATAAACAGTAAAATAAATAATCTATGATATCACAATGAAGATATTATTAAAATGGGCTTTATGTTTTTTAATAGGCTAACACAAATAAGTAATTTTCTTTTTTCCAAATTTATCTATATTGGTCGGTTTTCGTGCAAGAAAATCTAACTCTGGTTAGCTTAAGAAAAGAATGAATATTAGATGAATACTGGCAGGTTACAAATGTACAGAGTTGCTTCAGGCTTAACAATAGGCAGGGAAAGTTGACTGCAGTGAACAAAAGGCTGAAACCCTTGCAGTTAGCACGGTTATTGCTAACTGCTACAAACTGGATCATTCTATGAGGACCAGCAGATTTCTCTGTTATCCCTGGGTATTCAAACCACTTCCTCAAGATTTACAATACCTAACAGAAGTATCTGATTAGTCTAGCCTAGAGCACATGCTTGTTACCACCCTGAACATGAAGAATTACTACCACAGTCCGTGTGAAAAACTTGGTCGATGAAGAGCCCTCCTTCTGAAAAAGGTCGACTTAGGCCGAGTCCTGGAACGTTGCATCATGGGACACTGATGAGTGCAATGATGCGGATATATTCTAGTTGATTCCATGGGCCAATGTTCTTAAAAAGTTAGATCTATATCATTGCAGATTTGCTCAATTTTGTATATTATAGTGATTAATCTTATTATAAAAGAATGTTCAGAGGCTAGCACACCTCATGAAGATAAATTAGATAGATGGTATTTGTCTAATAATTAATTGCTATTTTGCCCTTGATAGTGTATTAGTGGGCATATTTTCAAGTACTTACAGAAATGTAAACTTTAATTTTAAAAGCAGTATATCATCCATAGGCACAAAAAACACCAACACCATTTCACGATAGTGACAGCTCAATGTGGGGGATTCCTTTCCAACACATTAGTAAGTAAATTAAATTAAATCACACCATAAGAAAAGACATTACAATGTTCAACTTTCCAGCCACACTATTGAAGATAATTAGATATGGCCAAGTGTAGAAAAATAAGAACTATTGGAGAGTTAAGAAAAGAGAAAACACTTCTATCTTATTTTATCTTACATTCTCTTGCTTCCTCTTTCTGTGATTATTTCTAAAATGCATGGTATTCACTTGATCAAATGCTCATATAGAAGTCCACAATTGTCATTATCAAATGAATGTGTCCTGATGTTACAATACAAATGTTTGTATTTGTATATACAGGGAGGTGTGGAAATATGCAGTATAGAGACAAATGTGGCTGGTTAGTGTCCAACCAGCCATTATATGTCTATACATTTGTTTTGAATATGATTATCAATAACTCTTTTATTAAAATAGACTTTGTGTGAGTACTGTGAAAGGAATGGCCCTTAGAGCTTTTGGTTACACCCAGACCTCCTGATGGCTCTGTACCCAGATACAGTTCCTTGTGTGTGGGTTGTCATGATGGAAGAATTTCAGCAGACAACAGGTTGCTGACTGACCAAAAGTTACCCCATATTTAAAGAAAGCCAAAGGCTTTATGAGGAAGACTGACTTAAAATCTGTGTTAACCTATTCAATCAAATCTCTTTTTGGTAGAATGTTTTCTTAATATGAGTGATAAATGCCATTTTCACAGGCAGTTACATGGAGTAAAACCCATGTAACTGTGATACACAGAAGAAACATAAACTGTTTCCAGTCGAAATCAGGAATAACTTGAACTGTAAAAGTGAGGTAAGGCTAAAGTTTTTTAATAAGGTGGAAATCAAAAGAAGATACAGTAAACATCACAATAACCGAGTTGCACAAGTTTGACTTCTGAGTTATTTTGGTGCCTTTTTATTTAAGATAGTATCATAAATATCATTGAATGTCATCTTGATGTTTTATTTATCGAGGAGTTTTCTTACATTTCCTTTCTTCTGCATAATTTTATAATAAAAAACTCACAGTAGTAGAGGTAAACACATTCCTGGTGCTTTATACCCGAGTCACATCAACACAGTATGCACATAGTTACTTAAAAATACATATCCACACACATGCCAAATTTTATTAAACAATTTACATTCTAAAATGATTTCTGAGTATGTAACTTATGTGTATCATGCTTTCTATTTCGGGAAAGATATTGAAAGCTGAAAGCCTCTTTAGAAAAGCTACAGAGATCCTAGTGGGTTTTTTTTTTAATTAAAAAATCTGAATGTAACAGCTTATTAAGAAGACAACAAATGTAAAAATCAGCTGGATTTTATTCTACTACAAATATAAATCAAATCAAGAAGGTTTTTGCCCAAGTATGAGAAGAAAAAGTCATCTTCCGCGAACACATTGTTAATACTCCTCTAAAGTGGTAAAACTAGAATCCAAGTGTGGCTATTTTAAAGCCTCGCACAGAGGTTCAAAATTTGAAGAATTATTAGTATTGTAATAAAATCATTTTCAGTTTTATTTTGTTTTCCTGTTTTCCTTCCCCAGCAGTGGAATACATGTAACTTTTTCTAGCCACTGGGGAATTTTTTAGTTTTAAAAAATTTCCAGAAGAAAGGGCTTGGCAATTACCTGTTTCCGATCTCTAGGTAGTCAAATTTATAGGAAAAAGTATAGACCTTTATATCTATGTTTTTTTTCTTACATCTCCTAGAACTTGGTACTCTTGCTGAAATTTCTGGATTTCTCTCTTTGAAGAAAGGAGTAACTTGGGCTGCCACGGTCAGGGAATATTATTGGATTTTGCTTCTTTTTCATGTCAAGAAAGAAGGAAGTCTAACTCTGGGGTGAGTGAAGCAAAATAATAATAATCATCATAATAATAATAGAAACTAGAAGCATTAACCTTACCAAGAAGAACCCAGAAATTCAAGAAAGAATTAATATACTGAGGAATTCTCAGGAGACCTACTATCCTAACTGGTTTGTATCTATTCACAAGCTTACCGCTCATATCTACATCTCCCGACTTCATGGGAGCAGTTCACTTCTGCAACTGTGCAATATGAATGGGAAATGTTCCAGGAACCATGTCTATAAAACCTAACATTTAGCAAGTGTTTATGTCAATGGAAATCATTTAAGCCAATCTTCTAATTTTTTGGGTGAGAAACAAAGTCCAGAAATGTTAATATTAAGTTATTAGCTCAGGGTCACCAAGTTCAAGTCCAGGACAGGACCTAAAATAGGATTTCTGATTCTCATTTCAATTTCTATTTTATTTCTCATGTCTTTTCCATCACTGTAGGGATTCAGTCATTTATCACATGATGCAAATCTTTAACTGATACACCCAAGGTTTATGTTTATACTTGATTTGAAATTTGGCTTGCAAGACCTACTGCATAATAGCAAAGCTTTCATTTAATGAACACACTGTTGTAATAAGGAATAATATGCTATAATGCATCACTTTATGTAATCTTGTAAAGAAAATACAAACAGATTATAAATGACAATCCTGAAGGGGCAACTGTTGTCATTTAGCCCATTTTATAGAGAAATGAAGCAAGTTTCAAGGAGTTTAAATGAATTGCCCTTAGTAAAAAAGTTGACAAGGTGGAGAATGGAGGCTTGGACAGGTATATCTGTCATATTGAGATTTACCTTAGTTTTTATTCAGTTTTTGCCTAGTTCACATTTCTGCATACACACCAATGGTGCTTGATTAGACTGTCAACATTGCCTCATCATGGAGCATTTAGAAAAAGTAAAACATAGTATAAAATTATATGACCATCATTTTGGAGAGTCTTTTTTCCTCAGCGCTCCGTTTCATTTTCTAAATGATGGATTTTAAAATGAATAACATTTAAACAAAAGTAAAGAAGGAATAGGGTATGCATTGATAAAATCCTGGATTTATCAGATTATTCATGTGGGAACTAAAACTTCGAGGTGATTTGCATAATCATAATACAAAGAAAATAGTTTTCATCTGAAGTACTTAAAAAGATATAGGATATTCAGGGAAAAAAAGATTACTTTCCATTGTTAACATATAATTTCTACTTATCATTCTGAGGCATCAGCTATGTTTGAAATATAGGAAAAAAACCCCTGAGATTTCCAGATGAAAGGATTAAGACATATGTCTGTTTTCTGGAATTATTAAATAGTTTAAATGGTTTAAGTTCATGATTGTGTGTACATGAGTTATGAGGTCAAATATTTTGAATCAATAAAACCTCATGTTTTAAATTCATAGATTGTGTCTACATGAGATATTGATTCAAATATTTTGTTCAGAATATTCTGTATAGATATAAATACAGTCAGCCAAAAAAATTATATGAATTTTTATAAATTCAAAAAATTCTAATTATTGGATTGCCTTACAATTTGCTTGTATTGATGCTTTTGTATGTAGCTGTCAATTCTCATCAATTAGTTAACAAGTAGAATTTTCAAAAGCAAGAAAAAATGGTAATCAAATCAATGTGAATTTATTGACACAATTAGAAAAGTATTTTATACTTTGTATTAACCATTACTCATTCCACTATTGCTCCTATTTTAAAGTATTTTCATTTGTCGTTTTGTCTCTGACAAAATTTCTTCTTTAAAACACTGTTATAATTCCCATAATTAGCTCTAAGGGTCATAGTCCAGAGGAGCGCTCACACGAAGTACAAAATACGTTGCAACTACCCACACATTAAATGTTCCAACCTCTGAACAAGGGATGCTGAGCAGATACATAATTAAACACAGTAACATCATGTTCCTGATAAAGGAAGCAAGATGCAAAGTGTCCTGCTTACACATTTAATAGTCATTTTTCTAAAACCAATATGAAAGTGATTAGAATTCTATAATGTAATTGAATTTTTAAAATATCTTACAATTTCACATCAGTCTAGCTTCTCAAAGATAGATTTAGAGAAATCCTAAATGACTCAGTATGATTAGTTTTGAGCATCCGTTCCCTCATTTCTTTAGTTTTTTTTTTTTTTAATTCACTCAGTCGATATTTACCTAATCTTTTATTGGAAAACATTGTGCTAGGTTTTGAGGATTCCTGGGTAAAAAAGAGGAATAAAACGTGGCCTCTGAAATGAAGTGAGTTCATTACCGCCAACAGTACTACACAGAAAAGCTATGGAAATGGATATTACCCTCAATATTTCTGATTAATGTTTCATAGTTGGGCTTTGAATTCAATAATTATATGTCGTTAATTTCTAGCTTAATAAACTATGTCATATGATATTTGAGGTGCCAGATGAAAATTTATATTTTAGTGTCAGGGATAATTATTTTGAATAGAAAATCTGCTTCTTGCCAGAACTTAGAAGGGTAAATAGTAGAATTTGCTTTTTTGTAAAAAGAACCACCACCAAGGACACCATCAACAACATGAAAAAAAAAAAAAAAGAAAAAAAAGAAAATTCACGGTAAAAATATGGTATAAATGATGAGAAATAGTACTTTGCCGTGAACGAATGGCTCTTCCAGTATTGCAAGTTGTTCTGGGTGACTCAGAGAGAGAGAGAGCAGTGGGTGAAGGTGAAGGTGAAGGTGAAGGTGCAGGGCTCCGTATACCACTGTCCACTTTCTAAACACTTACGTTTAATGCTATCTTAAATATATAAAATCATATTTTTCTTTCTTCATTCAGAAATTATCCTTAGCTTTCTCTTATGTTTTATGCTATGAATTTTTAATTTTTTGAACTTTTTGAGTCTTTTGCAATAACACTTAGCTTAAAACATGAACATATTATAAAACTATATAAGTAATGTTTGAGGTCTTTAACATGGAGTGAGGAAAAAGGTATTTCTAGTGTTTATTTCTGGAGTAAAGTTTCTAATTAAATCCTATAATGCTAAATAATCAGATAAGTGTGGAGATGATCTGTATCTGTATTTATATATAAATCATTTACACACATCTATATATTATGTAATTATTTCTTTACACCCATGCATGCATGTTTTTTTTTCCAGTGTTTTCGGTTTTTTTTTTTTTTTGGCCAGGGCCGGGTTTGAACCCACCACCTCTGGTATATGGGGCTGGCGCCCTACTCCTTTGAGCCACAGGCACCACCCCATGCATGTTCCTTTTTTATTGAAACATTTTAAATTAAAACCTAAATAATAAGATTAAAACTGCTGGTTTATTTTTGGTATTTTAGGCTGACGCCTTTGTTCAAAAAATCTATCCATTTTTGGCATATACAAATGAGGTGATACGGTTTCTATGATTTCCCAAGAATATGCTATTAATTTGTATTAAGGGGGAAATTCTGTGGGAATTTCCTAGAGGGAAATTTTCATGGAGTACTAGAATTGTATATCCACCCTGAGATGAACATTGTATAACATCATCAGATGCTCAGATGCCTATTCAGAAGGGTTTTCCTCCAGGTACTGGGGTAGTGGTAGTCATCCTTCAACTTTTAGTCATTTCAGGGATTGTTTCATTGACAGGAGCCACCTTGGCCTATGCCAAGCTGCCATGTGCCCTCTGGGAGGAGCCACATCTAACAAACAGGGAGCAGGAAGCTCCAGCCCTCTTTTCCCTCCTGGTGAAACACCTTGTAGAAGAATGGTGAACGTTCTGTCTCCAGAGGTTCACACAGGAGTTGTGTGAGGCTGACTCTCAGACTGCATTGCTGCTCAGTTTGTCTACATGAAAATTCCTACCTTTTTCTTCTTCTTTCTATAGGTGTTAAACCCGCGGTTGATCATTAAAATTTGACGCCATGCCAAACGAGCAGATTCAACATTCCAGGCCGTGGAACGACTTCATCCAAGCGACAATACTGCAGATACTTCTGGTCATAGAGTTGAAACCCTACAGTGTCATTTACAGTAGATGAATGTCTGACAACCCTGCAGGGTTCCATGTCTTTCTCCCAAAATCAATTCAAGCTCTTTAAAAGCTGGGACAGAATTATTTTTGATAGCTCCTGATGCTCTAAGTAAGCATTTTTATTAGTAATAGATAGGCATGCATTTTTTCTCCCTTACTGTTAACATTCATATTATTATTTATATTTTGCATTTTTAAAAACTTGTGTATGTTTTAGAAAAGTGTAGACAGATTCGGTAAATTTTTTCAGGTCTTCCAGTTCGCAAATATGTGGGCTGGAATTAAATTCTGATGTATTATGTAACCTAGGTGGAACTGGAATTAAAAAAATTATAATGCACATAAAATGCTCAAATAATATTTAAAAAATTAATAATTCCCCCAAGTGCTCAAAGTAAAACATCCTTGGAGGTATTAAGAACCCCAATATATCTTGAAGGATTTTTTAAACATTAAATTATTATCTAAATAACAAAAATGTTTTTAGCTAAAAACAGAACTTTGTATTATTTAGTTAGGTAAAGAATTTTCAGTAAAACCAGTTTGCTCAATGTTTTTGTTCCCACAGAAACACTATGCCTCTAGTGCAGTGGTTCTCAACCTTCCTAATCCCCTGGCCCTTTAATACAGTTTCTCTGCTGCCCTAGTGTTTATATCCCTCTGGCAGAGAATCTTACTTGGTGTATTTAACCTGCTAAACAGAACAATGCATTTTATAGTGGACTTTTAATATTGATAATATATCAGAAGCAAAAAATGCAGCTGTGAAGAACCAGTAAAGGCGAATATGCAGAGGCGGAATAGACTTAGCAGGAGAACGTGAAAGCTCATCGGGGGCCCCTCAGAGGGAATAGCACTGATCCAAAGCACGCTCAGGAAGAAGGGCTGGAGCAGGAGACCTGCCAGCACAGCCAACAACATTCCGCAAGAGTTGGGGTTTTGCTTTTGTTTTTCCATTGTGGAAAATTAAGATATAAGATATTTCTGTGAAACTATGTAATCAAATTGCTTTGGCAATTTGCATCACAATAGAATGCAGCATAAAACTAGAAACTAAGAGTGGTGCCTGTGGCTCAAAGGAGTAGGGAGCCGTCCCCATATGCCGGAGGTGACGGGTTCAAACCCAGCCCTAGCCAAAAACTGCAAAAAAAACCCCTAGACACTAAACATAAAACACAGACACACATTAGAATTGCAAATTTAAAGTTCTCAGAGTTAATTATAATACTAAAGAGGTGTTTTCATTTTGTATAATACACATATATATTTTCATGTTTAAGAAACGATAAAATCAATTCAATGAAAGTGTGTATATGTTGTATTTATAGTCACACCAAACATGCCCAGAACACGTGCTTGTGCTAATACACAAACATGTATTTATTCAAGAAACCCGGGATTGTCAAGGAACATCTTTCCTCACATGATTTTTGAGGGAATTGAGAGGAATAAACATGAGAGAGGAGATTATATTATCATCATTACTGGGGGTAAATGTTAGCTTGAAAAACACATATTTGATGAGCACCAAATGGATTTGCCAGCCCATTAATAAATATTGGGGAACAGACCTGGGCACCTGTTTTGTACAGGTGGGTTGTCTTCAAGAACACAAGAAATGAGCCAATTGATGTGAGCATGCTCACCCTATCCACCCAGTTACATCAATCACACAGCTCACATGTCTCTGGTGAAAGAACTAAATGGAGGTTGATGACAGGCAAAGAATCTGATTCTAAAGACATTCCTTTTCATGCAACACGAGGAGTCCAGTCTATGTTCATGTGCGTGAATCTTCACGGATTTTTAGAGATAGAAAGCTCCTCCCAATGTTTTAAACATCCCCCATTCTGATTCAAAATGTCTCCTTAATGTGATTTGGCATAGCCTAATCAAGATGCCACGGAAGAAAAAAGTATATTGCATATGTTGAATATCATGGTATTTTTAGTGTGAGTCATATGAATTCACATGCCCCTTCTTTCACCTATAAGTAGATTAAAAATTAAATGAATGTCAGTGGACCATGTAATGCCCTTTGTTCCTTAGTATCAAAAGGAAAAGCAATAGGTTTTACCTCATCTTCAACAAGCAAACTTATTTTTTGAGCAAAGGTAACTGAATACCTAAAGCCCAATTAAATCATGCAGGTTACAGCAAATCATGATCTTTTTAACTTTAACATATTTATATATTATTTCATAACTTATTCCATCAATAAGCTTAAACCAATTTACTGATTTTTCGCTAGATGCCAGACAGTTTAACAATTACTAAAATTATAAAAAAGAAACAATACATATTAAACAAATGAAGACAATAGGAATATAATCTGGAGAATGTTGAGAGAAATGTCTATTTTGTTCCTATATTATGAAGAAACGTAATCTATTTCCTTCTCCGTGGGGACAGAGGGATTTGGAATGCATATAACCATACTATTTCCACTCGCTCACTCTTCCAAATAATATAATCAGTACTGATTTGACTAAGAAAAATCTCGGAGACACATTTTTATGAGGAGGCGGAGTCATAGAAACTTGTAAGGCCATCGATCATATTACATAAAAATCTTCTGCCAGTACCCCAAGTAGCAAGACAGCAACTAATTGAGTCTACCATACAAATCAAACTCATTCCACTTCTTATGGTCTATATTGAGGGGCTCAGTAGGAGCCTTTATCATGCTCTAGTCATTTACTCATTTTAATGAACTAAATATAAGTTGTTAGGGGTTGTTACAAACCTGCTGTGTTACAATAAGCCCAATAGTTTGAGTCTTACGGAGCTTTATTTTTTTTTTATCTCTTTATATTTTACTAATTCAAAGACAGCAATATGTAAAACAAACTATGATGTAATAGGGAATATACTGGTGGGGATGAAAGTAAGATTAAATGAATGTATCTTTATTAGTTTTTATTTTAAGTCAGTATTTTTTTTTTTTTTTGCTGAAGAATTTCCGTTTTGAAAATCACAAGTATCTGGAAATTATCAAAGACTTTGGATGACAGGCAAGATATTTTTAGTTATATTGGTCATAAGCATTAATATTTGTGGAAAGTTTATTATTAGCTGAGTTCTAAGCTAACTACTTTATATGAAATACTGCATTTCCTTTACTCCTAAAAACAAGTAAACCATGATAATAGCAACATCTTAATGAATGTTTTCAATATGTTAGTACTATTCTAAGTAATATACGGAAACTAAACTATCACATTTAGTTCCCAAAAAACCATCTGGGGTAAGTACTATTATTAGCTCCATTTTACAGATGGGATACTGAGGCACAGAAAATTAAATAAACAGCAAAGATTACATAGCTATTACTTTAAAGATGTTCTCATGCTGGGAATTCCAGTTAGAATATCTCAGACAACAATCAGTGAATATAAAATTATATAGTTACTTTAAATGGGGACTCAGTATAAAACAAATAACTAGGCAACTATTCATGTATAATGAGTGTGTTTTTAAAATAAGTCAAAATTTGCCTGATGGAAAGGTATTCCCAGTAGAGATGTATCCTACAAAAGTAGGTTAAAACATGAGGTTTGTTTGAACAACAGACATTTTGTTCTGGCTTACAAATTTGACTTCATATTTTATTTCACCGATGAATTAATGGGGCTACTTTTGATCTAGAATGCTAGCAATCTTTTTTTTCCTCTTACAGCATAACAAAAATAAATACTCTTTATCTTAAGATGTTTATATTACAGAAGGGAAGGTGGTACTCAAAGAGAGACAATAGATCAAATTTACTGGATAAAAGAAAATAGATAATAGGGAATGGAAAGCTATTGGAAATAATTATTCCACAAGAAAGCAGATGTTAGCTGTTTCTACAGTAATGTTGTAGAACAAATCATTTTAAATATTAATGTTTTGCCTCACAATCATTCCTCATTAGTTTGCATTGATTACAGGCTTGAAGGTCCCCACTTGTGTTTCAGTTGACCTACTATTAGTTTGACGGAGTGACACTGCCTCTGGTTGTGCTTAAATATGTGGAATCCAGGATCCTGCACAGACTAGACACAGTGGGAGAGCAACATGGAGAGAATCTTCTAATTACTTGTTGTTCAAATACAAAGTTAGAGTGACTTGTACTAGTTAAACTGCTTTCTCAAGTTTTCATTTAGGCTTTCTACTGTTTGCCCACTGCCTAGTAGGCTGTTGGAGTTCACTATAAGAAAAGTAATATTCTTCTTTGTAAAGTATCGCAAGAATGTAAGAAAAAGTATCCAATGTACTCGGTACTATTATGAAACCAATTTATAATCACTCATACTTTCATAAGAAAGATATATCACAATTATAGCCCAAAATGAAAGAGGAAAGGGGAAGGAGGTAGGAGGCGAGGGGGGAGATTCGATGGAAGGGAGGGTACGGGTGGGACCATTCCTTTGGTTCATATTGCAAGGGTACATGTCATTTCTGTTAAATATGGAATATAAATGTCTTAACACAATAATTAAGCAAACGAGGCAAAGGCTATATTAACTAGTTTGATGTAAGCATTCCTAATTGTATATAAAATCAGCAAATTGTACCCCATAAAGGCATCAATGTGTACATGATCTCTGTGTTTAGGACTTAATTAAAACAAACAAACAAACAAAAAAAAACTGAAAAAGGGTGGTGCCTGTGGCTCAGAGGAGTAGGACACCGGCCCCATATGCCAGAGGTGGTGGGTTCAAACCCAACCCTGGCCAGAAACTGCAAAAAAAAAAAAAAAAAAACTGAAAGAAAAAAGTAAATACTGTCATTTCAAGTAAAGATCAGTTTCTTATATAATAGAAAAAAAATTGTCATTGCACTCGGCTATAATTAGTTTCATGTTGGGTTCTAGACTGAAGGGGCTAAGTCAACTTCTCACAGCATTAAACCAGATCCTTATTGTATTTAAGGACTCAGGTTTGAAAATCTATGGTAACATTTTATTAGCCCGAGCAGGTCAAATCTTCAAGCCCATTAATAATGGGATAGCAATATTGTTTGTAATAGCCATAAACTGGAAATACTCAAAGTCTCAACAATTTTAGAATGAGCAAAATAGTTTATGATATTCGTAAAATTTCATACTATGAATACACGTACAATGAAAGAATTGACGCTATGCACAACACAGTTGGAAAATACTAAATAAATATACTTGTTAGGATTCTGTTCATGCAAAAGGCAACCAAAAAATAAAACAAAATTGTGTCATATGGATTGGGGTGGTATATATGGATAGAAAACCATGAAGTTAAGAAAATGACACCCCTGTGTATGTGCACACCGGCACACGCAGAAAGAATGAGTATGATACAGGAAAAGAAGAATATTATCCTAAACTTCCCAGGCTCAGACCTATAAGAACCATCCGGGACGAGCATGAGGGGGAAATAAGAAGATTTTATAAGATACATTATACTTGAAGAAAGATTAGGATATTCAATTGAAAATATTCATCAAGAAGTGGTAAATTTAAAGTGGAAATGACAAAGATTGGATTGAACTGAAATGATAGATTTAAGAATCTGCCACATGGATAATGATTGATGCTGTGAGATTAGGTAAACATCTTAAAAACTAGACTCAAGGGAAAACAAGTCATAAAATAAAGAAGGAAAGATAAATACTCTTAATGAACTTATAGCAGCTTTCCCAAACACATTGACTCTACTTGTACAGGATAGGACAATGAAGTTTGCAAACTTATGCTAGAAAACGTTCTATGTATTTCATTGCTGAATATCACTATGGTCGCCTTTGAGGGTAACTGTTGTTAATTGTTGTACAAAACCCCAATCATTAACATTTTATGCAATTAAATGTGAGGATTAGGCATTCAACAATTCCCAGATTTAGATATTAATCCAGGATATACATAAGTCGAAATTGGTGTTTGCATGCTCTCAACTCTACCAGATGTTCTGAGAAATCTCTGGAAACTCAGGGGTTATCACCAGCATACTGATTTGCTAGAACTCTTCTGGTTAGATATGTCAGACAAAAAATAGGTATTTCATTTTTATTTGACTCAAATAAAGTTAGGAAAAATCTTATACAAACTCACTTTGTATGTCTTTTAAGGCACTTTGAGCTCAGTTATTTTTTCAGAGACTGGATGATTTGGGATACTACATTTCTGACTTTAAATTTGAATAAAAATTATAAATTTCCTAATTTTCATAATTTGTAAAGAAAAATGTATGATATGGAGATTCAATTTAAAACTCTTTCAGAATTTTTGTAACCAAGTCAGTTGAAAGATATTTATATGTTTATAAATGTCTGAGTGAGATGAAGCCAGATTTCTTGGCAGGAATATGCTGGGTTTATGTCTACAATTTTTAATATATCTTAAAAATTATATTGACTAATGAAAGACTTAGGTAAACATAAAACATTTGAGATAAAGTAGTCACTTATTGTATTTGTTTGTTGTGAAGTTAAAGAGGTGAGACTGGGTATTTTCTTTGATATTGATGGAGATAATGAAGATAAATCATTCATTGCAATTTTAAGTTCTGAACAGGAATCATATCACATTATGGAAATACTTTGCTTCTAGAAACTGGTTAAATCATTGGATCAAGTTTTAGGTTTTTTTAATCCTCAGATTTTTTATTGCTTGGTTACCAAAGGGAGCTGGAAATGACAAAAAAATAATAAATAAAATAAAAACCCTAGAGATATATTTCTTTACTAAGTATTTCGATGCTTTCCTAATCACAGTTATCTCTGACCTAATGGGTCATACCATTACCAGATGTGAATGTGATAATACAGGCTCTTCTGGGAATCTTGCTATTTCATATTATTTTGTTTGCATTGTTCCTAATTATTCATATCTTACTTATCTAATTATTTCTGAAAAAGATTTGAAAGAGCATAAATGTTTAAAAAAGCAACTTTACCAAATAGGAAGTCTGAAGGAGCTAACAAGAAACTAGAGACTTATCAGGAAGTCTCACTACTAGAATTTTACCCAAAAGAAAAAAAAAAAAAAAAAGGCATTTTATCATAAAGTTATCTGTACTTGAATGTTTACAGCGGCACAATTCACAATCACAAAGATGTGGAAAAAACCCAAGTGCCCTTCAATACATGAATGAATTAATAACTTGTGGTATGCATGTACCATGGATTATTATTCAGCCACAGAAAAGATGGATACGGTGGATCTTTTGTAACAAACTGGATGGGAGATCCTTCTCTTAAGTATAACAAGAATGGAAAAATAAACAACACATGTTCTCAGTGTTAAATTGGAACTAGTAGTTTAATACCCATGCACATGAGAAAAAACCTCAAACTCAAGTAGGAGGGTTGAAGGGAAAATATGGGTAAATTCCCACTCAACAGGCACATTGCAGGGGTATTTTTCTCCCTTCCTAGGTGAAGTATGTACCTACAACTTGGACTTCAACCCTACAAAAGCAAACTAATCTAATTGCATGTACCCCAATAATAATCTGAAATTTTAAAAAAAGGGAGACTTATTCTGACTTTTCTGGCAAACAAATTAAGACAAAACTAGAAGCAAAAAATACAGGGCTAACTAACATAAGAAAGTTTATTAGCTACTCAAGGATTAATTATTTTCCAGAAATGCTGAAGAAAACATTTACATACTAGAAACTTTAATAGGATATACTTAATAATACAGGAGCAGAAGATAAAATTATTTAAATGTTTTCAGTATGTAAAATTGATTATAAAATTTATTGCAGATTTCCCTACGCATATTTGCAAAGCATTTTTTAAACTTAAATTCAGTACGGAGGAAGAAAAATATGTACACATATATTTTCCCTTTAATCTGTCTTCAGACTGAAAAAGGGTGCTCAAGAATATTAGAGACTGCAATTATAAAGTAGAAGGACGTGATTGAGAGACCAGGATTAGACAACTGTGTGCCTTGAACAATTTAGAATGTGCCAAGTCCTGTCAGATCTGTGAGACTGAACTAGTCCTTTGGGCAGCCCGCCTGAAAAGTCACAATTGACAGATGGTCTAGTCTTCTCTGTCCTCAGGGAATAACCAGGAATTCAGGGTGTCTCCCCAATCATGGGGCTCTGTGTTGGGAGGGGAGACCGTGGTGAGAGAGGGCTACAAATTTCCCCAATGGTGTTGATGCAGCTGGTTGCTCAATTGCTTTGGATTAAGAGCCTCCTAGCTGGTAACTGGATTCTCACAAAGGTTCTTGGTCTAGGTATTGCTGTTGAATAAATTTCTCCCTGGGAGGAAGTGGGGACTAGGGTTTCCTGTTCTACGTTCTTGCTGACATCCAAAGCATAATTTTTTAAATGTCTTTTAGATACAAGCAATTTGTTTTCTATCCTATTTTATTAAAGCTAATTTTCAATCTTAAAGAAGATTCATACACTGTATACCTGATTTCATGGGTTCTTTCCTGAAGAAGGAGCTTATATTACACATATTTTGCTCTCATGGTGGCAAAATAGAATATCAAATTAGTGCAAAATGGACTACTAAGGGGAAAAATGCCCTACCAATGAAATATAAAGATGAAAGAGGACTTGTAAATTAATCTGAAAGGCATGAAACTCTGTATCAAAAAATGAGTAAAGGACAGAAACAACATATATGGAAATGCAAATGTGGATAGCCAGTGTTCATTAGGTTGGAACTCTGTTAGAAGTTTTGGAAACTCACTTTAAAGTAGCAATTATTTAATCTTCCTTGAAGGACTGGTGAGTTCCAAATGAAATAATTTTTTTAATTTATTTTTTATTAAATCATAACTGTATATATTTATGGGGT